>NC_069703.1:6533333-7840000 GCF_023699985.2 Odocoileus virginianus | reverse complement strand
ACATTATTTGTAGGTAAAACGATCACCCACTTAGAAAATTTGAATCACCTGAAAAACCTTTGTCGTAAGAGAGTAAGGCTACCAATAAAAAAATCAAGAGTTTTCTTACATTCCAATGACAAGCAATCATGGATAAAATGAGAAAAATATTCTGTTTAAAATGCAACCTGAAGTATGAAATAGCAATCAAGCCAACAGAGATCATAAATGAATGTATAGTGGGCTTTAACGTTTTGCATCTGGCTCTGGAGGTTAAACTCTCTTGACTCTGCAGGGAAAAGAGGGGCCCAAAAATGCAAAGTTTTGCTGATTTTTTAAATTCAAGCAATGAGTACAAAATTAAAGTGCTTCTATACCATAATTTAAAAACTGAAAACAGGTGTCACAAAAAGTTACCTAAGTATTAAAAAAGAAAATACAAAGTGAAAACTTTTACAATGTTTATAATTATTCTGGAATGATCCATTGTACATTAAAAAAAAAACTTGAAAAGCTGTTTAGCTTTATTGAAATACCTTGTTTTCTGTTTTGCAAATGATACCAAATAATTTGCCTTCTTTTTTCTTAATCCATAAGACATTAGCTGGTTAAGAATTGCCTGCAATGAGGGAGGCCTGGGTTTGATCCCTGAATTGGAAAGATCCCCTGGAGAAGGGAACAGCCACCCACTCCTGGCCTGGAGAATTCCATGGACTGTATAGTCCATGGGGGTCACAAAGAATTGGACACCACTGAGCAACTTTCACTTTCACTTGCTTAATCCAACTCTTAGTCATTCATTTCTTCTTTAACATCTCTCTCTCTCTTAAACTGGTACAAATAATAGAAAAAAAGAAATTATGTTAGGACTGGATTTAGAAACCTCAGAAGATGTAGTAGGTTATGTTCTGGTAGAGTAGTAAGACTTTTTGCATCATGAGAACTCTGCATGAGTCATTTTTCAGGTATCCACAGACAGCCGTAGTTGGGGGAAGAAAAACACAACTAAGCTTCTGTATATGGGAAGGAAACTGTGTCCTCGTCATGAAAGCTGATCATTCTTACCACCCAGCTTATTTCTAAACTGGATTACTGCAAT
This sequence comes from Odocoileus virginianus, assembly GCF_023699985.2. Classification (NCBI taxonomy): domain Eukaryota; kingdom Metazoa; phylum Chordata; class Mammalia; order Artiodactyla; family Cervidae; genus Odocoileus; species Odocoileus virginianus. The sequence goes on along the minus strand of NC_069703.1, from coordinate 7,838,922 downwards.
GTGACTTGTATAGGTGGCAAAATGTTAGTTAAATATATTAGCAATTTTAGAATTTATTTTAGGTGCCCTTGTATGATGGAGATCTTTCTTCTGAAGATTCCAGGGTAGTCAGTAAAGTGAATGCCATGATCTATAAAAAATCTGCCACAGGTGAGGATATGAGATGCAACTGTGTCAAGACTTTGACTATGAAGTGGGCATCTATATTCTATCCTGCTGAAGATTTTAATTATAAACTTGAAACATCTATCCATCCATCCATCATCCATCTATCTACTATCCACTTATGTAAATAAACTCATTTAAATGTTCTTTCACTTCTGAAGCAACTGTTATGTTTGGAACTCTATGCTAACAGTTGAAGAGGGGTAGAGGAACAAGGAGAAAGAACACACCGATTCTGATTTTACTGGGCTTCCCTAGCGACTCAGATGTAAAGAATCTACCTGTAGCACAGGAAACCTGCGTTCCATCCCTGTGTCGGGAAGATCCCCTGAAAAAGGGAATGGCTACCCACTGCAGTATTCTTGCCTGGTGAATTCCATGGACAGAGGAGCCTAGTGGGCTACAGTCCATGGGATTGCAAAGAGTCAAACATGCCTGAATAACTAAGGCTTTCAGGTTTTATTAATAATTGGATAAGAATTGCATATGGTTTTATATCTTTACACTTGTAGATAGTTTACATTTATTTGGTTACACATTCAACAGGATAATGCCTAGGAGCTACCATAATTTACTACTTTAAATAAATACTCACTGAAATTAAATAAAAAGGAGAACTATGATTATAGCTAAACTATTCTCATTCTTACGTGGTTACAGGCAAGAAAACATTCAGGATTTCTATACCTTTAGAAAATCTTTCTAAAAGATTCAATCTTGGCTCATATCTGTTTTAGTCTTAATTTCCTTGCTCTCCTCACAACTCTCCCATTATCCACTTGTCTGAGCTCTATTCAAAAAGGAATAGCTTTCAAAGCAGGTGACCCTTTTGTGATGGGCATTTTACAAGAACCTTGCATATGAGGCTATTAGTTTACTTTGCTTCCAGGGTTGCTGCCACTCCCATGAGGTTGGCCATTAATGCCCCATGGCTTAGTGGTATGGAATTAGAGGCTATCACAATTGTGGGGCTAGTAAAGAACAGAAAAAATCCAATGGAAAATGAACTTCTTTGAAAAACAGCCTACCAGGAAGACCATGTGGCAGCCACTTTTCAGCCCATCAAAGCTCTCTTGGAATATTTTCAGGAAGAACTTGATTGCAAGCTATGCCTGGCTGCCTCCACTTCTCATTTCAGCAACACTGGGCATATTTTCTAAACTCTTCTGAGCATAATAACAGGCAAGCAACCCCACAGTGGCAAGGCTATAATTCCACTGAGGGGTGCTGGCGGTGACATGTTACCATGAAGTCAGAATCTGAGTGGTTTGTCACCAGAACCCCCAGGGGTGGAATTATAGCCTCATTCATTTCTTGCTTATTTTCTTTAATATGTACATGTCACTTTGCTTTGCCCATCATGTGTCCTGTAGTTCTTGCCCTTGATCTCCCGGCCACCGAAGAATCCTTTATCTCCTACTGTGTTGATAACTTCCTACAACACTAGCGTTTTACAACTTTATAATGTGGACACTTTCTGCTTTCTTTTCTTATTCTTGTCAGAGTTTTGCTGCTGCAAGTTTAGATAACCCAAAAAGGTCGTTAGATTTGGGTCCTAGAAGTAGTGAAACGTTATGAGAAAGTGAAAGTGAGTCACACAGTCGTGTCTGACTCTTTGGGACCCCAAAGACTATACAGTCCATGGAATTCTCCAGGCCAGGATACTGGAGTGGATAGCCATTCCCTTCTCCAGGAGATCTTCCCAACCCAGGGATCAAACCCGGGTCTCCCACATTGCAGGCAGATTCTTTACCAGCTGAGCCTCTAGGGAAGCCCAAGAATACAGGAGTGGGTAGCCCATTCCTTTTCCAGAGGCCAGAAATTGAACCAGGGTCTCTGCATTGCAGGTGGATTCTTTACCAGCTGAGCTACCAGAGAGGTGAATATTAAATGGGAAAAAACAGAAGTACCAGAGAAAGCCTCAGCTTGCCGGTAGAACAAAGGAAGCAAAAACTGGTAGAGCAAAGATGGGCAAGGTCCCAACATGGAAGAAATAGCTTCCTGCTAGAGTTGGTGAATTTGAAAATATTGATTATAAATAAGTATATATACATAATCCCATACATGTATAGTTTCATGAACATATGTGTGTATATTCATGAAAACTAGCATAAAATAACAATTACAGTAACTTTAAACTATGAGAGCTTACTTCAACCCTCCCCCGAAAACCAGAGTCTGACGTAGTACAACCAAAGAATTGTGTCTGATTTTAAATAATTTGCAATCTAACTTCAGAAACTTTGATGAGGAACATGAATCTCTACTTTAACTTTCCCTGAAAGTGAAGATTCAGAGGTTTAACATATCACAACCCACAGGAGGCAATCAGTGTATGTCTTTCTCAATCTGGAATTTCTGATCGTTGCTTCCAAAAGCCTTTCTCATTCAAATGGCCCCTTCATTATCCATTTCCCATTTTTCTGTACTGTTTGTATGTAGATCTTCTACATCCAGATCTATCATCAGTTACTACACCTGATGCTTAGAAATTTTAGCTTATCTTTCATTCAGATGATTCTTTCTGTAAAGGAGTAGCATCCCAGGCCCCAGAATTCTGGTGAATGATATTTCCCACAGTGAGTGTTTTCACTAAATGTCAAGCCTGTGATAGTTTATTTGTGCTTTATAATAGCCCATTTGAGTTATGTATGGTCTTCTCTGGTGGCTCAGATGGGAAAGAATGTGGGAGACCTGGGTTCAATCCCTGAGTTGGGAAGATCCCCTGGAGTAGGTCATGGCAACCCATTCCAGTATTCTTGCCTGGAGAATCCCATGGACAGAGGAGCCTAGCAAGCTACAGTCCATGGGATCACAGAGAGTCAGACATGACTGAGTGACTAAGCATAGTGCAGAGTTATGTGTGGTTGACATCTCATAGTGTATAGTCTTTCCCTTCTCCAGGGGATCTTCCTAACCCAGGGATCGAACCCAGGTCTCCCGCATTGCAGGCAGATCCTTTATCAGCTGAGCCAGAAAGGGAAGCCCCATAGTGTACCTACAGACACAGAAACTTAATTCTATTAAGTAATTTGTTCAAGGCCACAATGATAGAAAGTAGCAGAATCATGATCTGAAGTCAGACTTCTGCCTTGAAAATTTGCTGTCCCATCTTCAAGGACTGATAAGCTAGAAGGTAGGCCAAAGGAAGGTGGCGCTAGTGGTAAAGAACCCACCTGCCAATGCAGGAGACCCAAGAGATGTGGGTTCTATCCCTGGGTCAGGAAGATCCCCTGGAGGAGGGCATGGCAACCGAGTCCAGTATTCTTGCCTGGAGAATCCCATGGACAGAGGGGCCTGGAAGGCTACAGTCCATAGGGTTGCAAAGTGTCAGACACGACTGAACTGATTTAGCATTGTACAGGCCAACAGAGGCAGGATTTATTTGGGTATTAGCAGTGGGAGGTGATTTCCATGGTTAGTGAGGGCATAGAACAGCACCCACAGCCCCTTTAACCTGATAGCCCTATCTCTGGCTGAAGCAGAATGGTGCTATCCCACCATCTAACTATCTAGCTATCTCCTCCTTTTAACATGGGTCCATTGTTGTTCAGTCACTAAGTTGTGTCTGAATCTTTGCAACCCCATAAACTGCAGCACCACAAAATGTCTCTGCTTTTAAATACGTTGTCTAGGCGTGCAGGTTTGTCATAACTTTTCTTCCAAGGAAAAAGCATCTTTTAATTTTGTGACTGCAGTCACGTCCACAGTGATTTTGGAGCCCAAGTAAATAAAATCTGTCACTGTTTCCACTTTCTCCCCATCTATTTGCCATGAAGTGATGGGATTGTATGCCATGATCTTAGTTTTTTGAATGTTAAGTTTTAAGCCAGCTTTTTCACTCTCTTTTTCCACCCTCATCAAGAAGGTCTCATCAACAGGCCCATAGCTTTCCTTGATAATGATGTTAAAATTTGCCTTATTTCAATACTCACCTCTCCTGGACTGCTCATTTATATAAGACAATAACTTATGTATTATTTAAGCCTGTTGATGCTTGTTTTTCTGTACTGATAAAAACATTTCAAATTATATTCTTTTAGCAATTATACCTCATTTCATTTTTCTTTATTGTCTTAAATAGAGAACAGTGTTGAACACATCTTTTTATTTCTTTCTCTTTCTAATAGGGTGGGAGCCTCTAATATTTTGTGATTCAGTTTGAATTTTATTGTTGATTTGTAATTCCTTTTTTACATAGTTAAAGCAATATCATTTTGTGGTTTTTTGCTTTTTTTTTTTTTTAGAATTTCAACTTGAATTTTATAAAAAATACTTTCTAGTATTTATTAATATAATATATATATTTTTCTTCTTTAAACTATTAATGTAATGCACACCATTAATAGAATGTCTCGTATTAAACTAATGCTTTCATTCTTGAATAAATCTACACAGTCATGGTGTATTCTTCTTTTAATATGTCACTGTATTTAATTTTCTAATCATGTTTTTAGAATTTATGCATCCATATTCATAAGTATAGTCTTCTATTTTGTAGTAGTATATAATATTTCTGTGAAGATTATGTAAGACTTGTGATATGGATTGGAAAGCTTTCAATTCTAGCCTCTGGAATACCTTGATAATTTTTCTCTCAATATTTTAATGTAAATTGCCCATAAAACTAACAGGGCCTGACATCTTTTCTGAGAGGTATTTAACAACTTAAAAAAATATTCTTCTATCCCTGTTTTTCTGATTTTCTTTTTCTCACTCAGTGGATTCTGATGTTTTATATACATTTCATTTAGTAATTTATAGTTAATCTACTTGACGTGTGTACTGTTTATTATTTCCTATATCCTCTCCAAATTAGAACTGATTCTTATTCCTGGCTAATAATGAGTTTTGACTGTGTGCCAGGCACTGTGCCCAGCGTCAGTACACAGCCATCACCAAGGCAGTCAGGGTTGCTCCTCTCATGGAGTTCATTAAAGAATATCTTTGCGGATTTCTTAGGCAGTCCAGTAGTTAGGACTCTGTATTCTCACTTCTGAGTTGCTCGGTTCAATACCTGGATGGGGAGCTATAAGATCCCTCATGTGCCTCACAGCCAAAAAGAGAAAAAAATATTTTTGTTCTCTCTCTAGAGAGAATTACTAAATGTTTACATTTCATTTGTCACTTGCTGTTTAAAATCTCTTTCTTCTTGTCTTTTAATAAATTGGAGTTTGTTTCACATTAATTCCTTTCTTCCATTTTCTTTTGTTTATTGTTCACTTTCTTACCATTCTTTTAATGTTTTATGCATTAATTGTATTGGTATTATTTTTTAAAATATTAAAACTTTTTTGAACAGTTTGGCTTCCTTTATTTCCAACAATTTTGGTTGTTTCATTATATTGTCTCTTAAAACTAGCATATTAATTTTTTCTTTTGTATTTTTAAAATACATTTACTTTAAAATATGAAAATAGTTTTCTTATAAAATAACAGATATTCATTGTTAAACAGTAAATCTACAATAAAAGTAAAGTAAAAAACAAAATTTTAAAATTTCATCTCTAGAAATAAAACTAATAATGCAGTGTTTTCCTGACAAATTATATTTCATATGTGTATACACGCAGACACTTAACTTTAATCAAGTGAGATAATATTCTACATATTGTTTGTAATGTGTTTTTCTTTCCACTTATTATACCAGGCTAATTTCTCCATGTTATTAAATACAGTTCTATAGCATCCATTTCAGTGGTTACATACTACTCCATCTTTTAAAAGGAGAATGAACTCATTTATATTTGGAGTATTTGGAGTTTTCACTACTACATTTGGCTTTATTTTTTATTGAGTTATTTTATCTTTATGTTATTTTATTTCTGTTTTCCTACATTTTGTTGTACTGATTGATTTTCCGATAATAATGTTTTCATTTCTTCGAATGTTTGAAAAATGTTTATGTATTCTTATGGTTTACTTGAATTTTAAAATTCTTAATAAGTATAATGGATAAAACTCTATCTATAATTTTATCTTAAAATAGTTTTCGTATATTTTAACTACGATTCTCCCTTGGCTGCTATAACAGAAGACCACAGCCTGGGTGGCTTAAGTGACAGAAATTTATTTCTCACAGCTCTTGAGACTGGGAAGTCCAAAATTAAGGTGCTGGCAGATCTAGTGTGTGGTGAGGGTATTCTTTCTGGTTTTCAGATGAATATCTTCTTGTTGTACCCTTACATGGCAAAGAAGAGGGGATGAGGGGAGACAGAGAGAGAGAGAGAGAGAGATCTCATGTGTGTGTCTTTTCTTATAAGTGTGCTGATCCTCTCTATGAGGGCTCTATCCTCATAACTGAATTACCTTCCAAACACTTCACCTGCTAATACCATCATATTGGGTGTTAGGATTTCAGCATATAAATTTTGGGAGGAACCCAAACATTAAAGAATTAGAAACTTAGAATGGGTACCTGAGAGGGTGAAGGTATCTCTGATGCTTATCAGAGAAACACAAGGAAGAGCATTTCAGAGAAAGACAATGTATTTGTTTTAGACATTTGAGTTTGCAGCTCTGTTGGGAATGCAGAAGCTCATTATATAATGTACTAAAGCAGGGATGGCATTTAAACTGAGAAAGAGACATCATCAAGGTTGAATCTCTGGGAAATTCTGACCAGAACTATTTGAAAGGGACTAAGAAGAACTGCCTCATTTGAAAAGACCCTGATGCTGGGAAAGATCGAAGGCAGGAGGAGAAGGGGGTGAGATGGAGGATGAGATGGTTGGATGGCATCAGCGACTCAATGGACATGAGTTTGAGTAAATTCCGGGAGTTGGTGATGGACAGGCCTGGCGTGCGGCAGTCCACTGGGTCACAAAGAGTCAGACACGACTGAGTGACTGAGCTCAACTGAACTGAACTGAAGAATGATGAAGAAGTAACAGGCGGACTGTGAGAATATGACCAAGCTAGAAATAGTTTCAGTAGGAGAAAATAGCCAACTGTATCAAATGCTGCAGGAAGCATAACTGGAGTAACTCAAAAATATCCACCGGGTTTAGAAATAAAGAGACTAGTGTGTCTCAAGGCAAACATTCTAGTCAGATTGAAAAGAGAATGGAGATGAAGAAAACAGTTTTGTATTAGGAGAAATGAATATGATAAGTGAAGGAAAATGAGGGGGAAATAGGAGGAAGGGGATATAGATAATGAAAGTGATTTTACTGTTAAAATAGGAGAGACTTGGATTGCTCATCACTGAAAATGGAAGTGCCAACACGGATGAAAAGACTAACAGAAGCCTGAGAGTTGAGGAAGGAGCAAGGCCCAGAGGAACAGACAGGACTAGAAAGAACTGATATTCGTCAGGCATCACATTCTTGAATTTAAAGAGATTCTACTGCCAAATATAAAAATGGTAGAACATGGCAGGAATGTAGTAGGGGTGTTTGTGTGTGAATGTTTGTGTATGTATAAATGCATAGCAGGTAATGATCAATAGTAGGCTAATGTACAGCATAAGTCTGGAGGGTTACCTCATATGTAATATGCAATATATCATGGTGTGAAAGTGTTTAATTTGCCCCACCAATCGAAGGAGTGGTCACTTTGAAATTGCAAATTGCTATGCTGTTCTAGTGGGTGTGTCCTCTTTTTGGAATTTATATAGGATGACCCACACCTGTTCCTGAGATAATGATGGACTTTGCTCTTATAGAGCAAGAGGTGTTATGCAAGTGTATGTGTGTAAATAGCTAGACAGATCTGTTTTTTGAAAGAACACAAAGCATCAGATGCAATGTAGTCACAAGTTATTAAATTTACTGAAATGCAATGGGATTTTCAGTCTTACCTGTCTCACTGTGAGATTTCAAACTGAGAGATATTTGTACTTAATGTACATGTACATATTATATATATATATATATTCTCACAATGCAAGTAAGTTTTTCATCCTCTAAACAATTTCCTCTATAGTACTAGTTTTCCACTTTTAAGAGTTGCTTCAGAGTAATAGAATCATCTTGCTATTTATTATCAAGTGAATTTTCAAATAGTGTTACTTCTTATGTCATTTCAAATATTCCATTTTTTATCTTATCACCATCAACACATGTTATACTATGAGGTGATCTTGGGAAAGGAGGCTGGACTGCTCTGGGCTACCAACCTTTGGATTTTGACATAAGAAAGAAATAAACTCCTTTCTTATTTAAATCATCATTGGATTTTCTGCCCCTCTCAGGCAAGTCTAAAACTATTTCAAGGCCATTATTATATCATAATGCTGTTAATTATCAATGTTATAATTGGTACTAATGTTTATAAGCATTTGAATTTTTATTATAAAATTTACATTTTTTTATTTTAAAAAGAATGATTATTTTAGGTTATCTAAACCCAGTGAATTTTGAAACTTGTGTGTGGGTGGAGATAAGTCAGAATTTTTAAAATATCAGAATTATGTCAAAGAGCACTATTTCCTAAATGTGTTCCCTAGGATACTGGTCTGATTAAATATTCTGGAAAAAGAAAAAAAAAACCTTCCATATCTTCTCTCTCTCTTAACACAAAATTAAATTAATGCATTAAATGTTAAGGCAACTTCTTGGAGAAGATGAACAATGTTGAAGGTTTCATACTTCCTGAGTTCAAAACATTACAAAGCAACAATAATCAAGACAGTTGTTACACTAGCCTAAAGATAGATGCCTAGACCAGTGAAACAAAACAGAGAGCTCAAAAATAAACCCTTGCATGTGAATGGTGAATAGTATTCCTCAGGCATCCCAGAAGCATTCAACAGGTGAAAGGACAGTCTTTTCAGCATATAGTATTGGGAAAACTAGATATCTACATGCAAAAGAATGAAGTTGGACTCATATCACACACCAAAATTAACTCAAGATACATTAATGAACTAAATATAAAACTTAAAACTATAACACTTAGAAGAAAATACATGGGAAAAGCTTTGTAATATCAAATTTGACATTGATTTCTTGGATATAGAATCAAAAGTACAGGCAATAAAGGAAAAAAAATAGATAAATTGGACTGCATCAAAATTTAAAACTTCCTTGCATCAAAAAAGACCAACAGAGTGAAAAAAGTAATCTAGAATGTGAGAAAATATTTACAAAGCATCTATTTCATAGAGGTTAATATTCAGAATATATAAAAACTCCTTTAACTCAACAATGTAAACCCAAATAATACAACTAAAAAATGAGCAAAGGACTTGAATAAGACATTTCTCCAAAGATTAGTATAAATGGCCAACAATCACATGAACAGATATTCAACATCAGAAACTATTCAGTTCAGTTCAATCGCTCAGTCGTGTCCAGCTATTTGCGACCCCATGGACTGCAGCGTGCCAGGCCTCCCTGTCCATCACCAATTCCCAGAGTTCACTCAAACTCATGTCCATTGAGTCAGTGATGCCATCCAACCATCTCATCCTGTCGTCCTTGTCTCCTCTCACCTTCAATCCCTCCCAGCATCAGGGTCTTTTCAAATGAGTCAGCTCTTCACATCAGGTGGCCAAAGGATTGGAGTTTCAGCTTCAGCATCAGTCCTTCCAATGAACACCCAGGACTGATTTCCTTTAGGATGGACAGGTTAGATCTCCCTGCAGTCCAAGGGGCTCTCAAGAGTCTTCTCCAACACCACAGTTCAAAAGCATCAATTCTTCAGTGCTCAGCTTTCTTTATAGTCCAACTCTCACATCCATACATGACTACTGGAAAAACCATAGCCTTGACCAGATGGACCTTTGTTGCAAAGCAATGTCCCTGCTTTTTAATAAGCTGTCTAGGTTGGTCATAACTTTCCTTCCAAGGAGTAAGTGTCTTTTAATTTCATGGCTGCAGTCACCATCTGCAGTGATTTTGGAGCCCATAAAAATAAAGTCTCTCACTGTTTCACTCTTTCCCCATCTATTTGCCATGAAGTGATGGGACCAGATGTCATGATCTTAGTTTTCTGAATGTTCAGTTTTACTCAATGGTTGAGAAATCAATAGGGAAATGCAAATTAAAACAATTAGATGCCACCTCACACTCACTATTATGGCTAGTATCCAACAACAAAAAAGTGTCGGTGAGGATATGGAGAAATTGGAGCCTTTTGCAATACTGGTGGAATTGTAAAATGGTATAGCTACTATAGAAACCCATATTGTGGTTCCTCAAAGAATTAAAAATAAAATTGCTATATGATCCAGAATTTTTCTTCTGGGTTTATAACCAAGAATATTTGAAGTAGGAATTCAAAGGTATAGTTGTATACCCACATTCACGGCAATAGTCAAAATGTTCAAACAACTCAAATTGCTGTCACTGGATAAATGGATCAACAAAATATGCTATATACATACAATGGAGTATTATTCAGTCTTCAAAAGGGAGTAAATGGATGAATCTGAGTGAACTAAACCAATCATAAAAGGATTAATGCTGTATGATCTCATTTCAATCAGGTACCTTAAGTAGTCAAATTCATAGAGACAGAAAGTTGATTAGTAAGGGCTGAGGGTTGGAGGATATTGGGAGTTAATTTTTAATGAATATGGGTTTCAGTTTTGTAAGATTAAAAGAATTTTGTGGATGGAGTGTAGAGATGGTAGCATAACAATGTTAATGTACTTAATGTCACTGAAGTATACGCTTAAGAATAGTTAAGATGGTAAATATTGCACTGTGTATTTCATCACAATTTTTAAAAATATATTAGAGGATGTTTAAGGGATGTGAACTTCAGAGAGTGGCTTCCAACATTCAAGTCCCACATCTGTTAACTTGCTAGTTGAGTCACCATAGGCAAGTTAATTTAACTCTATATGCTTCAGTTTTATTACCTATAAACTGTGTATAGACCCTCATAGGGTTGTTACAAGTATTCAATCAGTTAGCAGTTTTAAGACCTTTAAGTAATACCCATCATGTAGTAGGCTCTATATAATTATTGCTACTGCAATTTCCATGTTTTTTCCTTAGCTTTCCTTCCCCATTATATTATTTGCCTTCTCTTAGGCTTGTCTAATTACTCTAATCAGATGATTTCTACCATCTCTTTTACTCCTTATATTCAAATTTTTTAAAACTTAGACAACATAGCACCCTGGGAAAGGCCACACTTTTATAATACTATAAAATATTATTAGCATATTTCTCTCTCACTTTCAGTAGAAAATCAGCTCGTGTAGGCTATGCCATTCCAGATTTGAATGTGTGTCCCTACTGCCAAGGATGGCTTCTTTTACATAGTAAGCATTCAATATATTCATCAGTTGAATGAAACAACAATTGAAAATCAAATTTTAGCTCATAATTCTGAAGACATCACATCTTATTATTCATGATTATATTGGATTAGAGGTCTTAAACAATTGAAAATCAAATTTCAGTTTTCAGTTTAGAGCATCAATATTAGTGGAGCCAACATAAAGCAAAATGATGAAGTAGGCCAAGTAAATTCTCAGTGATTCTTTATCACTTCTCTTCCAAAGATGTTTGGTAGTGAGTATACAGTTCACTCACCAAAATGTTCAGACTTGATAGAAATAGAAAGACAGACTTACAAAAGGCAGAATGGATAGTTAGGACTTAATGAAGTAGAGTTAACAAAATAGATTTAATAAAATCTAAAAATACTCTTCTATGAGCAAACAAATGACCAAAAAATAAATGCTGCCTGATTTTTTAGTTTAGATGACTCCAGTGTGTAAGAACGAAACAGTTCACTTAACAATAAAGTAGATTGTGTTCTTAGTTCTGTGGCAGTCACTAGCTAATTACATTGCAATTTGTTCCAGTGTCAATGATTTATCTCAAAAATATCAAACTAAAATGAGACACTTAGGATTTCCTACAATGAAAATACATTTTAAATCTACCTCTTTGTGTAAAATTGATGTTGTGTTTCTCTTTTGAAGACAGAAAGTAATGTATACAATAATATTGAAATGTATAATAAAATCAGTAGCTATTTGCTATTATTGACATAAATCTAATGATTATATATAAATCTTTATTTTAAATTCATTAATAATGTAAATATTGCATGGGATTTTGAACCTCCACAATACTAGGATGATCACATATGTTGATGTGTATGTGAGCTCCCAATTTGCTGACACTAGAGATACTAGAATAATTTCACTGCTCTGAGTTTAGATGACCACATTTCCCATAAGTTGAAGTGCCATGCCTGATTTATGCTTGTTTTCATTTTTAAAAGGCAATTCATTTTTAATAACTGTACCCCATATTTTGTTTATGTCACATATGTTCAGTCTAATAATTTATTTTGTTCACTTCGTGCAATTTTCTTAAGACTCCTTCTGTTTTTTCCTTTTCAAGCATTAAAGTTACCATGGAAATGATGACATTAACATCACGGGCGGGGCTTTTACACAACTCTATCTTATTGCACATTGTGAGGTTTCAAGATTTAGACCATGTCATTGAGTGAGAAAAATCAAGGTTGACATGCATTGTACCTTCAATATATGTTTTAGCACATTAGTTACAGAAAACTGTATTTAGGCAAGCTTTTGATTGAAAATTAAATGATAGAAGAATGAAAGTGAAATCTTAAAGCTCTCCTAGTAATATTGATAGGTTTATATTATACTTTACACATGTATTGTTAATTATAAAAAATGTAGCTATATTAATGGTGTATAATAAAAAGTATCTGTAGCACAATGTATTATCTATATGCCTTTATTTATAAAATTTAAATGAAGGGAATTCAGCATCTTTTAAAAATTACTATGTAAATAGCTTTGTAGGTCACATAGCTAAAGAGTATTAGACCATATGCTTTTATTTCTAATAGATGCCTTGATATGGAGAGAATTCTACACCATGGAAAAAGAGCTTGTCATTTTAGTATGTTATGTGTGGTTTTGGAATATAAAAATGCCAAAGGTATTTTTATTTTCAGTATTAATTAATTTGCATTCTCATCCTTAAAATTCACATCTAGAGGGGTGTTGGTTTTCATAAATGGTGTTCAAAATATCTTGAAACATTTTCCTCTAATATATGCTAAAACAGCAATGCTTAGAAATGTTGACTTGAAAGATTAAAAAATTAGGAGGTCTTGATCCATCATTAAAAATTGTATTTAATTGCTTATAAAGTATTGAAATATCATACAGTGGTTCAGATGGTGAAAATATAATACAGGGATAAACAAATTTTGACCCATGGGCCAGATCTAATTCACAGCTTGTGTTTGTAAACAAAGCTTTATCAGAACATGGCCATGATCATTTGTTTACCTGTACTGTCTATGACAGCTCCCACACTATTAATGGCAGAAATGAAGTTATCACAAAGATCACATAGCCCACGAAACCTGAATTGTTTTCTAACTGTCCCTTTACAGGAAATTCAGCACGCGTGCTCCGTCGCTTCAGCCACGTCCAGCTCTATGCGGCGATGTGACTGTAGCCGCCGGGCTTCCTTGTCCATGGGATTCTCCAGGCGAGAGTACTGGAGTGGGTTGCCACGCTTGCCTCCAGGGGATCTTCCCAACCCAGGGATGAATGCGCGTCTTTTACATCTCCTACTGCTGACATAATATTGATAAATCTTCTATTATTTTGTTTTTAAACCAACAGTCAAATAAATGCAAACTGTAGTAAAACTGTGGCTATATATAATAAATAGTTATCCTAGCACTATTACTTGTAAAGATGCATCAACTACAGACTTAGCACCCTTGTCAAAATTCAGTTGAACGTATACAAGTGGGATTTACTTCTGGACTCTGAATTCTATTCTATTAATTTATATGTATATCTTTGTGCCAGACCCACACTGGCATGATCATCATCGATTTGTAATAAATTTTGAAATTAAGAAGTATCAGTCATTCATATTTTGTTCTTTTTGTAGAAACTTTTGGCTATTCTTGGTTCCTTGCAATTTCATATAGATTTTATAATTAACTGTTAATTTCTACAAAGAAGTCAGCTAGATCCTGACAGGGATTGCATTGAATCTGTAAATTAATTCAAGGATTATTGCTATATTAGCAATATTAAGGCTTGTGATCCATGATGTGTGATGTTTTTCCTTTCATTTAGATGGCCCTTAATTTCTCTCAACAATAATTTTGGGTTTCAGAGTCTGAGTTATGTACTCCTTTTCTTAATAATATGTTATTTTTTCATGATATTGTAAATGGAATTTTTCTTAATTTAATTTTTGAATTACTCATTAAGATGTAGAAATGCAACTGATTTTTGTACATTCATGTACCTGTAACATTGTTGAACTTGTTCTAACAGATTTTTTAAAAGAGAATTATTTAGGGAAATTTTTCTCTGTATAAGATTATGTCATCTGCAAATGGAGATAGTTATACTTCTTCCATTCTAATGTTAGTGCTTTTTATATATTCTTTCTTGATTAATTTCTGGCTAGAACAAATTTTGAGTAGAAGTGGTAAGAATGGATATCCTTATTTCTGATAATAAGAGAGAAAACAGCCAGTCTTTCACCATTAAATATAATGTTTACTGTGGGTTTTTCAGTTCCCTTTGATCAGGTTGAGGAAGTTCACTTCTACTCTTAGTTTGTAGAGGATGTATATTATGAAAGTGTCTTGGATATTACCCAGTCCTTTTTCTGCATTTATTGAGATGACTATGTTTTTTTTTTTCCTTTTTATCCTATTGATATGGGTACTACATTATGAATATTAAACCAGTCTTCTACACCTAGGATAGATCCCACTTGTCTATATTCTATAATTCTTTTTATGTTTTGCTAGGTTAAATCTGCTAGTGTTTTGTTGAGGGTTTTTTGTGTCCATATTCATTAGAGGTATTGGTCTGTAGTTTTCGCTTTTTTTCCCCAGTGTCTTTGTATGGTTTTAGCATCATTGTAATGATGGTCTCATAGAATGAGTTAGAATATGTTTCCTCTTCTATTTTCTGGAAGAGATTGTGAGCAATTATATTAATTGTTAACTGGTAGAATCCAGCAGTGAAGCCAAATGACCTTGAGTTCTCCTTTGTTGGATTTTTTAAATTTACTACTCTAATTTCTTTACTTGTTATAGGTCCTTCAGATTATGTATTTCTTTGCTGAGTCAGTTTTGATGGTTTGTTTCCTTTCAGGAATGTGTCCATTAAATGTTATCTAATTTATTGTTTGATTGTTTATAGTAATTCTTTTAATATCTGTAACATAACCTCTCTCTTATTTCAGATCAGTAATTTGAGTCTTCTCTCTTCCTATTCAAGTCAATGTAGCTAAATCTTTGGACTTCCCTGCTTTCTCAGCTGGTAAAGAATCTGCCTGTAATACAGGAGACCCAGGTTCAATTCCTGGGTTGGGAAGATCCACTGGAGAAGGGATAGGCTACCCACTCTAGCTAAATCCTTGTCAGTTTTGCTGAACTTTCAAAAAACCAAGTTTGGGTTTCAATGCATTTTTTTTCCCCCTGTTGTTTTTCTATTCTCTATTTCATTAATTTTCATTCTCATTTTTATTATTTCCTTTGTTCTACTTGGTTTAGGCATAGTTTGCTCTTTTTTTCCCAGTGCCTTGGGTTTAAGGTTAGGTTATTGATTTGAAAGTTGCTCAGTTGTGTCTAACTATAGTCCTTGGAATTCTCCAGGCCAGAATACTGGAGTGGGTAGCTGTTCCCTTCTCCAGGGGATCTTCCCAACCCAGGGATAGGCTACGCACTCCAGTATTCTGGCCTGAAGAACTCCATGAACTGTATAGTCCATGGGTTTTTAGAGAGTTGGACATAACTGAGCAACTTTCACTTTATTATTTTGAAACATTTTTTCTTTGCATTTAAAGCCACAGATTTTCCTCTAAGCACTGCATTATACAAGTTTTGGCATGTTCCTAATCATTTCAAAGTATTTTATGATTTCCCCCTTTACTTTTTCTTTTATCCATTGGTTATTTAGGAGTATGTTGTTTAATTTCAGGGTAATTTTGAGTTTCTCAATTTTTTTTTTTTTACTGATTTTTAATTGTATTCCATTGTAGTTGAGGAACATATTTAGAATCATTTTAAAACTTTAAAATTTACTGATGTGTGTTTTATGCCCTACTAAATTGTCTATCCTGAAGAATTTTCCATGTTACTGGAGAAGAATATATGTTCTGCTGTTGGTAGAGTGTTTTATAAATATGTTAGGTCTAGTTAGCTTATAGTCTTGTCCAGTTTTTACATTTTCTTGTTGATCTTCTGCCTAGTTATTTTATCCATTATTGAAAGAGGGGTTTTGCATGTTCACTGGTCATTTTTGAGTTGTCTGTTTCTTTCTTCACTTTTATCACTTTTTGCTTCAGTAGTTTGGTGCTCTGCTATTAGATGAATATGTGTTTATAATTTTATATATTCCTGATGGAATGACTCTTTATCATTATAATTTTAAGAATCTCTGTAACATTTTGTTTTAAAGTCTATTATGTCTGCTATCAGTATAATCACTCTAGATTCTTGTAGTTGTTGTTTGTATGTTATATCTTTCTCATCATTTTACTTTCATTCTATTTGTATCTTTGAATCTAAATTGTATTTCCTGTATACAGAATATAATTTTATTTTTTTTAATTCAACCTGACAGTCTTTGCCTTCACAATGGAGTGTATAATCCACTTGTTTATGTTACTATTGATAGAGATGACTTTATATCTGATACTTTACTTTTTGCTTTCTGTACATCTCATATCTTTTGTTTCATTGTTCTTTCTTTACTTTCTTTTACATTAATTATTTTCTTATGTGACATTTTAGTTGAATTGTTTTATTATATACTTTGGATTATTTCTTTTGTAGTTGCTCTAATTCTTACTATATACACTTAACTTATGAGAATTAGCTTTAGATTTTTGGTGTGTCTAAGCTTAACAAACAAGATGGATAATAAGACAGTGTGTTGGTTAAACATCAAATGAAAGTAGTGATTTTCAACTTATCAATCTTATGAATAGAAGTTGGAGATGAAATAAATAATATATGTTGAGTCTATTATATGCTGTCTAATTTTCCACTTGTGATAGGCCCATGGAAATAGGTTGCCTATTCAAAAGAGAAAGTTGGAGTTCAATGAGGTTAAGTGACTTACACAAATTAACATAACAAATAAGACACAAAACCAGGCTTGAGACTACATGATATCAAATCCTATGACTTTTTTTTTAATATGTGAAATTCAGATGAAAGAAAATGCAAATGTTTTAAACTTTTAGCTTTGAAATAATTTTAGATTTGTAGAAAAGTTGTAAGAGAAGTAGAGAGTTTCTATGTCACCTTACTCCTGAGGCAGCTTGAGCTAGTATGTCAATATAAAGTCCCTCTCCAAATGCTTATTAAAATTATTTAAATAATAATGAAATGATCAAATAATCAAATAAAATTTAAAATAAATTAGCTAAGCTGAAATCAAAATGAGAATTCTACAGTAGTAAGAAATAGTTTCCTCAAAATAAGAGGGGCTGAAGCTTAACAACTCACAGGAATATAGGAGGTAGATAGGCTTCCCTGTGGCTCAGATGGTAAGGAACCTGCTTTGCAATGCATGAGACCTGGGTTTGGTCCCTGGGTCTGGAAGACCTCCTGGAGAAGGGAATGGCTACCCACTCCAGTGTTCTTGATATTCTTGCCTGGAGAATCCCAGGGGCAGAGGAGCCTGGCAGGCTGCAGTCCATGGGGTCACAAACAGTAGCTCAGGACAGAGCAGCTAAGAGTTTCACTTTATAGAAAACTAGATATAAAAAAGTTTATGGCCTTCAGCTTTAATTTTTATTCAGGAAGATTAGTGTAAGCCATAAACCCTTGAGAGATACAAGACTGGAATTAAGAAGGACTTCCTATCAATGAACTAAGGACTAGAAAATTCTCTTTTGCAGGCCTGTGAAGGCAGTAAGAAAGCTTGCTGTTTATCTAGGAGTTTGGATAAAAGGAAATCACCCACTCTGTACTGGAACTTCAGTTAGTTTTCACCAGTAACCGACAGCTCCTAGATGACAGTTAGTACTCAATCTAGGCTGAATAGTTAAGCATTTCACAAAAGGACGTTTCTCTTCTCCATATCCGAGGACTCCTGTGAATGCACATTAGCAGTGAAGCAATACATGTCATGTATGACACGCACCAGTGAGGCAGTGAGGCAGCAAGGCATCTGCTCCCCAAGTAAAATCACACTTAGCCTTTATTTTGCCGCAGTGTAAAGGGTCATGTGAGTCATTTCAAGAAACACGATGCCATTGAGTGGCATTCAGGAGGCTGAGACCTGGCAGTCACTGGCAGAAAGGCTCTGGTGCTCCCTGCCTTGGCTGGCATCTCAGTGCATATGATTTCCCAGCAGATAAGATGTCAGAATCTGTGGACACAGACAGGGAGAAGCAGGTGTTGACCTCTGACCCACAGCCTTCTGGCACATTTTCTTTTTCCTCTTCAGTTGAAAAATCATTTGTAGTAAATTGTTAACGTTCTCTTCATTCCACCTTGTCCCTAATGCCACCTGCCATTAGCCAGTGTTTCACACTGTAGTACAAAGACAGTTCTCTTCGTATTTTTCTCTGCTTGCATCTCAGGTTAGAGCATGAAAACTTCTAGTAGCATTATTATATTGAGCGCAAGGAGAGATGCATTTATCTTAATATGGCAGAAAAATCCAGAATTCCAAATAGAGTAAATCAGCTTTCTATTAGTCTCAGAATCTGATGGACCTGAGCTGGGTCTGCAGATTTGTAACTTTAGGCAAACTGCTAAACATCCCTGAGCATCATCTGTTTTCTCAAAACAGTGTCAAAATTCTAGAGTAGCATGTGGGACCATTTTTAGAAAATTCAGTCTGCCACAGGGTTTAGCAGATTTTTAGTAAAAAGGATCAAGTAATTGCTCCAAACATTATATACTTGGTTCAGCTTCTGCAAGCAAGCTGTCTCAAAAAGCAGTTTTCAGTGTTAGGTGTCAGGGCCTCTAAAATCTCTTAAAAATTATTGAGCACCTCAGAGAAATTTTATGTGGGTTATGCTTATTTATATTTTCTGTAGTAGAATAAAAATGAGAATATTTAAAATAATTATTTTTCATAAAGCATCTTATTTACACTCATCTAAAATAGAATTATTATTTTTAATAAATAAGTATTTTAAATCTTTCCCAAACAAAAAATTTTACTAACAGTAGTGGAATTGTTTTAAACTTTTCCCATCTCTTTACTATCTGGTTTAAGAGAAGACAATTGGATTCTCATATTTGCTTCTGCATTCAATTTGTTGAAATGTCATTGTAGTTGAAGTATAAGGTGAAAATCTGGGCTTAGATATGTAATTGAAAAAGGGAGGTGTATTTTAATACCTTTCCCAATAATTATGGATATTCTGCTTTGATACTATGCCCAAACTCAACAAGTGCCAGCTTCCTAAAGGTCAGTTACAATGTAGAATCTGAAACCGTATCAATGAATCTATGCATTTGTGGGAGAAAAATGAGAGTGAAAAAGACAAATAATATCTTAATATTAATATGAAAATAGTTTTGACCTTAGAGACTTTCTTAAAGTGTTTTGGGAGCTTCCAGGGAGCTTGATTTACACTGAAAGAACCACAGGTATATACATATATATATATATATATGTATATATATATATATATACATAATACACACACATATATATATATATAGACAAATTATGTGTATATACACATAATTTGTCAATAGCCTTTCCCAGGTTCTTGAGTGCATCTGTGCATAAGTTGCTTCAGTCATGTCAGACTCTTTGAGACCCCATGGACTGTAGACCTCCAGGCTCCTCTTTACATGGGATTCTCCAGGCAAGAATATTGGAGTGGGTTGTCACTTCTCCAGGGAGCACTTCTCCAGGGGATCTTCCTGAACCAGGATTGAACCAGCATCTCTTATGTCTCTGAATTGGCAGGCAGGTTCTTTACCACTAGTGCCACCGGGAAGCCCCAGGTTCTTGAGAGTTGTTCTAAAATTTCCATATCAATTTTCTCTGATTCTCTTTCTGATGTTTTTTTCTCTTTGACCCTAATCTATCCACTATCCTTGCTTTTTTTTTTCTCACCGCCTGTCATTTCCTTATTGAATTTACTAAGTGAATAACCCCTTCAGTGTCTACTGGTATCTTATAAATGTTATCATTTTAGTTGATGAGTCACCTGTATTTTTATACCTGGTATCTTATAAATGTTATCATTTTAGCTGGTGAATCACCTGTATTTTTCTACCTGGTTACTCCTATATTAATAGAAGAGCTGGATGGTCTAAGTCTAGTTGATTTATTTATTGGTGATTCTTTTATTCTCAGGCTTACCTAGGGAAAGATTTGAATTCTGGTCATCTGGATAAGGAAGGATAAAGTATTAATAGAAATGGGAGTGTGTTTCATACTGTGTCTACTTTTTCTCTAGAGTTATTTATAATCAAAGAGGTCTTTTACTATTCTAGCCTGCCATCTCTATTCACTTTCTAACTTTTTAAAAATTTCTATATTATTTGCTAGATTTATATATGTTTTCCCCAGTAGCATATCAGCTATATGAGGGAATGAACTTTTTCTTAAATGTTTTGTTTTTAGTTCTTAGAACAGTTCCTGCACATAGTGGAGCTCAAAAAATATGCTATGAATGACTCTCCTTACTAAGAATATTAAAAATGAAAATCTTTGAGGTATATAAAATAACTCATGCATTCTATATTCATGACTATTCTTTTGAATCCAAATATCTTAGGCTTTACTTTAATGATGAAAGTCTGTATAATAGAGACAAACAACTAAACTATGAATATAAGATACCTAGGTTCAGATCCTGGTTCTCTAAATTTTCAACATTGTGATCATGGGTAAGATGCTTTGCTTCTCACTCTTTGTCTGTAAAATGCAAGTGGTCTTACTACTAGCCTCATAGCATGATAATGACTAGTGTTTAAACTAGCACTCATCATGTGGCCAAGACCAGGTACACTGTTCCCTGTTGCTATTACACTCTCCTTCTTGAGTTTCATCATGCTGCTTTGATAGTGCGAATGCTGTACTTCTTTCTAAATCATGGGGAGGGAGTAATAGAGAGTTGTCTATTCAACAACAAAAGAGTTTGTCATTCAACAACAAACAGTTCTCTTTATAAGGATATTATTCACTTTACATATAGCTTAAAGAGGGTTGATGGTCCTGGAACTTGTAAAACAGTTAAGCAAAGTTGAGGACAAGGCATGTAATCATGGGTGGGTGAAAGAAAGTCTGTGAATATCAGTGCTTTTCAGATGAAAAGATAAGAACCAATAATAATAGCTAACTTGCTTTCTGTCCTTTCTGTGAGACAACTGTTCTAAGCCCAAAATTAAATATAATTTAACCTTTACTTGAATCATTTTCATTATCACAATAAGCCTATGAAACAGTAGCACCTAATATCTAGATTTTTAAAGATAGATAACTGAGATGCAAAAAGGAAAGTATTTTGCACTGTTTCATAGGCTGATATTCAAAGTCAGGTTTTCTTACTTCAACATCTATGATCTTAAGTACTATATCATTTTAAAAATTCTTGAGTAGCTTATATTCTGCACAGGTAAATAGATTGATATTTGTATAGGTTGACCTAGATCCAGGCAAAAGGAAGACATATTAACAGGAATCTTCCCCAGACCAAAATATTATTATGCAGGTGACAGTTCCTTGGTCCATAAATCAAAAGTACACATTACCATGACTCTGCTCTCCTTTTCTCAGTCTGTGATGACAAATATGTTCTTTATTTACCAGGGGGAGAAAACAAGACAAATAGATGTGATGTGCATTTCAACAAAGCTACATGATCTCTTACCAACGGCAAAATGTTTGAGAAACTGGAATGCTGTCAGGAAACCAACCACAAAGCCACTTTGGACTTGAAGATTAAGGTATTGTACATCTAAGTGCTTGAAATAAATTGTCTGCACACTGTTGCTACTGTTAGGCACAAAAGAAGAGTGAAATCAACTCTGGAGGAGAGAAGAGGTGTCTTATAATAATGAAGTGGTCACTTATCAGCCATTAAGTCTAAGAAAATGAATAAACAAAGAGCATAGAGAAGTGATCAATTCCCCAAAAGTGCTGGCTGGGGAGCCACTGTTCTTCACAGGTAATTGCAACTTGAGTAATATTTTCTTTCTATCAGTGCAAGCGAAATGATTTTGTCATTGGTGTTTTGTTTTAGCTGAAGAAACACGTTACTTCCATTTAATGCATTTAATTTTATTTTCAAAGGAGATTCTAGGCTATTTTAGATTATATGAAAAGCAGTATTCTCCAGAGAGGACACAAATGATGACTTGTCATCTTAGAAAATATCCTAGTATTGATGAAAGTGTTAAACCTTAGGGGTATAATATAGATTTCTGGAAAAAGCACTAATATATTCAGGAGATTTTACTTCTCATATTAATTTTACTTTCAGGAAGCTGTATAGTTTTATCACATTCTTGGCCCTCAGTTTCCTCATCTGTAAAGTAATAAGAATATTCTGTAAGTAAATTTCTATCTAGATCTTAAATTCTGTGGGTTCTTTCATAGTAAGTACATTTACACATCATCTGGTTTTAAACTTGTTAACGTACAGGGCATATACAATAAAACTGATGAATTTTGTTCAAATAAAAGTTATTTCGAGTAATAATAGAGTTGGAGAACAAGTGATTCTTCTTCCCAGAGTTTTGGATGCCTAATGGGTAAACTAGCATTAGAAATAACTACATGACCTGCTTCACAGGATGAAGGATCAAATACAGGTCCTTTTCAAGACACACTTCTTTTTCTTACCTTAGGTTAAGAAGAGCAGAAGTCTTGTCTTGCTTGTTCTGGCTTCTCCTTGGAGACTGAATAGTCTATGACAAGGCAGATAAACAAAGAATAACACTTAAATGGATGTATAAAACCATTTTTTTTTTCCTAGACACAACTCCATGAAATCTTTTTGTGGCTTTCAGAATCAAAATTTGGATTTGCATTATGACAGAGGAAGGTGTATAAGGGTTAGATTTGTGCTATGATACACATGGACAGGCAATACATATTTCTCCCTCAACATCCTCTGGATAACAACCAACGGGCTTTGTAAATTATCAGTTTGTGAACTCTGGATTCCTTGATTTTACTTTGTGAATCTGGGTGATATAATTAACATAGGCATATTTTTTTAAAGTGAATTTTAAAAACTATGGCTTCTTTAGGGAGAAGCAGTAAATACGAGGGGCTTTCCTGATGGCTCAGCAAGTAAAAAATCTGCTGGCATTGCAAGAGACACAGGAGGTGCGGGTTCAATCCCTGGGTGGGGAATATTCTCTTGGAGGACGAAATGGCATCCCACTCCAGTATTCTTGCATGGGAAATCCCATGGACAGAATAGCCTGGAAGGCTACAGTCCATGGGGTTAAGGAAAACAAATTTTAAGTGCTAATATTAAGATTTTTGTTGCTTAGAGTTAGCTCCTCTTGGCGACTTGTGGGGTTCCCCAATGACAGCTGTTGGAGGGTCCTTCCTGTTTTCCAAGTTCTAATCTGTTTTCATGGATGCATAATTATAAGAAGGACTCATTTGTAGAGAACTGATGATTATGTGAATTTGCAAAATAGAGCAACACCAAGGTTTGACTCAGCCTGGTTTTGGCTTCCTTTTAAAGTTAATCAGCCTTCTTTAGAAATTTGGCAATATGTACCTGTGACTAGAGGTATAGAGCAGTAAGCATACTGGATTGAGAAATAATAGATCTGGTAAAAGTTGAATAAATAATTTTAAATGAATTTTACAAATGCTTATGGTTAGGTGTTCCCTTTGAAGGTTTTCATAAAGTTAAGAAACTTTAAGTTGAAAGACATAAGTATAATGTGAAATCAGAGTTCAGCTAGTAAATGATTTATTTAATCAATTCATGTGAATACACCATCCATCCTCAACATTTTTGAGAGCTGTGCATTATAACTACGTGGCTGAATATAATGCCTAATAATTTGCAGTTTGCTTTGTTGGTCCTGACATATCTCTCCATTTATAATGAAGAGTTCCTTGTGAATAAGCATCGTAACCTTCACAAGCTCTTGAGAAGGCCAAGTTGAAGTAAAAAAACAAAGCCTTATAAAATCATCCCATTATAAATTGGCTTTAAACTGAATGATATTTTCCTTGGAATATAGAAAAATATTTTTATTCTTGTCTTGGACCTCATGTAGCATTCTTATTAGATTCTGCAATGAAGGATTTTATGGGTTTCTATTATTTGCTCAACTGTTTTTATAGTTAGATAGTAAGGACATGAAGGGGTTAGAGAGATTAATAATGCAAGGAATGCACATTGCTGACAGAATAGCAGCAATTTTTTTTAATATTGCAAAGTTCATTAATAAAAGACTACATCATAATTTTAAAAGCTGTGGTGGTACCCATCATACAAGGTCAATGTGTTAGTTGGGTTTTGTACTTATCTTCCACGCAGTTCTCAATGACACTCTTAACAACCATGCCAACAATTTGCCTTTCTCAAGGTTGCTTGATTTTTCCTTGTAGAAGTGTCTCTAACTTTCCTTGGACAGGACAATACAGTGGTAGAATTATAGTTTATTTGTAGAGAGTCAATTTGAAAAAAAAAATCTTTCCTTTTGAAAATGTATTTTCAACATTTTTATGACATCAAGACTGATTTTTTTGTGATGAAATCTATGAGCAGTGATAGGCTTTGTGTATGTGTGTGTGTGTGTGAACATGTCTTTGCAAGTGAGCAAAAGTAGATAATGTGGTTATGTTTAGTCATAGTTCCTCTTATGTAACAAACTACTCCAAATCTTAGTGACTTTGAACCACAATGGTGATATATTTTTTTTCATCAATCTGCAATTTGGATAAGGCTAGGTGAGGATAGTGAATTTCTGTCCCATATATGTCAGCTGGAATGAGTCAGTTGGGAGCTGGTACATCCATTTTCAAGATAGGTCTTTCACACAACTGGCACGAAATTGTTGGCTTTCGTCTGAGAACAAGCCAGGGCTTGGTTTCTCTCCACAGAAGACTTTCCTCATCCTGCTTAGACTTTCTCACAGCATGGTAAATCAGCTCAAAAGTAAATATACCAAGAGAACCAAGATGAAATTACATTTACTATGCTTCCTCTGGCTCTTTGGGATCAGGTTCTGAGAGGGAGAAGTGAGCAGACATTGCTTGATTGCTTAGATGGTAGTCTGGTATTAGTGATATCTGGGTTTAAAAGATGGTCAAATTCGCTGTTTTTCTTTTGGGGCAATCTTGTGACCTTTGAGAATATCCACATCACTGGGGACTTCTTGCCCTGTTCCCTGAAGCAAATGATACATTTTTCAACTGCCACCTTCTAAGTTTTTCCTTTAGCTCATTTTCTGGTGGCCCAAACTACACAGTCCACTTGGAGGGGGCAGTGGTGGATGACTTGGCTCTGGCATTTAGAATTAATGACTTAAATGGACTCAAGCCCAACCCATTTCAAGGGATTTCCTTCTGCTTATCACTAGCATAGCTGATGTTTTTCTCTCATTCTAGCTGCTTTTTTTCTTCTTTTTATGCTTCCATTGTAAGTAGGAATCAATTACCACTATTCAAATCATGGAAGACACATAGCAAACTTTTTAGGAGGTTCATAAAGCTCTTCCTTTCCCCTAAATTTATGTGAAGCTGATGATAAGCATTTCTTCTCCTCTTTAGGAGGAGTGGGGGGAAACACTAAATACCCCAACAACTTATTCCTTAGAGATTCCCACTATTAATTGAAATATTTTCATCTCTCTTTATCACCTTTCTTTTATGTAGTCTAGAGTTAGGTCATAGGCTAATGGTGGCAGAATCAGTTTTTGTCTACCATTTAAAACAATCCTGCATATATATTCTTAAAGAGATGGGCATACTGGACCACCTTACCTGCCTCCTGAGAAACCTATATGCAGGTCAAGAAGCAACAGCTAGAACCGGACATGGAACAGTGGACTGGTTCAGAAAGGGAAAGGAGTACTTCACGGCTGTACATTGTCACCCTGCTTATTCAGAGTACATCATGTGAAGTTCCAGGCTGGATGAAGCACAAGCTGGAATCAAGATTTCCAGGAGAAATGCCAATAACTTCAGATATGCAGATGACACCATCCTAATAGCAGAAAGCAAAGAGGAACTATAGAGCCTCTTGATGAAGGTGAAAGAGGAGAGTGAAAAATCTGGCTTAAAACTCAACATTCAAAAAACTTCGATCATGTCACTTGGTCCCATCACTTCATGGCAAATAGATGGGAAAGGATTGGAAACAGTGACATGTTTTATTTTCTTGGGCTCCAAAATCACTGCAGACAGTGACTGAAGCCATGAAATTAACAGATGCTTGCTCCTTGGAAGAAAAGTTATGATGACAGTGTATTAAAAAGCAGAGACATCACTTTGCCAACAAAGGTCTGTCTAGTCAAAGCTATGGTTTTTCAAGTAGTCATGTATGGATGTGAGAGTTGAACCATAAAGAAGGGTGAGTGCCAAAGAATTGATGATTTCGAAATGTGGTGTTGGAGAAGACTCTTGAGAGTCCCTTGGACTGCAAGGAGATCAAACCCGTCAATCCTAAGGGAAATCAGTCCTGAATATTCATTGGAAGGACTGATGCTGAAGATGATGCTCCAACACTTTGGCCACATGATGCAAAGAGCCGACTCATGGGAAAGACCTTGAAGCTGGGAAAGATTAAGGGCAGAGGAGAAGGGGCCGACAGGGGTTGAGATGGTTGGATGGCATCACCACCCAATGGACATGAGACTGAGCAAACTACAGAAGATAGTGATGGACAGGGAAGGCTGGCATGCTCCAGTCCATGGGGTCACGAAGAGTCGGATACAACTGAGCAACTAAACAACAGCAACATATATATTTGTTGGTATGTAGACGATATGAACACTTAATGACCTAACATTTTGTTCTCAATAATGGGTACTTAGAAACAACTGAGATAACAGCATCACACTTCACATCCTATAACATGTGGATTTTAATGAAATATTATACATTCTTGATTTTATGGTCACATATTTAGGGGACATACAAGGAAATTATATACCTATGTAAAATAAATGACTAAAGGATTGAAAAGACCTTTCCAATACAATCTCTAGCCAACCCACACCACTGAAGACGTACTTCTAGTTGGCAAGTCTTACATTGAAGAATTAAAGTTCTTTTATAATAGCATTATGGCAGCTATACTTTTGTGGCACTGCATGGAGTCTGGAATAAAATTAGTCATTGTTTCAGTATAGTCAATAAAATAAGTTGAGCTCATTGTATTCACAAAGCAGGCAAGTGTAACCAGCACATCTGGCAGTGTCTGAAATGTAGGTGAATCCCCAAAGATGGAAATTCAATTTTCTTCTGACTTGTAGAAAGGCAAACTATACCCACTACAGCCCACAGACCAGAGAAATTTCAAAAGTTTTAACTGAGAAAGGAGCACACTGGTTTGAGTTATAGGACTTCAAAGAAGAAATAACATATAACTTAAACCAGGTACTTCTGTGTTCAAACTCTATTGAGAAAATACCATTTGAGCTCTCTACTAGGCAATGAGAAGAGTAAGACCCTTCATCCCAGTCAAGGAGATTATATTTTTAGTGGGAGGTAAGAGATTTAAAGACTCAATCAGTGTATGTCTACATCAGCTGAATATCAAATAAAAACAAATATCTAGTACAAACTATGGTCACTTCATGGGCATTCAATAAATATTTGTTAAGTAGATTGATAAACAAACAAATAAATAGTGAAGTGATTTGACTGAGCTGTCCCAGGGCACCAGAAATATTCAGGAAAGATCTCATGGGTCAACAGAGAAGGTTCTTGGTGTTTTATTTTACCCGTTAACTCATAATCAATGTGGCTGCCATATGATGAATGAAATTGTTTTGCTTGGATAAGATAGATTTCATTCTTTCAGAGACTTCAATAGGAGAAAAGATTGAGTCAATGCCTTGGGAATGAAATAGATGGAGGAAATGAAGGAATAAATCAGATGAAGATGAAAACCCTCAGCTTGGAGCTGTCTTTTATATTCAGAGATAGAATCACTGCAGAGTCCTTCCAACTCTAATTTTCAGGTTAATCTGACAGACACAGTTCATAAGTGGGAATGGAGGTAGAGTATTGTTTATTTTTTAATGTTGAAGAATTTAAAAAATCACTTCAGTACACAGGTGGTAGATTTGGCCAGAAGCTGCAAATTGAAGGTTTTTGTTTTTTTTTTTTTTTTATGTTTTGAGGAAGAGCAGAGCTGTCCTAACAAATTTATTGTGAGAAGTTTTTCCTAAATGAAACTCAGATTTTGAGAAAGGGAATTGGAAAGAATGAGAGGTAGGAGAGGGGTGGAGTAGGTTTGATTTAACTAGTGCAGAGGTCCACTGCTTAAGGGAAGTATATCTTAGACTTTCCAGAAGTGAGGCAAGAAAATACTTCATTCAAACAGGAAAAATACCATGAAGAAATACTGGCTAGCTGCATCATTACCATCATACAGCAAAAGCTACATCAATTTTTGGCTTGTTGGTTTCCTATGCTGTGAAATTTATTGCTGATTTTCCATCCTGAATGTATTCCCCAATTTGTAAGTATCTATGGGTGGTGCTGGTTTAGTCGCTAAGTCTGTCTAGCTCTTAGATGGTAGAGCCCCAGGCTCCTCTGTCCAAGGGGTCTATGGGTAGAGTGCTTCTAAATGTCAAACCTGAAAGTAAAGCCTTGTCTTTTTACTTCCATATTATACTTTTTTGCTTAAGAAATCATTCACAACTTTTTCTTTTTCCGAGTCTTAAAAAAGCCCTTAACTTTTACAGGACAATTTTGCTTAAAGATTAGCTCGTGCAACTATGCCTGTGCATACCTGTATGTGAGAGTGTATTCTCTTGGTGTGTCTGTTAGAGGAACACTGCTATGTGAAGTTAATTGAGAGGATGTCTTCTTTTAGACACTCTCCAACCATCTCACTCACAAGCATTCTGATTTTTGTTTAAGCATTATTCTAATGTGTATGTGTAGGTTAAAAACCGTTCGACTCCACACAAGACTGAAAGGTTGTACTGTTTCTTTTTTGTTCTGCTGTTGATGTTTGTTTGAATTTGTGTATTGGAGCTCACATCTATGGGGCATATTTTAGGTTATAAATTCTTAGAGGACAGGAATTGTTACTCTCTGATTAACTTTGTATATCTTCTCGTTTGGGTCTATGTATATACAAAAGCTTAATGTTTTCAATCTGTTGAAAAATTACTGGGTCTGGGATTTTTCAACGGTAAAACTGTATTCCATGATATTTTTATTTAAATTTGGAATTCGTCCAGATTGATTCTTTCACAGAGTTGTCCTAATGTGAGATTATATATACAGGAGAATGAAAGCAAAATGCTCTCATATTACCAACATGTAAGACAGAGTAGAGGGGACATGATTCACATTTAATGAGCATCTGCTGTGTGACAGGTAATCTAACTGCTGTGGACAGGTTTCCTCAGTGACTATTCACAAGGTAAGAGGTAAAGGATGATGATGTGTATCTGAAAGATCATCTTGCTTATTGTTTAGTTGCTCAGTCATGCAACTAACCATGGACTGCAGCCAACCCCATGGACTGCAGTCTACCAGACTCCTCTGTCCATGGGATTCTCCAGGCAAGAATACTGGAGTGGGTTGCCATTTCCTTCTCCACTGAAAGATTATAGTATTCAAAATAGACTTACCTGAGTTAGAATTCCTGTTCTAGGCTGTGTAATCTTGAGAATTTTACTTAACTTCTCGTGAAAGCTGTCAGTTATAATACCCCATAACATCATCATATGAATTTCGAGTGGATTTTATTGTTGTCGTGGTAAGAGTTGCTATATTCATTTGATAAAGACACTGAAGACGGTAACATTACATGATTTACCCATCATCCCACTGAAAATGCTTGGCAGATTTTCTATTCCAAGTCTTACAGAAATGTAAGAGCTGAATAGCACTGAAAAGGCTGTAATTTACTTGGGCTGTAGGTGTGATCATGCAGAGAAGTGTTCTTAGCACTGAGGGAGGAGCACTCATGACATCAGAGTGGCAGCAGAATTAGAGAAGCGAGACTGGGATATTGCTGTTTACATTAGCTAGGATGAGATTTGGTCATTAGTGAAAGAAGACCCAAAACAACAGTGGATTTAAAAAGATAGAAGTATACTTCTTTCTCATATAAATGTAGTCAGTCTAGGGTTGATATGCTGGCTCCAAAATGTTTGGGGATGCAGGCTCTCTCTGTTGTATGTTCTGCCACTTAAAACACCCAGCTTCCACCTCATGCTTTAACACGATTGCTCCCTGTCCAGTAAGCCTGTCTGCATTCTGTTGCCTTCTAGAGGGAAGGAGCACAAAGGAACAAGAGGGTGTGCTCTCACCCTTTTAGAACACTTCCAGAGAGTTATGTTCACAATGTAAGTTCTGCTTATATTCTGTTGGCCACAAGGTGGTCACATGACTATACTAGCTACAAGAAACTGTGGTCATGAACTACTCTGAGAATCCTGTGACTGGACTTGGAAGAGAATGGATATGGAAGGACAGCACCACTTATTTATGGTTTTTGTGTTTGCAAAATAGTTTGTACAAAGCTATTTCTTCTCTACTAGTTTCTATGCTTTCAATTTGATTAAGAAACTATTTTCACTAAAGAGAGATCTTAATAGTCTCATTACTGAAACATTTGGGTTTCAACTACATATATAGTTTATTTAAAGGAACATATTAAATCTTCTGCAAGTTATAATTTTTATTAGTAATAAGATATGTTATCAAAACAGCCTAATTTTAATGATAAAGCTTTACGTTTATAAATATGATATATAGTAAGGACTATTTAAGGAAATGAATGAATAATTAACACTTATTTTAGTAAGATTTAGCTATTCTTTCTATATTTAACCCAAACCTGTTGCTATCCTTGAGTAGATCAATGTCAACTTGCTAGACTGTAATCGAAAGCCATTTCTTATTTGCCTTTGTAACCTGGCAAACTAGCTTACAGTAGGTTCTAGCCCATAGAAGGTAGAAAAGGCTAGATGTCTGGCCAATAAATGGACACATAAAGGAAT
This sequence comes from Odocoileus virginianus, assembly GCF_023699985.2. Lineage (NCBI taxonomy): Eukaryota > Metazoa > Chordata > Mammalia > Artiodactyla > Cervidae > Odocoileus > Odocoileus virginianus. The sequence continues at coordinate 7,807,659 of NC_069703.1, read as the reverse complement.
GAATACCTGGGGTGTAGGATAAAGTAATGTGTCCCGACACATTAAACTAAGATCATGGCATCCAGTCCTAACACTTCATGGCAGACAGATGGGGAAACAGTGGAAACAGTGGCTGACTTTATTTGTCTGGGTTCCAAAATCACTGCAGATGGTGACTGCAGCCATGAAATGAAAAGACGCTTACTCCTTGGAAGGAAAGTAACGACCAACCTAGACAGCATATTAAAAAGCAGAGACATTACTTTGTCAACAAAGGTCCGTCTAGTCAAGGCTATGGTTTTTCCAGTGGCCATGTATGGATGTGAGAGTTGGACTATAAAGAAAGCTGAGCATCGAAGAATTGATGCTTTTGAACTGTGGTGTTGGAGAAGACTCTTGAGAGTCCCTTGGACTGCAAGGAGATCCAACCAGTCCATCCTAAAGGAGATCAGACCTGGGTGTTCACTGGTAGGACTAATGTTGAAGCTGAAACTCCAATACTTTGGCCACCTGATGTGAAGAGCTGACTCATTTGAAAAGACTCTGATGCTGGGAAAGATTGAGGGCAGGAGGAGAAGGGGACAACAGAGGATGAGATGGTTGGACGGCATCATCAACTCGATGGACATGGGTTTGGGTGGTGATGGACAGGGAGGCCTGGTGAGGTGCAGTTCATGGGGTCGCAAAGAGTTGGATGTGACTGAGCGACTGAATTGAACTGAAAGTAAAGAATTTCAGCTTTCATCTTTTGTAAGTTTAGGGTAACTTTGCTTCACATTCCAGTCACATCAGAAGATTTTCATTTCAAAAACCCTTGAAAAGATATTTATTATGCAAAATAAGTATTTCAGTGGTTGTTAATAGCTTATAATGGGAAAAATCCTGGTTAGTTTTCCAAGCATCTTATTTCTTCCTTGGTTTCTTTCATTCCTTTGGCTTCTAGAAAAACAGAGACTGTTCTAGAAACATATCTAATCTGACTTTCATGAAAACTGGTGATAGTCATTGTCTAACTAAACTTTAAAATTTTGAGTCTACCTAAAACCTGATTAACCCTATTTTAGAAACTATAGGTTTAACATAAAAAAATAATGTTATTTCCGCTGCTTGTCAAACAGATAGCTAATGATTGTAGAAATAAGATGATTAAAAGTTGTCCTTAATTACCTAAAGTTTTAATGCATTTTTCTAGTTTTTACTTTTCACCTCATTTCCTCCCTCATTTCTGCTCAGTTCTGCCCCTATCTTTCTTTCTTCCTTCTTTCCCTCATCCCATTATACAGTGAATTATGCTATGGATATAATTTAGTATATTTTTACCACTTAAAATTATATCATGTGAGCTTTTCCACATCATTAAGTATTATTTGATAAATGATTTAGAGAACTATCATATGTTTCAATAGCATGGATTAGCATGATTAAAAATTCTATTGTTGAGCATTTTTGTATGGCATAAGGTTGAAGCTGAAACTCCAATAATTTGGCCACCTCGTATGAAGAGTTGACTCCTTTGAAAAGGCTCTGATGCTGGGAAAGATTGAAGGTGGGAGAAGAAGGGGACAACAGAGGATGAGATGGTTGGATGGAATCACTGACTCAATGGACATGAGTTTGGGTAAACTCTGGGAGTTGGTGATGGACAGGGAGGCCTGGCATGCTGCAGTCCATGGGGTCGCAGAGTCAGACACGACTGAACGACTGAACTGAACTGAAGGTTTTATACAATGCTGCACTAAGTGTCTTTATATATGATTTGATTGACATCTTTCTAATTTCATTATGCTGAGTTTCTAGTGTGGGATTATAGGTCAAAATATATCACCTTTGAAGGATCATAAATACCTATTACTAGACTATGTTCCAGATAGGAACTCAGCTACATTGCTAGCATTGTGTGAGAGTGCCTGTCCCATCACACCACTCCTCTGATTGATAGTCATTAGGACTTTACCAGGGACTCTCATGAACTGCAAGGTCAAACTAGTCAATCCTAAAGGAAATCAACCCTTAATATCCATTGGAAGGACTAATGCTGAAGATGAAACTCCAATACTTTTACCACCTGATGCAAAGAGCCGACTCATTGGAAAAGACCCTGATGCTGGCAAAGATTGAGGGCAGAAGGAGAAGGGGGTGACAGAGGATGAGCTGGTTGGATGGCATCACTGACTCAGTGGGCATGAGTCTGAGAAACTCTGGGAGATAATGAAGGAGAGGGAAGGCTGGCATGCTGCAGCTCATGGTATTGCAAAAAGTTGGATATAGTGGCTGAACACACACACACAACACACAGGAGGTTACCTATTTTACAAATGTATTAAGTGAAAAATAACAGCTAGTTAAAGCTTTAATTCTTTGTTAATATTTTGATGTAATAAATACATACATACATGTATAGTGTATAAATATATACATAAATATAAAAATGGAGACCATACCGTGTTTTATCTTTGTAAACTTTTCTCTTTAAACCTATAATGTCTCATGACTCTAAGATGACTCTTCTGTTATTTTACATTAATATATAATGTTAACTAGTGGCCTGAGATTGTGTTCTTAAACATCTAAGGAAATATCCTATTTCTGATTTTCTAAGAGTTTTATTCAGTGACAAATGGTGACTTTTATTTATAAAAATTATCTCCACATTTGCTATTGCATTTACTTCCATCAGTCAGTCTACCCTCCTTTCCTCTCTCCCTTCCTTCCTTTCTTTCTTCTTCCCTTCCTTCCTATTCCATCCATTGTTTCATATTTATATTACTTTTTTCTTTATCATACTTTTTTTCTTGAATCATGTATTTCATCTGTTTAGAATTATGTATTTTATGTTTTCTTTACTACAGATTTACTTGTTAATTCTTTTTCTGTTTCTTGTGTTATTAAGTCATTTTATCATAACCATGGTATTCTTCCTGACTCTGTTAGAATTGTTTGGTTCCTTTTAAAAATTAAAAGTTGAGGATATTAAGAGCTTATTCATTTTTTCACTCAGTCCTTAAAAATAAAAATGTTTAAAGTAATGTAATTATTATATATGTAGATTCAGTCTCATAAAATTTTATAGGGAGTATCTTATTTTGACAGTAAATATTCTAATTAGTCTTTAACTAGTATTTGAATTTAGAAGTTAATCATGGATTATATAGTGTTATCAAATTTTTATTGTTAATAAGTAACAATTGAAACTCAATATTAAAAAAATTAAGATCATGGCATCCAGTCCCATCACTTCATGGCAAACAGAAGGGGGGAAAGTGGAAGCAGTGACAGATTTTATTTTCTTGGGCTCCAAAATCAGTGCGTACTGGGACTGCTGCTGCTGCTGCTGCTGCTGAGTCGCTTCAGTCGTGTCCGGCTCTGTGTGATCCCATAGACGGCAGCCCACCAGGCTCCCCCAGCCCTGGGATTCTCCACTGGAGTGGGTTGCCATTTCCTTCTCCAATGTGTGGAAGTGAAAAGTGAAAGTGAAGTCGCTCAGTCGTGTCCGAATCATAGCGACCCCATGGACTGCAGCCCACCAGGCTCCTCCGTCCATGGGATTTCCCAGGCAAGAGTACTGGAGTGGGGTGCCACTGCATTCTCCTGCATCCATGAAATTAAAAGATGCTTGCTCCTTGGAAGGAAAGCTATAACAAACCTGCGTGCTAAGTTTCTTCAGTCACATCTGACTCTGTGTGACCCTAATATAGACTGTAGCTTGCCAGGCTCTTCTGTCCATGGGATTTTATGGGCAGGAATACTGGAATCGGTTTCCATGCCCTCCTCCTGACCCAGGGATATTCCTGACTCAGGAATTGAACCTGTGTCTCTTATGTCTCCTACATTGGCAGGTAGGTTCTTTACCACTAGCACCTAGAGAATGTACTAAAAAGCAGAGATACCACTTTGTTGACAAAGGTCCCTGTAGTCAAAGCTATGGTTTTTCCAGTAGTCATGCACAGATGTGAGAGTTGGACCGTAAAGAAAGGTGAGAGCCAAAGAATTGTTTTTGAACTGTGGTGTTGGAGAAGACTCTGGAGGGTCCCTTGGACTACAAGGAGATCAAATCAGTCAATCCTAAAGGAAATCAACCCTGAATATCCATTGAAAGGACAGATGCTAAAGATTAAGCTCCAATACTTTTGTCACCTGATGAGAAGAGCCAACTCATTGGAAGAGACCCTGAGGCTGGAAAAGACTGAGGGAAGGAGGAGAAGTGGGCAACAGAGGGTGAGATAGTTGGATAGCATCACTGACTCAATGACATGAGTGTGAGCAAACTCAGGGGCATAGTGAAGGACAAGGAAGACTGGTGTGCTTCATTCCATGGGGTTGCAAATATTTGGAACAACTGAGCATGCACATACAAACACCCACATAGACATAACAGGCTGCTGCATTTTTTACAAAAGGAAGACTGCTGTGAAAAAGAAACTGAGTTCTTAAACATTTGAAATATATTTGCTAGAACTCTCTATTTGGGGGCTGAGTATAAAAATGTATAGCTAAAGTCTGAAAGAACTGCAAAATTAAGCTAAGACAAGAAGAGAATAAGACTGGACAAAGTACAAAATGACAAATACGGGGAAAATGAGGAGAAAGTAGAAACAGAGCCAGTGGTTCCAACAGTTTTTTAATAAGGAGAAATCCAAGAGATGGAAACAAAAGGAATGACCAAAAAAATAATTAGAAGAAAACTTTTCTGAACTGAAGAAAAGTATCTTTGTTACTAGATAATAAATAGGAATAAAATAAAAACTAAAACAAAAAGAACTGAAAAAAGAAAACAAAATAAGAAGACCCATAACAAAAAATATCCTAAGTAAGTATTCTTGAGGATAAAGAGAAAGGATAAAAACTTTTGCAGAGTGAAAAAGGCAATTCACAAAGAGTAAGAGGAAAACTATTAATGTATTTTCTTTTGCATAGGATTTGAAAAGACAATAGAGAATATTTTTAAAACTATGAAAGAAAGTGGAAGTGCTCAGTTGTGTCCAACTCTTTGTGACCCCATGGACTGCAGCACACCAGGTTTCTCTATCCATGGAATTCTCTAGGCAAAAATACTAGAGTGGGTTGCCATTTTCTTCTCCAGGGGATCTCCCCAACCCAGGGATTGAACCTGGGTCTCCTGCATTGCTAGCAGATTCTTTACCATCTGAGCCACAAGGGAAGCTATGAAAGAAGGTGTTTTAAAAAGAATTTTATGTCTGACAATGACTGAACTCAACAGCAATCTGAAAGAATTACTCAGTGATGTTCTTACATCAGTAAAAATAAAATCCCCCAAAATATGGAGAATTCAAGAAAAAAGATAAGCAATGACATGAGCAAAATATATTTCTAAGTATTAACAAATAATGGAAGATAAGATTAAGGCTTAAGCTAATTATTCTGAATTGAAAGTAGCAGAATAAAATAGTAATTTAAAAGAATATGGAACTAAATTTACATATGATAATATATAGTTGAAAATAAAGTTGAAACATAAGGGGGACAAGGTTTATAGGGAGTAAAATTGTGTTCAGTATTGTTAATCCAGTAAGAAGCTATAGAGACTAATCAGATAAATCTAGATATTGATAGAAAAAGGTTAACATTTTCTAGATATTGATAGAAAAAGGTAAACATTGCAAGAGTTAAAATTATTCAACTACAATAACAGAAAACATAACTCAAGATAGCCTAAACACTAGTGGCAATCTATTCTGCTCCTTCTCTATAGAAAACTCCAAGAAAGTTCATTGATTTGTTCATTTGGCAACTTAAACATAACCTATAGCCTTAGCTTCTTTCTATTTTCTCTTCTTCTTTTCTCAGATGGGTCTGTTTGTCAGGTTTGAAGATAACTGGAAGATTGTTACTGCTGTTCAGTTGCTAAGTCATGTCAGACTCTTTGTGACCCCATGGATTGCAGCATGCCAGGCTTCCCTGTCAATCACTATCTCCTAGACAGTGACTAAACTATGTCTATCTCCTAGATAGTCACTAGACTCATGTCCACTGAGTCGGTGATGCCATCCAACCATCTCATCCTCTGTCTGCTTCTCCTCCAGTCCTCAATCTTTCCCAGCCTGAGTCTTTTCCAATAAGTTGGTTTTTCCCATCAGGTGGCCAAAGTATTGGAGATTCAGCTTCAGCATAAGTACTTCCAATGAATAGTCAGGATTTATTTCCTTTCTGATTGACTGGTTTGATGCCCTTGCAATCCAAGCGACTCACAAGACTCTTCTCCAGCTCCACAGTTTGAAAGCATCAATTCTTCAGTACTCAGCTTTCTTTATGATCCAACTCTCACACCTGTATGTGACTACTGGAAAAACCATAACTATGACTAGACAGACCTTTGTTGGCAAAGTAATGTCTCTGATTTTAATACACTATCTAGGTTTGGTCATAACTTTTCTTCCAGGGAGCAAGTGTCTTTTAATTTCGTGGCTGCAGTCACTATCTGCAGTGATTTTAGAACCCACAAAAATAAAATGTGTCACCGTTTCCTCTTTTCCCCTATCTATTTGCCTTGAAGTGGTGGGGCCCATTGCTATGACCTTAGTTTTTTGAATGCTGAGTTTTAAGCAAGATTTTTCACTCTCCTCTTTCACCCTCATGAAAAGACTCTTAGTTCTTCTTTTTTTTTTTTTTTAAATAATTCAAGATCCCACATTAATATCTATTGAATACCTATTAAAATTACAGTAGGGTCTTTAAAAAATTAGAATCTAACAAGCTAATCTTAAAATTTATTTCCCTTGGGGATTGTTTTGATCACTTCCTCCTATACAATGTTATGAACCTCCATCCATAGTTCTTCAGGCACTCTATCAGATCTAATCCCTTGAATCTATGTGTCACTTTGTATAATTGTGAGGGATTTGATTTAGGTCAAAGAATAGCAAGGAGAGAGAAGAAAGCCTTCTTAAGTGAATAATGCAAAGAAATAGAGGAAAACAATAGAATGGGAAAGAATAGAGATCTCTTCCAGAAAATTGGAAATACCAAGGGAATATTTCACGCAAAGATGGCACAATAAAGGACAGGCATAGTATGGACCTAGAATAACCAGATAAAATGAAGAAGAGGCACCAAGAATACAGGAGTGAAAGTGAAAGTTGCTCAGTTTTGTCCGACTCTTTGCGACCCCATGGATGCTCCAGGCCCGAATACTGGAGTGGGTAGCCTGTCCCTTCTCCAGGGATCAAATTCAGGTCTGCCCCATTGCAGGCAGATTCTTTACCAGCTAGGCCACCTGGGAAGCCCTATTCAGCCAAAGCTACCACTATATTTGCTTATTTAATAAACTTTAAGTTCCATTCTTCTAGACTGTTGCTAGTATTCTCAAAGACTTTTCTCAAAATTTTGCATTACTGGTTTTCACTTTTTGGAAAATGTAAGGATGAATTCCACTGCTCTATTGTTCTAGATAGGAGATCTACTGTGAACAAAGCTTCTTCAGGTTTGTGCTACAAAATGAATCCTGCTTGTTTAGTTCCTCCATCTAAACAGTAGCAAAGTAAAGTACCAAAAATTTAGGAATTTCCCCCTAATAATCTAAGTTAAACTTTTCTGTAACTTCCAAAACCAGTATTAAGTAACCTTAAAAATAAAGAAGGCATCCTTATACCAAAATCTCTAGATTAAATAGGCAAGAGAAACATTTCCAAAGTTTTGATTAGAAGAATTTTTTTTTAAAACTTCAACACTTAAAATACCCCAAATCAATCATTTCGATTCTCTTGACTTCAAACCTACAAAATAGATTTTGGAGGATAACCTACATGTCATAAGATGAAAAATGAAAATATTGATGGAATGAAAAAACTAATAGAAGAAATTTTAATCTTAATATATCATAATTATCTCTACTAACCTGTTTTGAGGCATTTTTGCCACAAATTACTGAAGTCCTCAAAAAAGGAAACCTTCACATTTACAGATATTTTACTTTATGCTTGCTGCATCAGTTTATTTCAGTGTGATTTACCTAAATATAAGTTTTTTTACTGATAAAAGAGAGGATTTTAAATGACTGGAAAGAATATTCTACAATTTTTGCTAGCTCTTATACAAGCCAATCAAATCTATCAAAGAGTTTCCCTATCACAGAATCCTTTACTCCTTATAAATTTTTTACTCACTCATAGGATTATAAAGATAAGGGTATTAGATAACTGTGGGCAACAGGAGAGGACTGCAAAGAAAAATATTTTCAAAGACTCAATTGAGAAGACAACTGGATATAAGGAATTCTATAGTTTATGGAATAAAAAAAGAATATTATGATTTTAAAAGGTATCATTATAAAAAGTCTTTTTTTTTTTTTCTCCTGATTACAGACCTTAATAAAAAAGCCACTCAACCACTCATTCTTGGGAAAAAAAGTGCAGTTAACAAACAGAATTTCCACACAATTTTAAGGAATTCATAAATTCTCTAAAAACCTGTGGAATCTCAGATTAAGGACACTCAAATAGTTGTAAAAGCTTTCTGACACTCAAGAACTATACAAAAAAGATCTTTATGACCCAGATAGCCACGATGGTGTGATCATTCACCTAGAGCCAGACACCCTGGATTGCAAAATCAAGTGGGCCTTAGGAAGCATTGCTATGGACAAGGCTAATGGAGGTGATGAAATTCCAACTGAGCTATTTCCAATCCTAAAAGATGATGCCATGAAAGTGCTGCATTCAATATACTAGCAAGTTTGGAAAACTCAACAACGGTCACAGGACTGGAAAAGGTCAGTTTTCATTCCAATCCCAAAAAAGGGCAATGACAAAGAGTGTATAAACTACCACACAATTGTACTCATTTCACACTCTAGCAAAGTAATGATCAAAATTGTCCAAGTTATGCTTCAACAGTATGTGAAGAACTTCCAGATGTACAAGCTGGATTTAGAAAAGGCAGAGGAACCAGAGATCAAATAGTCAACATCCACTGGATCATAGAAAAAGCAAGAAAATTCCAGAAAAACATCTATTTCTGTAACATTGACTATGCTAGAGCATTTGATTGTGTGGATCATGACAAACTGTAGAAAATTTTTCAAGAGAGGGAATGCTAGACTACCTTGCCTGCCTCCTGAGAAACCTATATGCAGGTCAAGAAACAACACTTAGAGCCAGATATGGAACAATGGACTGGTTCAAAATTAGGTAAGGAGTACATCAAGGCTGTATATCTTTACCCTGTTCATTTAACTTATGTGCAGAGTACATCATGTTAAATGCTGGGCTGGATGAAGAACAAGCTGGAATCAAGATTGCCGGGAGAAATATCAATAACCTGAGATACACAGATGACACCACCCTTATGGCAGAAAGTAAAAAGGAACTAAAAAGCCTCTTGATGAGGGTGAAAGAGGAGAGTGAAAAAGCTGGCTTAAAACTCAACATTCAGAAAATGAAGATCATGACATCCAGTCCCATCACTTCATGGCAAATAGATAGGGAAACGATGGAAACAGTGACCGACTTTATTTTCTTGGGCTCCAAAGTCACTGCTGACAGCGACTGCAGCCATGAAATTAAAAAATGCTTGCTACTTGGAAGAAAAGCTATGACAAACCTAAACAGTGTATTGAAAAACAGAGACATCACTTTGCCAACAAAGATCCGTATAGTCAAAGCTATGGTTTTTCTGATAGTTATGTATGAGTGTGAGTGTTGGACCTTGAAAAAGGCTGAGCACTAAAGAATCGGTGCTTTTGAACTGTGGTGTTGGAGAAGACTCTTGAGAGTCCCTTGAAATGCAAGGAGATAAATCCAGTTAATCCTAAAGGAAATCAACCCTGAAAATTTATTGCAAGGATTGATGCTGAAGCTGAAGCTCCAAAACTTTGGCCACCTGATGTCAAGAACTGACTCATTAAAAAAGACCCTGATGCTAGGAAAGATTGAAGGCAGGAGGAGAAGGGGATGCTAGAGATCAAAATAGTTGGATGGCATCTCCACCTCAAAGGACATGAATTTGAGCAAACTCCAGAAGATGGTGAAGGACAGGGAAACCTGGCATGCTGCAGTCCTGTGGTCACAAAGAGTGAGATACAACTGAGCGATTGAACAACAATGTTAAAATTTATCTGGAAAAGAAAATGTATAATAATAGCCAACAGAATTTAGAAATGAAAACAACAGTGTAACAGATTTTGATAAATTCTCTTTTCATTTTTGAAAGTGAAAGTGAAGTCTCTCAGTTGTGTCCGACTCTTTGCCACCCCGTGGACTGTAACCCATCCGACTCCTCCATCCACAGGATTCTCTAGGCAAGAGAATCTGGAATTCTGGAGAATCTGGAATACTGGAATCTGGCAAGAATTATGGAGTGGGTTGCCATTTTCTTCTCCAGGAGATCTTCCAACCCAGGGATCGAACCCAGGTCTCCCGCATTGCAGGCAGATGCTTTAACCTCTGAGCCACCAGGGAAGCCATAAAGAGAAAGTCACTCAGTCATGTCTGACTCTTTTGTACAGTCCATGGACTTCTCTAGGCCACAATACTGGAGTGGATAGTCTTTCCCTTCTCTAGGAGATCTTACCAACCCAGGGATCGAACCCAGGCCTCCCACATTGCAGGCAGATTCTTTACCAGCTGAGCCACAAGGGCAGTTTCATTTTTATTTTGTTATAAACATTTTCTAACTTTCCTTGTTATGGCTTCTTAAGTGTACCCATCATTTAAAAGTGTTCATTTAATTTCTAAATACATGAGGTTTTAAAATTTCTTTGATATTAATTTCTCATTTAAATTCCTTCTTCTCTGCTATCACTTTGTGTGTTGTTGTTGTTGTTTTCTTTACATAAATCATCTCATTTAATCCTCTCATTTTATTAGTAAACCCACAGGGTAAGTATGACTACAAGGCCCATTTTACTAGGGAGGGGACAAGTAAGATGACACGTCCTAGAGACACAGCAGCTGCACCCTGGGACTTTGTAATCCCTGGCCCTAACCACTGGACAGCACGGGGGTCCCTACTGACTCTACCCCACAACTTCGCCCAACTTCAGGGAACTTGCACCCCCCCACCTCACCAGGGACAGGTGTGTAAATCATCACAGTCACATTGCCCTAGAACCAGGGGCATTTTACAGACCTTTGTACCAACCTCATTTGCAAAACCATTTACAGAAAGGGAAGGATTTCAAAAGACATTTTCAGAGAGGTAGGATTCTTTGGCATGGCAATCAGGGCAGGCGGGCTCCAATCAATTCATTCAATCCTAGACCATTCTGGGAAAAGAGAGAGCCCCCATCTGCCAGGGTAAAGGGGATGCTCAGGGGTTGCAGCTTTTGTCTGATGGGGCCCTCATCAGACGCTGGGCAGTGGAACCCCTAGCCCAGCCCAACCCCAGAGGCCTGGGAGGGGTAGGTCCCAAGGTCCCCAGAAGATAGGGTTATCACTGTGTTTTTTCAGTCTATTAGCTTTATTGAGGCTTTCAATGGCTACGTCAAAGAAATCTCTTGGTAAATGTCACACTGCACTTGAAAAATGTAGGATATTTTCAAATATCTTTTATGTTGATTTCTAACATGTTTCCACAATGATAAGACAACAGACTCTGTATGATTTCAATACCTTTAGACCATGAAATTTTTGTACTTTGTTTTGTGTTCCTGGATATGTTTCAGGGTCTCTTGGTTTATAGTCTATTGGGTACTAGAACAGAATTTGTATCCAACTGTTGTGTGAAAATTGTATAACTCTTAATTATGTTGAATTGATTCATAGTGCTTCTCAGGTCTACTATATCCTTCTACTTCTCAGTCTATTCTTTCTACTGATTTCTGAGAGTTTCATTTTGAAATTTCAACTAAAAAACTTAATTTATCTACCGAAAAAATAATTGTACTATATCGTGGAATTATATGTAACTTTGTTCTGTATTTTCCAAGTCCCATGTAAATGTGCTATCATGCTTTCATAATTTAAAAAATAAAAAAGAAAGGGGATAAAAGCAGCTGTATTTCTATATGCTTTCAATAAACAATCCAAAAAAGAAAGAAAGAGAACAATGAATTAAGCCTTGATCTGGCAGGTATCAGAACACAAAAGATACAGTGGTATAGACATAGAAATGGATTATATGTTCACATATATGTATGAACTAAATGAATTAAAGCAATACAGGACTTCATATTTCCGGGGAGCTGTATTGCATAGCTTTAAGAAAGCTGTTTATAAAGTCTGACTTCTTTGGTTAAGATTCCTTGCTCTACCCATCACAAAGGTCCATCTAGTCAAGGCTATGGTTTTTGCAGTAGTCATGTATGGATGTAAAGAAAGCTGAATGCTGAAGAATTGATGCTTCTGAACTGTGGTCCTAGAGAAGACTCTTGAGAGTCCCTTGGACTGCAAGGAGATCCAACCAGTCCATCCTAAAGGAGATCAGTCCTGGGTGTTCATTGGAAGGGCTGACATTGAAACTGAAACTCCAATACTTTGACCACCTGATGTGAAGAACTGACTCATTGGAAAAGACCCTGATGCTGGGAAAGATTGAGGGCAGGAGGAGAACGGGACGACAGAGGATGAAACGGTTGGATGGCATCACTGACTCAATGGACATGAGTTTGGGTAGACTCTGGGAGTTGGTGATGGACAGGGAGGCCTGGCATGCTGCGTTTCATGGGGTCACAAAGAGTCAGACATGGCTGAGCCATTGAACTGAACGGACCCATCACTAGATGCATGATGGACTCTGGCAAAAAATATTGTCATAATTTATAAAATTGGAATAAAAATATTACTTGATGGTATTGTTAGAAAGATTAAATAAGTTTTTGTATAAATTAACTATTGTAAAATTATCACATGGCACATACCTGCTCAATAGGTATTTGTTTTTTAGCTGAACACAACTGAAACAACTTAGCACCATGCACCAGGTTTTTAAAGGATCTAATGTTGTTAGATGGGCTTGTTAAGAAATAAAACGGGAAATTGGTTACTTGTGTGGGGGAAAAAAATCCTAAAATCCTAAAATATATGCACACAGTTTCCCACGTAGATTAAACATCGTGAAAAGTGAAAGTGTTAGTCCCTCAGTCATGTCTGACTTTTTGTGAGCCATGGACTGTAGCCCGCCAGGCTCCTCTGTCCATGGAATTCTCTAGACAGGAATACTGGAGTATGTAGCCATTCCCTTTTCCAGGGAATCTCAACTCAGGGATCGAACCCCGGTTTTCTGCATTGCAGGTAGATTCTTTACTGTCTGAATCATCAGGGAAGCCCACATTAAAGATTAAACATGATTAAAAGGAACAAATGGCTTTACCTGGAATTCAGTAGACAAAATCTGTCCATGGAATATTCTAGGAAAGAATACTGAAGTGGGTAGCCAACCATTCCCTTCTCCAGGGGATCTTCACGCCCCAGGTATCAAACCTGGGTCTCCTGCATTGCAACTAGATTGTTTACAGTTTGAACCACCAGAGATATACAAATACATACATATATATACACATACATATATATACATATGTATATATACATATATATACATATACATGTATCAGTTCAGTTCAGTCGCTCAGTTGTGTCCTACTCTTGGCGACCCCATGAATCACAGCACGCCAGGCCTCCCTGTCCATCACAAACTCCCGAAGTTCACTCAAACTCATGTCCACCGAGTCAGTGATGCCATCCAGCCATCTCATCCTCTGTCGTCCCCTTCTCCTCCTGCCCCCAATCCCTCCAAGCATCAGGGTCTTTTCCTATGAATCAACTCTTAGCATGAGGTGGCCAAAGTACTGGAGTTTCAGCTTCAGCATCAGTCCTTCCAATGAACACCTAGGACTTATCTCCTTCATGATGGACTGGTTGGAGCTCCTTGCAGTCCAAGGGACTCTCAAGAGTCTTCTCCAACACCACACTTCAAAAGCATCAGTTTTTCAGTGCTCAGCTTTCTTCACAGTCCAGCTCTCACATCCATACATGACCACTGGAAAAATCATAGTCTTGACCAGACGGACCTTTGTTGACAAAGTAATGTCTCTGCTTTTTAATATGCTATCTAGGTTGGTCATAACTTTCCTTCCAAGGAGTAAGCGTCTTTTAATTTCATGGCTGCAGTCACCATCTGCAGTGATTTTGGAGCCCAAAAAATTAAAGTCTGACATTGTTTCCACTGTCTCCCCATCTATTTCCCATGAGGTGATGGGACTAGATGCCATGATCTTAGTTTTCTGAAAGTTGAGCTTTAAGCCAACTTTTTCACTCTCCTCTTTCACTTTCAGCAAGAGGCTTTTTAGTTCCTCTTCTCTTTCTATCATAAGGGTGGTGTCATCTGCATATCTGAGGTTATTGATATTTCTCCCAGCAATCTTGATTCCAGCGTGTGCTTTTTCCAGTCCAGTGTTTCTCATGATGTACTCTGCATAGAAGTCCAATAAGCAGGGTGACAATATACAGCCTTGATGTACTTCTTTTCCTATTTGGAACCAGTCGGTTGTTCCATGTCCAGTTCTAACTGTTGCTTCCTGACCTGCATACAGATTTCTCAAGAGGCAGGTCAGGTGGTCTGGTATTCCCATCTCTTGCAGACTTTTCCACAGTTTATTGTGATCCACACAATCGAAGGCTTTGGTGTAGTCAATAAAGCAGAAATAGATGTTTTTCTGAAACTCTCTTGCTTTTTTGATGATCCAGCAGATATTGGCAATTTGATCTCTGGTTCCTCTGCCTTTACTAAAACCAACTTGAACATCTGGAAGTTCTCGCTTCATGTATTGCTGAATCCTGGCTTGGAGAATTTTGAGCATTACTTTAGTAGCCTGTGAGATGAGTGCAATTGTGTGGTAGTTTGAGCATTCTTTGGGATTGCCTTTCTTAGGGATTGGAATGAAAACTGACCTTTTCCACTCCTGTGGCCACTGCTGAGTTTTCCAAATTTGCTGGCATGTTATATATATTTTCTGTAACCATATTATATTTATACAATATATGTGTATATAATATATATATGTATATATATACACACATATATGTGTAGATGTATACATATGTATATACATATATGTGTATATGTCTATGTATACATATGTATATTATACATATATGTATAATATAATATACATATATATTGTATAAATATAATATGATTACAGAAAACATATATAATATGAAATATTTCTATGTAATCATCTTAACATACATTATCCATGGGGCTTCCCTAGCAGCTCAGAGATCCACCAGCAATGCAGGAGACTCAGATTCACTCCCTGGGTCAAAGATCTCCTAGAGCAGGGTATGGTTGGCTACCCACTCCAGTATGTTTGCCTGGAGGATTCCATGGACAGAGGAATCTGGCAGGTTGCAGTCTATGGGGTTGCAAAGATTTGGACACAACTGAGCGACTAAGACATTGTCTATAAACTGGATATTTCTGGTCTATATTAT
Organism: Odocoileus virginianus; assembly: GCF_023699985.2. Lineage (NCBI taxonomy): Eukaryota > Metazoa > Chordata > Mammalia > Artiodactyla > Cervidae > Odocoileus > Odocoileus virginianus. The sequence goes on along the minus strand of NC_069703.1, from coordinate 7,792,294 downwards.
CAGCTGGAGACTCAGGAAAGCTGTTCTACTTCTTATGCAAAGAGTAAGACTTCTATTCCATTTACTATGACCTGTTTGGTGTTACTCATTTTTTCAGGTTAAACGTCTGTTCTCTCTCTCTCTGCTCCCTCACCATCTGCCTTTTACTTTCTGTTTCCATCTCTTTGTTTATCTCTTTGTGATCGTCTACTTCATTCTTGAGGAACTGCTTACATTTAATCCAAATCCTTATTCAGTTTTCTGCAGTGTTCATTTTACTCTTTTTCTTACAAGGTAGATTTTTTTTGTAATGCAAATTTTAATTAGATTAAACTTTATGCTTCTAATTGACTTAAATGTTACGTTTAGATGCCTTTTTAAGACAAATTATTGTCATTGAATCAGATTTTTCATGTCTTCCTTCATAGTGATCATGTTTTCTTGAATATTGTAAGAACACAAAAAAGATGCTTTCTACAGGTTGTTTTCTGTTGTTAAACTCTGCCCAAACATGATTCTTTTCTGAATAGTTGCTGTTTCCTACCTGTTTCTAAGAACAACTTAAGCACTACCACACCCACATACCCACACACATGCACACACACAATATTTTCATTAGTTGTGTGCGTGTGTGTATGTGTGTGGGTATGTGGGTGTGGTAGTGTTTTAGTTGTTCTTTTGCTATTTCTTCATATTTGAATGAGAAAAAGAAATGGCTATTTTGGTGTACTTCACAGTCTTCCTGCTTGATAACAGACTTTCTGTCTGATTTGAACTTGGCGAAGTGCTTACTGTGTGTATGTCAAGCCTGATTCTCAGCGCTCCGGCTCTGTGTCCGGCACGGCTCTCCTAGGCCGAGAAGGTTCCTGATGCTGAGGCCGGCCTATTCCCGAGCGCGTTCACACCCCTGCACTTGCCTCTGCTCTCTGAGGGTGAGGGACGTGAGAACCGAGCTCCAGTGTCCGGTCTCAGGCTCCTGTGTCTCTCCCTTTCGAGAACTGTTTCTCTCCCGGGAGGGAATCCTACATCACATGTCAAGTTTTGTTTCCAGAAGTAGATACGAAGAAATAAATACTGAATGATGGAGGCTGAGATGGCTGAAGAACATCAGAAAATTACAGAGAGCACGTTTTCTCTCGTCTTTTCCTGTGGAGGTGCTGTGTTTCTGAAGTAGATGGAGACAGCTCCAAGTAGATGGAAAACCCACAGTTAGGCCTCAGTGACCTTCAGTTAGTGGGAGTGAGGCTGAGGTGGATGTACAATGAAGATAGCTAACTGATTATTGCTTAGAGCTGATTGTGCTGAAAAACTCTTCCGTTTTCTCAGGATTTCATCAGTATTTCAATTGGAAAATGAGAGTGAAGCAGAAGTTACTCCTCAAGTTCAGTTATTTTTGCTTTAAAAATTAGTTTATGTTATTTTACAAATATGTTCATTGTATGTGTGCGTGCGTGCTCAGTCATGTTCAACCCTTTAAGACTCCACGGAGAGTGGCTCACCAGACTCCTCTGGCCATGGGATTTTTGAGGCCAAAATACTGGAGTGGGTTGCCATTTCCTTCTCCAGCAGATCTTCTAGACCCAGGATCAATGTGTCTGCTGCATTGGCAGGTAGATTCTTCACTGCTTAGCCACCTGGAAAGTTCCAGTGTTTACTGCATAGAATTCAGCAGATATAGAAAATTACACTGATGAATAATGCCTGTAGTTAACAAATGATGGTGTTGTGTACGTAAAGTCTTGTTAAGAGGGTAACTGTCATGTTGTCTTCTTGTCGCTTAACATGTGAAAATATGTTTATTACTTTGATTGTGATGAGGATACCGTGGGATATACATATGGCCAAATTCATCAAAATGCATGAATTGATTATGTACAACTTTAAATATTAAATATTCCCCAATGAACCTGAGCAAAAACAAACAACAACAAAAAAAACTGCATGCTTTTCTACCTTCTGTAACTTGTTTTTGCTTAACTTTGAGAGATCTATTCAATTGCTTGGAATTTGTTTTGAAGTTTTCCAATAAAATTTGTTATGATTTACAGAGTCTCTTTTTTCCTGTAGCCACGATAATTTATTACAAGGATGGTGGAATATTATTACTAATTAACATAAATAAATTAACATAAATGAAGGCACTCAAATTCCAGTTACACAGATAAATATATAATGAACATTTCATTTATATTCTTTAATGTTTTTCTAGCCTAATATGTTCACAGATATGATCATATTACATAAACAATTTTTATGTTATACAAATTTTTTACTAACCACTTTACATGTTTCACCTTGGCACAATGATTCATAAATATAATTTTTAATAAAGTAATATTTATGGTATTAGAATCCTAGACTTACATGTTCACAGGTATATCACTAGGACCAAGCAGTATACCTAGGATATTAGAGAAAACAGGACTTCCCTGATGGCTCAGCGATAAAGAATCTACCTGTAACGGGGGAGAGGCAGATACGATCCCTGGGTTGGGAAGATCCCTTGGAGGAGGGCATGGCAACCCACTCCAGTGTTCTTGCCTGGAGAATCCCATGGACAGAGGAGCCTGGTGGGCTACAGTCCATAAGGTTGCAAAGAGTACAACAGGACTGAATTGGCTTAGTACGCATGCAAACAAGAGAAAATAAGTAAAGACTCCAGATATAAGAATAAAATATAGAAAACATTTATTTAGGCAACAATAAAAATTTGTCCCCTCAGTTTTTTATTCTTGATGAATCATTGTGATTTTGGAGATAAATATTATGGATTATTATACTTCAAGTTATTGCATATATTAAAACAACTTACAAGGTCACTTTGTAAAAGCTTTTAATTTATTCAAACTTCTTTTACTTTTCCATGACAGTATCAAAATTTGTTGAAATGAAGTTGAAATGAAATAAATGATACTTTATTCTCATAGAAAGAAGGTAATTTTAAAATATTATCACATTAACTTCCCCCAAGATATTTACTTCCTTAACATATTCTGAGTGAAACATAGAGGTGTTATATAGGCTAACTGGGAATGTAACTAATACTAGGTTTAATATTCTCAGTATAGTAAATGGAAGAATGGAAATACCTATAGAATGTTACAGAGGTAAATAAAAATTAAATTGGTTTTTGCCAGTCTGAAATTATATTTTAGCTATATGCTCATGAATGCATAACTAAAAAATGGTTTATATAAAGCTAGGATATTAGTTCTTGTTAATGTGAATGGGACTCTGACCTGTTGGGGAAATGGGGCCTGTCAACATTAAGTGAAAAGAAGTCTGTAGAGGAATTAATTTTTTTGCATTTGAAGATGCTGTTTATGAGCTATCATTAGTATATCAGATATAAGGAGTGTTTTTGTAGTAGTAGTGATATATTTGCGGTCTTGCTCATTGCTCATAAAACATCTGGCTATAGTTAGGAATTCAGTCTGGGGCCACAAAACAGAGAGAATGCAGGAGCTCTCAGGGGTATTAAGTCTGACAACTTGTTGTCAATTAGTGGGGTACCAACTTAGAATACCCAAAAGAATGAATGACTGACTTTTACATTTTCCAGACAGAAGCTTTGGTATACCATACAGCAGAGCTCTAAGTCTGAGTCGATATATTCCTCCGAAGTCACTCTGTTAATACATTTGCTGAAAGAGAACAATTCCTTATAACTTGATTCTGGCTCTGAAATATTCTTGCTCTGGCTAGGGCATTAGGTGGCGTTAATTCTTTGAAAAGTATCACAGTGGAAAAAATTGCATATGCATATATATAAACAAATAAATTTAGATATATAATTTAAAATATATTTATTTGAATATCTGTAGCATGACTAGTGCAAATTAGAGTATACACTCCAGCAAGTTTCAAAGTCCACTTCCAAAGCCTGAGGGCCTAAGTAAGGGCTGCTCCGCTTTGATTGATGCAAGTCCTGGCCAAGGAGAGGCTGGGAGCCCCACAGGGTAATGAATCTGCTCTCTGAGATGTTGACTCTAAAGCTCTCCTAGGCAAGACGGCATCTGTTCAGACTTTGTGGTTTGCAAAACAGGAAGCTCTTTGGATTATTGGGAGCAAAGAGCACTGCTGGTGCCAATACACTGAAAGTGAAGGTCATGGCAATCTCATTGTAAAACACAACATTAAGCAATCTGATTGGTTTTAGTATTTTGCTGTGCAAATTAGTAAAGCTCTATACTGGGGAAAAGCAGTTATGAAAAAAATCTCTTAAAACAATTTTTGACAATTTTAGGATGATAACTTTCATCATTAGATTTACTTTTATTTGTCTTTTCAGAGATGTTTGAGCTATATACAAAAGATGAATTTTTTCCTAATTAAAGTATGTAGGCCTGTCTTAAAGGTTCCTCATGCTCTTACACTCTGTATTCCAGCTGTTGTTGATACTCTATGGGGACTGAATGCACTTCACTGTGGCTTGTCTCTATTGGCTTCTCATTTTCAACTTAGTTGTTTAAGAATTACCAAATCAACTAAAACTTTTGGGAACAAATAGTTGTTAAAGTAAGGGCTCAAAGAATTGGGCAAAGGCACTAAAGTAGTCGTCATCTAGTCTAAACTATTTCGTGGCTCTAAAAAAGATTTATGCTTGATTTATCTTTGAAAAAAAACATAAATAGTTCTATTTTTCAGTTTTAGTATATGAATTCTACCATAATTTTAATCATCTTGCCCTACTCACCTATGTTATTTATATATTGCTACACTAGCAGATAAGCCCCAAATTTAGTGGCTTAAAACAAGTCTACTGATTTTTTCATGATTCCTGTGGGTCAGGGATCCAGACTCTTAAGTTTGCATCGAGGTGTGGGCTCACAGGATGACAGCTTGTTTCATCAGAGTAGCAAATGAGAACAACCAGAGGGAGAGAGACAGAGAGAGAAGGAGAGAAGAGGAGAGGGAGGGAGGAGGAGGAGGGGAGGGGCATGAGGAAAGTCATCATCTTTTATAAACCAATATCAGAAGGGATATTCCTCACTTTTGCCACTTATTATTGGGAGTGAGCCACCACTTTTGATCAACACACTCATTGGGAGATCACATAAAAGCAGGTACTACCAGAAGGCAGGGATTATTGGGGGGTCATATTAGAAGTCTAATGCTAAGTGAATTAGAGGATGAATTGTTGATACTTTAAACTTGATTTAATTCACCTCTCTGAAGGAAGCTCACAGAGTCCAATAGCACAGAGCACTGGGTCTTTTGCCATGTCAATGATTTAGATTCTGACTTTATCATGCTTCTTAAAACTACAACAATAACCTATAAAAGACTTGGAATATAATATAAAACTTTAAAACTGAAACAGAGATACTGAGTGGCCATATAAGGATTTGAACTCAGGTCTCCTTGACACCAGAAGTGACCATTCTCTTATTCTATAGCTATATGTAGAGCCCAAAACCAAAGTAGTGATTACATTAAAGATTCCAGAAAAGTAAACAGAACAGCTAACTGAAGAGATGTAAATGGCCTCAGACAACTTTTTTGTTGATCCCCTAGTTTTTGTTTCAGGACTAAGCTATGATAGGAGTAAGTTGGTCTACTATCATGTCTCAGGCACCCTGTGAGATGCTGCTATCTTGTATAATCTTCACATATACCTTAGGAGTTGAGTATTGTTGTATTATACAGATGAGGAAACTAAACCTTTGAAAAGTTAAGAACTTGGCTGTTTACAAGTTTGCAGGTGTTGGAGATACAATCCAAATAACATAAGATTAATTCCCTACTACCCAATCTCCATCTCTCAAAGTTTGTACTTTTTTCTCTATGACATGCTATCTCTCCAGAAAGATGAAAAGAAGGGGAGGAACAAAGAATCAATACTTTCTAAATACCTACCATAATACCAGATAGTATTATAAGCTCTTTATCTATGTTAATTTATCTCCAAAGTCCTCATAAAGTGAATATTATTGAAAGTGAAAGTGTTAGTCACTCAGTCGTGTCCAACTCTTTGCAAGCCCATAGACTGTAGCCCACCAGGCTCCTCCGTGCATGGGATTCTCCAGGCCAGAATACTGAAGTGGGTTGCTATTTCTTATCCAGTGGATCTTCCCAACCCAGGGATTGAACTCAGGTTTCCTGCATTGCAGGCAGATTCTTTACTATCTGAGTCAATTATTCCCACCTTAAAGAACAAAAATTGTGTCAGTTTAGATCTTGTGTAAGTATATCTAAAAGTTTAAAGTTAGCTCAAAATTTTAATAATTTAAATTATTAAATGGAACCCTGTTACTTGAACATATTCATACATATAGTTCATGTATTAAAAACTCAAAATTCCCTCATATTCTAAAGTACTTAAATGTCTTTTGGGTTATTAAAGAAATGCTTTCTCTTTAAGTATTATTCACTTTTTTTTTCTTTACAAATGTATAAAACAGAAATACTAGGTATAGTGACTCCTTGTTACAGAGAATGCAGAAAGGGAGCAAACTACTGTGCTTAACTATGGCTAGCCTGCAACAAATGGTGAATAACTTGATACCCTAAACCTTATAATCTTTGTAAAAAAAGAATCATCCTGAGGCAAAATTATGACTTGAAGAGAAGTAAAGGACTTTTGTCCGCCTTTTCAGAAGATTCTCCTCTAATTACAATAGGAGTCACAAAAGGAACCAGACAGTTATCTGTCCTACATCACTTTCTCTCAGCCAATAAACACAGCTATACCTGAAAACAAACATCTATTGTATAGGCACCAATATGTTACATGCAGCAGACCAGCATTCTTATTTTCATACATTCAAGAACTTATTTTCTCAGCCAGTCTGAATGTATAAAGTCAGCTATTTTTTTCTTTTTAAAATCATAAGTTTCTAATAAAGATTCCAATTTCTAATAAACTATAGCAATTATACAATTTGATTATTTTATTAACATACTAAAATGGATTTATTACATACATAAAACTTGAGATATTTCATGAGGTATAAAGTTAACTATAATATATCACATAGGAAGATAGCATCACAAGTTTTTTTCTTTTTGGTTTGGTTGTTTATTAACACTAAGATGGATTGACTATTTCCTTCCTTAAAAATTAAACTTTTTTTCTGAGTGGCATTTGTATTTGTTAGGGTTTCATGCATTTTACTGAGGGGTGTATATTCCTTTTAAAATTAATTCACTATTATTTCCCCCTTCCTGCTCTAGTTAACTGAGTCATTTATAATTTTGTCAGATTTATTTATCTATCCAAGGCACCAAATTTATCCTCAAGTCATTCTTTTAAATAGCAAAAAAGACCAAAAAAGAAAACATTAAAGGACTCAAGTGCTCTCACAAAAAAACTCCCAGTTCAGTCAACAAAATTTAAACTTCCAGTAAAAACAGAAAACTCTCTGAGGTGTAGACCCCAAAGGCTAAGAAAAGCCACAAGTTCAAGTTGACCTCGCCAAAAGCATTTATACTTTTAGCCAAACTTATTAAAAACAAAACTCATTTGAAAGGAAAAAAAAAACATGCTACTGGGTTTCATAACATCAAGATGACAGGCTACAAAAGGATTTTATTCTTAATAATATTGCCTACTGAACACAACTCTAAATCTGTTTTTCTTTCAAGTTCCTCTGCTTCCCACTTTCCAGCTACTTCTAGAATGAGCAGTCCACCCTTGTGACTAGAAAATAAAACATCATATTTGACAGGATTTCATTTTCAGGAAGCATTTTTTTTTCTTATTAGTATTAAAATGTAAACTTTCCTACTCAATCCACGGATAAAAGATAAACCAACATTAGATCAAATGCTTTGAAAAGACAATGGCTGACCAATGCTCTTTTACTTTATGAAAGTCTAAGATGGTTCAAAAGCAGAGCACAAATTAAGTCTGTGTACTTCTTTCAGAAACCCGGCTTTTGTTATTTTGCGTCAGAGAGAAATGTTATTTTAAAGTTGTTTGCACTTAACATGCTATGGCTAACAGTTGGAGGAAGCAAAGTCCCTGATAGCCAAAAGGAAAAGGATTTGGCAGGACTTGTGAAGTTCACAATGAGCACTGATCTTCTTGAAATAAAATTTTCTACAAGAAAATCTGTGACCTTCATCACTCCAATGATACTGCACATGAGGTACAGCTGTACCCAATTTTAGCATTCTCTTTTCTGACCTGCATTTTCTAATCTTTCATCAGTATTGAGATGATGTTGCCAAACAAAGGAAAATGAGTAACGTTGGCCTTTGGTTGCTCTCAATACGCATTCAGAAAGCTCGTGGAGGATATGTGACCTGAAGACTTCACTGAAGCTAGGTTCAGTTCAGTTCAGTTCAGTTGCTCAGTCGTGTCCGACTCTATGCGACCCCATGGACTGCAGTATGCCAGGCCTCCCTGTCCATCGCCAACTCCCGGGGCTAGGTTATGAAGAGTCTTTATGTACAGACTGATTCCATCTCATCATATAGGATATTGGAATACATGTTCAGTTGTATGTCTTAGCATGAGTAGCTCAGATTCACCTTGGAAAACATGTTCTAAGAATGGGAGTGTAAGAGGATGGGTAGGTTGCTCCTTATCTCATAACATGGATGACGTTTCAGATCTGCTCTCTTACTAACACAAGAACAGGAGGAAGAATTAAGAAAATAGTTCTGACCTGTGTGCAAAGAGACCTAGAAAAGTGAGAGATTACTTTGGACAGCTATAAGAACATCTGGATCATAGAGGCAGTTAAGTGAAAGAATTGCTATGGGATATTGAGCAATTTCTTTGTTTATTTATTGTTAAACAAATAAAACATTGATCAGCAAACCTCAGTGGAGCACCTAATATGCAAAGCTCTCGATTAGTTGCTGTTAAAGGTTTGTGTTTAAGTTTGAATATGTCTGATGGCAGTGAATCTACTACTTCTAAAACTCTGAAAGTCATATGTTGTCTTAAAATAATAAAACTATGCTATAATACCTATGTTTTAGGTTTTATGTTGATCAATGAGAAGGGAGTTTTGGATTTTTTTCAGGGAAGAGGTATCACAATCCAAGTCGGCTATATTAAGACTTTAGGGATATTTTTGAATATCTGTAAAACTAAATCTGGAAGAGAAGTTGAAAGAGACCATGGTGGTTCCAAGAAACACTCTATGATTTCAGCAATAAATCAAAACAATTCTTTCAATTGATATAAAGTCACAGAGATGATTTTTAAATGGCTAAAACTAAAGGTAAGTCTATAAACTAGGACTACATGGTAGAAAGATACAGACATTAACACTTATTTAAAGAAAGCATATTAGTCAACATCATTAAAAAATCAACTTCATATTTCCCTCTTTGTCTTGTTAACACTAGATTATTCTTATATCTTATGGGGCAGTAGATGCTAAAAGAGGAAAGTTCTATGGTTTTTATGTTGTGGCTGGTGGGTATGAATCATTTCAATGGCAGGATTCATAGGACCTTGGATCACATATAGTACCTCTATAAATCTATTTGGAGATCTAAGAAGAAGTTGAGGGAAATACATCTGAGAGTGTGCAAGAAAAATGGATAGACCTGTTTAGGTTAGAAAATACTAGGACATCTTTAAGTGTGTCTATTGCCATAGCTATCAATAAAGGATCTCACCATGTACACCAGTTCTCTTCTTAATAAAGATTTGAAATTGATTTTCTTCTGAATATTGATATAATCTTACTTTTATAAAAAGAATTAAATTCTATGAGGACAAAAACATTGTCTCTTATTCATTGGTGTATTTCAAGCTCCTAGAATACTTTCTGACACACATTCAATATTCAGTAAATTTTGAATAAGAATATAAATAAAAGAGAATTTAGAATGAAAGCAGAGTCCCACAACAATTTTATATAAATCAAATAGTTATTTTTATTAAAAATATAAATATAGGCATTTCATAATCTGGTTTACTTAAGAGGGGTTATAACTGGAACAAAGGACACTGTTTTTGCCTTCCTTATTTTCAGATTTTGATAAAACCTTCTCAAAATTAAGGAATAAAAAACAACTGGGGAGATAATTTCTGTTAAAGATTGTGTGCCAGTTCTTAAGCTATTGTCTCTAATCTCCAAGCCTACCCGTCTACACTCAGTTTTGCAGTGCTAGGGCAGGAATTCTGCAGACCACATTTCTACGTCACCAGCTGTTTCTTCATTAACCTCCACCAACAGGCGACATTAGACAGAGAAGGGAAGCGGCTTTCTCTTCCATCCTGTTACTGTCAGAGCACATCAGCTTCCTAAGGGCTTCCTGTCTGTGTCCTAATCTTGTAAGCATCGCCCCAGTGCCAGCCTTTCACCTTGGCAGCACATGAATCCAACTTGCGGTTTATCCAACACTGGTAGGACCAACCTTATTAGACATTGAGAGACACTGGCACCAACTCAGCAGTGTCCTTCCTTAGAAGTTTGAATCTCAGCACCACAAGGCCTCCCTCCAGTCTTCTAAATATTAATAATTTCAACCTCTTGCCTTTATTCCTGGAGCCCTAAGCATGGTAGCTTCTCTCTATACCAGTTGTTACATCTGCAACACCTTAATGTTCTTTTTACTCTTTTACTTCCTCAGTTAACACTTCAGTTACTTATACTAAATTCTCTCTGTCCAAATAACCAGCATTGTTTCTGTCTCCCGCGTGAGAGTTCGGTCGCTTCAGCTCTGTCCAAATCTTTGGGACCCCAAGGACTGTAGCCTGCCAGGCTCTGTGAGATTTTCCCGGCAAGAACCCTGCAGTCAATTTCCACGCCCTCCTCTAGGGGGTCTTCCCCACACGAGATAAAACCAGCATCTCCGAGTCGCTTCTTGGCTGGCAGATTCTTTACCGCTGAGCTACTGGGGAAGCCCTTTCTGTCTTCTAATGGGATCCTAATTTAATACAAGTTGGTTTTACTAAGTCTCTTTCCTTGGTTTCTTTACTTTTATACATGTTACTTGATTCAGTGCAAACAGAATCAATTAAACAAGTATCAAGAGATTTGATATAAGCAAACTTTTAAAATAAGTGAAATGTTCTGAATACCTATACTGTCTTCCCTGGCCATTAGTTCTTCCTTCATCCTGTATCTTTCTTCCTTTCCCTTTCTTTTTCTTTCATGTCTTTCCCTTTGGGTGTTTTTCTTTTTTTCCCATCAATCTTTTCTCTTCTGATCTTGAAAATTCTTTCTTACCTTATTCTCACCAGCCCAATGCATTCATCGTCTTCTCTTCTATTATTAAAGAGACATTGAGCTCAGTTTTTTTTGCTAAATTCACCAAATACAAGTTAGGCTCCTAACCTCATAGAAACAGAGAGGCCAAAATCTCTTCACATTGCAGTCTCTGTAAGAGAAATGGCCAATTCAACATCCGTCTCCATCAGTGGAGAAAGTATTCTTTTCATCAGAGTACTTCGAGATATATTTCATGGATGTCTATCAGCAGCAATCCTTACATCTAAGCGCCTACCCACTTCCTATTTTCTCCTACCTGCAGTGGCTGATGGTAGCAGGGGACAGTATTCCATCTCAGCAAATAACTGAAAGAAACTGTGGCTAGATGAGCGCCTAACTAAGAAATAGGAATCTCAGAAATGGATCCGTATTTGCTCAGACCGATTGTCAGAATCATACTCTGATCTTAGTTCTTTGGTTCCTTCAGAGTCTTCTTACTGTCTAATGAATGTCTAGGTTCTCATTATTTACCAATACCTCGAAATGTGAATTTTTTTCCATATCCTAACTCCCAACTTTTAAGGGTTTTACTCTTAGTTAGGTTTCAGAATAATTTGCTTTTCTAATCTGTTCTAAGGTATCGAGTTAACTTTTATGTGTTAACTTTTACAAGGGCATTTGTATTTTAAAAGAGTAGGCTTAGAAACTCTTGTCTTAACACAAATATTAAGAAATTTTAAGAGTCAAATTTTAGCAATAAATTGCACTAGTTTGGTATACTCTTCTGAGAAGATATTTCTCATATTAATCAACTTGAGAGGAAAGTCTGTCTAGACCAGTCTTCTATGTCTGGAAGGCAGCTTTATGGGTGAGAAACTTTAAACATCCAATAATTATATAAATAAAGATAAAATAACATACTTTTGCATCTTACTAGGGATGCATTTCCGGAGAAGGCAATGGCACCCCACTCCGGTACTCTTGCCTGGAAAATCCCATGGGCAGAGGAGCCTGGTGGGCTGCAGTCCATGGGATAGTGAAGAGTCGGACACGACTGAACGACTTCACTTTCACTTTCCACTTTCGTGCATTGGAGAAGGGAATGGCAACCCACTCCAGTGTTCTTGCCTGGAGAGTCCCAGGGACGGCGGAGCCTGGTGGGCTGCCATCTATGGGGTCGCACAGAGTCGGACACGACTGAAGCGACTTAGCAACAGTAGCAAGGATGCATTTCAAAAAAGAATAACAATATAAGAAAAATAGTCTGTAACCCTATTATAGTACAGTGTAAGTCAATGTAAGGTGAATTTATTTTTATTATGCTAATTACCAAGAATTCAGAGTCTGAGCCAAGAAACAGTTTGTTTTTCATTTACTTTCTAAAAAAAATTGAAAAATGAAAGTTTGATTGTAGCTCAGAAGAAACCTAGAAATAAAATAGCAATGAGTATTATAATATGCTTTTCTGGAGGATGTTTGCCATGACTATTACTTAATAATGTGTGCTATTTTATAATTTTGAAAAAAAAATTCCTATTTCTGAACTTTTTAAAAAAAGGTTGTAAGTTTATTATTAAAACCATCCTTACATACATTTCCTAATACAGTCATGTAGACTCACAAGGGCCTCAAATTAGTGTTTTACTTCTGAGTCTTAGAATTCTTATTTCAGCCATGTTATGGCTTCATTTCTGAGAAACGTTCTCTTCCTCCTGGTACTTGGGCCAAGTAGACTGAAGTAGCTTTAGAGGACAGACATTTAAAGAGCATGAAAGGAAAACGCAAAAGACAGAGATTGACCTTGCCTGTTTTCATCTACTTGGTGGACTCTTTTTGATTTCTAGAGTAAAATGGTAGAAATTTTGGTTACCTTAAAATTCCTTTGAGGTTTCAAGATGGTTTTCTCCCAGTTATACTTAGCATTTCCTAAGTACTCATCTAAAATCTAGTAGGAGAAAGATAGGTCCTTTTTTCCCAAAAGTCTTCTGAAATCTGTATAGCCTATATAAAAGAAGACATAAAAATGCAAGGTGGTGAAATGTAAGAACTATGGATAATAAATGAAGTCTGATGACAGTGTAAGAAGATGTACATTTTCTGATAATAAATCTCAGCTCTTCAGAGGAATAGTTTCTGTTGTATGCATGCACATATACATGTGTATATGTACACACATATACATTTGAAATTCCAGAAAGGAAATTGAACATCTGGTCACTTCATTCTAGTATTTCTTAATTTATAAGGATATGAAAAATTTAACATCTCATATCAGAAAGTTGTCGATCTGTGAGAAGCTTCTCATTCTCTTTGACTGAACAGTTTTCTTGTGAGTACGGCATGAAACTATTATTATAGCAGTTGCATTTGTGACTCATTAGAAAAACACATCTCTGAGCTGAACACGTAGTCCTTTTATGATATTAAGACTAGCATTCAGGTCACAAAGTCCATTGCTGTTCCTGTAGCTTAATTCAAGATTCTGTGAAATGTTTTTACTTTATACAGTTTAAAATGAAGTCTCCCTACAAAATATCAAACATAATTTTTGAAGAGTTTTTAGAATCTTTGGTAGCTTTTGTGGTTTCAGTAGTCTAACACATCTTTCTTCAGTTAACTTTAGCCCACTTTTCCTTTTTGAACAGAGAGAAGCTAATATGCATTAGAAATATAATATAAATGCAATTATAAATGTTTGCTCTGACAACTTATAAATGTTTAAATGAGTTATTTTGCTTTGCATGTTTTACCCATGTTCGGGCAGTACAGTAGAGAAGGAAGAATACTACAGACTTAGGAGACTGACTTATAGATACTGGTCAAACATTTCATATCTCAGGACTTATTTTACCAACTATAATTGAAAATTATAAAACTGATGACATAAATCTACCCCTTTGCAATTATAAATATTAAGATGCTATCTAAAGTGTTTATTTTTTTTTACTTTTTATTATAAAGATAATGAAAACTTTAAAATTCAAGCAATATGGAAATATATACAAGAAGACATTAAAAGAAAACCTAAAATTCAACCATGTAAAAAAAAACACAATTGATATTTTGTAAATGTTCTTCCAGATTTCTCCTCTTTAGGATTGAACACATAACTTGATATACATAGGAGTAGACTATCTATGTTGCTCTCATATCTTTTTACACTTAAAAATATGTCAAAAGCACTTTCCATATTAACAAATATATCAATAAATACATAAGCATGTGTGCTAATCTTGTGTCCAATTCTTTGCAATCTATGGACTGTAGCCCGCTAGGCTCCTCTGTCCATGGGATTCTCCAGGTAAGAAAACTAGAGTGGGTTGACATGCCCTTCTCCAGGGGATCTTCCTGGCCCAGTCAAACCCACATCCCTTATACATCCTGCACTGACAGGAGGATTCTTTACCACTAGTGCCACATATGCAGTTTTTAAAAAGGATACAAATAATTCCTTTGTATTTGTAACAGATACAAAGTACTTAATTCTTCTTGATAGGTTTAGTTTTTCTTTAAACTTTTTTAATACTAGTTTTAATGTATATCTTACAACATTTCCCCTAAGACTTTAATTTTTCTTTTGATATTATTTATAGTGTGATTTTGGGTTTGTTTTGTTATTCTTTATTTTAAAATTTGTTTTATTTGAAGGCAAAAAAAAAAAGTCAAGTTTATGAGAAGTATGATTTCCTTGGATCATCTTCCTTATAATCTATTCTTTGGGAACATGAAGCATGGAGTTAATATCAGATGGGCAAAGACTTGAGAATTTTATCATTTGAGTTGGGTCCCTAGCCACTTGAGAATCATAAGGCCAGGAGAAGAGAATCTCCAAAAATAAACTTGACCCATTTCATGTATTTACCCGAACATGTTCAATTTGGCTTTTATCATCTATGGTTTACTTCCCAACCAAGAAGTTTACATTGAATAGCATTCAATGGTTTAAAAATAAAATGAATCCAAATCTGAAGATATGAGAGGTCAATAACTCTGTATTAACGTTTGCAAATAACCTTGTAAAAATAGAATCAAATTATTTACTTCCTAAAACAAAATAGAGGATATAGTAATGCTTCTTTAAACTAGATATTGGTCATGCTTCTCATTATATATTTTTTGCAATATAGTTTTCCAAGCTAGTGCTTTTAATATCATATACATCAATACCTATATTATATGAGAAACAGTGGAGTGTAGCAGAAATAGAATTGAATTGAGATCTGGCTCATACTTCCAGTTTTTGCCAATGACAGGCTGTAATTTTGGAGAAGGGCCAGAATTTCTATATTGGTCAATCTGTCCACTTTTTTTCCTTTCTTCCTTTTTTTTTTTTCTTTTTTCTTTTTTGTATTGGAGACTTTTCCATTTCATGCCATCCAGATTGTCCTAAAATCCTTTGGGGATTTTTAGCAGCCACATCATGGCTTTTATTTGATCAGGAAGGAAGTTACCTTGTAAGCAGTGAGGTTTATGCAGATGATCCTGAGAAAGGAGGATTTTCAACATTACCATTTTAGCTGCAACAGACTTTGTTTCTTCTCCAGCCTTCAACACTTCCCTCACTGCTCCTTTCCTCAACTAGTGAGCTCACCTTTTTCTTAAAATAAAAAGATCAAGGTTATCCTTCACTGATTCTCATCTTCATCTCATTCTTTTTTCTTTTCCTACTCCTACAAACATCTCTTCAAATTTTCCCAGTCTCAGAAGAAGAGTGTTAGAAGTGGTAACCTCTCCCTTGGTAGACTCGACTGAGACTTTTGTTTTTTGCCCCTGGCTTGTCCCTTTTTCCTCCATTTCATTTCTCCCTCCTCTAGTCTCAGTAACTCACATCTCTCCAGCTTGGAGGAAGACTTTGCTTGACTTTAGCCACTCTTGCTTCCAGTCAGTTTCTATCTGCTTTATTTTTATCACATACATCAACCCATGTTGTTTTCCCATCATCACTTCTGTCCTTACTTCTGAAGCATAGTTTTCATTCCACTCACTTACTAAAACAACTCTTTAAAAATCACCATCTTTGTTGTCAAACACGATGACAAATGCAACCTCCTTGACCTGTTTGTAGTTTTTGACAGCGTTCACTGTATTTCCTTCTTGAAACACTCTATTTCTTTGTCTTTAGTGAAATGACACCCCACTAGTTCTTTTTCATATACTTATATCTGCCCTTTATTTTATTAGATGATTTTTAATTCAGTTCTCTGTTTCTTTTTATATGTTCTGTCGGTCACCATATAGTACTGTGAAGGTGTCAGCACTCAAAACCAGATAAACCATTGATTGGTGGTATTACTTTAAGGATTTAATTTATTTGTCTGTTATTTTCTTCTTTGTAGCATGAAGACAAAATGTCTGACTGGCAGAGACATAATAAGGATTAAATGAGAATCTCTGTAAGGCATCTTACCTGGCCAGAGTTAATGTTAACCTACAGAAGTCATCCATGTTCGATCACCTCCTTGACATCTTTGATGATTCTACCCCCTAAAAATTTTCTTCTTTTCTGGTCACATATGGTTAAGGAAAGCATGTGGTATACAATTTAATATTTAACTATATACCGTATTTTGTCAGTAAATGTTGTTTCATGTTCTGTCTTTCTTACTACAAAGTAGAGATCATCCCCTATAATTCCACTGCATGTCTCTCAACACTAATACATGGATCCGTTTTCAACAAACAATAGCTGTTTGTGAATTAATTGACCTGAGACTTTAGCTTTGGGCTTTCCTTGTGGCTCAGCTGGTAAAGAATCTGCTTGCAATGCAGAAGACCTGAGTTCAATCCCTGGGTTTGGAAGATCCCTGGAGAAGGGAAAGTCTATCTACTCCAGTATTCTGGCCTTGAGAATTCCATGAACTGTATAGTCCACAGGGTCGCGAAGTCAGACACAACTGAGCAACTTTTACTTTCACTTTGCGCTTTTCTGGACTTACAAGTCATTAAGAAAACTTTGAATGTGTAAGGAATTTAATATCACCTTTTAAATCATCAGTCTGGTTTCCTTAATAAATGTGATTACATTCTAAACTAGACCAACCTAAACAGCGTATTAAAAAGCAGAGACATTACTTTGCCGACAAAGGTCCATCTAGTCAGGCTATGGTTTTCCCATTAGTCATGTATGGATGTGAGAATTGGACTACAAAGAAAGCTGAGCGCTGAAGAATTGATGCTTTTGAACTGTGGTGTTGGAGAAGACTCTTGAGAGTCCCTGAGACTGCAAGGAGATCCAACCAGTCCACCCTAAAGGAAATCAGTCCTGAATATTCATTGGAAGAACTGATGCTGAAGCTGAAAACTCCAATACTTTGGCCACCTGATGCGAAGAACTGACTCAGTGGAAAAGACCCTGATGCTGGGAAAGATTGAAGGCAGGAGGAGAAGGGGATGACAGAGGATGAGATGGTTGGAAGGCATCACCAGCCCAATGGACATGAGTTTGGGCAAGCTCCGGGAGTTGACGATGGACAGGAAAGCCTGGCATGCTGCAGTCCATGGGGTTGCAAAGAGTCAGACATGACTGAGTGACTGAACGGAACTGACATTCTAAACTGTAAGTAACATGGGTGTTAATTTGTTAAAAATTACTCTCATTTTCTTGATTCTTAGAGTCAAATAATACCCTGTTCTTTCTTTGTTTCAACAAATACTTTCAGAGTACAGAAAAGTGCTAGACACTCACATATTAATAGGGGAGAGAAATAGGCAGGCAATTCTATTAGGGTGTGGTACATAATATCACGTGAGAAGGAATGAGGTATTATGATACATACAGAAAGAATATTTAAATCAGTCTTCAGATGGAGGGTATTCTGAAAAATCTTCCAAAGGAAATTATTTCTAATGTGAAACCAGAGAATTCATTTTGGACAATAAAAATTAACATTATTTATGTAATTGTTTGGGAATACACATCTTTTGCTTTTAAAAAAATAAAAATTCCATATGTCTTCACTCTCTCCCCCATCACCTTTCTCCCAAACTACTTTCAGATTCTGGGCCTATGATGCCCTAAGCTGGGTTTCTAGTTAATAATGTTGTAAAGAGCAATTTATTTTTAGCAGTCAAATGTAAAGATGCATGAAAAAAAGTGAAAAGTCAATTAAAATAGATGTTTTACTTGTTAATTATACAAAGGTAACAAAAAGCTTCAAACTTACTACACTATTAGAAGCTACAAAAGCCAAATTTTTAAAATGGCATAGAATGCACAAAAAATATATATTAAAATGAAAATTCAGAGATGCACTCTCAGAAAGGGATAATGAAAGACCATCCAAGATCTAAAGTTACACACATGCTCCCATAATCAATGTGACTCAGAGAAAATGTTTCTTGACTGGAAAACATCACATTTAAGGACATTTATCCTTCTTGGTTTGGTTATGTGTGGAAAAGTCATACTACTTTTTTGTCATGAATAGGTTTATTTGAAGTGAAGATAACATCTACACCTCTGAAGGGTATGGAGAAAACAGACAAACAAACAAACAAAGATGAAGGCAGTTGCCCTGACCTTCATGGAAAAAAAGTCAGTGTATCTATCTTATGAATAATATAGTGTCCCCCACAAAGATGAATATTCAAATCAATGAATTTTGTTATGTGCCCAATTTCCTGTTTAGACAGAAGGGAAAATGTTTCCCTTCCATTTCCCTATTGAACAATAAAATTAAAGCAAATAGAAAAGAGAAGTCACCTTATCAAAATTCCCCATTGGGAAACCAATGGCTCCCATTTTACACACTATTTGTAATTAGCTTTAGGGTCTCTCACCTAATTCCTTCCTTTGAATTAATTAAAAGTATGTTTGAATGTGACAGACATTTCAAAATTCCCTGTAATCTGACAGGAAGAGCTTCTTTCTTTTTCACTCCATAACTACAGAAGCTCCAAAGATACTACCACGATGCTGCAAGGTTGTTTACCTTCACTCCTTCACAAAAGATAATCCAACAAATTACATTAATTATAAACCAATATGTTCCGTTCAATTCCCATATGAGCCAAACCTGGGGACGAGCATCTGCTCTTATTTTCCAAGCTTGGTTTTGAGGACAGGATTCACAACAATGCTCAATCCATAATTAACAGAAAAATTAAAGATGCAACATCCTAACATCCTGTTTTTTGAAGCAGGATGCTTAAAAAATATACATGCCTACTCCTGGCAAGCTTTTTTCTTCTTCCCAACTCAGTAGTAGCTTATTGTTATCCCTGGCACGTTTTTACTTATTTAAAATACATTTTTATTGGACTTCAAATAAACATGTAAATATTTTCTACAAAAGGAATGAGCAATCTTATCCCACTGTGATAATTTTTTTTTAAACTTGGGGTTTCTTCTTTCCCTAGATAATTTTCATTCTTCCTCCCTTATAAATGATATTTATGGTGTATTAAGTATATTGTTTCATGGTGGGGGAAACAGAAATGAGCAAAATTAATTTAGGATACTTGATTTTCTCTTTTTATTGTTTGGCCCATAAAAGGAAACAATAGTAAATTATACTATATCCTCATATACATCTACACAAGTATTTAGTGCATATATTTTTTATTCAATTCATTGAAATCCCAGTTAAACAGTTGGTGGTAAACAAATATTTAAAATATCTGCATTATAGATACCTAGTTCATATATGTCATCCATATGTGATTGAATATAAATAGGCATATTGTTTAAGTACACCCACTCATCACACACAAAGTGAATAAAGAGCAGGGCAGAAAAAAAGCTGCTCTTTTTCCTGTTCACGTGTATAATACCTAAGTCTGATGTGGAGATGAGTATTCTTTACATATTTTCTGAGATCCATAGAAGAAAGAAATCATAAAGTCAGAATAATTCTATTTATCTCTGGAGTACTTTATTGTCATTTATCTGTACTGCATATTCAGTCATGAAGGGAGAGTTATTCTGCTTTCATTGATCTTCTTCTGCTGATCTTCAAGTTATTCCCAACACCATCTGTCTTGCTGTAGTAGAGTTGACTTTTATTATTGAATTCATGTTGTTGCTGGGGAGAGGAATGACATAAGATCCTTGGTTTTTTGAGTGATAGGAAGACCAGATAACTTTTGTGGTGGTTCCATAGAGCACTGTGTGGCAAAAAATCACTAGCCTAAGGTCTAGCTTGGAGAAGGGAATGGCAACCAGCTCCAGTACTCTTGCCTGGAAAATCCCATGGACAGAGGAACCTGGTAGGCTACAGTCCATGGGGTCACAAAGAGTTGGTCATGACCAAGCAACTTTACCTTACCTTACCTTAAGGTCTAGCTACTGAGGACTCTTGTTCTGATCACTATCAATACGTAAAGAGAAATGTTTCAGCAGGGAGGTCGGGGAGAGAAGCTGGCTCTGGCTTCACATTCACAAAGAGCCTGTGGTATGTATGTTGATGCTCTCTCCAAAAGAGATTTTACATATAATCATGAGCAAAATTGAAAGAAAATTGTAGTCAAGACTTTTTCACATACAAATAAGTGGAAACCCAAACTAGGTTCTGTTTCTTAAGGTTTTAGAAAAGTATTTTGTAGATTAATAAAATAGTCACAGCCTGGCAGTTCTAGTGAATCAGTAGAGTCATTGAGAACAGATACAGGCTTTGCTATCTTTTTACTCTTCCATCACTGGGACTTGGTTTGGGTCTTAATGTTGCCACCTCATTATTTCAAAATGGCTGACACAGAGCCAGACATCATATCCCTACATAACATGATCCAAAGTAGAAAGATCTCTTTCACTAGAATTGGGTCCCATGACTCCCTCTAAACCAAAAATAAGGCAGACTGTTACTGTGATTATACTCTTCTTATTTAGTCACCACGTCATGTCTGACTCTTTTGTGACTCCATGGACTGTAGCCCGCCAGGATCTTCTGTCCATGGGACTTCCCAGGCAAGAATAGTGGAGTGGGTTGCCATTTCCTTCTCCGGGGGATATTCCCTACCAGGGATCAAACCTACATCTCCTGCTTGGCACTTAGCCACTTAGCCACTTGGGAAGCCCATTGATTATACTAGCCCAGTAATAATCAATTTTCATTATTTTCTTGACTGAGAATATTTCTGACAATGGTGAAATTGTTATTTTATAGGTAAATAAGAGTCTCTTTCTTTTTTGGCCACCAAATATCTGTCATGTAACCCTACACATAGATTACTAGGTCATACTGTCTGGAGTATACTCTATATGTATGTACTTCTATACATTTACACACACATATTCTTTAATTGTAATTATTTTGCATTGTATACATTTATTAATGAAGTTTATTTGTTAAACAAAAATATTACATGATATTTGTCTAACTGTCTTGACTTTGTAAAATACTTCTTTTAAATATGTGAGATGGTACAAGCCTCTCTCAATCTCTGAAAGATACCAGTAACAGAATTTACCGTAGTATGACCAAAATATTTGCTACTTAACTTCTCTGTACCTCACTTTGCCATGGATGAAACTGAAATAAAATTCTTGGGCTGCCTAATTAGGCTTTATGGGAAGGATCCAATACATGACTACATGAAACTGCTCTGGAAATAACAATATTGTGTAATCTGTATTGTATGCTGTTAATATATGATACTGAGCTGAATTGCAAAGATGGGTAGGGGACCTTGCTGTGAATTCTAAGTCCCAGTGCTGGTCTTAATGAGGATTTTTGAGTGAAGGAGCAGTGAAAGCTGATAATATTGTTCTATCTGATAATAGAATCAGATAGTCTATTATCTGATATACCACAGTTTATCCATTTACCTAGTGAAGGACATGATGGCTTCCAAATTTTGGCAATTATGAATAAAGTTGCTGTAAATATCCATGTGCAGATTTTTGTGTGGACTTAACTTCTTTGACTAACAAGGAATGAAATTTCTAGACTGTGTCGAGTCATATCTGAACTGTCTAGTGGTTTTCCCTACTTTCTTCAATTTAAACCTGAATTTTTCAATAAGGAGCTCATGATCTGAGCCATAGTCAGTTCCAGGTCTTTTTTCTTCTGACTGTATAGAGCTTTACAATCTTTGGCTGCAAATAATATAATCAATCTGATTCTTGGAATTGATCATTTGGTGATGTCCATGTATAGAGTTATCTCTTGTGTTGTTGGAAAAAGGTGTTTGCTATGGCCAATGTGTTCTCTTGACAAAATTTTGTTAGCCTTTGCCCTGCTTTCATTTCATACTCCAAGGTCAAACTTGCCTGTTACTCCAGGTATCTCTTGACTTCCTACCGTTGCATTCCAATTTCCTATGATGAAAAAAGCCTTTTTTGGTGTTAGTTCTAGAAAGTCTTGTGTGCCAAATCAACTTTAGCTTCTTCAGAATCAATGGTTGGGGCATAGACTTAGATTACTGTGCTATTGAATGGTAGTCTTGGAAATGATCCAAGATTATTCTGTTGTTTTTGAGATTGCACTCATGTACTGCATTTCACTCTTTCGTTGCTACTCCATTTCTTCCAAGTAATTCTTGCCTACAGTAGTAGATATAATGGTCAACTGAATTGAATTTGCCCATCCCATTCATTTTGGTTCACTGATTTGTAAAAAGTTGATGTTCACTCTTGCCATGCCAAAGAATGTTTCAGCCATACAGTTGCACTCATCTCACATGCTAGTAAAGTAATGCTCAAAATTCTCCAAGCCAGGCTTCAATAGTAAGCCTGAGTGAACTGAGATATTCCAGATGTACAAGCTGGATTTAGAAAAGGAAGAGGAACCAGAGCTCAAATTGCTAACATTTGTTGGATCAGAGAGAAAGCAAGGGAATCCCAGAAAAACATGTGCTTCTGCTCCATTGACAATACTAAAGCCTTTGACTGTGTGGAATCACAGCAAGCTGTGGAAAATTCTTAAAAAGATGGGAAAACCAGCCACCTTATCTACCTTCTGAGAAACCTGTATGCAGATCGAGAAGCAACAGTTACAACCAGACATGGAACAACTGACTGCTTCAAAGTTGGGAAAGGAGTATGTCAAGGTTATATATTGTCACCATGTTTATTCAACTTCTATGCAGAGTACGTCATGGGAAAAAGTGGGCTAGATGACTCACAAGCTGGAATCAAGATTTCCAGGAGAAATATCAACAACCTCAGATATGCAGATGATACCACTCTAATGGCAGTAATGAAGAGAAACTAAATAGTCTCTTGATACGGGTGAAAGCAGAGAATGAAAATCTGGCTTAAAACTCAGCATTCAGAAAACTAAGATCATGGCATCTTGTCCCATCAATTCATGTCAAATGGAAGGGGGAAAAGTGGAAGCCATGACAGATTTTATTTTCTTGGGATCCAAAAATCACTGTGGATGATGACTGCAGCCATGAAATAAAAAGATGTTTGCTCCTTGGAAGGAAAGCTATGACAAAACTAGACAGCATATTAAAAAGCAGAGACAACACTTTGTCAATAAAATTCTGCATAGTCAAAGCTATAGTTTTTCCAGTAGTCATGTGCAGATGTGAGAGCTTGACCAAAAAGAAGGCTGAGCACTGATGAAAAGATGCTTTTGAACTGTGATGCTGGAGAAGACTCTTGAGACCCCCTTAGACTGCAAGGAGATCAAACCAGTCCATCCTAAAGGAAATCAGCCCTGACTATTCATTGGAAGGACTGATGCTGAAGCTGAAGATCCAATTCTTTGGCCACCTGATGGGAAGAACCGATTTATTGGAAGAGACCCTGATGCTGAGAAAGATTGAAGGCAAAAGAAGAAGTGGGCAGCAGAGGATGAAATGGTTTTATAGCATCACTGACTCAATGAACATAAATTTGAGCAAACTTTGGGAGAGAGTGAAGGACAGAGGAGCGTGGCATGCTGCAGTTCGGACAGAATTTAGGGACTGAACAACACCACCAAGAGATAGAAACAGTATCTTTAGCTTTCTGAGATGCTGCCAAACTGTCTTCCAAAGTGATTACCTCATTTTGCATTCCCACCAGCAATGAGTGAGCATTCTTGCTTCTTCACATCATCATCATTTGGTGGTGTTATCAGTCTGCTAGATTTGGGCCATTCTAATAGATATATGCTGATATCTTACTGCAGCTTCAATTTCCATTTCTCTGATGGCATGTGATGTGGGACATCTTTTCATATGCTCACTTGTCATCTGTGTATTTTCTTTGGTGAGGTGACTATTAAGTTTTCTTGCCCTTTTAAAAATAAACTTAGTTGTTTTCTTATTGTTGAGTTTTAATATTGTTTTTTATATTTTGTATAATAGTCCTTTATCAGATGTGTCTTTTGCAAATATTTTTTCCTAGTCTATGGCTTGTCTTCTCTTTATCTTGACATTGTTTTTGCAGAGAAGGATTTTTTAGTTTCAATGAAGTTCAGCTTATCAATTAGTTTTTTTAATGAACTGTGTCTGTGGTAGTGTATCTGAAAAGTCATTACCATACCCAAAGTAATCTAGTTTTTTTCCTGTGTTAACTTCTAAGAGTTTTGTCATTTTGTGTTTTATATTTAGTTCTATGATCCATTTGGGTCTGACTTTTGTAAATGGTGTAAGGTCTGGGTCTTCCGATTCATTCTGAAAAGATTGTCTTTGATCTCTTGTTTTGCCTTTGCTCCTTAGTCAAATATCAGTTACCTATGCTTATGTGGGTCTACTTCTATGCTCTTGATTCTGATCCTCCATTGATTTGTCAATCTTCCTCACCAATACCACTTTCTTTATTCACTGCTGCTTCATAGAAAGACTTGATGATTGGTGGTGTCAGTCCTCCAACTTTGCTCTTCTCCTTCAATGTTGTATGGCTATTCTGTTTGTTTGTTTGTTTTTTTCTCCTCTCTTCCCTAAAACTGTAGGATCAATTTGTCAACATCCATCAAATTACTTACTGGGATGTTGATTGGGCTATCAGTAAGATTCTTAACAATGGGGATATGTCTTCTGCTCTTCTCTGGATCCCTAGTCTGTTACTGGTGCCTGATATATATTGGTACCTGACACAGACTTACTGAATAAATGCAATTGCTAATGATGTGATCAAAGGAGAAAAGGAAAGATATACCCATGTAAATGCAGAGTTCCAAAGAATAGCAAGGAGAGATAAGAAAGCCTTCCTCAGCAATCAAGGCAAAAAAAAAAAAAAAAATAGAGAAAAACAATAGAATGGGAAAGGCTAGAGATCTCCTCAAGAAAATTAGAGATACCAAGGGAACATTTCATGCAAAGATGGGCTCAATAAAGTAAAGAAATGCTATGGACCTAAGAGAAACAGAAGATATTAAGAAGAGGTGGCAAGAGCACACAGAAGAACTGTACAAAAAAGATCTTCATGACCCAGATAATCACAATGGTGTGATCACTTACCTAGAGCCAGACATCCTGGAATGCTAAGTCAAGTGGGCCTTAGGAAGCATCGCTATGAACAAAGCCAGTGGAAGTGATGGAATTCTGGCTGAGCTATTTCAAATCCTGAAAGATTATGCTGTGAAAGTGCTGCACTCAATATGTCAGCAAATTTGGAAAACTCAGCAGTGGCCACAGGACTGGAAAAGGTCAGTTTTCATTCCAATCCCAAAGAAAGGCAATGCCAAAGAATGCTCAAACTACTGCACAATTGCACCCATCTCACATGCTAGTAAAGTAATGCTCAAAATTTTCCAAGCCAGGCTTCAATAGTATGTGAAATGTGAACTTCCAGATGTTCAAGCTGGATTTAGAAAAGGCAGAGCAACCAGAGATCAAATTGTCAACATCTGTTGGATCATTGAAAAAGCT
Source organism: Odocoileus virginianus (assembly GCF_023699985.2). Lineage (NCBI taxonomy): Eukaryota > Metazoa > Chordata > Mammalia > Artiodactyla > Cervidae > Odocoileus > Odocoileus virginianus. The sequence goes on along the minus strand of NC_069703.1, from coordinate 7,766,447 downwards.
AAAGAGTTCCAGAAAAACATCTATTTCTGTTTTATTGACTATGCCAAAAACTTTGACTATGTGGATCACAATAAACTGTGGAAAACTCTGAAAAAGATGGGAATACCAGACCACCTGACCTGCCTCTTGAGAGACCTATATGCAGGTCAGGAAGCAACAGTTAGAACTGGACATGGAACAACAGACTGGTTCCAAACTGGAAAAGGAGTACGTCAAGGCTGTGTATTGTCACCCTGCTTATTTAACTTATATGCAGAGTACATCATGAGAAATGCTGGACTGGAAGAAGCACAAGCTGGAATCAAGATTGCTGGGAGAAATATCAATAACCTCAGATATGCAGATGACACCACCCTTATGGCAGAAAGTGAAGAAGAACTAAAGAGCTTCTTGATGAAAATGAAAGAGGAGAGTGAAAAAGTTGGCTTAAAACTCAACATTCAGAAAACTAAGATCATGGCATCTGGTCCCATCACTTCATGGCAGATAGATGGGGAAGCAATGGAAACAGTGTCAGACTTTAATTTTTTGGGCTCCAAAATCACTGCAGATGGTGGCTTCAGCCATGAAATTAAAAGACGCTTGCTCCTTGGAAGAATAGTTATGACTAACCTAGACAGCATATTAAAAAGCAGAAACATTGCTTTGCCAACAAAGGTCCATCTAGTCAAGGCTGTGGTTTTTCCACTGGTCATCTATGGATGTGAGAGTTGGACGGTGAAGAAAGCTGAGCACCAAAGAATTGATGCTTTTGAACTGTGGTGTTGGAGAAGACTCTTGAGAGTCCCTTGGACTGCAAGGAGGTCCAACCAGTACATCCTAAAGGATCTCAGTCTTGGTGTTCATTGGAATGACTGATGCTGAAGTTGAAACTCCGATCCTTTGGCCACCTGATGCAAAGAACTGACTCATTTGAAAAGACCCTGATGCTGGGAAACATTGAAGGTGGGAGGAAAAGGGATGACACAGGATGAGATGGTGGAATGGCATCACCCACTCAATGGACCTGAGTTTGAATAAACTCTGTGAGTTGCTGATGGACAGGGAAGCCTGGCATGCCGCTGTCCATGAGGTCACAAAGAGTCGGACGTGACTGAACGACTGAGCTGAACTGAACTAAACTGAATGATGTGATCAGAGAATTAAGTAAGTCAAATATATGGCATTGAAGAAATTCAGGATTCCTGGAAGCATGAAGGAGGTGAGGCAAGCAAAAGTAAAATGAGTGTTAGTCACTTAGCTGTGTCCCACTCTGTGACCCCATGTACTGTAGCCATCAAATTCCTCTGTCTGGTGGATTTTTCAGGCTAGAACACTGAAGTGGGTTGCCATTCCCTTCTCCAGAGGATCTTCCTGACCCAGGGATTGAACCCTGGTTTCCTACATTGCAGTCAGTTTCTTTACTATCTGAGCCATCAGAGAAGACCAGTGTTAAAAGGAATTTTCTTTAATATCTCTAAGATATGGCTTCCCAGGTGGCACTAGTGGTAAAGCACTTGCCTCTCAAGCAAGAGACATAAGAGATGAGGGTTATATCCCTGGCTTGGGAAGACCCCCTGGAGGAGGGCATAGCAACCTACTCTAGTATCCTTGCCTGGAGAATCCCATGGACAGAGGAGCGTGGTGGACTACAGTCCATGGGGTCGCAAAGAGTTGGACACGACTGAAGCGACTTAGCACATATGCATGCAAGGATGGGGCATGCAAGGATGCAGAGAAGCAGAAATTAGAAGCCTCAAGAAATTGTCTTTATCAATAGACAATGTGAAGTTTTGCTGAAGGCTATTTGGTGAGAACAGATTATAAGAGATTATAAAAGCTGAAGAACATTTTCCCCCTCTGAAGTTTCTGTCTAGAATAGTAAAATCCTCTGTGTCTCATGAATTTTCTGTCACTTTTATAAGGAATCTCAGTTATCTCTGACTTATTTTTCAGACACCACAACATCTGATAAAATTGGCTAAATATTTAATTTTTTTCTGCGACTCTAACCCATCCTTGTTCTTAAATTTTCCTGGAAACCAGCATAATGCATTGGGTCAAAAGTTCTTGGCACTCCAGGACAAGAGCCAATTCACCTGATAGTAGAGCTATGCAAGCAGAAAAACTAACTGTAGGTCCAATCAGGTACCAGGACGGTGGCTACCTCTGTGTTTCCACTTTGTGACAGTTGTTTTCTGAATAGCAGCAGCCCAGCATTAGGAGGAAAGAGCAAGCTGGTTGAGTCCTTGGGCCTCAGTGCTCATGTGATGGTTCAAAGCCTCCTTTTCCTATCCAGCAACTTTTCTTCTCTTTATCAGGTTCTCTTCTTCTTCACTTTGTTTTTCCTTTCTTTCAACACCTTCCCTAAGCTCATCTAAACAATAGAACAGGAGAAAAGTTCATTTCATGGTCAAATGTTTTAATATGGTTCTGGAAAGTGTTTACTGAGTATTAGATTCACCAAGCTGAATATTTCTATAGACACTGTGTCTGCAACTCTTGAAAATCTCTTTAAAATGGCTGTTTATCTACATGCCACTCATTTTGTTCTAATTAATAATCAAAATTTTCCTAAAACAATGGACCAATTGCAAAAAGATTTGTGTGGAGGAGGGGAGTGTGAAGATCACTCATTACATGAAAATGCACCCCCCTAAAAAAAAAAACAGTTTCACATTTTCTTTTCTTTACAAAAATACTTTCATCTTGGAGCATTAAGAAATACAATTTACTTTTTAAAGAAAAATCTAATTTTCACCTATATTTTCAGGATTCCACTGGGAGACTTAAGGTAAAGAGGCATTCATCCTTGTAATTTTACACTGTTTTTTTTTTTTTTTTTTTTTTTAATTTTCTGTCACCTGCTTTAATGACAGAAGTTTTCTCCCCATAGAGATGACCTGAATCTAGGAACCTGGGACTGACATGGCAGAAGCCTCTACTTCACTTCATGAAATTGTGGGCTTTTTATTAGAGCAAGAATTCTTAACCACAGAACCATTTCTTTAGGAGCTTCAGTGTTCTCAGGCTAAGAAAACATGCTTAAAAATGCTTGAGGACTCAAAGAGCTTTCGTTTTTCTGAGTTGGAGCAGAACTGAACAAGTGATCATTTATTAAAGTTATCTTCCATGTGTAATTTAAACCATTATTGATGAGCTTCAAATTTTATGTTATATTAAAATAGATTGGTTTATATTACTTACTTTGAATGGGTCTTTTACTCACACATAATTTTATATCATACACTAATCATTTGAAAATATTGTATTGGTTTACTGAGTTATGCAGATCTTCCAAATATTGACACATTTATAGTACAAGCTATTTTAAAGGCTTTATTTGTTAGTATTACCTTTGATCTCACCAGAAAAGTCTTCAGGTATTGAGAAGATATTAGGCTTACAGCAGCTTATATACGTTTTTTTTAATTTATTTTTTGCTTGAAAGCTCAAATTTAACCTTTGGTGACAAGTATTTTCAGTTTTTATTCTTCACCTTGTGCATTTGTGAGAGAATGTCTACCAAATACCCAAACTATGGTCTGAATATCAGTTTGTTGGTCAGTCATTCCTTCAAGTAAAAATAAAATAAATGTTCTAATAAAAGAAAAGTGATTAGTTTAGCTCTCATCTCAGACACTCATGCCTTTTCTCCAGGCAACCATTGCTGTTCAGCCTGAAGCAGAAGTGCTATAGGTGTACTCCCTGTTTCACATACAGAATGTGACTCAGGCTTGAGATCTAAAAAAAGTTAATTAGTTTTACTGCTTCATCAAGGACTTTCTTAAGTGAAACTGTAATTTTTAAACTGCAAGTGCATAGCAATAAATAATAACATGACTAATATAAGAATACAATGACAGCTTGGTGTCACTGCCTTGATTCATGCTAAAACGCCAACAGTTTTATCCATCGTTACTTTTGTGTCAGTGGTGCAACTGTCAGCACAGGGAAAATGGTAAATAATGTCTGAGTGTATTTACAGAAAAAATCTTTACCTCTTGTATGTCCTAAAAAGTCTTGGGACGTCCAAGTATATAAGACCACAACTTGAGATTCTCTGCTCTAGAACGCTACTGGGTAGACGCAAGTGTATGTGTATACAGACTGAAAATGTATATAGGTTTGTATATTTCTTTTCAGGCAATGTACAGAGCCTTCATCATGCCGTTAGAGGATGTCTTGTGACCTAGCTCTTTTTCAAATAAAGAAATGCAGCTTAAATAAGTTAAATTATTTGGCCAAAGTTAAAAAGCTTCATGTGAGTGGCATGGTAGATTCAGGGCACCATTTTATATCTTTGGCTCCAAAGTCCATATTCCCAAACTCTATGCTAAACCTTAGCATAACATTTTTTGAAAATTGGTACAGGAATACAAAAATTGGAAAATGCAGTGGATGCTTCAGTGGTAAAGAATCTGCTTGCAATGCAGGAGATGCAGGAGACACAGGTTGAATCCTTGGGTCAGGAAGATCCCCTGGAAGAGGAAAATGGCAACCCACTCCAGTATTCTTTCCTGCGAAATTCCGTGGACAGAGGAGCCTTGGGGCCTACAGCCCACGGGGTTGCAAAGCTCATGACTGAGCGATTGAGCACAGACACACACAGAGTATTGGGGGGCTTTGGAAAAGGAAGTCCCATCAAATTTCATAGACCAAGAGAAGCCTGGTGATCCTGAAAGGAAGATGTCATTTGGTATGATCTGATGGATGGTAGGGTTTTACATAGTAGAAGAGGTTGTTACAGATAGAAGCAATGGCATAAACAAAGGCAGGAAGCCAGGAAATTGAGGGCTGTGTGTGGGAAACCATGAGTAATCTATTTCAGCTGGAGAGTCTGGGAATCGTATACAAATGAACTTAGTAAAATGTGTTGGAATCAGAGGGCCATATGCCAAACTGAAGAGTTATATAACGTTCATGTTTCCATGGAGCCATTGAACAATTTTTGAACAGGGTTTGGGTATAACTGGGCTCTTGCTTTGGTGCATTCTTCGGACACTTACTCAGTGAGCAGCGATTATTTAATATCAGAACACTTTCAATTGAAAGCGTTTATGAGGAATTGTTTATTACCATTGTTAAGAAAGAATGATCAAAAGAATAATTTACTTTCTTTGGTTAAAAAAAAGATGAATAAACTGTACAGTGTGGGTTTCTATTGATGCTTGAAAAACATATTCACTTGCATAGTCATTTCCTGCTTATCATTGGATCAATACAATGGGACAATTATTAATACTTCTCAAAATGATTTCTACTCATACTCTCTGGACCATACTAAAGATTTGGCCTGATAGATGGAAAAGAAACATCAACTAAGATTTCTCTTCAGTTTGTTCACTCCAATGTGAACTATTATTAAAACATGTTTAAGTTACTTTGGAAAGAGTGAATGAAGCCTCACTGAATGAAACCAGAACACAGAGAGAATACTGAGCTGATGAAATCAGGAACTCCACATTCCTGCTATAACTAGAGGACTTTGTGGACTTCTACTGCCAAAGAAGGTTGCTCCACACTTGTATTCTGAGATAGTTTGCCTCCCTCTGGGGGCCTCATAGAGCCATTAGTTGCTATCAAATGGCTTCTACTTCGGATGAATAAGACTTATGAACAAGCAGATCTTCCATAAGTCCCAGTCTGTAAAGATTCACAGATATCTCATTTCATCTGGAAACCAGGATGCACTGGCTGAGTACTGTTACCATCACTGCTAATACTGGTACCACTGTTATTACCATTACTGGGGGCTAGATTTCAAGTACTAAGTATTGAGCCTATGTTAAATGCAATATATGCAATCACTTGAGATTGATTTATTTCCTTGATTGTTTTTTATATAAGAAAACTAAAGTTTAAAAGAGTTAAAAAATTTTCTCCAAATGTACAGAACTAGTACAGTGATGGTCTGTCTACAAAGATCCATGCCGTAGCCCTTCTCCCTCACCCAGATAATGCCTATTTATCCTCAAGCTTCAGTTTAAATATCATTGCCTTAGAAGACTCCTGACCCACCAGAATTAATCAAATTAGCTTTTCGTAAATTTATATACCTCCCACATTTAAATTTTTAATACAGTTTTCATATTACACTTGTTTAATATCTGTCTTAACTACCAGACTCAAAATTCCTTTCAAGGTAGGAACAGTTTCTTTCTAGCTCAACTCAGTATCCCTTTGATTGAAAGTCTGAACTGGCTTATCCTAAATTATTTACAGTACTCATTCTATTGGGATGTTCCTGTCAGAAAGATGATGCTAGCTGGAAAGACTTTTATACTTCAGATACTCTGACCATTAATGCCTCAAGAGCCTTTTGTCTCGTCTTTGAGACCAAGAAAGATGGCATTATAAGGCAGGTAAGTTTTGGTGGGGCGGCATTAGGAAGTCATTGGTCAAGAGCACTGGAATGGGTCGGACCCCTGACCTGGGGACCTCAAGCAATGGGGATTCATAATGAAAGAACTGGGCATCTGAAATACCCAAACAGAATAAGAAAAATTGAGATAAGACAGCCACATATGAGTTTTTTCAGCTATATCTACCTCCCCCCCAAACCTTGCTTATCCTTCTCCCACAACAGTGGCACTGGACATGATTCTTAGCATGCGTCAGGCCAAGGTTGACATAACCAAAGGGCATAGAGGAAATTGAAGATTGTGTACCAGGAACACATTTTCCTTTGTGGTTAGCAAGGTGCCTGGAACATAGTCTTCGATCAGTGTGTATTTGCTGACAGAATGATTGAAACTTCCTGAGACCCACTGGTCGGCAAAAGGTTATGCCATATCCTTTCATGGATATTGTCACTTAATTTGGTTTGTATAGATTTAGTAAACTTGTGAGTTTATGTGTTTTAGAAGTTAATGTATGCAACTGAAATCATAAAAAAATGCTTACCATTAATGTGTAAAATACAAACTGATATTTTCTATTCTTGTTTAAAATGCTGGTTGACACATGCAAAATTGATTTCATGAACTACTAATGAATTAGTAAAGCTCTTTCTTTAAATTTATATTTTTTAATTTATTTATTTGAATTTATTTTTGAATACATACCCATACACACACACATTTTTGCATATACTGTATCAATATGTACAAAGGTTATGTGTCCTTTCACACCCCAGGCAAATGAGTTTGAAAAGTACTGTTCTAAATCAGTGCTGAATTCTCTTCCCCTGTCCTTGCTTAGAAACATCTGGTATGTCCTGTGGCTTGCAGACCATCTCATCAGGTCCCCAAGTCCATTTGTAGCCTGAAGGCAGATCTTATTTCTGCACAAATGGCAGGATTTCTGCACATATTATTGATGGAGAGGTCTGTCTTGCTCAGAGGCATCCAGAAGATCAGCAGATATTTCCTTTTCTGGAAAAATACTCCAGGGCAAGGAGGGGCAGGGGATGAGTGTTTTTTGTTTTTTTTTAAACTGATTTGGATGGCAACTCTTTTTTTCCCCCTTCTTTTTTGAGCATGGCTTATAAATGTAATTTTTCTAGTATTTCTCAAGCATCATGGGGGTGGAACTTAATACAATTCTGTTTTATTAGCCAATTTCCCCTTTTCTTGTTAATTGTACTTTTAAAAATGACTATGTGCAAGAACGTCTTTCCCAGATGGGCTGACAGGGGAAAATAGATTATTTCATCATTTAGTACAGCACTGTCAATATCTTCTAAAGTCAGTTACACTGGAGAAAAGGAAGATTGTGCAAGTTGTTACAAAAACACAATTTAGGCAGTGCCAAGATTAGAAGGTTAGTGGGGCTAGTTCACTGGAGAATTGATTAGGACAGCAGCCCACAAACTGCTTCTACCAGAATTTAAGAACTGTTTATTTTTGTAGGGCCACATTTCAAACCCCAGACTGTGAACAAACATTTTTCTTAGTTTTCTTTTTTTTTTTTTTTTAAACTCAGTCATCTAAATGTTGACAGTAACCTTGTTCTTTATGAACATGGTTTGAATTTGGCTTTATTATTCTGGTTATACTATATATTAGAATCATTTTATGTATTTTAAATTAGAAGATTTCCTATGCTATGTCTAAAGTATGAAGACATATAGCAGGGAATTTGAACATGATCCCGATATCAAAGACAATCAGAGATGATAAATACATACTTACTTAAAACAAGGACTACCCAGGTGGTGCTGGTGGTACAGAACCCACCTGCTAATACAGGAGACAGTTGTGGCTGGACATTACAGTCACCCAACAAATTGTTCAAAACATGGAAATCTGACTCTCTCTCAGACCAATTAAATGTGAGTTTCTGTGGGCAGAGCTCAGGCATCATTATTTCCTAAAAGCTTCTCAGGTGCGGGTGGCCTGGGATCTATCTCTAGTCAGGGAACTAGATCCCATATGCCACAACTAAAGAGCCCTCATGCCATAATAAAGACCAAAGAGCCCATATGTTTGGCAATTAAGACCCAGAACTGCTAAGTAAATTAAAAAATAGATTTAAAAAAAAAAGAAAGAAAGACTGAACTCTCCCATTGGATTTAGCAACTATAAAGTTAGCAGAAACCATGGTAATAGCACTTTTAGTGTAGTGATGGGATTAGAAACTATATTGCAATGAGTTGAAAACTGAATGCAAGACAAAGAGGTAGAGACAAATGAATACAAACTACCTGTCCCAGAATATTGGCTCTGTAAGGGAAGATAATCTACTAGAGGGAGCATTCAGTTCAGTTCAGTTCAGTTGCTCAGTCATGTCTGACTCTTTGAGACCCCATGAATTGCAGCACGCCAGGCCTCCCTGTCCATCACCAACTCCCAGAGCTTACCCAAACTCATGTCCATTGAGTCAGTGATGCCATGCAACTATCTCATCCTCTGTTGTCCCCTTCTCCTGCCTTCAATCTTTCCAACATCAGGGTCTTTTCAAATGAGTTAGCCCTTCGCATCAAAGGGAGCATTAGATCAGAAGAAAGTTCAATTTTTAGAAGATAAATGTACTTGTTTATAGACAGAAGATCAGATGGATAATAGACAGGGAAAGGCTGATGAATAGGATAAAGAGGGCATAACAAGACTGTTAAGAAACCAGAAGATATGAAATGCAGAGAAAGATGGAGGCATAGATGATGGACAGGAAGAAGCCACTCCTCCTATTGGAACTATAGGGAAAGACTAGGTAACAAGTACCAATGGGGATACATTTTATGTAAGGAAGGAGGGAATATATGAGAGTCTTTGTCCAATGCTTCTATTTTCTTATTGAACCTGGAGGTGAAATCTTCTGTGCTAAGATAGGAATTGTGAGGGGTGGGTAAGAAAAATCAAGACAGTTAAAATATTAGCTTTAGAGAATAAAGGTTAGTAGACATGGGAAACATGAAGGATTTCTGGGTAGAGTTACAAGTCCAGGTGTTAAGACAGTTTTGGCTGGATTTTAAATTGAATACCACTAGTCTCTAATGTGAGATTGACTTTGAAAAGTGGGTGACTTAGGCTCACTCATGGGATGTTCTAAATGCTAGGCTAAAGCTAAATTATTGGGTAGTTATTAATGAGTATTTGATAAGACTTTTCATTAGGGAGTGGTATGATCAGAGTCATGAAGCTTTCAGGGGGTTATAGTGGGAGAATGGTGGATTAGGGCCAAAAGGGGACTAATTAGAAGGGACTATTTATATCATCTAGCAAGAAATAATCTCAACCAGTATGAGGAAAGTGGAAATTAAAATAAAAAGAACAAGAGCAGACACAGACTATTTTTTAACAGTGATGTCTACAAGCGTCAATCACTGACTTAATGAAAGTAAGAGAAAAGAAAAAGTTGATGGTGAATCCAAGGCTTCATATCTAGATGATTGGGAGAATGGCAAAGGCCTTCAAAACAAGCAAGAGACATAGTAAAGTTGGGGAGAAGTAATGATAGGTGTGGTATTGGGTATGTCCAGTTTGAGATGCAACCATGATATTCAAAGGTAGATGAACTGGAAATGTAGAAGTGTGATGTGACCATCACAATTTGAGGACCATTGACTTAAAATGATTGTTGAAGCTATGAGAAGGGTTGATGTCAATTGTAGGATGTAGATAAAGCAATGCACATAGAAATGGCTACTTTTTATGGGAGGGGAGTTGGGCAGAAAAGGAATAAGTAAAAGATTAAGGGAAGAACATGTAAGAAGAGAAATGTATAGAGACTTGGAAGCTAAGAAGGAAAGGTATCAAGTTACCAATAACAAACCAAGAGACCAAATGTTGGAGGCCTAATGGGATAAAGGATGAAGAAACTCTCAGTAAGTTATGATAATTAGAATTTCAACAGACCTAAAAGAGAATGATTTCATTAGGATGGTGGAATCTAAAGCCAATCACATAGATTTGAATAACTTATGGACAGTAAGAAAAGAGAGGCAGGAGCTAAACTTTGAAAACTTTTTCAGTGAAAAGATGTATAACTATGGTGAGCAGCTTAAAGAAGGAATGAAATGCAACATCTGAAAATTTTTAAGGGGGTAAAGTAATAAAACAAAAGTGATAGGACACAGAAGTCTAGTGATGGCTGAGTGAGCAAATCTGTAGAGATACATATTGGGTACACTGAATTGTAGGAACAACTGGGAGAAATTGAGATTAAGGGCATACAAAATTAAGGATGATCGGGTGTCAAAACCATAGGAGTATTTAACTGTTAACATATAAAAGTAAAAGAAGGAAGGTCATCTCTGCTACACTTTATTCAAACTAATACGTACAGTTTTAACATTTTCAGGTTTCTGAAATTGGAATATAGTTTACAATCAGTGTGAAAATAAATTGGCTAACCCAAAGAGGAAAAGTTAGCTTTAATACTGTTGCTCCTTTTCTTTTATGTGACAATTTAGCTGTGTGTAGAAATTATCTGTTTTTTTCTATTGCCCTTTTAATTATTGGCATAGGTAACTTCATATGACATTGAATTAAGTTTGAATTCCCAGCAATGACTATAAAGTTCTTTTAAAAGTTATACTTTTGTGGGGGAGAGGTGTGTGTATCTGAATGAATAGCATAGAGAGTCTAATATACACTAAGCGGTAGAAATAGCCAAATCTCTCAGAACACATCAAAGTATTTTGAAATCTGGGAGAAATTAATGTGAACATTTCATAAATTTTAAGAAATATCACTTAGTATCTAACATTGTTGCTCAAGAGAATATTTTAAACTTCTAGAAATATAAAACTCAGTTAAGAAAATATAACAAGTTTATCTGGTGCACTGGGAAGACCCAGAGGAATCGCGTGGAGAGGGAGGTGGGAGGGGGGATTGGGATGGGGAATACATGTAAATCCATGGCTGATTCATGTCAATGTATGACAAAACCCACTACAATATTGTAAAGTAATTAGCCTCCAACTAATAAAAATAAATGAAAAAAAAAGAAAATATAACAAGTTTAATAAAATAGAAAATGCATATGTAACATTTCTATTATTCAATATGTTTTAAAAATAATATTATTCTTAAAGATTCTACTGGTTAAGATAGTGAGCACAATTTGTAAAAGAAGCCTGTCACCATGGTGAAGTACATACCTGTGGATAGTCATAATTGATTTAGAACTGTCTTCAGATTGTGTAAATGATTTTGTTGTTCAGTCGCTCAGTCGTCCGACTCTTTGCAACCCCATGGACTGCAGCACACCAGGCTTCCATGTCCTTCACTATCTCCCGAAGTTTTCTCAAAACTCATGTCCACTGAGTTGGTGATCCTGTCCAACCATCTCGTCCTCTGTTGTCCCCTTCTCCTTCTGCCTTCAATCTTTCCCAGCATTGGGGTCTTTTCCAATGAATTGGCTCTTTGCCTCAGGTGGCTCTTTGCATCAGGTCACTGGCTTAAATCTACTCAAACTTTCACTTGAGCAAGTCAGGGCTATTAACTGTTTGGCTTCATGTTTGTGAATGCGATCATAGGTTAGAATACATTTTATACATTAACATAATCCATACCCCAAAACTATTAATTATAGATGTATCTTTCAGTACTCATCAGTTCAGTTCAGTCACTCAGTCGTGTCCGACTCTTTGTGACCCCATGAATCGCAGCATGCCAGACCTCCCTGTCCATCACCAACTCCCGGAGTTTATTCAAACTCATGCCCATCGAGTCGGTGATGCCATCCAGCCATCTCATCCTCTGTTGCCCCCTTCTCCTCCTGCCCCCAATCCCTCCCAGCATCAGGGTCTTTTCCAATGAGTCAAATCTTCGCATGAGGTGGCCAAAGTACTGGAGTTTCAGCTTCAGCATCAGTCCTTCCAATGAACACCCAGGACTGATCTCCTTTAGGATAGACTGTTGGAGCTCCTTGCAGTCCAAGGGACTCTCTAGAGTCTTCTCCAACACCACAGTTCAAAAGCATCAATTTTTTGGTGCTCAGCTTTCTTCACAGTCCAACTCTCACATCCATACATGACCACTGGAAAAACCATTAGGCAAAATTCAAGAAAAATGATGAAATGAATGAGTTTTGATTCAATGTATTCTCTAATACCTTCTCAAGAAAAAACTATGTAGTGAATGAATTTTGATTGGATATAATTTAGGAACTCCCTCACTTTTAGAAATCTCTTTTTCCCAGATCCATCCCTAACTAGTCAAGTGCTAACTCACTACCTACCGGCTTCTTATTTTTTTTTTTTAATTTTTTTTTTAATTTTTTTTTCCATTTATTTTTATTAGTTGGAGGCTAATTACTTTACATCATTACAGTAGTTTTTGTCATACATTGAAATGAATTAGCCATGGATTTACATGTATTCCCCATCCCAGTCCCCCCTCCCACCTCCCTCTCCACCCGATCCCTCTGGGTCTTCCCAGTGCACCAGGCCTGAGCACTTGTCTCATGCACCCACCCTGGGCTGGTGATCTGTTTCACCCTAGATAATATACATGTTTCAATGCTGTTCTCTTGAAACATCCCACCCTCGCCTTCTCCCAGAGTCCACAAGTCTGTTCTATACATCATTCCAGTCATCTTTTCTGACCACAGTGCAGTAAGATTAGATCTCAATTACAAAAGATAACCTACCGGCTTCTTAATTGGTTCTACCCTTCATACAATTTCTTCAACTCTAATATTGATCAAAACTTCCCTTTTAATCTAAAATTCAATTCCTTTAGACTCTACTGACAGTAGAATGAAAGGATAATAAATTAACTGTTATCACTCCCTGTGTTACTAAAAGCCACTCAAAACAGTCATGTGAAAGTTTGAGGCACCAAGTTACAAGAGTTGAGTATTACAGGAATATCATAAGTCATCGGTTCTTTGCCCACTGTAACTGAGGGGAGTGAAATTAAGCTTATGGGGATTGAACTAGATAGAATGTATATGTGTACATTAGCATGCAAGTGATAGAACTAGAGATAGAAATAAAGATAGCAAGGGATAGAGAGTGAGAAAGAGAGGGAAAGAGGTTTGAGGAGAATTTTATATGTAAGTGGATATAGTAATCTTAAAATCTGATAATAGATGGTGAACACAGCTTTTGTGAATATCTGTGGCTCAGTCGGTAAAGAATCTGCCTGCAATGCAGGAGATCGGGGTTCAATCCCTGGGTCAGGAAGAACGCCTGGGGAAGGAAAAGGCAACCCACTCCAGTGTTCTTGCCTGGAGAATCCCAGGGACAGAGGAGTCTGGCGGGCTACATCCCATGGAGTCACAAGAGTCGGACACAACTTAATGACTAAACCACAGTGTGTGTATATTGGTTAAATTGTTTATTTTCTTCCATGAGTTAAGATCTATTTTTTATTTTCATACTTTGGGGGGCATGAAAATATACAGAGGAAAAAAGTAATCCAGTATTTTTAAAAATTACTTCAAATACACACACACATGTATACATACACATATGTATATACACATACATACATACAAATATGCACATTATATATTCCTGTGAGCATCCAGAAATACTCCCTTGGCCTGAAGACAGATGCTGGCAGCTTAGAGGAAGAACCATATCTCTGTAGATGGTGTTCTGGAAGCAATCTCCTTACCAAGGAGTGGCAGAAGCCAAGTGTTACAGTCCCTGGTGCTTTCACCAACCTGACCATTATGTCACGGCGAGGAGCATACTGCCCCAAAGCAATGAAACATTTACAATGGGGACTTCCCTGAGTTTTAGCATTCTGTTCTACCCTGCTTTCTCAGTGTTCTGAGAATGCAATTAGTGCTTTAAGTAAGAAAGAAAATTAGTTTGTCAAACCTAAAAGTGAACAAGGACCCATAGAATAGAAGCCCTGTATATAAAACAATCAAGGAAAAGAACAAGAAATATTGGCTGGACTGTATTATTCTTAAATAGAAAACATAAATCAATGTGAAATGCTAGTGATGGCTGTAAATAAACCTCAAGGTCTGGGTTATGGTCTCTGTTTTTAACCAACTAATTAAAGTCCTGAGCCTGAATTTTCTCATTTTTGAAATAAAAGTATTTGTCAGTACAACTACTGAAATCTTTTTCCTATAGTATGATTTTTGAGGACAAAACATCAGATCAGGTGACTTTTAAGAAACTAAACTATTTATCTTGCCACTCCTTTATTTTTTCTCGTAGATCCTGATTTATCCTTATTTCAGCATTTTTTAATATGCTAAGCAATTTATGACAAGTTCTGGTTTGGCTTCTGTCTGTCCAAGTTCTCTCTGAATGTTTTTTTCCCCCCAAATTCAATATATTAGATCCTTTTAATAGACTTTAATAAATGGCATGGGTAGAAAAAAATTATTAATTGCATCTGGAATCCTTGTCTTAGAATTGTTTTCATAGCAAAAGCCTTACTGGAATCTGTACGTGTGTAGAGGAGCATAATAAAGCATTTGGAATTTACTGATGATTTTACTTTATTTGGTTTGCAAAAGGCATCCTTAAGTGAGCCTGGAGCCTCATTTAATGTGGGATCCTGTTCTAAGTGAATGGAAAATGCAAGGGAAAAATTAAATAAAAGAACAATATAATCAGCTGAAACCAAAATAGATGGGAATTGGGATTGAGACTGTGAGGATAAAGAGGGGCAAGCAAAAGAGTGAGGGTAAATAGCACCAAAAGCATTTACTAGCCCACATTATTTATTTATTTTTCCTAGCCAATCTGCCTTTCTGTGAGGTCATGGGTAATAAAAAAAATAAAATCAGTCAGTCCTGCTTCCCAAGCAGTAATTCAAAGGGTGGCACAATCAGTTAATATTAGGCAACTGTGGTTGGCACAGAATGTAATAATAAAGTAGTGAGCTGGAAGGGGCCTTAGGAAGGGAGTTGTGCCCAAGAAAAACCTAGACAAGCAACCAGTGACCAATGAAGCTTCCAACCACAGTTTCTGATTGAGATCCAGTGTCATTTTCACCATGCTACTCAACTGAGAAAGAAATAAATGTAAATTAACTTGCAAAATGAATAACTTAAAGAAAACAATAAAATGTGTAATAAACAAAGGAAACAGCTCAAAAGTAGAAGTCAGTGAGATAAAATGGGCCAACTGACAAAATAAATTTCTCCTAGGTTCAGCTCTATTACTAATGGGATTGAATCTGGTCCTCACTGCCTGAGCATAAACTCCTTCCAAAAAAGCGTAGCATGGGGAATCTCCTTACTTTTTCCCTAGAACAATTTCATTGTTTTCTTCTGTTGGTCTCATATTTTATCCCACCTCCACCTTATAGTCCATATATATTCCATATATTCCTTGTGCATGTGTATGCAGTCGCTTCAGTCATGTCCAACTTTTTGTGACCTATGGACGGTAGCTCACCAGGCTCCTCTGTATTCCTGCTAATAGCAGTGAGCCTAGACTGTCTTGCTCTTGAACTGCGGTCACTTTTCAGTTGTGTTCTTGGTCAAGTTCCTTAGTCATTTTAAGCTTCTGTGTTCTTATCTCTAAAATGGGTAATAATAACGATTTCATGGAGTTTTTATCACAAGATGCAAGTCTTGTGATACTTACAATATAGTCTCTTTTACATAATAAATTACATAATAAATGGCAGCTACTGTGAATTTGTCATTAGTGGCTTAACTTTCATAGCCCATTACTCTGTCTAAATCACTTTGCTTCAACTATTTTCTTTAATCTGCTTTTCTTTTTGACCAGGTTGCTCACTAACATAGAACATTTAAATCGACAGACCTAGCTCTTGCTATAGACTAAGACTATCTCCAAACCAAAAGCTTTCTGAATTTTTCTCCTGCTGTAGCCCAACTAGTACTAAAAGTCCCATTTCAGTCTTATTATATCTGAAGTCCCTCCCAAATGTCCTAAGAAACAAAATTCTTTTCCAAACTCAGTGTCTGTGCTGCAGAAATAAAACTTTATTGCTTTATTTACCAATTGCCTAATGATGACTTTTCCCCCTTCTGTAACATTTGCTCTTACCATAAACTTCTGAGACAGAATCCTTCCTATAGCTTAGCACAATGCTGAACTCAGGCTCGGCAAATAATACTTGAGTGAATAATTGATTTATTTCCAAACTGGATAGATTGGCATTATTTTAAATACTAAATTTCTTAGACTCTTGGTTTCTCTACCCAAAATCTTTTCAAATATCAGATTGCATTTTAAGGTAAAGTTACTATACTCATGTCCATTGTTGTCCTCATTAAAGGACATTAGAATGAAATACAAGGTTTTGGCTTATATTTTGAAATGGACTAATCAGTTTTCTGTAAGAAAAGATAATGAATATGCTTCACTTTGGAAAACAGGCTCTAATATAGCACACATGCTTTTGATATATATTCAGCCTTCAATATCTTGGATATCTGTATCTACCTATCTATCCAGATGATGTGCCAGTACTTTTAAAGATAAACTTTGAATTGCTTTCTCCTTACAGATAAGGGAAGCACCAACTCCTCTGTGTATTGACTAGTTTCTGATGGACAACATTGCTCTAAAGCAATCTCTTCAGTTCATTGAAGTGCTAGAAGCTGTTAATAAAATGATTACAATTTTCTAAAAAAAATTTTTTTTGCATTCAGATTTAGAAACATTTTGAGTGGGAAGTTTTTCTTCTTGGACAAGATCCAAGACTAAGAAAATAATTATACTCTTTTCTTTTTTCTTCACAATTCTGAAGTTAATGGTATACTTCTTGCAGTTGTGGGCAAGTCAAGTTTCATGTTAGAATACTTCAAATATTATAATAGGGTCCACTAACTATTCTTTTTTCCATGGAACTAAACTGTTATATTCCACAGAATTTTATTGAAACCGGAATCTATGAGTCACATTTGAATTCATCTCTTTAAAATACATTGTAACCCTCTATTATTTTTTTTTAAACCATCTTCTCATAAAATAACCCTGGTTAGCCACTTTAATGAGCAATTTTGTCCTTACTTTTATTTCTTAATGAACTTTTCCCCTCTGGCTGAATCCTAGTCTCACAGTTTATTTTCATTGCTATAGTGACATTGGTCAGGGACAGCTCTGTAAAATTAATCATCGCATTAGACTAGACTTCAGCAAGAATTCTTTTTTGGAGCAAGAGGAAGTTCCATAATCCCACCAGCATCCTCCTCTGGTGTTTTGTTTCTTTTTTTTTTTTTTCACTCAAAAGATTAGGTTCTATAAATCAATCGAATACAGCAAGTATGGAATGGAGTAGAAAATAGAATGACTTTCTAATAAGCCAAAGGTATAAGAGAATTACTTTTCTTCATGTTTATATTATGGTTAGTTAAAAATGTATCATAAATTATTGCTGAATTAGGTTGCTAAGTATTTTAAATGAAAGCATTCGAGTTTCTTATGATTTGTCTAACTTCTTAAGTAAATTTATATAATAAATCAAGATGCTGGTTCAAAGACTTAATGGGTTGGTTGACCACTCAGCTTCTCTTAACCATAGCTGAATCACAGATTCCAACAGACATGACTCAAATAATTGATTGCTCTTCAGAGACTTGCACTTAAGATGACAGCCTTTGTGGAACACATTGACTCTGTCCCCAAGTGGTAATGCTGTGATTCTTACTGAAACAACTGTGCAGTTTAGATGCATTTGAAGTAAACCTTCAAAGTAAGAGTGTAAGGAGGTCTATAAGTTAAAAGTCAAGGCTAACTGTGTGTTCAATGGAAAGTTATTAAGTTAGGTGTCTAGTATCCAGTGATTTAAAAAATTCACTTTATTTCAACAAGTAATTTGGGCAGCAGAAACAAAAATTGTCCTCACACTTCCTTCTTCTATACAATTCCTAATTATTTTCATTGCTTAATTGGTTATGTTGTTACTGGTGGCTTAGATGGTAAAGAATCTGCCTATAGGAGGTGCAGGTTCAACCCCTGGGTCAGGAAAATTCCCTGGAGAAGGAAATAGCAACCCACTCCAGTATTCTTGCCTGGGAAATCCCATGGACAGAGCAGCCTAGAGAGTCACAGTCCATGGGATTGTAGAGTCAGACATGAATTAATGACTAAACAACAACAACATACATTATGACATACTCTTACCGTTGCTTTTCTCAGGAGACCCTTGACTCAGGTAGTTGCTTCTTTCATTCAATAATTCAGATTTCTAGTAGGAGTGTCTTTTCCTCCTGCAATAAACTCTAACCTATGACTCCCACCCTCCAGGGTATAAACTGAATTCTCTAGGTGCAAAATGTTTAAGACCTCAAAACAACAACAACAACAACAACAAAAATAAATAAAACCGAGAAACTAAGGAAATCAGTGATTTGCTGAAGTTATACAGCTGAATGGTTCTAGGACTTGGTTCTCCTCACTCCCAGGGCAGATTTTTATAAGATGCCATTATGATCTCCTTGTGTTTATTGCTTAGTTATGGAGAAATCTTGCTACCAATTCTTTTATTTGGGATATGTGAAACAAAGACAAATTTGAAATTTCCTCATTTCTCTCTGAACCCTAGTCTGATTGACAATGTGAGTGGGTCACAAGACATATATAATGAAACAAACAAACAAAAAGAGAGAAACCGTATCTATCCATACCTAAGTTTTCTTTTACCTCTAGCGTTTGGATTGTGTGAAATGCAGTTACTGAAATCTGAGAAGGCAGATGCTGTCAAACTGTTAACAGTGATTTACAAAGTCCTAGGAGTAAATTTTTTAATTTAATCAGGAAAATGTTTTGTTAGTAGGGTAGACAATAAGAGCAACAATCCAGGAGGGATAGGTAAACTGGTTGTCTGTCAAAGATACGGTTCTGCCCTCTGCTATCTCTTTGGATCATTTAAATCCGGGGAACCATCACATCCTTTTGGTGGTATTTTTAATGTTGATGACAACACATACTGGCAAAGAATCCATGCTCAATCACTTAGGACTCTCTGAGACATGGACTGCAGCCCACCAGGCTCCTCTGCCCATGGGATTTCTCAGGCAAGACTACTGGAATGGGTTGCCATTTCCTCCTCGAGGGAATCTTCCCAGCCCAGGGATCAAACCCCAATCTCCTGCAGCTCCTGCACTGGCAGGCACATTCTTTACCACTGAGCCACCTGGAAAGCTTTCCCTCAAATGCTGTTGTGCTAACAAATAAATGAACATTCTCATTGTAACTGCTCATTTTGGCCTGAACAGGGGTCCCAGTTGTGAAAACACAAAAGGGAGGAGGAGGAAGAAGAGGGATAAGGGAAAGACATTTGCTGGCATCTTACATTGAACAGCACCTTGATATTCTCTACCTAGGTAATGATGGTTGCTGTTCACTGATAGGAACTTTACATTGTTTCTTAGAACATTTTCACTTACAGTACTGGTGTGTGATTTCTGAGTCACCAGTTACTGAAACCAGTCAAATGTAGGTAACTGATTCATGTAAATCTCCAAACTTTTAAGGAAAAATTTTAAACATGTAGCAAATTTGAAAGGGGTTTCACAGTAAGCATCAGTATACTAATCTCCTAGATGCAGAATGACATTACTATACTTATTTTATCACATTCTCAATCATCAGTTATCCATCTTATTTTTGATGCATCTCAAGTAAAGTTGCAGGTGTCAGTTCAGTTCTTCCTACATATTTCTTTATGCACATAATTACCTACCTCCTGAGAAACCTGTATACAGGTCAAGAAGCAACAGTCAGAACTGGACATGGAACAATGTTTCAAAATTGCGAAAAGAGTACATCATTGCTGTATATTGTCACCTGCTTATTACCTTATATGCAGTGAACATCATGCAAAATGCTGGATGAAGCACAAGCTGGAATCAAGACTGCCAGAAGAAATATCAATAACATCAGATATGCAGCTGAGACCACCCTTATGGCAGAAAACGAAGAAGCACTAAAGAGCCTCTTGCTGAAAGTGAAAGAGTAGAGTGAAAAAGATGCCTTAAAACTCAACGTTCAAAAAATTAAAATCATGGCATCTAGTCCCACCACTTCATGGCAAATAGATGGGGAAACAATGGAAACAGTGACAGACTTTATTTTCTTGGGCTCCAAAATCACTGTGGACAGTGACTGCAGCCATGAAATTAAAAGACACAAGGAAATCAAACCAGTCAATCCTAAAAGAAATCAACCCTGAATATTCATTGGAAGGACGGATACTGAAGCTGAAGCTCCAATACTTTGGCCACCTGATGCGAAGAGTCAACTCATTAAAAAAGACCTTGATGCTGGGAAAATTTGAAGGCAGAAGGAGAAGGGGACTACAGAGTCCAAGGTGGTTGGATGGCATCACTGACTCAATGGACATGTTGTTGATTCCATTGGACTTGAGTTTGAGCAAGCTCCAGGAGATGGTGAAGGACAGGGAAGCCTTTCATGCTGCAGTCGATGGGGTCACAGTCAGCGACTGAGTGACTCAACAACAATAATTGCTTACTTTTTTCTTGTTACATGCAATAGAATACATAAATCTTAAGTACGCATACTCTTAATTTTGATAAATAAATATATCTATGCAACCTAAGGGCTTTCCAAGTGGCGCTAGTGGTAAAGAATTCACCTGCCAATGCAGTAGCCCCAAGAGCTGAAGATTTGATCCCTGAGAAGATTCCCTGGGGGAGGAAATGGCAACCCACTCCAGTATTCTTGCCTGGGAAATCCCATGGACAGAGGAGCCTGGAGGGCTATAGTCCATGGGGTTGCAAAGAGTAGGGCAGGACTGAGCAACTGAGAACACATGTATGCATGTAATCTAAATTGTTATCAAAATTATAATATTACCATCTCTCTAAGAAGTTCCTCATGTGCCTTTCCAATTCCTTCTCTGAAACTCACAGAGGAAACCACTGTTCTAACTTTTTCCTCTATAGAGTAGGTTTTTCAGTTCTAAAATTTCATATAGTTGGACTCACTCAAGATATGCTCATGTATGTAAGTTTTCCTTGACTCAGCATAATTTTTTTGAGATTCGTCCAACTTTTGTACATATCACTATTGCTGCTCTTTTTGGCTGCTTGAGGAATATTTTACTGCATGAATACTCTATTTTTAGTTCCTCATTCTCCTATTGATGAACAGCCTAAGTTCTTTGCAATTTTTGAATATTATGAATAAGGTTGCTATGAGTATTCTTATAAAAGATTTCTGTTACTGTTTTCATTTCTCTCGAGTAAATGTCTGGGAGTTGAAGTAATGGTCATTAGGAATGTGTCAGTTTAAATTTTGAGAAACTGGCAGATTTTTTTCCCCAAAATGATTGTTGGCCTTGTTATTCATATGAGAGTTTCTTTTTTTTTTCCTTCATATGAGAGTTTCAATTTCTTTATATCCTCACTATATCTGGGGTTGTCAATTTTAGACATTTTGGTGGGTGTATACTGGTATTTTCCCAAGGTAAAGTTTGCAGTTTCTTGGTTAGTAATGAAGTACAGCATTTTTTGAAGTGCTGATTGCAGAATTTGTATAACTGCTCAAATGTTTTGCCCATTTATCATGGGCTTGTTTCTCTCTTTTGTCTTGTAGAAGTTCTTTTCCTATGTAATATTGCTTGTCAGATACATATTTTGTGATTATTTCCTTATAGTCTGTGGATTATTGATTTTATCGATGCTGTCTTTTAATAAAAAGGAATTTTTTAAAGTTTGGTAAAGTTTAAATTATCAATTATTTATTTTATAGTCATCCTGAATGTGCTCAGTCTCATCAATTATTTTACGATTATGACTTTTTGCTACCTAAGAAACCTATACTTACCTCTAAGTCATGAAGATTTCCTCTGACATTTTGCTTTAAAAGCTTTATGGTTTTACCTTTTATACTTAAACCTTTGTCCACCTGAAATTAATTTTGTGTATTGTAAGGTAGGGGTTTGGACTGATGTTGTTTTCGAATCAGTAGTCAATTATTTTGGCACCATTTGCTAAAAATAAACCAGTTAACCCTTGTATAGAATGAGTTTGAACTGCAATGACTTCACTTATACATAGATATTTTTCAGTAGGAAATACTGCATTACTGCAGGGTCTGTAGTTGGGTGAATCCACAGTGTTGGATCAACACTGGATATGGAGGGTCATCTGTAAGTCATGTGTGGATTAACCTTTGTGTTGTTTAAGGGTCAGCTGTACTTCTTCTGTTTTGGATTTCTTGCCATATCAAAAAAGCAAATAACTAAAAATGTGGACCTATTTCTGAGCTCTCTCTGCTGTTCCATTTGTCTATTTGTCTAAGATTATGGCAGTGCTATGCTATCTTGGTTACGGTCACTGTATGGCAAGCCTTGAAAATCAAAGAGTGTGAAGCCTCAGCTCTTAATTTTTTTCAGGATTGCTTTGGCTATTATAAGTCCATGGTACTTCAAATAAAATTTAGAATTAGCTTATTAATTCCTACAAACACTTTTACTGGGATTACAATTAGTCTGCACTGAATCTATAGATTAATATTGAGATCATTGATATTTAAAGCACTTTTATTTTTAAATACTTTTAAAGCTATAGGTCACAAAACCATGAAAGATTCTCATACATTTTTTAACAGTTTCTTCTAATACTAACTTCTTTTATCAATATTCTGCAATGATCAAAACCAGAAGTTAAACTGGTACAATCGGTCAATCAATTCAGTCACTCGTCATGTCCGACTCTTTGACCGCATGAACTACAGCACACCAGGCCTCCCTGTCCATCACCAACACCCGGAGTCCACATAAACCCATGTCCATTGAGTCAGTGATGCCATCCAGCCACCTCATCCTCTGTCATCCCCTTCTCCTCCTGCCCTCAGTCTTTCCCAGCATCAGGGTCTTTTCAAATGACTCAGCTCTTTGCATCAGGTGGCCAAAGGATTGGAGTTTCAGCTTCAGCATCAGTCCTTCCAATGAACACCCAGAACTGATCTCCTTTAAGATGGACTGTTTGGATCTCCTTGCAGTCCAAGGGACTCTCAAGAATCTTCTCCAACATCACAGTACAAAAGCATCAATTCTTTGGTGCTCAGCTTTCTTTATAGTCCAACTCTTACATCCATACATGACCACTGGAAAAACCATAGCCTTGACTAGACGGACCTTTCTTGACAAAGTAATGTCTCTGTGTTTTAATATGCTGTCTAGGTTGGTCATTACTTTCCTTCCAAGGAGTAAGCATCTTTTAATTTCATGGCTACAGTCACCATCTGCAGTGATTTTGGAGCCCAGAAAAAATAAGTCAGCCACTGTTTCCACTGTTTCCCCATCTATTTGCCATGAAGTGATGGGACCGGATGCCATGATCTTAGTTTCTGAATGTTGAGCTTTAAGTCAACTTTTTCTCTCTCCTCTTTCACTTTCATCAAGAGGCTCTTTAGATCTTCTTCACTTTCTGCCATAAGGGTGGTATCATCTGCATGTCTGAGGTTACTGATAATTCTCCCAGCAATCTTGATTCCAGGTTGTGCTTCTTCCAGCCCAGCATTTCTCATGATGTACTCTGCATATAAGTTAAATAAGCCGGGTGACAATATACAGCCTTGACGTACTCCTTTCCCTATTTTGAATCAGTCTGTTGTTCCATGTCCAGTTCTAACTGTTGCTTCCTGACCTGCATACAGATTTCTCACGAGGCAGGTCAGATGGTCTGGTATTCCCATCTCTTTCAGAATTTTCCACAGTTTATTGTGATCCACAGTCAAAGGCTTCAGCATAGTCAATAACACAGAAATAGATGTTTTTCTGGAGCTTTCTTGCTTTTTTGATGATCCAGTGGATGTTGGTAATTTGATCTCTGGTTCCTCTGCCTTTTCTAAAACCAGCTTGAATATTTGGAAGTTCACAGTTCACATATTGCTGAAGCCTGACTTGGAGAATTTTGAGCATTACTTTACTACTCTGCGAGATGAGTGCAGTTGTGTGGTAGTTTGAGCATTCTTTGGCATTGCCTTTCTTTGGAATTGGAATGAAAACTGACCTTTTCCAGTTCTGTGGCCATGGCTGAGTTTTCCAAATTTGCTGGCATATTGAGTGCAGCACTATCACAGCATCATCTTTCAGGATTTGAAATAGCTCAACTGGAATTCCATCACCTCCACTAGCTTTGTTCATAGTGATGCTTCTTAAGGCCCACTTGACTTCACATTCCAGGATGTCTGGCTCTAGGTGAGTGATCACACCGTTGTGATTATCTGGGTGGTGAGATTTTTTTGTACAGTTTTTCTGTGTATTCTTGCCACCTCTTCTTAATATCTTCTGCTTCTGTTAGGTCCCTACCATTTCTGTCCATTATTGTACCCATCTTTGCATGAAATGTTTTCTTATTTTCTTGAAGAGATCTCTAGTCTTTTCCATTCTACTGTTTTCCTCTATTTCTTTGCATTGATCACTGAGGAAGGCTTTCTTATCTCTCCTTGCTATTTTTCGGAACTCTGCACTCAAATGGGTATATCTTTCCTTTCCTCCTTTGCTTTTCACTTCCCTTCTTTTCACAGCTATTTGTAAGGCCTCCTCAGACAGCCATTTTGCTTTTTTGCCTTTCTTTTCTTGGGGATGGTCTTGATTCCTGTCTCAAGTACATTGTCATGAACCTCAGTCCATAGATTGTCAGGCACTCTATCAGATCTAGTCCCTTAAATCTATTCCACACTTCCACTGTATAATCATAAGGGATTTGATTTAGGTCATACCTGAATGGTCTAGTGGTTTTCCCCACTTTCTTCAATTTCAGTCTGAATTTGGCAATAAGGAGTTCATGATCTGAGCCACAGTCAGCTCCTGGTCTTGTTTTTACTGACCGTATAGAGTTTCTCCATCTTTGGCTTCAAAGAATATAATCAATCTGATTTCGATGTCAACCATCTGGTGATGTCCATGTGTAGAGTCTTCTCTTGTGTTGTTGGAAGAGGGTGTTTGCTATGACCAGTGCATTCTCTTGGCAGAACTCTGTTAGCCTTTGCCCTGCTTCATTCTGTACTCCAAGGCCAAATTTGCCTGTTACTTCACTTGTTTCTTGACTTCCTATTTTTGCATTTCAGTCCCCTATAATGAAAAGGACATCTTTTTTGGCTGTTAGTTCTAGAAGGTCTTGTAGGTCTTTTTAGAACTGTTCAAATTCAGCATAACTGGTCGGGGCATAGACTTGGATTACCATGATATTGAATGGTTTGCCTTGGAAACTATCAGAGATCATTCTGTCATTTTTTGTGATTGCATCCAAATACTGCATTTTGGACTCTTTTGTTGACTATGATGGCTTCTTCTAAGGGATTCCTGCCCACAGTAGTAGATATAATGGTAATCTGAGTTAAATTCACCCATTCCAGTCCATCTTAGTTCACTGATTCCTAGAATGTCAATGTTTACTCTTGCCATCTCCTGTTTGACCACTTTCAATTTGCCTTGATTCATGGACCTAACATTCCAGGTTCCTGTGCAATATTGCTCTTTACAGCATTGGACCTTTCTTCTATCACCAGTCACATCCACAACTGGGTGTTGTTTCTGCTTTGGCTGCATCCGTTTATTCTTTCTGGAGTTATTTCTCCACTGATCTCCAGTAGCATATTGGGCACCTACCGACCTGGGGAGTTCATCTTTCAGTGTCCTATCTTTTTGCCTTTTCATACTACTCATGGGGTTCTCAAGCCAAGAATACTGAAGTGGTTTGCCATTCCCTTTTCCAGTGGACCACATTCTGTCAGACCTCTCCACCATGACCTGTCCATCTTGGGTGGCCCCACACGGCATGGCTTAGTTTCACTGCGTTAGACAAGGCTGTGGTCCTGTGATCAGATTGGCTAGTTGTCTGTGACTGTGGTTTCAGTCTGTGCGCTTTGATGCCCTCTCTCAGTGCCTACCGTCTTATTGGGTTTCTCTAACTGTGGACGTGGAGTATCTCTTCACGGCTGCTCCAGCAAACCGCAGCTGCTAGTACAATACTACTGAATAAATATCTTAACAATATTGATCTGCCTATTCAAAACCATAGTACACATCTCCACTTAATGATCTTTAAATTCCATCAGTAATGTTTTGCAGCTTTTAGTGTAGAAGGTGCTGAATATTTTTGTTAGAGGTGTTCCTCTTTTATATTTTGACATTATTACAAATTGATTTTATTATATTTTTCAATTGCTTTCTGCTCATCTGCAGAAATATAATTTGATTTTTTTACATCAATGATAATATAATCTGAAAAAAGAAACAATTCTACTCATTTCCTTCCTACTCTTGAACTATTCTCAATTTTAGGGGGAAATTTAGAATATTTTGTAATTACTATGATGCTAGCCATAGAAATTTTTGTATATGACTGTTACCATGTTGAGGAATTTCTCTTCTATTTTTTTTATCATTTAATTGTTTTTTCTTTCTTTCTTTTCCTTTTTTTTTTTTCCTTTTTTGCTATGGTAAATATTTTAATGAAGTATAGTTGATTTACAAATTTGAATTAATTTCTGGTGTATAGCATAGTGATTCAGTTTTTCTTGTGGATTGTATTCCATTGCAGGTCTTTGTAAGATATTGAATATAATTGCTTGTGCTATATAGTAAATCCTTGTTGCTTATCCATTTTAGGTGTAGTAGTTTGTATTTGTTACTCTCACACTTCTTTTTTTTTTTTCTATTTATTTTTATTAGTTGGAGGCTAATTACTTTACAACATTGCAGTGGTTTTTGTCACACATTGAAATGAATTAGCCATGGATTTACATGTATTCCCCATCCCGGTCCCCCCTCCCACTCTCACACTTCTAGTTTGTCCCTCCTCTCTCTCTCTCCCTTTTGGTAAGCATAAGTTTGTTTTCTATGTCTGTGAGTCTGTTTCTGTTTCATATATAGATCCAATTCCCTATATCTTTTGCAGAAATCTTTTTATTAAATTAAACATTTTAATGCACATAATTTTTTCCAGAAAATATAAGGCTAATTTCCTATTTCTATTTGGGTAAGTAGTGTTTTTACAGGAATTTTTCTTTTTCATGTAAGTTACAAAATTTATTGCCATAAAATTTCCCTCAATTCTGGATGGATCTGTTACTTTCTGATAATTGGATTCCAGCAGTTTGACAGAGGTAGATACTGAAAGTAGGTAAAATGACTCTCCTCCAAATCCTACCACACCCTCCACCCCCACCCCCTACTGAGGACAGTTTCATGTGCCTGTATTATTGCTATTTAGTATTTTGCTGGATCAAATTCTGATAAGCTGTTTTCCTTCCTCCTATAATACTAATTTTCACCCGAATACTCTTCCATTCCTCTTCCAGATAGAGAGCAGAAATGGTAGGTATATGGATTTTGACCAGGAACTTCCTGCTCTGTGGGTAATATATCATCTGCGGTGCTTTGTCTGCTTTTTCTCTCTAGACTACCATGTTCTTCTGCAATTCTTATAATATTTATTTTTTTCATTTGTCATTCTGATAACTCTTGATCATAACTGTTCCTCATTTATTTAATCTGCCATTCAGCTAGGGAAAACACAATAGTGAGATCTTACAATTTTTCCTCGTTTATTAATTCAGCATTGCAGAAGGTGAGGCATCCATTCTGGATGGAGCTTTTACCGAACTCGGTATTTTCCTTTCTCCTTTCTCCCCACCAAATGCTGCCTTGTCCTTTAATGCTTCTGGAGAAGTATAGGTAGGATTGAATTGTGCTTTCTTTAATGGAAATTTATTGTGGCACGTTTTACTACTACTGTTTGCTATATCCAGTTCTTCTGTATCTCTGAGCCCATGGCTAGGGTGTGTCTGCCATTACTTTGTAGTTAGATAGGGCCGTATGTCTTAATTTGACCAATAAAATGTTAGCAGAGTAATGTGTGCCCTTTCTAGGTGGAACCATTTCATGGTTAGCACTCAATTACCCCGTTCCTTTTCCCCTGCTAAAACAGTTGAGAGAATATGTTATTTATTTTTATTTTTTACAAAGCCCGACTGCTCTTGATTTATCTATATTCTTAGCAGTTCTATTGTCGATTGGAACAAGATTTTAAAGAAAGAAGAATGAATGAAATATTCTCTTCTAAAATTTTAATTGGAGAATAATTGCTTGACAGTGTTGTATTGGTTTTTGCTGTACAAGCGTGAGCCAGCTATAAGTATAAATATACGCGTCTTGAGGCTCCCTCCTACCCCACCATCCCACCGCCTAGGTTGTCACAGGGCACCGAACTGAGTTCCCTGTGTTTTACCGCAGCGTCCCATTAGCTGTGAGTCTGACACATGGCACTGCATGCATGTCAGCGCGCTTTCTGGGTCTGTCCCACCCCCCCTTCTCCTGCTGTGTCCCCAGTCCCTTCTCTAAGTCTCCAGTCTCTAGTCCTGTCCTGCAGATGAGAGAGCATGTGCTGATAGGCAGGCTCACAGGACTGATGCAGTTAATCGAATGCTAAACCAATGCATAGAGAAGAGCTCCCTTAGAGAATCACCTGATTTGCAACAGACGGTGAGTAATGAATATTTTTTAAAAATTTGGGATTACTCAGACATAAACTAGCTTATCTTGACCCACTCGTTCCCCCTCTTTAATATTTGGGTGCCAGTTCTTAAAGATAGGTTTCTCACATGTGCCATTTCTGTTGTTTGAGTGTTGCTAGTGAACCGTTTGCCATTATATTTCCTTCCTTTTACTAAGCTTGTTTCAGAGGTGAGATTCTATGAGCAATGTCACGCTGTCTCTTACTCCAGATATCCTGATACCCTAAAGCATAGAAAAGAGTAGAAAACTTTCAGTTTAATAACTGAATAAAAACTTAACTTATATTCACTGGGAAAGATAAATATCTTTTCATCATATTTGCTTTCTTGGCACCATAATGAATATCAGGTGCATTCTCTTTCTGTCATCAGCCTAACATACCAAAACAGTTTTATTCAACACTCAATTCATTTGCAAACAACTAAAACAGGAATAAAGGAGTGAGAACATGTTTGAGGAGAAAGAGACTTAGCTTGAATTAGTTTATTTCAAAATTATTCAGTTTGAGGTACCTGTAGAACATGGGCATAAAAGTATGGGTTTGTATCTTAAGAAAGAGAAGATGACTTGAAATATAAATTAAAGAATTGTGACCATAGAGATGGCAGTTGAAAATATGGGACTTAATAAGGTGCTTTAAATAAAGTTTATAATAAGAGAGGAGAAAAAGAAAAGAATGAGCATCTAGAAATTACACCTATAAGGACCTACAGGAGAGTCAAGAGACAATGGGGGGGTGGGGGAAATGATGAAGAGAGTTTTAAGATGCAAGAGACGACCTAGACTTCAATAGGTGAAATGAGTGCAATGAAAGTGAGGACTAAATTTATTCCAAAGAATTTGGCTATTAATTTGTCACTATGGTTCAGATGGTAAAGAAACTGCCTGCAATGTGGGAGACCTGGGTTCAGTCCCTTGGTGGGAAAGATCCCCTGGAGTAGGGAATGGCAACCCATTCCAATATTCTTGCCTGGAGAATCCCATGGACAAAGGAGCCTCATGGGCTACAGTCCATGGGGTCACAAAGAGTCTGACACAACTGAGTAACTAACACACTCCAAGGTAAAAACTACTTTAGAACAATGATGAAAGTAGAACCCAGAGTTTAACTCTTGATACTGTTCTAAGAGCATGTGAAAATGCTAGTCCAGAATTTTCTTAGTTGTTTATAAAGGATGTTGCAGTTTGGCCAAGACTCTACATCTGTAAAGATAAGATGGTCTCAAACAATTATCATTTGCTTGAATGTCTTCTGTGTGCCAGGCAGATAGGCCCTAGAGTTGCAACAATAAGCGGAACAAAGTTCCCCTGCTTGTGGAACTCGAATCCTAGACAGAATGAATGATGTAGACACAGCTGAATGACAGCATCTTAAAATATCCAAAGGGAAACATTATTACTAGAATCACAGGGTGTAATAATGAAACCTATTAAAAGCTGTCAAAAAATATCCACACACACTAAAACAATCATTTGGATAGCTTTCCAGAGGTTAAAGAACTGTTTTGGAAGGTGAGCATAGTTTTACCTTGAATATCCTATTTAGTCAGCAGGTGAAATCAATACCTTCCTAATGATGTTAGACTCACAAAAACAAATCTGTTAGCTGGAATTTAGAGTCCTTCTGTCTATACCAACAAACGGAACCACAGAAAAAAAAGCAAAAAATATAAAATTCAGTAATTATTGACAAGGTAGTATAATATTTCAATAATGCCCAGTAAGTTCTGAAGAAATGTCATATCAAGTAATGGAGCTACAGAGATTGTTTCAAAGAGTCATTCCTCCAGAGATCAACTTTCGACAATATATGTCATTTTAACATATTTTACCTTAACATATTTTAATTATCCCCTATTTATTACAATTGTTATGTTTCAAGTAGACTTCAACTGTTCACTTCCATATTCTCTACATCATCACAAAGAATGACATTTTAACTTGTTACTACAGAAACAAATTTTGCATGAAAAATACATTTATTTCTAGATCACTTGTGCCATTTGGGAAGAATTAGAAAAAAAGTAAGTCAATGTATTTACCACTATATACACACTATGGTCTGTCACACTGAGGCAATGGAATAAGTTAGATCCTTGTTAATTAATGAACTTTATGAGAAAATGCAACTTTTGAAATCTGTATAAAAAATATTTTTTCAAAGTTCTCAGGACATATAACACACTCCATATGGTTCCTTTTTATTAATATGAAACATTAGCAGCACACTTTATGGAATAAATGCTCATTATTCAACCGAGTCTATAGATCTCACTTCCTAAGACTATCAATCTTAATATCACATGCTTATTCTTATGCCATTACATTCTAGTAATTAACAACAATTTGGGTCAGGATGGAAATTATGGCCACCTTGAATATCTCTGTGAATGCCTTTAAGAAAATAAATATAAGGTAACTTTCAAAATATGTTCTTGAAAATACATTTTTACATGTTGCCACTCACTTAGGTCATGGAATCAGTGAAAGTGTTGTACATTTCCTAATTAAATTTCAATTTGACCTGAAGTTAATAAATATCTTCTTCAATGAATTATGTTTAATATATCTAGTTCAAATAGGAGTAACAAACAGCCTTACTTAAATACATTTACAGCTTAAGAATGAAATTAAGTATAAGCTGTGCACCATTTGAAAACAAGTCTAATTTTTTTTTTTTTACAATATGAGAAATATATTTGAAGGTAAATGCAGCAGACCTTTTACATTTTCAAAGGCTATGGGCTGAGACTTTTAAACATTGCAAATTTATGAATACCACTAAAGCACCAACATTATTAGAAACAGTACAGCCAGTCTTGCCCTGCTTCTAGATTTTTATTTGATTGAGTATATATAGTCAAAGAAGCGTTTTCTTGCACCTCGAGCACCTCGGTGTCCTGGAGATTTTATGGTAGAATAAATACAACCTAACCTTAAAGCTTGCTGGGTTGCTGTCAAATACATGTTGGTTGGCCCAGGACTGCTAGACCATGCTTCTCATTCTCGGATATGAATCTTCCTGAAGGCGTTTTCTTGTATGACAGGCCAGTTTCATTTACTTTCAAGACATTTTCCTCACTCTAAACTTTCTCCTCTGTGACTTTTCCACTCTCAAGAAAAATCCTCCTGTAGCTACTGTAGTCAGTTGACACTGCTTCTCCTATTAATTTCATGTTTGTGGGAAAAAAACAAACTCATTAAGGTTTATAAACCAGTTTTTACTTGTGGTAAGGATTAATTTTGTAGACTATTGACTTCATCTCTTATTGCTTCAATTTGTAGGCACTTGACATTATTATTCTTTTTTCTGAATCACTTATCCACAAAGAATTCTAACCATGCTGTGCATATACTGAAGCCACAATCAACTGAAGTTTGACCTTGACTAAATTGTTATCCCTTATTTGATAAGGCACCTGTATTGATTAAGTTGTTTCCTGATTCAGCCTTTCATTTTGTATATGGATTTTGGATATACTCTCCACGTTGTCATGGGGTTCAGCATTCTGTTCTTTGATTAGTTTATGATTTCAGTGTTTATTTCTTCAAAAACAAAGCAAACAAAAACCCCACTTGGTTTTCTCTTTACTTCTGTCTCTAGCATTAAAACTTGACTTGGGGAACCAGCTAGCTTTTCTTCTTTTTTTTAAAGAAACGTAATTTTTATCAGCTTATGGCAATTTCTACTGTACTTGAAGTCAGAGCGGAGAAACAAGGCCACACTGGGATATGGAAGACAAGTGGGCCACTAGGTTCACGCACTAGTTTAGTGATGCATTCCTGCTTATTAGTCAGTGAAACAAATTATTTAAAGCAAATCAAATTATCACAGAAGAGCTGGGGTGGTTTTATGATCGCTAAACAAATACTTTAACAACTAGGGCATTCATTTTAACTGATCATATGCTCATATCTTCTGCATATCTTTTATATGACCAAGAAATTTCCTACCAATCACCAGTTTATTTGAAATTTTAAATATATGTACAAGAATTATTATCACAATACAGTACTACAAAATAAAAACACCATCTTTGCAGTAAGGTAATGGTGATGGACAGGGAGGCCTGGCGTGCGCAAATAGTCGGACATGACTGAGCAACTGAACTGAGCTGAATGGTACTGAATGGTGTGTAATCATTAATGAAATTTTCTAGGAAATGCCATTTTTGTAAAGCAAGTTTCCAGAACAAGATAAATAGGGCTAGTGTTGTCAAAATTTTCTTTCAGGTGTCCACAATTATTTCTCCATCTATTACATAATTATGGACATGTGTCTCAGCAAACATAGCTCCTTAAGCTCGTAAATAGACCACTAAATATAGCACCATATTTCAAGGATGGCTCAGAGAAATATGCAAGTCAGATATTTCTGGCAATGTCACACTCACAAGGGTTTCTAGTAGGCAGGAAGGCGGGAGATTCAAAGTCCAGGGGTTCCAGAGGGAATTCAGAGGTATTCCCCAGACAAACCTTCTGAGGAACTTTTGTTCTGTGTCCCAAAAACCGTCCATAACATGTCTTTTAAGTAACCATTAAATGCCACAGACCACAGTAATACTTGACTACTGTTAACATTTCTACTAAACTAAAGCTTGAGTAGAAGAATGGGAAGGGGATTGGAAGTAATAATTATATTATTACTCTTTATTTTCAATTCTCTCTTCAATCTTTCTAATATGCCAACATGCAATCAAAGAAAAAACTTAAGAAGTAATAATTAAAAACAATAGCTATCATTTATTTAATGCTTAGGACGGGAAAAGGTCACTTTTCATTCCAATCCCAAAGAAAGGCAATGCCAAAGAATGCTCAAACTACCACACAATTGTACTCATCTCACACTCTAGTAAAGTAATGCTCAAAACTCTCCAAGCCAGGCTTCAGCAATATGTGAACTGTGAACTTCCAGATGTTCAAGCTGGTGTTAGAAAAGGCAGAGGAACCAGAGATCAAATTGCCAACGTCCCCTGGATCATCAAAAAAGCAACAGAGTTCCAGAAAAACTTCTATTTCTGCTTTACTGACTATGCCAATTGACTAAGCCTTTGACTATGTGGATCACAATAAACTATGGAAAATTCTGAAAGAGATGGAAATACCAGACCACCTGACCTGCCTCTTGAGAAACCTATATGCAGGTCAGGAAGCAACAGTTAGAACTGGACATGGAAAAACAGACTGGCTCCAAATAGGAAAAGGAGTACATCAAGGCTGTATATTGTCACCCTGCTTATTTAACTTATATGCAGAGTACGTCATGAGAAACACTGGGCTGGAAGAAGCACAAGCTGGAATCAAGATTGCTGGGAGAAATATCAATAACCTCAGATATGCAGATGACACCACCCTTATGGCAGGAAATGAAGAAGAACTAAAGAGCCTCTAGATGAAAGTGAAAGAGGAGAGTGAAAAAGTTGGCTTAAAGCTCAACATTCAGAAAACTAAGATCATGGCATCCAGTCCCATCACTTCATGGCAAATAGATGGGGAAACAGTGGAAACAGTGTCAGACTTTATTTCAGGGGGGCTCTAAAATCACTGCAGATGGTGACTGCAACCATGAAATTCAGTTTAGTTCAGTTCAGTCACTCAGTCGTGTCCGACTCTTTGCGACCCCATGAATCGCAGCACGCCAGGCCTCTCTGTCCATCACAAACTCCCGGAGTTTACTGAAACTCATGCCCATCAAGTCAGTGATGCCATCCAGCCATCTCATCCTCTGTTGTCCCCTTCTCCTCCTGCCCCCAATCCCTCCAAGCATCAGGGTCTTTTCCAATGAGTCAACTCTTCTCATGAGGTGGCCAAAGTATTGGAGTTTCAGCTTCAGCATCTGTTCTTCCAATGAACACTCAGGACTTATCTCCTTCAGGATGGACTGGTTGGATCTCCTTGCAGTCCATGGGACTCTCAAGAGTCATCTCCAACACCACAATTCAAAAGCATCAATTCTTCAGTGCTCAGCTTTCTTTAGAGTCCAACTCTCACATCCATACATGACCACTGGAAAAACCATAGCCTTGACTAGATGGATGTTCGTGGACAAAGTATGTCTCTGCTTTTTAATATGCTATCTAGGTTGGTCATAAATTTCCTTCCAAGGAGTAAGTGTCTTTTAATTTCATGGCTGCAGTCACCATCTGCAGTGATTTTGGAGCCCAAAAAAAAAATAAAGTCTGACATTGTTTCCACTGTCTCCCCATCTATTTCCCATTAGGTGATGAGACCAGATGCAATGATCTTAGTTGTCTGAATGTTGAGCAACTTTTTCACTCTCCTCTTTCACTTTGATCAAGAAAGACTCTTACTCCTTGGAAGGAATGTTATGGTCAACCTAGATAGCATATTAAAGAGCAGAGACATTACTTTGCCAATAAAAGTCTGTCTAGTCACGGCTATGGTTTTTCCAGTGGTCATGTGTAGATATGAGAGTTGGACTGTGAAGAAAGCTGAGCACGGAAGAATTGATGCTTTTGAACTGTGGTGTTGGAGAAAACTCTTGAGAGTCCCTTGGACTGCAAGGAGATCCAACCAGTCCATCCTAAAGGAGATCAGTCCTGGTTGTTCAATGGAAGGACTGATGCTGAAGCTGAAACTCCAATACTTTGGCCACCTGATGAGAAGAGCTGACTCATTGGAAAAGACCCTGATGCTGGGAGGGATTGGAGGCAGGAGGAGAAGGGGACGACAGAGGATGAGATGGCTGGATGGCATCACCGACTTGATGGACATGAGTTTGAGTAAACTTCGGGAGTTTGTGATGGACAGGGAGGCCTGGCGTGCTGCTATTCATGGGATCACAAAGAGTCGGACAACACTGAGCGACTGAACTGAACTGATTCATACAATGGCAAATGCTAAGTTGATAAGCATATGTAACAACAAATCTTTGAGCTCAGGGCAGATATTAACATTGTAACAGATGAGGAATTGGAGGCTTGACGTGATCAAGGAATTTTCCAAAGTCATACAAGTAGAAATTCAGTTTTTCTGTCACTGGAGTCCAAGTTCTTAACCACTATTATTACTTTTGTCACTAGAATGGCCAGCTATTAACCATAAACAATGTGGAAAAAAAAAAAAACAACAACAAACAACTCTTCTAAACAACACTGAACCAAATTTCCTTTTCTTCTCTTCATGTTAGTATCCCAATCTTTAGACATACTGATATATATAACCTCCTACTATCAATGTTAACTTATTTTTACTTTGTTGGTTCATTTTCCAATATAATTTAACTTAATGTCTAGCCTACTCTTTATTAAAAAAGTGACTGCAGAGTATGTGTTTAAATCACTATGTTAATAGAGCAACTTATTTGGATGTTTAAAAGAATAACTTAAAATGTTATGTTGAATAATAACAGTATAACATTGTAATTTTATATTATTTATGATGGCATTTAAAATATGGTACTGCTATGTGACTATTGCCTATTGTGTCAGTTGAACATAATTATTATAATATGATTAGGCTCTTCTTTTAATGGTTGTTTATATCCTTAATTTTCCACATACTGTACAAATCTTATTTTTATAAGGTTAATTAGAATTACTCCGTCTAGGAGACCAACATTCTTGCTATTTAGGATTTTTAACCAGATTATGATGAGCACTTCACATTATGTCTTTGAAATAACAGGCAGTCCTGTATGTCTTCCATTGCCATGTTTTGAGCCTTAAGCTTATAAGTAATACATTAAGAAATAATCAGATAATCAGTTACCATGTTCCAGCTTAATTCAGCAAGTAGTGTATGACTCAGTTAGTTTGTTGGGTTGTTTGTTACATGGAAAGCACATTTTAAAATTGTGGCTGAGTGTACGGAAACAGAGTAGACCAAATCTTCAGTGGTAGGATATACTTGAATTTTTTTCTTTTACTGAAACAAATAATTCACATTCATTAACATAGAGATGAAAAAAAAAACAAACAAAAAACATAGAGATGACTTTCTGATTTTTCCGAACTGTAGAAATTATTTCAATGATATATTTACACGTTAGACTGTGCCTTCACATGAATGCATGCCTTTTTATGGGTTATTAAAATAATCCTATAAATAATTTCCTTACCTGTTAGCTGTACCCTCTGTATTAATTCCACATTGCCTAGCAGATTAATCTCCTAAAATAGATCCTGCTCATGCTACTCCCCACCTCTGCTCAAAATCCTCCATAGTTTCCCAGTTTCCTTCCAGATGCATGGTAGATTCCTCAAACTGACATTCTGTGATGACATAGCATGGCCACAACCTATCTTTCTTGCTCTGTCTCTCATCACTTTCCTACCTAAATCCACACTGAACAATCAATTAATTATTCATCATACTTGCATCTTCTTTATCTCAGCTCATTCTCCCACTTTTCTCCCCATCACTCATAAAATTAAAAATCATAAAATTAAAAATCCATAATGAATTTTAAATGTTGAGTTAAATAAATTAGATGGTCTGTACAAGAGGTCAGCATGCTCTTCCTGTGAAGGGCCAGGTAGGACTTTGAAGGCTACACTGCCTCTGTCACAAGACTTAATTCTGCTGCAATGCAAAAGCAGCCCCAGACAATATGTAAATGAATGAGTCCAGCTGTGTACTAATAAAACTGCATTTGTGGACCCTGAAATTTGAATTTCATTGAACTTTCTCATGTTGCAAAAATAGTACTCTTCTTTTTTTCCTTAATCATTTAAAAGTGTAACAACTATTCTTAGTCATGGATTATACAAAAATGAGCAGCGGGTCAGATTCGGACCACAGGCCATAGTTTGCTAACACTTGTCAGTATAACAGTATACCATTTAGCCATTAAAGAAAATGGAATAAGTTTGTATAAACTAATATAGCATACATTAT
Source organism: Odocoileus virginianus (assembly GCF_023699985.2). Lineage (NCBI taxonomy): Eukaryota > Metazoa > Chordata > Mammalia > Artiodactyla > Cervidae > Odocoileus > Odocoileus virginianus. The sequence goes on along the minus strand of NC_069703.1, from coordinate 7,728,774 downwards.
TACTTATTAAATTAAGGATAGAAAAGTATTAGGGCATGAAACTTTGGTAATTTTTTTTTTTTTTACATTCGTAATATGTTGCTAACTTTCTTCTAGTAAGATAACTAAAACCTGTGAGATGTTATAACTGCAGGTGGGAAGGAAGAATTTTTCTTTCACTAATATCCCTTTATGACCATTTGAATTTTTGTTCTTGCTTTTGTTACCTTGATTATTAGTATTGTTTAAAATACCTATACAATCTGTAAGGTAACTTTATAGTTAATTTTACTTGTCTTTCTCTTTATCCTGTTAGTAATAGAAATTCAGAAACAGCGTTTTTAAGCTACCTGTTCCTCAAGGCCACACAGAAAAGTCATTTTTCATTTTTCCATTCCAAGTTATTGTGCTTATTCCCTTCTTTAATCTCTTCCACCAATACAAACACATAAACACACATATATGCAATATAAAATTAATGAAAGCTTTTGATCAGTCCCTTTTAGAAGACATTTTTATTTTTTCCACTTTAACACACATATTTATATATGTTACACTCTCATGGTCACATTCATATATAGACTGACCCCTTGCCTCTAAAGTATGGTGTAGTCCATCTTCTTTCTTCTTATTCATAAAGCCATTCTGGAATACAAATGAAGATAATGCTACTAGAGTGATACTTTAATGCATTCTAATTTTAAGAACATAAGTATTTTGGACAGAGTTCTTAGAGTTTTCAGCAGAGGAAAAGCAGGTTGCCTGCAAAGGATCTGGAATCAGAATCCTAGGGTCTTCTCAACACTTACATGGAAATCATTGAAAACAAAATGAAGGAAAACCATCAGCATTTTGTAGGGAATTACTTACAAACTGAAGATGCACAGTCATTTTTAGTATCATTAAAGTGTGATGGGAGAGTAAAGACATTTTCGGATATACAGAGTCTAAAGATCTTCTTCAGAAGATTCAGGAGAATGTGCTTCACCAAAATGAGATAGTAAACCAGTAAAGAGAAAGGCTTGGTGTCTTAGCTCAGTGCTGTAACAAAGTGCCGTAAACTGTGTGATTTCACGGTAAACATTTCTCCCAGCTCTGGTGCTGGAAAGTCCATCAGTGCTGGGAGTTTCAGTTCTGCGGAAAGTTCAGGTCTTCATTTGCAGATGGCTGTCTTTTCATTGTTTCCTCCTGTGGTGCAAGGGGTAAGGGGCTCTTCGTGGTCTCTTTTATAAGGAGACTAATCCTGTTCATGAAGGTTCTACTCTTGTGACCTAATCACGCACCTGAGGCCATGTCTCCAATACCATAATTTTGGGGTTTACAATGTGAATACATGAATTTTGGGGAGACACATTTAGTCTGTAACACATGAGGTCAAGGAAATAGGGATTCCAGGATGGGAAAAGGGCTTCCCGGTGGCTCAGTGCTAAAGACTGCAACGTGGAGACAGGGGTCCTTCCCCTGGTTCGGGGAGATCCCCCAGAGAAGGCAATGGCAACCCACTCCAGTACTTTTTAAAATTAATTAATTAATTTTAATTGGAGACTAATTGCTTTACAATATTGTGGTGGTTTTCCCATCCATCGACATGAATCAGCAATGGGCGTACATGTGTCCCACCATTCTGAACCCTCTCTCACCTCCCTCCCCACCCCATCCCTCTGGGTTGTCCCAGAGCACCAGCTTTGAGTACCCTGCCTCATGCATCAACCTGGAAAATCCCATGGACAGAGGAACCTGGCAGGGTACAGTCCATGGGATCGCAAAGAGTGGGACATGACTGAGCACACACCAAGATGGGAAAGAGAGTCTTGGGGTGATAGTGGAAAGAGGTGCCAGGATAACGTTTTGCATTATAGAATGCGACTGGAATAGAAGGTGCCAGGAGAGACTTTTTCTTTTTTTTTTTTTCCATTTATTTTTATTAGTTGGAGGCTAATTACTTTACAACATTGCAGTGGTTTTTGTCATACATTGAAATGAATTAGCCATAGATTTACATGTATTCCCCATCCCGGTCCCCCCTCCCACCTCCCGAGAGACTTTTTCAAAAGCATAGAATCAGTAGAATATCTCATACATAATAAGAAAGAAGTTACATGGTTAAGGGAGTCTGCTAATTCATAATTTAAAAATACATAGAAAATGTAACAAACAAACAAATACAGACAAGACAATTGCTAACCCAAAGGAAAAGAGTTCCTTAGTATTAAATATGCCCATCTCTTCAAATTTTCATTAAGTGACATCAGGTCAGTAATTTGAAACTAGTTAAGGTGGGCGTATTTGCTATGCATGCATGCTTTTTGCATGCTGAGTCGGTTGCCGTGTCTGACCCTTTGTGACCCCATGCACTGTAGCCCACCAGGCTCCTCCGTCTATGGGATTCTCCAGGCAAGAATACTGGAGTAGGTTGCAATTTCTTTCTCCAGTGAATCGTCCTGACCCAGCGATCGAACCAAGGTATCTTGTGTCTCCTGAATTGACAGGCAGGTTCTTTACCACTAGCGCCACCTATGGAAATCATCAAATCATATGTCAGAATTTTTTTTTCTTTTCATAGAGCCAGTTCACCACTAATCCATGACTCAAATCTGAGCTGAATTTACATAGTTACTAGAGTGTAAATACTGAATGTTAATCTAATCAAAATGATAGCATTGGGAAGATAAGACTACAGGGTGACAAGAGGGTACATATGAGGTAGCAGCAAGGGAGTAGGGAAAGTTAAATCTTTTAACTTCTCACGTGATGGGAATTGGCTAAAACGTAGACAGATTGTCAAAAATGTAGGTAACGTCTAAAATGAAAAAAGCGTTTGAATTTAGAGACAAGAACCAGGTAAAAGAAACAAACGTGGCTGCCTGTAGAGAAGAAATGGAAAGGAACGAGGATGGAGAACTTTAATTTTTCATAGCACATCTTATAGGATTATCCCTTAAACCATTTGGCTTTCTATCTTAGAAAATAAACTTAAAGACTGAAAATAAAATGTAAATTGATTGTGAATATTCATACTTTTTATTTACAAATCATTTGCAAACTAACAGTGAGCAGAAATACTAACATCTCAAGATAGCCATGGTGTGCCTTAGAGTGTGTCTGAGGTTCTATTTACAAGCCTTTTTGCAAGCCAACTTCTTTCCACTATCACTACTGCCCCCCTGACAATCTGTCTGTCACTCACTGTGCCTTCTCTGGTTGCTGTATAAACTCTAGAAAATTCCTACTCAAGTGAGAAATAGATTTAAGGGGCTGATCTGATAGAGTGCCTGATGAACTATGGACGGAGGTTTGTGACATTGTACAGGAGACAGGAATCAAGATCATCCGCAAGAAAAAGAAATGCAAAAAAGCAAAATGGCTGTCTGAGGAGGTCTTACAAATAGCTGTGAAAAGAAGAGAAACTAAAGGCAAAGGAGAAAAGGAAAGATATGCCCATCTGAATGCAGAGTTACAAAGAATAGCAAGGAGAGATAAGAAAGGCTTCCTCAGCGATCAGTGCAAAGAAATAGAGGAAAACAATAGAATGGGAAAGACTAGAGATCTCTTCAAGGAAATTAGAGATACCGAGGGAACATTTCATGCAAAGATGGGCTCAATAAAGGACAGAAATGGTATGGACCTAACAGAAGCAGAAGATATTAAGAAGAGATGACAAGATTACACAGAAGAACTAAACAAAAAAGATCTTCACCACCCAGATAATCACGATGGTGTGATCACTCACACTCACCTAGAGCCAGACATCCTGGAATGTGAAGTCAAGTGGGTCTTAGAAGGCATCACTAAGAAAAAAGCTAGTGGAGGTGATGGAATTCCAGTTGAGCTATTTCAAATCCTGAAAGATGATGTTGTGAAAGTGCTACACTCAATATGCCAGCAAGTTTGGAAAACTCAGCAGTGGCCACAGGACTGGAAAAGGTGTTTTCATTCTAATCCTAAAGAAAGGCAATGCCAAAGAATGCTTAAACTACTGCACAATTGCACTCATCTCACACACTAGTAAAGTAATGCTCAAACTTCTCCAAGCCAGGCTTCAGCAATACATGAACCGTGAACTTCCAGATGTTCAAGCTGGTTTTAGAAAAGGCAGAGGAACCAGAGATCAGATTGCCAACATCTGCTGGATCATCGAAAAAGCAAGAGAGTTTCAGAAAAACATCTATTTTTGCGTTATTGACTACGCCAAAGCCTTCGATTGTGTGGATCACAATAAACTGTGGAAAATTCTGAAAGAGATGGAAATACCAGACCACATGACCTGCCTCTTGAGAAACCTATATGCAGGTCAGGAAGCAACAGTTAGAACTGGACATGGAACAACAGACTGATTCAAAATAGGGAAAGGAGTACGTCAAGGCTGTATATTGTCACCCGGCTTATTTAACTTATATGCAGAGTACATCATGAGAAACACTGGGCTGGAAGAAGCACAACTTGGAATCAAGATTGCTGGGAGAATTATCAGTAACCTCAGACATGCAGATGATACCACCCTTATGGCAGAAAGTGAAGAAGATCTAAAGAGCCTCTTGATGAAAGTGAAAGAGGAGAGAGAAAAAGTTGGCTTAAAGCTCAACATTCAGAAAACTAAGATCATGGCATCTGGTCCTATCGCTTCATGGCAAATAGATGGGGAAACAGTGGAAATAGTGACAGACTTCTTTTTTCTGGGCTCTAAAATCACTGCAGATGATGATTGCAGCCATGAAATTAAAAGACACTTACTCCTTGGAAGGGAAGTTATGACCAACCTAGACAGCATATTAAAAAGCAGAGACATTACTTTGTCCACGAAGGTCCATCTAGTCAAGGCTGTGGTTTTTCCAGTGGTCATGTATGAATGTGAGAGTTGGACTCTAAAGAAAGCTGAGCGCTGAAGAATTGATGCTTTTGAACTGTGGTGTTTGAGATAACTCTTGAGAGTCCCATGGACAGCAAGGAGATCCAACTGGTCCACCCTAAAGGAGATTAGTCCTGGGTGCTCATTAGAAGGACTGATGTTAAAGCTGAAACTCCAATACTTTGGCCACCTGATGCGAAGAGCTGACTCATTTGAAAAGACCCTGATGCTGGGAAAGACTGAGGGCAGAAGAAGAAGGGGACAACAGAGGATGAGATGGTTGAATGGCATCACCGACTCAATGGACATGGGTTTGGGTGGACTCCGGCAGTTGGTGATGGGCATGGAGGCCTGGTGTGCTGCAGTTCATGAGGTCACAGAATTGGACACGACTGAGTGATTGAACAGAACTGATTCCTACTCAAGTCTGGATACTCTACTAACTATAATGCACAACTGCATATAGAACACTCACACAAACACATTTGCAACACTGTATGTATATGTGCACCCTCACACAAGAGAGTGGCATTTTTTGTAGTTTATTTGAGCCTGAAATTCTGGAATTATGTAAAAAATGAGTAGAAAATGTTTAAAATTCGGTTTCATTTGAATACTTTTAATGATTCTAAGATACATCAGTTTGAATTTAGTTAGGGCTTTGTTAGATACAGGTAATAGAAAATCTAGTTAGGAGTAGCTTATAAAAAACCATTAGCATGTATAACAAGAAGGTCAGGTTATGGAAGGCTATAAACTGATTCATCCCATCGTCCACCACTATAGTGTTCCCATCTATCTGTTCTGTTTTAGTTACATGGTAAAGCAGGTTAAATTTCTGGAGATTAAATGGCTTGGAAGGGCAATCAGAACCACTTTACATGTTGTTCACCTTTGACAGGAGAGAAGAGAGAGAGATCTCATCACTCTGCCTGAAGAACAAGAATTTTCTAGTCATCTTCCCACTTCTAAACTAATCACTAGTAAAGCAGAATAGAGGATGGGGCTTCTACACAAGAATCACTTGTGCTGTTTGGGAAGAGGTGATTCCTTGAGCAAATCTGAACTAGTAAAGGGACCTTGGTAATGGAAACTGGGTGAGCAAGGGGAGTATCCAATACAGACATTACAGATGGACAATAAGAATGCCATACCAGGATGTTTTCAAATCTTACAATCTTGTTTCCAGGTCAACTCTGTATTTTAATTATTGGTTGTGACTTTTGGAAACAGATCTGCAATAATTCATTAGGATGTTAATATATTGCGATGTGCCTTCCGTGATTATTGGCTGATTCACTGCCATCTGGTCAGGCAAGAGACACATTATACAAAGCAAAAAATGATAAAAATTAGATGATGGAATTAAAATATTATAAAAAGTAAGATATGACACTAACTTTTGAGGGGGTATACCAAAAAAGCCCTTTATTTATTTGTAATTTGGTAAATAATATTTTCCAAGAAGGGCTGAGGCTTGAGCATCTAATTACTCTTTAAATCATTTTTCTTTCCCAGAATCCTCTGTCCTCCTGTCATGATCATGTGGATTTTATGGTTAATTTGGCCAAGTTGCTATCTTGTAGGCATTGACCTTTTCTCAGTCACTTTCAAATTTTTGTTATTTTGTGTCTGGATCAAAATCAGCTTATTTTGTCAGAATTAAAACCAGGGATAACTTCTTTTTACTTAAAACTACTCTGAAGATTTTGAATCCTTAAAAAGACTTTAGATTAAAAAGACAAATTTTGTACACTTTAACAATATGAGGAGAAGGGGGCGGGCGACAGAGGATGAGATGTTTGGATGGCATCACTGACTTGATGGACATGAGTTTAAGCAAGCTCCGGAAGTTGGTGATGGACAGGGAATACTGGCGTGCTGCAGTCTATGGGGTTGCAAAGAGTCGGACACGACTGAGAGACTGAACGGACTGACTGAACAATATGAGTCATACTAAATTATTGTACTGATAATTTTCTGTAAATCATTCAAATTCTTGAATTTCCTGTTGTAGACATTATCGGTTGATGTCTTACTGTGGGAAAAATATACTGCTAAGGACTTAACATCTCTACTCTCCTAAGCCCACCACACATGCACCCTGTCATTTCCTGAACTATTCTCCCTGATAGAGTTATGTTATGATTCCAATTATATAAATATTCAGTATTTACACTATTGTAACACATCAGTTCAGTTAAAAGCCGAGTGTTATATCAGAAGTATTAAGTGTAGAAAACTATAGATTCTTTTGTGTTAGAATGTGAGTAGAATCGAATGGCCTCTTCTCTCCCTGCTTAAAGAATTTTTCCCTTTCTTGAGTTTGATAACTGGTGCTTTGATAATTTTGAAATTTCCTTTACCTTTTAAGAAATTGAAGCTTTTCATACCTTTTGATTTTGTGTGCTACCTTGTTTTCCTAAGTTCTTCGTGGGGCCTCCCATATTTAATCCTGCCCTCATGATTGCAAATAGCTTGCTTTTTTCATTTGTTATTTGATGGATAATATCTAGATTTTTATGGCTTATCCTTTTTACACATTCATACAGTCATATGTTATGTTTCTCTTTGTTCCAAGTGGCCAAATATGATCTTTTCTTTCAGCTTGGCAGAATCCATGCAAAACATACTCTGGTCTTGTTCTTTCATTGTCCTCCTGTGTAAGAGTCACTTTAAAGGTGCTTTAGAAATGCTGCCTTATTTGAAGAAGGAAGTAAATACAATTTAGGGTCTCACATAGGGCTAAGTCTAATATGACTATTGGCCTGTAGGTGCACAATTGTATTTAGATGGAAAAGACAGAAACAATATGATTGGGTTTCATGAAAACAGTCCATTAGGGCTGCAAAAACTATACCAGGTTAATGGTACTCCAGGTAATAATAATATATGTACAAGGAATGCAAAAGAGACAATACCGCTTAGCAGTCGTTGTACAAGTAACTCAAATAGAGATACTTATATGCTAGTCTATATTCTCAAACATGAAAAGTAAAGGATGAAAGACTGTCTCTCTCTACCTGTATAAATCCAAGTTTGGTTTATAACATTCCAAACTGCCTTTTGCCAGGTTTAGTTACTTTTAAATCTGTAAAATTGTTGTGAGGTAACAATATGTGGAACTGCTTTGAGAAAGTACTCAACAAAAGCTGTGTTATTAAAAATTTAGCAAGTTTTTCTAATAAAAAGAGCATATATACCACAAAACTGGCAACTAGAAGAATTCTTTTTCATTTTAGAAGTCTACCTAAGTCTGCATAAACAAAAGCAAATTACCACTTTCTTTGTCTGCGTACCATTTGAACCACAAAAACTCACCTATCTATGTACTTCATCTGCTAATATTTTGGTTTTATATCCTGAGTTAAAATGTGAGATTATTCTCCCCCAATTTAATTTTTTGACAGTGAATATTTATACTAAATTTAAATTAAGTGTAAAAGAGCAGATTGATAAGAACACCAAAAACCTTGTAGATCAACCAATAACACCAGCTGTCCAAATTATTCTACAGCATTGCAAAGGTTCCTCTAAACTGCATATTTATTGCTGGATACATTCCATCCATATGACGTACAAATTTGAGATTTATACTTTTAAACATAATAAGATGGAGTTCTGCCATGCCTACTGGGTGATAAGTAAATGCATACACAACCAATTTGATTTAAATCTCAGTCCATAATATTTTTGCATTAATCTTAGGCCATACAACTTTTTTTTAGATCAAGTACTTATAATTGTAAAATGTACAATCTCTTTCTTAAACACTTTCTTCTCAAGGTTTCATAAAAACCTCCAGAATCTTCAATCTCAATAAGAAATGTGACAATATCACTTCTATTTTATGTACTTGTAGGACTCTGATAAAACAAAGGCATTTATTATACAGTGTTTCTAGATGCTGCTTGATTGTTAATGACTGAGTCAGTGTATAAATATGTCCTTTAACTCCTTTAACACGTATTCCTCCTACAGCTAAATAGTTTGTAAGTAAATATTATTAATGTAAAAAATATGAAAAATGACATCACAGTGCATGCATTAATGACATTTTGAGTAAAACAAACATTACTCATTAAACAAAATGGAAAAAAGAACTGGGCAGAACTGGTGGGCAAAATTAAATAATATTTTAAGTAAATGAAATTTTATTTCAGATGCACAAAATAAAGGTTTGCATGCTTGTTGCTTTCATCAAGACAATTCTTTGTAAATATGTTTTACCACATAAATGAGGGCTTCTCAAGTGCTGAGAGGTAGTATGTTCATTTAATTCTTTAAAGCAATCCTCTAAATAATCTCTTTTATATTACCTAAGAAGAAAGAATAAGGAAAATAAATGTTAGTCATGGTGCTAAATGGTCCCTAGTCCAGAATTTAATAAGAGTTTTAAGAGTTTACATTAACAAGGTTTTACTATCCTGATAATCAAGTGACACATGAGGTTCTGAGAATGTTGAAAATCCTAACTTCAAGTTTTTTTCATTATTAATTAGCATTGTTATTGCTCAAAACCATATGTATCATGCTCTTGATTTTATTCAAGGCTAGGCCTATGTGGCTATGTGGTTCCAAGCTAGGCCTCGTGGCTCAGCTGATAAGGAGTCTTCCTGCAATGCAGGAGACCTGGGTTTGATCCCCAGGTTTGGAAGATCCCCTGGAGAAAGAAATGGCAACATACTCCAGTACTGTTTCCTTGAGAATCCCATGGACAGAGGAACTAGGCAGTCTACAGTTCATGGAGTCGCAAAGAGTCGGACACAACTGAGCGACTTCATGTCTCTCCCCTCTAGGCCTATGCAATCTTCAATGATTCTAAGGAATTTAACTATGGAGTTAATATGGTTTTAATAACACACTAGAATCCTTCTATTCATAGATTTAAAATATTGCTTATTAGCTTAAAACTCACCATCCTATGGAATGTGCTCATGCTGAGTTGCTATTTCTTTTGATTTTGTGTCCAGCCAATTTTTATCTCTACAAAGTGAGATAAATGGAGTGTAGAGCATCCAGGGTGTGAGAAATACTATCTTTTTCAAAAAATATATTAGAATTGCTACTTGTGTACAATTTTCTCTATTCCCCTACATTTTTCTCTTTTGCATACTTGTGTATTTGTATTTTTTTAAATGTTATTTCCTTCCCTAAGAAACAATAAAATATTTGCTGGTCAAGCACACAGCCTTGTCTTTTGCCCTTTCTTTATTGGCCTAGTATGCTACCTACTTAACAAAAGTTGGATTTTTTGTAGTCGTTTGCAGCAATAAGGTGTCACGTTCTCTTTATGGCCTAAACAATTTCTTTGAAGTCTTTTTTTAGCATGTTATTCACCGATCTTCTTACCATGACCTGAAATTCATTTTTCAAGTTATAAACCAGTTTTTAATTTCTACTCTGAGGGCCTTGTGACCTGATGGAGGTTGAAAGGCTGCAATGATTTGTTCCTTATTGGCCTTTTATTGAGTCAGCTAGTCCTCAAGACTTCCCACCCACTCTCCTGCAATGAATAAACACTGTTAATATAGCTGTAGACAATATTTGGTGCATATTATGGTTATTGTTGTTCCTGTTGATGTCATTTTTATTGCTATAGACTTTTGACTTATAATAATAACTGTGAAATGAACAGAAGCCAGAGCTATGCAACTGAGACTTTTTCTTTTTAACAGCTGTTGTCAACTCTGGGGTGTGACGCTTACAGTTCATTCTTTTCCTCAAAATAATCTGATATAACTCACTAAAGGGACAATTAGGTTCAAGAAAAGTTTTCCTCCATTTGTGATTTGTAATATAATAACATTGTGTTTGTTTAAGGTGGGTAGGAAGTAGATGTGTTTATGAATCTCCTGTGAGTATTAGAACTTAGTCTGTCTTTCTACCACTAGAACAGATCCCAGCTCATAGTAGGCACTCAGTAAATAGTTAATGATTAAATGAATGAATGAACAAAAAATTAAAATCATTTTATTTAACAAAATTTCATTATAAAAATGTATAAAGATCTCTTGAATCATTTAATAGTATAAGCTTTGGTTTATCACTGAATCATAAGAGTGCTGAATTGAGTACAGTGAATGGAAAATGTCTATACATGTTACCATGTAAAAGAAAGAGAAATTTGTACATGGTGATATATTTTCTGGATAGAATTTATTGAAACACAAGTGATATAAAGGAGTTAGATTTACAAAAAACAAATAGGATTATAGCAAATTAATATAATAGAGCTAAAGAAAATAAATAGAACATAAGGCTACATTTTAAATTCAGATTAGCAATTACTAAACTCCTATAAATGACCTAAATATGCATTGAATTGTGCCAAAGATGATACCATTGACCCACTACCATAGGGAGTTTTTCCAAAAGTGGTACATAAATTAATGATGTTCAGTCTACGCTGTTTTGACTATCTTTCCTTTGGAGACAATGGGGTTATCCTTGTAGACGCCCTGATAGAATTTACTCCATCCTCTACTAAAGCACAGAATACAGCTAACTTTAACTCCATAGATCAAAATGATCCTCTGACCTCATTGGCATCATTCCCTAATCTATTGAGCTAATCTTCTCTAAGTTGTATAAACTTGAACCAATAATAAATGGACAATGAAGAATCATGAGATCTACAAGTTTATGACTTGAATAATTTTCTCCTGCTTTAAATATTGGCATAATGGTAATATCGTTCATCTTGACAGATGTAATCAAAGGCTAAGATGGTTACTGAAAGCTTTAAAGAGTTAAACTTCTATATTTAAAATAAATAACCAACAAGGACCTACTGTATATCACAGGGAATTCTGTTCAACATTATGCTGTTTCTATTTAGTCGCTAAGTCATGTTCAACTCTTTGTGACCCATGGACAATAGCCTCCCAGGCTCCTCGGTCCATGGGATTTCCCAGGCAAAGATACTGGAGTGGATTGCCGTTTCCTTCTCCAGGAAATCTTCCCAACCTGAGGACTGAACCCACATCTCCTGTTTGGCAGGTGGATTCTTTATCTTGAGCCACCTGGGAAGCCCATTAAATATTATATAACAACCTAAATGGGAAAATAATTTGGAAAAGAATAGATATGTATAACTGAATCACTTTGCTATATGCCAGAAACTAACACAACATTGTTAATCAATTATATTCCAATGGAAAATAAACAGTTAAAAAATTAATTTAAAAAATAATCACTCTTTACTCACACCTTTATTTCTGACTTTACTTATTATAAGTAAAGTTCATTAGGCTTCTGTAGATTCTTTAAGTTTGTGTTTCAAATAGTTGTGCTTTTATTAATTTTTACTGCTATCAGGGTCCTGATTATAAACCTGATGAGTTTCTGAATTTATCTCTTGTGAAATTACATTAAGGAGGAACATTAAACTAAACCTGGTTACTTCTAGGAGTTGGGCATTTCTGGTACTTTGTTTTTCTTTTCCCTTTGTTGAAAGTCTATGAGGTTTTATTATTATTATAAAGCTGGACAAAAGTGGGCACTGTCCCAAGTTCGATCTGAAATGAAGTCTGACCAGCACAATTCTGGAAAGCAATTTTCCTTCAATTAAAAAAATAAATAAATTTAAAAAAAAAAACAGAAAAAAAGGTAGGCATATAGTATCTTTGGGAATTACATCATCTCGCAGTTGGGGATTTAAAATCAAGTTTGCTAATGTTAACAACTTTTTTTGGTACAAACCTTGTGTAATATATATATATATATACATATATATATATACATATATATATACACACACACACACACACACACAAAGTGGAGAATAGAAAAGCAGTATCTTAAAAATAACTTTTCTCAGTGAGCCTATAACCATATTTGAGCACCCAAAAATTGATGTTAAAATGATGGCTTTAAATTTTTGTTCTGAATATGCTACTCAATGATTTACTTGATATCATCAGTCATATTTATCAGTTAAGTTGTCTCATTTTATTAGGTTGCATACTACAAAGCTTAGATACTGTTTTCAAGTCTGTGTATCAAGATGTATATATACTAACTTTTGAAATTAAAGGTGAATTTTATAAAAAACCTTAATTTTATTCCCTTCTAAATTTCACTTTCTAATATTTTTAAAGTAAAATATTTCATTTAACATTTTATAAAATTTTAAAAAAATTCTTTTTATATTGAAGTAGGACATGCTTAGAATGTAAATGGTATTGAACTACATACATTAAAATATGTTGTTGATATTTTTAGTAAACAAAAATATAGATAAGCTAAGTGGATAGTTAATTTGATAGGGTCAAAGATTAATTATGTTTATTTGAAAACTGCTTATAATATTACTTCGAATGTATGCAGCAACAAACAAACAAACAAATTAAAATTAGATTCTTTGTGTAAGTCTATTCTTAGAGAAACTGTGTATTCTTCCAGGATTTTTCAAATGTTTATAATTTGGATGTCTCCCAGTATTCACCCTTCTTCCATCCCTGAAACATCAATCACTTTCCACATGGCACCTGGACCTGAAATGATGCTTCAAATTAATATATGTTAAAAATAAAAAATTTAAATTTAAAAAAGTTATCCAAATGCTTCTTACTTTGTGACAAGAGAGACAGAAAGAGAAAGATCCTCATATGGCTGTATGGTTTTTCTCTGTAATCTGACTCACACTGCCAGAACTCCATTAAAATCTTCACATTCATTGTAACTGGTAAGTTACTCTTTAGGGAGACATAGCTGTGTGGTTTCTTATCCCTGTCTCTGATAATAATTGTGATTTAATTTTTCCAAAGATGTTACTCTTAAACAGTAAGCCTAAATAATTTGAAAAATAAGTTATATATTTTTATTTCCCAGTTTTAATGAAACATTTGGGCAAACAGAATTATTTATTCCTACTATCTATGCTCCATTTTATTTTTTTAGATCATTATTTTCTTTCTTTTCATATAGTCTTGCTTTTTATTTACTACTTTAAAAGATAAGCCTATGCAATGATTCCATCTGCTCTGTTGTGTAGAATTCATCTACTTAATTTTTATACTCCTATTTTAAAAAAATGAGAATTATATTCAAATGTACTCACATTTCTTATTATTGATCTCAGGTCTTCTAAGTTGAATTCTGAAAAAAATAATCAAGGCTAAATTCCTACAGATTAGTTGCTTAATAAAAAGCTGTTTTTGATCATATGAATGTTAGTATATTTAAAGCTTATCCTTTTAAAATTAGTAAAGCTAGCAAAACCTCTATTTATAAGGATAAAATTGCTATTAAAAATAATGTGTATGCCTTTAGAATATAACATGTATTAACACTAAAGGGAATAATTGATATTTATTGACTGCTTGCCATTTGGCAAATTCCTCTGCATATATTATTTATTGTTCACAAGATTGTTTCAATGTTAATGTTAGCATCTCTGAGTTTACATGTGGGGAAACTAATAACCAAGGAGGTTATATATTGATAATTCCTCAAATTATTTATTGGGAAGAAGGACCAAAATTCAAATCTGGAATTGTTTTAGTGCATGACCCATGCTCTGCTCTCTCCACTGTATCATGCTATCGGTGATTTTCTTTTTGGAAATCATCTAGTTCAAATTTTTCATGTTTACACCTGAAGAAACTGAGGCATAAGCTGTTGTTGTGAATTATCCAGGACCTGGGATTCTGTGGGCATTTTCCACTTTGCTGCCACTGCATAACTTAAAGCAGACTGGAAGGACAGCGACAGAATGAGTGGATGGGCAGGGGATGATGATGGGAGGCATACCGTTGATAGAGAACTAAACCAGGAGACCTGAATTGGGCTTTGGGCCTATTAATAACTGTGTGACCTTGCACATATTGTATAACCTCTTTGTGGCTTTGACTCTCTATTTCTTTAATGGGAGTCATAGTGAGCTTCTGCCTTAGAGAGCTGTTACAAAAATCAAATGAGGTAATATATTTAAAAATTACTTTGCAAATTATGGAACACTTTATAATGTAAATCATTTAAGATCCATAGTAGTGAGCGTGTAAGGGTATATAGTTCAAAGCACACATAATATGCAGTAAACTTTATAATGTAAGCATTTCAGGGAAATGATATGAGACATACCAATTAGTCTTTACTGGGCAAAAAAAAAAAGATGGCTAGTTGCTGCGCAAGTCAAGTTAAATTTGGTTACAAGACCTCAGAAGGCAATGAAGAGGCTCGCTGGGTAGCTCAGGTAGACTCTTCTTGGTAGCTAGCTTCTCTCCTAGAAGTTAAGTTATCCAGCCCCAATTTTGTGTAATATCATGAAACTAACATTCAAGTTTGAGGAAGGCAATATGGGTTCTCCAAGCCTATACCAGTTTCCATGCATTTGTGAAAAAGGAAGAACAAGAAATTCTTCTAACAGTGATCTAATTATTCCTAATGTAGATCTTCAAAGAGCAGTTAATTTAGGTAATTTATTTGTTTTTTGCCAGATAGCATCTTTAAAATTCTGAAAGCAAGAGGTGAAGGAGTACACAAATATATGGCAGGTAAAATTATTGATTTGACCAAGAATGGAAAGTGGGACAATTACAGACTAACATCTAAAAAGTTTGGACAATTAGACTAAAGCATAATTTATTAACTTTCACTTCAGTACATAATGCTTTAAATTTCTTTAGAAGAAAATGCAGTCCAGGAAGATGATGTTTTATGAAGTTCCCAGAAAATTTAACTAGAGCTTTAAAGATAATATCCTACTTTAGAGTAACTCTTATTTGAAAGCTTTACCATGCATTAATATCATTTTTCTCTTTAAGGTATTCCTGGCAAGCAGGTCTCACCAGTATAAGACTGGGGCATGGGGCCCAGCTTATGGGTTATGCCTCATATTACAGAGGCAGCAAGGGTTGGAGCTTGAAAATTTGGCTCCTAACAACTATACATGCTTGTTTCTTTAAGAAAATGAGCATTTAAAGCTGATCTTTACCCCTTCGGGGCCTCCCTGGGGGCTCAGACTGTAAAGAAGCCACCTACAAATGCCAGAGACCTGGGTTCGATCCCTGGCTCAGGAAGATCCCCTGGAGGAGGAAATGGCACCCACTCCAGTTGTCCTGCCTGGAGAATCCCAAGAGCAGAGGAACCTGGTGGGCTACAGTTCATGGGGTTGCAAAGAGTCTGACACGACTGAGCGATTAACATAGATTTGCCCCTTTGACATAGACACTCATCAGATAAAGCAAGTATCTACTTTGTGTATTGAAAGTCGAAGATAAAATATTTTTATATGTAAAAATCAAATCAAAATGGTTTGCCAATCATTTTTATCTCAGATTCAGGGCACAACCCTTTCTGAAACTAAAGGAAATTTTTAGTTTAAAGGTAGAAAATGTGAAGAGAAGAGACTTCCTTGTCAGTTCAGGTTGCAAATAATCTCTCTTCTAACCTAGAGTATCTTCATGTCCCCTCTTGTCTAGCAGCATTGTAGAGAGTGTTGTTTTTGAAGTTTCATCAATCTATTAAACATTAGACAGAAGGTTTTAGGAAACAGGCCATGTGTATTGTGACGTACAGTCCTGGAAAGAAAAATGATCAATCTGTGTATTTGCCTTTTAACTAGTTGTAGACAAGTTGGCCACATCCTTGGCACATTAATGAATTCTGTCATATCTCATCTCCACTGCTCTCTTAATATATGAATTCAGAATTCTGTTTGGCAATAAAAATAAAGTCACTGATTTAAGTTTCCACTTCTAAGCCAGGGCTCATAGTCCCTAATAATCAAGAGACTGGCTACCGTAAGGAAAATAAAAAGTACTGTAATGTGATTTGTAACATGCAACTTGAATTAGAACTTAAAAGGAATTTTTCTGTAAGTCTATTTGCAGAGATTTGTTTTTACAAATGTTTACTTCCAGCTAGTATGTGACCTACAACTCTATGGAACTATTATTTTCTTCTAAAATAAAGTTTCAGATATTCTCAGGATATTTGAGTGTTATTGAAAATATAGGGGCTTTCTCATTTTCATGGTTAGATATAAATAATTTATATCTTAACCTTCACCAATACCAAAATAAGTGTGTGGAACATTTGATTTTTTCCAGTTTCCTCTCAGGGAAATTATTGAAAATATGACTCACAAGGCACAACTGTGCTTTTCCCAGTGTCTCCCATTGAAAGATCTTTCTAGAAAATAGGGCTATTTTTCTTAGCATCTGGTCTCTTTTAGTCTGGCACATTGATTCCTGGCTCCTTTTTATCTAGGACAGCTTATTTATAAATCAAGTATAACCACTTAGATCTCTCAGTTAGTAGCCCCCACTCCCCATTTTAAATTAGTCTTTAGGATATGTTCAAGTTCTCCCTGATGACGTATGTTAAGAGTTTAAAGGCTCTTTTTCATTCATTGGATAATGTCAAAAGAACAAAGAGTGAACCGAGCATTTAAAGAATAAAATCTATATATTCTAGATAATATGGGGAATATGTCTAAATTCCGAAATGCGTGTGTTCATTAACAAAATATTTGTATTGTGAGGTGCTCTGCTTTTCTGTTTTTTTGGACTCTGATTTTTTATTCAATAGCTATAAACCAATAGTAAGAGGATCCCATCAGTAATTAATTTGACTGACTTCAGTTTTAATTTTCTGCACTGTGAGTTGAAAAATTTTTATTTTATTTAATGCCTACATTTCTGTTGTCATTTTCCAGTTTTAAGAGTTGCTTGCATTGAGACAATTTTTGTTAATTCATTGATTTAAGATTGTTTAGTGGAATGCTATTACATGTCATATATAAATACTGCAATGTGTCATATATATATAAATGTGTATATATATATGACATATATATGTAGTTACAGCCGATAAAGGTTCTCATACACTTTACTCAGGGGAGAGAAAATAAACAAATGAACAACAAGCATGTATTGTGTTTCATTGATTCCAAGAAGTACACATTTTCCCATTTGAATGTATTTGAAAATAGGATACAGCTTATAATTGGCATCTGACGATTCTTATCTGCCATGGACAATGGTGAAGTGGATGCCATTGCCTTCTGATGCATGAAAAACAAAAGCACCTGCACGCAAAATTGCAGAATTGACATCAGTGACTACAAAGAGGTTGGACACAATAGCACTATGATCTTTTAACTCCTGGAAACCAAAGTTTTGAGAAGGGGCTGGAAGAGGTGGGAAATCATATGTTTAAGTGTGCTCTCAAAATGGAGGTTTTAGTCTGTGCATCTCCTAATACCACCTTAGGTGAAAGCTCTTATCTGATAGAGAAATTAAACAAACAAAACCCTACTTTTTCCTTCTCTAAGCCTATTCTAAAGTACTAAACTAAAATCAAAATTAGTAAATTGATATTTCAATATATTATTCCATAATCCCTTCAGGCTAAAAATGCAAAATAGGACTCCTTAATTCCTACACTTCCAAATTCCTCCATGATATAGGTATTCCCCAAAGGGAAGTTTGGTTTTTCATAATATACACACTATTTTCACTGAGACCATATCAGAATTTAGATTAAAAACTATAATGTAGCAAAAGAATATGTAAACAATCCTTGATGTAAGAAAGTTTGCTGAGAGAGATTCGACTTGTTTCCCATCTCTGATCATTTTGACTTGCAAATTATCTAAAATTTTGCAAAATGCTGAAGGCTAAGTTTACTTTCCTGAACCAATTTTTAGTCAATGCCCTAAGTTCTGTCCATACAGTTCTAGTGGATGCTCAAAAATAATCTTTAACAGACAGCACATTTTTACATATACTGGCTTTAGATAATACATAGACTTGATTTCTAAGTTAAATCCAATTTTGTTTTATTTCCCTAATGTCTTTATGCTTTTATGATGGGAAGTTTAATATGTTATCTTTATTCCTTCAAATTCTCTTATGTTTCGAGGTCTGGGGCAGCAAGCAAACTTTCTCCCCAGAGAAAACGAACTTTGCTACTCAAGTCACTGATGATGGTTTATTTCAGTCCTGTGTAACAGAATTGGCATTTAAATAATAATCCTGTTTTTGAAGATATGACTTTCAAGTCTTTCTTTTATGCATTAAATTCAGTTATTTTATCCTTGACTTTGCCATTGATTTGGTAAGGAGGACTTGCAGTGTTTTTTTTTTTTTTTTCTTAAACAAAACAAACAAAATACCACTTTCAATAAATTCTGCAAGCTGTCTCAACTGCCTGCAGTGACATTATCAAATGACAAAACCCAGAACCTTCTAGAAGGCAGAACTTACCTTATAACCTAAAGACAGAACAATACACACACACATACCATGCTGTGTTAAGCATAATATTGCACCAGGGTTAGTATTCCTTAAACTTTTATTATCCTGTTAACCCTCATAAGTATAAATGCTCATGAAGTAAAAGCATAGTTATGTGAAAGGAAATACAAATTAGAGAGTTTCAAGGGAGTTTAGTTCATCTCTATACTTTTATGTGTGAAATAAATAGATATAATCTTGAAAGCATGGCTCTCCCACAGATTTGGGATTATCACTGAGAAGAAATGACCAACTGAAGAGATCCCAGTAAGCAATTTTTAACAAAAACCCATGTTGATTCAACTTTTGTGCCCTTTTCTATAAGTCTAAAGACCTAATATAAATTCCTCATTCTATAAAATTTGCCTGCTAAAGCTTTTGTTTATTATGTAATTATGTAAAACTACTCTCTTTTTCTTACGTTCTGGAGAAGACTGCATGATGTTGAAAAGAGTGTGGATTTTGGACTCAGAGAGACCTGGATTCCAGTCCTGACTAAAGTCCTGGCTACAATATTTACCAATGAAAGTGAAAGTGTTAGTCGCTCAGTCGTGTTCAACTCTTTGCTACCCCATGGACTGTAGCCCACCAGGCTCCTTTGTCCATGGAATTCTCCAGGCAAGAATACTGGAGTGGATTACCATTCCCTGCCAGACTCCTCTGTCCATGGAATTCTCCATGGAGAAGGCAAGGGTACTGGAGTGGATCGCTGTGCCCTCCTCCAGGGGATCTTCCAAACCCAGGGATCAACCCTGCATCTCTTATGTCTCCTGCATTTACAGACAGGTTCTTTACCACTAGCATCACCGGGGAAGCCCTATTTACCATCACTTATTTTAAAAAACTTGTTTATTCTTTAGTTTATATATTGTAAAATGAGATTAATGGTGAGAATTAAATAACAGTAGACAGTTTAGGAGGCCCCAGTGGGCTTCCCTGGAGGCTCAGATGATAAAGAATCCACCTGCAATGCAGGAGACCTGGGTTTGATCCCTGGGTCTGGAGGATCTTCTGGAGAAGGGAATGGCAACCAGCTCCAGCATTCTTGCCTTGGAAATTCATGCACAGAAGAGCCTGGTGGGCTACAGTCCACAGGGCACAAAGAATCAAACATAACTGAGCAACTAACCCTTTCACTTTCTTTCTGACAGCCCATACGAGTAGTAAATAAAATTTTTTATCTTCTCATTTTTTAATAATTAAATGAAATGTTTGAGCATCATAATCTCCCTGAAAAATTAATGTCCCTCCAATTAATTGGAATATTTTGAGTTGTAGAAACTGGTGGAGTGTGGTAAATTAACAGAAAAGTATGACATTAAGAGTGACAAAATAAGCACGAGCACATTTCAATTAAAAGAAAAAAATTGGAATTATTATCCTAATTATAACTTAATATCTATGTCCAATTTTCTGATAGCTAGCAGTCCCTTAATTAATTTATCTTTGAATCCTATTTAAATACTTCTGAAGACACAAGAGGGCTTCCCTGGTGGCTCAATGGAGAAAGAATCTGCCTGCAATGCAGAAGACTGCCTCAATGCAGGAGACTGGGGTTAATCCCTAGGTCATGAAGATCCCCTCGAGAAGGAAATGGCAACCTGCTCCAGTGTTCTTGCCTGAGAAATTCCTTGGAGGGATAGAGCCTGGAACACACAGGAAAAAATACAGCAATGTCAGCACCAAAAATGAAGGATTACAGATAAGCTGGGAAGACAACTTTGAAGGAAATTTCATCAACCTGAAAACAATGACACTGGACTTGGGAGAAGCTAGGAACTTACAAGGACTTTTTATTGTGGAGCAGCCCCCTGGAGCTTGAAAAATGGAAAGAGATTAGATTTATATTTTATTCCTTCTATGCTCTCTGTCCCCTTGATGAGACACAGAATATATTTGCATTATATTTAAAAACAGTATAATTGGTTAAAATTTTTAAACCAATCAAGGGACCTATAGAGCATCTACATGATAGAGCATTGCATGACTATGTTGCCATGTTGCTGATGAGATAGTGCATTTTGTTACTCGGAGTCCATTCTCTCCATTTGTTCCTGGGATTGAATCCTCTCTCCATCAATCACTGAACCAGGTATCCTTGATACACTGTCCTCTCCTGTAGAAATACAGATTAAAAACAAAAGATGCCATGGGTTTGTTTTAATAATTAAATAACACAATGCATAAAAATTCTTCTCTCAGTGTTTGACACAGATTAAGCCCTTCTATAAATTTTAAAAATGGTTATTACCTTTGAAAATGTAGGGTATATCCATGATTTAAAATTAAATAAAAGAATACACTGATGTGTCTCTGTGTGTGTGTATAAAATGACCTTACATAGGCACACATCAGAATTGTAATGTTTATTTTAGGCAGTAGAATTTTGAGTCATTCTCCTTCGTAATTCTATATATTTCCAAAATTGTCCATAATAAACATATATTACTTTCTTTTAGCATCAGGAAAAATTAACTAATACATAAAAGTTCTAAAACACAGTAGATTTTATACAAGGCCTACCTGACTCATAGTAGACACTAAACAAATATTTGTACAATGAATGAATGAATGAATGAGAGCTAGTTAATTCTATGTCCTAAAGTAACCCTGATAATCCTTCCAAAGCTTGGTTTTCATCCAGAAAATTCTTTGCTCACAGACTTTCAAAGACTCACTTGAAGCCAGGAAAATGAGTTCAGATTCTACCGAGAATGACACAGAGCTCCACAAGACATGGTTGAAAAATCACCATTGCTTTTTCCCTTCTAACCACTTCACCTTGTTTTCCATATGCTACAATTTAACTAGACCACTCACTACTTTTAAACACAAGAATCCTTTGTCATCTCCGCTTCATTCTTCCAGTCATCTAGACTCCTCCTCTTCCTTCTCAAGCTCCTTTGGACAAAGGAGTTTTGTCCAAACTCAAAGCAGATTTAATCCCATTCTCTGTTGTGTTCCAGTAGAAATTTGGACATTTTAAATATCATTTGTTTAACTTTAGTTACCTTATTTTCTTCTTTTTACCCCAAATATAATTTGTGTCTCTTCTTGACCTTGGGAAGGAGGATGATGAAATGATTCCTTACTTTTTTGTATCTAATCTCTTCTTTAGACTATTTTCTTTTGTGAAAACATACATGTTATGGAAACTCCAAAGGTACAAATAAATATAGAGTAGATGTGTATATTTTTATATATGTAAAATTAACCCTCTCACAAGCCCTTATTCCCTAACTCCAGAAGCAACCTCTATTACCAGGTTTTTGCATATCCTTCCAAAGCTATTCTATGCCTACAAAAGAATCATACATACTTCTTTATTTTTTGTCACAGAGGTAACATACTTTACTCACTCTGCCTGAACTTTTCATATGAGATTTAACAATATATTTTGGAGATTTTTCAATATCATTATGCTTGCTTTTTAATGGTTGCATAGTATTTAATTACATAAATGTAAAAAAAATAGTTAACCAATTTTTCTGATGGTTATTTAGACTATATAAACTCTTTTGCAATTATAATGTGACATAAATAGCTTTGCATATATGCCATTTCACACATATGAAAATATATCTGTAGGATAAATTCTTAAATGTGAAATTTTCATACGCACTTTGAATTTTTACATGAACTTCAGATTCAGCTTCCTTAGTTTCAAAACAACTCTGTTTCTCTTTTATTAGGATCCATTAATTTACAGATAATTAATGTGATGTTACATCATTCTACCTGACAATTGGATGTGTTTTCCATTTGCTTAAATCTGCACCTTTTCCACATGAACCTTGCATATTCTTGGCACATCTCTGTTTTCATTGCAATTTAAAATATGGTGTTATTTTCACTCTATTTTATAACTGATTGAAATTTGCATTTGGTCAAGCATGCTGTGTTGTGTCCAACTCTTTGTGGCCCCATGGACTGTAGCCCACCTGGCTCCTCTGTCCATGGACTTCTCCAGGCAGGAATACTGGAGTGGGTAGCCATTCCCTTCTCCAGGGGATCATCCTGACCCAGGGATAGAACCTGGGTCTCCCACACTGCAGGTGGATTCTTTACAGTCTGAGCCACCAGGGGAGCCCTGGTAAGAGTGGGTTATATTAATTGCTTTTCGGATGTTAAACCACTTGCTTTCACTGAGTAAATTATTTGGTCAAAGTGTATAATCCTTTTCATGTGTTGCTGGATTCAGTGTGCTGGTGTTTCATTGAGCATTTGTGCACTCATTTTTAAATCACTTTTTTAATATTTATGAAGATGATTATAGATTTCCTCTTTGAACTCTTCATATGGTAAATTATGTTAATAATTTTTCTATCTAAGAAACATTCATTTGACAGTGATGTGCCATTTTAATATGCTGTTGGAGTCCATGTGCTAATATTTTATTTAGGATTTTTGTGTCAAAATTCATAACTGAAATTAGTTTGTTACATTTTCTTTCTTTTTTTTTTTTTTTGTTACATTTTCAATGTTCATACTTTTATGTATTGGCTGCCAAGGTGGCGCTAGTGGTAAGGAATCCTCCTGCCAATGCAAGAGATGTAAGAGACATGGGTTCTATCCCTAGTTGGGAAGATCTCTGGAGAAGAAAATGGCAACCCGCTCCAGCATTCTTGCCTGGAGAAACCCATGGACAGAGAAGCCTGGCAGGCTTCAGTCCATGCAGTTGCAAAGAGTCAGACACAACTGAGCAACTGAGCTTTGTTAAAATATTTGCAGCATTTTTTTTTTTGTCCTGGGCTCTAAAACAACTTAAGTAGCATTGAAGTTTTCTCTTTCTTAAAATGTTGAGTAGATTCACCTATGAAAATTGCTTGCCTTGGCCCTTTAGCATGTAGGTATATGTAAGCAAGAAAGGTTACATAGCTGGTAACCTAGGTTTTTTAAATTTATTTTTAATAGATGTCTTTGTCATCAGCTAAATTTGAATATAATCTTTGCATAATCTATTTTACATAACTACAGACTGCAGATATCTGGCATCATTTGCTTTACACATTATAAAATTTTCAAAATCCATTTATTTTTATTTAGAATTGATACTATTTACATAGTTACTACTACATTTTTTGGTCTTATCATTTGTTAAGTGACAGCTGCATGCAGATCTTTACTTTCAAGCTGAACTTGGGCATATGTTAGTAACAGAGGCCATATGAACAACTCCCACAAATTCAGGATATTGCTTTTCTCCTATTCACACACCCATAGCTTAAGCAAAGATTATCTCCACAAGCCATTCAGGAAAAGCCACATGGTTCTGAAAATTTAATACTGGTGAAGAAGCCCTATGTGTTGCTCATGTATAAACTAAATTTGGAAATCAAGTTTCATATAGAGAACAAAGAATCAAAATTGCAATGCCAATGAGACCATTTTAAATGAGAAATAAAGACATAAGTGTTCTTGCATTGATAACTGAGAGAAACTACCTCGGCAGATCAAAGTGATCTCCTTTCTAAAAACTGAACAATTTCTGAACATTTCTTTCCCTGAAAGAGACTCTTCATATTTCTATCAGGTTGCAAAACATTGAGCCTGAAAATCCTGTAATGTTTCCCATTCTAATTATTTTTCTAATAATTTTGACTCACACTTGATTTATTTTTTAAAGTATTATTTTGTCAAGTATGTAACCTCAATATTTAGCAATCATTTCTCAGTATGGATATCCTTCACTGTTTTCAAAAGCAGAACCATCAAAATCTAAGAAAAGTGGCCTATGAACTCAGGCATTTAGCAAAATTGAAAAAGAGAAGCAAAAGTTTTCAGAGCAACCTGGGCTGCCTGACTTCTCACAGAAGCTTGGAGGGAGCACAGAAAGGAAACTAGAGTTTCACTCAAAGACCAAGGACAAAAGTTGGGGAAGTAGGCTGGACAATCCTTCCTAGATCTAAAAGAAGACACAGGAAAACAAAACCAGAATGACTAAAAGAAAATAAATAGATATGAGTATTCTGGTCTGGATGGCACCTTGAAATACCTGAGGTGCGGATGTGAAATTTCTTGATAGGTTAAGTCAAGTTTCAAAAGAATACGAGAGGTGAACTTATGGAAAGAAGGAACCCATGATAACAAATTGAAGCTCTAGAAACATTTGATACTTAACCCCCCATTTTTTCATTTTCTTTTATTAATTGAGTTCTCTCAATTCTATATGCTTGAAATTTAAAGCATTTAATTAAATTTTATTCTCAAAATATCCAGGATTAATGTGACTTTAAATCTTCTCCTAAACATAACAAGACACATGGCATGTGTTTGCTTTACTTGCTCCTTTTTGAAATCTACCCTACCCTACCCCACTCAAGCTGTCTACCTCCTGACTGATATAGTCTAGAATTTTTATTGTGTGTATGTCTGTCTGACTCTTTGAGACCCTATAGACTGTATCCTGCCAGGCTCTTATGTCCATGGAATTTTCCAGGCAAGAATACTGGAGTGGGTTGTCATTTCCTACTCCAGGGGATCTTCCTGACCCAGGGATTCGACCCACGTGTCTTGCATCCCCAGCATTGGCAGGCAGATTCTTTAACACTAGCATCACCTGGGAAAGCCCTATATACTGCTATTTTAGTTTTGTACTTGAAATGAATTTACTGGAATGAATTTAAGTTGTACTACTGTTTCCTTGGTTTTTGTAATCCAAGGTTTTTTCTTGGGTTATTTTTTTTTAATTTCATGTTGTGGCATTTTCTCAAGTAAACCTTTCAAAATGGTGTTTGGGTGATACATGTTCTGAATGCTTGCAGTATGAAAACATTTTATTTTTTCATCATATTTGAATGGTTGCTTGACTATGTATTAAATTGAAGATTCAAAATCATTTTTTCTCAGAAGATTGATTTTCTATAGTAATAATGCTTTATTATGTTCAGGTTTATATGTTGGGAATTGTTTCCAATCTTATTCTCACTTTTCTGAAGATCATATTTCTTTTTTTCATGATACTTTCTATGCTTTGTCTTTACCCTTGCTGTTTTGAAATTTCATTCATTATATATATCTAGGAGTGGATCTTTTCCATTCATTCAGCTTAGCACTTCTAGAAGGAGAAAAAGTAGAAGCAGTGACAGATTTTATTTTCCTGGGCTCCAAAATCACTAAGGATGGAAACTGCAGTCATTAAGTTAAAAGATGCTTGCTCCTTGTAAGGAAAGCTATGACAAACCTAGACAAAATATTAAAAAGCAGAGATCATCACATTGCCAACAAAGACCCATATAGTCAAAGCCATGCTTTTTTTTTTTTTTTTCTTTTTTCAGTAGTCATGTACAGATGTGAGAAATGGACCATAAAGAAGGCTGGGAGCTGAAGAACTGACAATTGCTTTTGAAGTGTGGTGCTGGAAAAGACTCTTGAGGGTCCCTTGCACTGCAGAGAGATCAAACCAGTCAATACTAAAGGAAATCAACATAGAGTATCCATTGGAAGGACTGATGCTGAAGCTGAAGCTGAATCTCCAATACTTTGGCCACCTGATGTGAAGAGCTGACTTTGGAAAAGATCCTGATGCTGAGAAAGATTGAAGGTAAAAGAAGGGAACAACAGAGGAGGAGAGGGAGATAGCATCACTGACTCAATGGACATGAACTTGAGCAAACTTCGGGAGGTGGTGGAGGACAGAGGAGCCTGGTGTGCTGCAGCCCACGGGGTCCCAAGGAGTCAGACAGGACTCAGCAACTGAACAACAACAGCTTAGCGTGGACCCGTGTCTCCTGTGTCTCCTGCAACTGGCACGCAGGTTCCTTACCACTGTACCACCTGAACGTCCCTAGCGTTTCGTAGACGTCTATAATCTGAAGACTTCTATATTTAATTAGGTCAGACATTTAGTTTTCTGAATTTTTTTGGTACTTCCTTCACTTCATTTTTCCCCCCTTTTTTTCTGGAACTTCCATTCAAAAGACATGAGATCTTCTGGGTTTATACTCTGTTTTAACACTTTCTTTCATACTAGCAATTTATTTCTCTATTTTGTTGCCATAGTCTTGAAGAATCCATCAGACTAATTTTTCAGTTCCACAGATTACTTTTTACTTACACCGGTGCTGCCAAGTAGTAAGGTTTTGTTTGTTTTAATTTCACCATTTATTATTTTTTTTTAATTTCCAAAATTTCTAGCTGAGTTTTTCTTTGTTGCTAAATACTCTTATATTTTTATAATTACATTTCTTATAATTATTTAAATTTCCCCTTTACTTTGCTCTATCAACTTTGTTACTTCAAAGATTAGCTCTTCTATTTTTGACTTAGATACTAATTTTGGAGGTGTTCTTTTTTCTCAAATATTTGATGATTTCTGGTTGTATACCAATATTTGTAATTGAGATCCCCTCCTGACTCTGAGTTTGACTGCTGTAAATGTTATCAAAGAGTGCTCTTAATGATTTTTTAGGAAAAGAGTGGTTGTACTAATGATAGGTTTGCCAGTTACTTGTCCATAGGATTTGAGAGATCCAAATTATTTGGGGTAATTCCAGTCACCCAGAGCATAAAACTCCTTTAACCTAAACCACAAATTCTATTCCATATTGCTACATGTTCCTCTGCAAAAAAGGCTGATTGATTTGGCTACTCTTACTATGACCCCCCAATAAATCATCCTGGTATCACCCTGAGAGTCACTTTTGCTTACCATATGTCATCTAACTTTACAGCACCTTTCCACATGCTGTTACCTGTTGTAAAAGCCTACACAGACTGGGGTCTGTGAATTCACATTCAATCTGACACCAGTTACTTCCTCTCATTCCAGAACAGTTCATGATTTCTGCTTCAAGAAAGGCACTTTTCTTGTTGTTCATCACTAATATGTCTGCGTGTGTGTGTGTGCATGTGAAAGGGGGATGGAGCTTGTGTATATGATTTTACTAGAATTTCAGACTGTCACATTAATGTGTGTGTGTTTGAGTGTGTAGGTACATATATATGTGTATATATATACATATATAGACACACTTATACACATATAATATAAAATATAAATGTAAACAAATAATGTTTTTTAATTTAAGATTTTAAGACTAATAAGGAAAGATGTCCTCAGTGTTTTAATATCTCACATGATGTCTTCAGTGTTTTAATAATCTAAATTAATCCTAATTTTTTAAGAAAAATTGTATTTAATTTTTAGAGCAGTTTTAGGTCACAGAAAAATTGGGTGGAGGTCCCAGAAATTTCCCATACACCCTTGGCCTCCACCTATGCACAGCTTCTGCCATTGTTAACACATCCCAGAGTGCCACATTTGTTACACTTGATGAACCCACACTGGCTTATCATTATCACCTGAAGTCTATAGTTTACATTAGGGTCAACTGTTGTACATTCTATGGCTTTTGACAAATATATAATACATCTATCCACCATTATTGTATTATACAGACTAGTTTCACTGCCTTAAAAGTCTTCTATGCTCCATGTATTCATTCCTCCCTTCCTCTGACCCTTGAAAACCAATGATTTTACTTTCTCCATCATTTTGCTTTTTCTAGTATGACATATAGTTGGAATCATACAGTATGCAGCCTTTTCAGATTGCCTTCTTTCCCCTGGTAAGACTTTTTAAATGTTTAGCCTTTAAAAGTATCAAGTAATGTACAAATGAGCTTTCCTCTTTGAGCTGTCCTCCCACTTTATTTCAGCCTCCATTCTCTCACTGAACATCCGTAGAATTTTTTGAGAAACTAGCAAAAGTCTTTGACATTTATTTTATCTGTCACTGTCAAATAGATTGCCTGACTCAGACCTAATCTGACCCAGCATGCTTTGTTTGACCTAGTGATATTTCCATCTTCTAAAGTTATGTCAGTTTTTTGACATATCAAGGAAAAGAACTTCAAGACTTTCCTGCTTGGCAACTGACAGTCTTTTTACATAAAAATACATAAGAGCTTTTATTTATTACATTAATAGAGAACAGAAGAAAAATTTGCATTTTGAGTGCTGCAGAAAAAGATCCCAAAGTCATCAGTTGTTCTGAGTAACATATTGTACATGTTACCACATGACAATTGAGACACACACTCATTTGTTAATCTCTAAAGTGGCAGCTCTTACCATTCTGGATGGAGCAAACCTTATTCCAAGAGGTTCATCTGAAATAAGTGAAGGTTAATAGCCTTATTAGGGCTTCCCAGGTGGCGCCGTGGTGAAGAATATGCTTGCCAGTGCAGGAGATGCAGGAGACGCTGGTTCGATCCTTGGGTCAGAAAGATCCCCTGGAGTAGGAAATGGCACCCCACTCCAGTATTCTTGCCTGGGAAATCCCAAGACAGAGCAGCCTGCCAGGCCACAGTTATGGAGTCACAGAGATGGACATGGCTGAGCATGTACGCATGCACGATAGCCTTGTTATGACTACAGATCAGAAGCATTTTCTTCTTCCTTTGAAATTACATATGTGAGCATTAGAGCTGCATGAGCTTGTACAATGTCTTTATGCAAATGAGAAAAGACACTCCTTCTAACTGGACAAATTGGAAAGCCGGACTTCCTGGCAGTGCACTTTTGTGTATTGCACAAACTATTTAATACAACAACACATAGTGGCCATGCAAACATATTTAAATACAGTCTTGATAACTGGTGATGCATAATATTTACTTACAGACTATCATTAGTGTTAGCTGAGTCTAGGAAGGTTAGAATATATTCGTAAAAAGAAGGCTTCTATTTCCCTCCTAAGGCCGCATTGGTGCCATTCATCTCAAGTACTGCTGCTTAGGACAGCTGTGCACCTCCTGAGAAACTAGCTGAGGTTACTTTGCTCTTTAACTGCTAGAATCAAATTCTTCATCCATTCTGTCTAGTCAGGACTCTTGGTTCCAAGGGCTAAATAACCCTTGAGGGGAAAAAGTGTCTCCAGTTGAAAATGATTGGTGATACTTTTCAGATAACTGAAAAAGTCTAGGTATTAAAATAACTTCAAACAGGATCACACTCATATCCAAACAAAAGTGACCCAGAGCAGACTTATGTTCCACCAGTTCAACACCCTCAAGAGTGTGGAGATGAGAAGGGTACCACTTTCTGCATATCTCCTTGAAGAATGTTCCAGGTAGAGCTCCCACTGTCAGAGATTATGTGAGGAGCCTTCCAGAAGCCAGTGGTACAGCCAACATCGCCTAAGCTACAAAAGACAAACAAAATGCTTGTTATAGGAATGGAAGGGATAAAAAGAAGTTGGATAGGAAAAACCAACAAATGTCTACTCAGAATGTGCATGTTTTTAAGCAAATATTTATTTAACAACTTTCGGGCTCCGGAAATATAGCATTGAACAAAACAGATCACAATTCATGTTGGGCATTTTGCATATTATTTCTTAATGAACATTTTTCTAATGTCTTCATTTATTATTCTTTAAAATCTCATATATGTGTAACTAAAATGCTGAAATTATTATTCTGGAAAAAGGGGATTATAAATAAACATACTTTAAAGTAAAACAGTAATTTTAGAAGATCAGATCATAGTGATTCCTTCTGCTCTATGAGTTTCAAGATCACTTCAGTTTCCTTCTTAACCAGAATAGCCAGTTGTTATGATACCAGTTTGTCTTCAGATGGATAAGACACAGCTGATGAGTCTTGTTCACACCCTCTCTCACTCTTTGCCTGGCAGTTGTAGGCTCCTTTCCACCAAGATTTCTCTCCCTTCCTCCCACCTAACAGTCTGAAAATATCTAGTAAGGCTGATGTATTAGTGAGTACTAGTTATGACCATAGGTGACAGCACCATCAAAATATCAGTGACTTAAAATAGAAGTTTCATTCCCTCACAAGGAACTGTCTAGTCTATTCTAAAAATGTCTATTCAGTTCTAGAAGGCTTGCTCATAGTATTAGAGGTCCAGTCTCTATTTAGCTTTCCATTCTATTGTGCACCTCTTCAATAACTCAGATTCCATGATGGTTTGAGATGGCTGCTGGCACTCCAACGATCATTTCCCATTCAGCAGAAAGGAGGAAGTATGAAGACTGGACTGGCCCTTTCCTTTATGAACATTTTCTGAAATGACACACATCACTTCTACTTACTACATTCCATTGACTTGAAATCACTCACATGGGACTTCTTAGCTGCAAGGAACTCCTTTCACCAAGGAAGAATAGAACTGATTTGGAGGACAGCCAATAGTGTCTGCCTTAGCAGAGCCATTTCATGGTGGCTCCTATAAAGTTGATCCTGAGTCCTGGGGTGGTCCAAGATTAAGAACAGCGATGGTGTGTCATTTAAGATTCACACAGGAAAGCAAAACCATTCCAAAGTCTTATGGGAGTGAAGGGGCTGATATAGGAATTGGGCATGCTGCTTGAGTCAACATCAGGAAGGCTGAAGATCAGAGGGATGGACACTGCAGACCTCATCTGAAGACTCTGAGTAGTCTTTGTATGTTTCATGGGGAAAGGGCTGAAAGTCTCAGAAGGTGCTGGAAAGGTTCCTGCTAAAATGTCAGTCTGCACAGCCTTGTGAGTGCCCTCAGGAGCCTGGAGAGGCTCTGTGGCCTCATGTTCACCATGGGACAGCCACAGACATCTAAGCATGATGGCCTTCCCTTACTTCCATTTTCCATCTACTAGTATTTCTTTCATTAACGAACTCTGACTTAGAACCATCTGGGAGGAGGACTCGGAAAGTGTGACTTTGGGGGACAGAGACAATACTGATAGACAATCAAACATAAGAGGTCTGAGTACTTGATTTGTCTCACTAGTTATTGTTGTTGCAACAGGCCAGCATTAAGATGGATCATATTACTATGACAAATGGATCATATGGTGAATTTCTAATGTTCAACACGTCAGCACTTCTTCCCTCTGCCAAAATCAAAAGGTTATGGTATGCTGTGAAAATGCACAGTGACAGGTCCAGGTTCTGCCACTTAAACCATTCAGAATTATCTCTCAGCTCTGAGAATATGCCTGGCCCTGTGCGACTTGTGTGGCTGGAACAAGTTCCTGCACTTCTTTGGATGTGAATTCCACTTCTTTCATTAAAAATAGGATAAACAATTAACTGTATCAATAGATAAGATGAAAGGACATATAAAGAAAAGCACATAATATGCAATCAAAGTTCATTTCACACCCATAACTCACTTTTATCAGGAAGGTCCTATAATGAGTTCGATACTCAGTCCAGTGTCAGAAAAATGTATCATTCTATGATAATACCAAATTTGTTTCCCATGCTGAGTTTGTTTAATACATTTATAAATACAGTTTGTAAATACACTTTAAGAAACATTATTTTAGTATATTTCCAATAACAGAAACCATTATTATTCCCTGTGAGTAAAAACTTCTTGACACTGAAAAGAAGCCAAATAACCATCTATCAGAGATGTGGCTGTAATAATCCTTTTGCTGGTTTGTTGGCAAGAGCAGGTGAATTAAAAAGTATCTTTACACCCTGAGATTCAAGTAATACATGTATTCATAGTTCATCTATTTTCTTTGTGTCTTAAATTTCTACAAGAATAATTTAGGCTACTACTTCCTTGTTTAAAGGAGATTTTTCACCTTGCTTATAGTTTCCTTTGTTGTGCAAAAGCTTTTAAGTTTAATTAGGTCCCATTTGTTTATTTTTGCTTTTATTTCCAATATTCTGGATCCTGCTGTGATTTATGTCAGAGAGTGTTTTGCCTATGTTCTCCTCTAGGAGTTTTATAGTTTCTGGTCTTACATTTAGATCTTTAATCCATTTTGAGTTTATTTTTGTGTATGGTGTTAGAAAGTTTTCTAGTTTCATTCTTTTACAAGTGGTTGACCAGTTTTCCCAGCACCACTTGTTAAAGAGGTTGTCTTTTTTCCATTGTATATCCTTGCTTCCTTTGTCAAAGATAAGGTGTCCATAGGTACATGGATTTATCTCTGTGCTTTCTATTCT
The DNA here is from genome assembly GCF_023699985.2 of Odocoileus virginianus. Taxonomy (NCBI): domain Eukaryota; kingdom Metazoa; phylum Chordata; class Mammalia; order Artiodactyla; family Cervidae; genus Odocoileus; species Odocoileus virginianus. The sequence continues at coordinate 7,695,796 of NC_069703.1, read as the reverse complement.
ATTCCACTGATCTATATTTCTGTCTTTGTACCAGTACCATACTGTCTTGATGACTGTGGCAGCCTTCAGAATGGGAGAAAATAATAACAAATGAAGAAGAAACAGACAAAGGATTAATCTCAAAAATATACAAGCAACTCCTGCAGCTCAATTCCAGAAAAATAAATGACCCAATCAAAAAATGAGCCAAAGAACCAAACAGACATTTCTCCAAAGAAGACATACAGATGGCTAACAAACACATGAAAAGATGCTCAACATCACTCATTATCAGAGAAATGCAAGTCAAAACCTCAATGAGGTACCATTACACACCAGTCAAGATGGCCACTATCCAAAAGTCTACAAGCAATAAATGCTGGAGAGGGTGTGGAGAAAAGGGAACCCTCTTACACTGTTGGTGGGAATGCAAACTAATACAGCCACTATGAAGAACAGTGTGGAGATTCCTTAAAAAACTGGAAATAGAACTGCCATATGACCCAGCAACCCCACTGCTGGGCATACACAGCAAGGAAACCAGATCTGAAAGAGACACGTGCACCCCAATGTTCATCACAGCACTGTTTATAATAGCCAGGACATGGAAGCAACCTAGATGCCCATCAGCAGATGAATGGATAAGGAAGCTGTGGTACATATACACTATGGAATATTACTCAGCCATTAAAAAGAATTCATTTGAATCAGTTTTAATGAGATGGATGAAACTGGAGCCATTATACAGAGTGAAGTAAGCCAGAAAGATAAAGACCAATACAGTATACTAACGCATATATATGGAATTTAAAAAGATGGTAACAATAACCCTATATGCAAAACAGAAAAAGAGACACAGATGTACAGAACAGACTTTTGGACTCTGTGGAAGAAGGCGAGGGTGGGATGTTTTGAGAGAACAGCATTGAAACAAGAATACTATCAAGGGTGAAACAGATCACCAGCCCAGGTTGGATGCATGAAACAAGTGCTCGGGCCTGGTGCACTGGGAAGACCCAGAGGGATGAGATGGAGAGGGAGGTGGGAGTGGGGATCGGGATGGGGAATACATGTAAATCCACGGCTGATTCATGTCAATGTATGACAAAAACCACTACAGTATTGTAAAGTAATTAGCCTCCAACTAATAAAAATAAATGAAAAATAAAAATTTTAAAAAATAAATAAAGGAGATTTTATTTTTTCAAAGAGGTGAGGTTTGGGAAAGGGAATGGGCTGTGTGTTGGCAGAAGTTGAAAGTAAAACTCTGAGTTAATGGGGTAGGAAAAGACATGAAATAATACAGTGAAGTTTTCTTAAAAATTCAGATGTATGCAGGCAGGGGGCATGTACGAAAGTTGAGAACCAGGAAAGCCCCTGGTGAACTGGTGAATCCCACCTGGTCAACAGTGACAGCCCAGGCAGTGCCCGACTCTAGAAGACTATAGCCAGATTAAGACTGTATACTTACAGCTTTTGCTGTAGCAAATACAATTCAAAACAAAAATACTATATCTATTAGTCGGATCCAGACTACAGGACACCAGATTTCAGACTTAATCCAGCAAATGAAATCTATTGCTCTCTAAGTGCTAAAGTGTGCAAGAATGTTCCTTTGAACTGCTGCTGCTGCGGCTAAGTCGCTTCAGTCGTGTCCGACTCTGTACGACCCCATAGACGGCAGCCCACCAGGCTCCCCCGTCCCTGGGATTCTCCAGGCAAGAGCACTGAAGTGGGTTGCCATTTCCTTCTCCAAGGCATGAAAGTGAAAAGTGAAAGGGAAGTCGCTCAGTCGTGTCCGACTCGTAGCGACTCCATGGATTGCAGCCTACCAGGCTCCTCCATCCATGATATTTTCCAGGCAAGAGTACTGGAGTGGGGTGCCATTGCCTTCTCCTTCCCTTGAACTATTCCAGGCTAAAAAATGTTGCTCATTTTTTTTTTCCTAAACATCTTAGGAAGGTGAATCAGTGTCTTAGATTCCATCAGATATTTTCCTTTTGGGATTTGTAAAACAAAGTGATTTTCCATATGCAGTCACACAGGAGGGGAAATCAGATTGCTTTTAGCAACTGTGGTCAGAGAGTTCCGAGAGGGTGGAATAAGGCTGATGTATACCTTCTCCCTTGTACTGCAGGCAAGGCTGCTTCAGGCTTCTGAACCCATGGTTGTTCTTTCACATGGAGATTCTGCTGTTTTCACTGCAGGTTTATAGGTGCGTGTTGGCTCCTGCAACTAAACTTAACAAGCATGGCTCTTCAATGTTACTGTGTAATAAAAATATGTTTGTAGCTTAATCATGGTTTATTACTTATTAAATTTAATGTCCCATGCCTCATAAGGCTGGTGGTATTCTTTTGGTGGTGGTTGTTGCTGTTGGTCTAAATACATATTTGCCATGTTGTTTGTGCTGATTTCTCTAGTTCAGATGTGCTAGTTCAGGTGTAGTTACCATACACCACTAAATTTTGTTAGGTCACATTTGGATTACATGAGGCAGCTTTTCACTAGACCTTGCATTTAATCCAAACAGGCTTGTCTTTGGCCTACAGTGCGTGATCACTCAAAACACAGGAGACTTAAAAGTATTTGTTTGCCCAGTGAGTTCCATTGACTGAAAATTTTTCTTCACAATGGTCATTTCTCAGATTTCTGGTTCTAGAATGAAAATTTTGGAAACAATGATTTTAACACCTGCTGAGGTGCTGGCCCATCCTGTTTTAAACTATGCCATGGGCACAAGCAAGTATTCCCTGGCTCCAGCCATGAGAAAAGTACTTAGGAATACAAAGAAAACTTAACTCTTAAATCCATCTATTGTTTCCGTCTTAAGGGTCTGATTGTCTTTAGGGCAAATAGTTTCTTTATTTAGCCAATTAGAAACTGGCTATATAGAACATTAGCTCCCCCAAGAACTCCTAAAATTGTTGCATGAAGGTTAGTTCCAGTGAACTTGGTTTTAAATGAAATAGCTATTCTCTTACTGAGAAAATGTCTGGTTAATATTTTAAAAAATGATTTATTTCCATAGTCATGCAAAGACTAGTACAAGAACATTTGGATGAAGAGAATATTGTCATCTACTTCAAAATTAAATATTAATCATGAAATTTGCTTTTAATCTGAATTTTCATATGGGTCTTTCTAAGGGTATGGTTCAAGTTTTCATTTGCCTAATTTCTTACTTTAAAAAATTATACTTCTGTGAATTATTTAGTTTGAAATGACTAGTAGCAGTGGAAAAGCCTTTTGGAAAACTTAAATGATGACTACCTTTAAGGAAATTTAAGCCTTCACATTTTTATACTAGTCAACTAGATTTGATAATCTTAGTGTCATTAATTGATAGTATACTTCGAGGGTCAGCCTCATGAGCTTCCTTTGGCAAAATGACAACAACTAAAATGGATAGAAAGTAACTGACCAAGAAATAGCCACTGGAAGCAAGATGTGGGAAATACATGCATCTAAGAGAAGTGGCATGGCTTTGGAGCCAGAAAAGCAGGGATAAAAATCTTGAGTCTGCACCTAACTAGCTGTACTCTTGGGTAAGTTACCTAAGTTACCTTCATCTCAGTTTTCTCATCTGTAAAATGAAGGTCATAATAGTCACTTTTCGGTATTGTTTTGAAGTTTAAATTCTTAAAATTTAAATGCTAACACAGTCCCTAACAAATCATCGATGCTCAGTCAATTTTTAATTATTACTGCCTCCTTGGTGGCTCAGTGGTAAAGAACCCACCCGCCAAACACAGGAGACTCAGGTTGGATCCTTGCTCTGGGTAAATCTGCTGGAAAAGGAAATAGCAACCCACTCCAGTATTCTTGCCTGGGAAAACCGATGGACAGAGGAGCCTGGAGGGTTACAGTCCACGGGGTTGAAAAGAGTTGGACATGACTTAGTGACTAAACAATAAAAAGCATTTATGATATTGGGGCAATCATTTTACTCATTGCACCATCTCTTCTGGCCAAAGACATTTTGGTGAAATAAAAATACCTGTGTCTTCAGTATTTCACTAAAACTCATTTAGGAAAAAAAATACTTTGGGAAGCACACAAGTCCTTTGAAAAATGCATCTCAGACATTGGTGTGTATTAGGACAATTCTGTGGGAGATAACAGCACAGGATGGGGAAAGGTACATTCTCAGGATTCGTGTTAACCTTGCTTCTTTATTGGGAACAGAGGCAGTTGTGGTATGCATATGATGTGGCTTCTTTTCCTCAGTGATCATGCTGAGACTAGCAAGTGACACTCAGATGTTAGCAATTTGGGGTCACATTTGAACTGGTGACTCAGGGGACACGTATTCTATATCCCACCAGTTCTTTAGTCAGCTCCTGAGTCACAGCTTTCTTTATTTTCTCAAATAGAGGGAGCTTGCCTCTTGGGAGCCATTTGAAATGAATAAAATATAGTGTTCCATAGAGCAAATTCTAAATTAGTTAACATGGGCAGGGAGTTCTCTGGTTGGTCTAATCATTATGAAAATAAGCACTTTTCAGAGAAATAAGATTGAGTCAAAAGATGTTTATCACTAAAATGAGACCAGACAGAATTCAGTTATTCTTAGATTCTGAAGGGCTCTCAGGATTTGCAGGACCAAACTGATAACTGTGAATTATAGCTGTGTAGACATCTGGAAAATCCCATGGACGGAGGAGCCTGGTAGGCTACAGTCCATGGGGTCGCGAAGGGTCGGACACGACTGAACGACTTCACTTTCACTTTTCACTTTCATGCATTGGAGAAGGAAATGGCAACCCACTCCAGTGTTCTTGCCTGGAGAATCCCAGGGACGGTGGAGCCTGGTGGGCTGCCGTCTATGGGGTCGCACAGAGTCGGACACGACTGAAGCGACTTAGCAGCAACAGCAGCAGACATCAGATAGGGAAACAATGGAAACAGTGAGAGACTTGATTTTCTTGGGCTTCAAAATCACTGCAGATGGTGACTGCAGCCATGAAATTTAAAGACACTTGCTCCTTGGAAGAAAAGCTGTGACCAACCTAGACAGCATATTAAAAAGCAGAGACATTACTTTGCCGACAAAGATCCATCTAATCAAAGCTATGGTTTTTCCAGTAGTTATGTATGAATGTGAGAGTTGGCCCATAAAGAAGGCTGAGCACCAAAGAACTGATGCTTTTGAACTGTGGTGTTGGAGAAGACTCTTGAGAGTCCCTTGGACTGCAAGGAGATCCAACCAGTCAATCCTAAAGGAACTCAGTCCTGAATATTCATTGGAAGGACTATGCTGAAGCTGAAGCTCGAATACTTTAGCCACCTGATGCAAAGGACAGACTCATTTGAAAAGACCCTGATGCTGGTAAACATTGAAGGCGGGAGGAGAAGGGAATGACAGAGGATGAGATGGTTGGATGGTATCATCGACTCGATGGACATGAGTTTGACCAATCTCCAGGAGTTGGTGATGGACAGGAGACCCAGAGTGCTGCAGTCCAACTCAATGGACATGAGTTTGAGCAAGCTTCAGGAGTTGGTAATGGACAGGGAAGCCTGGCAGGCCGCAATCCATGCAGTCGCAAAAAGTCGGACACGACTGAATGAACTGAACTGAATGCTTTTTTCAGGATAGCTACTTTTGCAACAGAATGACACTTTGGGATTTACTAATATATTTTTTCTTTTCCTTCTTCCCCAACCAAGTACATTCTTTCTCCCTTACTGGCCCAAGTCCTCCATTTGCCTACGAAGTTTGGAGGAAGAGAGGAAAATAGATTTGTTTGAGACAATGCAAAAGAAAGAAAAGCTATCTAACTTTTGACATTTAAGATATCACATAGCAAGACAAAAGCTTTGAAACCACTTTGATGTAGGGTGAATTTTTTAAGTTCTTTACCTCATCTTTTTGCAACTCAAATGAAAATTTCTATTCTCTAGCACAGAATAAAAAAATCCATTACTGGTCTATTTAGGGGTGATGTAGGGCAAATAAGAAAGCACTAAATGAGTTTGTAAAAGAAGAGAGAAACTAATAGAATATTCATTCTGATTTGCTTTCTCTCCACTATGGTCTTATGGTACTGGTAGTGTGTTTAGAACCCGGAGAGGAAAGGACCGTGGAATTCTGGAAGGGGGAATGTCTTGCCAACACAGGGAAGATCTTGTTAGGAAGAGGGAGGAGCAGTCAGGTTAGACAAGCTAGGTAGTGACCAGAGGAGAGGGCCATAAGTCAGTACAGCCAGAGGACAGACAGGGCGACTTAAGATCTGTACGTGGGGCCTGGCTTGGGAGGATGGGGAGCTGATGGGAAATGTCTCAGTGATGAGGGGATGGTCGGAAGTAAAAGAATGAGTCAGGAGCTCACCAAAGATCTGAGCACTGCCAGCCAATGGGAGGACAGTTGAAAAACATTTCGCGGAGGCATCAAGCAATGCAGGATACAGCCTTTTACCAAGGCTTTTTACTTAATCTAAGAGACTGTATTTGTATTTTTAGAAATTTTAAGTATTAAACTGGAGAGGAGCATTCTTTTTCAACCCAGAATTGCAGGCTCAGGGGGTTCACCGGTTACTCCCACATTTAAAAAAGAATGTACATTTTCTCAACTTTCCATAGATTAGCATGAGTTAAACTTTGACACTGTGACACTTATAACCCATCTGAGAATGTGTCTTAAAAACTAAGGCTTCAGATTTTGGTAGCTTGCTGTTCAGAGTTTGTAGCTCTTTTGCCACCTTCTTTTTCCCAGGATGCACCGCAGCAGCATTCCCAGCTGGGGGCAGGGGGGCGAGGGATCATCTCACAGGTGTCCCAAAGAAGACTTAATCTGAAATGGACCCAGCGCCTTTTCTCTTTTTCTGCTCCGACATCCTGAGGTGCTCATGACACCTAAGAATCATGGGGAATTTGAAAAATAATACCCACACTGGGGATATTCAGAGCTAATTGTGCTACAGTGAGGCCACAGGAATGAATGTTTCTTAAAAGCTCCCCAGCTATTTTTTTATCTGCAGCCCAAGTTGATGACCAAAGCCTTAGTGTACAGTGCTAAGGAGTCTGGCACCAGGGAAGCTGTATGAAGGTGCCTTATCAATGCCGACAGGGTTTGTAGGTGACTCACCAATTTATCTTTCCTGGGCATTACTGTTATCCTCCCAAATATTGCCCCTTCCCTTGGCAGGACCACCTCGGCCTGGTCCTTCAGTGCTGCTGATGTGCCAGAGTCCCAAAAAGAACTAAATTGTGCTTCACCCACCCAGTAAGCGCTGGAGGAGGTCATCACAACCCACTCCAGTTTTCTTGCCTGGAGAAACCCATGGACAGAGGAGCCTGGTGGGCTCCAGTCTGTGGAGTCAGAGAGTCAGAAATGACTGAGTGACTAACACACATCCTCTAAGAGGCTGAGCCAGAATTCCAACTCCTAACACTAACTGCATTACCTGTGCTCTCTATAAAAGCAAAAACAAGCACAACCCAAGGAAGTCCTAAGTCAGATTGTATTTCCAGTCAGTACAAAGATTAGAAACTTGCCAATATGATGAGAGAGAACCACTTAACTACAGTGACAATTCTCTAATTCCAAATCTGTATCTGAGGAGGATACAATATTACTCAGGACTCAGTTAGGAGAAAACTGTGATAGACTCTTCTGATATAGAGTGGGAGAATACTCATTCAACAAATTACATTTATTGATGACTCCTCCCAGTGAAGTTCTGAGCTAGGAGCTGAAAATAAAATAAGGTGCACAACTTCCTATCTTTGGGAAACTCATGTTTGTTTTGGAGGTTTCCAATTTTATCAATGACTTTTATTTACTTACTACTGTATGTTTGAAATATTTGTATCTCTTTGGATAGGACCATATAATAATATATAATTTTAATTGTTTCCAATTGGACACAAAACAGTTATCTTACTAACAAATATTCTTCAAAATAAGGAAAATAAGATATACCCTGGTGAATTAAAGTGAATAGAGTAAGAAAGAAATGGAAAGAAAATTTCATAAAGATAAATGAGTGCTGCCAGCAAGTGGTATATTACTTGGCTCCATTCTCCTGAAAGTGCTGGGAGCCAGATTACTTGATTTAGCTCAGACTTTAAATAACCTCATAAAAAAGTCCAATCCACAAACTATTTACACCTTTATTGAAGTAGCAAACTTTTTTATTTTATAAAATAGGTAAGAATCCTGAGGGGAAAAGTATCGAAGGGTGTAGCAATTGGGAAAAGTCAACACCTATAAAGTGTTATAATAAATTTTGCCTTCCAATGGAAACGAGTATGAGATAATTTCATGAGGGATTCATGAGAATGGGGCAAGAGGTCTGTGGCCTATAAAACCCTCAAGATCACAGCACTAAGTTGGTATATGCCATAAACACCATCCAATTCAGCATGAGAACGAATCTGTGATGGTAGCACAGTCCACCCTAGCTGGTCTTGCCTCTGTAACAGTAGCTGAGCTGATCTGGAACTAGAAAAAAGCCTTGGGTAGGGCACCAGTGATAGGTTTTATAAGATGCCAATATATTGGAAACTTGGTAATAAAAGCATATAAAATTTTAATCTTCAACTTTTTCTTAAAAAGGTGACGAAGCAAATAAGGAAGTGATATGAAAAGGTATTTTTAATAGTCAGGAGAGCAATGAATCTGAAGTTCAAGTCAGTTATTTTGAAGATATTTTAAAACTGAAAATAAACCAGACAGAACTTAGATTGCTGATTACTTGCGTCTCCTTTTCAGCATATAGTCTGTTTATTGCTAATATCAATCATGAATCATGGACAATAGGAGATTCTTCTGATGCTCTTCTTTGCAACGTTTTTTTGTGTTTGTAAAGATTTCTGTATTTCCTAATAATCAAGGATCCTTAGTTCTTAGTGTTACTTGACTAGTTTTGTTTAATAGCTACCTTTAGAGTGATGAAAAGATTGAGGCAAGATTTTAAGGAAAGGTTTATTTAATTAATACTTTTATCAAAATGTGAGTTATCATTAACATTTTAATAGCCAATAAGCACTTATTAGGTTTATAGTATATTCCTAATGATAAGGTTGGTAGGGAGAATCTGCTTTCAAACTAGCTAAGTGAAGTCCTCTCAGAGTACTATTTGCAAAAGAACCAGCATAGATTCAGATTTCTGTTATGAATTACCTGAGATCTGTAGCCATAGAAATGAAGGTAGAAATTTTATTGAGACTAGTTTGTGCCTGAGAAAAATGTGTGTATATATTTTGTGAACCAAACTAAAAAAATACTATATTGACTTAATGGATTAAAAATTTAGGCGTTTTGTAGTAGCACAATTCTGAACCAGATGAGGGGAGATTAAAAGTGCACACCACTATGTTAGACAGATAAGTGAAATAATCATACCAGCGATCACAAATCCATTTTATACCAGTAGGAGCTTCCCGGGTGCCTTTGTGGAGTGATCTCCCTGTGCTTACTTAGGTGTGTTTCTTAGTTCCTGTGTTTGTTTAAACATACGAGTTTGTCACATCCTGTTATCAATCATAATAGCCACAGTGAGAAATTCAGCTTATGAAACAGAAAGCCTTGACCCTAATTAGCAACCAGGTGAGTGAAGCTGCTTTTGAGTTTAGAAATGGTATATATCAGCATATCATCAGTCAAACTCTCCTTATTATCTGGAGACTAAGACTAGCCTATAATCATATACTTTCCCAACTTTCAGCAAAAACACTGGAATTTTGGTTGTATTTGCCAATAGACCTAAATGCTGGAAAGGCAATGCCAGTGTTTGAATGGTTTAAGAGCTGTGATAGGGTCACTTTAATGGGTGCTGCCTAGCCTTTACACAGAGATAAGGTTTATACAAGTTGGTTAATCCAAATTCCATGATTCTTAGAAATAAGTGGATAAAAATTATTCCCTGTTATAACTGGGGATAGCAAGGTGTTTGTAAGATTGTTGAGCAATTCACAATACAGCTACATACCAGGATTTGATTCTTTACATCAGCAATCTCTGCTCTGAGTTTCTTTTAATCCTGATAAATTTATCAGAGAAATCATTCATTCATTCATTTATTCATACTTGCAAACAGCAGCTACTTTTAGGAAAGTCTGCAGTGTGTGGGTCATTCTGCTTAAGATGGAGAATTCAGAGAAAAATAAGATGATATCCCTAAATTCAAGAAACTCAAAATTCTTCACAGTGACTTGAATACTGTTAATTAACAGCATGCATTTGAATTATATCTATTTTGATAAGAAAGTCTACAGTGAATTAAAGGGATACCAGCAACATGGGAAGCACCTCCTCCAGCAAGCTTTATTTATGTCATATAATAACTATTCCTTTGTTGAGATGGTTCTGCTACCCTCCCCTGCTACTTTTGGAAAATACATGGAAAAATATTGTTCTCTCAGATCTGCATTTGGGGTTCCCCTAGTCCCACCTTTTTATGGCTTTTTAAAAAGATGTTCTATTTTGCTCTGAAAGCAGTGGTGCTGAAGGAGTAAGGGAAGTGACATGAAAAGCATTTAAGGAATGAAATCACAAAAATATATTGGTGACAATGACTTTTATCTACTTTACCTTGACAAAGTAAAACAAAACTCCCAAACAAAAAATCATGGGAACATTCCCTAAAGTGGTTAGCTTTCTGACAAACAATACGGGGTTGGTGGAGGTCCTAATAGTGGGGGAAACTGTGCTTACGCTTCTGAGTAAAAGGCCCATGTCTGAGAGCCCCCTGACTAGGCTGTCTGCTACAGTAGCATCAGCATGAAAAGACACTTCTTTTCCCATCCATTCAAAATAAGATTGGCCATCATAAATGCTTTGCTCTCAGAGAAGCAGAGTTTGATCTGCCTTTTCATTAATTAAGCAAATTGTTTAGACAGAGAAAAATTGTTTTTTTGGATGTATAAATCAGTGTCTTCTATTTCATGGGTACCAGAGTAGAACTCAGGAGGACATCAACTTTCTCAGGAAGCTATACCAGTAAAGCTTGTGTGCGTCCCTAAATTGAGACAGCAAGGGCGGGCAACTGAAGAAACAGATGAGATGAAATGAAATAGTCTCTGATGTTTCATTGGGCAACTAATCCATTTTTAATTTTTTTAAAGTTTGTTAGGAAAAAATGGACTATTAAATGTCAAGGATTTTATATTCTATGCAATATTCAGAAGTCAATCTTGTATTGAATTAATAACAACCAGTGAAATATTAATAGATCTAAGAATGATGGGATCCTCTTGCTTTGTAATAACTATTATTTGCTAGAGTACAAACAATAGGTCCTTGCACTATACTTGGATGGACAAGACAGTAAGTGAATATATATATTTAGAATTTTCTTCTTATAATAGTTTTCTAAGTATTGCTTACAGTCCATGCTGAATAGATCTAATTTTAGTTTTTCTTTTCAAACACTAAATATGAAATAACATGCTTATAGTAGAAGTGAAATGCCATTTGTGGAGAAGACAAACTCTTATGCACAAACTCCTACATAATACAAAAGATACTTAATGATCAGTATACTGTGAATATGCAATAAAATATGTAAAAAAAAAAAACTAATTTAAAATAGTGATGAGATCCCTGATTTTGGATTCTTGAGCCCACATTCCTTAAACAGTAATGACAATTTTCACGAGAGGAAGTTTAGAATTATCAGAATAAAATTAGTTTTAATTCACTTTAATTAAAATTCCATGTATTTGAATATATACATATGTATCTCCTCAAGATCATTTTTAGGAAGAGGGAGAACATAAAGAAAAGGAAATAGACTTCTATCGATTGTCTAGTGTAAGGTTACTTTTTATTCTCATGGCCATCCTGTAATGCTGGTTTTACTATCCCTGCTTTTACAGAGGGAGTACGGCCTTCTTGCAGAGTTTAAGTAACTTTCCCAGGATTGCAAGGTAAGTGGCAAAACAAGGAATCACTCTACAGAGAGTCTACCAAAGTTTTCCATCTTATTCATCTCCAAAATGCTGGGAGGGCATCCCAATGTGTAAGGAAAGGTTTTGCTTTAGTTTGTATGTTCCTTTGTTTAATGGAAGGATATAAAGTCAAAGAGGGGATGATATTTGGGATTCAGTGTCCAGAGGCCTAAATTAATCAGTTTCCTTTCTTCCCTAGCATCTGAGTACTCGGAGATATGAGAGTGGAGGAGGGAAAGATCCCGTCTTTCTTGTCATTCCTGTTCCTACAATTAGAGAAATAGCTCCAGCTTGTTTCACTGATTTGATATTAGGAATAATTCATTTAAATTGTTTAACATCAACAGAAAGACACTGAATCTTTAAATTAAATGTAATCTTGAATAATTCGTGTCAAAAAGCTGTATTTTAACTTCAAAAATAGTTTTCCCTTCTCTGAAAATGCTATTTCAAAAATGGTTTTTAATGGCTCAATGGGAAGACTGCCATCTGCTGAATCAACAATACCTTTTCATGTACTACCTGAATAATTCTTAGAAATCAATATTGTGTAGAAGCTAAAGACATCTCTATATGCATATATATGAAAATGTGTGTATGTATATTCCTCCATATACATACGCAGTCATTTTAGTTTCTCTTTGACCACTTACCTGTGAATTATTCTTAGACCCTAGACATTAGATAGTGCATCCTTTAGAAATTCAGATATTCAGTTAAAATAGAAATTCAGATATTCAGTTAAAAATCTAATTTGTAAAGAATTGAATTTATTTACTACAAAGAGATGTTAGATGTTAACCTAATTCTCTGTTATATTGTTTCTTGTCAGGTCTTGCAGTCACGATATGTCTGCTGATCTTAAACTTATTATTCCCTTTGCTCTCTCCCTCACGCCTCTGTTCTTAACTCACATTTCTCTCATAAATCCAGATGCAGACAGTAGAACTTTCAAAGTAAATTTATAATTATTTACTTTCATTGTGAACATAGACCTCATTGCCTAAAAATGTCTGTGTCACTTTGTTAATAACAATATGAAAAGGATCATCATTCTGGCCAGCCTTTGTTCTGCAGACACATGATCCTCCAGTCAAGAGGAAACTTTATTTTTCAGTTTAATTGTAATTAGTACCAAAGTCTCTACTCATGTGGCTTATTTGTTGAATGTGTGTGCCTCTCCCTTGCACTGAGCTCCCCTTTCTCCTCTTCTGTTCAGTGAGAGAGTCCTAGGAGTCCGTAGGAAAACGGCATGTTTACTCCTTCTACTGAATCTTTTGGTTTGTTTGTTTTTGAATTCTGGCATATGTCACTCTTTGGGGGGATAAAAGTTTGCCCTGGATTTCCCAGTACAAAGGAGACTCAAGTTAGGACTTAATATTTTTTCCTTAGCACAGGACCCCAGCAAGGAGGCATCTAGGCTTGGTGTGAAAAATCTTTTCATCTGAGATTATATATTATCTTTCTCTCTATTGGTATCACTAGTAAAATGCCACAAAGTTAAAAAACAATCTATTGAGACTTTTAAAAAAATCACCAGGTTTTCACAGTCTATATTTTAATATAAGATTAAAAGTCATCATGATGAGACATAGTCTTAAAACTTAAAATCTGTCAGAAAAAGAAAAAAGTCTACACTATTTCTTATTCTAATTAGTTTCAATATATGCTTATAGTATACATTAATTTATATTACATTATATATTATATTATGTATATTATAAATATATTTATATTATGTGTTATATTACATAATGAAAATTTAACAATGACTGATGCATAGTATATACAACAAAATTGGTTATTTGCTTGTTTTTATTTTCACAGCTATTTAAGCCCATAATATTGCAGTCAATGTTAAAATATTCACCTCTGTAAAATTTTTGTATTATAAAATAATTTTTAGTAAAATCCCTATTTGCATCACTGTAATAAATAGCTTACTTATAGCTTTTTGTAAATTCCTCAACTACCTTGTATATATCTTTGCAGTTTTAATTTCTCACCAAAAGTTCAAAATGGGAGGGGGAAAAATTACATTCAAACTCACAGACTTGCTGGAAATCAAGATTTAAAAAAATGAATGATATACAAATTATTGCAAAGCATAGTTATCTTCATTGGGAGAGAAGAGACAATTTCCCAGGGGAAAATAATAAAAATATATATAAATTTGATATGACTGAAAGAAACATTTTAAAGTTGTTGAATTTTTAAGTGTGATTCTGCCAAACATGCATGTTGTCCCAATTTTTTAAGTCCTCAAACACTCTCAGTATCTCTGAAGTACCTAGATATATCACATAGTTGAAAGGACAACAGAGAATTCAGAACTGAAATATGTAATCTATGGTAGTTCATTAAAATATCTAATCCTTAGATACTGTTGTTGCCTTTCATCTGTTGAAATGTAACTCAGGATTTTATCTCTAAGGTCATGTTTAGGTCTCTTATCCTATAATTTCATGAAATGTCTTAAATAATCATCTTCATCATGTGCTTCTTTCTTATGATATATCCACCTATAATTATAACTGGTATACTCACTTCTCTCTGTAGCATCTCTGGCATCAGCCCACTGTTAAGTAGAAAGCCCATGAGTGTCTAAGTATATAATTTTGATCTTTGAAAAATGACTAAGATGCCACAACAGAGGAAACAAATACAGAAGTCAACATGTGCTAATGGAGGATCAGAAAAGAAATTTCTCTCTTTGAAAGACTGTTCTCTCCTGTTATACTGACTTTTCACCTAAAATTCATTTGGTCTTTTTAGATTTTCTCAGCTTTTTGTTGTTGTTGTTCTTTCCTGCATACCTTTGTTCTCTACTGCTCGTTTATAGCACATGGGCTAGGCTTGTAATTAACTTTGCTCCTCCAATATACATTTGACTTTTACCACCAACATTCTTACCAGCCCTTGTGTTGGCTTTATCTTCCTGCACCCATGAACTGGTCCTATTTGCTTGACTGTGGTGCAAGGGTGATTTGGGGACTCGAGTCATAGGGAGACTTAGGGGTGCAGCTTTTTTCTTGTTTGAGTAAAAGACTCAAGATTAATAAATTTCATGTTTTTAAACTTGATTCTGCCAGAAAAATAATTTGTTCAATATAAAGTTTATGCAAGTATCCTTTTCCTCTCCTATTTGTAACAGCTGTGAATGATCGGTTAATATACCTCAACAGGGGGATAATACAAAGTTACTGTAATAAATTCACCATGTTTTCTCCAATGCTTCCTAAATTCCATCCAAGGGCAGAGGTTACTATGAAGAGTGACTTGGGAAAAAGAAGTGCTAGTCATCCTTGATTTCGATTATTCTGTTTAAAATTATGTGAATGTAATTCTTGGGTATTGCTTTTCCAGTGGGACTTATAATAAGTAATTTACTGTTGATTAAATCTAGTCCAGGTAACCATATTAACTAAGATGGCCTATTTAAATAAATTGTTTATGTATTAACAAGGATTCATAATATTTATATGCCTCAAATAAAAAGAAAACATATTCCATTTGTTTCTTGAAGCTATGACTAGGGAAAAGTTTTGATGGAAATGATGATGACTTTAGCTTTCTGAACCTAATTCACAGGCAGTGTTTAGAGGAGAAGTAAAATGTCCATTGTCAAAGTTGTGCATAAAAATAGGAACTTTTAAATTATGAATTGGGTTAACATCTGTTGGGCAAACTGTTTGCTTAGACTTATTTTAACATTTCACTTCCCTTGCTACCCCCTCTGTCTCTCTTGCACATCTGGGAATGTGGTGAGAGGACCACAGAGATAATTATAAAGCCAGAGTCCAGTTAAGGACCCTGAATTTTCCATTTTTAGCTTCTGCTGAAACGTAAGGATGTCCCAAGAGTGGCCTGTGTGGACTCCACAGGAAGAAAGATCTTGATTTAAAACACAAATAAAACCAAAGTTGCAACAAAATGGAGACTTTTACAAGGTCAATTGACACACAAATAGAAAAAAAAAAAAAAAACTATAGACAGTCCATTTTACACATGCTGTTAAAGTTGCTGAAATATTTTTGTTTGAAGGAGAGTATATCATCTATTGAAGAGAAATATTTTAGAAGCAAGAGTTAAAGTTAAAACATATTAGTGGAAACTAGTTCAAGCAGGCAGGATATAGAAATTACCAAGGACAGAGGCTTTCGTGTGAAACCGCTTTGGGTCCTATCCTGGCTATGCCAGGTCCTGGTGTTGCCAGGGAGCAGATCGCATAATTCCTTTAAGTCCCAGTTTCTTCATATATAAAATGAGGATATGATGTGATGATGGCATCAACCTCATTAGGGTTATTGGAGGATTTAATGAAATAATATACATATAGGCTTATCACTTTTCATGTGATAAAAAATGAATATTACTACTAATAGCTGCTGGTCATAATAAATCTGTTAAAAAGGGACCATTAAAATGATGATTTATGGTTACATCAAAAAAAAAAGACTTAACAAATAAATCCCAATAAAGAAACTGTGACAATGATCTTTGTGATGAAGTGAGAACAAAGCAACTTGCCAAATAGCCTGTGGAGGAACACATTACCTGCCTTTCTGGCTTTTTATTTTTTTTTGGCTGTGTTTCAGCTTGTGGGATCTTAGCTCCCCAGTGTGACTGAACGCTGGACCTCAGAAGTGACAGCACATCGTCCTCCACACGGGGCCACCACGGAATTCCTACCTGCTTTGTTTTGCTCATCTGGAATTATCATGATTCTTATGCCTTTCCTATAAGCCCAGTGACTGAATGAGGATGCATTCCAATGAGGCATGATGGTATTAGTACTTTCAGGTATTTTAAAACTGAAGAGATGAACTGTGATGGTATCTCAAAATAAGCTAAAACACCAGTCATTCCTTTCCAATCATTCCAGTCTTATTGTTTTCAAAAATGTACTATACGGTAAATTTTTTTTTTTAAAACAAAAGTTTTTCACTTTTTTTTTTTTAAAGTAAAACTGATTCCTGACACCCACTTGCAAGTTTTCAAAAGGTCACCAGCGGTATCAGTGTGTAACCCAGCGCCTCTTCCGAAGTCCTCTGGAATTGCCTGCATCGCTCTGGCCACCTCTCTGACCCCTCCCTTGCGTGCCCCACACACCAACAGTTCTCCCTCGCTTCTGTCATTTGTCTATTACCTTATCCCCCTGTTTGAGCACCCTATCCGCAGCCTTTGGACAGGCTAATTTCCATTAGATTTTTAAGATTCAGCTCAGTCTTCCTCGGGAGAGAACTCCCTCTCCTTAAGTGGCACTTCGGCTGTTGGGGTACCCAGGGGTGCGATTTCCTATCCCTCGAAACTGCAGTGCTGCTTTCCTTTACATGTTTGTGTCTTTGGATGTGCTTCCCAGGGGGCGCTAGTTGTAAAGGATCTGCCTGCCTACGCAGGAGACAGAAGTTTGCCCCCACAACTAGATGGTGAATTTTTGAGGTCAGTAATAATGTCTTGTTTATCACTAACAGTATAATCTCAATAAACATCACTCGAAGGAGTGGGCTGTCACTATAAAGCTCTTCTAGACCTGCCTTTTGTATATCAATTTGAATATTCATAGGTACTAACTTTCTGGATTAATAGCAGCCTGTTATAGCAGCCTGTTTCCCAAATGTAAGACTCCTTGAGACATAGTTCTTACATATATAAACTGAGAACAAGCCTAAGAAAATTAGGGCACCTGCAATACACACCATACTATTTGGCAGGAGTGTGATTTGGATCATTTAATCATAGCTTTAAGGAGAATTCCAAACAAAGGCCTCATGCATTATATTCAAATTTTGAAGGGTAATATCAACTTGGTTCTTATCCCAGTGGTAGACATCTGGATTTGCCCTTTACAGAAAAACAAGTAGGACTCATCAAGACCAGTTGATGTTTTATTCATCATGAAGTACATCATTGGCATTTTATCAATGTTAAATAATGATAACAATGAGGCTAATCAAAGCCTGGTTTTAGATATGTCTGTGCCTAATGGAAAAATTTAACCTCAGTGTCTCCACTAGCATCTGAATGTCTTCATGGCTCTTGGCGTGCGGGTTGCTACACGCGATTGAGACAAAGACCCTTTCAACAGCAGAATTATACAGTTTGATCACTACCATGTGCCCTCCCAAACATTTGCAAGCACAGATTCACAAATTTGTCTGCCATCTCATTGTTTTCTCAAGTCCTTAGTTTCCAAACAGCATTTTACTTATTTTTTTTTGTCTAACCTTGGGTTGTTATTCACATCTTTAGCACTGGTGTTTATGTATGTATAATCTCACATTCCTCAGTCTCTTTAAAGAAAAATCAAAAGCCTTATTTGTTTATCTAAAATAGAATTTTATTTATTATTTCTGGCTGTGCTGGGTCTTCCTTGCTGTGCAGGCTTTCTCTAGTTGCGGAGAGCAGGGCCTCCTCTCTAGTTCTGCTCGGGCTCCTCATGGCGGTGGCCTCTCTTGCGACGAAGCACAGGCTCTAGTGTGCGAAGGCTTCAGCAGTTGCGGTGCAGACTCAGTCGATGCATTGCACAGGCTCAGTAATTGTATCACACTGCCTTAGTTGCTCTGTGGCAAGTGGGATCTTCTCGGATCAGGGATCAGTGGCAGGCAGACTCTTTACCGATGAGCCACTGGGGAAGTCCTCAAATGCCTTTAAATACAGAGATGTGGATATATAAATGATATGGGCAAAGAAGATGATTTTGAGAAAAGGTCAGCTAAGATAGTCTTAATTCTGTTGAGAGGACAACTGAATACTTATCAAGAATGGTTTATTGCTATTGACCTGATTCTTTTATGCTTCTCATTTTTTCTGCTGTACAATATGTCTCTTCATGTAGTAAGTTCATGCAGAAAGAAATGGGTTTAGTTCACAGAATATGACTATGTCCAACTGTATTCTGTAATGGGGAAATAGCCATAAATATGAGTGAGTTAAGTCATTCAATTATTGCTTCTTTCCTTTGAAGTAAAATGATATTTTGATTGTCCAGTTGAAAATACAGTAGCTTATCTGTTCATAATAAATTTTGTAACCTATCAGGAAGCCATTCATTGCCTGGGAAATCTCATTTTCCCCCTATTATGCTACTCAATGTGTTTAATCATTAACTCTAAAAGGAAAAATTCAGTTAAAGAAAAAAGGAATCATAAGTCTTCATTGTTCTTGCTAAATTATATCCCAATTAGTGTGATGGTAAGCACTAAATGGCCAAAAAAAGAAAAGAAAAAAAACATAAATACCTTTTTTCCTTTAAAAGTAGAAGTTTAGGATTTTCTCTGTATATTGATGTTAAATGCCAAATATTTATTTAAGATAATAAAAATCTTCCCAACCCCATTACAAACAAAGGATAGACTGAAATTTAAAATTAAAAATAAAGATTTAGCTCTGATTTCTTATATAACCTTATGATTTCTAAATTGTTTCTCTCAATGAAAAGTAAAACTGTTTTGAGCCCCTAAAAATGTATTTTTACTGAGTTTCTTAGGATTTAAATATAAATAAAAATAATACATTCAAAGTCTAGATGAATGAATCAAACCAATTTATTGATTTTTGCCTTTGGACTACATATGACTTCAAACTGGAACAAAAAAGTATTTGTTCCATTTAAAAGACTTTCTAAATGCATTTTACAAACTCATTATTATCATTGGTATGTATTATTAGTAATTAAAACCAAAACCAGGCCACAAGCCTATCTTGTCTTAAACAGACGATATTCTTAATAATACTAAGAAAATGATCATGAATCACATGGTAAATGTGATTATCAGTTTTTCAATTTAGATACCAAAATATTTGAGTCAATTTTTGGTTACATTCTGTGTAAACGGACACCTGATTGACTTCAGTGTAGATTTAACTCTGTGATATTTTTGCTGACAACAGCCCTAGATACTTTGGAGCATTTCAAAGGATAGATTTCTCTTGTCACTGCGGGGCCTAGAAGAAGAACATGCGTGCACACACACAAAACATATTCAAAATTATTTCTCAAATACATTTATTGAGCATGTCTTGTAAATTCCAGGTTATGTGAGAAAATCAAGCTCAGTTTAGTGCAGGAGACAGATTTCTATATGGGGGTAGAAGGACATTATAAGAAAACACAGTAGAATAAAAATTCAAGGCTAATTTCTATGTGCTCTTTTAATTACTTTGTTTTCACAAGCGAAAATTCCTTTGGCCTTTCTTGTTTAAATGGTGAAACAAATACTAAATTCTGCTTGTCCTTGTAGGTAGCTGGTGAGAGCTCTCTAAGAGGTTATGTATCAGTGTCTTTAGGTTTCCTTTTGAAGGAGGGTTTAAAGAAAAATGTACTAGACTATAAACAGTATAAATGTTTGAGGGTAACTGAATACTTCTTTTCAAAATTTCCCTTTCTCATTGTTCCTATCTTCTTTCCTTCTGAATGGTTGCTTATTATATATATTTTTATATATCTATATATGGAGAAGATGGGCCTGAAAGCATATTATGAAGCGTAATTATAAGATACCGCAAAAGCCACGAGAAGGATAGAAAGCTTAAAAGAAAGAACAAAGCTAAAACTAAATCTTCATATTTTATATCCAGTAATTCAAGGGCCTTTGTATGATAGAATGGTAACAGAAGCAGGTGAAATGCAAAGGAATTGTGGCTTTCAAAGTATAGGGACTTCTTGGGAAGTGAAAAACTTGGTTGTGAAAAGATCAGGTTCTTGAGATAAAAGTACAAATATTTAGGTATGTTTAATGTGGGGAAATAACAATGTAAGTTTCATAACCAGTTGCTTTTATTTTATTTAATGTGATTTATTGTGATTTGGAGGGCTTCCCTGGTAGCTCAGCTGGGAAGGAATCTGCCTGCAATGTAGGAGAGCCTGGGTTGGGAAGATCCCCTGGAGAAGGGATAGGTTACCCACTCCAATATTCTTGGGCTTCGCTAGTGGCTCAGATGATAAAGAATCTGCCTGCAATATGGGAGACCTGGGTTTGATCCTTGGGTTGGGGATATCCCCTGGAGGAGGGCATGGCAACCTACTCCAGTATTCTTGCCTAGAGAGTCCCCATGGACAGAAGATCCTGGCAGGCTATAGTCCATGGGGTTACAAAGATTCGGACACAACTGAGTGACTAAGCACAAATGGCATATTGTGATTTGGAACAATGCATTTTTGTATTACTTTAATAATAAGTCTTATGTGTATTCAAAAAGCCTGACTCCCAGAGACACTATCTGAAACTGGCAATCCAGTGTGGGTTTATAAGCCCTCCCTCTCCGAGGCTACCCCTTTTGAACTTTATTTGGAGGGGATTGTGAGTGAGTATGTGTGGAAGGGGAGTGGATATAAATGTGTTTTTCTAAGCAATTTCCCTTTAATTAAAAATGTGTTTTGGATTTATATTTATTTACACTTGAATTATCAAAATGTTCCTTTGGAAGAATTTTTTCCCTTTGAGGCATCTTAACTCACCCTCCCGGAAGCCACATTTTACCATAAGTAGAAAAACTCCACACCAAGAAGTTGGAGTTTTGTTCCAGACTCTAACCCTACAATTTTGTGTGGGTTTTAAACTTGGCAAAATGTATGATCCCATCCCTAATCACAATCCATAATAGTACAGTGTGTGACAGTGGGGACAGAAGGACTCTCCTGAAATAAACCAATAAACCCACCTGGGAGAGTTGTCTGTGTTTCACTCTTTCCTCTCTTCACTGATCCCATGAATATTTCCCCCCAGACAAACCCTGCTCTTGTCCCCAAGATATTTGATAGACAGAGATCCTGAAGCCTGCTGACATAACAGTGTCTCTCATCCTTTGAAATTACAGGTTTAATTACAGAGATGCTCATCTCACTCACTACCCATCATTTGTTTTAAATGTGCAGCTCACATGTTCTTCTTTGATTCCGGGGACCTGTACCATTTTCATCCAGGAGATTTCAACACAGCTGTCGGTATGACCTGTTGGGTTCTTTACCCAAGGGAGAGTTTTACTTGTAAACTTTACTTTCTCAAAGGCAGGGTATAAAACAGACAAAATAGAATTTACACATAAACCCACTAAAGTTGAAATTTTTATCTATTATCTCTTTACTGAGGAAAAAAAAGAAAGATTTTCTCTGAGTCATCCTACTGAAGCCAAACATTATTTCCTCTTCTAAGGGTCTTAGATGAAGGCCTGGTTAATCCTGACAGTGTCTCTTAACTCGACTGGTTTTGTTTCCTGTAAATGTGGCTTGGCCTGGCCCTCTAGATAACGATGTACTCCACCCTTGAGGATGGGCTGATGGGCTGAGACCTCTACTTGATTGTTAACCACCATCTCCAAACCCCATGGGTCAAAGTTCAGGTCTTTTACTGCTTCTCATGGCATACGTGGAAAGTGCACAACTTCCAAACAATGGAAATAATAAGAGCATCTTTAAAAGGTATTTGTTAGCACTCACCCCATGGACTTAACTCTTATTTAAGGGAAACATTATAATTGTGGTGAAATTATAGATTACCATTTTTCTCAGACTTCCTACAGGTAACCTCTACCCATTATGCTCCTATATTTGGAATAGTCCACTGAACTACTTGGAGCAAGGCCATTAGCTCCGTGCTTGCAACTGGAGTTATAGGAGAAAAAAAGAGGGAAACTTTTATAATAATTCTTATTTCATAAAGTGTCATGTTATTTATAGGAAAATGAGACAGTAAAGTGTGCTTTCTTTTAAATCTGGCCTTTACTGCACCCTATAATTTATGGTAATATAATAAGTAATTTGAAAATAAAGATTTGAGACAACATTTCAGCATTAGTGTTTTTAAGACAAAACAAACATTCAAAATAAAACCTAAACCACCAAAGTGAACTCTATCATTAAATGCCTACTTTTTTGCTAAATTTGTAGTTATGGCAGCTCAAAATCTCAAACTCTTCATTTGTGACCTCTTGCAAAGTAAAAATAATTATATTATTTTCTGTGGCACAAGGGCATTATGGCTCATTATTTTTTTCCTCCCCAAAGTCCAAGTGGATTTGCATCAGCTGCTATTAAATGGGATTAATGAACTTAGAGGAATTTAAATAACAGTATGAGATTTCAGAGATGAACAAACTGCCTATAATATTTCAGGCTCCTGATTCTGAATTATTTCAGCTTTGTCTCATCAAGGCTCATTGAATCTTATTCCACTGTACACTTATAAATCAGTGTGAACTTTTTAGCTTTCATGAAATAAATTATATTCAAAAACCTTTCCTGCTCATGGTATGCAATCTACTATCATACTAATGTGCCGAAAATTAATGTGAGAAATACTGTAAATAATAAATGCCAGACAGTTCAATTGAGATCACTAATGCTGTGAAATAACTCTCTCACCTTCATTCATTATTATTTCTGTCATTAAGAGAATACTGCTTGTCTCAAGGCCCATGGTATGGGGTAAAATGATGACGAGGAGGACTCCTTACGGACAGAGAGGTAGACTTTCCTTCTGCTCCTACATCCCCATTCCCCATCCCCTTGTCTGGGTGGGCTACTCTAATTTTGTTTTGTTTTATAATATCTTATGTCTATTTTACCTTAGCACTTGCTAATTGTTCACTTTTCTTACTAGCTTTCTAGATAATTGATTTTTATCCCAGAACCTTCCCCTAGAGTCAGAGAAGCCTCATTATGAGGGCAAAAGGTCCCCTCTAGATCACCTTAATCAGAATTCCTGAAGGTTATGCCCCAGAATTTGCATTTTAAATAAGTACTGTAGGTCCTCAATTCTCCAAATGTGGTCCAAAGACCGAGGTCAGCATCACCTGGGAGCTTGTTAGAAATTCAGACTCTCAGGCCCCACCTGCAGCCTGCTGACTCAGTACCTGCAATTTAATAAACTGGTGATTCCTATTCACATTAAATTTGGATAGTCATTGCTCTAAGTGATTCTTGTACATACTAAAATCTAGAAAGTACTGTTCTAAGATGCATAATATTGTGATAGACATGAAAAAAAAAAAACAACGAACCTTGTGGCATTCAGTCTCTTGTAGTTTTAAAAGGCAAAAAAAGAAAAATAAAAGAACTCTATATCCAGGCCCACTCCTAACAACTGTAGGACCTGGAGCAAACAGAGAGCAGGGGCCCATATACCATATGTCTAAATATTTAAGGTTTTCAGTCAAGCTTAAGCAGTTGTAAACTAAAACATTCTCTGCCCTACTTGGAAAAATTTTCCATTTTGTTTGTTACCTGGAGGCCAGATTTTAGACTCTAGATTCCTTGGATTTCTGTGCTAGAATGTGGTAGGGTGGAGACATCCCTTTGTGGACATCCCTTGGCAGCACCCAGGCATAGCTAGAAGTATAGATTCTGACATCATGGTCTTGTTTGAGAGAACAGATCTGGAAAAGATGCCTGTGTAAGGCTTAGAAGTGGCACAAAGGCTATTGGGAAGGCAGTTCCAGATTCAGGTATGCCAGTTACCCTTAGAGGGGAGGACCTGTCCTGTGGGTGGTATGCCCCCTTTGCAAAGCAGATACCATACCCCGTGGGGGGCAAAGCAGATACCATACCCCGTGGGGGGCAAAGCAGATACCATACCCCGTGGGGCGCAAAGCAGATACCATACCCCGTGGGGGGCAAAGCAGATACCATACCCCGTGGGGGGCAAAGCAGATACCATACCCCGTGGGGGCAAAGCAGATACCATACCCCGTGGGGGGCAAAGCAGATACCATACCCCGTGGGGCGCAAAGCAGATACCATACCCCGTGGGGGGCAAAGCAGATACCATACCCCGTGGGGGCAAAGCAGATACCATACCCCGTGGGGGCAAAGCAGATACCATACCCCGTGGGGCGCAAAGCAGATACCATACCCCGTGGGGAAGATTTACAATGGAACTGGGTGTGGAATGCAGGTGAGGGCTCTTCTTCCTTTGA
The DNA here is from genome assembly GCF_023699985.2 of Odocoileus virginianus. Lineage (NCBI taxonomy): Eukaryota > Metazoa > Chordata > Mammalia > Artiodactyla > Cervidae > Odocoileus > Odocoileus virginianus. Next base: position 7,671,004 of record NC_069703.1, on the reverse strand, counting down.
TCTCAGGGTAATACTGCTGGAAATACTAGATACAAGTGATGTTCTGAACTTACCACTTCACAGGGCCATTCAGAAGTTAGGATCTGGGTAAGAACTTGGACTCTAAAATTATGTCTGTTGACATTCACATCTTAAATCCACCCCTTATTTGTTGTGTGACTTTGAGCAAATTATCTCCCTCCATTTCTGTGTCAAGAAATAAAGGTAATGATGAGAACACCTCATAGGATTATTGTGTGAATTAAGTAAAAATACTTACTTAAAGCAGTTAACACAATACTTAAAAGATGCTGCTGCTGCTGCTGCTGCTAAGTCGCTTTAGTCGTGACCGACTCTGTGACCCCATAGACGGCAGCCCACCAGGCTCCCCAGTCCCTGGGATTCTCCAGGCAAGAACACTGGAGTGGGTTGCCATTTCCTTCTCCAATGCATGAAAGTGAAAAGTGAAAGTGAAGTCTCTCAGTTGCGTCTGACTCTTAACGACCCCATGGACCGCAGCCCACCAGGATGCTCCGTCCATGGGATTTTTCCAGGCAAGAGTACTGGAGTGGGGTGCCATTGCCTTCTCTGACTTAGAAGACAGCAACTCTCAATAAATGCCAGGTTATTGTTATAGATTACTTTTCCACATTGCTACTTAGGCATGCCTTGTACTGACAAAAGCAATTTAATATATATAAATCATCGTTTTTTATGAGAATTAATGTTTTAAAGGAGTTGAAGTGTGTTCATTTCTCTTTCAAGAAATCTAATTCTAAATGAAGCGGGAAAAACAAATGACATCTTCAGGGGATCACATTATCAAATAAGATACTTGAATGTGTTGTATTTGTTTTTAAAATGCTTGAGAATAAAGCCTTCATCTTAACTTTTATTAACAGCCCACTATTTCATATCAAATTTGATGCTATTAAATACTGTTGCTGTTGTTGTTCAATTGCTAAATTGTGTTCGACTCTGTGACCCCGTGAACTGCAACACACCAGGCTTCCCTGTCCTTCACTATCTCCCTGAGTTTGCTCAAACTAATGTTCACTGAGTCTGTGATGCCATCCAACATCTCATCCTCTGTCACCCCTTCTCTTTTTGCCCTCAATCTTGAATACTGGGACAAATTTAAAAGCTGAGAGAAAAGATTCAAAGGCAAAGGGTAAGCAAAAGAAGGTATAAATGGTATAGCAGTATCCAGAGAAATAGAGATTCTGACCACTGTGTTGGTAAAACTATGGGACTTTTCAGAAGATTTTTCTAGTTAATTGTGTTTTCTTTGTAAATAATGGAGAAGGTCATCCATTGATGTGAGTGGGTGAAAATGGAGGAAGGAACAAGAGATCGTCTACCGAATATTAGGCATAAAAAAAAGCGAAATAAAATTAGCAGGTAAAAACACATTTTGAACTTGGTTTTCTGGATATGGCCAGGTGGGCAGGCTTTTTTATGACACTGATTGTGTAGATAATTGCCTCATATTTCCACTGTCTGGGTAGATACTACTTAAGGATTTTAGATGTCTCCCTAGAGCTATGAACTGTCACCATAGTTCATGCCTTACAATAGAAACCAAACAAAGCTTTTTGGAAAGAGAGAAGAAATGTTTTGCATCAAACTTCATGACGTGCCATGCTGCTAATGCGTTTTGAATTCCACACTCCAAAACATCTGGCAAGGCTTCTATGATTCATACATCCATTGAAAGCTTTGAGCTCCAAATTTAGTTAAATAAATTGTTAAGAATGTGTTTTTATTATATAAACTTTAGCTCCAAATAAGTCCAAATACTCTTGGAAATTTCAAGCATGAATTCCATAAATAGTTCTAAATTTTCACCATAAGGGTCTTAAAGGCTGAACAATTACTTAACAATCATTTTAGTAAAAGAACACACCATTGAACAGTTGCTTGCCCTTAACCATTGTGAACAATTTCAGTATTGATATTTCAATATTTGATATTTAGCATGGCTATTTCTACCCTACAAGGAAATATGTATACACTCAAAATATTTTGCTGTGTTTTGAGTAAATTTTAAACCTTGAAACTGTTGGCACTGTGCCTAGAGTAATTGTTTCCTAGTGAAACATTTTCCATAACAATAATTAAAATTGAATTTATGAAAGTCTTAAGGATATTTTACATTAAAATGATAATTAACTACAAGGAAGCTATTTTTAAATTTCCTCTCAATGCTCTAATTTATACATTATTTTGAACTCATTTATTCCCAGTACCTAAAGCAGCACTTCTTGAACTTCAATGTATACAAAAATTCTCTTGAATATCTTGATTTAAATACAGTTTCAGATTCAGTGGGTCAGGTTTGGGAGCTAAGATTCTGCATTTCTAACATACTTTTCAATATGCCACTGATCTGCAGAGCTCACTTTGAGTAGCAAGGATCCAACATCTTTCAGAATGTGCGACGTGCAGGTTGTTCAGGGAATGTATTTTCGGTCTGTCCTTTAGCCAAATAAAACCATAAGGGAAAGGCAATTCTGCACTTTAGAATTGTTCTCATCACCGTGTTTTGTTGATGTGCATGCTTTTTTTTTATGAAAATGGCAACTTCAGGTAAACATGACTGAGCCTCAGACTCTCATCTGTTATTATTATTTCTTACTCTGTAATATTCAGAAAACTCTCCAAGCATTCTGTTTGCTGGTAAGCAAGCTGCTCCTTCATTAGAGAGGCTACTCAGAGAGAAATGAAGTCAATACAGCATCCAAGATAGTGTCCATTATTTCTTCTTACCACAGAAGTGGAAAGTGTTCCATAAATTCCTAGGAATTTTTTAGAAGTATTTCTCAGCCACTAATCACAATGGTATTTATATTCTAGCCTGCAAACCCTTGCATAACGTGGCCCCTGCCTAACACTCTTCTACTGCTTCTCTTTCCCTTGGGGAGTGACAGTAACCTTCTTTTAGCTTCTTCAATATGTCTGGGGCTTTTGCACTTACTGTTTCCTTTGTCTTACACACTTTGGCACTCTCCACCCTGAATCCTAGCACCCAATTATCTCTTGCTTATACTGTACATACATACACATATTATACCTATGCAAATATCCTGCATATTGTATACTATACATCTCAGGTCAAAGGACTCCTGCAACTCAATAGCAAAACAAACCAAATAATCCAATTAAAAAATAGGCAGAGTGGCTTATTCATGTTGATGTGTGGCAGACACCATCACAATACTGCAAAGTAATTACCCTCCAATTAAAAATAAAATAAAGACTGTAATATTTTAAAAAATAGAGAATCTGAGTAAACATTTTTCCAAAGAAGAAATAAATACACACTGCCAACAGGTATAGGAAAAGATACTCAACATCACTAATCATCTGGGAAATGCAAATCAAAACCACAGTGAGATATCACCCACACCTGTCAGACTGGACAAGTTTGCTCAGTTGTGTCCAACTCTTTGTGACCCGGTGGTCTATGGCCTGCCAGGCTCTGCCATCCTTGGGGTTTTCCAGGCAAGAATACTGGAGTGGGTTGCCATTTCCTTCTGCAGGGGAATCTTCCCAACCCAGGGATCAAACCTGGGTCTCCCACACTGCAGGCACCCCCTTTACCATCTGAGCCGCCAGGGAAACCACTGCCTGTCAGAATGACTATTATCAAAAAGACAAATAACAGTACTGGCAAGGATATAGAGAAAAGGGAATGCTTGTGTACCGTTGGTGGGAATGTAAATTGGTACCACCACTATAGAAAACGGGGCTTCCCAGGTGGCTCAGAGGGTAAAGAATCCACCTACAATGAGGGAGACCTGGGTTCAATCCCTGGGTCAGGAAGCTCCCCAGAAGAAGAGCATGTCAACCCACTTCAGTATTCTTGTCTGGAGAATCCCATGAACAGAGGAGCCTGGTGGGCTGCTGTCCATGGGGTCGTAAAGAGTTGGACACTACTGAGCGACTAACACACTATGGAAAACAGTATGGCGGTTCCCCCAAAAATAAAAATAGAATTGCCGTGTGATCTGGTAGTGATCATTTCTCAATATATACAAAAAAATGAGTCATTATGTTGCATACCTGAAACTAATATAATGTTATGTGTCAATTATACCTCCAAAATAACCCCACATGGATCCTCCCCTGGTAAATTCCAGCTAGAATTTAACCAGCTTGAGGTAAATTTCTCCTTCAACCTTATGCGTGCTTGCTAAGTTGCTTCATATATGTCTGACTTTTTGTGAGCCTATGGACCGCCTACCTCCAGTCTCCTCTGTCCATGAGATTCTCCAGGCAAGAATACTGGAGTGGGTTGCCATGCCCTCCTCCAGGGGACCATCCCAACCCAGGGATTGAACCCATGTCTCTCGCATCTCCTGTATTGGTAGGCAGATTCTTTACCACTAGCACCACCTAGGACGCCCCCAAGAAACGGATACTTTTTTCCAAATCAGTTAACATAACTAGCGGTTATGGACTTGTTTCCTCCCTCAAGTATTTAATGTCTCCCACTGCACAAGAAGCTCCATAAATACAGGAACTGGGTATCTGTGTCACCATGCCAAGCACAGTTCCTGCCATGACTGAGATCTCTCAGTAAACAGCTGGGGAAGGGAAGCTTGATGATTTCCTTTTTATTAATACATATGCTTTGCACTTGTACGGAGCCCTCTAACAGGCGTTTATAAAGCTCTTAGAATGGCCAGGGAAGGGTTTTAATGTACACATTATCCCCACAACTGTAAGATCATTATTAATACAGTAGAATTCTAGAATGCAAGGGCTAAAAGGGATCTAAATTTATGGTAGGAAAACCTGAGGAAGAAGGAGACTGACTTGCTTACTATCACTCAACAAGTTAGTGTCCGAGGGAGACAGCACTTAGAGCCCTTGACCCGCAAACATATGATCATCCTATAACCCATATTTATTTATATCACAGAAGAATTGATAGCAGATATAGGCAAGAAAAGATAGCAGATATTTTCAGGTCTCACTGAATGTTGAACTATACAACCATGAACTTTACAATCTATGACTAATATCTATAGTAGAAGGTGAATTAAGACTATCAAAATAGTCAGTATTCCCCCCAATTTATGTCTTTTTAAAAATCTTTCCAGACTAATGCCACTTAACTCTTTTCACTCCCTTAAGTTCAGGACTCCTATAGATCCCATGGGGCATCCTGTAGATATATATACATTGTGACCAGCCAGAATTTGTTTTGAACTCCTTTATATATTTTTGATACTTGGATTATCCATCTTTCTTATGGGTTAATATTTCCCTTTAAATTGTAAATTCCCAAGGGCCAGAGGCATTTTATCTACAATTTATCCTGTAACTTCACATGTTATATCACAATATATATTGTTCACTGACTTTACCACCAGAAAAATGAAGATCAAATGGTATAACTTTTTTGCCCAAAAGTAAAATTCATTTATCTGCCCAATTTTTCCTTTTCAAAGATATTTCCTAGATTTGAAATTTATATTCTATACCAATTATTTAATTCATGACTCACTTTAATATCCTCAGAAACACTATTTCCCCAACATAAAATAACATAAGAAATCATGCAATAAAGCCTATCAGTGTGGTGGTTAATTCTGATAATAAGTATTTAGAAGGCTTAAACATGCTGATGAGGGAAACACACATGAGTTCCACATATGAAAAGCCTTTAAGCAATTTGCCAACCCTTCATATGTCACTCTATGACAACCTAATATTAATGAATACATGTCTTGAGGGGAATTCTGAATTAAGTGATAGTTTTTATTAATTCCTCAAACTGCTTTGGCCTAGTGAACCATGGGCTTTAACTACAGAAGGTAGGGAGCGTGGGCTCTGGCCCAAACGCTGTCAAAAGATAAGAAATGGCTCTGACAGACATCAATCTGTTACTGTTCACAGGGCTGTCTCTTCCACTCCTTCTCCTTCCAGTTATTAAGCAACAGTGTCAGTCATGGGCCCGATCCTCTTTTCTCTTTTTATTAATGATTTAACATGGATATGTCATTACTGCTCTATACATCTTTATGCAGATGGCACGACTGTGCATTTTAATGGCAAATCTGTTTCTCACTTAACTACTGAACTGCAAAAAGACTTTGGCAGACTGGTTCCAGGAAAACAAACTGGTTTTAAAAGCAGCAAAAACTAAAACAATGGTTTTTGGCTCTACTGCTCTTCAGAGCTTGAATAGTGATTACTTTAAAAGCCAGAATGATTTGAGAAAATGGCTTATTAGAGGCAATTTTAAAATATTAATTTGAGTTTGAGTATATTATATTGTTTTTTGAAAAGTTAGAAAACTAGACTAGAGGAAGAATTTTCTTGGCTTTAAGCTATACAGGTTTTTTTAAACTGTATGTAATATTTCTCATTTACTAATTATTACTAGTGGTAATTTTTCTTTTATTCAGTTTTCTAAAGACCAACCATTAAAAAATGAATTGATGTTAAAAATCTTATTTTTTAAAGTATGTATTATTCAATGAATATAAACTACACCTAATAATACAATTTCTAAGAATGGAAAGCACATGAAGCTTATATAATTTGGGACTGACTTTAGTTATATAAAATAAGTCATAACTCATGTTCTAATCTGTATAAGATGATTTTTAAATTCTATGCTTTGAAAATATCAACCCATAACTGTGTGCTTTTCTGCCTGTCTGTCTCTTTCTCTCCCCTATGTTTATTCAGTATATAACATAAATATCAGTAAAATTTCTTTAAAATCAAGTTTTTCTTGACTGTTACAGTGTATATGCTCATTGTAGCTACTTTTTAAAGAGTACTAATTTTTGAATAATTGTGTATGCCCACTGTTGAAAATACAGAGAAAAAACAAAAAGAAATGAAAAATCTTCCATATTCTCACTACCCAGAGTGTGTTTATTTTTCTGTATTTCTCGTGTAATTTACAGATCAGGAGGATGCTCAAAAATAGTTAATACTAGAAAGAGCCCTGATGATCCTCTAGCCCAGAGATTTCTTAACTTGCATTAATTTTGTGATTCTTTCATTATCCAAACAGTCATTATGCAAAACAATCAAATAGGATCTGTCCTAGTGAGAACAAGAAAACCAGATATCTGCTTATTTTATTCCCTCTTCTCTTCTTCCATTTCCTAGAACAACAATTGGAAGTTAGTTTACTAGCTCAGTTCTCTTATTTTCAGGTAAGAAAAACTATTTCTAGAGTGGTTGCTGACTTGTCCAAGGTCACACGGCTAATAAAAGGAAAAAAGATCTCTGCCGGCTTTGTATCAAGTATATTTCAAAAGTATTGTATTCAGACAGGATCCTTACTCTAAAAGCATCCACAATAGTCTGCAGGACCAATTATTGCCAGAGGGTAAAATATGTAAGAACTTAAGAAGAACTAATGGGAGGGTAATGGGACCCAAAGCATTGCATATATTTAATTTGAAAATGGAAACTTCCAAAAAAATTCTAGTCTTTTTTTTTTTTTTTAATTTTTATTAGTTGGAGGCTAATTACTTTACATCATTACAGTAGTTTTTGTTATACATTGAAATGAATTAGCCATGGATTTACATGTATTCCCCATCCCAGTCCCCCCTCCCACCTCCCTCTCCACCCGATCCCTCTGGGTCTTCCCAGTGCACCAGGCCCGAGCACTTGTCTCATGCACCCAACCTGAGCTGGTTATCTGTTTCACCCTAGATAATATACATGTTTCAATGCTGTTCTTTTGAAACATCCCACCCTCGCCTTCTCCCAGAGTCCACAAGTCTGTTCTATACATCAGAGTCTCTTTTTCTGTTTTGCATATAGGGTTATCGTTATCATCTTTCTAAAGTCCATATATATGTGTTAGTATACTGTAATGGTCTTTATCTTTCCAGAAAGAAAAATTCTAGTCTTATAGGAGGTATAGATTGAAAACTATTGCTCTGTTTGTTTGTTTGTTTACGGTTTTCTTCCAGTCTTCATCTCAGTTCAGTACAGTTCAGTAGCTCAGTAATGTCCAACTCTTTGTGACCCCATGGACTGCAGCACACCAGGCCTTCCTGTCCATCACCAACTCCCGGAGTCCACCCAAGCCCATGTCCATTGAGTCGGTGATGCCATCCAACCATCTCGTCCTGTGTCGTCCCCTTCTCTTCCCACCTTCAATCTTTCCCAGCATCAGGGTCCTTTCAAATGAGTCAGTTCTTCACATCAGGTGGCCAAAGTATTGGAGTTTCAGCTTCAACATCAGTCCTTCCAATAAATATTCAGGACTGATTTCATTTAGGATGGACTGGTTGGATCTCCTTGCAGTCCAAGTGACTCTCAAGAATCTTCTCCCACAACCACAGTTCAAAAGCATCAATTCTTCAGCACTCAGCTTTCTTTATAGTCCAATTCTTATATCCACATATGACTATGGAAAAACCATAGCTTTGACAAGACAGACCTTTGTTGGCAAAGTAATGTCTCTGCTTTTTAATATGCTGTCTAGGTTGGTCATAACTTTTCTTCCAAGGAACAAGGATCTTTTAATTTCATGGCTGCAGTGACCATCTGCAGTGATTTTGGAGCCCCAAAAAACAGTCTGTCACTGTTTCCATTGTTTCCCCATCTATTTGCCATGATGTGATGGGACCAGATGCCATGATCTTAGATTTCTGAGTGTTGAGCTTTAAGCCAGCTTTTTCAGTCTCCTCTTTCACTTTCATCAAGAGGCTCTTTAGTTCTTCTTCACTTTCTGCCACAAGGGTGGTGTGATCTGTATATCTGAGGTTATTGGTATTTCTCCCGGCAATCTCGATTCCAGCTTGTGCTTTATCCAGCCTAGTGTTTCTCATGATGTACTATGCATATAAGTTAAATAAGCAGGGTGACAATATGCAGCCATAATGTACTCCTTTCCCGATTTAGAACTAATCTGTTGTTCCATGTCCAGTTCTAACTGGTGCTTCCTGACTTGCATACAGGTTTCTCAGGAGGCAGGTCAGGTGGTCTGGTATTCCCATCTCTTTCAGAATTTTCCACAGTTTGTTGTGATCCACACAGCCAAAGGATTTGGCATAGTCAATAAAGCAGAAATAGATGTTTTTTCTGGAACTCTCTTTCTTTTTCAATGATCCAGTGGATATTGGCAATTTGATCTCTGGTTCCTCTGCTTTTTCTACATCCAGCTTAAATATCTGGAAGTTCACTGTTCACATACTATTGAAACCTGGGTTGGAGAATTTCAAGCATTACTTTGCTAGCATGTGAGATGAGTGCAAATGTGCAGTTGTTTAAGCATTCTTTGGCATTGCCTTTCTTTGGGATTGGAATGAAAACACCTTTTCCAGTCCTATGGCCACAGCTGAGTTTTCCAAATTTGCTGACATATTGAGTGCAGCACTATCACAACATCACCTTTGAGGTTTTGAAACAGCTCAACTGGAATTCCATCACCTCCACTAGCTTTGTTCATAGTGATGCTTCCTAAAGCCCACTTGACCCCACATTCCAGGATGTCTGGCTCTAGGTGAGTGATCACACCATTGTGATTATCTGGGTCGTGAAGATCCTTTTTGTATAGTTCTTCTGTGTGTTCTTGCCACCTCTTAATATCTTCTGGTTCTGTTGGGTCCATACCATTTCTTTCCTTTATTGAGCCCATCTTTGCATGAAATGTTTCCTTGGTATCTCTAATTTTCTTGAAGAGATCTCTAGTCTTTCCCATTCTGTTGTTTTCCTCTATTTCTTTGCATTGATCACTGAGGAAGGCTGTCTTATCTCTCCTTGCTCTTCTTTGTAACTCTGCATTCAGATGGGCATGTCTTTCCTTTTCTCCTTTATCTTTCACTTCTCTTCTTTTCACAGCTATTTGTAAAGCCTCCTCAGACAACCATTTTGCCTTTTTTGCATTTCTTTTTCTTGGGGAAGATCTTGATCCCTGCCTTCTATATAGTGTCATGAACCTCCATCCATAGTTCTTCAGGCACTCTGTCTATCAGATCTAATCCTTGAATTTCTTTGTCACTTCCACTGTATAATCGTAAGGGACTTGATTTAGGTCATACCTGAATGGTCATTTTGGAAACATTTATACTTGCTTTAGCCTAACTTAGTAGAAATCCAAAAGCATCATGAAGTGACATAAAAGGCCCACTTCCTCTTATTTCTCTCTTTTGATCTTGAGCATATTACAAGCAATACTTGCCTAGGTCAAAAATAAAAGAATAATAATGCTCCCCAGTGGAATCTCCATCAAAGGAATAAATGTACGTGAGTGCACACACGTGAGAGGGAGACAGGGAGATAGAAAGAGAACACACACATAGCGTATACCCTAATGGAAATTAAATCGTTAGTGAATGAACAGTGCAATGCACACATAGTCTATAAAGTCAAAGTACTGTCAGCCTCAAAGCATGTAACTTTAAATGCTAGAAAATAATGCCAGGCCAAAAGTAAAATTCCTTAAGGGATCCCACAAAAGACTAGTCCAAGTATAGCACATAAAATTAAAGTATGTTAAGATCACAGGTCTTAAAGCATGTGAATTTTATTCTGTTGGCAGGTGAGTACTTATCTCCAGAGATAAAAACCAAATTTGTGCTTGCTTAGGAAAAATTTGGGAGTGGATAAGGCATTAAGACTTCTAGTCTAATGGAACATGCATCAATCCTCACTCATATGGTAGCTGAGCACACTCCTATTTATATCAACTACCACAGCTTGTGAATAGTGGCATCTATAACCATAAATCAGGAAGAAGTTGTTTCAAGTACAGTGTATACATTTATTAAAAGCATCACTTAAAGTATTCTTTCATGACAAAGTATAATGTCATTTTTGTTTTATCATAAATAAAGAGAATGCAAGATAAATTCTTGGCACAAAGTTACCTGCCAAAAAGTAAATGTTGTTTGAATTTATCGTAAGTGATGGATTACCATTGTTAGGATTCTCTGATACACTGAGTTGGTTGATCATATCTTTTTATAGGCTATGTTGACTTCTTTTCCTTTATTCCCCTTCATTTGTGACACAAAAACTCTCTACATGAGTGGGTAGATCTCAAGGGACTGATACTGTGATGAATTAATTTTGCAAAATCTTTAAGTTTTTTTTTTTAAATTTCCACATGTATATCATCTTCTTTGTGTGGAAGAAAATGATTGGCAGGATTGTGTTCTATACGATAGTAAATTCTTTTTTTAATGTTCAGTAATTCATCAACGTATTAAAAGTCTATTTAGCACCTATTTTGTGCCAGGCACTGTGGGCACAGACAAACCAGTTTAAGGTTTGTCCCCGCAAACCTTAAGGCCTTGTCCCCACCAAGTTCTCCTTCTAGCGGAGTGAGTGACAAGCCAGCAAGCAAATGCTACAAATATATCCATAAGATGCCAGATGGTAAGTGCTATAAAAGCATTCAGGCCTATAAGAGCAAAAAGAGTGAGTCACTGTGGGTCAAATATTATTTTATGTATTGGTCAGATGTGTAGGACTTCTGAAATAGATGGCACTAGTGGTAAAGAACCCACCTGCCAATACAGGAGACAAAAGAGACAAGGGTTCGATTTCTGGGTATGGAAGAACTTCTGGGGGAGGGCATGGCAGCCCACTCCAGTATTCTTGCCTGGAGAATCCTATGGACAGAGGATCCTGGCAGGCTACAGCCCATAGGGTCTCAAAGAGTCAGACACAACTGAAGCAACTTAGCATGCGTGCGTGCGTGCACACACCCACACACACAGGTTAGATTAGGGAAACAAACCATTGATGAAAGGATACACAATCTCATTAATCTTGAGAAGTTGAAATTACAAACAACAATAAGGGAACAATGTGATCAGAATGGTTTCTGAAGAAGTGTACTTTTTCAGCAATAGAAATTTAAATATATATGTTTATTTATTGGACTGTGCTGGGTCTTCATTGCATCATGCAGGGTCTTTAGTTGAGGCATGCAGGATCTGAGATCTAGTTCCCCAACTGGGGGTAGAATCCACGTCCCCTGCACAGGGAGTGTGGATTCTCAGCTACTGGCCCACTGAGGAACTCCTGGCAATAAGAATTTTAATTTGGGTTCTAAACTTTCCAAGTTTGTTCAGAAATCAGATATCAAGCTTTTTTAAATGCTAAAGTAACTGTCATTTTGGAACAAAGAAATTATTAGAAATGCAGTTCAAAAGACAGTGCTCATATGCTCCACTTAAATGGTTTCTTGGTTCTTAGTTTTGAAAATAATCCCAGGGGGGCAGTGATGCCTTCAGAAACCAAAGGGCTACCAGCTTTTAAGGTAAGGAAACTGCCATCCCAAAAAGCCTTCTCTGAACATTCAACTACTTGGCTCTTTCCTCTCCGCTGAGGAAGGGTTATGCATTAATAAATCATCTTCAATGTTAGGTTTACATGGCATTTAACCCTCAGTTTCTTAAAATGAACATTGGTGTTAAAATGAGCTTGACAACTCACTTTGAGAATAATTTCAGAAAGGCAATCAAATATATTCTTGAATACAATTAGTTAATACTTTCCTCTAGAAGTTATTGCTAATCACAAGATATTTTATAATTATATGATGTACATATATTTAGAAAAATATAGTTATGTGTATTATTCTCATTATATAAATTTTCTCCTTGGATTGAGAAACTACTGGAGGGTGTTAAATTTATGATTTATCCTAGTAGATAGAAAATAGAATTCATCTTAGTTTTAGTTTGTCAGTTTATTACATATCCAGACCCATATAGACAGCAAGCCATCTGAATTACATAAACACTTGGTCTTACTTTTAGTAGAATCGCTGTGAACTGATACTTTGTTTTAGCTAGAGTTTGTAATCTAGATGTCATCAACATCTACTGAAATATGCTTTAAAAGATCTGGATTTATGATATATGTGGAGAGAGAGTCATATTGGCCAAGATCCAACCAAGGCATTAAAATTTAGAGGTGGATCTTCCAAAATAGAGAATAAAATCCTCTTTGTGTATAAATTGTTTTATTAGATAATGTGTTGTTGCCACAATATTTCAATTTCAGGTAGAAGGCACTTTAATTAATTTGTGGGTTAAAATACCTATAAATTTTTATGAAGATAAAATCCACCTTGGAGCTAGATGCATCTTAGCAAGGCTACATATGGAGCAGGTCCTTGAACCAGACCTTGTATCCGGACTCAGGCTACTCTAACTTGAGACTTCTTAGAGGCATAGGCTAATGAAAATTTCTGCATCAGAACTGCAGTAATCTCAGCTAGTAAAATGAAATTTAGTATACCTGAAGTTAAGACTTCAAGAATTCTCAGATACTCTTGACTGACTAAATAGTACATGTATGATCTTACAGAAAACCAGAGCAAATCTTGCTAGGAGCTTATTTACCTAAACTCCTATGACTGGAAGGAAGAAACTTTTGCATTGCTCAAAAGTAGCCATTTTTATTGGTTCAATCTATTATTTGCATCAACTGAACCTCAGTTTTTTGACCAACAGTTCAGAAAATAAGGGGATTAGATTAACCACTAAGATCTTTTACAACACAAAATATCTAAAATTTATTTTTCTGAGTTCTGTCTTCATATCCATTCTCCCTTAAAGAAGAATTATATTTTCAAAATTATCATCTATTACAATATAAGTGAATTACCAAGGAACACAGAGGAAGGACAGACATTTACCATGTTGGAGAGAGGTAAGATGAAGGACAAAGATATGGAGAAATAATTGGTCTCAGAAATAGTGTCAATTAAAAGACAATAAATTCAAAGAAATAATAGATTTTATCTCAAGATAAGTTAAGTACTAATTATTTAATATAACAAATATACCTAGTATTTTAAAGCCAGGAAATAGATGGGGAAGCAGTGGCTGACTTTATTTTTTGGGACTCCAAAATCACTGCAGATGGTGACTGCAGTCGTGAAGTTAAAAGACTCTTACTCCTTGGAAGGAAAGTTGTTATGACCAACCTAGACAGCATATTAAAAAGCAGAGACATTGCTTTGCCAACAAAGATCCATCTTGTCAAGGCTATGATTTTTCCAGTGGTCATATATGGATGTGAGTTGGACTATAAAGAAGGCTGAGCACCAAAGAATTGATGCTTTTGTACTGTGATGTTGGAGAAGATTCTTGAGAGTCCCTTGGACTGCAAGGATATCCAACCAGTCCACCCTAAAGGAGATCAGTCCTGGGTGCTCATTGGAAGGACTGATGCTGAAGCTGAAACTCCAATCCTTTGGCCACCTGATGTGAAGAGCTGACTCATTTGAAAAGACCCTGATGCTGGGAAAGATTGAAGGTGGGAAGAGAAGGAGACAACAGAGGATGAGATGGTTGTATGGCATCACCGACTCAATGGAAATGAGTTTGATTAGACTCCGGGAGTTGGTGATGGACAGGAAGGCCTGGCATGCTGTGGTCCATGGGGTCTCCAAAGAGTCGGACATGACTGAGCAACTGAACTGTACTGAACTGAGTGATATACCTGTGAACATATCAATTTGGGAAAACACATGTTCTTCAAGGCCAGTTGCTTAGTCTTTCAAAAGGTTTCATGTATAGTCTTTCCTGGTGTTGCAAATCTCCAGCTGGGAGTTCCTCCTTATTTCACACCAATTTACTGCACAGCTAACCAACTATTACACGTGAGCACAATTTCTCTCAACATATTCTTCTACCAACTGATCTATAAAATGCCACTTTCATCATATCATATAACTTTTTACTTACAAATTGGCACCTGTCATCTACCTTTACAAGGATTAAATTATGAGCCCCTGCAGCTGCCAACCTTCAATACCCCCTGAAAGGAGTTCAGAGTGGAGATCAGAAATGAGGCACTCTGTGCTCTGGGAAAAACTGGCAGAACAGGTCTTCAGATAGTTAGATATTTTCAGAAGAAGATTTAATGAGCTCAATTCTCACATCTCCTCATACCTAGAAGAGCAGTAACATCCTTCCTGGTGAACACCGCTCATCATGGCTAGTGTTAACCTTCATGGGACCAGCAGAAACCTTCTGCAAAAAACATATGCTTGATTGTATGTACTCCCCTTTCACCAAAATCACATATCTACTGGCATTTCCCCCTACTGCTTCGGAGAGGATTTTCAGTGCTGTCTGAACTGCTGTCGTCCGGGCTATAGTCCTCATTTTGCCCCAAATAAAATTTAACTCTCATGCTGTGCTTTTTTTCTTTTTTTTTTCAATCAACAGCTTCCTACAATTCCTTCACAGGATTCTCATTTCTGACCAAATTAGACTAAACACAAATACCTTATTTCCTTAATGTGGAATGGTAGTCTTACTTGTCTACCCAAATCTCAATGTTCAGGCGTCATTCATGCCTGAAGCCCCACTCATCCTATTTTCCCTTACTAAAGAGACTTCCTTTTCCCCTTCCAACTATCTGAAGTCCTTTTACATTCACTTTTAAATTCCCGTGTTAAATCCTTTTATTCATGATGTATTCCTTAAATACTTTATTCTTCAATCCTTTGTACTCTAATATTTGAAGTGGTTTTGAATGTCTGAAACAGAGGTAAAAAAAAACTTAAATTACCAACAGAAGCCTGAAAGTTTATGTAAATGAGTGAAGCAAGCTAGAAGAAGGTAGCATGAAGAGATTGTGGCAAATCTGAGTGTATATATTGCACCTAAATGGGACAGCTCCTACTTAGATCGAACCAACTGTTGCTGTGTGGGAATGCCCACTGTTGCCTGATTTTCCAAAATGAAATCAGAAATCCAGATTTTTTTCTGTGAAATGTCCCTATGTTTAAAACACTATGGGCCAAACAAAGTATGTCTTCATGTCTGCAGGATGAATTTGCATGCAAGACCACCAGCTTGTGGTCCCTGAATCTAGAGCATTTATACTCTGCATTGCACAATAAAATATGGACACACGCATCCATGCATCCACCCACCCACACACCCACATATTTGTAGGTTCAATATTGTTTCAGAAAATTAAAGAGGCCTTCTCACTTTCTCTATGAACTCTGAATATTTTCTATATTCTTAAAATGAATAGTCTGATACTAAGCGTATGGACCAACCACTTAACTGCATAAATGAGCCTTTGCATGTGTTTGAAGATTTCACAGCTCTCTGATGATAGGTAAGCCTCATTATGAAGTAGTTACTACACTGTCCTAAAGCAATAGAAATTTGTCTCCTTTCAGGGCAGCAAGATCACAGATTTTGATTGATAGGAAAGTCACATTAGACCACATATTTAAATCCTGCCTCAATTTATTACTATTAATACTTGATTAAGTCAATTTATATCTGCCAGTGAATGTCATATCTGTCACCTTTAATAGTATGGCTCAGATGATATTATTAGTACATGTGCTTTATAAGCTCAGTTTTCCAGCATAATTTTGTTTCCTTGAGAGAGATCTCTTTTGTAAGGTTAAGTGTCAGACCAACTTATTAAAATTAGGCATGCATAAGGCCTAGCAGATCTCTGCTACTTCAGCAATTAAGTAATTTGGTATATCAATTAAATAATATGATAATATTTACTAATTCTAATCAATAATGCGATAAATCTTTAATGGCAGGGCCCAGACTCAAGCCCAAGAGATGGACAAAATCCTGAAAGCAGCTCAACCAAGTGGGATGATTCAAAAGGGCTGCATTTTGGACACAGAAGAATACAAACCGAAGAAGACATCTATAAACATCTTGGCTGACCCTGCTCAGGTAGTAATCAGGCCTCCCCAGCTTCAGTGTGAGCGGAGGCTCCCTGTCCGTGCATGGAATGGTCTGGAAGCCAGTCACTGCTGGCTCGTCTCCCTAGCCGCCCTTAATGTTGGCCTTGGACTGACTGTGCTGCTGTGAAGACCTTGGGAAATCTCTGGTGCCCACTCTGCTCCTCCCCATCAGGTCCTCACAGATACTGAAGATCTCGATGACCTGTTCCCACACCTATCAAATTCCCCACTCTTCCTGGGATAAAGTTTATTTCTGGATTAGCAATTGTGGATAGTCTTTATGTCTACTCCATTATGTCTCTGTCTTTTAATTCTCAACATTTTCAGCTCTTAAAAGTCCAACTCCTGCAGTCAGAAGCTTTGACTTACTGACATCAGCTTAAATAGATCGTTTGGGAGGCCAGAAGTTGACCACTGATTGTCCCCAGTGCCAGAAGCCTCCTAAAGGAAGGAATTCTTCCAGCTGAATGCATTGTGGGGTGTCACCTACCAGAATATATGGAAAAATAGATACACACCAATTAATATTTTCAAGTGTAAGAAAATGTTCCTGTTTGCTGTTCTATCTCCATTTTCAGATGATGAGTTCCTCCAGGATAAAGGTCACGTCTCACTTATTCTTTGGAGCCTCCAACCTGGCACATTAGCAGACATTTAAAAAGTTCTCTTTTTTAGTGAATTATTAAAATAAAAAAATAGGTTTCTTGATTTGAACTGGATTTTTTAAAAAAATATTGTGGACTTATTTAGAGAGGACTGTTCAGAGGAAAGTAGTGCTCAAAATTCTCCAAGCCAGGCTTCAGCAATACATGAACCACGAACTTCCAAATGTTCAAGCTGGTTTTAGAAAAGGCAGAGGAACCAGATAAAATTGCCAACATTTGCTGGATCATCAAAAAAGCAAGAGAGTTCCAGAAAAACATATGTTTCTGCATTACTGACTATGCCAAAGTCTTTAACTGGGTGGACCACAACAAACTGTGGAAAATTCTGAAAGAGATGGAAATACCAGACCACCTGACCTGCCTCTTGAGAAACCTGTATGCAGTTCAGGAAGAACAGTTAGAACTGGACATGGAACAACAGACTGGTTCCAAATAGGAAAAGGAGTACGTCAAGACTGTACATTGTCACCCTGCTTATTTAACTTATATGCAGAGTATATCATGAGAGACACTGGGCTGGAGGAAGCACAAGCTGGAATCAAGATTGTTGGGAGAAGCATCAATAACCTCAGATATGCAGATGACACCACCCTTATGGCAGAAAGTTAAGAACTAAAGAGCCTCTTGATGAAAGTGAAAGAGGAAAGTGAAAAAGTTGGCTTAAAGCTCAATATTCAGAAAACTAAGATCATGGCATCCAGTCCCATCACTTCATGGCAAATAGATGGGAAAATAGTGGAAACAGTGGCTGACTTTATTTTGGGGGGCTCCAAAATCACTGGAGATGGTGACTGCAGCCATGAAATTAAAAGATGCTTACTCCTTGGAAGGAAAGTTATGGCTAACCTAGACAGCATATTAAAAATCAGAGACACTACTTTGCCAACAAAGGTCCATCGAGTCAAGGCGATGGTTTTTCCAGTAGTCATGTATGGATGTGAGTTGGACTATAAAGAAAGCTGAGTGCTGAAGAATTGATGCTTTTGAACTCTGGTGTTGGAGAAGACTCTTGAGAGTCCCTTGGACTGCAAGGAGATCCAACCAGTCCATCTTAAAGGATCCAACCAGTCCACCCAGTCAGTCCTGGGTGTTCATTGGAAGGACTGATGCTGAAGCTGAAACTCCAATACTTTGGCCACCTGATGCAAAGAACTGACTCATTTGAAAAGACCGTGTTATTGGGAAAGATAGAGGGCAGCAGGAGAAGGGGATGACAGAGGATGAGATGGTTGGATGGTATCACCAACTCAATGGACATGGGTTTGGATAAACTCCAGGAGTTGGTGATGGACAGGAAGGCCTGGTGTGCTGTGGTCCATGGGGTTGCAAAGAGTTGGACAAGACTGAGTGACTGAACTGCACTGAACTGAACTGTCCAGAGGAAAGGTGATGAAAAGTATACTGACTGCCTTTATCCTTCCATCCCAAGACTTTTATTTGCCACAGTCAGCCTCTTTAATTCATCTCAAGGAATCGTTCTGTTTGAAAATGAGTATGGGACTGGAAATCTACAGTTAACCCATCAAAGAGCTTAAGAAAAAGTGAATATCCTCACATTAGTAGCTTAATATTATTTTCTGATAAATACTTGCTGTAAGTGTGGCTTTGAAGCAGTGTGAAGCAGGCCCCAGTCTCACACCACGACTGACTTTCTTTCTGTATCTCTCCCTGCCCCAGCCAACAACTCCCCTTCCCTAATTAAGGTTTAGTTTAAACAGCAAAAAGATGATCTTTCCTTTTGCAATGTAACTCAAGGCTGAGAAAGTCTTTTAAAATAAAACACAGAAGATAAGGTAACATAAAATTAATCATGAAAGTTCTGATTTTATTTCAGAGATTCTTCCACAGGGTGGACCTCCAAGACAGCCTCCTCAATTTCCATTTCTCACCCAGAGCAGTCTTGTGAGGCAGAGAAGGACCCCTGGTATGGCAAGGTGGGCTGAACCTGGGGATAGAGGACAGGCAATAAAGGGACTGAGGGAACACATATGAGTTGGGAAAGTGAGTGTCAATTTGACTATCCTTTCTCCCTCAATGAGAGACCTGATGCCTTTCTGAGTTACATTTGTTTTCTACACAGAAAGCAAATTGAGAGACTCTTAGATGTATATATTTCTAGTAGATTGTAATTTAATTAATTTCATTATTATCTTGGGACTCTATTAATTTTGTACAAATAATTACATTTACTTTCCCAGACTTCTGGGCTTTTCACTAAGGAGAGATCAAGCCGTACTTTGGCATTAAGGAAGGTACACTCTGTCAATAGTTCTAATTCACACCATTGTTGAATTGGAAAGCAGTGGGTGTGGGTTGGATGTACACTTGTTCTAGAATACTACTGGTGTCTTCAACTTACTTGCTATGTGATATTGGGCAAAGTCTTGAAGATTTCTAAGCCCCCTTCATTTATAGTAATAACTTCCCTCATAAAGCTCTTGGGAGAACTAAACAATACCTACTAAGTGCCCGGAGAAAAAAATGGCGACCCACTCCAGTATCCTTGCCTGGAAAATCCCGTAGACAGAGGAGCCTGGTGGGCTGCAGTCCTTGGGGTCGCAAAGAGTTGGGCACGACCGAGGAACTCACAAGTGTCCAGTAGGCAGAATTCTCACTCTCGGCTGGGCAACTTGCAGCTATGTAGAAAAGCTCAGTGTTCTTCCAAATGAGAATTTTTGGCTGGTTGTCTCTTTGTCTAGTTTTTATTTTCCTTGTCTCACATAGTTTACTTTTAAGGTAAGGAAAAGTTGACAGATTTATGAAAAAGAAAACTGAGAATGAATTTTAAAATTTAATTTACTTCCAAAATGCTTTAGAAAAAAAGTCTTCATTTTGTAAAAACGTTACAGTTGTATTGTGGTATGGCTACCAATTCGTGTGGTAGAAAAGTTTGTAACAGGGAACAGGAATGTAATGTAAATGTATTGAAATAATTACAAGACAATTGTAAATGTATTGAAATCTGGATATTGTCACCATGACATTGAGATGACTTGAAATTCTCCTTGTTAATTTTGTTTGAATATTTGTGATTTAAATGATATTCACCTATATTGAAGAAGTGATATCTTCTGATAAGGGCAAATAAGGGAGGTCTTCAAAGGAAAATAAAATATTCTTCAATTTGCTAAAACTGGTTTAATTATAACTGTCAAATGACAATATGAAAATAGATTTTTGAGTCTTAAATATGATAAGGATGGACTGAGCATTGAATCAGTAAAAATCTGTCTTTTCCTTTTCTGTTTTTTACTTTGTATGCTTTTAAAAGCATACTACTCATTAAAGAAAGGGTGAATATTTCAAAAACACCAAAAGAAAAATAGACATTAAGGTTATGATTTGTGAACTATAGAAACTTGCTAAAATGAAAAGCTATAAAGATCCCAACTGGTAAATTATTGAGGATATACACAAAGGTATATTTTCAAAGATATATCTGCAAATACATTTGTGGTGGCACTATTTAAACTTGAAAAAAAAAAAGAAACAACCTTAAATTTCCATATCTGGAATATTAGTTAAATGAGTTATATTGTATGTCCATATGATAGAATACCATGCTGCAGTCAAAAATCATGTCATGAAATACTTGTAAAGAACGGTAAATATTTACATTAAGTTATAATTCATTCAGTAAAAAACTCAGGTTACCAAAACGTTTGCACATCTATCACAATATCCAGACTTTGCCAACTGGTGTGGTCAAGAAAAGGTCACAATTGTAAAACAAACAGACTCCTCCGGGTAAATGAATAGAGTCTGGCCATTTCCCTTGGTTTCTACTTAGTATAAGATGGGGTCCTGTGAGTTTACTTATATGCGTTTCTTCTGTTCACCTGCTGCCATCGGCAGTCCTAGTTGACACCAGGCTCTGAGACACTGGGCTCCCAGACCCCAGGTCCCAGCTGGGGCATGTTTATCTGTAGTTCTCCCCCGACTGAAGCCCGGCCTCTTCCAGGCCAGGTGGCTGGAGGTAGGCTGCTGGAGAGCTGGAATTGCGGCTGCTCAAGCCAAATCTCTGCGGACCTTTTAGAGAGAGAAGCTGCCAGAGTCACTTTTTGTAAAGACAGAAACTGTGTTCCCTGCGTGCTAAAGACGTAAGCAGACTGCTGACTCCAATTCTTCCTTGATCTGAGTCCCTGCATTTGCCACATTTGGGTGGATTGTAAAAGTACAAGGGAAGATATTCCTTGCATGAGTGATGTTGGGTCAGAGACTGTACAGAAAATCTGCCTAGGCCCCCATTTACTATTTACTGTTTGCTCCCATTTGGAGTTCTTGTTCTCTAAGGTACAAGCAGTCCTTCTCCCCAGTGAGACAGAATGACAAAGTCCTTGGCTTTGGTTTGGGGTGTAAATCACTAGAGAAAATTCTCCCACTTTCTGCTCTTATTATGGATTCCCTTTCAAAGCCTTCTTTGTGACTTTTCTGCCATCTGGCCTCATCCAAAGCCTTTGCCATTCATTGGATATGTTTTATGCTTCCCAGGTGGTGTTAGTGGTAAAGAACCTGCCTGCCAGTGCAGGAGATGTAAGAGATGCGAGTTCGATCCCTGGATCAGAAAGATCCCCTGGAGGAGGGCATGGCAACCTACTCCAATTATTCTTGCCTGGAGAATCCCCATGGACAGAGGAGCCTGGGAGCCTACAATCCATGGGGTTGCAAAGATTCTGACACAACTGAAGTGTGCACAAATATGCACTTAAGTGTGCACTTAGCATGCACAAGGGGAAAGGCCTCATGAACTAAATTCATTTTCTCTTAAACTATCTGGACATGCACAGTCCAGGGTATAACAGGGGTTTGAGTCCAGTGATGTTCTGAGTTTACTTTAGCTTATCTTTTAATTTTGTTCTTTGCATAGAGGTCACTGTGTGTGTGTGAGCCCTTCTCCCCAGTAATAGACAAATCTTCATCCTGTGTAAAATACATAAGTAAGATCCATTGCTATCTTACTGTTCCCACTTACATCCTTTTAGCTGTGGAATGATATAAGGGTAAAATTTAGCTTATATCATTTCAGCTATGGATAGGTTTTGTGCTAAACTAATTTCAGTTCAGAAACACATGACCATTTTATACAGAGAAACAAACTGAGCCTTCCTGTCTACCTTTTATACCACCCAGACCTACAATTTAATTTTTCTCTTATGATCCCATAAAACATTGAGTATCCTATTTTCATCCCTAGCCTGGATCAACATTTATGGCCTCTCCTAAGTTCAAGGATCAGAAGAGAAACCCAGTATATGCTTAAATCATATTGGACCATCGTGGTGCCAGAACTTTAAAATTTGGAACTATAACACCAAGGATGCCCATAGTTGGCCCTCATGGCTCTTTGTGTTATTAAATATCCAAGAAAAGAGTCAGAAAATCTCAATTCTGAAGTTGTTTGTGTCTTTTGGAATCTGAGACTTACAAAGGACATACTCTTACCTTCTCCCATCAGAGATAAACAGAGGTTAAAAAAGATGCCTTACGATTTTCCCTGGTAGCTCAGACACTAAAGAATCTTCCTGCAATGTGGGAGACCCGGGTTGAATCCCTGGGGCTGGAATATCCCCTGGAGAAGGAGCTGACAACCTACTCTAGTATTCTTGCCTGAAAAACCCCATGGACAGAGGAGCCCAGAGGGTTACAGTCCATGGGGTCACAAGGAGTCAGATACGACTGAGTGACTAATACACATACACAAAAGGATTAGAGACACAAAGAAGAGAAAGAAGGACAGAAGGAAGGAGAGAGGAAAGGAGGTGGGAGAAAAGAAGGGGAAGGAAAAGGAAGAGAAGGGAATGGGAGAGAAAGAAACAAAGAAGGAAATGACAAAAAGGCGAGTTAAAGCCAGGAAGAGAAGAAAGGAAAATCAAGGAGAGGGTGTGTTTTTTGATGCCTGTGGAAAGTCTGCATTAAAGCAGAAAACTTCTCAAAGAAAATCTTATCCTTAACATCTTTGATCCTTGAGAGGGCATATCCTACAAATAATAGACTTAGGAAATTCACGATACCTCCCCGGAAGAAATCTATTTTTATTAAATTTGCCACTCCTTCAGCTAAACCTTAAATTTCGCCTAATTAGAAATGAATCAGATTAGAGTAACTCTTTCCTCAGAATAAGCCTAGATAACAAAAGAGGTGGGAAAAAAAATAATGGCTGGCATTGCAAAGGATCCTATTCCAAAAGAAAGCTTGAACATATACCGGAATTCAAATACACCTTATGGGAAACAATTCTATCAGAGGAGAGCAAGGAGTTCTGAATTTGATACACTGAATTTAAAACAACATCTTCAGATTAAGGGTCTTTAAAGCAAGACCATTAGAAAATAGTCAGTTGAAATCATTGAGCTTCAAATGGCAACATTATGAAACATAAAGAACCTATGTTTGATTATTCTGATATCAATATTAATGTGTTTCTAGCCAGCAAAACAGCATGACATTGTGAATATATATGTATAAGGTTAAAAACTATATTTAAATCAATTGTTCTTTCACCTGATTCCACTAGATTTAAAGTCAAAAAAAGAAATTTAACTTTGGAATGAAATGAACAGTCCCAGGCTAAGAAATAAATAGGAGACTAAGGCAAAAATAGGGAAAAAGTGTCAGCTTTAAATTTGTATCGTTAGCCAGAGCCATGATTCTAGACAGAAGTCAAATCAGCCATCTCACTTTTCTTGATTACTGAATCATCTGTGCCTTTTAAATATCATAAGTTGATAAAAATATATTATACAGTAAAACTGCAAAAATTAATGCTTTGCCCTAAATTTAAGTGATTTTGTTCTGTGTTTTTGCACCCCCCCCCCACTCTGAAGAGTTGAATATAATTACTACAAAAAGAAAAGGTGGTGGTGTTGAGCATGGCATATTTTGATTCCATGAAGGAATCGAATTTCTACTTCAAAGGTAAATATCTTAAATTTTACATTAATGTTTTATAAAACATAGAATTGAAATATATCATACAATGAAATATATGTTGCAAGTAGAAAAACTGACTTTTTATGAATTAGTTCTAGAAGAAAGCACTAATTACAAAATATATGCAAAATTTTAGTGATGTTCTTAATATTTCTTTATTTACCTTTTTTCTGGATAGAGTCTAGGTTTTCTTTCGTAAATTAGATTTTAGGAGTATGAATTTAAGAAGCATTATAGTAAGTCCATGGAAAATTTGAGCTCTTTGCTAGGGCTATTTTTAATTAAAATAAAAATTCGTATATATACACACAGGGATATTTATATAATTTTACATATTATGTGTATGTTATTTAAATTAAAATTATATCCTCTAATGATAAGTCAAAGAGGATTTTGGATAAAACCTCAAGAGCCTATATTTACACTTAATTCTTTGCTAATCTAACTCTGACTATGAAATAATTTGGCTCTTTATTCCACAAACTTTGCTATCACAATTTATAGCATGCATACAGTATTGATAAGAAATCTTGTGTAGTATAAAGAAGAGTTTGTGGTTTCAAGAAGGTAGCAAGATAAATTTAAGAGCTTTAATATCAGAACCGGATTTAGAAAAGTTGCTATGTATTTGAATATATGAAATTATGATAGTTCTAATATCACTAGAAATTAAATAGTAGGAAGCAGATTTTCTTTTTCTGTGTGCCAGCCAGAACTGAAATATATAAATCTTGCACTTATAAATATACATTATCTCATTGTAGATGAACCAGATGGTGGTAAAATGAAACTCATGTACAAAATTTTGGATACTGAGTTGCTCAAGTTTTCCTATCTTCTCAAGGTGGGATGGGAGTGTGGACTTCACCCTCTTCTATGAGGTGAGCTCTAACCCCAAGAAAAGATGAGTAGTTTAGAAATCACCTTCTAAGAACTCCAGACTGTCAGCTGTACAAATGCCAACATCTTTAAACTGAAAATGAACTGAAACTATTGTAAGAACTATCCAGGGAAGCCCTTACATAGCAAAACTGAATGAGAATTTAGGACAACACAAGGATACAGAAATTTGTTTGTATCTGGTAGCAGTGAATATTGGGAGGGAAGGGTGCAGTTTGGGGAGGCGGATAACCTGGGTTCAGGCAAGAAAGGTACGTTGCCTGAAAAACATTTAGAAGCAATTCTAAGAGTGACAAAGTCAGCCTGCTTTTATAAGTGCACCAGCAATTCTAACACGTGAATAAGATGTTCCTCCATGAGACACATGGCTCCCACTGCCCTCCCCCACTTTGGTGTACAACAGTCTAGTGGGGTGCATTTTAAGCCCAGAATGTACTACACATAGAAAACACTGAACTTTGTTCAGGAGTGTTATTGTTTGCATTATATTGGCTTGGATATTTTGGGAAAAAAATATAAAATTATCAAATAAGTACTTTTCTCAAAAAAGTGGGATTTTCATAAAAAGAAGAATGGCTATACAGTTTTAGAATAAAAAAATACAGAAACACTTTATCATTAGAGCAGAATAATAAGTATCAATATGCTTGTATTTCCTGTGCTTGGTCCAGTAATATGATCAGAAGTGGTGTTTTACCATGACTCATCTTAATGCCTAAATTATTAGATTATTATTATCTATGTTTTTTTTTTTTTTTCCTTATGAAACCTGGGCTTAATCTGAAGCAACAGGTAATATCAAAACTGGAGTAGGGACATAGGGAGCCTAGAACTGCTAGTGCAAGAAAACACAACCTTTTTAAGAGTCATGGGGCAGTGTCAGAAGGTCACACAGGCCAGCCTTACGGAGGCTCCCACAATTCAAAGCTACTACAAGATGAACATTAAAAAAAGAATGTGAATTATGGTTGAAAAACACAGAATTTATGAAAAGCCACAACTCTACAATGCTATGCAGAAAGAAAATTTCTAGAGAAAGCCTAGAGGAGAAAGAGAAAACCCTGTGACATCCATACAGGTCAGGGAGAAGGCCAAAGAAAAATCTAAAACTGCGTGGAGATGCAGGACAAATACCCACAGGACCTGTGGGCCATGCCCACTCGCCATCCACATCCCCCTCACTCAGTCCCCCTTACCCTGGCTACCGCAACAGACAGAACCTTAGGCTGTGAGAAACGTCAGTTAGAGAAAATGTTGAAGTCTTACCAAAAGAAAGGGAAGGTTATGTTTTCCCAGTGGAGCACTGTGAATGCCTTGGCGTGTATGTTATCACCCTTCCCCACGCCCCGCCCACTCACCCCTGACAAGTTGCCTTTTGCCATTTGCTGACTTGGGACTCCACTATTTCCGCTGTCTCCAGCCCTTACCGGAATTAGAGGGGTATTTGTCTTTTGGTGGGGTGTGGAATTCCGTGGTAGCTCAGTCAGCAAAGAGTCTGCCTGCAGTGGAGGAGACCCGGGATCAATCCCTGGGCCAGGAAGATCCCCTGGAGAAGGAAATGGCAACCCACTCCAGTATTCTTGCCTGGAAAATCCTATGGATAGAGGAGCCTGGTGGGCTACAGTCCATGGGATCGCAAGAGTCAGACATTGACTTAGGGACTAAGCCTTTTTTAAAATGTATTTTATTAAAATATAGCTGATTTACAATGCTGTGTTAGTTACTGGTATACAGGAAAGTGATTCAGGTATACATATATGTCCATTCTTTTTCATATTCTATGGTTTATAATGGGATATTGAACATAGTTTCCTTTGTAGAGGGGCATTGTGGTGGTCAGGCAGCCTCAGAGGTAAACACTCTTATCCTTCCTTCCTGTGAAAATAATTATTAGTAAACAATAGATTCTAGCTTTACATCAGATGTCTGTGGATTTTCATCTACACCAATGTCTGAGTGAATGTATATATTAATAGCCACTTTTCATCTGCAAAGGAATTAAATCCACTGTGAGCTTGTGGCATAAATTTTAAGAAAATAACACAAGTGGAATATTCAGTCACTGAATAAATGAAAGCTAATTGTGTTTCTGAGCATGTGCTTCTTCAACTGAGGATGCTTCTCAATCTGTTAGATGAGACCATTATGAAACTTTTATGATGTATCTTGCTCAACTCAATGGTATTCGGTAATCTTCTACAGGTCACTTGACCCTCATGAGCTTCATCATACTCACCAATAAGTAGGATGAATAAGTCCTAACCCACAGAGTTGTCATGAAAATATAAACCTTAGATAACATCTACAACAGGAGATGCCCAATAACATTTACTAACATTTTGTTAGTAAAAGCTGAATACAGGGTTTCGAGAGAAATAATACACTGAGTGTCCACTGCTGAAGAATCAGGCAAATTTCAGGTGATTTACCTGCAGGCTCTCACTTAGGCATCATAACAACTGTGAGAGAGAGATGATTATCTCCTTTGCAAATGAAAACCATGAGGCTCAGAGAAGAATATAAATTTCCAAGTCACAGAGTTCCCAAAGTGGTCCAATGGCTAAGATTCCATGGTCCCAGTGCGGGGGGCCTGGCTTCAACCCCTGGTCAGGGAACTAGATCCCACATGCTGCAGCTAAGAGATCTCATTTCACCAGTAAAGATCTTGCAATGCCACAGCGAAAATCAAAGGTCCTGTGTGCTGCAACTGAGACCTGGTACAGCCAAATAAACAAATATTTTTAAAAAACAAATTTCCAAAGTTTAGCCTAAATGATGGAGCTGGGATTGGATCTTAGTTCAGTCAACTTCCAGAGATGGCTCTTCTATGCCTTTCTGCCTGGAAACTGAATTGGAGAAAAGAAAATAAGTCAAAATGGGAGTACAGTTGGAGGAACAGACTATACCTGAGCTTTCCAATCATGCTACAATTTTATTAGAGGAATATACTAGGATTTAAGAGGATACCAAGCATCTGAATTACACAGCTGAGAGAGGGGACACATGTTTTGCCTTATCCTGAGATTCTTGGCCTATAGTCATTGAAGCCATGATCGCCAGTAATAAGACTACATTATTATATTTGGGCCATTTTGAAGACATAAAGACATTTTTGAGTCCCCATTCTATGTCCCATCAAACATATTAAAGTGATTCTCATTCCATGATAAATAAAACACTTAACAGACTTTTGAAAGATACTTTTGCTTTTGAGATTGTTGAGACTATGAGTAACAATTTATAGTAGGATATGATGTCTCCAAAAGCATCAGGCATGTTCAGGATTCTAGTGACATAAACACAGGACATGAGCCTACAGGTTTATTTCAAATTAAATGATATTTTAATGAACCTTAAAGCAAAATTAGCAACTTTAGTAGATTTTATACTTTTAAATGCTTAAGAAATCTTTAAAAAATTTTCTGTTATTTAATGTTTCTGTTATATGTTTTTCTGCTATTTTACTATTTTCTGTTATATTAATATCTTGTTAAATGTTTAATATTTTAATATTCTAACATTAGTTTCAAGGTTTTAGATCCTTGAAAAGTACGTAGATCTAGACCTCTACTTTCCAATACATAGCTGCTAGCCACCAATGGTTGCTGAGCACTTGAAATATGGCTAGTATAAATTAACCATTCAGTAAATATAAATATGTGCTGAATTTCACTGACTTAGAACAAAAAAGATGTAAAATTTCTCATTAGTAATTGTATACTTATCTGTTATAATATTATTACCTGATAATATTTCTGATATATTGTCATAATGTGTATTATTAAAATTAAGATTAATTTCATCAATTTTTAGAAACTTTTAAAATATGCCTACTAGGAAACTTGACACACATACTTGTGGCTTGCATTATATTTCTACTGGGCAACACTATTCAAGACATGGATCATGTCTAATGGTTAAAACTGTCCTAATCCTTCACATAAATTTGGCGGTCCATTTGACCTAACCTCCACCCTGAGAAGCTGCCTACATTTTGGCATATATAGTGTTTTCTCACTAATATTATGTGTGTGAATGCATGCCTAGTCACTCAGTAGTGTCCAACTCTTCGCGACCCCATGGACTGTAGCCTGCCAGGCTTCTCTGTCCATGGGAATTTTCGGGCAAGGATACTGGAGTGGGTTGCCATTTTCTTCTCCAGGGTATGTTTCTGACTCAGGGATAGAACGTGAGTCTCCTGCATCTCCTGCATTGTGGGCAGATTCTTCACTGCTGAGCCACTGAAACTCTAAAAAATACATACATTGTTTTTTATTATCTTTGTAAAAAATTTCAGTTTATGGCTATGACAATTTTCACAGCATCTGTGTTTAAGAAAGAAAAACAAACGCTTTCACATACACACATACACATGCATGAATTTTATACTTACTCTTTCCTGCATGGTTTGAGAGTAGATTTACTTATCCAGAATGTATATAATCATAATGGATTTTTGCTTAGTTTCCAACATTCAATGAGTCTGTTGTTTGTTTGAAGCACTTATTTGTATTAATTCATTTAAACCTCAAAACTATGATAGGCACTCTTACTAGTCTCATTTTATAGGGTGGAAAATGGAGGCATTATGAGCCTGAGTAACTTGCCCATGGTCACATAGCTAAGAATTAAATGGACCTGGGATTCAAGCCCGGGCAGTCCGGCTCCAGAGGCTGGGCTACTACTATTATTCAATCTTCCCTCTCGTCGATGACAACTTTTCACTTTCTAAAATGAAAAGCAGAGTGATTTAAATTAAGATTTAGTGATTATTTATTACATATGTGGTTTTTGGAATAGCCTGAAGAATTTGGATGCTGCACCTTTCTCCCTACCCCAGTAAATAAAGTCTCACCCTTGGAATTACCCTCTGCATCCATGTCAGAGTCACCAAGACTAATACAGGCATTCCACTGACATCATAAGATCTAATAATGGTTCATTGGAATTTGTACATTGCATGCCTTCTAATCAAAGACAGCAGACACTTTTAGGACTCTTTTTTAAAACTTTTTTTTTTGTTGTATTTAATAAAAATACATTTTGCTGAGAGCCTAGGTGCCAATTTCATGTGTATTAAAATATCGGAATTCCCTTCAAAGATTATAATGGGAATGCTGGCAGACCCTTCCCTGCGTCAGGTTTGGGTGGGTGGTACTTCTGTATATATCTGTTTTCATGGCATATTTGTGCATTAAAATTAAAATCTTGGTCAGGAATCAGATAGAAGCTTGTATTTTTGATTCACTCTTTTCTGTTATTGCTTATCATCCTCAAAGTTATATTTTCTTGGCATCTTGAAAACAAGGAATCTGGTTCCTATTCCTTTAGGCTATATAAATACACCCTGTTTATATTAAAATGATAAGCAAATATATAAAGTTGGAAAACATGACCACAGAAAACATTTTTTTCTCTCTCTATACTAAGCACCCTGATACACTTCTATTATTGCTAAACTTTTGCCCATGAGCAAAAGAAACTTCTTCACATTTGAACATTTTCAGAGATTACTTTCCATTGTAGTCAGTATTGTGTTTATAAAAATATCAAAGCACATATTTCACAAACATGTAAAACTGCAATATATGTTGTAGTATCTGTGGATGATATAGCCATAGTTTTCCTTTTTTGTAAATATAAGTATTTCAATATTTTTACCCTACAAATCAAGTAACTTTTAAGACAGCTAAACAAAGTGGAAAAGAGAATCGTGGAGATGCTGGATTTGAGTTTAGACTTCACCACTGATGAGCTATGTGATCCTGAACAAGCCTTCTACCCACCTGATCCTAAATTTCCTTTTATTTGTGGGGAGACAATAGTAACTACTTTCCAGGGTGGTTATGAAGTATACATAATACAGATTTAAAAATCTCATAGTGGACACTTAATACATATTACCTCCTTGCCCTTCATCTCATTTTTCTTTCATCCATTTATCAAGTTCAGTTAAAGGCAATTTATGTACCAATGAATATTCATTTACAATTTCGAAAACTACAAACAAACTGCACTAAGAAACATATTATTCTTCTATTTTTAAAAAGCAAGTTTATCCTTGCTTTTTTTAATGTTTACATTCCATTTGTACATCTTTTGGCTGGTTTCATCTTTTTAGAAAGCATGAATATATCACGGTTTTTAGATTGCAGATTCCTAGCAGATAAGGTCTGTGTAAAAGACTTTAATACGACGTCATAACATTCATGCATCAGTGAATATTTTCTTCTTGGGTTTCTTGTGAATAATTCCCTTTTAATTGCTATGATTATAATAGCAAATTATAATATATTTATAACATATAATTTAGAAAATTATATTTATAATATAAATTACAAATGAATTTCTGATCGTCGAAGACAGTCTTTTTTCTGAATTTTATTATTATTGATTTATTTATTTGGCTGTTCCAGGTCTTATTTGCAGCATGCAGGATCTTCATCGTGGCATGTGAGATCTTTATTTATGGCGTGAAAACTCTTCGTTGCTGCATGTGGGTTCTAGTTCCCTAACCAGAGGCTGAACCCAGGCCCCCTGCATTGAGAAGGTCAAGTCTTAGTCTTTGGACTCCCAGGGAAGTCCCAGAAGATATTCTTGTTGCCTATCATTTCATCCACTGGGCTAGGGCTTTGATTTTAGATATAATCTCATATTTGTGCACAGAGTCCCACCTCGTATAAATGTGCCATCTTTGCCTTCTGCCTTCTAGGTCAGGAAAGCCCTGGAACCTACTTGGACTGTGGAGGTCTAGGTGAGTTACCAACATCCAATCCCATACAACCCTCAGCCAAGGAGAGATGAGTCATCTGATCAGTGTTTCAGCTTCTGTCCTTCCCAACCAAGGCTGGAATGCATTTTGTAGCCTCCTCAGAAATGCCTGTGGACTCAAACCTTTGTGTCTTCAGTAGCCATGTAGATACTTCTTATTGGCTTTTTCCTCCATCTCTACCCAGTTCTTTCTGCTCCTTCCTCCTACTTCCTGGGATCACCTCCCAAATAAACTATGTATGCTCAAGTCCTTGGCTCAGGTTCCACTTTCAAAGCAACCCAATATAAAGCCCTGACCTTACAGTTCTCTTGAAATTCTTAAAGGTTTCCTTTTCCCGTCTGGATGAAGCCCAAACTCTTTAGCAAGATAAGGAAGATGCTTCAAGTTCTAACTCAGCTTGATCGCCTACTGGCTATCCCACATGCCTCCTAAACTCAAACAGCATTCAGCAAGTCGCTGTTCTGGATTATTCTATGTTCTCACATGCCTTTGTATCTTTAGAGATTCTTGTCTTGGTCTATAAAATTCTTTTCTCCCTCATTTCTCCTTTCGCCTTCAATTGACTAGCAACAGTCCAGTCAGGTGTTTCTGTTCACATGGTCCACTGCCATTATAGTCACCATTCCATTTTACTGTAAATGTAGCTTCTGATATATGAATTGGTAAAAGCTGATTAACAAATATCAGCCCTTGATTCCTGAGCATTGTCAATAAGAAAAGAGCTCACTTTGAAGGGAAAGAGACTTAGATAGAACAAAGTTGTCACTGGAGATAAACTTAGAAGTAAGAAAACATTGATTGCCCTTTTGTCAGAGCATTCATGGCTCTGAAAAAAACTGAATTGTCACCTTATACAGTTCTTTAACTTAATATCAGAGTTCTGGAAAAAGGAAGGCTGTAATAGAGACTGAGTTAAACAAAAGTCATATTGCTGGGTATTCAGAAAGAAACTGAGGGTACAGAACAGTGGGGAATGGTGGATTGGCAGATGACCAAGTGTTTTCCTTTTCTCTCTGCATATGTGTTATATTGTTTATATATAACATATGATGTGTATATATGAAATTTTGTATATATATGCCCATCTATGTATCTATATATTCCCTGATAGCTCAGTTGGTAAAGAATTTGCCTGCGGGAGACCCCAGTTCGATTCCTGGTCAGGAAGATCCCCTGGAGAAGGGATATTCTACCCACTCCAGTGTTCTTGGGCTTTCCTTGTGGCTCAGCTGGTAAAGAATCTGCCCGCAAGGCGGGAGACCTGGGTTCGATCCCTGGGTTGGGAAGATCCCCTGGAGAAGGAAAAGGCTACCCCCTCCAGTTTTCTGGCCTGGAGAACTCCATGGACAATCCATGGGGTCGCAAAGAGTCAGACACAACAGAGGGACTTTCACTTTCACTTCATATATATTTCATATCTACCTATCTGCTTCCCAGGTGGCTCAGTGGTAAAGAATCCACATGCCAAGGCAGGAGATGCAGGTTCAGTCCTTGGGTTGGGAAGATCTTCTGGAGGAGGAAATGGCAACCCACTCCAGTATTCTTGCTTGAGAAATCCCATGGACAGAATAGTCTGGTGGGCTGTAGTTCATATCGTTGTTGCAAAAGAGTCAGACGTGACTTGGCGACTAAACAACAGCAATCATTCTGTATGCATTAAAAAGATGAAGTGCTTGGCAGAAGCATACCGTGGTGCCCCAAGAATTGTCAGTTACGGTGTCCTTCTTAAGGCTGCTTCAACCAATCTCACACATGGGGAATTGTTGGTCTGGGTCATTTTTCACTATAATCTGCAGTAAGTTGACAAGTTTATCAAGTAAAAATATAATTTGAATTTCAGATAAACAATAATTTTAATGCATAAATATGTCTCATATGTTACATGGGAAATACTTGTACTAAAAAAATATTCGTTTATCTGAAATTTACATTTAACTGAACTTCTTGTATTTTATTTGGTAACCCTCTCTGGTAGCCTGGGAATCATGGGAATATTCATGTAAGAAAGAGACTCACAGCTCTAAGTCTCTAGTCTCTTATTTGAAGCCTTTAGATAAAGGGCCTCAGGGAGGCCAAGGTTAAAGCAACGTAACTGGTAGACTAGGACAAAGAATTACTACTGGTTGATTATTTGGGGACCATACCCAAACTGGTCTAGGGAATAAGCTGTGCTTATCTCTCCCTCTTACTAGAATATGAACTCTTAAGAGCAGGTACTATGCTGTATCTTTTAACAAAGATACACCCTTCACAAAAATGAACTCAAAATGAATCACAGTTCAGTTCAGTTCAGTCGCTCCGTCATGTCCAACTCTTTGCAACCCCATAGACTGCAACACGCCAGGCCTCCCTGTCCATCACCAACTCCCGGAGTCCACCCAAACTCATATCCATTGAGTCGGTGATGCCATCCAACCATCTCATCCTCTGCCATCCCCTTCTCCTCCCACCTTCAACCTTTACCAGCATCAGGGTCTCTTCCAATGAGTCAGCTCTTCATATCAGGTGGCCAAAGTATTGGAGTTTCAGCTTCAACATCCGTCCTTCCAATGAACACCCAGGACGGTCGCCTTCAGGATGGACTGGTTGGATCTCCTTGTGTCCAAGGGACTCTCAAGAGTCTTCTCCAACACCACAGGTCAAAAGCATCAATTCTTTGGTGCTCAGCTTTCTATATAAAATGCAAAACTATACAAATCCTAGAAGATAACATAAAAAAAAAAACTGGATGCCCTTGAGTATAGTGATGACTTTTTAGATATAACACCAAAGACATGATCCATGGAGGAAATAATTGATAAGCTTGACTTCATTAAAGTTTAAAAATTTTGCCCTGTGATAGGCAATGTCAAGAGACTGAGAAGACAACACAGACTAGAAGAAAATATTTGCAAAAGACACTTCTAAAAAAGGACCATTTTCCAAAAATCACCAAAAGACTTAAAACTCAACAATAAGAAAAGAAACAACCCAATTTAAAAAATAGGCCAAAGACTTTAACAGATACTTCACAAAAGAAGATATACAGATCACAAATACACATGTGGAAAGATGATCTACATCATATGTCACCAGAGAAATTCAAATTAAAGCAATGAGATGCCACTAGACACCCATTAGAATGGCCAAAATCTGGAATACTGAGAACATTAAATACTGCTGATGATATGGAATTACAGAAACTCTCATTCATTCCTGGTGGAAATGCAAAATGTTACAGCTACTTTGGAAACAGCGAGACAGTTTGTTTTAAAACTAAGTCTACTCACTACACCACCCAGCAATCATGCTTCTTGATATTTATCCAAAGGAGTTGAAAACATGTCCACACAAAAACCTAAGCATAATGTTTATAGAAACTTCCTGCATAATTGCCAAAACTTGAAAGAAACTAAGATGCCCTTCAGTAGGTAAATGGATAAATTTTGGCACAACTGGATAAAGAACAATTGTGTGTTAGTCACTCAGTCATGTCTGACTCTTTGTGACCTCATGGGATGTAGCCTGCCAGGCTCCTCTGTCCATGGGATTTTCAAGGCAAGAATACTGGAGTGGATTGCCATTCTCTTCTCCAGGGGATCTTTCTGACCCAGGGATCAAACCTGGGTCTCCTGCATTGCAGGCAGACTGTTTACTGTGTGAGCCACTATTATTCAGCATTGAAAAGAAATGGACTATCAATCCATGAAAGGACATGGAGAAAATTTTAAATGAACATTTGTAAATGAATAACAGTCACTTATCAAAAGGCTACATGGTGATTCTAACTATATAACTTTCTGGAAAAGGCAAAACTTTGGGAACAGAAGATCAGTGGCTGCCAGGGATTGCAGGGGAGATGAAGAGGCATAGCACAGAGGATTTTTAGGATGGTGGAAAGCTCTGTATGATATCATATTGATGGACGTAAGACATTTGTCCAAACCCATAGAATGTGCAACACCAAGAGTGAAACCCTAACATAAACTATGGACTTCGGGTGACTATGGTGTGTCAGTGTAGGTTCTTCACTTATAACAAGTGTGTTATTCTGGTGGGAGACATTGATAATTAAAGAAGCTATGTATTTGTGGAAGCACACGGTAAATGAAAAACCTCTGTACCTTTCCCTCAATTTTACTGTAAACCTTTAGGTTTACAATGGCAGTTTTAACTACTCTAAAAAAATAAAATCTTAATTGTATATTATCTAGGGTGGAACAGATCACCAGCCCAGGTGGGATGCATGAGACAAGTGCTCGGACCTGGTGCACTGGGAAGACCCAGAGGGATCGGGTGGAGAGGGAGGTGGGAGGGGGGATCGGGATGGGGAACACATGTAAATCCATGGCTGATTCATGTCAATGTATGACAAAACCCACTACAATATTGTGAAGTAATTAGCCTCCAACTAATAAAAAAAATTTAAAAAAATTAAATTAAATTAAATTTTAAAAAAGTCACAAGCATGCTAGACAGAAAATGTATAGTAAAGGATTCAATGAGTAATTCTACAAAGAGTAGAAGTATATTAGTTCATTAGTTTTCAATTGTCCTGTGTAAGGACATTATAAAAATATACCAGTCCTCTTTATTGTCTTTTGGAGAACAATATCAGATTTTTGCAAAGTTTACAGGAACAACTCTGGGATTTTCATAACTGGGCTAGAGCTCTGAAGAATAACCTTTTGTTTTGGTATTAGTCACAAATACCACTTCACCTCTCAGTTCAGTTTTTCTTTGTCCGAGAATGAATTAGACATATAATTTAACAAAGCACAATGAACACATAAGTGAGTTAAAACCAGACTTCAAGGAAATGGATGGATGAATTGAAGAAAGATAAGGGTTTTTTTTTGTTTTTTTTGTTTTACTTTGTTAGTGTCTTTTCTGATAAGCACCAAATTCTCATTAAGAAGGTTCTTACTTGTTGAAAAGTAAGATCAATCTAAAATAATATTTTTTTTAGTTTTAACATTGAAAGATTTTCTTTAAATGACCTATCATTAAATATTCGATAGATGGTGATCATAGCAGTGAGTAAAAGTTCAACCACAAAAGAATACAAAAGAGAATATTCCTTAGCAATGGGATTGCACCCTTAGTTCCCCAGGAAATTTAACATGTTTAAGGCAGATATGATTTTTAAAATTTGATTCAAATCTGAAGGAAAAAAAAAAACTCCTACAATAATTTCCCCAAATTTGATCTGTTTGGATTTGAACACACTCCCTATTAAAATCTGATTCTTT
The DNA here is from genome assembly GCF_023699985.2 of Odocoileus virginianus. Lineage (NCBI taxonomy): Eukaryota > Metazoa > Chordata > Mammalia > Artiodactyla > Cervidae > Odocoileus > Odocoileus virginianus. Next base: position 7,633,834 of record NC_069703.1, on the reverse strand, counting down.
CATCAATAGGACTTGGAATATTTTATCAGTTAAATCATAATAATATGGAATCAAAGTTAGAACAATATTTCAAACCCGTCATTAGTGCTTCAGATAACAAAAGCTGACATTTTGTGCTCATTTGCAGTCAGCAGGCGTTTGACAGGAAGATATCAAGTGGAGAGTTTCAGAAATTTTCACAGAACTGATGGGATGTCTATACGGTGCTGTCTCTGGCGAGGAGCAAACTTTTGTAACCAATGTGAGTAACAAGATTAAAGCCAATAGATGCCTAATCAGACCACTCTTTTGTACATAGAAAAATGACAATTATCCAGAATTGTCCTATATAAAACTAAGTGTACAAAATACCCATGGTGTATACACGTAGGCTTTATTACTCTACTTTTTCACACCGGATGCTCTGTGTTGGATCCTTGGCAAGTGAACAGATCACCACTTACTACACAAAATCTCTTTCTGATACTTGATGTCTTTTTAGAAAACGAACAGAAGAGACCTGAGAGCATGGCAATCAATTTCTTTTCCTTCTAGTTATCTTTACACATGAAAAAAAAAGATTTTTAAAATATTTTTATTAAAAAACAAAAGCATCTGTTATACGTATGTGTATCATTTATTTTTATATTTTTTCATTTTGGGCTTCCCTGTTGTCTCAGATGGTAAAGAATCTGCCTGTAATTCAGGAGAAATGGTTTCCATCCCTGGGTCAGGAAAATCCCCTGGAGAAGGGAATGGCAATCCAATCCAGTATTCATGCCTGGAGAATTTCATGGTCAGAAGAGCCTGATGGGCTATCCATGGTGTCACAAAGAGTCGTGTATGACTAAGTGATTAACACTTTCCTCTTTTTATACATATATTTTATTTAAAAATTAGAATACTGACTATAGAGTAAGTATTTTAACAAGTTATTGGGATATCAGTCAGTTCAGTTCAATCGCTCAGTCGTGTCAGACTCTTTGTGACCCCATGAACTGCAGCATGCCAGGCCTCCCTGTCCATCACCAACTCCCAGAGTCTACTGAAACTCATGTCCACTGAGTCAGTGATGCCATGCAACCATCTCATGCTCTGTTGTCCCCTTCTCCTCCTGCCTTTAGTCTTTCCCAGCATCAGCATCTTTTCCAGTGAGTCAGCTCTTCTCATCAGGTGGCCAAAGTATTTTAGCTTCAACATCAGTCCTTCCAATGAATACCCAGGACTTATCTCCTTCAGGATGGACTGGTTGGATCTCCTTGCAGTCCATGGGACTCTCAAGAGTCTTCTCCAACACCACAGTTCAAAAGCATCAATTCTTCAGTGCTCAGCTTTCCTTATAGTCCAATTCTCACATCTATCCATGACTACTGGAAAAACCATAGCCTTGACTAGACAGACCTTTGTTGACAAAGTAATGTCTCTGCTTTTTAATATGCTGTCCAATTGGTCATAACTTTCCTTCCAAGGAGTAAGTGTCTTTTAATTTCATGGCTGCAGTCTTCATTTGCTGTGATTTTGGAGCCCAGAAAAATAAAATCAGCCACTGTTTCCACTGTTTCCCCATCTATTTGCCATGAAGTGATGGGACCAGATGCCATGATCTTAGTTATCTGAAAGTTGAGCTTAAGCCAACTTTTTCACTCTCGTCTTTCACTTTCATAAAGAGGTTCTTCAGTTCTTTGTCACTTCTGCCACAAGGGTGATGTCACCTACATATCTGAGATTATTGATATTTTTCCCAGCAATCTTGATTCCAGCTTGTACTTCTTCCAGCCCAGTGTTTCTCATGATGTACTCTGCATATAAGTTAAATAAGCAGGGTGACAATATACAAGACGCGGTCCTCTTCCTATTTGGAACCAGTCTGTTATTTAATGTCCAGTTCTAACTGTTGCTTCCTGACCTGCATACAGATTTCTCAAGAGGCAGGTCAGGTGGTCTGGTATTCCCATCTCTTTCAGAGTTTACCACGGTTTATTGCGATCCACACAGTCAAAGGCTTTGGCAGAAATAGATGTTTTTCTGGGACTCTCTTGCTTTTTCGATGATCCAATGGATGTTGGCAATTTGATCTCTGGTTCCTCTGCCTTTTTGAAAACCAACTTGGACATCTGGAAGTTCATGGTTCATGTATTGCTGAAGCCTGGCTTGGAGAATTTTGAGCATTACTTTACTAGCGTGTGAAATGAGTGCAATTGTATGGTAGTTTGAGCATTCTTTGGGATTGCCTTCTTTGGGATTGGAATGCAAACTGATCTTTTCAAGTCCTGTGGCCACTGCTGAGTTTTCCAAATTTGCTAAAATTTGAGTGCAGCACTTTCACAGCATCATTTTTTAGGATTTGAAATAGCTCAACTGTAATTCTGTCACCTCTACTAACTTTGTTCATAGTGATACTTCCTAAGGCCCACTTGACTTCACATTTCAGGATGTCTGGCTCTAGGTGTGTGATCACACCATTGTGATTATCTGGGTTGTGAAGATCTTTTTTGTACAGTTCTGTGTATTCTTGCCACCTCTTCTTAACACCTTCTGCTTCTGTTAGGTCCATACCATTTCTTTCCTTTATTGAGCCCATCTTTGCATGAAATGTTTCCTTGGTATCTCTAATTTTCTTGAAGAGATCTCTAGTCTTTTCCATTCTATTTTTTTCCTCTATTTCTTTGCATTGATTACTGAGGAAGGCTTTCTTATCTCTCCTTGCTCTTCTTTGGAACTCTGCATTCAGATGGGCATGTCTTTCCTTTTCTCCTTTGTCTTTTGCTTCTCTTCTTTTCACACCTATTTGTAAGGCCTCCTCAGACAACCATTTTGCTTTTTTGCATTTCTTTTCAATGGGGATGGTCTTGGTCCCTGTCTCCTGTACAATGTAACGAACTTCTGTCCATAGTTCATCGGGCACTCTGTCTATCAGATCTAGTCCCGTAAGTCTATTTGTCACTTCCACTCTATAATCCTAAAGGATTTGATTTAGCTCATACCCGAATGGTCTAGTGGTCTTCGCCACTTTCTTCAATTTAAGTCAGAATTTGCCAATAAGGAGTCCATGATCTGAGCCACAGTCAGTTCCTGGTCATGTTTTTGCTGACTGTATAGAGCTTTTCCATCTTTGGTTGCAAAGAATATAATCAATTTGATTTTAGTGTTGCCCATCTGGTGGTATCCATGTGTAGACTCTTCTCTTGTGTTGTTGGAAGAGGGCATTTGCTGTGACCAGTGTGTTCTCTTGGCAAAACTCTATTAGCCTTTACCCTGCTTCATTCTGTACTCCAAGGCCAAATTTGCCTGTTACTCCAGGTGTTTCTTGACTTCCTACTTTTGCATTCCAGTTCCCTATAATGAAAAGGACATCTTTTTGGGGTGTTAGTTCTAAAAGGTCTTGTAGGTCTTCATAGAACCGTTCAGCTTCTTTAGCATTACTGGTCGGGGCATAGACTTGGATTACTGTGATATTGAATGGTTTGCCTTGGAAATAAACAGATCATTCTGTCATTTTTGAGATTGCATCCAAGTACTGCATTTCAGACTCTTTTGTTGACTATGATGGCTACTCCATTTCTTCTAAGGGATTCCTGCCCACAGTAGTAGATATAATGGTCATCTGAGTTATATTGGGATATAGCAGTCAGAAAAACAGGGTCTCTGTTTTACCTAGCTTAGGTGCTAGTGAGGAGATATACATTAAGTACCCCATGTGCCAAGTTGTGAGATGTGCCCTGAAGAAGTGTAATAAAGGGTACAGTGGATAGGGGATCGTAAAGAACTAGAAAATGGTCAGGATGGCCTCTTTGATGTCACATGAGGAAGTAAACCTTATAACTCTGGGAGGAAAGAGCATTCTAGGCAAAGAGAACAGCCACATACAAACATTTATGCTATAAATGGACTTGGTTTGTTTGAAAAATTGCCCGTATGACCAGAGTGGGGCAAGGTGTCAAGCAGAGAGAGATAGGATATCAGTTCAAAGAGACAGTGGATGGTCAGATTATAGAGGGATTTGAAGGCTGTGATAAGGACTTTGGGTTTTACCAGGAGCAGATGGAAACAATTGGAAGTGACATGATCTGATTTGTGACTTTAAAGGATTGCTTTGTTTATTGTATGGAGCATAGATCATACAGAAACAAGTAAGGAAGGCAGAAGACAGCAATCCAAAAGCACAGCATTGTTGCTTTGGCCACAGAGAAGAATGCGAAAAGAGGATATAAAAATGACTTTAATATGATAATCCCTAGGGATTAAGAGATATCACTTATATGTGGAATCTGAAAAACTGATATAAATGAATTTATTTATAAGATAGAAATAGACTCACAGACAGATAAAAGCTTATGATTACTAAAGGGGGGAGTAGGGATGGGAGATAAATTAGGAGTTTGGGATTAACATATACACACTGTTAGAGATGAGCTAGATAAACAACAAGGACCCACTGTTTAGCATAGGGGACCATATTCAATGTCTTATAACAACCTATAATGAAAAAGAATCTGAAAAATAATTGAATCACTTTGCTGTACATCTGAAATTAAAAATATATTGTAAATCAATGATACTTTAATTTTAAAAACAGTTTAAAAAAGAATGACCTTAAGATTTTCATTATAAGTAGCTGGTAGAGTCTGTTATACACAGGGAAGTAAGTCAAGAAGAGAAAAACAAATATCATATGTTAATGCATATATGTAGAATCTAGGAAAATGGTGCAGACGAGTCTATTTCCAAGGCAGAATAGAGAAACAGACATAGAGAATGGATATATGGATACAGAGGGAAAAGGGGAGGGTGGGATGGATTGGGATATTGGGAGTGACACATTTAGACTGAGGTTTCCCTGGTGGCTCAGCCCATAAAGAATACACCTGCAATGCAGGAGACCTGGGTTCGATTCCTGGGTGGGGGAGATCCCCTGGAGAAGAAAATGGCAACACACTCTAGTATTGGTGCCTGGAGAATTCCACGGACAGAGGAGCCTGGCAGGCTACAATCCATGGGTTGCAGAGTTCGACACGACTGAGCGACTAACAGTTTATACATACCATGTGTAAAATAGATAGATAACGGGAAGCTGCTATAAAGCACAGGAAGCTCAGCTCTGTGACAACCTAACGGGGTGTGATGGGGCTGGGGAAGAAGAGTCGCCCAACAGGGCGGGGATGTGTGTACACATATGGCTGATTCACTTTATTGTGCGACAAAAACTAGCACAGCCTTGTAAAGTAATTATATTCCAGTTTTTAAAAAATGTAATATGTTGAGATGGGAAGACTAAAGAACAAATTTGGAGAGACCAATCAAGAGTTGGACTTCATACATGTTGAATTTGAGTTACCCATTAGACAGTGATAGGTGATGCTAAGCTCACAGCTGATATGTAGATTTGTTAATTGGAGGAACTATTAAGGCTAGAAATGCTTTTTTGAGAGTAATCATCTATGGAGGGTATTTAAAGACTTGAGTATGAATGATATCACCCTGAAAGTGAGTATAAATAGAAAAGAAAAGAATTCTAAGGATTGAATCTTGAAATAGCCAATGTTCAAAAAAAGAAAATATGTCATGGGCCCGAGAAAGAGTGGTCAATAAAGTAACTGGAGAATCAAGAGAATGAAGACCCTTGGAGTAGAAGAAAGCATTTCAAGAAGAAAGAAGTGATCAGAATATCAGATGTGACTGAGAGTTCAAATAAAAAGTAAATAGAAATACATGTTGGATTTGGCAACTTCATGGTCATGGGTGGTCTTAACAAGGATGATTTCTATGGAATGGTAGGTGAGCAGTAGTATGTTGATAAATTTTAAAAACTGACTACCAGGCAAAAGAAAGCTCTGATTTGAAGCATTTTCCAATTTCCGTGGTGTAAACACTCCCGCTATTGCCAGTTTCAAGCTGCCAGTGTGACATTCGAATATGAAACTGGGAAACAGTGTGCACAATTGGCTCTTGTAAGCAGGGGAAAACCAGCCTGGCACACAACTTTTGGTGTGGATGAACATTTTTTTTTAAAATTCTATTAAAATATATATGTAGCAAAGTAAATATGGTTTATTGATTTTAAGGTATATTGAAAGAGTCCATGATTTCTAGTGATGAAAATTTATCTTCCTGGGACTAGTTACAAGGTTTTGCCAGTCATGGATACTATAGATAGGTTTCATATTTGATAGAGCAGTTTTCTAACTAGCATTATTAAAATGTCTTTGCAAATTCTCAAGGTTTCAAAAGAGGAAAAAGAAGTTAATCTCTAGATTTGGTCTTAAGTATCAAATACCAATCTCTACCAGGTATTTGGTATACCAGGCTTCCCTGATATATCAGGGAATTTGGTATTGGAATTTGGTATATCAGGTAGCTGACGTACCCAGATAGCTCAGTTGGTGAAGAATCCACCAGCAATGCAGGAGACCCCGGTTGGATTCCTGGTTTGGGAAGATCCGCTGGAGAAGGGATAGGCTGCCCACTCCAGTATTCTTGGGCTTCACTTGTGGCTCAGCTGGTAAAGAATCAGCCTGCAGTGATGGAGATCTGGGTTTGATCCCTGGGTTGGGAAGATTCCCTGGAGAAGGGAATGGCTACCCACTCCAGTATTCTGGCCTGGAGAATTCTATGGACCGTATAGTCCATGGGGCCACAAAGAGTCGGACAGAACTGAGCGACTTCCACTTTCACTTTCACAAATCTCTAGCTTTGGCACCTTGATATCTATTTCTTTACTGATATTTGGGCAACATATTGGGATTGTTAGCCCCGTTTTTTTTTCTTGGTGTGCCAGAGTTATGAACCTAACGCACTTACATATGAAATTTACAATTTGTATTCAATACCTTCATTTTTAGGGCTTCCCAAGTGATGCTAGTGGTAAGGAACCCACCTGCCAACACAGAAGACATAAGAGATGTGAGTTCAATCCCTGGGTCAAAAAGATCCCCTGGAATAGGATATGGCAATTCACTCCAGTATCTTGCCTGGAGAAACCCCATGGACAGAGGAGCCTGGCAGGCTAAAGTCCATGGGAATGTAAAGAGTCGGACAAGACTGAAGCAAGAGCTCACACCCATGCGATTGCATTTTTAAATATTTTTTAAACTTTACTGGTAGCATATGTTCCTTATAGAAAAAATATTTATATAGTAATACTAAAAGAAAAATAAAACATACTTGTACTTACAATGTACAAAATATTATAACCCACAATATATAAAAGACTTCTAAGAATCAATAAGAAAATGGTAAACAACCAATGGAAAGACTGGCAAATTAAACAGAAATTTCATAGAAAAGAAAGCTCAAATGGCCTATAAACATATGAAAAGATGCTTACTCTAATTAGTAATCAAAGAAATGCAAATTAGAATAATAATGAGACACAATTTCACACCTACCAGATTGGCAAAAAATGTTTTAAAAATTGGACAAAAATGTTTTAAAAATTGGACAATATAAATTGCTAAGGATGTAGAACCAGGAAAACTCTGATGGGGGTATAAATTGATATAGCCAAATTTAAAAACTGACAGGCATTAATCAACAAAGTTGAACATGCACAAATCTTAAAATCTAGCACTTTTTATTTCCCAAAGAAATTTCTGTACTTGCACACCACAAAATTTATATAAAGACATCCAAAAGAGAATAAGAAAAAAGAAAGAGAGCAAGCATTAGAATAGAGAAGAAAACTTAGGTAAAATCATATTATGGGATATTACTAGTAGTGGAGATAAACAAGTTACTGCTACATAATCAAATTAGATGAATCTCAAACATGTAATATTAAGTGAAAGAATAAGTCACTGATGACTATATACAGTATGATTCATCCTATAAAAATGTTTTTCAAAAACATGCAAACAGTATGCACACATTGGTGGTTAAAAAATACAAAGAAATGGAAGGGGCCGATGAACATAAAATTCAGGATAATAGTTACTTCTGGGTAGAGGAAGGAAATGAGATTGTAGAGGTTACATAGAGGGTTTCTTATTTTCTGATAATGTTTTATGTCTTAACCTTGGTGGGAGAACATGGATGTCCATTTTATGATTTCTGAACTATAAAATGTTTTATAAGTTGCTTCATGTGATGCTATTTTTCATTTGTATGTATAACATATAGTGTAATATTGGTGTATATGTACCAAAAATGAAAAACTGGAAGAAGAAACAATAGATTTAGTTAAGGGTAGTTATTAGTAATCTAGATAAACAACATAATCTGATATCTTGGTAAGACTAGGGATGGAAAGGAAAGAAAAAAATGCACAAGACAATAGATAATAAAAAGCTGTCAACACTGATCAATAGCATAAGAGAAGGGAGGTGATGGAAGATGTCCCCATGCTGAGAAGCCCAGCTGATGTTGTGCGCAGCAGCGTTAGAGAGGAAATGACTTCAAGCAGGCTAAAGTATAATGGACCTTATTCAGGAGCAAGGTCAGAGGCAGAAAATAATATTTAGTAGTCACCTGGTTATTATAAGAATTGACTGTACAAGAGTGGATATGTTCTCCCAGGAAAATAATGTGAAATAGAAGCACAGATCTTGAGGAATTTCTTTAACAGGGGAAGAAATAAGTTAAGTAAAGGAAGTCTTGCCCTCCTCCAATTTATTCTTCACACTGATGCCAGAGTAATATTTCTAAACCACAAATTGATCATGCCACCTCCACTGGCCAAAACTCTTTATAGCTTCAGGATGATTTCCAAACTTGACAGCCTGCCAGAAAATGCTATTTACATTGTGATTGTATATCCAGCCAGCTCCGTCCGTTTCCTGTGACTAACATCCAGCCAGCCTGTATTCCAACCTCACTGAAGGACTGGGTACTTTCTCTCACTGCTGCATGCTACTTTTTCTTCTCACTGGGTGAGGCGTGATCATCCTAGCAGACCTAGTGTCTCCCCCTCTTGGAAACCTTCCCTACCTTCTCTAAGTAGACCAGATTCTCCTCTTTTTAACTTTGTAGAAACCTTTTCATGGCTCTAGGATGCATTAGTCATACTCATTTTTAACTGTCCCACTTTTTGTCTCCTGCTTACAGACTGAACTTTCATTTCTGTATCTGCATTTTTTAGCTATATTGTACCAAGTGGGCCTTTAATAAATGCTTGCTAAATAAACAAATGGATAATCAGCTAGACCGATAATAAATGAATCCGTCAAAGAAGGTGTCAGAAAGATGTATCAGGAGAGATTTTGGAAGGGATATGAATGGGTGATAGAATCATGTTACCCCCAGGCTACAGGGAATGAGAAAGAAAAAACACTTGATCTAACACTGAGGCAGTCAGTGGAGTGCTCTGAGAGTTACGGTTCAGCAAGCAGTTTGACCAGAAGCCAGGGGAAGGCTGAGCAGGCATGGTCAGAGCACTGAGAGTTAAGTGAAGCTGGAGTCATTGTGTGCGATTAACCCTAGCTGAGAAGTCCAGTGACTAAAGGAAACAACAGTGAGGTCAGGTTCAAGCAAAGACTTTCAGAAGGGTGTGTATACACACATGCCTGGGAGAAGTGATGATAGGCTGCACTCAGGAGGAGGCACTAGAGAGCAAAACGGTCTGGGAGCTGGAAAGTGACTTTGCATCAATGGCACCAGTAGGCATGCAATCTGAAGAGAGAATGGGATGATGATTGTATAAAGAAACTGAAGGTTAAGTGGAGAGAAAGATGATGGCCTTATAATGTTGGAGGTGGGATTATCCCCAGAAGGGCAAAGCTCCAGCTGGAAATGTCTGCAGGAGGAAGGGCTAACTGAAGGGTGAGAGTCTGACAAACAGTGTGGGTTATAGTCGTCTGGGTGGTTTCCTAATATTAGAGCAGCGTGAGGGCTGGATGTCTAGACTGCATGTAAGAAGCTATAGCTTACAGCTAATGAAGATAAACCACCCAACCTTCCATTTGCTGCCTTTTCCAAAGAATCCAACACACCCGTGTACTTCCTGTCTCCCAAACCTGCTGTGTTGAAGGTCCTCAGCATTTCGTCCAGACATTTTACTTCTGTTTCAGTGTTTAAAGTCTCCTTGGTTCACATTCCTTGAGGCAAACAAGAGCACATTTGTCCCACCCATGCTGCCCAATGTTGTTGCTCAGTTGCTAAATTCTGCCCAACTCTGTGACCCCATGGACTGAAGCAGTCCAGTACACACCAAACATCATACACAGCTTATCCTACTACTGTGATAGTGATGGCTCAAAATTCAAAATTACTTTTTATATGTATATCCATATTTCTTAGTTTTTGTGTCTTTCTGTTAAAACAAGTGAATGTTGGGATCTAGCCAGTGATTTTGATGGCAGCCAAAAAACATTATTTATGAATATACTAAAACACTCTGCCCTCGTTTTCCACCTCCTGCCTTCATGGTTATATATCTACTTGTGATCTTGATAACTTACTTTTTGAAACTGGAATGAGTTGTTGTATTTAACATTGTTTCAAAGTCCTCACCCCAGTGTCTATAAAATCTTAGTTTTAGAGCATAGTAGCTAATCCTTGGTATCATACTGGCTATTGCTGAACACTGGGCCATCACTTTCCAGTTGTGTGAGTTTAAGCAGGACCCTCTCTCTGTGAACCTCAGTTTCCTTATCTGTAAGGTGAAGATTAGAGTGGTCCTAGCCCATGAAGTCATTGAATAAAGTAAGTGAACCTGGTGCTAACAATAGATTATTCAACAAACATTTATCCATAGTAGAACAATTATAATGCTAGTATGATTTAACAGGAGAGTTTGCTTTTTATCCTACATCACTTTTGCAATAAGTATTTAATAACAAATAACATACAACCCTCTCCCTCATCTCTTAATCTGGTGGAATAATTGGTCATGTATTGTGAGGTCAAACAGTTTTTGAAATGTTAAAAAAAAATACAAAAAGTGATCTTGAATGTTTGAGTTTCATAGCTAGTGAAACTCATGTGAACCATCACATCCAAGGTGTTCAAGAGCTAGCATTACAAAACTGAATCTTGCAGGAGTCTTCTCTTCAAATATGGTTAATAAAAACACATTGAAGGTATGAACTGAATGGCCACATGACTTGATGTCATTTTTTTTAGTGGTTGCCAAAGAAATGAAAGCTGTGTAATTTAGGGTGAATGAGCTGGGGAAAAGTACCCAAACTAAAAATTCTTAGTTGATTTCAGGGAATGAAGTTGGTCCCCTGGAACCAGTTCTTTTTAATGTTAAGCTACTCTCAGTTGTTGCTCCAGAAATCGTGACAATGTCTTGGTTTCTGTAAAAAGGCTGGGACTTATTAAACCCACCACAGCCCCAGCTTTCAGGACCATATTAGGCATTTGCGAGAGCCTTGTCCCACAGAACGTGATCTCAAGACTGCCAAAATGAATGGCAAAGAGGCTGCGTCTCAGGATATCATTAGTGGATTACTTCTGTCTATAGATTATGTTAAAAGGTATTTAGGAAACTGTAATTTTAAGCCTGTTTCATGTGCCTGGCATTGAGAAAGCAATAAAAAGTTGAGCTGCCATCAGAATTTCTAACGAGAGCACAGACATCTACAAAAGTATCAACAGAAAGTCACTATTAAAAATTAAGTACAAACAGAGATTATAGCTATGGATCCTGAAATTTAGAGAAGTGAGTAATTGCAAATTTCATAATAAAACTAGTTATAAATAACAGAATAACATGACCGCAGTATGTGAATATTATCAAGACAATTTGGCCAGATGATTTTTAAAAACATAAGAAAAAGTTCATTGTCCAGTGTCATGGACAACTGTTTCTGACTGAAATTTTACTTTCCTACCCATTACTTTTAAACTTGTTAAACTCATCATTACAAAATCATTTAGAGATCTCAGAGCATTCTCCTCTCTGCTCTGAAGAGATGGAACAGGGTTGCTTTTTGTTTCATACACAAAATATGCCTTTGGTTTAGTATCACTATTGTTTCAGTGAAAAATACCATAGCTAATTTTTTTCCTGTTAGAGGACTCTGAGGAAGAATTTTACGAAGAGTACCAACTAACCTTCATTCAAGTATATCTTGGAAGACCCGTTTTTAGGCAACCATTGATTTATCATCAAATATTTAGGGACTCCCACTCCATAGCAAGCCCAGAGCTTGGTATTGACCATTACAGACAGAAATAAGTCGGGCATGTTTCTGCTTCCTAGGGTTTGCACTCTGTTGGAAGATGTGCAGAAGTCATAACCGGAGAGCTGAGGATCTCGCCAAGACAGTACAAAGTACGGTGGGAACATTTAGCAAGGGGATTAACTGATTTTCAGCAAATAAAAATAGACAGTGCCTGTAGATGAGATGTACCTTAAAACGCCTTTTATTGGAACAGTAAGCAGTTCTCTTCACTACATTGCACATACATTTTCAGGGCTATACAATTTGTATACCCCGCCACCTCCCCAAAATGATTCGTGGCAGTTAATTTTTCAGTTAGCAAATAGGCTTCTATATCTGTAAAAAAACACCAGTACTTTCTCTTACCAATAAACTTGAAACAGGATAAGCAACCCCAAACTTTGTGGCTACATGGAAATGTTAGAGTACTTTTCAGCTAACACAAAAGAGCAATGAGTCATTCTAGAAGGCTCGGAGCTCTGCGCCTCCTCACGTATCCCACACTTTTGGTGGAAGGTCTGTCTTGATGTCTGTGCAGCAATAAATATTTTTCCTTCACCACATGACAAGCATTTAATTGACAGTCTGATAAATGCTACCAACAAAAAAGCTATCGGTTCTCTCCTCTGGTGTTCTATCATCAATTATCTTACCATTCAGAATATCCATAAAATATTCAGATCACCATGTAATAAGAAGCTGTGGCTGTATGCCACCACGAGGTAACATATGTTCAGCAGCAAATGCTCAGTGACCTAGGAAGTGTGCCTTCCTCTCCTAACACATGCCTTGGACAATCTTAACAGAAGTTCTGAAGTGGCAACCAAAACACACTTCCTTCCCGACAGATGATGCATCCTGTCATATTTTTTTTAGAAAAGTGATTTAATCGTTTCAATGAAATGTTTTTTTGGAACCAAAATGGCATTTTAGCAGTTTACATGCTTTCTACCTGATTCTATGCTTCTTTCACTTACTTGCCTTGAGGATAGCAAGGATACAATGAAAAGTACATGAAAAGCCAAGCTCTAGTTGTATAAGAATATATCTAAAGGTAGATAGAAAATCAGTCATCTGCAGTGGGTTCAGTTTTTGCTCTCTCAAATGGTTCAGGAAGGAGTTCTGAGCTTGGTGATCTCCTAGTTTCCTTCAGGACTATATTTATGTGGAATAAAAGTAAAACTTAAGAAAAATGTACTTGATAGTCTTGCATAAAGAAGATTGGACTTTGTGATATTTGCTTGAAAAAAAAAATAAAGAGAACTATAGGAATCAGTTGTTCAAATCCTCTCGATTTGTACAAGAAAAACAGGAGCCAAAAGCTATTAAGGAAATTGCCCCAAGCTACACAGCTGGTTGAGGGCAGAATTGAGAGTAGGTTCCTGCCTTCTTGACTCCTGGCTTAAATTTTACCCCTGAAGTTGGTACTTGTGAACTTGTTTCCTATTTGTAAAGAAGATTGGTAGAAATTTAAAAAATTACAATAATGACTAAAATTAAAGAGGTGCTGTGACAAACTAGACCAAAGGCTAATAGAAGGAGTCTGAGGCCCCGAATTCACCTGTAAGATCTAAAATCACTCCTGCCCCTTCAATTGCCTTGTCAGAAAAATGAGACCCTCTCTCAAGGCTTTATCTATTATAGCTATATAAAAAATAGAAAATAAAACCTTTAGGGAAAAATACAATAGAGTAACAAATATATTGTTCAAAATACAATATAGTAACAAAACCAAAGAGCAAGACAAAACTTACTGGTGTAGCATAGCACTTAAAAATTCAGGCATTGCTGTCACACATCTGAGTTCACATTTCAGCTTTGTCACTTCTCACTGTTTATTTAATTCACCTCTCTTCCCCTCATTTTCCTCACCTATCAAATAGATTTAATAATATTTATCACATACGGTTGCTATTAGGACTAACCAAGATTGTGTATATAGAACCAATTTATAACATTGGTATACAAACATGGATCAATTTAACTGTTTTCCATAATATGGAATGTGTTCTAAAGTTCTAAAATGTGGCAGTTCCTTTAATAGCATCACAGTCATGCTCCTTAACTTTAAGTCCTTGTGCTTACAGAATAACATATTTTAGTATATCAGAAATATATATATATATATATATATATATTTATATCAGGGCTGATGTTGAAGCTGAAGCTCCAATACTTTGGCCACCTGATGTGAAGAACTGACTCATTTGAAAAGACCCTGATGCTGGGAAAGATTGAAGGTGAGAGGAGAAAGGGATGACAGGATGAGATGGTTGCATGGCATCACCGACTCAATGGACATGAGTTTGAGTAAACTCCAAGAGTTGGTGATGGACAGGGAGGCCTGGCATGCTGCAGTCCATGGGGTCGCAAAGAGTCGGACATAACAGTAACTGAACTGAACTGATATAAGCATACAAAACTCATTCCTGGTGATTTTAAAAATTCAATTTCATCATCTCACAGTTGATTCCAAGCTGGGCTTGAAGTGGGTCATGTGACAGAGTGTCTCTACACTCTGTCTGTGTTCCTTTCTTTCTTTCTTCTACTTTATGTTCCTAAACCCACTACGTCTCGAGGACCCAGTCACTTCCAGAGTGTCTCTCTTCCCCCAGGTGAGATGCTGTTCAGGTGATTCGTCTCGTGCAGGCGTAGGTATGAGGAGGAGGCAGCTCTGGTGTCCCAGGGCTTCTCTGCCTGCTGCTGGAACAGTGCCCAATCCTCTTAAATCTGGGCTGCTGCTTGGAAAGCCTGGGAGCTCCAGGACTCCAAGCTGCTCAGAAGAGAGACAGATACCCTTTACACTTAAGTCCCTCCAAACATCTTTGTCTTTGGGTGTGAGATTCTGCTAGGGGTTCCCCATCTTCAGAAATCTCTAACCTGGGAGTAGATACCTCCAGCCCTCAGGGTGTGCTAACCATGTCCAGCTTCTGTTAACATCTGTCCCATGTGCACATTCCAGGCACGTCCTGTTTTGGGAAATCCGATTACATGCTTGAGTCACTTTGCCTTGGCCTCCGTCTCCCTCAGTCCTACTCCCTTCCTTGTCGCCTTCCCTTCCCCCCACCATCACCTCCCCTACTCCCAGAGATGTGCTGTTCAAATACAAACCAATCCCAGAAAGAGTCCCCTCTTTTATCCAAATACCTTGGCCAGAAGCATTGCCAAGAATGGATCAGTGTATCAGTTCCATCCATTCTTTTATCTTTTCAAAATTCCATCTTTTATGAGGCTCCCACACTTTGGGTGACTAAAAGCTTTCCCTGACCACCCCGGGGTCAGCTGGTAGACAACTTTTAGTTACTTTTATCTAAAGTTCATCTATTATAAATATCATAGATACTGGAGATCATCTGAAGTGCTATGTCATCATTAAAGGTGTGATGTGACAAATTTCCTTTGTACCTGGTCTGAATATCTTAGGAAAACTGTCTCATCAAATGCCATCTGCTTCAGTTCAAGGAAACCTTTACTTTCAGGTCAGCAGATGAATGTGCAGGGCTGGTTAGGGTTCAGCGCTTTCTCTAGGTGTGTCCTGTGAGTTTACAAGCCTGTTCCCTGGAGTTGGGAGGCACCACAGTTGGTTAGCAATGCCTGATAAGAGCCTTTCCAGGGGGGATGAATAGACTCTTTCTGGAGGTGTCTTTTCCAATAGACAAAGTCTCCAGTTTGCACAGTGTGATGTACAGGGTTTTCATTTCCTAGGAGTGAAGTGTGAAAATAATGTTGTACCAAAATATGGTTTTTTTAAATAGAAGCAATTAGGTCTTTTTTAGTACTGAACTATCTCTCCTTTTGTAAGGTATGGGTCGAAAGAGGCAGAAATCAAGTGCATTAGTTATCCTAGGACCATCTCAAAGTGTATCTTTGAGATACACTTTGTATCTCAAAGTGTAAGAGTATATGACTTCCAAAGGGATGGATCTGAGGTTTAGATTCATCCATCCATCCATTCTTGGCAATGTTTTTGGCCAAGGGATTTGGACGGTCTCTACAAATTTTGCCAAATGAATTTTAATAATGCTATTATGTTGGTGTCAATATAATTATGGGTTTGAACCATGAATTTTAAATTATTATAACTAGGCTCAAACACATCTTTACTAATCAAAACCTTGCAATCATCACATTTTTGACAATGAGAAATAAGCTTGTTTTACTAGAAGTGAAAAAATCTGTGCTTCGGGATTCGAGGAACTCTTGGAAAGCATTTTCTGTCTCCTACTGGTTATGGAAGAATTTTCCGTACAGAAAGTTGTCATGAGGCTTGAAGAAGTGGCAGGAGGTCAAGTGAATATGGCAGGTAAGGCAAGACTTCTTAACTCAATTCGTCCAACTTTTGAAGCAATGGTTCTGTGGTGTGCAGTCAAGTGTGGTAGTGCAGAAGGTTCGGACCCATTCTGCTGATCAGTGCTGGCTGCAGGCAATGCAGTTTTCAGTGCATCTCATCAATTTGCTGAGCATACTTCTCAGATGCAATGGTTTTGCCAGGATTCAGAAAGCTGTAGTGAATCAGACCAATAGTAGACCACCAAACAGTGACCATGACCTTGGTTGGTGCAAGTTTGGCCTTGGGAAGTGCTTTGGAGGTTCTTCTCTGTCCAGTCACTGAGCTGGTCATCTCCAATTGTCATATAAAATCCACATTTCATCATAAACCACAATCCAATCCAGATAATTTGTTGTTGTTGCATAGAATAAAAGAAGACTACACTTCAAAGAGATGATTTTTTGATTTGTGGTCAGCTCATGAGGCATCCACTTATCGAGATTTTTTTCACCTTTCCAATGTGCTTCAAATGCCAAATGACCATAGAATAGTTGATGTTGAGTTTCTCGGCAACTTCTTGTGTAGTCGTAAGAGGATCAGCTTTGATGATTGCTCTCAACTGATTGTTGTCAATTTCTGATTGCTGTCAACTACTCATCTTCAAGGCTCTCATCTCCTTAGCAAAACTTCTTGAACCACCTGTACGTTTGTTAACAGTTACTGGGCCAAATGTGTTGTTGATACTGAGAGTGGTCTCTGCTTCTTTATGACCCATTATGAACTGGAATAAAAAAAATCACTTGAATTTGCTTTTTTGTCTAACATCACTTCCATAGTCTAAAGTAGTGAAAGTCACTCAGTCGTGTCCGACTCTTGCGACCCCATGGACTGTAGCCTGCAAGGTTCCTCTCTCCATGGGATTCTCCAGGCAAGAATACTGGAGTGGGTTTCCATTTCCTTCTCCATGGGATCTTCCTGATCCAGGAATCAAACCCATGTCTCCTGTGTAAAATAAATATAAAGTAAACAGCAAGTCATTAGGCTTCCCTGGTAGTTCAGCTGGCAAAGAATCCACCTGCAATTCAGGAGCCCCTGGTTCAATTGCTGGGTCTGGAAGATCCCTTGGAGAAGAGATAAATGGCCCACTCCAGTGTTCATGGGCTTATCTGGTGGTTCAGATGGTAAAGAATCTGCCTGCAAATGCAGGAGACTTGGTTTCGATCCCTGGGTTGTGAAGATTCCCTGGAAGAGGTCATGGCAACTCACTCCAGTATTCTTGCCTGGAGAATCCCCATGGAGAGAGGAGCCTGGTGGGCTACAGTCCATGGGGTTGCAAAGAGTCAGACCTGACTGAGACACTAAGCACAATACAGCACAGTAAGTCATTAGCAAAAAATAAAAATAAAGCACATTAAAATTGCACATTAAAATTATGTATAACATAGCCACATTTATTTAAGAATGAATTCCAATATTAAATGGCAGATTTCAACAATGCAAGACTGCATTTACTTTTGCACTGACCTAATATCAATACATTTGTTGTTGCTGTTCAGTTGTTATGCCATGACTGACTCTTTGTGACTCCACAAACTTCAGCAAAACAGGCTTCCTTGTCCTTTACCATCTCCCAGAGTTTGCTCAAACTCACGTCCATTGAGTTGGTGATGTCATCCAACCATCTCATCCTCTATTGCACCCTTCTCCTCCTGCCCTCAATCTTTCCCAGAATCAAGGTCTTTTTCAATGAGTTAACTCTTACCATCAGGTGCCAAATTATTGGAGCTTCAGCAACAGCATCAGTCCTTCCAATGAATATTCAGGGTTGATTTCCAATAGGATTGACTGGGTTTATCTCCTTACTGTCGAAGGACACTTAAGAGTCTTCTCCTGCACCACAGTTCAAAAGCATGTGCTCCAACTCTTACATCCACACATGACTACTGGAAAAACCATAGTTTTGACTAGAGGGACATTTGTAGACAATGTAATGTCTCTCCTTTTTAATATACTGTTAGGTTTGTCATAGCTTTTCTTCCAAAGAGCAAGTATCTTTTAATTTCAAGGCTGCAGTCACCATTCTCAGTGATTTTGGAGCCCAAGAAAAGAAGGTCTGTATGTTTCCATTGTTTGCCTGTCTATTTTCCATGAAGTGATGGAACCAGATACCATGATCTTAATTTTTTGAATGCTGAGTTTTAAGTCAGCTTTTTCACTCTTCTTGTTCATCTTCGTCAAGAGGCTCTTTATTCCTCTTTTCTTTCTGCCATTATGGTGGTATCATCTGTATATCTGAGGTTGTTGATGTTTCTCCCAGCATAGGAGTAAGCCAAGAGATTGAGGGTGGTAAGCACACAGAAAGTTCTGTAAAATCAGCCAAATAGGATAAGCTTGCTAAAGTACCTCACTAGTAAAATGAGTTCCTTGATCACTATGGAAGTCAAGAGAAGTCCTAAGATGGGGATAATCTTTTCCAAAAGGACTTTATCTGTAGATGAGGCCATAGCTATCTTCAAGGCAAGGCTTCAGTCCAGTATGAAAGCACATAGACCATGACCAAAACATATTTATATCCATTAAATTGAGAAAGTTCTATGAAATCCATTTGCCAGACCTCAAATTGTCCACTAGACATTTTAAAATGCCAAGGAGTAGTACAGACAGGAATTCCTAAGACAGTATTTTAGACAAGTGAGGTAGATACTTTTTTCAGCCTTACTAGTGCTTTCCTCATCAATACTGATTCATAAATGCTATCATTTTGTCACTAGACTGATGGTTTAATACATATACAGTGGTGAGGTGTGGGATTTAAAAGCAAACTGTCTTCAGTAGGACTAGATTATTGCTTGATCTGAACCAGAGCTTTCTGTTTTTATCAAACCAACAATTGTTGAATTTACAATCTTGTTTTTCACATTCTGAGGCCAATTGTTGGGACTTTCTAGCCAGTTTTTCTAAGTCATCATTTGGGGAAATATCCCTTTGCATCATGATGGAGGTTTGGCTGCTTCTGATAGCTTTACAGACAGCATTCTTTGCGGAAATGTCAGCAAGGTGATTTTCCTTAACTTCCAGTGTCAAGCTTAGAATGCCCAGAAACCATAACAGCTAAAGCATCACATCAGGTAAAATGTTTTGCATCTAATAATTCCTGAACAAGTTATTTTCAATTTTATCAATATTTCCATTGGAAGTAAGGAAGCCATGTTGCTTCTACAACATTCCAAAATCATGAGCTACTTTAAAAGCATGTCTGCTACCAGTATAAAAATTGTCAGTTTTGTCCTTGGCTAAAGTATAAGTCTATGATAGAGCATATCATTCAGCCTATTTGACCAAAGTAGGCAAATTGTTGCCTCAACAGCATCAGAAGAGTTACAGTAGCATATAGCACTTGCCGCTGTCACCTTTTAAATAAGAACCATTATGAGAATTCAATGCTACCCAATGGAATTTCCAGTGGATCATCATGAGTCAAAAGGTGATCCATCAGTATTAAGTAGTTGTGAGGGACTTCAGTGACAGAGCAGAGAAGAGTAGCAGGGTTAACGTTATTACAAGGTCAAAGAGTTATGTAAGGAGCAGTTAAAAATAGAACTTCATAGTAGATGAGGCAGCTGACTGAGACACACCAAGTGTGATGAGAATTCAGGAGGGCCTCTACCACATGAGGTACAAAAACAGCTCAAGGGGATCTCACAACAATTTTCCCTATGGCCTTAACCAAAAAAGCAGTGATTTTAATATAAGGCAAGATTTAATGTAAGGCCCCATGCTAGAGAGTCCAATTTCTGCCTATATTACCCTATAAAGGTTCCTGTATATTTGGGTGAGTACCCCCAAGGCATTTACTTCCTTTCTATATAGAAAAAGGAAAAAGAGAATCTGATAATCAGGATGCCCAAAGGCAGGTGGATTTATCAAACTCTCCTTTAAAGCCTTGAAAGCTATGCTGTCCTGTTCTTCCCACAAAATTGGATTGGGATGGGTTGGGATTGTTTTTCTTTAGTAAGAGATACAGAGGTTAGGCCATAAGAGAGAAATTTGGAACCTAATTCTGGTAATAATCAACTAACCTGAGAAAACTCCACAATTGGTGCTTAGTTTTGGAATTTGGGAAACTTAAGCCTACCTGGATCTAAGTGTAGCCTTTGTTCTGGTATCAGATGTCCTAAACATCAAATCTGGGTTTGGGCAAACTGCAATTTTTCTTTGGATACTTTATGTCCCTTTAAGGCTAAAAGCTTTAGGAAATCGATGTTGTCTTTCATGAGGAGGCTTGAGAAAGAGAGCAAAGAAGCAAATCATCCACATATTGCAACAAAGTAGAACCTCTAGGGAAATTATATCATCCAGATTAGTGATTTGTGAGAAATAAGAAGGAATCTCAGTAAAGCCCTGAGGCATTTCTGTCCAGGTGAACTGTTTTTATACCCAAGTGAAGAAAAAAAGGTTTGGCTAGCTTCATCACCTGGGATTCTAAAGAATGTACTGCATGAATCAATTACAGTAAAGAATTTGTTTCTGCTGGGAATGGATGTGAGAGGTATATGAGGGTTAGGAACAGCCCGGTGTCAAGGGATAACAATGTTGTTTACTGCTTGGAGGTCCTGAACAGACCTTTACCCTAAGCGCTTAGGTTTTCCTCACTGGTAAAATGGGAGAGTTACAAGGGATAATGAAGCCTTCAGCTTTGTCATCTTCTATTATGGGCTTTAGGCTTTGAAGGGCTTCTTTACTTAGAGGATATTGATTAATTCTTGGAAGAGGTTTTTGAGGGGTCGATCTGAATCTTGAAAGGAGGTGTGCTGTGAATTTTGCCAATGTTATTTGGAAGTTCTGCCCATAAGGAAAATGGTAGCTGATTCAATGGGGACAAATAATCAGTGTTTCCAGAATCAGTTCTAGCACTGTCAGAGATGAAGATAAAACAAATAAAAGGTGTCAAAAGATCATTTAATTCATCTGGTTGGCTGTTTTGACAACCACTGTCAAGTTCTAGAATTACCTCCCACTTTGAGAAAAAGAAATTCTGATGATATGTCTCAACCTAATAAATGGATGGGGTGGAAGAACTAAGAAGGAAAAGTTGTTCATGTTTTAAGGAGTCTAAACAAACAGGAATTGTTTCAGAGACAGAAATTTCTTGAGGTTCATTAGAGAATCCATACTCTTTGGACTATTTTAGTACTCCGAGGCAAGGGGTGTATAGCAGTGGGGCTGAGCACTGGCTCTGATGTCTTTTAGGACTGGAAGAGATTCATCCCCAACTTGGAGAAATGTTTCTAAAAGCCAATTCAGAGGGAAGATTGGGAGGAGCCTCTGAAGTTCCTTGGAATCCCCTCGTTGAGAATTGGGAGGATGTTGGGAAGGCTGGTTAGAAGGCTGATGATGACTGAAGTGCTTAAATTTGTAACATTATCTTTTTTAATGTCCTGGCTCTTTGCAGTAATAGCAGAAACCAGACCAGTTTGGGCTTTGTTTAGGGATTTTCAATTGCTAGTGTTGAAGATTAAGAATTTTGGCAGTCTCCCTTATAGGTGACGCATCTATAACATACGAGTGCTGGTTTGCCAGATTAACTAAATCTGGAGTGGACAGTTTCCCATTCCATTCTGATCCTTTTTACTAGAAGGGAGAGGTCTTGGTGCAGTCCATTAATAAACATAGAGGTAAAAGCTACCTGGGTAGAATCAACATCTAAAGGAAGTCTAGAATTAAAAAAAAAAAAAAAACAATCTGAAGTCAACTGTACTAATTATGAACAAATTCATCAGATTTTTGTGTACAAGCCTGAATTTTATTTTAATCAATAGGCTTTAGAAAAGCCCTAGGGAGACATCCCTGGAGAAGGAAATGGCAACCCATGCCAGTATTCTTGCCTGGAGAATCCCATGGACAGAGAAGCCTGGTGGGCTGCAGTCCATGGGGTCGCAGAAGTCAGACATGAATGAGCACACACACAGGGGGACTTCCCTGGCAATCCAGTGGTTAAGACTCTGCACTCCCAATGCACAGGGTCCAGGTTCAATCCCTCATCAGGGAACTAGATCCCACATGCCACAGCTAAGAGTCTGCATTCTGCAACTAAAGATTCCACAGGTTGCAATTAAAACGGCAGTGCACATCACACTGAAGATCCTTCACGAGGCAACTAAGACCTGATGCAGCCAAATAAATAAATAATTTTTTTAAAGGGCCTAGGAATTGCCCGGTAAAATTTCCTAGCAATTGCCCAAGTCCGATCATATAACACATTAGCAGACTGGTCTCCTGCTTGTAATTCTAGATATTTTTAGCACTTTCCCAATTAATGGTTTTCATCTGGTGCTGGCCCTGACTTCTACTGACAAGTGTACCATCTAGCTGATGTAAGTTGGAGGATCAAGGTTGATAAGCTTGAATAAGTAGATTAAATGCCTCAGCAAATCTGTGAGGATCTTCAGTTACTTTGGGAAAATCTTCAACTCTGACTTCAGTTCAGCTTTAGTCCAGGGAATATGAGAAATTAAAGATTCATCCTCTAGATTTTCAGAAGGCTTCATTTCCCTTGCTGCCTTAGAATTTTCTCTTTAATTTTTGCCTTTTTAATTGTGATATGTCTCAGTGTGGGTCTGTTTGGGTTCGTTTTGTTTCCTGTATCTGGATATGTTTCCTTCTACTAGCTTGAGAGTTGTTAACCATAATTTAATCAGATGCATCTTCTATTCCTTTCTCTCTCTCCTCACTCTGGGACTCCCTGTGGTCGGCATGCTTCACACTATCCCAGAGCTCTCTCAAATGCTTCTCATTGTTTTTTTCTTTTCTAGTTTCCATTATTCTATCACTTATACATTTTTATGTATCACCTAGTCTGCTATTAATTCATTCTAGTATTTTTTTTCAATTTCAGTTATTGTATTTTTCAGTTGTCACTGGTTCTTTTTTTGTATTTTCTAGTTCTTTGTTAAAATTCTCACGTTGTTTATCTATTCTTTTCCCAACTCAGTTAGCATTCTTACTAATGCTGTGAATTTTTTATCTGGAAAACTGTGGTTTTGGTTTTATTATTTGTATTTTTTTTGCAGGGGGTTTGATCTTTCAGTTGAGTCCAATTCCTCTGCCTTCTCACGTTGCTTAACTTTATCTGTGTGAGATTCAGTGGAACAGTTACCTAAGGTGATTTTGAAGGGGTGTCCTTACCTGGGAGTGTCCGTGTACAGTCTGGATTTGACATGAACACAAGTCACTTCAGGATGTGCTGTCGGCTGTCACCTTGGTCGAGGTGGGGCTGCAGAAGGAGTGGTTAAAGCCAGAACCAGGTATGGGCCAGGCTTCCTCCCTGCTCCGTGCTCAGCATGGTCCTACCAGGAGCAAGGGTGGGGCCCAAGCTGCTGGAGCATACAGCGTGAGGTTTGAGTCCAAACGTCTCTGTTTCCTTTGGGTAGGCTCTCACCCCTCCCCGGGAGTGGTTCCCTTGCCCCGGAGAGGAGCAGTGTGGGAGCAAGGGGGGCCCATGGGTGCTGTCCACACCCACGTGGTCACCCATGTGGGTGAGGGGAGTAGGCTGCAGCCATCTGGCTGCAGAAAGATGTCTGGGCTGCTTCTGATGCACCGTCTGTGTAAACAACACTGATGCCTGCCTCACCCTGTTCAGGCCCCACTTCGGATCTGGCCACCTCTAGCTCACGGCAGAGTTCTTTCCTCTGTCAGAGCAGCCTTTGCTCCAGAGTGGAGCAGCATGAAGTCGGTGGGGCTGGAATGCTCACTCAGCTCAGGCTGGGGCATGAACCAGGCGGTCCTGGGAAGCCAGTCAGTCACCCCCGTAGTTCCAGTCTATCCTCTCTGCCCTGCTTCATGTGCAAGGAAGCCAGGCAGCCTCCTCCCAAGTGCGGTCCGGGCTCCTCACAGCCCGCTTGTCAGGGACCCAGGCCCTCCAGCCAGCAAGAGGGCTCCTCTTCTCTGGGTTGGACACCCGGATGGGACTCCCAATGTCTGCCTCAAACCGCTCACCTCCCAGGAAGGGTCTCTGTCTGTGTAATCTCCCCGTTCCCCGCGTCCTCTCCCTGGGGCATAAATCCCAACCTGACCTCGTCTCACCCCTTTCTACCCAATTCCATGTGGATCTTTCTTTCTTTCAGCCTTAGTTGTACAGCTCTTTCTGGCAGTCTTCAGTGAGTTTTCTGTGAGAGTTGTTCCACACATAGATGTATTTTTGATGTGTTCATGGCTGTGAGGTGAGTTTCACATCCTCTTAGCCCACTATCTGAATCTCCTCTTCCCATTGTATCTTTCTTCAATGTCTGTTTGCTTCAGTTAATCTTAAAATCTGTTTTTCAGAGAGGCAATTTTAGCCTCCTGATAATACTTGGAAGCCTCAAAATACCAACTGAAATGGGGATTCCACTTAACTCTGGAAATTTTAGAAATACTGTAGTCTAATTCAGATAATTAAACTGATGTTGGGAAAGACTGAGGGCAAGGCGACAGAGGATGAGATGGCTGGATGGCATCACTGACTCAATGGACATGAGTTTGAACAAACTCCAAGAGATGGTGAAGGACAGGAAAGCCTCAGTTCAGTCCCTCAGTAGTGTCTGACTCTTTGTGACCCCATGAACCGCAGCAAGCCAGGCCTCCCCGTCCATCACCAACTCCCGGAGTCCACCCAAACCCATGTCCATCGAGTCGGTGATGCCATCCAACCATCTCATCCTCTGTTGTCCCCTTCTCCTCCTGCCCTCAATCTTTCCCAGCATCAGGGTCTCTTCAAATAAGTCAGCTCTTCGCATCAGGTGGCCAAAGTACTGGAGTTTCAGCTTCAGCATCAGTCCTTCCAATGAACACCCAGGACTGATCTCCTTTAGGATGGACTGGTTGGATCTCCTTGCAGTCCAAGGGACTCTCAAGAGTCTTCAACACCACAGTTCAGAAGCATCAGTTCTTCGGCGCTCAGCTTTCTTTATAATCCAACTCTCACATCCATAGATGACCACTGGAAAAACCATAGCCTTGACTAGATGGACATTTGTTGGCAAAGCAATGTCTCTGCTTTTTAATATGCTGTCTAGGTTGGTCATAACTTTTCTTCCAACAAGTAAGCGTCTTTTAATTTCATGGCTGCAATCACCATCTGCAGTGATTTTGGAGCCCAGAAAAATAAAGTCTGACACTGTTTCCACTGTCTCCCCATCTATTTGCCATGAAGTGATGGGACCAGATGCCTGGCATGCTGCAATTCATGGGGTTGCAAAGAGTCAGACACAATTTAGCGATTAAACAACAACAATCCAGCTTTAAGAAAATTCTAAAAGTATGGGGTTTGAAGAGCTTCTAGGTTGTGGAGCAGGAGGAGGTGCTTAGAGGGTGATGCATCCAGAGTGGCTGCTCTACACTCCTTCCCACATGTCCTCCCACATACCTCTTTCACCTGGATGTTCACCTGTAGCCTTTTTCATACTTCTGCTGCTATCTGCAAATAAGTGTTTCTAAAGGAATTATAATTAATCTTATACTAGAGCCACATATGTAGCCTACTAGACTTAAAATCAAAGCAAAGTATCAATAAACAGGGATTTTCCTAGTGGGCCAGGAGTTAGGACTGCATATTCCCAATGCAGTGGGTATGGGTTTGATCCCTGATTCAGGAACTAAGATCCACATGTCTCATGGCACAGCCAAAAAACAAACAAAGTAAATAAAACAGCAATACTTTCTTACCTTTTCCTATTTGCTGAAATTTTATATATAACATATTTTCCTTTTGAATTTACCTAGGAAATAAATATAATTTATATGGATACAGGCACCACCAACAGCAGATAAAATTGATTTACTATATATAATGTTTCATAGTTTTTTCCATGGTTGACGAAAATTAGTAGTGCGTCTGAGATGGAGCCCACATAAAATAGGTGGTAGAGAGATGGTTTGTGTACATCACAGAAATAGTTTCTACTCTGATACCAAGTGTATCTTGTCCTCTAGAAACTGATTTGGGGATAGCAGACCTTCTAAACTGAATTGGATAGTGGAAAAGTCTGAAAAGTTCATTCTCTATAATACACTAACCAGCATTCAAATTATTGGGCCAGGAACAGACTGGCTTTAGACTCATGAGTCTCCTATTTTACAAAACAAAGGACAGTACATAAAAAGGCAATGTATCAAAATAGCACTAAGAAAATATAATTGAAGGGAAAAAAACATTTTTTAAAAAGTAGGAAAAGAATTTACCATTGGGTATATCTGTCACTGAGAAAGGTTAAAGGCAAAAGGAAAACAGAGCAGCAGAGGGATGAGATAGTTAGATAGCCACCACTGACTCAATAGACATAAGTCTGAGCAAACTCCAGGAGACTGCGGAGAACAGAGGAGCCTGGTGAGCTGCAGTCCATGGGGTTGCAGAGTCAGGAGTGACTGCAACAACAGATGCTCGTCACATTGTCTCCAAGGAAAAGACCCTGATGGAAAAGACCCGATGCTGGGAAAGACTGAAGGCAGAGGAGAAGGGAGAGGCAGAGGATGCGATGATGAAATGGCATCACAATTCAACAGACATCAATTTGAGAAAACTTTGGGAGATAATGGAGGACAGCGGAGCCTGGCATGCTGCAGGCCATGGGGTCACAAAGAGTCAGGCAAAAATTAGTGACTAAACAACAGCAATTCCAAGGAAGATATCTGACAAACAACTTAGATTTGGCTGTTTTGGTGTCATCATTTTAATGAATCTATGTCAAAAAGGTGGCTAAAAAATGTAAAGACACTGTCTGTTGATTATCAGCTGCTATGAACAGCAAGCATCTCTGGTCCATGCTCTACCTCTACCCCCAGCTTGGCCCCACCATGGAAGGAGACATTGCTTTTGACTTTTTGTTTTGCTTATGTGATGTGGGCATTTATAAATCTGTATATGCATGTACAAATATGCATTTTCTTTATGAGCAGATAAAGCAATAAAGATATCTCACACACACACAGTATGGTAGAACTGAATTTGTCTTTAAGGTTTAGTTATTTGTTCCCCAAATTATTATAATTAAAAGGGGTTTAGCAATATTATATTTAGTAATGTATGCACATTTGTTAGCTAGCAGAAGTCTTCTAAATTCAATTGAAGTTTTCCTATGTGATTCAGATTACTGGAAGAGAGATGATACTATTTCTCAAAGAGTTCTGTCTCCTTCTTAATCTAACACTCCCAACACACTAGACACATATCCACACACAGAGTATTATTCAATATATATCCAATTAAATATCAATAACATATTCAGTAAACCTACAAAATCCTCTAGAAGGTGTATCTAATCTCCTATTCAAGCCCAATACTAAACAGACCAATCAATCATTTGAAAGAAAATGAAAATTACTGTTGTAACGTTGAGAGAAATTATCGCATGATGTGAGGTACAGACCAGTCAAACATGTAAGTATAGTCTCAGAAAATCTGCAAACTCTTTCCTTTCTTTGGGTTGCTGGATGACACCCAGCATTTTGAGTAATTGATAATAGTAAGCATAAAACTCTTAGTTAGACATAATCCAAAATTTTGCCTAACCCCCACCTTAAAGCAAAACATGTAGGTGAAGTTAGTTTTTAAAAGTAGAAAGAATATGTTTATCTTTTTAAGATACACACACACTCCTTTAAAGTACCTCAGCTGCTTTACATTCTTATTAGGATAAAACTGGGCCCTCCCCTCCCATCTCCTTTTCACCTCCCCCTGTGGCTGTCCTCCCACTGCGGACCCCTTGAGTACAGTGCCTCTCCTCTCCTGGACACCCCCCTCCACATTTCTTCTTCTGCCTTGGCCATGGCCTTTATACAAAACGCTTCTTCTGACCTGGACATCTTGTTCCTTTGTCTTAAAGGCTCTCCTTTGGATTTTAGCCCTCTCTTAGAGTTGACTCCCCTCCCTAAACAATTCT
This sequence comes from Odocoileus virginianus, assembly GCF_023699985.2. NCBI lineage: Eukaryota > Metazoa > Chordata > Mammalia > Artiodactyla > Cervidae > Odocoileus > Odocoileus virginianus. The sequence goes on along the minus strand of NC_069703.1, from coordinate 7,605,569 downwards.
TTCACCATGCATTCTCATAGCTCACTGCTTCTGTCCTTCAAAGCACTTTATCACTGTTGTAATTTTCATTCATTTGTGTGACCATTGGATAATATCTGCATCTCCCACAAAACTTTAATTTCCATGAAGGCAGGGACCATGGCTTTTTGCTCATTATTGCATCCCGAGGGCCTAACATAGAGCCTGGCACATGGTAGCCATTAAAACCTACATTAACTAAATGAATGAATCAATTTAAATAATAATTGCTGTTATTCTAGATTTTAAGACTCAGCCTACACTAAAATTAATGGTGTATTTGCACATTTCCACCCACCAAAGTTCTGTCTTCCTTCTCATTTTTTCTGACATCCAAGACTGTTTCATGAGATCAGTGTACTAGGATTATTTTTCCTTTCCCCATTTATTTTTTAATGGAGTCACAAATTTTAACTCACTCTACAATTTGGATATTTAGAATAAGGAGAGTGCTTTTAATTTTGTCTAAATTTAATCTAGTTGTTTTCTGCCAATTGCTACCACCCCCATCTGAAACTCCCACACATTGGTTAGCAGGATTAAAAAAAAAATCAAATATGGATTAAAATCTAGTCAAATCTATGATTTTCATTGTCTCTTTAGAGATCAGTCTTTCATATATGCAGGTGCAATCTCTGAGATAACCCCCCTCTCCTGTTTCCCTCCTAAAGTCTAAGTCTGTGTTTGTCCCTGATTTCGTGACAACTGAAATGGAATGGGGACTCCTGTCATGATGCCCTGGGCTTTCACTGGTCAGCAGGCAATGCTGTTTGCCAATTAGTGTTTTCCATGCTGGCATTTGCGCCTGGAGTGTGATACGTAGTGTGTCACACTCATCCCTTAGTCTACACGATTGTGCCAGGGACCGGCAGAGTCCATGGACTGGTAAACAAAGCACCTTCCCCCTTATGCGTATCTAAAGGTATCCAAAGTATCTAAACGTTACTGTTCACTGACTTTCTGCCAAGATAGCCTTTAAATAACATGACACCTTATTGGTTGCCCTGTGTTGGCTCTTAAAACAAGCATTCTTCTCTGATAATGGGTTAATATCTGATAACAGATTAATATACAAAATAGACAAAGAACTCATACAACTCCATAGCAAAACAACAATAAAAATTAATCAGTTTTTTATTTATTAACTTACTTCTTTTACATTTTCTCCCTTACTTTATCTTATTTTTAGTGAACAATTTTTTTTATTGAAGTATAATTTCTTTCCACTGTTGTGTTACTTTCTACTGTGCAACAAAAAGAATCAGCTATATGTATGCATATGTACCCTCTCTCTTGAGCTGGATAAGGTGTGAAGAATACGCAGCCCTTGTGCACTGTTGGTGGGGATGTAAATTGGTACAGCCACTATAGAGAATATTATGGAGATTCCTTAAAAAACTAAAAGTAGAGCTACCATATGACCCAGATATTTAGTTATTTATTTGGCTGAGCCGGGTCTTAGCTCTAGCACACAGGATCTTCGATCTTCTTTGCAGTATGCAGGGTCTTTAGTTGTGGCCTGTGAACTCAGTTGTGGCATGTGGGATCTAGTTCCCTGACCAGGGATTGAACTCAGGCCTCCTGCACTCGGAGTGTGGAATCTTAGCCATTGGACCACTAGGGAAGTCCAGAGAAACTGAGTAGCCATCTTCCCAAAGAAGACATAAAAATGGCCAACATGTACACATAAAGGTACTCAGCATCACCAATCACTGGAGAAATGCAAATCAAAGCTATAATTAAATATCACCTTATACCTGTTAGGATCATCAAAAAGATAAGAGATAACAAGTGTTGGCAAGGATGTGGAGAAAAAGGAAATCTTTTGCACTCTTGGTGGGAATTTAAATTGGTGCAGCCACTACCTACAGAAAACAATGTGGAGTTTCCTGTAAAAAAAAAAAAAAAAGAACTACCACATCATGTAGGAATCTCATTTCTGAGTATATGTCTAAAGGAAATGAAAACAGGATATTAAAGAGATATCTGTACTTGCTTGTCCATTATAGCATACTGGAATATATTATCGTTCACAATATGTTGTGAACATATTCTCAACAGATGAGTGAATAAAGAAGATGCAATATATAGTAAAAGTTATTCAGCCATAAGAAAGGACAACCTGCCATTTGTGGCAACGTGAATTGACCTTGACAATGTCATGAGAGGTGAAATAAGCCAGAGAAAGGTAAATATGACATGACACGACTTATATGTGAAACATAAAAAAAAAAAAAAAGCTGAACTAATAGATGTAAGAGCCTGGAATGGTGGTGACCAGGGACTGGAAGGTGGAGGGGAAAGGGTAATTGCTGGTCAGAGTACGAATTTCCAGCTATAGGATGAATAAGTTCTGGGGAATCTAATGCACAGCACAGTGACTATAACTGATAATACTGTGTTATACTCTTGAAAGTTGCTAAGACAGTAGATCTTAAATATTCTCACCATCAAAAAGAGATGGTAGCTATATGATGTGATATAAACATTAACTGGGCTTCCCTATCTTTTTGAACTGATCTGGGCTTCCCTGGTGGCTCAGATGATAAAGAATCTGTCTGCAATGCAGGAGACCTGAGTTCGATCCCTGGGTTGAGAAGATGCCCTGGAGAAGAGAATGACTACTGATTTCAGTATTCTTGCCTAGAGAATTCAGGGACAGGAGAGCCTGGCAGGCTAGAGTACACAGGGTCACAAAGAGTCAGACGCAACTGAGCAACTCACACACACACACAAGCAAATGCTTATGGTGGTAATCATTTTTTAATATATTTGTGTATCAAATCGACAAATTGTACATCTTAAACTCACAATATTCTACATCAGTTTTACCTCACCTAAGCTGTAAAAGAAGCCCAAGTGTACCATGATTTTTAAATTTAATATCATGGGGTAGTTGATGCCTCATCTTGGCTCCTCTGACCTGGTCCATATTCTCAACAGCTGCTTACACAGCCCAAGGAGGACTTCAGAGCTTGTCTAGTTATGTATAGATGGATGAATAAGTGAGGAAAGACCTTCATCTCCCACTTGGTTTGGGGGCATGTAAATTGTTAGGCTTTAGATTTTATTCGAAGTGGAGCCAAACTAGATTGATGTGGGAGAAGTATACTTCATAAAATTCATCCAATATGAGAAAAGGCGAGATAACATAGAACTTTGGCAACTCGCTAAAGGAATATTAGAAGCCATGTTACACAAATGTTTAATTTTACAGCTGATAAAACTGAATCTTAAAGTGTGTAAGCAATTCACCCAAGGCCACACAGGGAGTAGGTTTCAGAGCCTAGATAGAAACCCTAGTCCTTCCATTTCCATCCCCTGGGGTCTTTTCTCTATACCGCATTGCCTTTTGGACTCATCATAAGGTGGGATGAATTGAAAAGTTACCCAGGGCCCAGGCCTCCGTCTTCACTTCAGAGTCTTGTTATTCTTGCCCAGGAAGGTTAGAAAGACTCAAGGTATATACAGATATACCCACAGCTGACTTTCTTCACTCATCTCCCAGAAATAACAAAAAGAGAAATGGGAAGCTTCACACTAAGGATCAGTTCCTAGTGAGTCAAAAGAAGGGTAAGAAACAAAGAAATAGAGAAAAGAGCAAAAAATGAAGGCTGTAAGGGAGGGCAAGAGGAAGGAAGGAAAGTAGAGAGAGAGGGAGGGAAGGAAGGAAGGAAAAGAGTATATGCAGGTCAAGTAGAATTGCTGGAACCCACAGGATCTCTTGCCACCATGCCATTCCATGGCTAATCCTCCTCTCTGTCGGTCAGAGAAAGGAATGGAAGCTTGCAGAAAACTGCTGCTCTAAACAAGACCTGTTCTTGTGGGAACAGAACAAGATTAGAAATGTTGAGATTAGAAATGGAGATACCAGAGGCAAATTCTGCGTCACTCAAACTGCAGAAGACCTACAAGTATCCAGAGAGTCATTGGAAAGCCTAAGGGAGCACATGGCAGTACATTTAATTTTGTTAATCAGTTTGCATAGAATTTCAGGATTAATGGACAGAATGTAGTTTATAAATGTCAGTTATAGCTATAATGTTTACCCTGTGCCATAATTTAATTCGATGGAGCTAAAGGCTAGTAAATTTAGAACCAATAAAGAGAAATACTTCCTCCCATTGTACACTCCACCCCTCTGAGACCATTGCCAGGAGGTCCTTGACATGGCGCCAGCTTTGAGGAAGAATTTGACAGGCCTCAATTAGACATATATCTGGGCAGGCAAAGAGAAGATGATTCAAGAGTCACAAAACCCTGTGCTTTAGTGTATTATTGAAAGCCTGTGCAAGGGTAGAGGTCGTAGTCTACCCTCTTTACTCTGCTTGGCTTAAGGTGGAATAATCACATCTGCTTTTTATAGTGAAGGAAAACATGGCATACATCAGTTCAGAGAGGGACTCCCAGGGAGAGACACCCGCTTTGTACCACGTGGAGGCCACATGTCCTGTGGAATCCAGATACTCCGCTTCTGGGCAGGAAGGAATCTGGAAAGGGCCAAGGGACCCCATGGAAATTGCCGTCTCCAGCCTTCTGAGAAATGTCTCCAAGTTTCCCTGAAGATTACGTGTGCGACACCTTCATGTTAAACGACCTCTCTCCCTCTGGTCCCTCTGACTCCTCTAACCTTGAATGTGTCTCTTCCCATTGAAGAAATTCATCTTCGAAACAATTCCACTGATTTCCACCTCAATTCTGCTCCTATATCATTGACGTCCTTGGAAATAAAGAGTCAGGGCAGAAAGTCCTAAATACATTCCTCGCCATTTAATCTCAGAGCAGGATCTAATGAGAAAGCCTTTACTAACGTGGCTATAACCATCTAACCTATGGATTTAGTACCCTCAGGGGAAGTTTGGAGAAATAGACAAATATATTTGTCTTCTAGAGTAGGTATCCCCAGATATTTACATATTGAAACAGGTCATTTAGTTATATATTAGTCATTTAGTTATATATGTTATTTCTTTTATTACAACAGGAATATTATTTTTTTCATTTAAAGTTCTCATGCATGCGAAGTCCCTTCAGTCATGTCCAACTCTGTGTGACCCTATATACTGTAGCCCGCCAGGCTCCTCTGTCCATGGAATTCTCTAGGAAAGAACACTGGAGTGAGTTGCCATTTCCTTCTCCAGGGGATCTTCCTGACCCAGGGATTGAACCCTTGTCTCTTATATCTCCTGTGTTGGGAAGCAGTTTCTTTACCATTAGCACCACTTGGGAAGCCCAAAGTTCTCCTATTATCTCTCGATTCCATTTTAGACTGGTAAAGGGAATTTTGCAAAATGTTTTTTGTAAAAGAGGAGGATGACATCAGAGGGTTTGAGAACCGCAGATATAGTGCACGAGAAGCAATATTCACATATACTTGAGTAAAATTTTCCCACTGAGTATTCAGCTTGCTCCTCTGTATTTCAAGGTTCTTTTCCTCAGCCTCATTGGTTGCTCACTAAGGCTTCTACTTCCGCTAAATACTGACTTTATTGCCTTTGATTACTTGCTATCGCTACCTTTATTCTTCCAAATTCTGGATTTCTCATTTGTTTGAAAGTCCTATTCCCTTGTCCTGGAAGTCAAAGTGTTTCCATGTGACTCCTAGTATGTCCTTTGGTATCTTACAGCAAATTGTGGCTGTAAGGGTTTTCTCAGGCAATAGTAGAAATCACTGATGTAGGGGCTAAGGAATAAAAGTTGGAGAAATATTTGTTCAACTCTCAACAAATTACTAAATATCTTAAAATTCAGTTTTCTCACCTATTAATAAACATGTTGATACTAATATCAACCTCACTGGGTTGTTTTAAGGGTTAAAAGAGATACCACATGTGAAGGATTTAGCACAGTAGAAGTTGTAAACTTGTGGAATACTTTATTCTCTGCTTTTAAAGTGTGTGATTCTTTTGAATATCAATTATACATTAGACTTTTAATGGTATCCATTTCTTGCAGAATCTTGTCATTAAGACCTGTGAAACTCACCCAAAATTGAGTCTAAAATGCACTTACTAGTTATTGAAGATACACTAGTGCAATTGTTTATTATTTCAATTTGATCTTAATTAGCAGAGTGAGAGATGCCTTTTAAACGGCATGAAAGTGTTTATTTAATTCTCCTATTCAGTACTCTCAAGAGTGAAAGCTTCTGCTTCAGTGCTTGGTCAAGCCTTAAACTTTATGTGCTCTGGCACGGCTCTGTAACAGAAGTGTTCATGGCTGACACTGCCAAGTGCACAGAATAAATATAAATTTTTATCAGTACAGTAAGTGTTCATAATACTGACTGTCAGTTGAAAGTTATGCAGTGCTTTTATGGTTTCAAATTTTATAATAGAAAAGCAGCAAGGCTTGAGTGTGGCTGTGTATCCTTCAAATCTAAGCTGCCTATGCCCACAAACCACTATGTACATGTAGTGCTCATAATATTTAGCACAGAAGTGAGGACCTAATAGGCCAGGGACAAGGATCTAACCCAAGCCTTACCACGACTCTCTAGGAGCCAGAAAAAATCCCCAAGTCTTACCTGTTAAAAAAAAAAAAAAAAAGTCTATTACTTGTAGAGATCCACCTTCCAGTGTTGCTGGGAGGAAAAAAAAATGAAGTAACACATGCGAAAATGATGCTAAAGTTACACAGTCTAGCTATACAGTTGTGATAGCCTTCAAGCTGCTGCGCTATTGATAAAGAATCCAGAGAGTTTTCAAGGAAGCCAGCTTTATTAACACAGGCTATGAAATAATGCAGAATAACCTATTTTACATTCAGATTCATCAACTTCAGAGGGATCTCCAGAAATCATGTTGTTTTCCAGGAATTTTGATTTTGACAAAAGAAGACAGCAAATAAAATTTCTTCATGCACTCTCTTTAAAGTTGATGACCTACATTTTTAGTTTATCAACTAGCAAATCCTAATCAAGCAAGATCTGTGTTGAACTATAAAACATCTCAAGAAATGAAGATCCCACCACGGGTATCCTAGGAGAGATTCTAGTGTAATTAGGAGAAACCAAGTAAGATCACAGACAAGAAGAAATGGCCTCTATAAAGCAATGCCTCTTGAAGAGGTTTCAATCTGTTCTTTTCTTGATGCGTCTTATTCAAAACTGGGCCTAGGTTATCAATCGTCTTAAAGCAGTCTGGGCCATTCTGGTGCTTTTCTATAAATATTAAATTTACTTACTGTTTGAAGAAAAAAGTCATGCTCCTCCTTCGTTGAATGTTATTAATTTAACTCTCAAATGCTGATATTTTGGGGATCTGAGAAAGATAGCTTCTTGAGCAGAATAAAGGACTTGAGTGAAATCAGAATTTCTGTCCTAGAAGGCCGTCTAGTTAAGATGTTATGCCTGATATATGATTCCTGAAGCCCTGGTGAATCAAAGCGGATGATCTATTATATCTCGGATTGCTTTCTAGTTGTTTTATGAACTTTAGTTTTATATCCTCACTGTAAAAAGGCAGACACAGCACCTTTTACTTCTGCCCTATAAATGCCCACCATAGAGCTGGCATTCAGTGTGATTTTAAAACGTATTTTGTAAGTTCTCCTAGGTAACATGAATAATTCAATAACTCTTTTGTTAGAATGATTCATTCATTCATTCAGCAGCACATGCTGTTTATCCTTTTATTTAGAAAAAGAAACGCTCCAAATCTTTAAACTGGTAGAGCCCAAAGGACATTTTCTGTCTGGTTCATTCTGTGCTGAATGGGTCTCTCTTACTCTTCTCCCTTTTCCATGTGGAACTGGCTACCCAATTTTATCAATTCTATCCTCAAATATCTTTCTAATCCACTTCTTTCTCTCTCTCTTTAGTCCTACTGCCCAAGTTCAGACCATCATATCTTTTACCTAGGTTGCTTCAAGACTCTTCAAATCAATTTTTGCCTAATCTACTTTTTAAGATTTAATTAATATGCATTTATTAACAACTATGTACCCAGTGCTTCCTAGGTACTGAGAATACTTTCTAGATCTCTACTCTCATGGGGCTTTTATTCTGATGCTCAGAGACAGAAATTAACCAAGAAAACAAACAGGATCATTTCAGGTGGTTTAAGTATTACAGAAGAAATAAAATAGTGATGTGATATTGACTAGTGGGTATAAAGTGACAATATGTCTTTTAGAAAATGCATTTTCAGTTTGTAACTGGGCTATAGTTCATAGGGTCGCAAAGAGTCAGACATGACCTAACAATTAAACCACAACATTTAGTTGAGATTTGGAGGATGAGAAGGCCCAGCCATTTGAGGAACTGGGTAGATAGTCTTCCAAACAGAAGTAGGGGCATGAAACTGGAACAGAGAACACACCAGTATGGACAGAGAATAGAAAAGTTGACAGGGTTTTATGAGCTGAGATGGAGAAGTGGGCCAAAAGCAGTTCATATAACTTTGTAGGCAATTGAAAGGAGTCTGGGCTTTATTCTAGGAGCAATAGGTAGATCCTGGAGAGTTTTAAGCAAAGAAGCAGTATCATATGATTTAATTTTAATAAGCTCATTCTTATCCTGAGGAGATTGGATTCATACAGGCAAAGCATGAACCTAAAGGATGAGTTATGAGACTATTAAAATAATCCAGGTAAGAGAAGATAGTGGTTTATACTATGGTGATGGGAAACAAAATGAAGAAAACACATTTAGGATTTTCTTATTTTTTGATATTTTGAGCAAGAAAAAATGAAAAATAAAGAATGACACTTAGGTCAGGGGTTTGAACATCTAGATAGCTGACTTTACCATTTACTGAGATGGGCAAAAATGGAGAAGGAGTACATTTCACAAGCAGAACAATTTTTCTAAAATTTGAGTCTGGTTATGTTTTAGCTTAGCTAATATAGTTCAACCATTTCCTATTCTTCCCAGTATGAAATCCACACTTTATATTAAACATATGACATCACCTGTATTCGTCCTTCCAATCCAGCTTCCTTTCCCATCACTCCCCCACAAGGCACCTGCATCTGCAGCCGTAATGAGCTGCCCACTTCTTTTCTGTACGGGCTGTGCTTTCTCCCTTCTCCATGCCTCAAAACTCAAGTATTTATTCTGCCTAAAATTTTTGACCTTCATCCTCTATGTTATAATGTCTAACCCATCTTTCAGTACAGTGTGTCACCTCCTCACCCAAGTAAGATGGGTACTTCCCTGTTATGCTCTCCTGAGCTAGTCTCAGATAATGGGTCAATCCCATTCTGTTGATAAATATGCCTTGGCTGTGAGCTTATCATCAGTAGGGAGTCTCATTCCACTTTTTACCCCTATAATTGATAAGCCACATCACAGCTCACAGAACAGGCCAATGTAGATGTACTTCACCCCAGTTACAAGGGTCACCTTCATCCTGGTTATCAGTGTGGGAGTCTTTATTAACTTTCATCTGTTTTTTGCATACAGCCCAAACACACAATTCTTACACAGTGGTATTGCTAAAGTTCTCTTTTTTTTTTCCCTCTAGCTTAGCTTCATGGGTGTTTAGAAATGTGAAAAATATTTTTGCACAGAAGAAAGAATGCTATCAGGGTAATTAGTGTATGGGGTCTGAGACCCTTAGGCAAGCCACCACACTTTGAGACAAGATGTATTCTTAATGAGGAAGTCATTTTCTGTGTGTCAAAGTCATAAAACTTAACACTGACCCCTCCCTATATTTTATACTGAGTCTGGGTTGTGCTTGCCTGAATATGCTGCCAGTAGATTTATACTCTAATAACTTGATTTTTAATTAGCGAGAAACCAAGGCAGTACTAGTTAAATGTCTCACAAAGCATTGCAGATGACTCTAAATGCCTTATGATATAAATACCTTTAGTCAAATGAAAACACAAGTAGCTTTGCATATATTTATATGTTTTGCCCTTTAAGTTTTGAGTTTAAAGGCTGAAAGCAGAGGCAGTGGTAAAAGGAAGGCAGCTTCTGAAGATTCATGCATTAAATTAGTTTGATTAAACTCAACACACACTCACCAGGCATCTACTAGGTGCCAAGGCATGTGTAGGGCATGGTGGGAATTGCAAAGCCAGGTGACATGAAGGACCTACTGCCAAGATGCTCTTCAGAATAAAACATTTTCCAAGAAAAACTTTTTTCTGTTCCTCTGAGTGGTCTCAAAAGACAGCTGAAGTCAGGAGTCATGCATCAATTCTGGAGTCCTCAGCATTTCATTGGACTTGCTAAATCAAACCCTAAGTGGAAGTGATCCAGTTCTATTCATTATAATTCATTTCTGAAAAGTAAAGATTCATTTGCCCTAAGAAGTTATGGCACATTTTTAAAGTAAAATATTAAAAACTCTGAAGTAAAATAATTTAAAACAATCAAATCAGTTTAAAAGCTAAATGATCTGAATGAATAAAAGAATATATTCTGTGATATTTAGGCTCTGGGTTAGAATAAAATTTCTAGTTCATTTTAGCTTGAGATAAATAAAATTCCTAACCAAGCATGATCAAAAGTCTCTCTTTCTTTAGGGAAATAAGATTCTATGAATTTTGCACTCAGAATTTTATATCAGAATTGGTGTTCAAGATTGGAAAAGAGTGGAGTAGACCTTAAATTGATGTCAGCCCTTCACTCATTTGTCCAGCCAGACTGCAGCCCTCAGATGTACCAAACACAGATGTGCTGGGCACCCTCTGTTTTAGGCTCTGTGACCCATGATTTAGTTCCCTTTTCTCTTTGTATTTCAAATACAGTTCTCTCATTGGAGAATGACATTTTGTTCTTCCTTCACTCATGGAACAGCATGTTTTGTTTGTTTGTTTTCTTTCCTGCTTGCTTGTTTTATCAGCACTAGTATACCATCTGCATTCTGGGGCACTTCTTTTCTTTCCTTAAAGACGTATGAAGATCCTCCAGACTGTTTTACTATCCCCTTGTCCCAGCCCAACCTGGGGATTGGTCAGCAATACTGCAGGAAGCTGGAGGTCCTGGGTTGAATGGTCAGCATCCAAGAGGCAGTGAAGAGAAGACAGACTGATAACTCAGTAATGACTAAGGAAGACTCCAGGCCAATATTGCTTATTTACTACTGTCACCACTCCTTCATGTGTTGGACAGGTTCTGTTTGTCTTTTGTTCTGTTTTTGGCATCTACATTAGTTTGCTAGAGCAGCCAGCCATTGAAAAGCACCACAAACCAGGTGACTCAATGATAGAAATCTGTTCTCTTGAAGTTCTGGAGGCTAGAAGTCTAAAATCAAGGCAAGAAGTCTAAAACCAAACTGTGCTACACTGCCCTGAGATTCTGGGTAGAATTCTTCTTTGCTTCTTCTAGCTTCCAATGGTTGCCAGTATTCCTTGGCTTGTGGATGCATCACTCCAATCTCTGCCTCTGTCTTTACCTTGCCTTCTGCCTTAGGTGTCTGCGTCTAAACTTACTCTCTTCTTATAAAAACAAGTTACTGAATAGGGCTCATCCTAATCCAATATGACCTCATCTTAACTTGATTACACCTTCAAAGACACCTTTTCTGAATAAAGTCACATTTATAGGTTTCAAGTGGAAATGAATTTTGAGGAGGTACTATTCAACGCAACACATTATCCAGCTGCCTTTCCTTACCCCTTCAAATTCAGGGGTTTCTTACTACCCAAGAGTTCTAAACTCTTCTTTGTTCATTTCCTTGAATTTGTTCATGCAATTGTAACTTGTTTACATCCTGTGTAAATCTTTTCTTAAAGTCTCCTCAAATTACCCAGTGTGAATGTGTCATTTGCATTCCATAGGGACCCTAACTGATACAGTCCTCCCTTTCATGTTTACCTTTAATGTTTTTGCTTTCACTTGTCACTTACCACAGAAGCATGAAGGAAAGAAAACACTGGGCCAGAAGTGGTTTGCTTTGATTCCCCCTAGCCTTTGTAGGGCTTCCCCAGAGGCTCAGCGGGTAAAGAATCTGCCTTCAATGCATTAGATGCAGGAGATGCAGATTTGATCTCTATATCGGGAAGATCCCCTGAAAGAGGGCGTGGAAACCCTCTCCAGTATTCTTGCCTGGAGAATCCTATGACAGAGGAACCTGATGGGCTACAGTCCATAGGGGCACAAAGAGTTGGACATGATTGCAGTGACAGAGCACACATGCAACCTTTGTAGAGAAGGGCCATCCTTCTTGAATAAGCTTCAGCTTTTGATCCTAACTGGACAGAAAAAATGTAAGACCTGAGGCACTAATAAAAAGAGTTCCAGAAAAAAGAAAACCAAAAGTGTGAGAAAGAAGATGGCATTAGAATGCATTGGGGAAAAAGACATAAATACTTCCATACAGCCAAATGTTTTTATTTATAATATTTTTATAACTATGGAAAAGTGGAAAGGGAAAAAAACCATTAAAAAATTTGGTGTTCCTTTGCTAATCTAGCCACAAAAGTGCTTTATTTTTTTTCCTCTTTTTGTTGTGCTGTTGTTAAGTCATATCTGACTCTGAGATCTCAGGGACTGCTGCACACCAAGCTTCCGTCTTCACTATTTCCCAGAGTTTGCTCGAATTCATGTTCATTAAGGCAGTAACGCTATCTAACCATCTCATCCTCTGCCACTCTTTCTCCTTGGCCTTCGATCTTCCCCAGCATCAGGATCTTTCCCAGTGAGTCAGAGGTTCGCATCAGGTGGCCAAAGGATTGGAGCTTCAGCTTCCATACCAATCCTTCCAGTAAATATTCAGGGTTGATTTCCTTTGGGATTGACTGGTTTGATCTCCTTGCTGCAAATGGACTCTCAACAGTCTTCTCCAGCACCACAATTCAAAAGTATCAATTGTTTCACTCTCAGCCCTCTTTATGGTCCAACTCTCACATCCATACATGACTACTGGAAAAAACATAGCTTTGACAAGATGGATCTTTGTTGGCAAAATGATGTCTTTGCTTTTTAAAATGCTGTCTAGGTTTGTCATATCTTTTCTTCCAAGGAGCAAGGATCTTTTACTTTTACATCTGCAGTCACAGTCCACAGTGATTTGGAGCCCAAGAAAATAATATCTGTCACTGTCTCCACTTTTTCCCCTATCTATTTGCCATCAAGTGATGGAGCTGGATGCCATGATCTCAGTTTTGTCCTTTTACCTGTGATTTATATTGATACACCTTTGAAATTCTAGAATAAATCATTTTAATACTTATATTATGCATTAATTTATGAATTTTATATTTATTATAAATGTAATTGGTTCATAGTTTTCATTTTAGGACCATTTCATTTCAGATTTGGGGCCAGAATTACATTAAATTTAAAAAATTATCTGGGGAACCTTTAATTCTTTATTTGCATTCTGAAACAACTGAACTATTAACAGAACAGTGTTTGTTTTATTACTGTTTCCTTCTTGAAGATTTCAGTGAATTTTCTGATGAAACTATTTTGGCTTAACAATGTGTTTGTCTGTGCTCAGTCACGTCTGATTCTTTGAAACTCTATGGACTGTAGCCTGCCAGACTCCTCTGTCCATGGAATTTTCCAGACAAGAATACTAGAGTGAGTTACTGTTTCCTTTTCCAGGGGATTTCCCACCACGCAGGGATCAAACCCTCATCCCCTGAGTATCTTGCATTAGCAGGTGGATTCTTTACCACTAGCACCACCTAACAAATACTTTGAAAATCATTAGCCTAAAATTTTCTTCTATAAGAGCTAATGTATTTGTTTTATATTATTTCAGCAGTTTTAACTTTATTACAAAGATCCACCTCATTAAGATTTTTAAATTATTAGTTGAGAGCTACACATGGAAGGTAGTTATAATTTGAACTTTTTAAAATTTTTAAATTTATTTTTTGGCCTCACTGAGCAGCATGTGGGATCCTAGTTTGCTGGTCAGGGGTTGAACCTGGGCCCCCTCCACTGAAAGCACAGAATCCTGACCACTGGTCTGCCGGGGAAGTCTGGGCAGTTAGAATTCTTAAACTTTTCTACCTCTGATTATATTCTCCTCTTCCTTCTCCATAATAGTAAAAGTATTAGCAATATGATGGTGATGATGCTGTTTGGAAAAACCATAGCTTTGACTAAATGGACCTCTGTTGGCAAAGTAACGTCTTTGCTTTTTAATATGCTGTCTAGGTTGGTCATAACTTTTCTTCCAAGGAGTACGTGTCTCTAATTTCAAGGCTGCAGTCACCATCGGCAGTGATTTTGGAGCCCCAAAAGATAAAGCATGTCACTGTTTCCACTGTTTCCCCATCTATTTTCCATGAAGTGATGGGACCAGATGCCATAATCTTAGTTTTCTGAATGTTGAGTTTTAAGCCAACTTTTTCACTCTCCTCTTTCACTTTCATCAACAGTCTCTTTGGTTCTTAGCTTTCTGCCATCAAGAGTGGTGTCATCTGCATATCTGAGGTTATTGATATTTCTCCCGGCAATCTTGATTCCAGCTTGTGCTTCATCCAGCCCAGTGTTTCTCATGATGTACTCTGCATATAAGTTAAATAAGCAGGGTGACAGTATACAGCCTTGATGTACTCCTTTCCCTATTTGGAACCAGTGTGTTGTTCCATTTTCCAGTATTCACGTATGGATGTGACAGTTGTACTATAAAAAAAGCTGAGCACTGAAGAATTGATGCCTTTGAACTGTGATGTTGGAGAAGATTCTTGAGAGTCCCTTAGATTGCGAGGAGATCCAACCAGTCCAGCCTAAAGGAAATCAGTCCTGGGTGTTCATTGGAAGGACTGATGCTGAAGCTGAAACTCTAATACTTTGGCCCCCTGATGTGAAGAACTGACTCATTGGAAAACACCCTGATGTTAGGAAAGATTAAAAGCGGGAGGAGAAGGGGATGACAGAGGATGAATTGGTTGGATGACATCACTGACTCAATGGACATGAGTTTGAGTAAACTCTGGGAGTTGGTGATGGACAGGGAGGCCCAGCGTGCTGCAGTCCATGAGTCGCAAAGAGTCAGACACGACTGAGTGACTGAACAAAACTGAACTGAACTGAATGATACTGTTTGCCAGGCTAAGTACTGTATACATCCAACAGTTTTTAATCTTCACAAGAGTCCTAGGAGGTAGATTCTGTCATTTGCCCATTTTGGGCAAGAAAACTGACATATATTTTTCTCTTCTAATTACTAATATATGAAAGGTCTTGTCACTTTGAGACAACTTCACTCCAAGTCATTGAATCACTATGACAGCATGAAATTCAATCCAGGATAACTTCAGAAACCATCCTCCTAACCTCCACACTATATGTATTTGTATTGGTATTTCCTTTCTTTTATCCTCTATTGGTCTTAGCAGAGATTTATTTTACAGATAGAGCATCAATTCTTCACTATAGTACCAAACCATCCTTTTTTACTTTTTTAAAATCATTAATTTTTGTTTTTTATTGTGATGTGTGCATGCTCAGTTGCTCAGTTGTGTCTGACCCTTTGCAAGTCTATGGACTGTAGCCCACCTGGCTCCTCTGTCCATGGTATTGTCCAGGTAAAAATACTGGAGTGCCCCCAGGGGATCTTCCCAACCCAGGGATCAAACCTGGTTCTCTGGCAGGCTGGTTCTTTACCACTGAGCCACCTGGGAAGCCCCTTTTATACTTACACTCATGTATATTTTTGTGAATGTTTTTAGTTTCTTTAATTTAATCTTAGACATTTTAAATTTCTTCTTATTTAAAAATAAAAGTATTTAAAGCTATGAAATTTTCTTTGATTATAATTAGTGTGAAATCTTACACCTTGAGATATTATATTGAACCTATAAAATTGACATCAATAATTGATAGTTTTGAGAGTTATAAACATGATCATTTCATATGATTCAACCTAATGCCTAATATTATTTTCTCAATATTTTTATAATTATAGTTTTATATGCTCAGATGGTAAAGAATCTGTGTGCAATGCAGGAGATCCCGGTTTGATTCCTGGGTTGAGAAGATCCACTGGAGAAGGGATAGGCTACCCACTCCAATGTTCTTGGGCGTCCCTTGTGGTTCAACTGGTAAAGAATCTGCCTATAATGAGGGAGACCTGGCTTTGATCCCTGGGTTGGGAAGATCCCCTGGAGAAGGGAAAGGCTATGTATTCCAGTATTCTGCGTACTCCAGGATGGCCTGGAGAATTCCATGGACTATATAATCCATGGGGTCGCAAAGAGTCAGATGTGACTTTCACTTTCATGCTTTCTTTTTTCAAGGATTATTGTGCACCAGAGGGAAGTTTTAAAAATTGTTTTCTAAAGCAAAGTCTTAGTGATCTTTCTTTACTCAAAAAGATTTTGTTTCTTTTTTTTGGCTGCATTGTGTAGCATGTGGGATCTTAATTCCTGGACCAACGATGGAACCCACGGCCCCTGCAGTGGAAGCACAGAGGCTTAATCACTGAATCACCAGGGCAGTCCCCCTAGGCTTTCAGGGTGACATTAATTGTCCTTCACATCGCTTCCCAACATGTTGTAGGCTGCCTTATGTACCCCTCACAACCATCCAGACTGAACCCAGCTTTCCCCTGCCCACTTCTGGCTTTGTTCATAGTCTTCTTTCCATATGAAATATCCTCTCTACTCAGCTCCACTTGCTGAAAATCTTTTCTGATCTTTGAGGAATATAGCAAAGGCACATCTTCCAAGGTTTCTCTTATTCCCTCAGTTCGAATCTGTACCTATTTGAACTTGGTTCAGTTACTAATGACTGAGTTCCAGTTTGTTCACTTGTAAAATGGGAACAATAATACTCAATTTATCGATTTCTGAGAGGATTAAGTTATATAAAGTATCTACATCGGTAGGAGAGTTCCTAGCATGTATAAGTTTTTTTTTTTTTGGCTGTACTATTTCCAGTTGACCCCTTACCACCACGGCTCTGCTTCCCCTCCAAACCTCATCTCAAAGTGCTTTGCTCTCAGAGATCTCATTTCTTCAACCGCTCTTCATCCTCCACTCTAAGCTGGCTTCACATCTCTTTCTTTCCTCTACAGATGAACTAGCTTCCAAACGTGTGTGTTGTTCCCATCGCCTTTGCCCCACTGTCCACACCTCCCTCTGCTCCTTGCCCGGGACTTCTCCAACACAGCCCCTGCCTCTTCGCTTACTTCTCCAGCCTCTCCCTCTTAGCCTACCGGCAATTACTGCCTTACCCACCTACTCTTAGGTATAAACTGAAATTTATATTTTGCCCTTATATCTGTGCTTCTGTTTCAGGGAAGAACAATATCATATAACCAAAAATCTGAGAATCATCTCTAAATTACTCTTCCAACCCAGTGGGCCACTTCCTGTCTATCCTATTCTTTCACATGTCCCTGTGTCCAGATCCCCACTCTTCTTTCCCTTATGTGGCTCTAACAGGTTTCTAAACTCTGCTAACATCTCTTTCTTTCCTATTCAGTACATTCTCCTCTCTGCTGACTGAAGTATAATTCTGCAACATAAATGAGGTGTCTTTTAAAGTCTTTTATAGCTAACCTTTGCTTAGAGTTTACCATGAGCATAAAGCCCTCAAAACATGCCTTCGTTAATCACTTCACAGTTATTCATTCTTTAGCGACTGTTTTATCAGTTGGCCCATGATTGCAACAGAACTTTCATGCCTCTGAGTTGTTTGAAATTAAAGGCTGTAATTTCTCCTTTATAGCTTCCAATGATCCTGCTACAATACCTGACAGGCAATCACTCATCAGCAATGTCACCTAATCCTGATAGTAAATGCTACCATTATTGAGTGTATCCTATGTGCCTACTACTCTGTTATGTGTTCTGCATAAGTTATAACTTAATTCCCGTGGAATAAGTATCAATACTATCAACATGAAGTAAGGACCTACAGCTAGTAAGCAAAAGAGCTAGGATTTGAATCCAAGCAACTACAGAACTTGCCTTTGCAAATATTGCATTATTTACCTAGTGAACGTGCTTGTCGAGAAAACGCCTAAAGGACTAAAATAAAAACAAATGTGTTTTTACAGTGGCATAAAGCAAATGCAATGGTGAAGAGTTCTGACAAAATGTGGCCCACTGCAGAAGGGAATTGCAAACCACTTCAGTATTCTTGCCTTGAGAACCCCACAAACAGCATGAAAAGGCAAAAAGATAGGACACTGAAAGAGGAACTCCCCAGGTCAGTAGGTGCCCAATATGCTACTGGAGATCAGTGCAGAAATAACTTCAGAAAGAATGAAGAGACAGAGCCAAAGCAAAAATAACACCCAGTTGTGGATGTGACTGGAGATGGAAGTAAATTCCAGTGCTGTAAAGAGCAATATTGCATAGGAACATGGAATGTTAGGTCCATGAATCAAGGCAAATTGGAAGTGGTCAAACAGGAGATGGCAAGAGTGAACATCGGCATTTTAGGAATCAGTAAACTAAAATGGGCTGGAAAGGGTGAATGTAACTAAGATGACCATTATATCTACGACTGTGGGCAAGAATCCCTTAGAAGAAACGGAGTAGTCATCATAGTCAACTAAAGAGTCTGAAATGCAGTACTCGGATGCAATCTCAAAAATGACAGAAAGATCTCTGTTAGTTTTCAAGGCAAGTCATTCAATATCACAGTAATCCAAATCTATGCCCTGACCAGTAACGCTGAAGAAGCTGAAGTTGAATGGCTCTATGAAGACCTAAAAGACCTTCTCAAACTAACACCCAAGAAAGATGTCCTTTTCATTATGGGGGCTGGAATGCAAAAGTAGGAACTCAAGAGATACCTGTTGTAACAGGCAAATTTGGCTTTGGAGTACAAAACGAAGCAGGTCAAAGGCTAAAAGAGTTTTGCCAAGAGAACACACTTGTCAGAGCAAACACCCTCTTCCAACAGCACAAGAGAAGATTCTACCCTTGGACGTCACCAGATGGTCAATGCTAAAATCAGATTGATTATATTCTTTGCAACCAAAGATGGAGAAGCTCTATACAGTGAGCAAAAACAAGACCAGGTACTGACTGTGGCTCAGATCATGAAGTCTTTGTTGCCAAATTCAGGCTTAAATTGAAGAAAGTGGGGAAAACCACTAGACCTTTCAGGTATGACCTAAACCAAATCCCTTAGGATTATGCAGTGGGAGTGAGAAATAGATTCAAAGGTTTAGATCTGATAGACAGAGTGCCTGAAGAGCTATGGATGGAGGTTTGTAACATTGTACAGGAGGCAGTGATCAAGACCATCCCCAAGAAAAAGAAATGCAAAAAGGCAAAATGGTTATCTGATGAGGCCTTACAAATAGCTGTGAAAAGAAGAGAACCAAAAGGCAAAGGAGAAAAGGAAAGATATACCCATCTGAATGCAGAGTTCCAAAGAATAGCAAGGAGAGATAAGAAAGCCTTCCTCAGTGATAAATGCAAAGAAATAGAGGAAAACAATAGAATGGGAAGGACTAGAGATCTCTTCAAGAAAATTAGAGATACCAAGGGAACATTCCATGCAAAGATGGGCACAATAAAGGACAGAAATGGCATGGACCTAACAGAAGCAGAAGATATTAAGAAGAGGTGGCAAGAACACACAGAAGAACTGTACAAAAAAGATTTTCATGACCCAGATAATCACGATGGTGTGGTCACTCACCTAGAGCCAGACATCCTGGCATGCAAAGTCAAATGGACCTCCGAAGCATAACTATGAACAAAGCTAGTGGAGGTGATGGGATTCCAACTGAGCTATTTAAAGTCCTAAAATGTGATGCTGTGAAAGTACTGCACTCAATATGTCAGCAAATTTGGAAAACTCAACAGTGGTCACAGGACTGGAAAAGGTCAGTTTTCATTCCAATCCCAAAGAAAGGCAATGCCAAAAATGTTCAAACTACCCAACAACTGCATTCATCTCACATGCTAGCAAAGTAATGCTCAAAATTCTCCAAGCCAGGCTTCAACAGTACATGAACCATGAATTTCCAGATGTTCAAGCTGGATTAGAAAGGGCAGAGTAACCAGAGATCAAAATACCGACATCCTTTGGATCATTGAAAAAGTAAGAGAGTTCCAAAAAAATCTACTTCTGCTTTATTGACTACACCAAAGCCTTTGACTGTGGATCACAACAGACTGTGGAAAATTCATAAAGAGATGGGAACACCAGACTACCTGATCTGCCTCCTGAGAAATCTATATGCGGGTCAAGAAGCAACAGTTAGAACTAGACGTGGAACAGACTGGTTCCAAATTGGGAAAAGAGTATGTCAATGCTGTATATTGCCACCCTGCTTATTCAATTTATAGGCAGAATTCATCATGAGAAACACTGGGCTAGATGAAGCACAAGCTGAAATCAAGATTGCTGGGAGAAATATCAATAACCTCAGATATGCAGATGACACCACCCTTATGGCAGAAAGCAAAGAAAGAACTAAAGAGCCTGTTGATGAAAGTGAAAGAAGGAAGTGAAAAAGTTGGCTTAAAATTCAACATTCAGAAAACTAAGATCATGGCATCTGATCCCTTCACTTCATGGAAGTAGATGGAGAAACAATGGAAACAGTGACAGACTTTATTTTTGGGGCTCCAAAGTCACTACAGATGGTGACTGCAGCCATGAAATTAAAAGATGCTTGCTCCTTAGAAAAAATCTATGACCAACCTAGACAGCATATTAAAAAGCAGAGACATTGTTTTGCCAAAAAAGTCCATCTAGTCAAGCTATGGTTTTTCCAGTAGTCATTATGGATGTGAGAGTTGGACTATAAAGAAAGCTGAGTTGCTGGAGAATTGATGCTTTTGAACTGTGGTGTTGGAAAAGACTCTTGAGAGTCCCTTGGACTGCATGGAGATCCAACCAGTCCATCCTAAAGGAAATCAGTCCTGAATATTCATTGGAGAGACTGATGTTGCAGCTGAAACTCCAGTACTTTGGGCACCTGATTGCAAAGAATTGACTCATTGGAAAAGACCCTGATGCTGGGAAAGATTGAAGGCAGGAGGAGAAGGAGACAGCAGAGGACGAGATGGTTTGATAGCATCACTGATTCAATGGACATGAGTTTGAGTAAACTTGGAGACCTGGTGAGGGACAGGGAGGCCTGGCATACTGCATGCAGTCCATGGGGTCGCAAAGAGCCAGACACAGCTAAAAGCAAATAGAGCAAAAGTCATAGCATTTGAGAATGCTATTATTTAGGAATATTATTAAATAGGAATCTGTTACATAGTTATGTAATATGTCAAACAATTCTGCAATAGGACACAGCTATGAATTCCTGCTGCTCTTCTTCCTGAGACCAACTTATTTTTTAGTTTTGTCATTCTAAAAAAGATGGAAGATTTATAATTCAATACACATTTCTTCTGTGGTAAGTTCCCAAAGGTAAATCAATCAACCAGTTCCATATTTTCTGAGTACTTACAATGTCTATCTTAATGCCAGCAGCCTGAAAAGCAGTTTTGAGATTAGCAGGTCCTGAATCCTTTTTTAAAATCTTGTCTCTTTTACCCATCTTATAACATAAATGTGTTCTGTTCTTTCGCAAGAGAAAAGTCAGTAAAGAAGTTACTAGAGTGAAACTTAAAGATTCAAAGAGATGTCTTATAAATTAAAAAAGGAAAGCAATGACTATGGTGGTGATATCAGATCTCTTTACTTCTGAGCAGGGCCTAATGAGAGACCTAATCCATTCCTAAACAATCTCTGAAGGACTGGTAAGAAAAGTCATTAGTGAGATTAAACTCAATAGCAAAATCCTAGGATGCTGCCCCAAGCGACTAGTTTTATCTGAGTTAGCTAAGTTTAAACATACATTTACCAGCAAGTCCTTCCTGCTGGCCCTTCTATTGTGACACAGTTCTTCTTATTAATCATATATACGTTTTATTATTCTCAAAATTGAAACCTTTGGAATGAACATCTTGCTCTTCAGTTTTTAAGACAATCTACTTTCATCTATATTATCAGTGACCTTTTATTGATAGAGTGTTATAGAACAAAAAGTAATTTTAATAGCTTGCATAACTTATAAGACTGCTTACTTGAGGATAAAGGAACTTAGTGTAAAATAAGAAGTTTATCAAGCAGGATTTGTTTTATGGAAAGCACTCTACCTTGAGCAGAGTACAAAGATCAGTTAAGATGCCTGTCAGCCTTGCATGGGAAAGTTGTTGCCTCAATCGTCATTGACCAATTACCATTTTATTGTATTTTCTTTTTATTTTTATGGTAGAGAATGCAGTTTTTCCCACAATCAGTCCTTGAGCACAAATACAATAACAATTTGGGGAGACAGAGTGAAAAAGGAATTTTAGTTTTATCTACAAAAAGGGACCAATTGGAGTTCTGTTGTGCATACAGTTGTATTCAATAGAGTATTCTAAAAATAGCTTCCTATTGTAAATAGTTCCTTTAAAAATAATTAAAAGAAAACTTGCTTTCTTTGAGTTTATTTGGAAGTATTAGAATTCCTAGAGATTATCTATTTATGTATTTGGAAATATTAGAATTCTTAGAGATTATCTATTTATTTATGCAGAATAGATTTCCTGAGTTGTAAGTATGATAAAGTGGAATATGACACTGATTATGTTCCAAGTAAAAGTTCTTAGTGTGTTCATTAGGGGCATAGCTTCCCTGGTGTCTCAGATGGTAAAGAATCAGCCTGGACTGTGGAAGACCTCGCTTTGGTCTCTGGATTGGGAAGATCCCCTGGAGGAGGGTCTGGTAACCCACTCCAATATTCTTGCCTGGAGAATCCCCACGGACAAAGGAGCCTGGTGGGCTACAGCCCATGGGGTCACAAAGAGTCGGACACGACTGGGCGATTAAGCACAGCACAGGAGCAAAGCCAGAGCTGTCATTTGAAAGGGGGGAAAAGGCTGATTTTCATGAAAAAAAAAAAAAAAAAAAAAACTTCTCTCGAAAAATTGTTAGGGATTTAATTTTTAAAACCGAAAGGCTTATTTACCATTTGAACAAATACATACATATGTTGAAATGAGATATGCACAAGTTCTTTGATTGTTTTAACATAACACCTGCATTTTCCCCCCACGCCTTATTTTAACACCATCCTAGCAAAGGAATGCCACTTGCTATCTTCATGGTGGTGGTGTTTAGTCGCTAAATCACGTCTCACTCTTGCAACCCCATGGACCATAACTGTCCAGGCTCCTCTGTCCATGGCATCTTCCAGACAAGAACACTGAAGTGTGTTGCCATTTCCTGCTCCAAGAGATCTTCAAATTCTACCATATTTTATATGCAAAAGTCAGAAAAGTAGTAACCCAACAGTGATCCCACATTTCCTTCGACTGTCCTCCTAGCAAAGGAGATGTGATACAGTAGGGAGGTAGGCAACAGTCCAGGAGAGTTACTATTTAACTCCACCAAGAAGCTAAATCAGAAATAAATACCAACTTAGGTGCTTTGTCCTTCCTGTACTGTCTTCGGGTACCTCTTCAGAGGTGTCAACGGCAGCCCCAAGAAAATGGAAGGTTGTGATACCATGGCTTAATAAAAGTGAAAGGGAAAGTCACTCAGTTGTGTCCAGATTCTTTGCGAACCCATGGACTAATACAGTCCACGGAATTCTCTAGGCCAGAATACTGGAGTGGGAGCCTTTCTCTCCTCCATCAGAACTTCCCAACCCAGGGATTGAACCCAGGTCTCCCACATTGCAAGTGGATTCTTTACGAGCTGAGCCACAAGGGAAGCCCAAGAATACTGGAGTGGGTAGCCTATCCCTTCTCCAGCAGATCTTCCCAACCCAGGAATCGAACTGGGGTCTCCTGCATTGCAGGAGGATTCTTTATCAACTGAGCTATCAGAGAACCGTCCCCCCCACGCCCCATGGCTTAATAAACCTTCTGATGAAAGAAAGGAAGGAAGAGAGAAAAAGAGGAAGTTAGAAAAGGAGAGAGTGAGTGTGTAATGAAAGAAGGGAGGAAGGAAGGAAAAGAAGGAAGTTTCATATTTACCTCTTCATGATAAGTACATGAATGTATTCTATAATTTAATAAATGTACTTTATTATCTAATTAAAGAATCTAATTTCATTCATATATTGTGTGTTTCTTTTATACCAATGCTCACAGTTGTGTGTAAAAAACAATGAGCTCGTGTAACGCATTTCTATGTAATTCAGAGAACAGTCGGAGGCGGAATTCTCTTCCCCCACAAAAATTGGCCTCATGTCACTACTTTGTGGAAATGTAATTTTACCCTGATAGAAAAGTACTCCATAAATATGATACATGTGTGGATTAAAGCATAACATATAATTATTTTCTAATAATAACTATAAATATACAATAATTTAGGCTGCAAGTAGGGATTAAAAATAGGGAATGGTAGGTAATGAAGTATTTATTATTTTTAAAGTAGCACTAAATATAATATGGAGTTTCAAAATTTCAATTAAATAGATTGCCATCTGTTAAAATATGCTGTCATTTTTTTCTTTCTTCCTTTCTTCCTTCACTTCTTTCTTTAAGTATACAAAATATCTATGTTGTATTGTCTATAAAGCCTGAAGGGGCTTCCCAGGTGGCTTCAGTGGTAAAGAACCCACCTGCCAGGGCAGAAGACTTAAGAGACCCAGAGTGGACCCCTGGGTCAGGAAGATCCTCTGGAGGAGGGCGTGGCAACCCACTCCAGAATCCCATGGACAGAGAAGCCTGGTAGGCTACCGTTCACAGGATCTCAAAGAGTCAGACACAGCTGAAGTGACTTAGCATGCACAAACACATTAAGCCTGAAGCAGATTTGTAAGGTTACACATGTATTGTAGAATATTCCCAGTTCTAAGACAGATATCTCTAATGAAATAAAAGGATTTGGCTTCTATAAGATAACAATAGGAAGACAATATTCAAATGTTAAAAAAACCCAAAGAATTAAACTATGTTTTCATCTGGTATATTTGTTTCCTTCTTATATTTGCCAGCATATCTATTAACTGATAAACTCTAATGATTTGAAATGATTATATTTACATCTATATCCTCTTCTTTTTAAAAACATTTAGACTGTTACCCAAAGAACATTACCAAGTTCTCTTTGGCTCAGAAGATAACTTGGAACATTTTTTTAACTGAAGAAAATGCATCATATTTAATTATTATTTCTTCCATATCATCAAATGGGAAAAATTTTTTTAAGGAATTCTGCAAAGTGAGTTAAGTTATGAAACTTAAAGCGAAGAATAAAAAATGGGACAGGCCAGAGCTCTGTCCTCTTCTGGGAGAACTCTAAAATGTCCAGGGTTAGAAAATGCTGTTAACTCTTTTGGATAAAGAATATTATTGAATAGTTAATGTCAAGCAGTTAAGTAGAAGATTGTTTGTTAATTTGTTCATCACTGGCTGAGCTGAATTTCTCACTGCTCACAAAGAAGTTAAGTAATGAACATTGACTATATAGATACATGGATTTCCAAGTACATACCACTAATTCCCAAGGAAGCATTCCTAGCCTCCTGTCATTTGTGGAGACCTAAGAAAACTTTAAGGAGGGGGAGCTCTCTTCTGAGTTCTGTTTCATTTCATAAACCTTCACTTCTGATTTTAATTTTCTTCCGCTTGTCTTTGAGAGGCTGGAAACTGCAAGATCTTGTTCGCCAGCGTGTTCAGAATCTTTCTTTTAAACCCGCCCGAGCTTTATTTTCTTAAGTGACTTAATCAAAGGGAATTCGAGTTCACATTTTTGTATCAATGGTTGTATTTAAAAGGTCTTATCTGATTTCCATCACCAATTACAGGCTTGCATTTCTTGTTTATATCCATCTTGAAACTGACAAGGGCCCGCTTTGGTTTTGATAGGAAGTCAAGCCTTCATCTCATGTCAAAAGTCCCTAAAGCACATTTGTTCTGGTAAAATTATATCTAGGGAATGATGGGTTCTAATATGAAATGAGGATGTGGTGGCATGGGGTGGTCCCTGCCACTTTGTTTGAAAAATAAATTGTGAAACCTCAGTAGTAAATATTTGCCTGAGAGAACACAGTGGGAGGGAAATTACAGTGCCGGGGAATATTGCCATTAAGAGGACTGAAGTCAGAGGTTAACGTAACAGGAGTTGGTCTAGTCAAAAAGGTCAAAGCGGGTTGGCTCACTCAGCAGAGAGCTCCTAGATGACTTTTAACTATTTCTGGCAAGATAAACATCATATGTCGTTGCCTTTGGGAGCAAAGAACAAAGGTCGAAGACCCAGGGGTATTAACTTCTTAAAAAGAGATACAATATTTAACTTGGCTGCCCTCATATGCCTCGGTTTTCTGGACTGCTTTCTTCAGCAGTGGAATTCCAGGTTTTGTTTAAAACAGAGTGTCTTTCAGAAGTCAAGATTCTAACTCTGCAAAGCTAATACCCTAAGAAACCATAGATTTTAAGTTAAATTTTAGATTCGGTATATAGCTTGGTGGCCCTGTTTGTTCTAGGGTGTGGGCCACCACCCCGAAGGCCGTGTGCACCGCCCTTTGTCCTCACAACATCCTCAACATCCCTGGCACCCGCTATTCCCGATCCCCTCTGTACCTATCAAGTGCCCATCTGTCTCTTCCAACTGGACTCTGAGTTTCCTGAGCTCTTCTTAGTCTAACTTATTTACCGTTTACATGGTTTGGTTCAGTCAGATTGCTTTTATTTGCTTCCTTCTACCTGGATAAAATTAGACAATTTCTTTAAGCTCACTGTGCCTCAGTTTCCTTGAACCGGAAGTGATAATAATACCAACCTCATAGGTTAAACAGGGACACAATCGCTTATTCACATTCTGAATTCCAAAATATTCAGGAAACTGATTATTCTTTCTTAAATTTGTAGAAAACCTACATGGTGGTTTTAAATAATGTGAATCTAAAGACTTTATTTCTCTTAATGTAACAATTCACCTATTTCAGTGCAGGAAAGTTAATGTATTTGATGACGAGGTGTTACCCTAGACCCTCCTGGGATATTATATTATATACTCTATTAGCATTCTATTGCTGTTTTAGTATCTTAAACAGTTCTAATTCTGAATCGTGTGTGACTTCAAAATTTTTAGATAAGGAATTTTGCTTATTGACACATAGAAATCAATCACAATCAGTTGGCAGTAATCATTATCATTTGGATCCTAACTACCTGGAATAGTATCTGACACAAAGAATATGTTCAGTAAATTCTAGTGCTATTCCTTTTAGAAACAATGCTCACTGATCACTTCTAGAGGATGGTAGGCTCTTTTCCCAAGGTTTGGTAAGGCCAAGGTGCTCCCACACTTAGGTGGCAGAATAAGAATTCAAAAATAGGCAGATTAATTCCAAAGTGTATGCACTGAACTGGTTCACATATGGTTAGTACTAAAACACTGACCATCCACATTTTCTATAGCAAAGTTGTGGTGCTGCTTTGAATGAGATCTGAATAATTCACGACCAATGGCATTTTAGGTTTTGCACTTTGTGTTGAATTTTATGCTTACGCTATTAGAATCAGGAAGAGAACAACTAAACAATAAGCATCCAAAAGAAATATCAATGACATACTCATTTCAGTTCAGTTCAGTCACTCAGTCATGTACAACTCTTTGTGACCCCATGTGTATTTCAATCTGCTCTCACACCGATTACTGCTAGATACTAAGCAACTGAGCAATTAATATGTATTGAAGAAAACTAATGAAAGCCTGTGGGCACAAGGTCTCTGTTTTACCTTCTGCGAGTCAATTTTATAGCTCAGATCAGCAAATATTTGAATATTAAAGTTATTTAGTCTTTATCCTTTTATTTTATTTTTGTCTTTTAAATATCTATAATACAAAAAGTAGCCTTGACATCATGCATTTCTTTTACATTGTTTCCAAGCCTTGTTGGAAATGATGGAATCTTTTATTAATTGATGGTATCTTTTATGATATAAGCATATCACCAACTCTTTAAGGAAGGAAAACAATGTATACATAAATAAGATATTTTCTCCTTTTTAGTTCCAATTAAAATAACTTCTCTGAGGCTTATGAATTCCCTTTAAAATATATTAGTTTACATGTCTATTGGAAGCCAAGTGTATGTATTTATGATCCATCAACTTAAACTCAATTATTTTTCATCTAAAAATATTGCCCTCATTTAGCTTATATAATATAGGACATTAATAATAGATATTTAGTGTGATACTAAGGGCTTAAGAAGGGGATTGTTGTTGTTTAGCTGCCAAATTGTGTCTGACTGTTTTTTCGACCCCTTGGACTGTAGCCTTCCAGGCTCCTCTGTCCATGATATTTCCCAGGCATGAATACTGGAGTGGGTTGTCGTGCCCTTCTCCAGGGGATCTTCCCAACCCAGGGATCAAACATGCATTTTCTGCATTCCCAGGTAGATTCTTTACCACTGAGCCACCTGGGAAGCCAATGGGAGTGCTAACTGCTAAAATACTTGGGGTTTTGCACAATTTATTCATTGCAATTGATTTTACTAATAGTCCCACTTTCCCATAATTCCAGTATACTCAATCCTAGTGGCCAATCACACAGACTCTAGGCTTGATTTTCAGGTTTTATTTAGTCAGTGAATCTTAGAAAAGCTGATGAAAGAAAAGCCTAAAAAAGTGCATTTCCCTTGTGTCTCATGCCTTCCTCAGTGATCAACGCAAAGAAATAGAGGAAAAAGAATGGGAAATACTAGTGACCTCTTCAAGAAAATTAGAGATACCAAGGGAACATTCCATGCAACGATGGGCATAATAAAGGATAGAAATTGTATGGACCTAAAAGAAGCAGAAGATATTAAGAAGAGGTGGCAAGAATACACAGAAGATCTATACAAAAAAGATGTTCATGACCCAGGTAATATGATAGTATGATCACTCACCTAGAGTCAGACATTCTGGAATGTGAAGTCAAGCAGCCCTTAGGAAGCATCACTATGAACAAAGCTAGCGGAGGTGATGGAATTCCAACTGAGCTATTTCAAATCCTAAAAGATAATGCTGTGGAAGTGCTGCACTCAATATGCCAGCAAATTTGGAAAACTCAACAGTGGTCACAGGACTGGAAAAGGCCAATCACAAAAAAAGGCAATGCCAAAAACTGTTCAAACTACTGTACAATTGCACTCATCTCACATAGTAGCAAAGTAATGCTCAAAATTCTCCAGGCCAGGCTTCAACAGTATGTGAACTGTAAACTTTTGGATGTTCAATCTGGATTTAGAAAAGGCAGAGGAACCAGAAATTAAATTACCAACATCCATTGGATCATTGAAAAAGCAAGAGAGTTCCCCCAAAGAATCTACTTCTGTTTTACTGACCTTGCCAAAGCCTTTGACTGTGTGGATCACAACAGACGGTGGAGAATTCAGAAAGAGATGGGAATACCAGACCACCTGACCTGCCTCTTGAGAAATCTTTATGCAGTTCAGGGAGCAATGGTTAGAACTGGACATGGAACAACAGACTCATTTCAAGTTGGGAAAGGAGTATGTCAAGGAGGTATTTTGTCACCCTGCTTATTTAACTTATATGCAGAGTACATCATGAGAAACACTGAGCTAAATGAAGCACATGCTGGAATCAAGATTGCCAAGAGAAATATCAATAACCTCAGATATGCAGATGACACCACCCAAAAGTGAAGAAAAACAAAAGAGCCTCTTGATAACAGTAAAAGAGGATAGTGAAAAATTTGACTTAAAACTCAACATTCAGAAAACTAAGATCATGGCATCCGGTCTCATCACTTCATGGCAAATAGATGGGAAAGCAATGGAAACAGTGAGAGACTTTATTTTTCTGGGCTCCAAAATCACTGCAGATGGTGACTGCAGCCATGAAATTAAAAGACGCTTACTCCTTAGAAGGAAAGCTATGACCTACTTAGACAGCATATTAAAAAGCAGAGACATTGCTTTGCCAACAAAGGTCCATCTAGTCAAGGCTATGGTTTTTCCAGTGGTCATGTATGGATGTGAGAGTTGGACTATAAAGAAACTGAGTGCTGAAGAATTGATGCTTTTCAACTGTGGTGTTGGAGAAGACTCTTGAGAGTCCCTTGGACTGCAAGGAGATCCAACCAGTCCATCCTAAAGGAGATCAGTCCTGGATGTTCATTGGAAGGACTGATGCTGAAGCTGAAACTCCAATACTTTGGCCACCTGATGCAAAGAACTCACTCATTGGAAAAGATCCTGATGCTGGGAAAGTTTGAAGGTGAGAGAAGGGGATGACAAAGGATGAGATGGTTGGATGGCATCACCGACTCAATGGACATGAGTTTGAGTAAATTTGGAGAGTTGGTGATGGACAGGGATGCCTGGCGTGCTGCAGTCCATGGGGTCACAAAGAGTCAGACAAGACTGAGCAACTGAGTTGAACTGAACTGGTTGTACCTCATGAACCCCTCAACCTCCCACCCCCTGAGAAAATGTCCAGGATACCTTGCTGAAGGAATATGGGAGGCATTTGTGTGGGAGCTAAGTCATTAAGCTGAGGCCATCCCTGACCAACCAGCTTCTAGCCACGTCATCATCTCAGTACAAATGTTTGAATAAGCCCAGTTGATATCAACAGAGCCTGGTCAGAGAGAGGATCTCCTAAGTCAACCCATAGACTCACAAGAAATAATAATGAGAGAGTCAAATCCTAGGCAGGTTGATAAGAAGTCTGGGGGTCCCCGAGGAGGAGAAAGGGGTCTGAGGCTCTTGAAGGGGAGATAGGGGTCTGGAATTCTCAAGGAGGAGGAGAGGACAAACATCTTTTTCTTTCTCTACATTCCTTAGTCTTAGTCACATAAAATGTCTTTTTCTTTAAGCCAGGAACTGATGATTGCAAAACAAACAACTCAGTTTAAACTCTGTACTAAGGTTTATATAACAACAATGTATCCTGCACGAGGACAGTTTCTCCTTCCTGAAAACCTTCTGGCTAATCCTGTTATCTTAAAATGTAAATTATGGGAGTGGGTCTAGTAAGACCTTTACAACCTTGAGACGTTCTTTTGATTTATTGTAATAACTAATTTAAAAAGTATATAGTTCTGTTGCTTAGACTAGTAAGAGGGTTATTCTCTGTCCCCCTTCTGAAGTCTATGTCAGAAGCTTTCTCTGTCCCTTTTTGTACTCTGATAAAACTCTGCTATACAAAAGCTCTTGAGTGATCAAGCCTGGTCCCTGGTCCTGAAGTTAAATCTTCTTCAGAGATCACAAGTCCAACACTGTTCACTGTAAGCTATCAATAAGCAGTTGATATTTTAAGCCACTATATTTTGGAGTGGTTTCTATTATAGCAATAACTATCAGAATTTGCCCTGCTGTGTTTCATTTCCCCTGTCCATTGGAATAAATGAGATTGAATTTCAGTCCAGTTTTGAAATTCTATGCTAATTCTTTGTATTAATTTTATGTGTTCAAAGAATTATGAAGTTTACATTTCAATATTATTATCAGCCACAGCAGCAATATCATCATGACCCACAAACATTTATTGAACACACACATGCTTGGCTTTAAATCAGACTAAGCAAGATTCATTATAATAAAGAAAACCCCTACTATCTAGAGCTAAACTTGGCAAACTTTCTGCAAAAGGTCAGATAGTAAGTAGTTTAGGATTTGTGGGTCTCTGTCACACTTATACATCTCTGTCTTTGTAGCACAAAGTGACCAAGGAAAATACATAAATAATTGAGCGTGTATACTTTCCAATAAAAAAATTATTAATATTTACAAAAATAGGTATCTGTCTGGATTTGGCCCATAGACAGTAGTTTGACAAACACTTATAAAGAAACCGTTGAAGCCAAGCAATTCTGCTGTTATTCAGGAATAAATATAAAGCAGCAAATCAGCATAAACATTTGATTTTTTCCCCTTTTCTTATTGTGGTTAAAAAACTCATTGCATGCATGCATGTGTGCTAGTTGCTTCGGTTGTTCCCGACTCATTGCAACCCTACGGATTATAGCCCTCCAGGCTCCTCTGTCCTTGGGATTCTCCAGGCAAGAGCACTGGAGTGGGTTACTGTGCTCTCCTCCAGGGAATCTTCCCGACCCACGTGTTTAAACCCCATCTCTTAACGTCTCCTGCACTGACAGTTGGATTCTTTACCACTAGCACCTTCTGGGAAGCCCCACAAAACTCATTACATGAGATCTACTCTCTTAAAGAAGAACCATACAAAAAAGATCTTCACAACCCAGATAATCACAATGGTTTGATCACTCACCTAGAGCCAGACATCCTGGAATGTGAAGTCAAGTGGGCCTTAGAAAGCATCACTATGAACAAAGCTAATGGATGTGATGGAATTCCAGTTGAGCTATTTTAAATCCTGAAAGATGATTCTGTGAAAGTGCTGCACTCAATGAGCCAGCAAATTTGGAAAACTCAGCAGTGGCCACAGGAATGGAAAAGGTCAGTTTTCATTCCAATCCCTAAGAAAGGCAATGCCAAAGAATGCTCAAACTACTGCACAATTGCACTCAACTCACACGCTAGTAAAGTAATGCTCAAAATTCTCCAAGCCAGGCTTCAACAGCACGTGAACCGAGAACTTCCAGATGTTCAAGCTGGATTTAGAAAAGGCAGAGGAACCAGAGATCAAATTGCCAATATCCTCTGGATTCTCAAAAAAGCAAGAGAGTTCCAGAAAAACATCTATTTCTGCTTTATTGACTATGCCAAAGCCTTCGACTGTGTGGATCACAATAAACTGTGGAAAATTCTGAAGGAGATGGGAACCCCAGACCATCTGACCTGTCTCTTGAGAAACCTGTATGCATGTCAGGAAGCAACAGATAGAACTGGACATGGAACAACAGATTGGTTCCAAATGGGAAAAGGAGTACGTCAAGGCTGTATATTGTCACCCTGCTTATTTAACTTATATGCAGAGTACATCATGAGAAATGCTGGGCTGGAAGAAGCACAAGCTGGAATTAAGATCACCAGGAGAAATATCAATAACCTAAGATATGCAGGTGACACCACCCTTATGGCAGAAAGTGAAGAGGAACTAAAAAGTCTCTTGATGAAAGTGAAAGAGGAGAGTGAAAAAGTTGGCTTAAAGCTCAACATTCAGAAAACTGAGATCTTGGCATCTGGTCCCATCACTTCATGGCAAATAGATGGGAAAGCAATGGAAACAGTGAGAGACTTTATTTTTCTGGGCTCCAAAATCACTGCAGATGGTGACTGCAGCCATGAAATTAAAAGACACTTATTCCTTGGAAGGAAAGTTATGACCAACCTAGATAGCATATTAAAAAGCAGACGCATTACTTTGCCAACAAAGGTCCATCTAGTCAAGGCTATGGTTTTTCCAGTGGTCATGTATGGATGTGAGAGTTAGACTGTGAAGAAAGCTGAGCACAGAAAAATTGATGCTTTTTTGCTGTGGTGTTGGAGAAGACTCTTGAGAGTCTCTTGGACTGCAAGGAGATCTAACCAGTCCATCATAAAGGAGATCAGTCCTGGGTGTTCACTGGAAGGACTGATGTTGAAGCTGAAACTCCAATACTTTGGCCACGTGATTTGAAGAGCTGACTCATTGGAAAAGACCCTGATGCTGGGAGGGATTGGGGGCAGAAGGAGAAGGGGATGACAGGGGATGACAGAGGATGAGATGGCTGGATGGCATCACCGACTCAATGGGCATGAGTCTGAGTAAACTCTGGGAGTTTGTGATGGACAGGGAGGCCTGGTGTGCTGTGATTCATGGGGTCACCAAGAGTCGGACACGACTGAGCAACTGAACTGAACTGAACCCTCTTAAAACTTAAGTATACAGGGCAGTATTAAATATATACACACTGTTCTATTGCAGATCACTAGAATATTTTCATGTTGCATGAATGAAATTCCATACTCACTGAACACTAACCACATTCCCCTCTCCCCTCAGGCCCTGGAAACAACCATTCTTCTCTCTGCTTCTATAAGTTTGAATATTTTGGATACTTCATATAGGAAGAGTCATGCAGTATTTGTCTTGTGTCTTATTACACTTATCATAATGTCCTCAAGTTTTTTGTATCATGTGACAAGTTTTTCTTCTTGTTAAAGCTGAGTTTTATTGTATTGTATTATATACTACATTTTCTTAATCTATTTATTAGTTGGTAGACATTTAGATCATGTCTACTTCTTGGACATTGTGAATAAGATTGTAATGAACACAGAAGTGCAAATACTACTTAAAAAACCTGTTTCTAATTCTTTTACATACCCAGAAGTGTGATTGCTGGATCATATGGTAGCTCTGTTTCCTTTTTTGTTGTTGTTGTTGGTTTTCTTTCCTGTTTTGAGGAATCTCCACAATGTTTTCTATAATGGCTGCACCATAGTATATTCCTACTAAGAGTGTACAAGGATTCCAATTTCTCCACATCATTACCAACAATTGTTATTTTCTGTTCTGCTTTTCTGTTTGTTGTTTGTTCATAATGGCAGGCTACAGTCCATGGGATTGCAAAGAGCTGGGCATGACTTGACGACTAAAACAAAAACAAGAGCAAACAAAAGGTATAAGCAATATCTCATTGTCTTTATTTGCATTTCCCTGATAATTAGTGATGTTGGCCATCTTTTTCACTTATCTATAGGCCATTTGCATGTCTTCTTCGGAGAAATCTTTCAGTTGCTTTGCCCCCCCCCTTTTTTTTTAATTGAGTTATTATATTTTTGGTATTGAATCATGAGTTTCTTGTATATTTAAGTTGGCAAATATTTTTCCCAAACCATAGATTGCCTCTTCATTTTGCTGATTTTTCCTTTACTGCACAGACAATTTTTAGTTTAATATAACCTTCTTATTTATTTTTGCTTTTGTTGCCTCAACTTTCAGTATCATATTGAAAAAATTCATTACCAAGGCCAATGTCAAAGGGCTTTTTCTCTGCTTCTTTCTAGAAATTTTATATTTTCAGGTCTTACATTTAGACCTTTAATTCATTTTGAGTTGATTTTTGTGTATGGTATAAAGATTCAGTTTCATTATTTTGCATAAGGATATCCAGTTTTCCCAGCGTCATTTATTGAAGAAACTAACCTTTCCCCATTGTATATTCTTGGCTCCTTTGTCATAAATTAATACACCATATATGCATGGGTTTGTTTCTGGACTCTCTATTCTGTTCCATTGGTCTATGTGTATGTTTTTATGCCAGTACCATACTGTTGTGATTACTATAACTTTGTTATATATTTTGAAATCAAGAATTATGATTCCTTCAATTGTTTTCTTCTTTCTCAAGATTACTTTAGCATCAAAGCTTTACATGTTGGTGGGTGATTCCATATGAATTTTAGGATTTTTTTCACTTTCTGTGAAAGATATTGGAATTCTGACAGTGATTGAATTTAATGTGTACATCTCTTTGGAAAGTATGGACATTTCAACCATATTAATTGTGGTACTGTTTGATCCAACAAGTGTAATTCTAAAACTCTATGTTATTGGCACAGCCACATAAATTCAGATACACATACATACAGGAATTCTTGTTATAATATTATGCTAATTTAAAAAAAATGGAAGCAAAGTTAAGGTCCATGCATAAGACAATAGTTAAACAAATCACTTCCAAAGTCCACAATACAATGCAGCATTTAAAATGAATTTAGTATGCTGATGAACATAGATGCAAAAACTCTCAAAAAAATTCTACCAAACAGAATCCAACAGCATATTAAAAATATTATATATATTATGAACAAGTGGACTTTATTCCAGGGGTGCAAGGTTTCTTCAATATTCACAAATCAATCAATGTGATATACTATATTAACAAATTGAAATATAAAATTCATATGATTATCTCAATAGATGTAGAGAAAGCCTTTGACAAAATTCAACATCCATTTATATAAAAACTCTCCAGAAAGCAGACATAGAAGAAATATATCTCAACATAATAAAAGCCACATACAACAAACCCATAGTGAGCATTATCCTCAATGGCAAAAACAATTGAAAGCATTTCCTATAATATCAAGAACAAGACAAGGGTGCCCACTCAACCACTACTATCCAGCATAGTTTTGGAAGTCTGAGTCACAGCAATCAGAGAAGAAAAAGAAATGAATGGAATCCAGATTGGAAAAGAGGTAAAACTCTCATTATTTGAAGATAACATGATCCTCTACATAGAAAACCCTAAGGACACCACCAGAAAATTAGTAGAGTTAATCAATGAATATAGCAAAGTCATAGGATATAAAATTAATATACAGAAATCCCTAGCATTCCTATACACTAACAATGAAAAAACAGAAAGTAAGGAAACAATTCCATTCACCATTGCAACAAAAAGAATAAAATACTCAGGAACAAATCTACCTAAAGAAACAAAAAACACATATATAGAAAAGTATAAAACACTGATGAAAGAAATCAAAGGTGACACAAAAAGATGGAGAAATACACCATGTTTATGGATTGGAAGAATCAATATAGTGAAAATGAGTATACGACCAAAGCAATCTATAGATTCAGTGCAACCCCTATCAAGTTACCAATTGTATTTTTCACAGGACTAGAACAAATAATTTCACACTTTGTATGGAAACACAAAAAACTTTGAATAGCAAAGCAGTCCTGAGAAAGAAGAGTGGAACTGGAGGAAGCAATCTTCCTGACTTCAGACTATACTACAAAGCTACAGTCCTCAAGACAGTAGGATACTAGGACAAAGACAGAAATATAGATCAATGGAACAAAATAGAAAGCCCGTAGATAAATCCACACACCTATAGACAACTTATATTTGACAAAGGAGGCAAAAATATATAATGGAGAAAAGATAATCTCTTTAACAAGTGGTGCTGGGAAAACTGGTCAACCACCTATAAAAGAATGAAACTAGAACACTTTATTACACCATACACACACAGGACACATACAAAACTTAAAATGGATTAAAGACCTAAATGTAAGACCAGAAACTATAAAACTCTTAGAGGAAAACATAGGCAGAATACTCTCTGACATAAATCACAGCAAGATCCTCTATGACCCACCTCTCAGAGTAATGGAAATAAAAACAAATAAACAAATGGGAACTAATTAAACTTAAAAGGTTTTGCACAATGAAGGAACCTATAAACAAGGTGAAAAGGCAGCCTTCAGAATGTGAGAAAATAATAGCAAATGAAACAACTGACAAAGAATTAATCTCCAAAATATACAAGCAGTTCATGCAGTTCAATATTGAACAACCCCATCAAAAAGTGGGCCAAAGATCTAAATAGATATTTCTCCAAAGAAGACATACAGATGGCTAATAAACACATGAAAATATGCTCAACATCACTCATTATCAGAGAAATGCAAATCAAAACCACAGTGAGGTATCATCTCATGCTGGTCAGAATGACTGCCATCAAAAAGCCTACAAACAATTATTGCTGGAGAGGGTGTGAAGAAAAGGGAACCCTCTTACACTGTTAGTGGTAATGCAAACAGGTACAGTGACAATGGAGAAGAATGGATTCTCCATTGGAGAAGATTCCTTAAAAAATTGGCAATAGAACTGCAATATGACCCAGTAATCCTACTGCTGGGCATAAACACTGAGGAAACTGGAATTTAAAGAGACACATGCACCCCAGTGTTCACTGCAGCACTGTTTATAATAGCTAAGACATTGAAGCAACCTAGATGTCCATCAGCAGATGAATGGATAAGGAAGCTGTGGTACATATACACAACAGAATAAAGCTCAGCTATAAAAAAAAGAACACATTTGAGTCAGTTCTAATGGAGTGGATGAAACTAGAGCCTATTATACTTACAGTGAAGTAAGTCAGAAAGAGAAATACCAATACAGTATATTAATGCATATATATGGGATTTAGAAAGAAGGTAACAATGACCCTATATGCAAGGCAACAAAGGAGACACAGACGTAAAGAACAGACTTTTGGACTCTGTGAGAAGAGGCGAGGGTGGGATGATTTGAGAGAATAGCGTTGAAACCTGTATATAATAATATGTAAAACAGATGACAAGTGCAAGTTTGAGACATGAAGCACGGCAGTCAAAGCCAGTGCTCTGGGACAACCCAAAAGGATGGGGTAGGGAGGGAAGTGGGTGGAAGGTTCAGGATGGAGGACACATGTACACCCATAGGTGATTCATGTCTATGTATGGAAAAAGCCACCACAATATTATAAAGTAATTACCCTCAAATTAAAATAAATGAATTAAAAAAATAAATAAAATAAAATGAACCTAGTAGATTTTATGGAGTAATCTGGAAAGACCATGAGACATTTTATTAAGTGAAAGGAGGATATTAAAATATAAAATATTAATACTAACACTAATAATAATAATATTTAATGATTATTAGGTGTTAGGAATATCTCTTATTATACATACAAACATGTATGTAATTGCTATGTGAGATACCTAGAACTGTGGAATATGCACACACACATGC
This sequence comes from Odocoileus virginianus, assembly GCF_023699985.2. Taxonomy (NCBI): domain Eukaryota; kingdom Metazoa; phylum Chordata; class Mammalia; order Artiodactyla; family Cervidae; genus Odocoileus; species Odocoileus virginianus. The sequence goes on along the minus strand of NC_069703.1, from coordinate 7,567,255 downwards.
AAGTGCTCACAACAGTCCTCACGAAAATTCTTTGAAGTAAGTACTATTATTATGTTATGTATACTTTAAATATGAGGAAACTGAAGCACAGAGCTGTCCAGTGACTATGGAAGGTAAAAGATTCTTAATCCCAACAATCTAACTCCTTAGTCTCATGTGTGTATGACATGATGCCTGGCTAAAAACCAAATTAAAGGAAATAAAAATTTATAATGCCCAAAAGAGTAGGGGGATAAGTAGACAGATGATAAATTGATAGACACTTTGGCTGCATGATAAAAGGTTTCAAAGGATTTAATGTATTGATAGTATTTGATTTTAGGATAAATATGGAGAGGGAGAGAACAACTTTTTACTCAATACGTTTCCATATTGTTTGAGGTTTTACAACAACCACATATTTATTTAATATTTGAGTAATGAGAAATAATTATTTACTTTAAAAAATCATCTAACCATTATATGCACACACATACATATATACATACATTTGTATGTCAATGTACACAAATCAACTCTCCATAAGATGTTGGTGATTTTTATGAAAAATTGCATATTGATTATGACAACAATAGCTAGAATTTAAGAATTGGTGAGATTATATATTTCAAATAGCTTACCAAAGAATTAAACCATATTCAAATTTCAATCTGTCAAGCCACTATTGGACAATTACACAATATAAAATATATTGGAGCATAATAATATATACATCTTGTATTAGTAAGTAGTTTATCTTCCTTTCTACCACTTGTAGTTTCCTTTCACTTTTCTGTAAATGGGTGATTTTTTTTCTGTGAATGAATATTCTTTAAATCGATGCCTTGTTCCTGTGATAACAAAGCAGTTCACAGCAGTGAAAAATGTTGGCAGGCAAACCCTCTTCCCTTTTATTTTTTTTTTTTAATAGTTACTTTATTCAAATTGATTTCTAATCCAAAATTTCCAAACAATCCCAGGTATCTTAAGGCTTTGGGACCTGGAGCTGACCCACCTTCTAACCTGAATGCCACCTTATTGTGCCCAAAGCAATTCAACAATGCAACCTGAGAAAATAATTGGTTAGCAAGCACATGTCTGCTGCTTCGGAGACCCTTGAGAAGCATCTTATGGCAAAGGGGGCCTCTGCTGGAATAGAAGGGGATGTTCTGGCCTGAGTCTCCAGGGTGATTACATTGGTCTGAATTTAAGGCAGGAAGATTTTCAAGGCAAACATTAGATGACAACCAAAACTCCTTATGATACAATGGGATATGAACTTATTTTATGCAGGCAAAAATTTAAGGCTAGCAAAATTCTAAAGCTTGATTGCTCATGGGACAATATGTCAAGGCTCCAATCATTCCATTTTAAAATACCTCAAGTTTACAATGATGAATCTAAAAAGCACTAACAAATCCTACTCATTCAACTCCAGTTCTTGAAATGGCATCTGCCTTTAAGCTGTAAAAATAACAGATGATTTTTTGATAGCTTATCAGTTAACAGACTGCTTAGTTAGGGTAGCACATTTTTATGCTAATGTCAGCAGAGAGGGAGAGGGAAAGAGGAAAGTAAAAACACAGAGCACCATGGTAGGATAGATATTTAAGGACTCATTTAGATTAAAAAAAAAAAAATTTTTTTTCCAGGCTTCTTTCTCCATAAGGTAAGGTGAGACTTTTGTGAACTGAAATTGCTCAAACATAAAATAGATCTTGATTGGGGCCTGACTGGTGAATAAAATGTGATTTAATGTTTAATTAGTATAAAATATGCCTTATACTGAGCACAAAATAAATGAGGAAACTTCATGAATAAAGAATTCTATTGAAGTGTCAGTGAGCTAAAAAGATGTATTTTTTGAAATGTCAGTGTGACATTGTAATCTTAGAGTTAAGATTACAATATTAATTCCAGGAATTCGAATTGATAGCCAGTAGAGAAATATCCTTGTTGTCTTAGTATGTTGTCTTAATATGTCTTAGTATGTTATCTTAATAATATAAACTGAAGGAGAAAGAGATTAATCTTAGATTTTCTAAACACTTAATTTAAAATGAATCATAGACCCATAGGATATTAGATTGGGAGAAATTTGGAGTTCTGTGGTACAACCTGTTATCCAGAAGCTGCATCCCAACTTCAAGAGCATAATGGTAAAATAACATGTATCAGTAATGATATATTTACATTTTAATACTTATTAAGTATTTTCTATGTTCCAGAGACTCTGCAAACTATTAATCAACTGCTAGTTATTATAAATTACATAGTTTTAATGAGAATGAAGAATTTTACTTGAAAAACAAAGGAAAGTAAAAGCTAACAGACAGATAAAGAGATGATTCAGTTCAGTTCAATTCAGTCTTTCAGTCATGTCCAACTTTTTGAGACCCCATGGACTGCAGCATGCCAGGCTTCCCTGTCCATCACCAACTCCCAGAGCTTACTCAAACTCATCAAATCGGTGATGCCATGCAACCATCTCATCCTCTGTCATCCTCTTCTCCTCTCACCTTCAATCTTTACCAGAATCAGGGTCTTTCCCAATGAGTCAGTTCTTTGCATCAGGTGGCCAAAGTATTGGAGTTTCAGCTTCAGCATCAGTCCCTACAATGAATATTCAGGACTGATTTCCTTTAGGATTGACTGGTTGGATCTCCTTGCCATCCAAGGGACCCTCAAGAGTCTTCTCCAACACCATAGTACAAACGCATCAATTCTTTGGCACTCAGCTTTCTTTATAGTCCAACTGTCACATCCGTACATGACTACTGGAAAAGCCATAGCTTTGACTAGATAGACCTTTGTTGGCAAAGGGATCTCTCTGCTTTTTAATATGCTGTCTAGGTTGGTCATAACTTTTCTTCCAAGGAGCAAGCATCTTTTAATTTTATGGCTGCTGTTACCATCTGCAATTATATTGGAGCCCAAAAAAATAAAGTCTCTTAATGTTTCCACTGTTTCCCCATCTATGTGCCATGAAGTGATGGGACCAGATGCCATGATCTTAGTTTTCTGAAAGTTGAATTTTAAGCCAACTTTTTCACTCTCCTCTTTCACTTTCATCAAGAGGTTCTTTAGTTCTTCTTCACTTTCTGTCATAAGGGTGGTGTCATCTGCATATCTGAGGTTATTGGTATTTCTCCCAGCAATCTTGATTCCAGGTTGTGCTTCATCCAGCCTGGCATTTCACATGATGTACTCCGCATATAAGCTAAATAAGCACCATGACTATATACAGCCTTAGGAAAGGATAATAGCAAAGATAAAGGGGACTTCCCTGGTGGCTCAGAGAGTAAAGAATCTGCCTGCAATGCAGGTGACAAGAGTTTGATCCCTGGGTCGGGAAGATACCATGGAGAAGGGAATGGCTACACACTCCAGTATTCTTGCCTGAAGAATCCCATGGACAGAGGAGTCTGGTGGGCTACCATCCATGATTTTACAGAGAGTCAGACATGACTGAGCAACTAAGCATGATGACAAATAGCAAAGATAAAAGTTAAGAATTCTTTTTTTTTTTTTTAACTGTCATGCATTCAGAGAACTTCAAGTAGTACAACAGGATGTGAAGACATTGTATCAGTGAAGTGGCAAGGTTAACTTGACTTAGAAAATCGAAAACATGTGCCATGCCAATTGATGAGCCAAGACTGAGCCAAACGGGCAAAAAGATTTTGCTTATGTCCAGATGAGATAATTTAGACAGTTTCAAAGGATAGATTAAAGATGATGGTGATAGTTAGATGAGATTTCATTCAAAAAGAAATGAAAATATAGGGCTACTTTTCCCTGATAAATAAATAAAATGTAATAAAAGACTAAACTTAGTTGGTGGGACAGAAAAGAAAGCAACTGATTTGTGACATATTTTGTAGGTAATCTTTTCAAGTTTCAGAGAGGAAAGAACTCAGGTTCCTCCTGAACTTCCGGAGCAAGAGATTGGACAGTGGTGTACTATTAGATTTGAAAATGAAGAGAAAGCTTTGATGGGAAAATGATGGGTTAGAGGGGCCCTGCTCAGACCAGCCATTGGCTGGTAAGATATTGGAAACATGGATCTTGAGTGTTTTGGACCATATTTTGGAGTTGTCTTTCTCAACCTGAGTTCCAACAGGGAATTAAGTCTTAAACAGAAAATGATTTCAGTGCCCACTTTCTTAATTCTTCTAAGGATGGTACATAGCTAGTACCATTCCAAATGTGTAGGACAGAAGACATTACATGGGATGGAGAATTAGATCATTCAGTTCAGTTCAGTTCAGTCACTACTCATGTCCAACTCTTAGAGACCCCATGAACCACAGCACGCCAGGTCTCCCAGTCCATCACCAACTCCCAGAGTTTACTCAAACATGTCCATCAAGTCAGTGATGCCACCCCTCATCCTCTGTCATCCCCTTCCCCTCCTGCCCTCAATCTTTCCCAGCATCAGGATCTTTTCAAATGAGTCAGCTCTTCATATCAGGTGGCCAAAGTATTGGAGTTTCAGCTTCAGCATCAGTCCTTTCAATGAACACCCAGGACTGGTCTCCTTTAGGATGGACTGGTTGGATTTCCTTGCAGTCCAAGGGACTCTCAAGAGTCTCCTCCAACACCACAGTTCAAAAGCATCAATTCTTCTGCACTCAGCTTTCTTTATAGTCCAACTGTCACATCCATACATGACCACTGGAAAAACCATAGCCTTGACGAGACAGACCTTTGTTGACAAAGTAATGTCTCTGCTTTTTAATATGCTGTCTAGGTGGGTCATAACTTTCCTTCCAAGCAGTCAGCGTCTTTTAATTTCATGGCTGCAATCACCATCTGCAGTGATTTTTGGAGCCCAGAAAAATAAAGTCAGCCACTGTTTCCACTGTTTCCCCATCTATTTGCCATGAAGTGATGGGACTGGATGCCATGATGATAGTTTTCTGAATGTTGAGCTTTAAGCCAACTTTTTCACTCTCCTCTTTCACTTTCATCAAGAGGCTCTTTAGTTCTTCTTCACTTTCTGCCATAAGAGTGGTGTCATCTGCATATCTTAGGTTATTGATATTTCTCCCGGCAATCTTGATTCCAGCTTGTGCTTCCTCCAGCCCAGCACTTCTCATGATGTACTCTGCATATAAGTTAAATAAGCTGGATGGCAATATACCACTTTGACATACTCCTTTTCCTATTTGGAACCAGTCGGTTGTCCCATGTCCACTTCTACCTGTTGCTTCCTGACATGCATACAGGTTTCTCAAGAGGCAGGTCAGGTGGTCTGGGATTCCCATCTCTTTCAGAATTTTCCACAGTTGATTGTGATCCACACAGTCAAAGGCTTTGGCATAGTCAATAAAGTAGAAAGAGATGTTTTTCGGGAATTCTTTTGCTTTTTCAGTGATCCAGTGGATGTTGGCAATTTGATCTCTGGTTCCTCTGCCTTTTCTAAATCCAGCTTGAACATCTGGAAGTTCACAATTCACATGTTGCTGAAGCCTGGCTTGGAGAATTTTAAGCATCACTTTACTAGGGTGTGAGATGAGTGCAATTGTGCAGTAGTTTGAACATTCTTTGGCATTGCCTTTCTTTGGGATTGGAATGAAAACTGACCTTTTCCAGTCTGTGGCCACTGCTGAGTTTTGGTTTCATTCTCTCTATGTACTCTAGGTTAAATGGGTTGAGTTAGCTTAAGGAGAAAAGAAGAGTTAAGCACTATTTCCTCCCCTATATCAGGGTTGGGGCAAAATAAAATCCCACAAAAGATACTACAGATGGCAAAAAACTGATTGAGTGAGATGTTTGAAATCTGAACTTCACAAATGGATGTGTGGAAACCAAAGGAAAAGAAAATTCTGTGAAAAAAAAAAATCCCAATTTTGTCAAAGTGTTAAAGACTCAGATAGGGTCATGATTATAGTATTCGTTCAGTACCCTCTGAAAACTTCAGTCGTGTCCGACTCTGTGCGACCCCATAGACGGCAGCCCACCAGGCTCCCCCGTCCCTGGGATTCTCCAGGCAAGAACACTGGTGTGGGTTGCCATTTCCTTCTCCAATGCATGAAAGTGAAAAGTGAAAGTGAAGTCGCTCAGTCGTGTCCGAGTCTTTGCGACCCCATGGACTGCAGCCTTCCAGGCTCCTCCCTCCAGGGGATTTTCTTGCAAGAGTACTGGAGTCCGGTGCCATCGCCTTCTCCGCTGAAACTAAGAAGTGACATATTAGATTCAGGAGTTGGAACATTATTAATGGTGGCACAAAGAAGAGTCAAGTGATTAATTTAGAAAATAGATGTGAACGATTTGAGGCAAAGAGGTAGAAAATATAGAAAGACAAATTTTGGGTTAAATATAGAGAAAATTTCTCCAAAGGCAATTTTTTTGGTGAGGCTTGAGTCAGTTCTGAAATCTCTCACCACTGAACTATTTAATACAGCCTGCACCTGAGTAATGTGATGCTTCTGAGACAGTCCATTTAATTTTTTAAATTTTGTATTTATTATATTATTTAGTTTTGTTTTGGGTTGGTCTGGGTCTTCACTGCTCCGTGGGATTTTTCTCTACTTCCGGCAAGCAGGGGCCTCTCTCTGGTTGTGGTGTGTGTGTCTCAGTGCGGTGGTTTCTCTCTCTCGTTGTGGAGCATGGGCTCTGGGCCAAGCAGGCTTCAGTGGAGGTAGCATGTGGACTCAGGAGTTGCCGCCCCGACTCCAGAGCACATGCTCAGTACTGTGGCGCATAGCCTTAAATACCCACAGCACCAGATCAGGGCTCAAACCCCTGTATCCTGCGCTGGCAAGCGGGTTCTTTACCGCTGAGCCACCAGGGAAGCCAGTTCATTGCATTCTTGAGTGAGCTCTGATGTTAAAGACTATGTTGTTTATAGGGAGCCAAAGTCTGTTCTCATGTAACTTCCACTCACCTTGTCACAACCTACCCCTGAGCATTATGGAAATAAGTCCCGAGATATCCATGAAACAATACTGGTAAATACTGGGTGGTAACCTCACATTCACTTGGAGCCAGGACTTCTCAAGCTAATTATCTCCAGATGAGACCACCAGTCATTTGTTCTGTAACATAGTTTCCCTCAACTCAGTGTTCTTACAGTTCCCTGACCAAGCTCCGTTTTCCTTTAGAAAGTCTTCTTGGTGTCTGTACACATTAAACAAAATTAAGTTGTAGAAGCAAAGGATGTATTACCGTTTACTACAAGTGAGGGATAATATTTACTTCTTTACCTTTTTGAGCTTATGAGGAAAATGAAATGATGAGACAATCAAAATCTTAATTATTCAGAACTGTCATTAAATAATCCTTTATGAACAATAATTTCAAGACTGACTATGTGTCAGGTCATATGCTAAATCTTTATTTATGTTTCCTCATTTAACTCTTGAAATAACCCCACAATGTACATACTTCCCAACTAATGGGGAGATAGACGCAATCAAGAAATACATAGCTTGTTCAAGGTTGCACGGTGGTAAGTGACAGGCCTGGAATTTGAATCCAGGTGCATCTGTCCCCATTCAGTATCTTCTTCATAATACATATAAGAAAACTGAGACCGTGAAGATGACTTGTTGAGAATCACCAACTAACTAACCAACAGTAGAATTAAGGCTGGGACCCAGGCTCTCTGACTAGTGGTCCAGTGTTGTGTTAAAACTACTCCTTTTGAAAGGGGTTCCCTTGAGGTTGCAAGGAATGCATTCAATAAGAAATTATGGTTCTGGAAGTTTATTCATCTTGTGTTTAGAAACAGACAAGTCTAACAATGTTCATAAAAATGAGGGAAATTAAAATATACCTGAATATCTGACAGAGTATTTGCAGATCTCTGATGCTGATAAAATTCAGTGAAGTGGATTTGACCAGTGTTGTATAAATTCCACAAATGAAATCTGTTTATAAAACTCTACTCACAGAAAGATTAACATGTCTTTTGTATTGAAATTTATTATCTTCAAATAGGTTTCAATAGAAGAAATTACAAATATTTGTTGCAGGAATGAGGATATCTCCTAGATGTCTTTGAGATGTCAAAATAATTTTTTTTTTCCCTTTTGGTGGTGGTGGTGATAGGAAGGGCAGGAAGAAAAGAACCACCAGTGATCATATCTTGATAAATTGTAATACACCTTTCTAAACTTTTCCTTTTTATGTCCTCTCTCTTTTTTCCTTTAATCTCTATTGTTGCTACATAAAACATTACCAGAATCATATATTCTTGGTGCCTAACAGAATGTCAACAACTATATTTGATTCATGGCCCCTTAATGTTTAGTGGTAGAAATAATCTCCAACATTTTATCAATATTATTAATTAAAAATGTAGCACTTGAAAAATGAAATTCAAAAACTAACAAAAGAATATTTTATTTTATTTGTGTAAAATATCACTTTCTACACTTATATACATACACATACACAAACATCATACTATGATGTGGTGGTTTAGTAGATAAGTCATGTTTCACTCTTGCGACCCTATGGACTATAAAGCCTGCCAAGCTCCTCTGTCCATGGGATTCTCCAAGCAAGAATACTGCAGTGGGTTGCCATCTCCTTCTCCAGGAGATCTTCCCAACCCAGGAATTGAACCCAGGTCTCCTGCATTGCAGGCAGACTCTTTATCAACTGAGCTATGAGGAAAGCCTATCATACTATGATAAGCGTAGGCATTTATTCATTCAGCATCCAGCAAATATTTTTCAGCTGCCATCTCATTTTTATGATTTGTACTAAACTGAAGCATCAAAGACAAAAAGGATACCATTCCAATATCCTATAAACTCATAGACCAATAGGGGAAAACAAGTAAGTAAGAACTGAAAAACTGATCTAAAAACTGTTTTTTTCAAAAAACAAATAACTGTTGCTTCAAGTGGGCTGGACAGTTTATTCTTTTTAGGCATGTATATTGTATATTGGCCTTCCCTGGTGGCTCAGTTGGTAAAGAATCTGCGTGCAATGAGAGAGACCTGGATTCAATTCCTGGGTTGGGAAGATCCCCTGGAGAAAGGAAAGGCTACCCACTCCAGTTTTCTGGCCTAGAGAAGTCCATGGGATCACAAAGAGTCAGACAGGACAACTTTCACTTTCACTCATTGTATATTATATTTGAATAGATAAATAGGAAAGATTTGAGGTGGAATTTCAAGTTATTATAGTAGGAAACTGCCCTATTCTTCTCCATTGGTCTTTTTTTCTTTTCAATCAGGAAATAATTTCATAAAAGGATGCCTCTCTGACCTCCATTAACCCTCAGATGTTAAACTCATATATAATCACTGCAACACAAATCTTTGAATTTAACATAGAACTTAGTTTTTAAGATATATAAATAAATGGGGCAGGGGCAATTGGGGTTACCTGATACAGTCCCTTGTTTAATAATATGAGCAAAATGCTGCATTTAATGTTGTGAGCTCTAAGTTGCATTGGTGCTTCTAATCTTCTCTGTATCTAAACTGTCTGTATGCATGAAGGCTGATGAAAATAGAAATTATGTCCACTTCCTCCCATTACTTATTTTTAATCTCCCTGCACACCTTGTAGCTTGGGTTCTTTAAGTATATTGGTCCCTGTAGTAGACGCTGGGGCTTCCCAAGTGGCTCAGTGGGTAAAGAATCTGCCTGCCAATGTAGGAGATGTGAGAGACATGGGTTTAATCCCTGGGTCGGGAAGATCCCCTGGAGAAGGAAGTGGCAACCACTCCATATTTTTTCCTGGGGAATCCCATGAATAGAAGAGCTTGGCAGGCTACAATCAATAGGGTCGCAAAGAATTGGACACTCCTGAAGCAACTGATTGTGCATATAGTAGACTGTCACAGGTTTCTGTAAAACTTGCAGGAGTTATGGTCTCTATCCCCAAATAAAGTGAATCACACGTGTAAACCACCTTGAAGAGGGTGTCTGTACTGAAGACAATGCACATTGGATAGGAAATAATGAGGGAAGGGACAGGATCTAAGCCACAGTAGGGAAGGAAAAAGATCATCAAGACAGACTAAACTCTTTCGACTGTAACAGAAGACAGGTCTTTACTGCAGATTTTTTAATGGGCACTAAAAAGATTCATGTCAAAGATGTTTACTGCTGCTGTCTCAATGAAGAAAATTAAAAATGTGATTTTACCTCAATATCTTGCTTTAAGTTAACATATGGTAAGTAACCAATAACATAACAGCAGAATATAATTTTGTTTCATAATTTGGACCAAATCAGACCTCTTTCATAAAATTATAGAATTTAATTTTGTCTAACTGCAGGGGTGAATCAGAAAGTTCTATAATGAACAGTTTTGAAGTTAGGCCATTTGGACTTATAAATCAGTGTTTAAAATTTTTATAACAAAATTTATGAGTGGATCTTTTGTAAAGCAATTGAGGAATTCAAGTACACTGAGCCTCAGATTTTCTAATCTAATGAACCATATACAATCACATATATTTAACATATTCCAGGACAATTCTAAATGTACTTGCTTCCTTTGAAAACAATTCTATTTAGGTGGATTATTTTACTGACAGAGGAAGAATATTTTAGTCACTATGACTAGCATTATGTCCATCCAGATTTCTGAATGTTATTTTGAAATATGTCTGTACATTGGAGGTAAACATACATAAAGAAAACAATTCAACATAAAAAGGTAGACAAACATGTCTACATACCTAAGGCCTTTGAAAACAATCATGCCACTTACATAATGATGACAAGAATAATACATTTTTACTTTGCAGGAATATATAGTTTAAACTTTCTATCTGCAAATCAGGGGAGAAAAGGGGGACTTTATCATAATATTATCTACCATAATAAGTCTGTGGCTCCTTTTGTTCAAAAAGTTCATCCAGCTTACACAAATTTGGATGTGTGGCAAAAATATTTCCTGCATAGCTGATGTGTACCTTTAAATATTGGGGCCTCTCTTCCATGTTCTTACCAGTAGCAGCCACTCTCTGAAAATAAGTAACCAGATATACGGTGGAGTGAATGTGGATTTTAAATGGAGTGTGTTACTCCTTCCCACTCTACTGAATGAACTGTTAAAAGACCAAGAAGGCTGTCATAGAGATATCACAGGAAATAAAGAACTCCAAGCCAAGGGTGTGTCCAATGGGGCTGGCATGGAATGACAGACCGCCCTCCCCACATGGAAAATCTCGTCACCCATCTGAGATATCACATAACGGTGGCAGCGCTCCAGGGACAGAATGAGCTCCACCTGTTTGCAATGTGTTTAGCTATTAATATTTATGTAGTAATTCAAGGGAGTAAAAAATGACAAAATGAACTGAGTTGTATCACTGTTGGTGCTTTCAACCAAGATTTCTGAAAAAAAAAAAAAAAGTAACGGCATGAATCTGTCCTTTGCTGTAGGAAGAAACCGGGTGACATCCTTTGGATGCCAAAGACTATTGAAGAGAAGGCAGTAGCCATGTCCTTGGCATACCCAGAACGCTTACCTTACTATGACTTAATAAGAAATGTTTGCTATTTGTAGTTGTGCTTCTGACTCATGTAAAAGCCATATATATCAGAAAAATATGTTCTCAGAGCTGTGCTAATATTAGTGAGTCATAGCATTAAACTTAGAAGAAACAAAAACTGTTCAGATTTCTCATCTGAACCAAGAGAAATCAGAAAGATAGTTGACCAATGTCCCCACGGGTATTTGGAGTAAGGTCATGGCTGTTCTTCATAACAGGATCTTCAAAAAGTGAGCAATAGTCCATGAAGATCATTTTCTTGATGTTTATGGCCCTATGATTCACTAGTTTAACTAATCTTTACTTGAATTGATTTTTTGAACTATACTCCATCTTAAGGCAATGGACTCCTTAAATGTAGTGGTAAAATGACACTTTCTCCTATTTATCCTGAAATGTCCCCTTTTGAGGACTGAGCTTGTGTTGCACGGCATAATGGCAAAACACCAAGTTGAACCCAAGGACATCTAACCTCCAGTCCTGCTTCTGAGTGGTAACTGGTGTGATGAAATAATTGTAAGCATAGGGGTAAGGCTGACTTGAATTCTAATCACAGATCCCCTCCAAATTGGCTGTATGACTTCATAAATATATTGTATTCCTTCACCCATGATTTATTATTTTTTAAACGGAGATGATAATATAACTTCACCAAGTTGTGAGAATGGAGAACCGTGGCACAGGAAAAATCCCAACATACGTCTAAATGTCCCTTTTACCATGTTTTGGGCTAGGACTGACCCTCAAGGTTACTGATGTAATTTGGATGACATAATGCTTTGCCAAAGAATACCTGTAACTTATTTTATTTATATGTAGAGTGGAACTTCTTGCAAGAGATCTCATAATTGTGAACTGAAACCTAAAATACCATCTGGCATAAAGACAGAATTTATCTTAGCTTTTATTGTTTGTTATAAATAATAATAAAACTCGCAGCATTGGGTGCATGGTTCAAGTAAAACAAAGACCCTACTCTGGAAGTTTTAGTTCAACTCAGTAGGACTGTGGTAGGATCTACCAGAGATCACAGAGAAGATTCTTTTGGACTTAATCCCTATGGAAACTACAAAATGACATTGGCTTTGCCCTTGTTTTTCTTACAACCCACTTAACCACTACAAATAAGCCCTAAATTATTCAAAGCATCTTTGTGATAACTTGTTCTTAGAGACCTTTCTCATGCCCATATGGTCTTTATAGCACAGAATTGCCAGAGTTCTAGAGTCATATCCAGACCAAGGGTGCACAGTTAAATGTAGAACTATCCACCCTTTTTGTCAGCACTGAATTCCTAAATATGAGAACTGTGACTAAGTACTGGCATAGGTTGAAAAATACCCTCCCCTCCACCAAAGATATAAGATCTTAGTGCAGGAACCTTCAAATGCTATTATATGTGGCAAATTATGCAGAGAGTATACTGGATAATCAGGGTGAACCCTAAATGCTATCACAAGCATTCTTATAAGAGAGAGGCAGGGGAATATTAGACAGATACACAAAAGAGATGGCTGTGTGAAGAGAGAGACAGAGAGTTGAGAGAGGCGACAGGAACCAAGGAATGCTAGCAGGCACCAGAAGTTGGAAGAAACAAGGACTGAATCCTCCCCTGTGGCGCTAATGGTAAAGAACCTGCCTGCCAATGCAGGAGACATAAAAGACGTGGGTTCCATCCCTGTGTTGGGAAGGTCCCCTGAAGGAAGGCATGCCAACCCACTCCAGTATTCTTGCCTAGAGAATGCCATAAAGAGAGGAGCCTGGCAGTCTACAGTCCATGGGATTGCAAAGAATCTAACGTGACTGAAACAACTCAGCACACACATAGCACCGCCTTACCACCACCTCGGTTTTGGACTGACAACAACCTCCAGACTTACAACCTCCAGAACCGTGAGAGAATAAATTTCTGTTGCTTTGAGCCACTGAGTTTGTGGTAACTTGGTACATCAGTCATAGTACAGATACATCCTTTGAATTCTATTTTACAGTATTTTATTGAGCAGCTACTATTTGCCATTCACTAGGTTGGAACTATGAAAGGGTTTATGAGTATACAAAGACAAATATGACTTTAACCAGTTCTGTAGCAACATGCGAAATTCTGGAACACTCTTTAGGTACAGAGAATAAAGGTGTATCAGCCAAACTTTTGCCAAGACATGCCAAGAATGACATGGTCTTTCCCAGATCCTTTCAGCCAACAGGAGTGATGAGCATCCCATCCCTCTGTCTCACTGCCATGGAAAACCATGCAGAGGTATCTCTTCTCAAGTCTACTACACGGACCCTGCTTCTCTTCCCTGCTTATCTTCATTGTTTAGCCTCTCTCTTTCCCATTATACACACTGGAGCCTTTCTAAACTATTTTCAGTTCCTCCAACATACCACCATTTACGCTAAACTTTTACTCTTCCTGTTCCCTCTTCTGGAACACTCTTCTTTTCTCTTGTTCCTGACTTTTAGGTTAGATTACATCCCCATACGCTATGCCTATATCCTCTATATCCTCTATATATCCTCTATTACAATTTATTATACTTACTGGCCAATATTTTTCCTTGATGGACTACAAACTCTGTAGACATAGAAAGTATGTGTGTCTGTCTTGTTTATTACTTTATCTTTAATGCTTGTCATATGAACCTGGTTTGCAAAACAGATGTTAAATATTTGTTGGTAAATAGGTTATTGAATGAGAGAATGGATGAACAGCCTTTCTGAGATGCTAAGTTTCAGCTAGCATGTTTATTTTCTTTTCAAAATATAATTCAATTATCTCAAGTTACCATGATTTCATTTTAATCCTGGGCCCATAAACCTGAATCTGAAAAATACTTCATTGCTGCAATAAAGGTCCTGTTTCTCAGATTTAAGTTGTCTCACTCCATCAGCTCTATTTATTAAACTGGGTGTGTGAACTATGGCAAATATATAGATAACCTCTGTCAACACAGCCCCACCTATCACGGAAGGGAGTTGATTATGATTCCACATGAAATGAGATCTATAAAAGCTGCAAACACCCAAGACTTCCCTCCACTTGTAGAGAACATCCCTAAGGTGATGTTGTCCTTGTTTTATCTCCATTAGCCTTATGCAGAGTGGCTGAGGTTACTTATAGGACAATCCTATGTTCTGCATTTCATACGTTAGCCCATTATTGGAGTTGATGCCAATTTGATAGTGATCAAAATTTGCTCTCATCAAATGCCAACTCTTTGGACCTTCTGGAATTAGTTAGTGACCATAACTCATTTCTAGTGGAAAACACTATATGCAACAGCCAGCTGTCTTAGCAGGAAGGAAAATGATTTGCTTTTTCAAATTGGCTTTAAAAAGTGTATAGGCTGCCAGACGGCCTCTGGGCATGTGTATGAAACATCGAAAACAGACACAACAATACACACGAAAAGGAAACGAATTCCCAAAGCAGGCTCCCCATGAAGTAGCCAGGCAGGCTTCACGGATGGAGCTGAGTGAGACTTAGAAGCATCACTCTTCTATAAATGGCTTTTCTCCACGAAAGATGAAATATATGGAGGAGGGGAGTGAGTATACACTGGAATCATTCTGTGAATTAAGATTAAAAAAAATCAATGCCACACCTACTCTGTTTTACTATTACTACCTAAGCTGCCTTACTATTTTTATGTGTTTTCTATTTTAGAAAAACATTACATCTCAGAGATACTATCATTTATTTTTAAGGATCCACAAAGAGTAAAAATCTGCAAGCTCTCTAAAAATTTAGAGATGCTTATTTAACATTTAACTGTGTAACTCTTTTGAAAAAGTCTTCAACTTGCTGGTTTCCTTATCCAAATAGATTCTTATTTACTCTCTTGCTCATAAGGGAATCTAGAATTCACATTGAATGTTATGATTAATGATCATAAACAATGCTTTTAAGATTTCTTTTTTTAACCTGTGTATAATCAAGCCATCTAGTTACCAGTAACTGCAAATGTCACAGATTTCAATGGTCTCTTTGGGACTTTTAATCTGTTTGCTTTTATAAAGAAGGTGATTTTATTTTTACATTAAGGAAGCATTAACATCATTAAATGGGCTCCCACTTTATGATAACTGCAAATGTCACATTGATCCAGAAAGATAAGAAAATGTGCTCATCTTTGGAACAAATATACAAGGCATGAGCAGGCAACCCACACTATTTGCATTAAAAAACAAATTGTATAAATGCAGAAGATTGATGTACCATCTGTTCATGTCCTTCACTTTTCTGGCTCTTCTGTGTTGAGATATTTTTATGGAATAGTTACGTTTATTATTTTGAAAATGAGCCACAGGTTAAAGAAGTTTACGATGGGTAATATAACTCAGAGCTACTGGTTTACTGTATTCCAGGTATTAAAGCTTGCATTATGTTATATTTCATGCTATTAAATGCATGACTCTATATTTATATCCTCTGATGTTCTGACCAAGATAAAATGTATACAAAACTATAAAGGATGTTTAGGATCAAATCCAAAATATCTCACTAAGATGCCTCTTGGCAAGGAGAGGAAAAAAGTCCTTTAAAAATTAATGGCTTCAAAAGTCCCTGGCAATAAACATCAACTTGCTCCATCACTCCTAAGGACAACAAAGGAGTAAAACAGAGTAAATAAATATCTCTTTGGGTGGGGGGGGGTACATTGGAGTTTTAATCATCTAATAAGGCACTATCTTCTTCTTTCAATTTGTCACATAAAAATCTACTAGCAAATCTACCAATAAAAAATTCCGTTTTCGATCTTTATTCACTATCAAAAATATTGACTTCCCTTTTGAAATTGAAAGTGAACTTGCAACCAGAGTTATCCTGCATGAAGTGTAAAGTTCCTTATGAGTATGCTACATTTTTTGTTAACTGGACAACTAGGACCAAAAAAAAAAAAAAAAAAAGCAATAGTGTAGGATGAAGCTTTGATACAACAATCGCCCTCTGGTGGCAACTGCCTTAGACACTCAAGGCCAGATTTTCTCTATGGCAGCTTTCCAAATTGCCCAACCCTCCTCTTTCTGCTGTGAAAATGCTACATTGTGTGCTATATATGGTTAAATACCCCTGTATGAACAAATACCATGTTTGTGCACACCAATGGTTTGCCGAGGTTGATGCCCCCACAGAGCCTGACTTCAAACTCTTGTCATCCTTGATTCCTGATTAGAAAAGAATGACTAAAATTTTTAAAAATCGAAGAAAATTTTCGGATTCCTGACAACTTTCTGGCACTAAAATCAAAAGCCTCAAAGAATTTTGTAGCACATACTTTCCCTATGTGTTTCAGAAAAAGTACCTGATTCCCTAATCCCACCTGCAAAGAGATTGCTGTGTTTGAAAAGGATTCATTCTCATCTCATTGAACCTATAAAATATCTACATTGTAATGACTCACCACACTAGAGTAATAAACTCTTCATATGAAATTAAATTTTTAGCATGTGTAACTTTATTATCCTTGTCCAAAAGAAATCCCTGTTTTATTTTTTTTTCATGTGAAACAATGACGTATGTGAAAGAACAAAGTATTACCTGCTAAGAAACTCAGCCATATTACTTAGCATGTCCAGGCTTAGGTGGACCAATCATCCATAGAGGCCCTCTTTGATTCATCTAGAGTCTGAAGAATTGAAGAAAGCTCCTAAATGAGAGAAGAGAGATCAAAAACAATTAGAAAGAATGAAGAAAATATACTGAATGTAGAGAAAAAGTCCTGGTAGGGATGTATTAGAAGAAAGGGAAAGAGTGTGAACATAGAAAAAGGCACTACAGAATATTTTAGAATACCTAAAATATAGCAAAAGCATCAGCTTTCTTGATAATCAAATTGGAAAACAATTGTGAAAATTTCACATAATCAAATATACATTAAAGAAAAAGAAAGAAATTCAAACACCCGATTTTTTTAATGTTAAAATTAAATCATTCTTTTAATCCTCATTTTCTTCAACTGCGCTTTTTCTTAGAATTGTTTTCATTTAACCCTAGACAATGAATCAATCCACCCAACGACTTCCAGACTATAAGGATAAAGCTGGAAATCAGTTTGGAAATGAGATATGGAAAACATTGGTAAAATAAAGCCCTCACTCATTACAGAACATAAGTGACCTTCATATTGTATATAGAAGAATAAAACACTGTAATATAATCTGCCATAGCATTTTATAAAGGTCAGAGAAAATTCTTGCAAATCCATATTTACTCATGAAAGGAGTAAATTCATTGCTTCCATTCCTAGAAGAAGCAATGTTTAAAACAATTTTGTAATTGCTAATATTGGAAACAGGCAGGGAGATATATATATATATATATATATATACACACACACACACACACGTATACATATGTATATATATATACTGTTATATACATATTTTTCTCATTTAAAAATCTAAAGGAGTATTTTTATTTGAAACCATAAATTGATCAGTGAAAAAAGGCTGAAAGTGACTATTTTGGCTCATTCTTCCTTATCTACTTGCAAGATTTCAAAACAAAAATTCGCATTGCTTCTTTTTCTTACTGAAATTTTGTTTATAAAATAATCCCCAATTCATTCTCTCAGTGCATCCACAGTGTCTAGTCCAGAATTCTTTATGTTCACATAAGAAGACGCACACAGGACTTCAGGGACCTATAACATAAAATGGATCTGGACACAGTTTTCTGAATATCCAGGAGCACATAATAATTTTGGCTAACCATTCTCCAAATCACAGTTGTGCATTTTTATTTTATGTCAAACACACTAAAATCTCAGCTTATTGAACATACATTGTGTTCTCTATTTCTTTCAGAAAGTTCTATTTGGCTCTTTTCCCTCATATTTTATTTAAAAGTAATACTATACAGCTGCAAAATATAGCTGGTATCCAGTACACAATTGAATGTTATATCTTCTTTAGTTCACTGCTAAGACTTAGAAGAGGGTCCCACTGGTTGCTGTATTTTCTTAATAGTGCATTCAACTCTATACCATGTTTTCCCCACTATTTATTCAAAGATCAATTTACTGAGGATTTTGAGGAATTTCTATTTTGCTTAATGGAAAGGGACTAATCAAGAGCGTAGTCTGTCAGTTTGTGTTGTGAGTTCTAAGGTTGCTTTGATCCACATAACAATTGAAAGCTTAAATAAAATGCAGTTAAGCTATGGTAGAACTGTTTGTTGTCTTGATTTCCTTCTTAATGTAAGAGAGAATGGCCTTGAATCTATTAGAAAATTCTTTCTTTAAAACTCTGTTGTACAACTCCTCTTTTGAACAACCGTCCAGTAATGTAACTGGATTTTACCAGCATACAGGTTCCAAAAGGGATGCTACAATATGTCTTCAGAAAAAAGAATCAGCAGCTCTTCATGTTTTCTATGTTCTTTCCCAGTTGTTAGCTTAAGATCAGCTGAGATAATGCCAGGATCTCGTTTTCCTTTTTTAAAAATTCTCTTAACAAAAACTCTTTGTTTTAACCAATATCTAGATCATGATATCTACTTTAAATATTAAAATCAGAAAAAAAATCTAAGCTTTTCCAAAAGGGGAAATATTAGATGTTAAAATTACTCCTAAGCTTTTTCTCTGTTATTAGTGCCATGGACAACTTCTATATATTTGATATTTGATTTTTCAAAAGAAGGAAGTAGGGGAAAGCAAATGAATTGATATAACTTTAAGAAAGCACTAAAAATAAGTAGTAACAAGCTTGGTGAGTCTTTTTAAATTGATGCATCAGATTGTGAGAAGTTTGTAATTTTTCTTACCAGAAACTTTTAGTACATGTAAACTACAGGCAGTAGGTAAGTGAAAAGACAGTAAGCTACGTCTAGCCATACTCCATCTTGGAGTTACTCTCTAATACAGATCATTCTGATGTAGAATGCCTTTTAAAAAAGGTATACCTGTGAACTCTCAAGACAGAACAGAGTGCTGTAATTTGGGAAAGGAATGGTATCACACCACTGAAAGCTAAGCAACTGGCTTCTCAATAATAGCAGAAAACCCTCCCATATCAAGAGTCTGGGTACCAAGCCCTCTTCATAATGTCAAATAACCTCCTCCAACAACAAAGTGGCATAATTCATTTTAATTGACTACTAAAACAGAGACTTTAGAAATTTACACAGTGGCTACAAAATTAAGTGTGTGGGGAGATGGCAGGGCAAAAATCAGCCAACTGCCTGCTTCAGTTAAAAAGCCATAAGTAACTCCTTTGGGTAAACATTTTTTTAGCTGAATTGACTGATTTAGCATCACGTACTACAGAAGAAGTAACAACAGGGCCAAAGTATATTTTTTTCTTTCTTGGGGCAATAAGCTATGATGCAAGAATTTTTTAAAATGTTTTCCCATTTTAGTCTTCTCACATGATTTTTAACTATATTGGACAAACTTACACAAAATTAAATAAAATTAAAGTCTTAAGATGTGTGTTTTTGCATATATGAGTGGTTAAGTAAAGAAAATAAACAGGTGAAAAACATGGATAATAAAATAGAAATTTCTTTATTACATATACATAAATAGGCTTAATTTGTTTTTTTCCCACACATGTTATAAATGAGGACATATTATTTTAAATACTAGAAATATAAAAACAAAAAAGGTACAATATCTATGGTTAATAGTATTTACAGAATTCATGAAATAACATAAATTTTTTGAAAGAACAAGACAAATTCTTGGGGGGAAATAATGTTCAAGCCAGCATGAAATTGCTTCCAAAATGAATTCCAATGAAAGTTAAAAATTGTTTTCAATTTATTACTGAACTTTTGTACTGTTTTAGAATAAGAACTTGTAATAACTGTTTTTGAGTTTGGGAAAAAATATAAATTTTGACTTTTAATGATCGAAAAAACTTTCAGAATACAATCTTCTCATGTTGCACATAAAATACAGCTTTCTTATTTTGCATTTGGCTTTGCTCTTTTTTTGCACCATTCTTCCACACTGCTACTGCCTACAGAACCTCAGGTTATGTCCCCATACCCTTTTCATGTATTTCTCCTTTTGTAAGCACAAGGGGGTACCTCCTGCTCTTACTGATTAAGCACCAAAGTTATGCTCAGAATTATATAGAATATAAAATTAGATATTGTCCCTTCCCAGTGGGCTCACAGTATCTCCAAATTTGCTGTAAAATATGTCTACATATTGTATAACAGATGCACTTCAAGTGCTAAATGTCTGGAGATAAATCTATTATTGACTTCATCCTCTCAACCTTTCCAATTTCCTTTATCATTTGTCAGCTCTCTTTATGTACATGCCCAGGCAGATTGATAATTGCAGAGCAAGTCCTTTATTTTTAAAGGAATGCCACAGTTCAAATGGTCCATGGCAGATTTGGGTCCTATGCACTGGGGCTATGAGAACATTCTTGACCCCAACCCATGGGCATGTGTCTTCCAACACTTATAGCAATAATAAGCATTCAAGTATATTCCAAAATATCTTTTACATGCCATCAACATTTCTTCTACCATGCTGGAAAACTCAGGATTTCATTCATTTTCAAATAGTTTCTAACTTGTCTTGAAAAACATCTCCTTTTCTTCTGGGCTGGAGGGAGAGCTATTGAATAAACAGTAAAAATACTAGAAAAGACACATGTGACTTTTAAACTATGTATTTCAACACATATCTATGACATATATATTATATATAATATATATATTTGTATGAATGTATCTTTGCACTGGTATATTTATATTCTATATTTCAGTACAGACACATACTTGATGAATGTGACTTACACATTTAAACATAAAAAAGCATTACTTTCTTAATACTTCAGTGCTATCATACTTCTACATTCTTTAGTCACAGAGCTATTACTTTTGCAGACACCTTGATAGAAATCTGTATGAAAGAAGTTTTATAATACTATAAATGTTAAAATCTCGTCATCGAATCTCCTGCTAACTTCCTATCTATAGGTCAATAGCAACAACTAAAAATTCCTTCAGACTTTAGAATTAAAATGTAAGTGTTCAGCCTACCTCAATATGACTTTGCCATTTTTTAATAAAAGAACAGCTTTATTTCTCCTTTTAAAAAGAAAAAAGAAAAAAAAATGTAAAATTAAATATCCCCTTCCTCCCTCCTCTTTTTGTTTATTTCTGAGTCTTTTCTTCATTTCAAATGAGTTTTTAAACACATTTGGCAGTCAGTACCCCTAATCATTCAGAGTTGTGTGACAAGGAGGGAGCTGGCTAGATCCCATCAGTTCTTTTAAAATGTATTAGTCTTTAGCCACCTGTCTTCCCCTTTAAAATTTAAAAAGAAAAAGATATATATTTTGGTGAAGAAATCAGTTTAATGATTCTATAATGGAGCTTTGGGATGCATATTTCAGCATATCGCATGACTTAAGACTTGTCAACATGATGGAAATGAGCTCATTTGTTCAAAGTTTGTCTTTTGGTAAAAATCATTCTTTTTACCACAATGGACCTACATTGGGTAAATGGAATCGATCATCAAGAATGAATCTTTTCTATTGCTGTCTTTATGGCCCACGGTAAAAGCTATATTTTGGTTTTCATGTTAGTGTTCTCTTTCTGTCCCAGGGGAAAGAACCGAATCTCATTGAGGTTACATCGCAGCCAATAATATCTTCTATGTTCATTGACTTTCCACCTCATCAAATGTGCTTTGTCCATCAAAATACTGGTACCCAGTTATCTATTTTATACATCCCTAGTCTGGTTATGCCCTGTTAATGTAAATACACGCTGCAACTACTGACAATGGTTGTAACTGGAAGGATATCAGTAGAAGTCTGGGACCAATTCATTTAAGCCCAAAGACCATCTATATTCTGAAAGTCATTTGTTGCTTGCAGAGACCTTAGTAACTTGATCAAGGTGACCTGCAGCTACTTCATTTTTTAAAGTACAGAGTTTTCCAAGAAACAAAAAACATTTTAATATAAGGCTCTTCTGTCATTTTATTAGGATTCTAAAACCTCAAAACTGTTTTAGGGTGAAAGAGTTTTGTTTTCTCTTCCATATACTTTGAACCTTCACTAGAGTTAGGAGAAAGGATTCTGATAGTGGAGTCCAGGTGAAAAATATGCCGTGCACTGTAGCCAGGGCTGAAGGCCTAACACCTCAGCATGTCCTTGTCCATGGTCATATTTACAGGCTGGGGAAGGAATATGGAAAGCAGAGAGAAAACCACTAGCCTGAGGTACAGGGTACAATTTGCTGGTCTGAAATATTTAAGGCAGATAACCCTTGGGGAATGCAGAAGAGAAAAACCCAATGATAATAGAGTCATTACTAAATCATTGGTCATATTAAAAAAGAATCATAGAAGTAATATTGTGGCAATCAGATTTCATTCATTTAATAAATGTTTGCTAAGTGTCTACTATGCCCTGGACAAAATATTAGGTGCTAAAGATGAAACAGTGAGTAAAAACCACATGTGACCTCTTGTGTCACATAAGCTTACAAGATTATTCATCAGATAGTAACACAAGGGCAAGAGCAAGTAAAAATTCAAGACCTACAAAGGAAAGATATACAGTGCTATGAAGGGCAGATAACCAGCACCTGGCCTTGTTTTGGGAGCCCAGAAAAAGTTTTGAGTTGAAATGTGAAGAATAAACAGAAGTTACACTATCATTGCATCACTAGTAAAGGGTAGAAATAACATAATAAACACAATAATGCAAATCTAAGCTTTGGGTTTGTGTTTATAAGTTTAGTGTAAGGAAATCAATGTATCTGGAATTATTGGTAACTCATAACCTCATATGCCACTCAGATCTCACAATGTAACACTCACAGGCAGTAGTTTCACTATGTATCTATAAACTTCAGTTTTCAGTTTAAAATCTCAGATGTTTCCATTTGCATTTAGCTAAAAATTGGCAAGAAGATCATCATCTCTGATCCAATTTTTTTAATGGAAAACTAATTTTGATTTATGGAGTGGCAAAAATATAAACATTTTAGATAAATCTTTTGCCAATTTCTAGATAAAAAGTGGTTTTAACTGTTAACTTTGGCCTTTTGAAGGATTATTTTTAACTGAACATGTCAATGTTTTTACCCTATAGTGTTTTTCTATATAAAATCACATAGTATTACCTTGTTCTATTTCACAATATGTAACCCTTTAATGAGACATTGGCACTTGTCTCCTCCTCAGTAATAGTCTCTGTCTAATGAAGCCAGTCTTCATATCCTTACCATTTTCTCAGCAAGTACGTGATAGTCATTAGCACATTATGTTAAATATGGAAACTCTTTTAAAATAATTTAATATCTTGCATGATTGCCTTTATAAAAAGAAACAAAGATACTAGTGAAAAGTATGCACAATTATCAGTATTATGGTCCATTTCTTGCTGGTCTAGAGATAATCAGTTAAAGAGATGTAGTAAAAAGGAAGCATATCAAGAGAAAAAAAAAATTATGAGCCGTGTCTTTATGGGAAGTCAGCTATAAGCAAGTTTAGACATCTAAGCTTTCTTAACTTTCCACAGGAAAACTAGTTTATTTCTAAACCCATACTTTATAACTTGTACTTTTTTTTTTCAACACTTATTTTTACTTTCAGTAAACATTAGTATTGAAAATAATTTGCTATTTTAAAAAAATAAATAATTTTATTTTTCCAGACTCTTCCTAGTATTCTGATATTTCTCTTTCAAAACATTTATCAAATTTTATAATTTTGGTCTCATTTGTTTTTTCCTTATGTGTAAATACTTTAATAAGTACTATGAAAGCTAAACCCTTGTCTGTTTTAGAATCAGTCTATAAAACCCATTCTAAATGATTTCACTACTCAATGAGGAAACCTATAAGGAACTCTTGATTATTCTCAAGAATAATATATTTTGAATTTATTGTTCACATTAAATCTAAGGGAGGACTTTCTTCAAGACCTCCTAAACTCTAGTTTTAAATACCACTTTTTCAAATGTGATATACATATGTACATATATATACATATGTATGTACATATGTATATACCATTATATATAATTTTAAGCAAATTTAAAATGTCTTAAATATGTACATGCATGTATATGTACATACTCATATTTTTATTTGTCATATATGTTTTTTAAAACTATATACGTGTATACTTGTATGTATATAGACATATATGTGTATATAAATTTTTAAAATTTGAGGGATCGGGTGGAGAGGGAGGTGGGAGGGGGGATTGGGATGGGGAATACATGTAAATCCATGGCTAATTCATTTCAATGTATAACAAAAACTACTGTAATGATGTAAAGTAATTAGCCTCCAACTAATAAAAATTAAAAAAAAAAAAAAAAGAAGAATCATGAAAAAAAAAAAAAAGAAAGAAAATAATATTAAAATTGCAAAGTTTGTTGCAATTTTTGCCAGCCTTATTGCAATATAATTTCTTTACAATAAAATTCAGTGATTTTAAATGTACATCTTTATACCTTTTGACAAATGTATTGAGTCTCAAGACGATCATGATCACTGGGATACAGAACATTTTCATCATCCAGATGATTTCTTTGTACCCAGTTGCATTCAGTTCCTATCCTCTTCTTTCTATCACTGTAGTTTTGCCTTTCACAGGATTTTTATCTTGTTGGCTGTTTTAACCATCTATCTTCCCTAAAATGGAGCTTCCTAGGTGGCCCAGTAGTAAAGAATCTGCCTGCCAAAGCAGGAGACACAGGAAGACTTGGGTTAAACCCCTGAGTTAGGAGGAACCTCTGGAGGAGGAAATGGAAACTTACTTCTTGATTCTTGCCTGGGAGATCCCATGGACAGAGAAGCCTGGTGGGCTATAGTCCATGGGGTTGCAAAGAGTCAGACACAACTGAGCAAGCATGCAGTAACATAGAATCTTTCCTAAAAAAAAATGTAAGGTCTCTGAGAGTGGGGAAATTCCCATACCGTTAGTAAAGAATTTCATGGCTGGCATAACCCCACTAATTTCACCCTCTGTGGCCCTTAAACTAATACAAAATAGGGAGATGACTCCATAGATCATTGAGCACATGACCAGTTAGCATACCAGTGGGTCCTCCTTCAATAAATCTGTTTGTGCTCACCTTAGATATATAAATAAGTATAACTAAATTATTAAAACTCACTTTTAAAATGTAAAAAAAAAAAAAGACTATGAGCTTTCTGAGATCAGGGACTAGGTTGGTTCAACAGGAACTTGGGTTTGAGAATTCAGAACACTCAGACACCTAGATTTGGTGCAAATTCCACTTCACTGCATCAAGCTTGGGGAAAATAAACAAGGGCAGGAGGTAACAGCATATTGGACGAGTGTGATTTTTGGATCTTCCTAAGTTCCTTCCTGAGACACTCTGTGGGGTGTGATAATTAAGCTAAATGAGGTGACGGTGTCATCACATTGTGCAAAGAATTTCATGGCTGTGTTAATCAACCTTCCTGTATTCCCTGCCATGCCATCCTGAAACAATTGTGTTTGCCCCTACCTCATATTCTTGAATCTAACCATCCATATCGGGTATAAATATATTTTGTGTTACATTATTTGTGAGTCAGCAAACAACCACTAAGCTTAATGGAAGCACAGGTGCACCCCAATGACCCAAGACTGACCAGTCCAGACGCTTGTGCACTGGTTTACCTGCTTCATGGCTTGGCCCTGGAGAAACTGAATAAGACAGGCCTGACCGAGCACTCTTTCAACCTGTTTGATTCGTCACCATGGATTCAGCACTCGGCACATGTCCTGTAAGATTGTAGTCATTCAATAAAGATATGTTGAATGAGTGTGAAGCCTCTGTTCATTTGTCTATAAAGTGGCCCTAAATCACAGTGTCTACCTCTTAGGTGCAAATGTGTATAGATAACTTACTATGATGCCTGACACCTATTTGGTAAATGCAAATACAATGCCTACTGCTGTGATTACTAGTATAGTTCTATAATTTGAAAGTCTAGATTAACTATTCAGATAATCTAAGAAGGATCTGTGAAACTTGTCTGGATCTCAGTTTTTCTCAGATTCAGAGAACTCAGCTCATTAAATGGCCGCATGTGTAACCCTCCATAAACACAGTTCCTGCCTCTCAGTTACTGAGTGATTGATTAGGGATATATTAGACTAAACAACTTTCTGAGCTTAACCGATTTTAATGAAATCTCCAAGACAGTTTGTACTTCTGCCAATGGCACACATCGTATAGATTTTCACTGTCGGTAAAAGCCTTGATGAATCATCACAAATGGTGTGTGTGTGTGTGTGTGTGTGTGTGTGTATGCATAACTGCCCATGGACTGCCAATGCAACTATGCCTGACAGTTTGGCATGGTGGGATGTTGTCTAATCTGCTTAGAGGGGCATTCACAACCTTGCTGTCCCTTATTTACAGTGTAGTTGAGATTCATTCTCTCTTATTTATCACCTTGCCCCTTGTTACTCTTCTTATGCAGATTTATTAAGTGCCCCTGTGTTAGGTACACGAGAGGCAGAGTGCTCCTAACTTTGGAACGCTGATTTTCTTGTGAAATTGAGGAATAGGAAGAACATGAAATATCACCCAGTCAATCCCTTAATCATTCAGGTGTGAGGTTAGCAGATTCCCAAGGCAGTTAAGTCCCCTCCCTTTCTTTTCATGTTTTCTGGTCAACTGGTTAGGCATAGAACTCTCCCACGTTTGAAAATTTATTTGCCTTCTTTTTTTTTTTACTAGATGACTTTATTTAGGTCAGTTAAAAATAGTCAACTTAGTGTACAAAATTTATACAACTCTTGTCACATGTAGCTGCATCCTCTTATTACCTGGATCTATATCTTTGTATCTGGTAACATCGACTGACTCAGGAAAATGAAAAGAGAAACTGAATTTGTGTGCACACTTTTCTCACAAATATCCAAATACAAATCAAACAAAAATGGAAACATGAGGGAGAAGAGTTCCAGTATTAAATATTGAATCTCCTCACACTTATTCCCCGATTTCTTGCAGATAATTTTTATATGTGATCATTTTAAAAATTAAAAAAATTAAAGCATCAAGTTTTCTGTAAATCAGTTCAGGTTCCCACTTAAATTTCATCTTTGAGTAAGCTATTGGTTGCTTTATTTAGTGACATGGTAGCCTAGGTAATGCAGATTCATAACCAATTGACCTAAGCTCCAGTTAAGTAAGTTCTAAAAGGCATTTGGTCAGGAGTGCTTCCTAGAACATTTTCCTGGGCAATTCAGATAACCCCAAACTGCATTAATAACACACACATAAAACCCTACACATTTATCAGAAAGAAATCTCCTGCAGTTGAAATAAACCCTGGGGATGGACAGTAGGAATCCACGTGGAAATGCGAAAACTGTTGAGCAATGAGGTTGTCAAGTTAAAGTTCAGGAAGGAATACAGCATAATCCCCTGGAACTTGTGTTCATGGAGTTTAGTGCTATTATAAAAACATGAATGACAGGCTGAGGTGATTTTAACAATGACAATATTAGAAATATTTATTATTTTCTCTTAATTCATATTTTAAATTGTCATAATGAGACACAAACTAGGTTAAAAGAAAAATGGTGCAAACAGATAAACTGCATAATGAAAAGTATGCCTCTATCCACCTCTACTCCTAATTCCACTCTCCAGAGACAGCCACTTGTATTTCCTCAGCCTACTTTTATCTGCTTCCTGAATGTTCTCCAGTGCCTACTGAGGGCATGTCACTAATGCTTGAGAAAATATTACAGTCCCAAAATGATGCCCAGAGAAGCAGACCGATGCCTGCAAGCCCTTTAAGGAAACCTATGCATTTTTCACATTTCTAGGGCATCGTTTCACAAACGTGCATGAAAAAAATCATCCAAAATTGAACATATTGGAGGCAATCAGCCAAAAATCAAGACTACACCATGTTAAGCATTAAGAGCCAAGAAGAGTGACTGGATGTCATGTGAAGAGCTGTGAAAACCCAGCCCATCTTGACAAAAAATAGATTTACTGTATACCGTGTACTGTAAATGGCAGCATGTGGAGCGAGCAATCACATAAGCTAAAAGCAACTCCGTGACAAGCCACATCGCCAGCTCCGCAGGGCTGAGCGGCAGATGAACTTTCTGGGATTGTGTCTCACAAACAGCCTTTGGATACACTGAACTGGATCAGTTCATCAAGGTGTTCATTGTTCAACCCACGTCAGCAGTGCTGTGACTCGGAGTAAACAGGTTGGGTGAAGAGAAATTGTTTAGCTCATTCGGATCGCACTCTTCTTTGAGCAGGTGGCATGGTGCATCTGGGTGTGGGTCCCACAAAAGCACTGCACATTCCCAGGAATCAGCAACATCAAAATGGAGTCAACTGTTCTACTAGGATTAGGGGGCAAATACTTTGAATATCAGAACTTCTGACACATTGGCGCTTTATTATTTCTGAACGTGAAAAGAATTATTTATAAAGAGAGGACCTGGCTTTGGATCTCATACATTTCTAATCCATAGAAAAGTTTGTAAGGAATTAATTCTGGGGAAGTTCAATACTTTTAGGCCATTTACTCTTTGTATAAAACCGAAAAGGATATGAATGTTAGTTGAAGCTATTTACCTTTCAGCCAGCCTAGATGTTTACTATGAAGTCAAGAGCTCCTGGCACTCTGAAATGTTAAGGGCACCTAAAATCCATCAGTGTGCATTTCCTTCTTCTTTATGAATGTACAATTTAAACAATATTTCCCACTTGATAATTAAGAAACACAGGATGACTCTACATATAATTGCTACTCTGATAGGCTCTTGTCATAACTTAGTGTTATTAATACACTCTCAAAATATTCCAAGACTGTTATTATATAATATTAACTTGATGGTAGTTTATAATTAACTATATGAGTTACCAAACATTTTATACTGTATTGTGTTATGTACTCCACTATACATTATATATTATGCCACATGCATTATACAAATATTTTTATATTATGTCTGTATACATATATTTAATATGCATATAATTATGAAATGATAACAGTGTATCCAACTCTTAAACCTATTGATTTCATGTTCACAGATTCTTCCTTAAAATCAAAACACTTAAGCAGTATCAGAGGACTGCATCAATTAACAGTGACATTTCAATTTAAATATTTAACTTAATTATATGACAGCCTTCAATAAAAACAGTATTTATTGTAAAAGATGATGGCAGTTTCAGTAGCTGTTTCCTTTTATTACTTAAAATATATATTTTGCTAGATACATCTTAAATTTAGTTCACTTAAAAATGCTTTAACTCATTTTTTAATTGATGATCTTTATATTTAAAATAAATCCCAAATAAGCTATAATTCATTGGGCATGCTAAACAGTGACTAATACATATCTTGTTTTAACAGAAATATAACTACAAAGGTATGATTAATTATTTTTAAAAATGTAAAGTACTGAGATGGTATAGTAAAAAAACATATTGCTCTTCATTTTATATGAAAGCCAAAAAAAATGCTGGGGTCCAGGGCTAGTTGGGAAGAAGAAACCTAAGAGGAGTTCCTTTCCTGGTAGCTGTATTATAATAAAATCAAAGAAAAGTCTAACACAGCATCTCCTAATAACAAGGCAATGACATTTCAGATCATTCCATAGTTAAAACCACAAATGTAAAATGGATAGACTTCATTTTACCAAGAGATTAAAATTGAAGTGTTCCTGTTCCTAGCTCCTGCAACAAAAAGCTCTTGGAAGTAAAAAGCCAAAGGCTACTCCTCCATCTCTCACCGAATAAGGGCATTTTCAGGGTTCGTCAGAGCTGAACCTTGAAGATTCATGGGTATGGCACGTGCTTTGCAGAACTTGAACAAGTTAATATCATCTCTTTCCTATCTTAATCCATTTGGATGAGAACAAGAAATCTTTCTCTCCCACTGCCTCAAATGCCTTCAAAATAATTTGCTGTTCTGCTGTCATTTTATCATTTGCTAGGTAATGTGTTTGGGCCCCAATTAGCTATTTAGAGTTCAAATCTGTTATTATGCTAACACATTCTTTCATCCATTTACTCCTCTCCTAAATTAGGACACAGAGCAGTTTCTTTGGGGCAGAAGAATGCATCCTTCCACTTTTGTTTTTGTTTATAAAGGCAGCCCTCGTTGTAAGAACTGCATCTGTCTCCCAAACTGTCACTCAAAACAAAGAAGCAAAAGCCTAAAATGAGTACAAAGCAGTTCATAGTCTTGGCGACTTCCATGTAAGAAGTCGAATAGTAAATAAACGGCTATTTGATGGGTCATGGTGTGGACTAGAGGCAGGGGTGGGTGGGTGACTTTGAGATGCCAAGTATTTCCAGTTTGCTCAGGCAAAAGGTGAATCAGGCAGAGGACCTTCTCTGCTTTTGATTTCTTTCCTCCTTTTGGGATTTCTAGCATCCAAGCTTACAGGCATTTTTCGCAGTTAGTTTGGGCTTAGCTCATGTTCTATCAGCATTTGTTTGTTTGCAATGTTCTGCCTAAACACAGACAAAATTGCACAATTTGGGGTTGAAAATTGGCACATGACACAGAGGCACCATTTTCAATAGGTCCAAGTGCCCTTCGTGGTAAGCCTGGGGCTATTAGGTTTCTTGACATGTCTTATTGTTAAAAATCTCATTTCTTCACAAGTTGTGGCTCAGCAGTTTGGTCCCTTCTCCTGGCCCTTGATATTTCCTATGCATTCTTCCCTAAATGTGTTTTTTCAGCTGGTCTGACCTGATAAATCCAAGATTTACTTTGCTACAGTCTGAACAGAGGTTTGACTACATGAAGAAAGTTCAGTGACTTCGCCCAATACACTGAGCAGGTGACTAACAAGGCATCCTCTTTCATATTCTCTATACATTATGGCATACAAATAATATTATCTTCATGTGGAGACTGAGGGGCAGAGGGGTGAAGTCATTTGCCTACTAACTGCTCATGTCCTGGTTTTCAATAAACAGATCAAGCTCTTCTTTCATTTCCACCATCTTGGTTAGGAAACCATGGTGTTAATTGAAAGAAAGAAAAACAGTTGATATTTATTTAAAAAATAAATATCACTGTGGTATTGTGACTTATAATAGGAATTTATCCCCATCTTTGGCACAGAGCTCTTAAAATCCTTGGAATTTCCTAAGTAAATAGAGGAATAGTGACATATTTTGTTATATTAATGAGGTAACTTTTGTACTGAATCTAAGGATGGAGGAGGTTATCAGGAGAAGCAACCACATGATTAGAGAGTTGGAACATTCAGTCCTTCCTCAGGAACTTTCTGGGATGGGAGAGGGGCTGGAGGTTGAATCAACTGCCAGCAACCAATGATTTAATCAATCATGTCTGTGTAATGAAGCCTCCATAAAAACTCACAGGGTTCAGAGAGTTTCTGGGTTGGTGAACAGGTGGAAATTTAGAGAGAATGACTGAGAGAGAACATGAGATCTCCTTGTCCTTTCCCCATTCCCTGACCCATGCGTCTCTTCCATCTGGCTGTTCTGACTTACATCCTTTGGTAATACACTGGTGACCTAGTACGTGAAAAGTTTCGCTGAGTTCTGTGAGCCACTCTAGTAGATTAATCTAATCCAACAAGAAGGTCACTAAAACTTTCTATCTACAGCAGGTTGGACAGAATTGCAGTCACAACCTGGAATTGCCAATGTCATCTGAAGTGGAGTGGTGAGGAGGCAGTCCTATGAGACAGAGCTTTAAGCTGTGGGATCTGTTGTCTCCAGAGTCAGAATTGAATTGACTTGTAGGTGTTGGAGTAGGCTTACATGGTGTGTGGGGAGGGAGGGCAGAATCTCACACATAGGAATTGGGTGCAGAGCTTAATGATTCTTTACAAAGATGTTCAAGTTGCTTAGTTTGGTAAATTCTGTTAAATGGTAGCTATCCACACATTCTTTTTTTTTTCTTTCATTTTTATTAGTTGGAGGCTAATTACTTTACAATATTAAACATCGTTCAATTGTAAGTCATAGATGAGGCTACCAAGAAAAATGATGGAAAAAATAATCTTTTGCAGTCAAAATTACATAAACATTACAAGAAAAATATTTTCCTATCTCTCCCCTGATAGTCTCTAAAAAGGGAGATTTTAAGCTTACTTCCTACTATATTGCCGTATTTTAACTTCTCTTGCAATCAAGTTAAACTCCCTAGAGTTGAACCTCAATCCTTTAAAAATGCATCCTGGTTAGTGTTGACTAATTAAATGTGTGAACAATTCTCTACTGTGTTCTAAGGAGAATGAGTTGCCCCTGAAAATGGTTTCAGATCCTGTGCCTTAGAATCAAGCCAAAGTTTTCTAAAATACAGATGACTCTGGAGTAATCTTTAAAATAGTATTTTTAAAATCTGTTACTATATTTTGAAGTTTAGCTACCATAAATTTTTATCATAATATTTAATCATGTTTTGTATTCTTTTTGAGGAAATTAGAGAATACAGGGAAAAAGGCTTACCAATGCTTTTTGGGGGAAAAAAAATGAATGCTTCAAGAAAAATTTGAACACTCACATTTTTCTTAAATGATTATATGCCTAGCGTGGTTCTTGGTACATAATAAACACTTCAGTAAATGTTTATTGAGTCAAAAAAAAAAATGAAGAAACAAAGAAAGGAAGAAAAAAAGAAAGGAAAGAGATGGGATTTGAAATCAAAACTAAATGGAATTAGTAACACTAAATGTTTTTAAATTAAAATAGGCATTAAAAACACTATTTTTCTGATCTAAAATTATTTCCAGATAAATTTTTGCTCTCACTGAAAAATCTATAAAACCGCAATGCAGAAGAATTTTTTTTATATTAATAATATTTCTTCCACTCTTCACAAGAGAGCTAAAGATCAGAGTTTAAGAAGACAAAGAGTGAATTACTTCAGTAAAATCCGTGCATATATGTTGACTGTCTACAATCAGTGCTCTGAGACACAGATACATAAAACATAATAACTACCCTCAATGAAGTTGAAATCTGGAATCAAAATTTAGTGACATAAATAACCATCACAAAAAGCCTACTTACAACTTTCCCAAAGAGCAACTTAAACAGTGTGCAGACTGATCTAGGACAGAGTTCTGTGGACAGAGCCAGAAGAAATCAGGATTAGTTCAGGAAGTGCACTGGCTGGCCTCAGAACTTCTGTTTTTCAGTCTCTTTGTAATCGTGGAATATTAATACATACTCTAAATTTATGGACATATAAAGATGAATAAGTGTACATCAAAGCAATTTGATCCTTTACCATGAAAGTTACTACTCATATAAAATATTAGCATACATAAAGGAATTCTAGGTTCTCACTGAATTTTGGTTGTTTGGAAAAACTGTGTGTTTGTCAATAAATAACTGTAGGCATTGACCCATAAAAGGAATAAAACTCTTTCAAAATGTATTCCAAATGGTTCAAGTGATGTTTCTGATTATAAAATGACTTTTCTGCTGATAGACATTTCCTACTGTGTTTGTCAAATGGTAGGTTCATGGCTTAGTCAGGGACAAAGTTATTAAGGACATAAAACACCATCTGGATGGAGCTAATAAACATAAAACATAACCTTCAGATACATTGCTGCAGTGGCCAGACTGTGCCAGGCCAGATTACCCTTTGTTTGTGTTTAAATTTGAACCATGTTCTAAGCCTTTGCCTGTGCTAACTTCAGATGTTTCCCCCTTGATTCAAATGCAAAAATTCCACGAAGTGAACACGTTCCCTTTGTGCATTACTGCAAGTGTAAAGTGTAAAGTCAATGTCTCCATGACCGATATGTCATTTCAAAACTGGAAATGACGGTTTTCAGTTTGTTCTTCTGTTGCTTCCTTCAGAAATGTCCTCTAAGAGTAACTGTATTGGCTTAAAAAGTAAAAACTATAATATGATAGAGGCAAATACATCTCCATAGTATACAAACTTCCTTTTAGTGTTGTCCCCTCCCCCCCAAAAATAGCAATATTACCAGGAAAATCTGACCATTAGTAAGTCTCTTGAAAACATCATCTCCAATCCAAAAAGATCATGCAAATACTAAGCTTTAGTGCCTATGTTGACTGGGATAGAAAAATCAGTATATTTCTATATAAACTTGCAGTAATATAATCATCTTATTTCTCTCAGGTGTGAGACAAATGACTGAAATTTCCAAAGACCCCTTTAAATTGCTCATAATTATGGAGTTAATTTTGATGATTAACAATACATTGAATTATCAGGCAATGAAGAAGAGATTCTTGAATATTCCATTGAAAGACCTTCTCATGAAAGTCAGCAGGTCATACTTGGTTAAATGGTTAGGAACTTGGTTCCTTTGTCAGTAGTAGATACATGATGATTATGGCAGACACTGTGATGTCCCACCCAGGTTTGTCCCCCTTTAGAAATAAAGGATTTATTTTCCCAGTTGGTGGGAGGGTCTTTGGCAGACAATCCATAGCCATCATCCATCTTCAAGGATTTCTTAGGTTGACTGCATGCCTCTAGATCATGCCACTTTCTGAATCATCCCCTACCCAGGATCAATCAATGCTGGGGGAAGGGAAGATAAAAAAGCCCATCCTTCTTGCCATAACTTGGGTCAACTCTGGGGCACCGTCTCCTCTTCTGAATTCCCCTGAGAGTTAGTCTAGGTTTTCATGCAGACTGCATCGTAGCCCAGCTTCTCCCTCTGCCTAATCCTCCTTACTTCTCTTCCACATGTGTTGATCTTGCAAGCACTTCCACAACAAACCTCCCAAATACTCTTTTCTGCCTCAGGATCTACTTCCTAGGGAGACCAACCTACAGTAATAATCTTCCTAGAGGATGGACAGAGGGAACTGCACCAGCTGGGATACCCTTTCCAAACCCCCTTGGCCCTTTCAGAGTGAGAGATATGTGACTTTCTCTGCAGACGTGCCCCAGATGCTAGTCAGCACTGGAAGAGTTAAATAGATTTAGTGACTAACAAGTAGAATTATTTTTAAAAGAAAAATCATAAAACACTATGAGCCATGCTATGCAAATTGCCCTGAAAGCAATGGCAGTAAAGGCTGACTACTCAGCAACATCAATCCATACCCACAGGCCTCTGCAATTAGTCTACCATGGTGAAATTGCAGTAACAGACACATGTTTCAATCTTCATGTCTGTGTAGCCTCAACATTGGGAAATTTCATCTCTTCCTAAGTAAGAAGAATTTCATTAGATCAGAATGACAGCTATATAGTAAGAATTTTAAAAGCAAAAATGCAGATTACAAGTGGGAATGCTATGCAAAATGGTGATTAAATTAATTATGAGGTCTTTAAAAATTTTCAAAGCCACATTATGTTAATATTCCTCAACAGATTAGAAATCTGAATGTTTTTCCTTCAAACACTAACAGCATTAGGTAAGATCATGCTGGCATCTAATGCTATTTGGTCATTAATAGTTTTCTCACACTCATTTATTTTAGTAATCCTGCCTTTTGTTGATTGAAGTTGATTTTCTACTCATGAAGACACACATTTATGCTAATGAGAGGCAAAAATTTCTAGAAGTATATTTTGTCAGCCTACTGTGACCCTACCCTCTTCCAAAAACTTTTACTTTTAGGCACAGATCACAGGGAACTTGATGCCCCTCAGCACTTCTATTGTCCTCTATTGTTGCTTTCGGTGTTTCTACCCAGTGGTACCATTTTGATTATCAGATGCTCTCTTGCAGGACTTTTCAGGGCTGGGAGGCCTCATAGCACTTACCAAAATGGCTTAAATATGGGCAATGTTTAATAGATATCAAGCATTAAAATGTCTTCCTATTTTAACGACAGACTACTTTATTTGTGACTAGAGTGGTTGAATGCAGAATGCAAAGACATTGTCCCTGTCTTCTTTTAATAAAGAACCACTCTCTCAATACTGACAAATCTTGTTTCTGTGAATTTTCAGGATGTTGAGCTATCCTAGCTCATGTTCTACCAAGTACCTCGTATTTCCAGCTTCCCTTCCAGTTCTTCACTTCCTCTCCTTCACAACACAAGCCAAGTACTCTGCCAGGAATTTAGGATTCAACAGTTAATAGCCTTTAATCTCTATTATTAATAAGAGGAGGGTCTTACTCTACAAAAGAAGACTCTTCCATTTCCAACCTCTTATATTTGCATTGTACTCACTTAACAAGACATTTATTGAGCACTTCCAATGGAAGATCCCCTGGAGAAGGAA
Source organism: Odocoileus virginianus (assembly GCF_023699985.2). Classification (NCBI taxonomy): domain Eukaryota; kingdom Metazoa; phylum Chordata; class Mammalia; order Artiodactyla; family Cervidae; genus Odocoileus; species Odocoileus virginianus. The sequence goes on along the minus strand of NC_069703.1, from coordinate 7,530,638 downwards.
ATGGCTACTCACTCCAGTATTCTTGCCTGGGAAATCCCATGGACAGGAAAGCCTGGCAGGCCACAGTCTACAGGATTGCAAAGAGTAAGACATGACTGAGCAACTTCCACTCCAACGTGTCACACCTTATTCTAAGAGCAAAAGTGAAATGGAAAAAAATAAAAGTCTCCCCTCATAGAGCTTACATTTTGGGGGAAAGAATGGAGAAAGATGGTACACTTAATAGATAAGTTAAATACAAGATATTTTAGACAGTAGCAGAATAACAAAACAGTAAATATCTGACTCTGAAGCTGGATTTTCTGTTTTCAGACACAACTCCACTGCTTACCACCATTTCAGCTGCTCTATGGTCAGTTCCCCCAGCTGCAAAATGGGGAGGATGCTATTAATAGTGTTTCTTTCTTAGAGTTATCAGAGGATTAACTGAATCAATATTTTTAAAGCCTCTGGAATAGTACTGGTATGATGAAGTGAATGTGGTATTTATTAAAGAAAAAATAAAGAAAAATCTAAATAAGGAAAAAAGATAACTGTGATGAGGAATATTAAAGTCATGGTAGGGCATGGATGGGGGCAGGGAGGCTGGAATATAAGATAGCCAGGGAAGGCCTCAAAGAGAAGGTGACCCTGGAATAGAAGCTTAAAAGAAAGGGCACAAGGCTTGCAGGTCCCTTCAGGGGGAGAATTCCAGGATGAAGGAGCAGGTGGTGCAAAGGCTGAGAAGCAGGAGCATGCAGCAGGCATGTGAAACCGGAGTCGAATGGGGCTTGGAAAAGTAAGAGGCACAGACTAGTGGAAGGTGGGTCCCTTCTCTGGTGCCTCTGCTATTATTTGACATTTTTTTCCTGGACTTCTAGATTTTTAAACCAAATAACTTTTTTTCTCTTAATTTCCAACATACATTTGAGTCATAGTCTTGTGTTGTTTTTTTTTAATTTCCTAGGGAACTGTATCAGATTTATTGTCAGCATTTTCTCAAGATTTTCAACCCATTCGTTCTTTGAAAACTATAATATTATTGTCCACGTCCAGTCTTCAAGATCCTCTCTCATTTCCTAGGGTTATCAGCAGCAGGTCAGTGATCAACATTTCTGAGAATCTGGGGATGTAATTTTTCTCGATTTTGTGGCTTGATCTTGTTCAAAGTGGAATTTAAGTGAAGAAGCATGCCCTTTAACCAGATGCATGTCTTTCTTGCCCTGTCTTTTGACTGTGTTGGTAGTGGCTTTTCCAGAGCTTTCTCTCAACATCAACAGATCCCTCAAGCATTTAGGATATCCTTTCTCTTTTCCTCGTATGCACAAAAGTCTCAATTTAGGGGATCCAGGAATCCTCTTGGCATCATTATCACAGTTGTATTTATTTAACTTTGCTATATTATTTCTGCCCTTACTTTTTTTCTTTTTAATCTTTGTCAAAGTATGCGTTGCTCAGTCATATTTGACTCTTTGCAGTCCCATGGACTGCAGCCCACCAGGCTCCTCTGTCCATGGGATTTCCTAGGCAAGAATAGTGGAGTGGATTGCCATTCTCTTCTCCAGGGTATCTTCCCAACCCAGGGATTGAACCCAGGTCTCCTGCATTGCAGGCAGTTTCTTTATCTCCTGAGCCACCAGGGAAGCTTTTTTTTTTTTTTTTTTATCTTTAAGATGAAGATATCCTTTTTTATTTTTAGAGAATTCTTTAAAATTCGGGTTATCAGGCACCCCCTGGGTAGCCTTTTAAATTTTCTTTAATTATTTTTTTCTTTATGCTCAGAGACTTCATTTGTTTTAAAGATCACAAGAGAATGCTTTGTCACATTATATTTATTTAGGTTATTCCCAAATTTCCTGAGCATCTTCTTTCAAGGTGGTATCAGGCATCAAGAAGAAAATTTGAATTAATAAAACAGCCTGGCTGGGCCTTTGGTGAACTGCAGAACTTTTCTGTTCTAGCTGATTAACTGAGTGTTGTCAAGCCTGGCTATTTTCAGAGAATCTGAAAACAGAAATTCTATACGCAATTTGCATTCATTTCCTAGGATTGCATGGCTGAGTGACTTAGCTCAGTAGCATCAACAACAAATATTTATTGTCTCCCAGTTGTGGAGGCTGCTAGTCTGAGATTAAGGTGTCAGTAGGGATGGTTTCCTCTGAGCTTGATGGGAAAGAATGTGTTCCATGCCTCTCCCCTAGTTTCTGGTGGTCTCCTGGCAAACATTACTCTTCGTTTTGTCAAAGTGTCACCCAAACTCCGCCTTCATCTTCACATGATGATCTTCCGGTGTGCATTTCTATGTCCGAAGTCACCCTATTTATAGTGGCACTAGTCATACTGAACTGCGGGCCCAGAATACTCCAGTATGCATGCCTGTACTTCAGTCGTGTCCAACTCTTTGCAAATCCATAAGCTGTAGCCCATCAGGCTCCTCTGTCCATGGGATTCTCCAGGCAGGAACGCTGGCGAGGGCTGCCATGTCCTCCTCCAGGGGATCTTCCCCACCCAGCGATCAAACCCGAGTCTCCTGTGTCTCCCGCACTGCAGGTAGGTTCTTTACTGCTGAGCCCAGGGAAACTCGCTCCAGTGTGACATCATCTTAACTATTTATATTTGCAATGACATCTGTATCTATTTCCAGATAAGATCTTATTCTAAGGTGCTGGAGATTGGGACTTCAACACTTGCATTTGGGAAGATAATTTTGCTCCTAATACAAGGAGTTGTGGAAGATTTATGTAAGCAATGCTTTCCACTTAAAAAAAAAAAATTAAATACTTTTTAAAGGCAGTTTTAGGCTCACTGCAAAATTAAGAAGGATCAGAGATTTTTCATATACCCCCTGCCCCACACATGCAGAGCCTCCCCCTTTATTAACATTCCTCACAAGAGGAGTGCATTTGTAATAACCAATGATGATGAACCCACATGGACACATTATAATCACTCAAAGTCCATAGTTTACACCAGGGTTTACTCTTGGTGGTGTACATTCTATGAGTTTGAAAGAATGTATAATGACGTGTATCCATCCATCATGGTATCATGCATAGTATTTTCTTTTTCTAACTTATTTATAATCTATGGGAAGTCCAGGTAAAACATATTTACAAGTGACACTCAGTTCATGAGTCACAAGTCTGTAACTCCATTTCAGTCTCTATCCCTGAGATCTTAGCTTCTTCTCTTCTCAGGTGCTGTACTCTGAATTCTGGAAGGTTCAGTTCAGTTCAGTCGCTCAGTCATATCCGATTATTTGTGACCCCATGGACTGCAGTATGCCAGGTTTCCCTGTCCATCAAGAACTCCTGAAGCTTGCTAAAACTCATGTCCATTGAGAGGGTGGTGCCATCCAACCATTTCATCCTCTGTAGTCCCTTCTCCTCCCACCTACAATCTTTCCCAGGATCAGGGTCTTTTCCAGTGACTGAGTTCTTCGCATCAAGTAGCCAAAGTATTGGAGTTTCAGTTTCAGCATCAGTCCCTCCAATGATATTCAGGACTGATTTCCTTTAGGCTTGACTGGTTTGATCTCCCTGCAGTCCAAAGGACTCTCAAGAGTCTTCTCCAACACCACAGTGCAAAAGCATCAATTCTTTCGCACTTAGCTTTCTTTACAGTCCAACTCACACCTCCATACATAATCACTGGAAAAACCATAACCTTGACTAGATGGACCTTTGTTGGCAAAGCAATGTCTGCACTTTTTAATATGCTGTCTAAGTTGGTCATAACTTTTCTTCCAAAGAGCAAGTGTCTTTTTAATTTCATGACTGCAGTCACAAACTGCAGTGATTTTAGAGCCCCCCAAAATAAAGTCTCTCACTGTTTCCATTGTTTCTCCATCTATTTGCCATGAAGTGATGGGACCAGATGCCATGATCTTAGTTTTCTGAATGTTGAGTTTTAAGCCAACTTTTTCACTCTCCTCTTTCACCTTCATCAAGAGGTTTCTTAATTTCTCTTCACCTTCTGTCATAGGGGTGGTGCATCTGCATATCTGAGATTATTCATATTTCTCCTAGCAATCTCAATTCCAGCTTGTGTTTCATCCAGTCTGGCATTCTCATGATGTACTCTGCAAATAAGTTAAATAAGCAGGGTGACAATATACAGCCTTGACATACTACTATCCCAATTTGGAACCAGTCTGTTGCTCCATGTCTGGTTCTAAATGTTGCTTCTTGACCTGCATACAGATTTCTCAGGAAGCAGGTCAGGTGGTCTGGTATTCTCATCTCTTGAAGAATTTTCCACAGTTTGTTGTGATCCACACAGTCAAAGGCTTTGGTATAGTCAGTAAAGCACAAGTAGATGTTTTTCTGGAACTCCCTTGATTTTTTGATGATCCAAAAGATGTTGGTAATTTGATCTCTGTTCCTCTGCCTTTTCTAAATTCAGCTTGAACATCTGGAAGTTCACAGTTCACATACTGTTGAAGCCTAGCTTTGGAATTTTGAGCATTACTTTGCTAGTGTGTGAGGTGAATGCAATTATGAGGTAGTTTGAACATTCTTTGGCATTACTTTTCTTTCAGATTGGAATGAATACTCACCTTTTCCAGTCCTGTGGCCACTGCTGAGGGTCCCAAATTTACTGGCACAGCACTTTCATAGCATCATTTTTTTTTAGGATTTGAAATAGCTTAACTGGAATTCTATCAGGTCCACTAGCTTTGTTAATAGTGATGCTTCCTAAGGCCCACTTGACTTCACATTCCAGGATGTCTGGCTCTAGGTCAGTGATCACACCATCATGATTATCTGGGTCATGAAGATCTTTTTTGTATAGTTATTCGGTGTGTTCTTGCCACCTCTTCTCAATATCTTCTGCTTCTGTTAGGTCCATACCATTTCTTTCCTCTATTGTGCCCATCTTGGCATGCAATGTTCCCCTGATATCTCTAATTTTTTTTGAAGAGATCTCTAGCCTTTCTCATTCTATTGTTTGTCTCTATTTCTTTGCATTGATCAGTGAGGAAGTCTTTCTTATCTTTCCTTGCTATTCTTTGGAACTCTGCATTCAAATGGGTATATCTGCTCACTTTGGCAACACATATACTCAAATGGGTATATCTTTCCTTTTTGCCTTTGCCTTTAGCTTCTCTTCTTTTCTCAGCTATTTGTGAGGCCTCTTCAGACAACCATTTTGCCTTTTTTGCATTTCTTTTTCTTGGGGATTGTCTTGATCACTGCCTCCTGTACAATGTCACAAACCTCCATCGATTGTTTTTCAAGCACTCTGTCTATCAGATCTAATCCCTTGAATCTATTTCTCACTTCCACTGTATAATCAAAAGGGATTTGATTTAGGTAATACCTGAATGGTCCTTCAATTTTAGTCTGCATTTTGCAATAAGGAGTTCATGATCTGAGCCACAGTCAGCTCCTGGTCTTGTTTTTGCTGACTGTATAGAGCTTCTCCATCTTTGGCAGCAAAGAATATAATCAATTTGATTTCAGTATTGACCATCTGGTGATGTCCATGAGTATAGTCTTGTCTTGTGTTGTTGCAAGAGTGTTTGCTATGACCAGTGAGTTCTCTTGACAAAACTCTGTTAGCCTTTGACCTGCTTTCATTCTGTTTTCCAAGTTAAATTTGCCTGTTACAACATATATCTCTTGAGTTCCTACTTTTGCATTCCAGTCCCCTATAATGAAAAGGACATCTTTTGGGGGTGTTAGTTCTAGAAGGTCTTGTAGGCCTTCATAGAACCATTCAACTTCAGCTTCTTCAGCATTACTGGTGGGTACATAGACTTGGATTACTGTGATATTGAATGGTTTGCCTTGGAAACGAGCAGAGATCATTCTGTCGTTTTTGGCTTTGAGGGCTACTCCATTTCTTCTAAGGGATTCTTGCCCACAGTAGTAGATATGGTGGCCATCTGAGTTAAATTCACCCATTCCAGTCCATTTTAGTTCACTAAATCACTAAAATTTAGTTCATTTTAGTTCACTAAAATGTTGATTCCAAAATGTCAGTGTTCACTCTTTCCAAGTGTTTGATCACTTCCAATTTACCTTGATTCATGGACCTAACATTTCAGGTTCCTATGCTATATTGCTCTTTACAGCATTGGATCTTGCTTTCATCGCCAGTCTCATCCACAACTGGGTGTTGTTTTTGCTTTGGCTCCATCCCTTCATTCTTTCTGGAGTTATTTCTCCACTGATCTCCAGTAACATATTGGGCACCTACTGACCTGGGGAGTTCATCTTTCAGTGTCATATCTTTTTGCCTTTTCATACTGTTCATGGGGTTCTCAAGGCAGGAATACTGAAGTGGTTTGCCATTCCCTTCTCCAATGGACCGCGTTTTGTCAGACTTCTCCACCATGACCTGTCCATCTTGGGTGGCCCTACACAGCATGGCTCATAGTTTCATTGAGTTAGACAAGGCTGTTGTCCATGTGATCAGTTGGGTTAGTTTCCTCTGTTTGTAGTTTTCATTCTGTCTGCCTCTGAGGGATAAGGATAAGAGGCTGATGGAAGCTTCCTGATGGGAGAGGGTTAAGCCACTTGTTTGACCACTTCCAGGATTACTCACTTTTATAAATTATAGAAAAAATCATTTGTAAAAATGGATAACATGCCATCATGTTCCTTTTGTGTCTGTTTCCACACCTGGTCTGTACAGATACTCAAAATACATTAATACTGTGGATAGAGAAGCCCTCAAGGTTACTTACCACAATGCAGGCTTTTGTGGAGGCCTCTGAGTACTGAAATCATTTAATTGTAATGAATATCTTTTTGTGCTTAGTTTTTTTTGAAAAGTGTTAGCAAATGAACCCAGATATTCCCAAACTGTGAATATTTAGTCAAACTTCATTCATACCCATATTATTCTGCATACTGCATTATAAATTATTAAGATGGAGATAAAATTATAAAATATTCAGGATGATTTTTGCTTACAAAATGTCAATCTTTTAGCCTTCCACTGAATATATAAATACGATGATGAGGTGTACATTTGTAAAAAAAAAAAAAAGGTAATAAAATAGAATTTCACTAGAAATTAGAAAGAAATGTTCAGTTGAGTATTTTAGGGTAAGAGATTAAAAACATTTTTTTATTAGTTTGAAAATCTGTCCCTTTCATGAATTGAGAGATGAAAGCAAGTTTTCATGTGGTTAATTATAATGATTAAAATTGCATGAAGAGTTTTTGTATTATCTATAAAAATTCAGCTTGCAGATTTTCACAATTATCTCTAGAGTGAATAAAACTGTGAATAGGAAATTGCCCCTCAGTTCCCCTCTTTTGGAAGTTTGTTGCCTATTTTCACAACAGACAGGTTATGCTTCGCTCTAGGTGAAAATTCCAATTATCTACAAAACATTACCCCCCAATTTTGTTTAGGGCCTTATATTTATGAGAGATGATGGTTGGTTGTATAGATATTTGCCAGTTTTTGCTTTTACAGAATCAATAAATCAAGCCTGTTCTTTTGGAAAGTCATGGTTATAACCAACTCATAAATTCTATTATCAAAGTGGGTCTTCTTACACAATTCAGGTTTATATGCAGGACTTCTTCACAAAGGCAAAACTCATGTTCATTTTTACAAAGAAGAGCTAAGGAAAGCAAGGCTTTGGGAAGAGCTCATGATGAGAGAACTGAAACATTCCTTTTTCAATAATGTAAATGACAGGGGAAGCCCCGAGGTCACAGGCGTTGTCACATCAGGCACTCTGACTACAGACACAGAACCTACATTCATGGTCATTTGCTCTTGTTGGCCAAATTGCTCAAACTTTTACCCTTTTCTACCGTTCTTTAGGCCCTGGATTTTAGTGCTAGTAACAGTTAGCATTCTCAGCTGCAAACAGTAGATATTAACTCTGGCTTGTGGCTATACTAAGTCACTTCCATCGTGTCCGACCCTTGTGACCCCATGGACGGTAGCCTGCCAGGCCCCTCTGTCCATGGGATTCTCCAGTCAAGAATACTGGAGTAGGTTGCCATTTCCTACTCCATAACTCTGGGAGTTATGCGTAAGTAGTACTCTTGCCTGGAAAATCCCATGGGCAGAGGAGCCTGGTGGGCTGCAGTCCATGGGGTCGCAAAGACTCGGACACGACTGAGCGACTTCACTTTCACTTTTCACTTTCATGCATTGGAGAAGGAAATGGCAACCCACTCCAGTGTTCTTGCCTAGAGAATCCCAGGGACGGGGGAGCCTGGTGGGCTTCCGTCTATGGGGTCGCAGAGTTGGACACGACTGAAGCAACTTAGCAGCAGCAGCAGCAGCAGTTTTTACTTATGTAGAAAAAATAATTCCTGGAAGAATGTCAGGGAGCTTCCTAAGTCAGTAAGATTCTGGGGGAACCAGGCGAAGAAGCACAGAGAGCCAGGGAGACTAGGCAGCAAGAACACAGTTCATCTGATCATTGAGACTGTCTAGTTGGGATGGTGTAATAGAATTGCAACCACTGACGACTAGTGACATCACTGACACTACAGGTAGACCCCTCTGTCGTGCTACTGGTCCCTTAAGTTCCCTGTGAATGTAGGCCCCGGATTGGACAAGTTTAGGTCAAATCCATGCCCTGACTCAGAAAAGGTAGAAACAACTGACTTAAGTTAGTTTCCAAAAAGGAATGTGGAGCTTTCCCTCCCACTGATTTTGGAATTTCCTCAAAAGAGAGATGTATTTCGTTTCTGGGTGGCCAAAGCTGAACAAACTCCACTAAGCTCCACCCCTTTAGTTCTCCAATATTTATTTATCACTTTCTTAAACTTGTAGCTCCAAAACATATAATGCAACTACTCCTTCATAGAATCCATATACTCCTCCCCCTCATAAACACACACACACACTTCCTCTTCAAATTTTATCAGATGGTGCCTCTGAGTCAAGCACAGGACTTTGGAATGATGTCCATTCTTCCCCTAGTTTTGTCCAAATCCTGAGTGGATAGTCTGGTATCTATGCATTAAGTTTTAGTTGTCTGTCACCACAACCTTGAAATTCAATAATGGGAGCTAGGAAGATGAATGAAAAGGAAAAATAGTTCAAAAATATATACATGACACAGCAAGGGCTTCCCAGATAGCTCAGTTGGTAAAGAATCTTCCTTCTATTCAGGAGACCTGGGTTCGATCCCTGGGTTGGGAAGATCCCCCGGAGAAGGGAAAGGCTACCCACTCCAGTATTCTAACCTAGAGAAATCCATGGACTATACAGTATAGTCCATGGGATCACAAAGAATCGGACACGACTGAGCAACTTTCACTTTCACTTTCATGACACAGTAAGAAGGGAAGAGCAAAAAAATGCTACAGCAGTTGTTTTCATAGCTAGTCACAACAATATAACTTTTTTCCTTTTTATTTTACCTTCAACCTATGCTTCAGCAAGTTGAAGTTCTTTATTCAATAACATAATATAAACCTTTATTTTTGAGAAATCTGTATCTTGACATTGTTATTAACATGGCATTCCACTGAATTTAAATGCTGAACATAGTTGTACAAACAGGTATCGCAGGGGTTACTTGGTTTGTTATCGTTGTTAGTATTTGTTTGTTTGTTTTTTGCATCTCTACCTTTCCAATTTTTCCCGGCATGGAGATCCCAAAAAGGCTAGGTAGAAGTATCCACTCAATAAAAACCATCTCTCTTGATGGAAGCATTAGTTCTTTAGATGGTAAAATCTCTAAAAAGCAGAGTGAAGAATTATAGAACAGAGATGCAAACATTTTATCAGTGGATGGTTTTAATTATGAAAGGTGTCACCTCAGTGCCATTCCTTTCGAATTTGAGAAGAAACAACAACATATATTGGTTCAGATTATACATTAATTCAAAAGATCCATAGATCCTTGTAGATGAACATTTCAATTTGACAGAGTGATTGTCCATCTGACACCATACCAGAGTCTTAAATGACCATTTTGCTATTCTATAAGTGAAACCAAGCAAGGTTCTGTGGGGCTTTCCCAGGGACAGACACCTCCTATTCTCCCCACCATGACCCTTGTTTCTTGTTTACAGAAAAGCTTTAGCCTTCTAGGCCTTCTCCAAATTTCAAAGAGCAAATTTAATCAGAGAAGTGAGGAAGTACAGAGCAAAGGAAAACAAGCAAGCCAGAACAATAATAGTTTAGTTATAAAACAAAGTCAGGGAACTTTAGCTTCTCCTCAAGGGATATCTTGAGCCCTGTCCATGAGTTGTTTTGCAGACACTAAAACCTCCTCCAGGTAGAAGTTAACTCCATGCTGACCACCCATAGGTAGACCCTAGACAGGTTGGAACCAAAAAATTGATCATTCAAATTCCCAAAACATCAGCCTGTTACTTCACCATCAACCAATCAGAGAATTGTGCTTGGGCTGATCATACTCCCTGTGACCCTCTCCCTCTCACAATCTTTAAAACCTTTCCCTGAAAGCCACTGGGGACTTTGAGTCTTTTTAGCGTGAGCTGCCTATTTTTGATTGGCCCAGTGATCAGGCCCAAGTTTGATTTGGTAATGTTCAGTTCAGTTCAGTTCAGTCGCTCAGTCATGTCCAACTCTTTGCCACCCCATGAATCGCAGCACGCCAGGCCTCCCTGTCCATCACCAACTCCTGGAGTTTACTCAAACTCATGCCCATCGAGTTGGTGATGCCATCCAGCCATCTCATCCTCTGTTGTCCCCTTCTCCTCCTGCCCCCAATCCCTCCCAGCATCAGGGTCTTTTCCAATGAGTCAGCTCTTCGCATGAGGTGGCCAAATTATTGGAGTTTCAGCTTCAGCATCAGTCCTTCCAATGAACATTCAAGACTGATCTCCTTTAGGATGGACTGGTTGGATCTCCCTGTAGTCCAAGGGACTCTCAAGAGTCTTCTCCAACACCACACCTCAAAAACATCAATTTTTCGGTGCTCAGCTTTCTTCATAGTCCAACTCTCACATCCATACATGACTACTGGAAAAACCATAGCCTTGACCAGATGGACCTTTGTTGGCAAAGTAGTGTCTCTGCTTTTTAATATGTTGTCTAGATTGGTCATAACTTTCCTTCCAAAGAGTAAGTATCTTTTAATATCATGGCTGCAGTCACCATCCGCTGTGATTTTGGAGCCCAAAAAAATAAAGCCTGACACTGTTAATGTTAGGCCACCTATTTTGGAAGATGGGATATATAAATGGAATAAAACCCAATGGAAATTAATCAGACGACTTACTTCATTGGAAAGCAAGTTTCTGACTTAGAAGAATTTATGTGTGAAATATTCTTTTGTGTTTAAACATTCAGTTGATCTATGGAAGATGGACTTGAGACAAATATGACAGGCAAGAAAATCAAAACTGCCAATTCAGAAGACACAGGAGACATGAATTTTATCCCTGAGTTGGGAAAAATCTCCTGGAATAGGAAATACTTCAGGGTTCTCCTGAAATAGGAAGCCATTCCAGCATTCTTGCATGGGAATTTCCAAGGACATAGGATCTTGGCAGGCTACAGTCAATAGAGTTCCAAAGAGTTGTGTCTACAACTGAGTGACTAAGCATGCACACATAAGAAAATAGTATCTCTGGACAGCCCTGGTGGTCCAGTGGGTAAGAATCCACCTGCCAATGCAGGACATACGGGTTTGATCCTTGGTCTGGAATGATGCCACATGCCATGAAGCAGCTAGGCTAAGCCAGTCCCTGCACCGCCACTCCTGAGCTCTCACTCTAGAGCCAATGAACCACAGCTACTGAGCCCACACACTCTAGAGACTGCTCTGCAACAAGACAAGCCACCACAGTGAGAAGCCTGCATACCACAACTAGACAGTAGCCCCCAATCTCCACAACTAACAAAGCCTCTGGGCAGCAACAAAGATACAGTGCAACCAAAAAGAAAAAGAAAATAATATCTCAGTTTTCCAGGTAATTGTCTCATCCATGGAAGGTTCAATTGATTGGTATTCCTGTGTCTATTTCTGCTTTATTGACTATGCCAAAGCGTTTGACTGTGTGAATCACAATAAACTGTGGAAAATTCTGGAAGAGATGGGAATCCCAGACCACCTGACCTGCCTCTTTAGAAACCTGTATGCAAGTCAGGAACCAACAGTTTGAACTGGACATGGAACAACAGACTGGTTCCAAATAGGAAAAGGAGTATGTCAAGGCTGTATATTGCCACCCTGCTTATTTAACTTATATACAGAGTACATCATAAGAAACACTGGGTTGGAGGAAGCTCAAGCTGGAATCAAGATTGCCGGGAGAAATATTAATAACCTCAGATATGCAGATGACACCACTCTTATGGCAGAAAGTGAAGAAGAACTAAAGAGCCTCTTGATGAAAGTGAAAGAGGAGAATGAAAAAGTTGGCTTAAAGCTCAACATTCAGAAAACTAAGATCACCCATGCAGTCCCATCACTTCATGGGAAATAGATGGGGAAACAGTGGAAACAGTGGCTGACTTTATTTTTCTGAGCTCCAAAATCCCTGCAGATGGTGATTACAGCCATGAAATTAAAAGATGCTTACTCCTTGGAAGGAAAGTTATGACCAATCTAGACAGCATATTAAAAAGCAGAGAAGTTACTTTGTCAACAAATGTCCGTCTCGTCAAGGCTAAGGTTTTTCCAGTGGTCATGTATGGATGTGAGAGTTGGACTATAAAAAAGCTGAGTGCCGAAGAATTGATGTTTTTGAGGTGTGGTGTTGGAGAAGACTCTTGAGAGTCCCTTGGACTGCAAGGAGATCCAACCAGTCTATCCTAAAGGAGATCAGTCCTGAATGTTCATTGGAAGGACTGATGTTGAAGCTGAAACTCCAATCCTTTGGCTACCTCATGCGAAGAGCTGACTCATTGGAAAAGACCCTGATGCTGGGAAATATTGAGAGCAGGAGGAGAAGGGGACAACAGAGGATGAGATGGTTGGATGGCATCACCGACTCAATGGACATGGGTTTGGGTGGACTCCGGGAGTTGGTGATGGACAGGGAGGCCTGGCGTGCTGCGGCTCATGGGGTCACAAAGAGTCGGACACAACTAAGCAAATGAACTGAACTGAACTGACTATGTCTATTGGAATCTTGGGAACTCAGGAAAGAAAGAAGCCTTAGCCTTCTGCAAGCAGTGCATCTGTGTAAAGACGCCCTGCTTTGTCAGAACAGGAATGCCCTGCAAAGAGCTGATGATTAAGACTGGAGTATGAAAGCAGGGTAGCCCTGCTTTGTATACTAAGTCGCTTCAGTCATGTTCGACTCTTTGTGACCCCCATGGCCCACCAGGTTTCTCTGTCCAAGGGATTCTACAGGCAAGAATACTTGAGTGGGTTGCCATTTCTTTCTCTAAGGGATCTTCCTGACCCGGGAATCAAACCCAGGTCTCTTGCATTGCAGGCAGATTCTTTACCAGCTGAGACACCAAGGAAAGGTTCAGTAATCAGGGGAGGGATCTCATCTATCTCATATTTTTAGAACTGTGACTTTTGATGTACTCTACCAGCTCAAGGTCTCAGAGAACCAGGGCAGGAGAGAAGGAGAAAATCCCCCCTCACTTATCAGAATCACGAAACAATTCCCAATAGATACCTAAATTTGTACTACTATCAGAGTACAGCAGCCTTCTGTCCAGCTGGTCATCCAAGTGGACAGTGAGCTGTACAAGAGACATCTATGGGCTCAGTACCAAAATGCATCTGGCCAAGACACACCTCATTTGCATGTTCATAAGAGGAAAGAATGTATTGTATGGAAAAAAGGCTGTGAACAGGATAAAGAAAATAGCATTCTGAAGACTTTAAGTATGAGGAGATGTTTGGAAAATAGGAAAATGGTATATAGTCAGGTTAATTCATTCAACAAAGATTTATTATGTGCCTAATATATCCAGGCATTGTTTGTCTCTGGTAGAGTTAATAAAAAATATGTATATATGTAATTCTTACCCTCATAAAACTTCAGTCTAGATGGACATATCATCAAATAAACAGGCATTTGTAATATCGTGAAGTAAGTTTGGGAGATTCCCTGATGACTCAAGTGGTAAAGAATCTGCCTGCAATGCAGGAGACCCACCCAGGTTCAATCCCTAGGTTGGGAAGATGCCTTGGAGGTGGAAATGGCAACCCACTCCAGTATTCTTGCCTGGGAAATCCCATGGACAGAGGAGCCTGGCAGGCTATAGTCCTTGGGGTTGCAAAGAGTTGGAAACAACTGAACATGCATGAGCATATAGTAAGTTTTACAAAATTTCGTAAACTGCTACTGAAACATACAAAGAGAACACAATCCAAATTGGGGAACTTTGAAGACTTGGTCAGTGATGAGGTCTTAGGTAAAATCGTATCTAAATTGAAACACAATGAATAAGTAGGGGTTAACTTAGTAAATGGCCAAAGAGGATTGATGTGTGAGAATATAATGATTGAATAGAGGAAAACAAGGGACGCCAGGATTGGAGCGTGAGTAGACAGAGATGGGGTTGGTGAAATGACTGGGCAAGTCAAGGGTAGAGGAGTCAAGGTAAATGTGAGAGAACATGAGAAGCCTCGAGATACATTAAAGAGACACATTAAACTTTATCTTGAGCTCAGTATAAAGCCCTAAATACTTGTTTAGGAGAGCAGCATGATCATTTGGGGGCTTGAAACCATTGTTCTGAGGCAGTGTAGAGAATTATCTAGAGGCAGGTAAGTGGAAACAAAGCAAATAAGAGGAAATTGTCATCATCAGGAATGATAATGGCCTGAAATGAGGTCTAAAGAATACTGACATGGAAAGAAATGCATAGAATTTACTGAAGATTAGGAAGTGCAAGCAAAAATATTTGGCAGTTTTCTGACATGCATGATGAGGAAGACAAATGAATCTAGGACAACCTAGGCTTCTCTGACTTGGGTTACTTAGTGATAAAGATTCCATCTGCCATAAGAGAGAACAAATATAGACCAGATGAGTGCTGAAGGGATGCCCAGTTAAACTTATGACGTATTGAATTGGAATTTTCTGTGACATATTTGAGTGGAAATGTCTAAAAGGTAGGTGGAGATAGGAATCTGAAGTCTGGAGAGACGGCCAGGCAAGGGCTCTAAATTCATCCCTGCCGACATGCAGACTGTCAGTGAGGGCACTGTGCTGTCTGAGATCAGGCAGGAAGAATGTACAGACTGGAAGGGGTGGAAGGAGCTTCTTCATCTGGGAGGATGGAAAACTCTTCGGTTGTAAAGATGGGAAAAGGCAGCGATGAGGGCAGACGCGAGTCAGGTTGTTGTATGTAAGTCAGAAATTTGATTAAATGTTGTGAGAACTGGGAGGCTAGGTCATGACTGGGAATGTTCATCAAGGGGAATATAAGAGAGAGGAGCAACCAGAAAACAGGATTGTGAGAGTCTTGATGTCTGGGAATTTATAGCCAGTTCACACTGTAGGTCAGAGGAAGCCCTTTCTCTCTCTCCCAGTCAGAACTCTCAGCAGCCCTGGTTGTAGACTCAGAGAGAACACACGGGAAAGGACTGAGTGACGAAAACGGACGACAGAAATTGCGATGCACACAAGCCAGTTTTCAGAGCAGAGAACAAATGGAAACAGGAACAGGACAAAAAGTGTCCTGCCCTCTACATTCTTTTCAAAATACTTTCTCAAAAGACAGATTACTTACATTGCAAAACTGATCAGGATAGTTGTTATTATTGCTGTTGTTGTTTTTTAAACTGAAGTTTAGGATACACTAATCCAGGAAGATGACGAAAGCAAAGCAAAACAAAACAATAAAATCAGGTTATTTTTGGACTCGTCTGTAACACTAAACAAAAGAAAATAGAGTTCTGAGAGGGGAAAAAGTGATTAAAGGTAATTATTTGCATCTGTCAATTTTTTGTATTTATTGTTTTTAAAAAATACTTTGTTACTCACAACATCCAACTGAGGATATATAAAGTTTGAACAAACCATCCCCAATCAGAGCAGCTTCAGCAACTCTTAGCATCTTGCAGTTCAACAAGGATCATTCCACTTGTCTGTTCATCTGCCTAGGAATCTGGAGAGGTGGTTCAATTTCCCATGTTGCTTTTGGTGGAGGTGGAGGGTTGAGGCTCCATCTTTTCTTAGTATTTGTCTTCAGGGTTCTGTAGGTGAAAATATCAGGAGGACTTGTTCCAGCATTATCTGACTCTGGAAATAGTCTTCCAAATTGATTTGCTCTTTCGCTTCCTTCAAAATACCCAATACCTTTTCTCAGCTACTGTTTGCTCTGAGAAAGTTGTAGTTAAGTATCCCTTGATTCTCTCTGCTTTAACACCCTACCAGTAAGTCTGGTGCTGGCCTTTGTGGGGATTTCCACGTGGCTTAATGTTAAAACAACCACCTGTCAATGAAGGAGACACAGAGATAGGTGTTCGATCCCTGGGTCGGGAAGATCCCAGGGAGGAGGAAATAGCAACCCACTTCAGAATTCTTGCCTGGCAGATTCCATGGACAGAGGAGCCTGTCTGGCTGCAGTCCACGGGGTGGCAAGTTGGATAAGACTGAGCACACGCGCACACACAGTAACTCTCATGCAGAAATTTTCTAATTGTTTCTTAGCACATGTGAAGTTTTTGTTTGTATGGTTTTCAGGGAGAGCCATTGGGAACAATATCCTCTCGATCCTTATGTGTTCATCATCCAGGCCCCCTCCCCTTGTATGAGCTCAAAGAATCCACTTGGGACTTACAGTGCAACCACCAATCTCTTGTTATTAAATACAGCAACCTGGTGGAATATTCCTGTTTACACCATTGTATAACTTTTCAGTGTTTTCATATGCTGTTCTTCCTGAAGGTCATAACTCTTGTGAATTTTATTACTGAAGGTCATTTTGGCTCTGTGTAAAGACTTTGGCTTGCATTTTTCTTAGCATAAAATATTTTAACACAGACTCAGATCAACCAAACTTTCTTTCCTTTGTCTTTTTATCTGAATACTCATAGGCCCCTCACCCTTTGTATGGAGCTGCAAAGAGATAGACACAACTTAGTGACTGAAGAGCAACTACAACTCTCTTTGTTATTAAAATACAGCAGCTAGATTGGAATATTCCTTGCTGTTAACAACATTGTGTAAACTTTTCAGGTGTCCTTTCAGTAAGTAGGATTGTCTTCTCTCAGGAAATTTTCTTGAATGATAGTCTTTAGTAATTTGTTCTATTCTATTGCTTTGCCTTTCTTCTTTTGGGCTACTTTCATAGATGTGCTGAATTATTCTTACCTTGCCTCTCTCCTATTTTCCCTCTTAAATATTTGTCTCCTTTTTTGTTTGTTTTTTGTTTTTCTCCTTTGAATCTCCAATTTTCTTTTACTTTCTATGTTGTCTATTTTTACTTGATAGTGAAGTATTTCTAAAATGTTCACTTAAAAAATCCTCTCCAATTCTGTCAGCTGTCTTTGCATTTGCATTTATTTGGAATTAAAAGTCTATATTTTGTCAATGTATGGCAAAAACCACTACAATATTGTAAAGTAATTAGCCTCCAACTAATAAAAATAAATGAAAAAAAAAGTTTATATTTAATCTATGGAAGCAAAATGAAGATAATCTTAAATAATGTTAAGATTAGGAAATCTGATACTTATATCCTCTTGTTGGGCAAAAAAATTGAAGATCTATTCAACAGACTTTGAGGTAAAGAAAACAAAAAGTTTGAGAATATAGTATTCTTGAAAGATTCCATAGACATGGAAGCCACTTAAAAAGAGACATAAATAAAAATAATTGTAAAGAATTGTAAACCTAACAAAATTCTAAATGCAAATGTTGTTATGTAATATTTTTGAATAAATTAGAAAATACATATCTATACTTAATGCATTCAATTGTACATGAGCATAAAGAAACAAAATGCTATGTTAACTGTCAGGCGAGTGTATTCTCCTCGGTTCTGTCTCGTCACAACAAAGATTTGAAGTGATGGACATTAAAGCCCTCGGCGCGTCACAGCTCTCCGGCCTTGGACAGACAGTGTTATAGCTCTCAGGTCTCGAACAGATCATGTTATAGCTCTTAGACAAATCAGTGTTACAGCTCTACTTTATTTAGAAAATAGCAAGAGAATCCATCCTCCAGGCCTGAGGGCATGCCAACCCAAAGACGCGAACAAGCGCACTGGTTATGTGGGCCCCCACCCCCACTCCGGGCCTGCCCTGTGTAAGTTGGGCTGGCCAGGAGGGCTGTTTGTTCTACCTGAGGGCTTCACTCTGGTCCTCAGACCTCCCTTTGACCTTCCTTTGTTCTATTTTCACGGGCTTTTCTCTTTGTCTTTTAGCCACCGCCATTTTGGACTCCTGCTTCCTATTCTAACTACCTAACATTAACCACTAAAATATTAGGGCAAATACAATTACACAAAACTTGCTGCAGGAAAGTTTACTATTGATATGTATTTTTATAAATTTATTATGGCCATGTAACCATAGAGCTTGGGTTTCCCACGTGAGTTACTGTTACTGGATGCGTGCTATGGTGTCTGATACTTTGGGACGTCATGGACTGTAGCCCGCCATTTTCCTCTGTCCATGGGATTCTCCAGGCAAGAATGCTGGAGTGGGTTACCATTTCCTCCTCCAGGGGATCTTCTTGACCCAGGGACTGAGCCACCTGGGAAGCCCCCAGAGGTAAAGAATCTGCTTACCAAGGCAAGAGATACAAGAGACACAGGTTCGATCCCTGGGTCACGAAGATATCCTGGGGGAAGAAATGGCAATTCACTCCAGTATTCTTACCTGGAAAATCCCATGAAAGAGCAGCCTGGCAGGCTACAGTTCATGGGGTTGCAAAGAGTCAGCCACAACTGGGAACAGGCAAACAGCCATAGAGCTTGACATTTTATTAATAGAAATTTCCAAAACTTATTTAAAGAGAGCAGATTTTGAAATAACATAATAATCATAGAAAATATATAATTATCAAAAAATTCCTATTAAATACAATGAAACAATTCTAGTGATTTTTATATAAGACAAATTCATATACTGTTTAAATATTGCAAAATTTGTAAGCGTCTTAATTGACAAAGTCAGTACAGTCATGTATCAAAAACCTGACAAGGATACCACAAAAAAAAAAAAAAAACCACAGACTAGTTTCATTTGTAAGTAAAGAAACCTATTCTAGACATTCTATAATAAAATATATAATATATATTATAACATATACTACTATTACAGTATATTCTATATTAGCAAATCTTTCAAAATGTTTTCTTAATTTTTTCCAATTCCAAAAGTAATACATGTCATAACAACTAAAATAACCTAAGAGTAAAATTCTAATGACTAGTATCCCAAGGACTGTTAAGAAAATGATACTCCAAGAGCAAGTAAGTTTTATTCCCATGACATAAAAATGTTTTAATATTAGAAATTAATTAGTGTCCATGGAGGTCTTCATTATCTTAGAATAACAGGAACTTATCTTTAAGTTAATTCAGTTAAAAGAAGCCATATTTTCATAGTAGGTAGTTTAAAAAAAAGATATTGGGACTTTATCTAAAACAGAAATAAATTTAAGAAATGTGTTCACTACATCTAACAAAATATAGCTTGGGATTGAAATATGAGCTAATTTCCAGTTTAAAATAAAAATAAATGTAAAGAATATTTTAAAGCATTTCTAAAAAAAAATTATATGAAAACATTTTCCTAATTATCCTAGAAAAGTCCCTCTGGCAAAATTTCTGGAGGATTCCATTTAGTTTCCAAGGAATTTTTGATTCCCTTAGAGTCAAAGCATTTTCTCTCAAATGCATTAATGTCATCAACCTTTTTGATGTTTTCTTCCTTACAGACTGTACTGGCTTAAATCTCTGAGAACCTCATGTATCACTGGATTTCAGCATGACTTAAGGAGTTGCTCAACTTTTTTTTCAATTTCATGAAATCATATATATTTTCTAATATTTACTATTTTGTTCTACAATTGATTTGAAATGTGTAATAGTGTCTAAAATCAATATAACACATAAAATTAATATTTTTACAATGAGATAAGTTCACAAGAAAGGGACTAAATTTAAAAATGTTCAATTATTAGTGAATATTTTTGGATACTGATGACATTTATGCCCTTACGTAATCTTAGGAGCTCAGGGAACTTAATAAATAATGTATCAGTGAGACCATGTATTTTCCCCTTCCTCCTACCTCTTGTACATCATAAATCTTTATTTCATCATATGAAAGGGGGAGAAATGTGATACGTATCTCAAAAGTTTCAAATAAAAGCATTCAAAAAAATACCTCATTTTGAAAAAAAAATCAAATGCACTAGGTAGATAAATAATTCTTCAGCAAGAGTTTTTAAAATCTTAAATTAATACTTGTTTGGTTAATAGGGAAGTACAAAGCATCATCATCAAAAAATTGGTCTAATATAAAGTTGATTTCTAGCACCACAGCTATTTGACATAGTTTTGGAAGTTCTGATAAAATCAATAAGACAGGAGAAATGAATGAGGCAAATTTCTTGAAAATGGATAAAATTATTAATGTTTAAAATGAAATGATTGTATAATTAGAAAAACTAAGAGGATAAACTAAAATATTACTGAAACAACAGGGAAATTCCTCTTCTGTTAAGCAGCAAAAATCAGGTCAAAAATTACTGGTGAGTTATTCTAATCATAATAGCAGAAAAATACATAAAATATTTAGCCAAATGATAAACAGAACCTACATGAAGAAAGGTATACTTCTTTCAGTCGAGTTCAGTTCAGTCGCTCAGTCATGTCTGACTCTTTGCGACCCCATGGACTGCAGCACGCCAGGCCTCCCTGTCCATCACCAACTCCCAGAGTTTATTCAAACTCATGTCCATTGAGTCAGTGATGCCATCCAGCCACCTCATCCTCTGTTGTCCCCTTCTCCTCCTGCCCGCAATCTTTCCCAGCATCAGGGTCTTTTCAAATGAGTCAGCTCTTCGCATCAGGTGGCCAAATTATTGGAGTTTCAGCTTCATCAGTCCTTCCAATGAACATTCAGGACTGATCTCCTTTAGAATGGACTGGTTGGATCTCCTTGCCATCCAAGGGACTCTCAAGATTCTTCTCCAACACCACACTTCAAAAGCATCAATTCTTCAGTGTTCAGCTTTCTTTATAGTCCAACTCTCACATCCATACATGACCACTGGAAAAACCACAGCCTTGACAAGGTGGAACTTTGTTGACAAAGTAATGTCTCTGCTTTTTAATATGCTGTCTAGGTTGGTCATAATTTTCCTTCCAAGGAGTAAGCATCTTTTAATTTCATGGCTGCAATAATCATCTGCAGTGATTTTGGAGCCCAAAAAAATAAAGTCAGCCACTGTTTCCACTGTTTCCCCATCTATTTGCCATGAAGTGATGGAACCGGATGCCATACAACTTTACTAAAGAACATAAAGAAGACAAATAAATGTAGAAATAAATATGTTACTGGAAGGAAAGATTGATATTGTCAAGATGTTATTTGCCTTCATATAATTTATACAAGTAATGCAATCATAATCCCTTTATGAGAAACCTCATAAAATAATTCTAATTTTCATCTGGAATAATACATTGATGAAATCAGCCAAGAAGAAGCAATGAAAAAATAAGTAATGAAGGAAACTTGCATTATCAGAAATAAAAATATTAACATTACCATAGTGAGACATACAAAGGTATTTGCTCAGGAAATGACACATCCCTGGAACAGAATGAAAACTCTAGAAAAAAGGTATTTACACACACTCACAGTATAACGAGATACCATATAAATTATAATGGTGACACATAAAATCAGTAAGAAAGTAGTTAATTAGCAAATAATCCTGGAACACTTTTAATTGGAAAGCTATTATTCGAATCAGAGCTACTCAACAGGTAAATAAAAATTGGATCTGTTTTTGGAAATTGGGACAATAGGTACCTCTAGGTATCTAGTTTTTGAAAGTCATTCGGGGTTGAAATTGTACAAAAGCAGGTATAAATGCAAAAAATGATAAAGCAATGAACTGGATAGAAACTTTGAGGAATTAATATGCTTATGGACAGAAAAGGAAAGAGCCTGTGAAGAATGCAGACAACAAACAGTAGAAAGAAAAGCATTGTACGGAATTTTATTTAGAAATAACTGCACCTCAATAAACCTCATTGACTATGAAACTTCCACTGTACAAGGCTGTGCATGCATGCTCAGTTGCTCAGTTGTGTCCAACTTTTTGCCTCATATGGACTGTAGCCCATCAGGCTTCTCTGTCCATGGAATTTTCCAGGCAACAGAACTGCAGCGGGTAGCCACTTCCTACTCCAGGGGATCTTCCTGATCCAGCAATCGAACCCAAATCTCCTGTGTCTTCTGCACTGGGAGACAGATTCAAAAAACAGCTGGGAAGCCTGCATACTACTGCAAGAAACTTTAAATACATTAAAGAGCTTGAAGAAAACAGTGGATTTGACAATAAATTAGTCATTGGTATTTTGTGAGAGAGCAAAAATTTACAAGTAAAGGATAAAGTAGTAAAGAATTGAATCCAAAGGTAGATTTTGTATTTAAATTATTTGGCTTTGAAACAGAGAAGAGGTGACAAAACTATGTTTATAGACCAACATGATAGGCACTTCCAAGTTTTTTAATCTTTATTTTTGCAATTTACCTTTTAACACATTATCTTTGTTGGTGGGGGGTGGTTTTTTACTGACATGGTTTACATGTTGCAGGTCATTTATTTTGTTTATACTGTTCTATGAACAATGGTATAACCAGCACCACCATCAAGATTATAGGATATTTTCATCACCCTCAAAATTTCCTGTCTCTTTGCAGTAAGTCCTCACCCCACCCTGAACCCGTGGCACCCACTGATTTGTTTTCAGTCCCTACAGCTTTGCCTTTTCTAGAGTGTAATATAAATAAATAGTATACAGCGTCTTGAGTCTGACTTAGCATAATACTAGTGAGATTCACACATGCTATGCATGTACCTTCTTTATTGCTGAGTAATATTCGATTTTACAAGTCTGACATGATTTCATTGCCACCAAAGTAATCCTTAAAACTAACTATCGAGGGAAATGCCATTATTTCCATTTTATTGGAAAGAAAACTCTGGATTGATGATGCCAATCAGCTTCCTGAAATCCAGGGTAATAGGAGCTAGACTTAGAATTTATACCCAGGCCTGTCTAAATTCAAGACACAGGGACAGCCCACACCTTAGAGACTTGAAAAAAAAAAAAAAAAAGAGGGAATGATAGCAGGTCTGGAAGATGGAGCAGATGATTTTTTTAAATTTTATTAAAATTCATCTATCATTTAAAACAAAATGTTTCTGATAAAACAAACTTGTGCTTTTTCAAGTTTCACATCTCTGCTATCTCCTTTTGTCTATTTCAATATTTTCAAAGGTACTGTAAGAATTTGGGGGTGTTCAGTCCACTTTGCACCCCTGGAACACTTTAAAGAGCTTCAAGCAAATTGAACTTCTGTTTTGGATTCGTTCCTGGAGGACATTTGCCACAGCCACATGCTTCCATCAAATGTACAGTACATGATCAGAAGGATTCCTGCTATAGATAGAAAAAGGACAAACTGCATTTGAATCTGTTCATTTCTAAATTTAACAGTTCATTTTTGTGTTTATGTAGAGCAGCATCAAAGCTCTGCTTTGCCAATACTGGATTTTATTTAATTTTTAGATTTATACTAATTCATCCATTGCCTGACTTCTGAAAATCTCATCTCCTCACGGGAATAATTTTGTGCAAATTTAGAAAACAAGTTGATCAGAATCCCCACTGTCTTTGGTCCCACAGCAAACACCCCTCCTTTTTGTTGCAGATAATACAGGCATTCTGCAAGGGCCACCACCAGGGAATGTGTTTCACATCACAACACAGATGGCTTGTTTATACCATTTCCCCTGCTCAGGGAAATTTTTAGGGATGAAATCAAATTTTACTTTCCGTGGCATGGTGTGTCTTATAATCCCATTCTAGTCAAAACCTGGTTTTGCCCTTGAAGTACAGTAGGAAACTATTCTGCTTTTGTTCCTTTCAACATGTGAAGATATACAGGAACTGGAAAAAATAGTTGCCCACTCCCAACTGCTTGCCAACTTTTAAAGAATTCTTTCAAAACTCAGCACTCACCTTAATGCTCACAAAGTGACACCTAAACCATACCTCTTGATTTTGGAGCATTTAACTCATTGATATAGGAGGGTTTCAGATCAGCCTTTTAAACTTTTATGTATTTATTTAATTTGGCCTTATGGCATGTGGGATCTTAGTTCCCCAACCAGGGACTGAACTCAAGCCCCCCGCATTGGAAGCTCAGAGTTTTAACCCCTGGACTGCCAGGGAAGCCCAGGTCAGCCCTTTTAAAGGTGAAGCCTTCTTGATAAAAGCTAGAAGGACAGTTCCCAGCCTTTATTATAATTTACAATCAGTTGAGGAGCTTTTACAATATAGTGATGCCTGGACCCCAGCACCACAATTTTTCATATAATCTTTTAATCATATAAAATCTGAGCATCAGAATTTATAAAGTTTCCTTGGGAGATTTTAATGAGTAGCCCAGATTTAAAAATTTTTTTAAAACTAGTCTAGAATCTCTAATAAAACATTTAGTAAGATGCCAGTATAGAAATGCATTTGCTTTTTTTCTCACCATCCTTATAAAATATATGCTTGCCATTTAAGGTTATAGGAGTTCATGGATGTGGGACGGTTTCCATAGTGATGAATATTTATGGAGAAAGTGGCAGCTCTCCTATAGTACATCCAACAGGTTGATGAGCATGCTTCTTAACCTTCTGTAGCAATATGATTTGTATCTAGTGCCTGGAGCAATTTTTGTTCAAGTGTCTTACCCTGAAGGGTGTTCAGGAAACTCTGTTCCTCAAGTTGATGAGAGGTCCATTCTCTGATGCTGAAGGACCCACCAAGAAAATTACACTCCTTTTAAAAATTCTCAGCACAAGTGTCTCAATCTCAGCACTACTTACGTCTAGGCCAGATGATTCTTTGACATGGGGCTGTCCTATGCATGTAGAATCCTTTTTTAATTTTTTTTATTGTGGGAAAAGTCACATAATATAAAACATACTATTTTAACCACATTAACTGTGCAGCTCAGTGGCACATTGCTATGCAATTCTCACCATCATCCATCTCTTGAAATTTTTACCTTCCTAAACTGAAAATCTTTAAATGCATCCTTAGCCACTACTGATTAGATGACAGTTTTCTGGTGTGTAAATAGAAATATCTCCAGATGTTGCTAAATACCTCCTGTAGAGTCACAATTGCCCCAAGTTAAGAAACACTGCTCTATGCATATAAATATAATTTTATATCTAGATAGAAACATTTAAGCAGGATCATCATTATTGGATCATCGTGGTATGCCCACATTTTTGTGATGCTCATTTTCCCACTAAATATAAGTTCTCAAAACCATGACAAAATGTCCTTTTCAAATTGGGATATACACTGTTACATCAATATTATTATGAACTTTTTAAACAACTATTGTGAAGGAGTTTCTGCTCTTTGTTAGTAGTATTAGTTTCTGCTCCTAGCTCTAGTATCAGGTAGTATGAGGGACAGAAAATGGAGGAAAAAAATAATAGCATCACGAAGTGGTATTGCTAATGTTAGGCTCCCCTTTCCAAATGTGCTGGCCCTTTAGCATCCTGGAAATATTTGCCAGCAGACAGGACTAAACTTGACAGTTTCATAGGAGATTCAACTCATTCTATTCTTTTTCTTTTCTTTCACATCACTTCAGACTTTTACAACCTTTGTTCTAAGAATTTGGTTAACCTTGTAAGAAAGGTATAAGAAATTAATTTGTCATTAAAATTTTATCTCTATCTTGGATCATCTACCTTGTGAACTCTTGACATTTTGCAAGATTCTACCAAAAAGTAGTTATGAGTAATAACTTGACTGGAGAAATGGGTTCCAGTGGTATTACTTTGGTTCTTACATTTTTTGCCAGTAAAATTCAATCAATATGGCAATAGTTGAAATTACATTAATCTTACATCGACAAGGAAAATGGTAAGGCAGAATAATCTAAACAAATGGATTTAATTAAGAAAAAAACTCTGAAAAAATTTGAGGACAATGAAGATATAGAAATGAGACAGTTTCCAAGTAGACTCCTGGAGATTAGGTGAAGAGCCTCAAACACTTTCCAATTCTAAGTGAAGATCCCATTAATAAGTAATTTTGTCAATATGCTAAGTGAAAGGCACATCCCATAGTTTGTACTGGAGTTCAATGGAGACTATCACGGAAAGTAAAGGAGACATCACAGAAGATCCAGGAATAATCCTGGATTTTGTAGGAAAATTAAATTTTATACAAGTATAAAGAGATGAGGAAAGTGAAAGTCGCTCAGTCATGTCCAACTTTTTGTGACCCCATGGACTGTAACCCACCAGGCTCCTCTGTCCATGGATTCTCCAGGCCAGAATATTAGAGTGGGTAGCCGTGCCCTTCTCCAGGGGATCTTCTCAACCAAAGGATAGAACCCAGGTCTCCTGCACACCGGAGAAGCCCAGAGAGATGAAAAAGACACTCAGACGGTAACAGCAGAGTGAATAATGTCAAAGGAGAAGGAGGAAGGGAGAGAAAGGACAAAGAGAAAGGAAGAGGGAGGAGAGAGAAAGAAAGTGGGTAAGTCGATGTTTTAGAGTAATTTTCTGAAAGTTTGAATATGTATAGATCATATTAGTTGGGAGAAGAACTTCTGGGTTAAACCAAGTTTAAAACTATAGAAGGAGGCAAATGAAAAATAACAGTACAGGTGCAGTATTGGAAGTTTGTAAGTACGTGGGTCAAAAATAGCAACCAGTGTTTCTGCATCATGGAAAGAGGCTGTGTGTTTTATTTGTGTGTGTGTGTGATCACAGAAGACTCTATTGTTTTTATTTGGATGAGATAATTTCAGGATATGTGATGTGATTCATTCTCTTCCATATAGTTAGTAGGAACGTTGCTGGGGCTTCGGGATTCCATTCAACAACTCAACAATAAAGAACCTCTGACACACATATGCGCCACAGAACTGGACTGATTTTTCAAGTCTTAAGACATCTAAGAAGCATCTATGATTGCCTGATAGCATGGAGAAGTCTCTTTAAATCTTGTATCAAAACAAGATAATACAATTAAAAAAAATACAAATACAAATTACACATGCTATTCATTTCTAGATATGTATATGGAAGTAAGTGTGGACATAGACCCACACGTACACATGTATATTTTAGTTTCATAGACTAGAAGGTAATGCAGCATTGCTATTTCAGAATTTTTGAATTATGAGTGATGGGAATATTTTAATTTTCCTCTTTATATGTATTCATTTCTCAAAATTTATCATTATTTAATTAGAAAGGGTATATCATTAATTGACATTTATGAACACTTCATCTGAGCCATGCACTATGCTAAATACTTTACATAGCCTATCTCATTAAATTCTTAGAATAGGTCCTTGTGGGAGATCTTATATTATCCTCATAGTGCAGAGGAGGAAACTGAGATAGGAATGGTTAAAAATATTCAGGTTCTACAGTTTATAAGTGGAAAAGCTAAGCCTGAACCCCAGCCATTGTAACTCAAGAGCCTGCATTTTTCACTGTAGAGTGCAGATTCCCTTAATAAAAATCAGAGGATAGAAATTTGAGAATGTATGGTTAAACCTCACAGGTATATAAATTCCTCTACAAGCTCACAATTCTCTCCATTTTTCTCAATATATGCCAAATTTTACTTTTCTTAAAGTCAATGGGAATTTTATCTATGGGTGTGTGTGTGTGTGCGTTTTTCTGTTTTGTAAGTGGCTCTTGCACCATTCTTGAGACACCTACATCTAAGGCAGAGTTCACAAGATGCTGTCCCTTTCTAAAAATCAACTGATATGTACTTTTTAACAGCTTGTTTTATTTACAGACTACAAAGACAAGGTTAAGAAACTCTTTTATGTAGTAACTACATACTCTTGAAGAGATCAGTTATATATTAGTCTAAATCTTACTTTTTATGAAGTTCAGGAACAGCATGTAACTAAGTCAAACTAATAATAAAGCTAAAGCTATATATTTCCTTTAAGACATCATATTTTAAGCAAATGTACACTATTTTTCATTTTATAAAAATAACCTGAATGTTTTCCATTTCATTTCCAGTGTTTCCTCAAAGTAAAATCTGACTCATATTTTACATGCAGTAAGATTTCTGGGAGAGTCTTTATTTAAACAATTAAAACACGATGGTACAAGAATTGTAAAAGATGTGAAATTGGTGTTTTTATAGCCTATGGTATCTAAAAGGGTATTTAAAGGATACAAAATCAAATTCTTTCTTTTCTAAAATTACTATTTAAGTAAGGTTAATCAGAATCAAAACAACAAACTTTCAACTATTGATTTTTTTAAGAAAAAAGCACACCATTTGAACAGTGAGAGAAGACTAGAATGATTCATTACCCTTCTGAAATTCTTGCCTTGCCTGTTCCAGCCAAACACTTTATTATAGAGAAAAGAGGATTTTCCTTCCTCTCTCCACCTTCTCTCCATCCCCTTGCAGAATAGTCAATTTAAATGAAAAGAAAATTAAAAACAATTATGGTGCCAGGAAGATTGTGTTGAGCATAGTTCAAAGTAGTTACAGAAGCAACATGTTCTATAATTTCTATTTGAATTCTTTATTACATATCACAGGGGTATAACAAAAACTTTGAGGATCACAAGCTAGCCGCTAGATCATATGACCAATGTAATTGAAGCTAAAATTCAATGGAAATTTAAGGCTACAGTCTTTAAGACAACTCAGCCCTTCATATCTATAATCTTCAGCTACAGAATAAAGAAAATTTTTTGAATTTTTTGTACACATGATACAGATTCAAAGCTATGGTTATTTTGACATCAAATAGATCTAAAATCAGTATATACATATATATGTATGTAAATTTGCAGAAAAAATTGAAAAGAAAACTTAAAATTGCTTACAATTTAACATGTGTATCAACTATGAAACAAAGCTTTCTGTATTTTTTTTAAAATCTTTTTTCTAAAATGATATGTCTTTCATTGATATTGTACACAAAAACATAGATTTCAGAACATGCTGCAACTGAAAGGTTATGTAGGTTTTAATATTCTTAGTATGATGAAAAGGTTAGCTCTGTTAATTTTCAAGTATAGAATATGTTATCTACTATGGCTTGTTTGATTTTAGCTGACAAATAGAAAACAGATTCAACTTTTGGCTTAGAGTAGATTATATTAATGGACAAGAATGTCTGTTGTCATTTTCCATATTTAGATAAATGACACTCACCGTCCCATTAGGACTGCAACATATTCTTTTTGATTGCTGTTTCGTTTGTTATAAAACTTGAAACAATTTTGTCGCTCAATGAAAGTTTTTAACCCAAAATCCCACTAACTGGAAGCTTTTCCAACACTTTTAAAGCTTTTAACTTTGAGACACAAAGGTAAAACTTAATAAGTGTTTAATGCAGTTGTATTTATACATTTTCACTGTAGCTCACAATAAGATGTATGTATTTCCTTCTGTGCTTCAGTACAAACATATGTTTGTGTGTATGTCAGGACAATGTATATCCTGAAAGGTAAGTTTTGGAAAATACCAATAACCCTCACTCACTGCAATTCAATCTAATAGTTTCAGGTTTACAATGTTCTGTATTACTGTATTGTGTTTCACTTTTTATTTTTTTCTATTTTCATTTATTATTAGTTGGAGGCTAATTACTTTACAATATTGTAGTGGTTTTTGTCATACATTGACATGAATCAGCCATGGATTTACATGTATTCCCCATCCCAATCCCCCCTCCCACCTCCCTCTCTACCCGATCCCTCTGTGTTTCATTTTTTAAAAAGTTATCCATGACCTATTTGATTGATTTTAAGACCCTAGTGGGTTGCAACTATTATTTTAAAAATATCAACTTCTCTGTTTAAATTAGCCAGTTTTAACAGTGATCAGAGATGATTTCTATTAGTTGTAAAATTTTGGGAAAACTTGAATCCGTACTAACCAAATATACCTTCATAACTGATTCAAGCTTTACTTTTCATCTTTGTCCTATTATCATTGACTGAGATGAACACTGCATATAGTTTTGCTGATAAGTAAGGTATAATCTTATATATGAAAATTTATAGATATATTTATTTAGAAAATAGATGCTTTTAAATATTTATATATTTATTTATGCATTTATTCAGGGAAATAGAAATAAAATGTCCTTAAGAAATTTAGCTTCTTTGTACATGACAACATACTGATCTATATTTATCCAAATCAAACAAACATTCATGTTTGACTCTTTTACATGTATGGGAATGTCGCTCTATAAATCAGATCCTGATTCATGATTTCATGCTTTCCAACTCCACCAGTGGGTCTGGATGACAGTTTTTCTATTCTCTTGTCCCTGTATATTTATAGACACTTTGCCTGATTAAAAAATTGATCAGGTTACTTTAATTGGAGATTTTCCTTTACTGATGAAATATACTTTACTCTTTGAGTTGGAAGTTATTCAATATTTCCTTGTAAAAGTATGCTACTATCAACTCTAAGAACATGTTAAAAACCACTTCCCTGGCGACTCAGACAGTAAAGAATCCCCCAGGAGCTCAGGAGACCTGGGATCAATCCCTGGGTCAGGAAGATACTCTGGAGAAATGAATGGCAACCCACTCCAATAGTCTTGCCTGGAGAATCTCATGGACAAAGAAGCCTGGTGGGTTATAGCCACACATGGGGTCACAAAGAGTCAGACAGACTGAGGGACTAACACGCACATTAAATACAAACATCCCTTCCCAACCCAGGAGTTGAACCCTGGTCTCCTTCACTGCAGGCAGATTCTTTACCATTTGAGCTACAGGGAAGTCCTCTTTAAACACAGACAACAAATCTCTAAATAAATTGTTGTCTAGTAATCCTTAAAGGCTTCCAGTGGCTCAGAGGTAAATAACTCACCTGCCAATGCAGGAGATGCGGGAGACACGGGTTTGATCCCTGGGTCAGGAAGATCCCCTGGAGGAAGGCCTGGCCAGCCACTTCAGTATTCTTGCTGGGAGAATCCCATGGACAGAGGAGCCTAGCAGGCTACAGTCCATGGGGTCATGAAGAGTTAGACGTGAGTGAAGCTACTTAGCACGCGCACACACACACTCACTAAACCCAATGTTTTTTTTAAAAAATGCATTCCAGTGATAATGGTATTTCTTAATGGAAATGGGAGGTAGGAGAAGAAGGCATGAGAAGGAAGAGAGAATAAGAAAAGAGTAGAATACTCCCAGCAGCTTGAATTTAATTTATAGCAGTATAAGATTGTTGGAGAGCTTGTTAAAGGGAATTAATTGCTGGTTTTTGATTGGTGAGCCCTGGCTCTTACCAACGACAACAGAAAATCTTTTATTAAGCAAATATAAGCCCCTGAAAATGAAATGAGTTCAAAACAGCTCCCTACAAGATGATGTAGCTGAGAAGTAGTTGCTCTTGGTTGTTATAGACAATCCCATTTTAACCAGTAAACTTAAGCCAGAGATGGACTCAAATAATCTTGTACTTTGCCTATGTGTTGATGTCTAAACTGTGTCAAAATTTTAATATGGATATATGAACTTAAAAAAATGATGAAATATAAACCATGTTCTTAGATATTACCCCTACCTAAGATCTATAGTCTTTTCAGACTCTATTTATAATTTTTAATAAAACATATTCCTAATCCAGTTTAAATCCTCATAGTAAAAAAATTTCAAATTATCCCTGATTAGGTAAGAATGTTGAGAATAAAGTACTAATTTAATGTCATGCTTCTAGATAGCCATCATAATTCATGTTCACTGTTTTCACTATTAATTATTATTGTGAATGGATCTAATTTCATAAAAGTGTAGAGACAACAAGTTTAAAACCAGAGACAAAGTCTATGTCATTGATACAGTTTTGAAGTGAAATGCATTCTTAAAGCCAAATATCTTATACTCTAATTATAAAATCAAAACCAAAATAACTGGACTTTACTGCTTCCAAACATCCTTGAGGAACGCATTAGTCAGTGCTTACTTTTATGCCATCAAACTTTAGCCCCTTGTCATTTGGCCATGAAGATCTCACAATCATAAATCAAGAAACTTTTATGAGAGAGGAAAAGAGCCAGTCCCCAAACCACTGTGAATATTAACAGCAAGGACTTTGGGAGAAAAACATAGCCAGATCCAAAGCTACTGGTTTTCATTTATAAGACAAGTCTATTTCATAGAACTTCATCTTTCAAGTAAGATCCCAGAAGGATACATCCATTTGTAACTGTGGCAATTAACAGTTTCTATTTCCCATTTGAAAATTGTGAGGAATATGGTTATAATCACGATGATTATTTATTCAGGTTATTTCTGCCATGTTCTTAGGTCTCTCAATTGTCTCTACAGTATGCTGTGTTCTTTGCAAAGGGAAAACCAAAATTACTTTATTAAGTGACCCTTGAAAATTTCCCCAAATCCCCATTTGGTTTGGATTTCCCTTAATCTATTCTAGGATGATAACATAGCAGAGGAAAGCATATGGTCCTAATAGATATTCAGACCAGATGCTAGTTGTCTAATACATATCCTATTCTTGAATGGCTGGGCAGAGGAGTCCATAAGAGAAGATGGAGAAGTCGTTAAGTAGAGACCTTGTGCATTCCACTATGCTCACCAGTTTACAAAGTTAAGAGTTCCAGATTGCAGTACCTCCGGATGTGTCACTTTGAATTTCTGGTCAATGTTAACAGCATTAAATGTGTTGCATACATACATGGAGTGGGGAGGGGGAAAGGTACACCTGAGGTCAGCTCCCAGGCACACGCTGAAAATAGAAGGGCTGTGGACAGGGTTTGCTGTTCGTCTATGCCTCCGCAGCCTGCAGCCAGGAACACAAACACCTGCTCTAGGAGTTAAGTCTTCCTTCCATCCGCATTCTAAATTAAGGTATATCCCAGGGGTTACAGATCTTAATCATTGTCTCAGTTCCTAGGACCTAACACAGAGCTTGGCACACAGTAGGAGCATAACAGATATTAACTGAATAAATAAATAAATGTGAATTCATGCTGAAGACCAGTGCTCTGAAGGAAATTAGACAGCTTGAGTTTGAGCAAAGTCAGTGCAATTAAAATGTTAAAATGTTGCATTATGTATACTTCTCTGAATAATGACATCATTTATAGATTTGTTATTAAAGTGATCATATCTCTTTTGTTTCTTCAAATGATAATGAACGCTTTCACTGCAGTGACTATAGTTTAACTCATAAGATGAAAATTGTGCTTTTAATGCCCATATTTAAAATGTTGTTTGAAAAATAAGTCACAGGATGATGTCTAGACCAGTAATCACTGTAGGGGTGGAATAGTAAAATATGATAACCAAGTATTAGATCTGTA
Organism: Odocoileus virginianus; assembly: GCF_023699985.2. Lineage (NCBI taxonomy): Eukaryota > Metazoa > Chordata > Mammalia > Artiodactyla > Cervidae > Odocoileus > Odocoileus virginianus. Next base: position 7,497,217 of record NC_069703.1, on the reverse strand, counting down.
GATTAGGAGTGTGCATGATTTTTTTCAGTTGTTGCGTACTACAAAAAAAAAAAAAACATAAGCATGAAATGAAGCATTTTACACATGGGTAATTATGAAGAGAGACACAAATATGGTGCAAAATTGAAAGCCTTCTCTTTCCACGTAGAGAAAAGACAACATTGCCCTTTATAGGCCAATTGGAAAGACTTTTTAATGAGAAGTATGGTTTGGAGGATAAATACTGTATGTTATTGTTTTAATCCTTAAAATCTGTTTTCACTAATTGATAATCGCTGGCAAGTAAGGACTGTTAGTGATAAATATAGTTAACGATGCTTCCGTCTTCATTTGCAATGAAAATCTGCTTTAAAAAAAAACAATTTTTAATCAACATGAGCTAGAAAGAGAGAATTGAGGTCATGCACTGCCTACAAATTGTGTACATGATTCTAAAACTGAAAACACTGGCATTTTCATGAGGGTTCACATGAACTCTTCTTGAATGATGACCTTTCCAGTAATCAGAAAAGAACTTGGGTCCTTGTGTTTAACACCAATGAAGAAAAAAGAATAAATCAAAGTATAACATACCGGTCCTCCTGGGTGGAATCAGCAGAAACTGACTGTGGTTTTGTTGGGAGACTCTCTAGGGAGTCATAGCAAAGACAGAAACCTGGAGGCCCTTGCTTGGAAAAAGTAATTGCAGGGGATTTCTGCATCTCCAAAAAGGGAAACAAAACAGCCGTTCAGGAGTTGAAAGCATCCAAGTCAGGAGACATCTGCTGGGATAAGGGACAAAAGGTTCCCAATTCTCACCTCTCTGCTTTAAGTGTTAAAGTCCCTGCAGAAAAATTAGAGTGGTTGAGTTGAGGTTAACTGCCTGCTCTGATGTTGTCGGAAGGTAGAAAGTAAAAGGATCTGGCTTTCTCAGCTTCCTCAGCGGTTTGCAAGAATCTGGAATTACCCTCTCACCAAAACTACACATAATGAGTGACAGAAAATTTTCTGAACAGCTAGAGTGACATAAGGAAGGAGAATGGATGCTGGTAACCAAATACCAAACAGTGTCTAATACCAAATAAAGTATTTATAATCCAACATGCATGCTAAGTTGCTTCAGTCGTGTCTGACCTTTTATGACCCCATGGACTATAGCCCACCAGGGCCAGGCTCCTCTGTCCATGAGATTTCCCAGACAAGAACACTCAAGTGGGGTGCCATTTCCTACTCCAGGAGATCTTCCCAACCCACGTCTCTGGCTTCTCCTGTATTGGTAGGTGGGTTCTTCATCACTGCATCACCTGGGAATTAGAGGCCCAGCAACTTTAAGTACTGGACAAAGATCCATCTAGTCAAAGCTATGGTTTTTCCAGTAGTCATGTATGGATGTGAAAGTTGGACCATAAAGAAGGCTGAATGCCGAAGAATTGATGCTTTCGAACTGTGGTGTCAGAGAAGACTCGAGAATCCCTCAGACAGCAGGGAGATAAAACCAGTCAATCCTAAAGGAAATCAACCCTGAATAGTCACTGCAAGTATTGATGTTGAAGTTGAAGTTCCACTACTCTGGCCACCTGATGCAAAGAGCTGACTCATTAGAAAAGACCTTGATGCTGGGTAAGATTGAAGGCAGGCAGAAAGGGGATGAGATGGTTGGATGGCATCACCAGCTCAATGGACATGAGTTTGAACAAGCTCCAGTAGAGGGTGAAGGACAGGGAAACCTGGTGTGCTGCAGTCCGTGGGGTCACAAAGAGCTAGACATACTGAGTGACTGAAAACAAACTTTGAGTAAAATGAATTTGTACACATCCATCTACTAACTGCCCAGCTTAATAAATAAAGCATTGCTAGTACACATAATGTCCCCATGTACCATCTCAGATCTCAACTCCCGACCTTTCTTCTTGGATGTGACTATTTTTTTATTTCTAATCAGTCTATGGATTTTTTTTTTTACCATTTATGCATTTGCTTAGACCCTTCAGCAATATACAGTTTTGTTTTGTTGCTTTTATACCTAAGTAAATATTATAATATATTCTGTAACTTGCTTTTCATTCATCCCCAGTGTTAATTACTGAGATTATTTGTGAGATTCTTTATTTGTAAAATACATTCATGCTGATAGGCATACCTTTAGTTTATTCATTTATTAAAATTCTGCAAGTATCTACATGATTTTATCAAAGTTTATTTATCTCTTCTTTTAACTGGCATTTAGATTGTTTCCAATAGCTCCACATTTTTATTAGTGATTATGCTTTCGTCTTGTGCAAATTCATATCTTGTGATCACATTTTTTATTGGATTTTCTTTCTTTCTTCTGTTCTTTTTTCCCTCCCTCCTTCCTTCTTTTTTTCCTTCCTTCCTTCTTTTCTTTTATTCCTAAAATACCTTTATCTGTGATATACATTATAAGATATCTCCCCTTGGATTGTGACTCATTTTTAATTTTTAATATTTTAAGTGCCCAAAATTTTTAAATCCTGATGCATTCAAATTGATCAATATGCTAATTTATGGCTTAAGATTTTTGTGAATATTAAGAAATAGTACCTTGTAGATACAAATATATTCTTTTCAAAATTTAGAATTTGCTTTTCATATTTAGGTATTTCATCCAATTGGAACTTATTTTTGTGTATGATGTGACATACAGATTCAATTACATTTTCCCCACATGGATAACTACTTGTTCCAGGACTATTTAGCAAACAGTTCATAGTTTCCCACTGATCTGTAATGCCATCTTTGCCTGAAAATCAAGTTTCCACATGCATGCGTGTTCCCCTATTCTATTTGTCTATCCTCATGCAAACACCTTACTGTCTGAATTACTACAGCTTCATAATAAATATCAATAGTTGATAAGCTATTACCTTGTTCTTCTTTCCAGTAATATTTTTTACATCTCTTGTTTGCTCTTCCATTACAGGTTATAATTAAAATTAGAATTATAAATTCAAGTTGCATTGAATTTATAGATTAGCTTGAGAAAGAATTAACACCTTTAAGTATGGTATAGCTCTCAATTTTTTTGCTCATTTAAGTAAGTCTCTTAATACAATTTTATTTTTTTTCATAAAAGTGATTCGAAGAATCTTATGATTTTAAAAACTACAACACTATATGTGCTTGAAGTTGAACTGACTAACTTTGGCTTCTGATGTAGAAGTCTACCATCAATTTTATAAATTGAGAGCATTTGTAAGAGTCTTGTAGAACTTTTGTTAATTCTAACAATTGTTAATAGAGTCTATTGGATTTATCTAGAATTTTAATTTCCAAAATCAGTTTAAAAAATAGAATTTAATGCCAAGCCCATTGGAATTTGGCAAATTCCTTCTTCATCTGCCTCTGTCATGCTTTTCATTACTTATTTTAGAGGGAAAATGAGGTTTAAAGTCTCCAAAGCTGACTGATGAACCACAAATTCATCTTAATCCATTCAAATTTTGATAAATGTGTCAAATGATTTACCAGAATTGCAATAGATATCATATCTTTTTTTCTCTTTTGTCTTTATCATATCAAGAATAACATCATGTTCAGACTTGACTGACATAATTGTCTCTACATAACTTTCTACTGTTCTTTACTTTGCAGATTATTTCACAATTTATTTATTTTTTTGTTTTTTTTTTACTGCTACTGAGGCCATACAGTCTCAGTCTCAGTAAGGGAGGATGGTATAGCATATGATGATTGAAGAGTTTTTAGAGTTAGCAAGATATCTCAATACAGAGGTCTCTAAAGTTGTCTTGTAGATATTTCCAACCTGCCTGTGATGCATATTCACTATTATATGAATATTATATTCATATTCACTATTATAGTGAATTCATCTTCACTATTATAGTGAATTCATCTTCACTATTATATGAACATTATATTCATCTTCACTATTATAGTGAATTCATCTTCACTATTATATGAACATTATATTCATCTTCACTATTATATGAATCCTGCAATATCACAGTTTCTTTTACATATTCATTGTTACTGCTAGACTGGAAACTTTTGGGGGGAAGATTATGGTTTTTTAAATTTTGATTCTATAAATCTAATGAAACATCTCACACATACTCAGGGCTCAAGAAATATTTAGTCAACTTGTGTTTCTTTCCCCCCATGGAGGAGCATGGATGCTCTCTGAGTAGGTCGTTTATATCTCCAGAATGTTCTAACTGAGATTTACCAATGTTCAAGCCTAGTCAGGGGCAACCTCCAAGCAACTAGAAATTGAACTCAAATTGTTCACACTTATCTCTTTTCACACTTCTTCCAGCCCCCCTGGAGCCACACCTTTTAGGTTAGAGAACTTTAAGTGCCTGTAAGCCCCCGCTGTCACTCCTGTCACTCTTGTCGCTCCTGCTGCATCACAGCTGCATGATTTCCGAGAGTTTGGTCACAAGCGAATGGAATAAAGGAATCAAAAATAAAACACAGATTTTTTTTACTCTAAGATTTAGAGTTCTCCTATTCCCTCATCTTGAGTCAGAACTACAGCACTTTTCCAGGTGACTTCTCTGGTGCCCATATCTGTTTCAAGTTGCCCGAAGTCCAGACCTGGAAATATCAGAAAAAAAAAAAGAGAGACTTACTGCTAGGGTTTTGGTACATAAAATCTGGCCTTCTGCCCCATTTTTCTTTTTTTACCTGGCTACTTTTAAGATTTTCTCTTTATTTTTTGTTTTCAACAATTTTATTATGTTGTTTCAGATGTAGATCTTATTGTATTGATGCTGTTTGGAATCATAAGATTTGTTAAATGCATTGCTTTATATCTGTTATCTCAGTTATTATCTCTTCAAATAATGTTTCTTCCTCCTTTTCTTCCTGTTCTACTTCGGGGACACCAGTTACACATATGCTATGCCTTTTATATGATGTCATATATGGCTGTTGTGATCTTCCTAAAATGACCGTATTTTCCTCTATGTGATTCAATCTGAATATTTCTAACTGGCTTATCTTTTAGTGCAGTAAGCTTTCCTTTGGCTTATCTGATCCACTATTAAAGGTATGCATAGAGTTCATAATTTTAATTATTTTATGGTTTGGGCCTAGAAAATCCATTTTTTACTTTTTTATAATAAAACAATTGGGAAAAATTTACATTGATACTAGCTGCTTTTACAGGAGACAGTGTACAAAGTGTGACATTGTACAGGAGGCAGTGATCAAGACCATTCCCAAGAAAAGGAAATGCAAAAAGGCAAAATGGTTGTCTGAGGAGTCCTTACAAATAGCTGAGAAATTACGAGAAGCTAAAGGCAAAGGCAAAAAGGAAAGATAAGCCCATTTAAATGCAGAGTTCCAAAGAATAACAAGGAGAGATAAGAAAGCCTTCTTCAGTGATCAATGCAAAGAAATATAGGAAAACAATAGAATGAGAAAGACTAGAGATCTCTTCAAGAAAATTAGAGATACCAAGGGAAGACTTCATGCAAAGATGGACACAATAAAGGACAGAAATAGTATGGACCTAAAGTGGCTTAGAGGGTAAAGCGTCCGCCTGCAATGCGGGAGACCTGGGTTCAATCCCTGAGTTGGGAAGATCCCCTGGAGAAGGAAATGGCAACCCACTCCAGTACTCTTACCTGGAAAATCGCATAGACCGAGGAGCCTGGAAGGCTGTAGTCCATGGGGTCGCAAAGAGTCGGACACAACTGAGTGACTTCACAACAGAAACAGAAGATATTAAGAGGTGGCAAGAATACACAGAAGAACTGTACAAAAAAGATCTTCATGACCAAAATAACCACAATGTTTTTTTTTTTTTTTAATCACTCGTCACCTAGAGCCAGACATCCGAGAAAGAGAAGTCAAATGGGTCTTAGGAGGCATCACTATGAACAAAGCTAGTGGAGGTGATGAAATTCCAGTTGAGCTATGTAAAATTCTAAAAGATGATCCAGAAAAACTGCAGTACTCAATATGCCAGCAATTTGGAAAACTTAGTAGTGGCTACAGGACTGGAAAAGGTCAGTTTTCATTCCAATCCCAAAGAAAGGCAATGCCAAAGAATGTTCAAACTACCACATAATTGCACTCATATCACACGGTAGCAAAGTAATGTTCAAAATTCTCCAAACCAGGCTTCAGCAATATGTGAACTGTGAACTTTCAGATGATCACGTTGGTTTTAGAAAAGGCAGCGGAACCAGAGATCAAATTGCCAACATCCATTGGATCATTAAAAAAGACAGTGAGTTCCAGAAAAACATCTATTTCTGCTTTATTGACTATGCCAAAGCCTTTGACTGTGTGGATCACAACAAACTGTGGAAAATTCTTAATGAGATGGGAATATCAGACCATCTGACCTGCCTCTTGAGAAACCTGTATGCAGGTCAGGAAGCAACAGTTAGAACTGGACATGGAACAACCGACTGGTTTCAAATAGGGAAAGGAGTACATCAAGGCTGTATATTGTCACCCGGCTTATTTAACTTATATACAAAGTATATCAGGTGAAATGCCTGGCTGGATGAAGCACAAGCTGGAATCAAGATTGCTGGGAGAAATACCAATAACCTCAGACTCACAGATGATACCACCCTTATGGCAGAAAGTGAAGAAGACCTAAAGAGCCTCTTGATGAAAGTGAAAGAGGAGAATGAAAAAGTTCGCCTAAAGCTCAACATTCAGAAAACTAAGATCACAGCACCTGGTCTCATCACTTCATGACAAATAGATGGGGAAGCAATGGAAACAGTGAGAGACTTTATTTTTGGGGGCTCCAAAATCACTGCAGATGGTGACTGCAGCCATGAAATTAAAAGACACTTACTCCTTGGAAGGAAAGTTATGACCAACCTAGATAGCATATTAAAAAGCAGAGACATTACATGGCCAACAAAGGTCCATCTAGTCAAGGGTATGGTTTTTACAGTGGTCATGCATGGATGTAAGAGTTGGACTGTGAAGAAAAATTGATGCTTTGTGAGTGCCGAAGAATTGATGCTTTTGAACTGTGGTGTTGGAGAAGACTCTTGAGAGTCCCTTGGACTGCAAGGAGATCCAACCAGTCCATCCTAAAGGAGATCAATCCTGGGTGTTCACTGGAAGGACTGATGCTGAAGCTGAAAGTCCAGTACTTTGGCCACTTCATGCGAAGAGTTGACTCATTGGAAAAGACCCTGATGCTGGGAGGGATTGGGGGCAAGAGGAGAAGGGGATGACAGAGGATGAGATGGCTGGATGGCATCACCGACTCAATGGAAATGAGTTTGAGTAAACTCCAGGAGTTGGTGATGGACAGGGAGGCCTGTCGTGCTGTGATTCATGGGGTTGCAAAGAGTTGGACATGACTGCGTGATTGAAGTGAAATATATATATGTCTATATATACTTTCTTTTTCAGTTTCTTTTCCATTCTGGATTATTACAAGATACTGTATATAGTTTCCCGTACCATATATTCCAGTTAAATAGGCAACAATTTTATATATATTAATGAATATCTGTTAATCCCAAACTTATAATTTATCACTGACCCCCACTTTCCTCTTTGGAGCCATAAATTTGTTCTCTATGTGTGAGTCTACTTCTCTCGTGCAAATAAATTCATTTGTATCATATTTTATGTTCCATATTTAAGCGATATCATGTGATGTTTGTCTCTATCTGACTTACTTCACTTAGTATGGTAATCTCGATGTCCATTGTCCCTTAAGTCTTGATGCCTCATAACTTTTTTAAAGGTGTTTTCTATAATCTTCAGTTCAGTTCAGTTCAGTTGCTCAGTCGTGTCCAACTCTTTGCCACCCCATGAACTGCAGGACGCCAGGTGGGAGTACTATTCTGATGAAATCTAATAACATACCTTGAAAACAAAAGTCTAGGTTTCACTTTACACTTGTATTTTATGGAAAGAATAAATATTACAATGCTAAATTCAAATAAGTAAGTTAGAGAAATCTCCATTGTTACAGTAGGAAAATAATACCTCCATGCATTACAACCTTTTCCATTACAAATGCATTGCATTTTCCAACCAAGAGTTTTATCTTATTAGGCATAAGAGATACAAAATTACTTAAAAGATGACAGCAATATTTTCCATAATAATTAGGATAAATTTTATGTTGACAAATTCTATGATGATACTTATATGATTATTGCTATTATTTGCAATAAAATAGCTAATGCTTCCTGAGAATTTACTACATATCAGGAGCTACATAAGCTGCATGGTCAATATGTAATTTAGTAAAATTATCTATAAAATCAAGCAAGTTTCGATTGAAATTATATCAGTGGCCAGTTAACCAGAATGAATTTTCCAAATCATGTCCCTCTTGACTGTTTCAGAACTAGAATGATTTTGAAAAGATTACAACTTTCTTTTGCATTTCCTGATTAGTATATCCAGCTATGAAATCACAAACACATTTTCCCCAGTTATTCAATCTGCATATTGTTGGTTCAATAGCCTCACTCAGCAGCTTTACATGTGGTGAAGAGTAATTGACACTGCCCTATTCTATTCACTGCCTTACATGGCTTGAAACTTCTGAGTTAGAATTCCAGAGAGCATTTGTGTTTGGTTCAGCTGTGTACAGCTAGCCAAAGTCTTCTGGTATCCTGGGCAAAAGTTCCAGGCTGAGAGATTTGTTATTGCTGTTGTTCAATCACTAAGTTATGTCCGACTCTTTGCAATCCGTACAGACTACAGCACACCAGGCTTCCCTATCCTTCACTATTTCCCGGAGTTTGCTCAAATTCATGTCTATTAAGTTAGTGATGCTATCTAACCATTTTACCCTTGCCACCCCCTTCTCCTTTTGCCTTCAGTCTTTTCCAGCATCAGGATCTTTTTCAATGAGTCAGTGCATCAGGTGGCCAAAGTGTTGGAGCTTCAGCTTCAGCATTAGTCCCTCCAGTGAATATTCAGGATTGACTTCCTTTAGGATGGACTGGATGGATCTCCTTGTGGTACAAGGGACTCTCAAGAGTCTTCTCCAGCACCACAGTTTGAAAGCATCAATTCTTCGGCACTCAGTGTTTTTTATTGTCTAACTCTCATGAACAAGTATTAGGCAGATTCTAATTTAGAGACCATGTCGTCCTAGACATTGATCCACTGGGAAGTACATCAATTATCACACAAATGATAGTCTCTAGGACGAGTGTGGGAATGGGGAGAATACCCATCATTGTCACCTCTGTACTGTTCTTTCTTTCTACTTAGCCTTTTCATCCAAACATATACATGCACACACAACTAGTGTCAATACTTGGAGCTATGATAAAAGAAAGAGGACTGATGATTAGATACTTTTCATATTTGATAGTTTATCTCCCCTTCTTTAGGACAGGAAGCTGTAAACTAAACCTTTCTTCACCTTCTGGCTCTTAAGTAAATACAATGAAAATAAAATTATCTTCAACTCAAATCACACTCTTTCACTTCTTTCAGATAAGGTCAAGGTATTTATGACCATCACTCACATAGAAGCGCACTTGACTTCTGGAAACTCAGTCCACGATTCCTCTGAAAATACTGTAGCATTAAAAAGCAAATTTAGAAAGCATCTAAATAGCCAATCATTTTTTTTTTTTTTGTAGTTTTCCTAAACTCTTTGGGAGATTTTTTCAATTACATTATGTAATTAAAGTTTACTATATTTCAGCAATCATTAGAACTACTTGAGATATTTCCTAATATTTTATAGGGAAACTTTCTAAAAGTCCTTTTGAAGGGTGAGGAAATGTCAGGAGGCTAAATTATTCTGAGAAAGAACTATTAGTATATTAAAAATAAGCATCAGAGTTTGGGGAGGAAAATGCATAGGGTGTAACATTTTTCATGTGGCTCCAATGAAGTCAAGGATTTGAAGGCAAAAACAAATCTGGCAAATTATAAGTTAGGGTAGTAATTCAAGGAAGTCATAAAATAGAAGACTTTTATTGCACCATGGAGACAGTTTGGTGCTATTAGTGGATTAAAAAGCATGTGGGACCGTGAGACTGGAAAAGATGGAAGCTTGAAAGAGTTGGTGGGTTAAATATTAACAAAGAAAAGATGTTTACTGACAGTTTCTGCAAACACACTCTAATAAATAAGATCCTCCAAGTACTCAAAAATAGAACTGTGCAAAGCCACAAAAATCCATGCTATTGATCTTCCCACCAAACTTGGTCTCAAGCAATGCATGGCTTCACTGTCATCAGAATTTGTGTGAGTGCATGTCCTTTTGAAGAATATTGCCAGAATAAGTCAAAAGCTAGTAAAAATAGTAAAAAAAAAAAAAAAAAAAAAAACAGACAACGATTTTGCACTTGTCTTTAAAAACTGGCTACAGTACACTGAAACAAGAAAGTGTGGTGGAAATGTGTGAACGTGAGCCTCAAACAGACCTGAGCTTAAGTTCTCAAGTGGTACAATTTTGTCTCTCTGAGCCTAGATTCCTTATCTGTAGAACCGAGATCATCATACACTACACACTTCTTAGGATTGCTTTTTAATTCTTCTTAAAGTTTACCGTGTATTAGTCTCTCAGTCGTGTCTGACTCTGCGACACCATGGACTGTAGCCTGCCAGGCTTCTCTGTCCATGGAATTCTCCAGGCAAGAATATTAGAGTAGATTGCCATTCCCTTCTCCAGAGGAACTTCCCAACCCAGGGATCAAACTCTGGTCTCCTGCCTCATAGGAAGATTTTTTTACTGTTTGAGCTACAGGGAAGTCTCTCGTAAAGTTTAAGGTGCATATTAATATCTCGAGAATCTTACTAAAATTAAAATTCAATTAAATAATCTGGAGTGGAGCGTCTAGCGTTTCTAGCAAGCTCCCATTTGATGCTCCTGTGTCTGGTTCCAGAAGCCACCTTTGAGTGTGAGGCTTTTGAAATCTCAAAGCATTTAGTATGCAATTAACTAAACTTACACTTAATTATAACAACAATACTTTGGGTTTTTTCCACATTATTTTTTCCCCAAAATATATTACACTACTGTTTTCAAGCTTATAAAATAGCCATTTTTTAAAAAGATATTTGATATGTCCATTGCAAGAGGAGGCCCAGATACACAATGATGAATGGATATGTCTAGGGTTTCAAGCAGAGGAAAGCATTGTGAATCATGAGTCTTCAATACACCTAATCAGAATTTCTTGATTTATTCAACTTTTTGGCTGTTCATGTAGTCCCTAATTAGGTGGAAGAATGGAAACCAAAAACCTGGTTCATAAATGCATTATAAAAAACTGAAGTTTTTAAAATTGAATAAAAAGTCTAATTTTGTACTAACCGCATTTCTAGACATCAGGAAGAGCTTAGGGAAAAACATTTCAAGTTCTGCTTGCCACATATAAATGAACTGTTTTAAATGAGTCAAGAGTCGTGGCAAAGTTTAAAACAAGTTAACGTTGAGTGATGCTGAGGTCAAAAAGAAAAGTCTTCTGGAATAGTTCTCTAAGAAGAGATAAGGTCTCCTTATAATGACTTGGCAATTACCTGAACTGTGAAGGTGAAGCGCTTCCCAGGTGGCGCCAGTGGTAAAGAACCTGCCTGTCAACGCAGGAAACATAAATGAAAGTGACACTTAGTCGTGTCCAACTCTTGGTGACCCCATGGACTGTAGCTTCTCAGGCTCCTCTGCCCATGGAATTCTCCAGGCAAGATACTGGAATGGGTAGTCATTCCTTTCTCCAGGGTATCTTCCTGACCCAGGGATCAAACCAGGGTCTCTTGCATTGCAAGCAGATTCTTTACAGTCTGAGCTCCCAGAGCTCTATCAGGCTTCAGGTGGTTGTATCTTCTAGTCCAACAGTTTGGCCAAAGAAAAGGGTCTACCAGATATTTATTTTACAACCACAGTCTAGCATCTTTTCATGAATTCTTTTTATCCTATTAGTTTCATTAACACATTTTAGTTCTAAGATTAAGCAGATGCTACATAAAATGTCCTTTGCATTTTTTATTTCACCTTTTTTAACTCACATTTTCAGAATTGGGCAAGGATAATAAAAATAAATAATTGAATTTTAATTATAGTTTCATATAGTTATTAAAATCAAATATACTGAATAGTTAGATCTTGTTTTCTCTAATAAGCTAACAAAGTATAGACTGGTTTCTTATAAAAGAATGAAGAGCTAAATAACCAGTAATGCAGAAAAACTTGGATACAGGTCATAATGGCTAGGGTGACAATCCCCTTATACCTGGGGTACTGTTTTTTGTTTTTTGTTTTTTTTTGCTAAAATCAAACAAGATATAAACTCCAAAAGATTCTCTCTCATTTTTAAGACTGAAAATAATAGTTTTCTTTCCATCAAAAATTATAAATGTTATTGTTAGGGAAAGTTATGCTTTTGAAAGCATCATCTAAAAGCTATTTTTCAGGTGGCAAGACCCATACCCTATCCATTTTTACTTCCTCTAAAAAAGGTTGGTGAGGCAAGGCAGGAAATTAGACTGTTTATATACACCAGAATCCTAATCATACCTGGGAAGGGAACAATGCTATTACCATAGTCATAGTATTTTGGTAAACCTGAAGAATCTGTAGGTCACATGGGCAGAAATAAGCTACCATCTGCTTCTACCAGCAGGTGGATGAGAAAACATACAGTCTTTTTCACTAATTACCTACAACAGCATCTAACTCTAAATATTTTGCATGTAGAGATTTCCGTTCTATGTTTATAAATACACATATATGACAAAGAAACACTTATTTTAAAGATCTTAATATCTTGTTTGTTAAGCAATTAGTATTTAGGAGAGGGGGTATGTTGACAGCTCGGCAAACAGAAATTTCCGATTCATCTGCTAAAGAGGTGCTCACATACCTTGGCAGACTTCCTTAGTCTGCTTTGTTTAATGGTTTATCCATATTCCACATAAAACCACCTTGTTTTTCTCAAACCATAATGGAGATTCATCTTAATAATTAATCTGTTAAGTATCAAAGTAGAAAATATGATCTGTTTATTTCTTGAATCTTGGGAAATGGCAATGTAATGTTAAAATTTTTGTTTTATTTCTCTTTCCTCCTGGAGGCACCTGTGCTATTCAATCATATCCACAAATAATTATAGATGAAGCAAAAATCCAATTGTTATGAATTCCAGAAAAATCAAATATTCTCAAGCATTATCCAGGCAGTTTGTTCTGTACTTCTTTAGCATAACCATGCTTCACTGTGTGTATGACCACAAATTCTAGCTACTCATTGAAATCCATCTACTCCTCTTCCTGGGGAGAGCTGGGTTACCATTTACAGACACTCTTGCAGTTAGACATGGCTATGTGATTGAATGCCAACTAACCAAATATGAACAGACATGATATATATCACTTTCAGGCTTTATTTTCTAGAAAATTTCATGCATGTTCTTCCAGCCTTTACTCCCTTTTCTGGCTGACTGGGATGGAGGTAATCATGGTGGCTGTAAACCATAGGTGTGGAACAAAACCCAAGTATTTAGTTGCCCCAAATGCTTGACTTTTTATCCACCCAGGACTGTTATGCTACGAAGAAATAAAATTCTATTATTTTTGAGACATTATACATTTGCAGATCCATTTCTCATAGCAGGTGGTATTTTTCTATATAATTCAGACAAGTATTCCTAAAACCCCTGAAAATCAGCCCATTGTTTTTCTGAATAACATACTTAATTGATCCCAGAGCTTGACTACTCTATTTTCAACACATCAGGAATCTCTATAAGGGTTTCCTGAAAAATTCATATTAATAATTTATATCCATTCATGCACTGACAAATAATATATTGACCCTAAGAAATGAGAGTTCTAGAGATAATTTTACTAATCATGGAAGCAAAAAAGAAGAAACTGCTGTTTAGGTTGTAGAAACAGAGGAAACAGATTTAGCAAATAAAAATAGAGGATTTCCAGTTAAATTTGAATTTTAGATAAATGAAAAAAATTTTAATTAAGTATGTCCCACTTTACAACTTACACCATTTTGGCCAATTTATACTAAAAAAAGTAGTCAGAGTTTATCTGAAATTCAAATTTAACTGGGTGTTCTATATTTCATCTGGCAAGTCTAATCAGGATGAGTATAGTCTAAGTATAAATTATTGTCCTGAAAAATCAAGTTGAAATTGAAGGCACTTGATAGAAATAAAGGGAAGAAAAATTTTTAAATAAACTTAAATGATATAGAAAATTGAAGTAAAAAATTGTCAACAAACAGATAATAGAACACTGAGAAGAAAATAATAATAAAAAAGGATAAATATAATTTGAATAAGTGACAATTGAAATATCACATAAAATATTAAAAAAAAAAACTCCAGAAGAAAAGGGATCATAGATTAGTAAAGACATATTGTAGCAAAATTGAAGAACATCAAAGGGAAAGATAAGATTTAAAACCTAAGAATAATTTTTTAAGAATAATTTTTTAAAAACTCAAAAGAAATTCTAAAAGATCCTATAGTCGGGGGTGGAGTGGGAGTAGATCATGAATAAATGTGAAAGAATCCGATTTCTAAAAGACAACTGGGGCAAGATGCGCATGTGCGTGCTAAGTCACTTCAGTTGTGTCCGACTCTTTGCGAGTCTATGGACTGTAGCCCGCCAGGCTCTTTTGTCTATGGAATTCTCCAGGCATGAATACTGTAGTGGGTTGCCATGCCTTCTTCCAGGGAATCTTCCCATCCAGGGATCAAATCCATGTCTCCTAGGTTTCCTACATTAGGAGGAGAGTTCTTCAACACTAGTACCACCTGGGAACCCCTTGAGGCAAGATAAATCAACATGACCCTTAAAATTGGTGCAAGTCATTGGATTCATCAACAGAATGATGCCACCAGCTAGCTTGTTATGCCCTCATTAATTAGCAAAATAGCCTTCACTCAAGAATTCATTAATTTATTCAACAAAGTTTTACAGAATATCTTATGCTAGTCACTGATCTTCCTAAATGCTCAGAATTTAGACACAAAAGGTTTGCTTAAATCCCAGTGTATTAAATGTATTAGAAGGCTAACCCAGCATTTCCTGCTGATTATAACAGAACACCTGGTGTTCCACAGGTGCGCAATAGGTTTGTTCATTTTTTTGTGGCAAAATATGTAGGGAGATGGCACATTTTCTTGTAGACTGACATTGCATATTGCACAGCAAAGACCAAAATGTCTAAGAAATCTAACTTTGCTTAACCTCACATTTCTTATTGAATACACTTGACCACAGAACACATTCCCCCTACCCAAGAATTCGAAGTGACATCTCAAGGAATCCTAGTGATCTGGGGAACCCAATTTAGGAAGGTTATTGTTTTCAGAAAACACTTTTTTTTTTTCCTGAAATGTTTCATACCAATCACTTATTGAATGGAGTACATAAATTACATCAGCTGATATTTAACTATATAGAGAAAGATGTCCTGTCTCTCTTCTTCTAGTTGTCATTTGTTTAAGCATTTCTCTTTTTTCTATAGCTATTGGCTATGATTTTGCAAGAGCAGCCACAAGAAAACAAAAAAACAGTGAAGCAACAGCAACTAAAGTTGGTACTTAAATTTATACCCAGCAGGACTTAACAGCAGAAGTATTAAAATTACTATGGTACACGTGGGGACTCATTGGCCCAGGATTTACTATCATTGAAATCACCCCTGAGTAGCTGAGCACATTACAAACACAACACTATAAAGGAGCCTGCAATATGGGAACAATGTGCTGGGAAAGCGTTTCAGTAAATAAAGACTCAGTAGACTTTATGGCTTTTGGTAATACTTGTCACTTAATACAGTTTATAAAGATTTGCTTATTAAATTTTGTAGGGCAAAATAACACATCTTCCCATTTCTAGCTGTGATGTTGACATAGGTTTCAAAAAGCTGCAGCTGCAGTCTTCCTGGACCTCCCTCCCCCCACTTTATTACAAAGCGTGTTGTTCTGAAATTTTCAATTCAGCTATAAACAATCTACTTTATCAACAACATGCTTTTGCACTTTTTGAAATGGTGCTTTGAGGCAGATAAATGAAAATAAGTGTGGCAGAGTGCCAGTAAAAATTCTGCAAACTGTATCTCCAGTGGAGTACAGATGAAGGCAGTACCGTAGTTTATTTACTGTTGATTCTGAAATCCATTGCTACTCTTAAAATAGGTGCTCTATTTTGTTGGCTGTTTGTTTTGATCTTGGCTGACACTTTTAGATAGCAGTGGCTCATATACTTTTAATCAATACGAAGAGGTGTTTTTTTATTTTTTATTTTTTGAAATTTGGCATCTTTTCAATTGCTATAGGTGTCTAATAGGGTAAATAGAAGTTGAATCCTGAAGTTTAGGATATAGCAAAAGTGATATTATTGCCCCAAACTCAGCCCATTTGAATGTATAGGGCCTCAGATTCTAGTATGTGTGCTGCCGAAGCGAGCACAGGGCCTCAGATTCTAAACTGAGGTCTTTCAACTCTAAAGAATTTTAATGTAAAAGTGGTTACATACAATATATATTTAGTATATAATAAACCTTATTCCTTTTGTTGCCTATTTTTAATCTGGTAGCTCTTTCAATAGCTTTGCTTAATGATCTTTCTTCATGATTTTAGGATTCTTCCACAAACTTTGCTCTAAAAAGAACTGCTAAATGGAATAACAATGAAAAATAAAGCACATTATATGTTGTAACAGAAAAGAGACTGTGAAATTGAATTTCTCAGCTTCATATTGGTTTGGGTTATGAGAACTTCAAATTCCAGTTTAATTCTCTGTAAGTAAATTTTAATTTTATGCACACTAATTAAAGATTTACTATTTAATATTAGTTTGGAAATATCTAATTACAAAGTACATTTGAACTTTATGGGCTTTCAATTCTAAAAGGAAGTCCTTGGGGATCCCTTCTTAGTAATTAATAATTTTATTGAGTTTGGGGTCAGATCAAATATGGCCATAATCCGGAATCCTCCACAAACCTAGCAAAATTTTATTTATTCTTTTCAATTGTAATTAAAGTGACTTGTTTAATAAGCTAAAAGGAAAAATTGAAGTCGAGGCAGGTCGTGAAGGTTTAACATTAAAAAAAATATTTAATGGATACAATATAAATGCTTGTATACAATAAAAAATACTAAATTCTGCTTTATCAGTGTTTGCCTTTAGTTTATATTACACTAAAAAATGAAGAATGTTCATTCCAATAAAAACTATAAATTTAGCAATTAAAATTTACCAGTCAACTAATTTTAGTTACAAATTAACTCCAAAATTATTTGCTATTTTATCATATAGCTAAATGTATTTGAAATTAAATATGAAAAATAAGTCTTTAACATATTTTCCCTGTCTCTATTAACAAGAAATAAATGGTCTTCTCATGGAAAGTTTCTAGAAATTAAAATATTCTTGAGTATTGATGTAACGGTTATAATAGTTTTATGTAGTCTTCTGCAATATGTATTTTTAAGTATAAGTTTAGATATTATTATATATTAAAGTATATGGCTCCAGGGATTATATATTAATAAAGCTGGTACATCAGCAAATTTTACATTAGAACTCACAAATTAAGAAATAGAATCATAATAGACTCCTATGTGGGAAAATGAATACCAGCAATGAATAATTCTAAGCAGCATATTCACGACATTTCAAAAATAAAGTAAATTTGGGCACGTTGCTGTGACATCTACACTCCCATCATACTTGGCTTCCAAATCAAAATTGGATTAGAGCCACTCTACTTTGTACTTGAACACAAAGAGCAAATGAGAGTTCTGGGAAAGCACAAACAGTGAACTGGATTTCTCAACCACATTAGGAGCAGAATTAAGGTTCATTTCCACCCACATACACACACAATTAAGGATTAACTAAAGGAAATAAAAATTGATTTTTTATGGATAACAAATGGCAAAGTTATCTGCAGACTGTCCCATAGCCTGTCTGCATCAGCCCTCACTCTTCAGATGCATCCACCCTCACTACCTATGCTTCCCTCTGAGGCATTCACCCAGAACGTCGCACTTGATTTGGGTTTTTGCCCCTTGCCATCTTCCACAACCACCACAATTTGCAATGCAACAAACACTCATCCAAGTCAAAGGATTTTGTAGATGTTTAGTATGTGTTCAGTTGGTAAAGAATCCTCCTGCAATGCAGGAGACCCCGGTTCAGTTCCTGGGTTGGGAAGATCTGCTGAAGAAGGGATAGGCTACCCACTCTAGTACTCTGGCCTGGAGAATTCCATGGACTGTGCAATCCATAGGATTGCAAAGAGTCGGACATGACTGAGCAACTTTCATTTCACTTTAGCATATGAATTATAGAAACAGGCTAATAGGATAAAACCTCTGTGTACCAAAATCCAACCACAGAGCACCTCTCACCATTTCCTGCATGTGCTTTGACGGTTATATGATTCTACTCTATGCGTATTATTCTACTTTGATTATCCTGAATGACCTTACCTTAGATTCAATTGTATAAAACTGCTGATTCAAGGCCCAAGTGCTCTTGCTTCTCAGTAAAGATTTCCCCAGCTCCAGGAGGCAGAATGTCTGACTCTTTGTGATCCCTTGCACTGTAGCCCACCAGGCTCTTCTGTCCATGGAATGCTCCAGGCAAGAATCCTGGCATGGAACCATGCTTTACTCAGGACAGGAACCATGTTTTATTTGGCTTACAGCAACATGGTTTACCAAATATCATTGAATGAGTAAAAGTTTAAAAATGAGGATTCAGTTACAGCTCAGCAACTCTCTATTAAACACATACCTAACACAAAAAAGACATTGTGTGAGGGCTATGGGAGATACAAGCTAAACAAGACATGAAACTACTCCTACAAGAACTTACAGGAAGGAGCTTCCTTCTGAAGAAAGAGGCAGGGCAGATCACCAAATTGATCCACCTAGATCCACCAAGTACTTGTCACAGAATTTATGTGCAGACTATGTAAAGGATTTTATATCAGGCACAGAGAAAAGCACAAACCATCATCATCATCATCATCACTGCTATTTTATTGAGAATTTACACTATACTAAATACACTAAAAACATTCATTTTATCATAGTGAGTGAAGTAAGTCAGACAGAGAAAGACAAATACCATATGACATTACTTATATGTGTAATCTAAAATACGACAAAAATGAACCTATCTATGAAACACAAACAGACTTACAGGCACAGAGAGTTTGTGTCTGTGTGGTTGCCGAGGGGGAAGGAGGTGAGTCAGGGAAAGATTGAGAGTTTGAGATTTGTAGGTTCAAACTATTATATATAGGATGGATAACCAATAAGATCCTACTGTATCCCAAAGAGAACTATATTCAATATCCTGTCATAAACCATAGTGGACAAGAATATAAAAAAGACTGTATACATATGTATAACCACATCACCTTGCTGAACCACAGAAACTAACACAGTATTATTAACCGACTACACTTCTATAAAAAAGATTTTTAGTCATCAGAAAACAGCATGATGTAGAGAATATTGTTATCCCCATTTTATATATGACTGAAAGGGAATAAGCTACTTGTTTGTCGATACCCTGAAAATTACATACTTAGGATTTGAGCATGGACTCTGAATCCCACATGCTTTCTTAATATTTCCAAGATCAAAGAACGCCATACAAGTTACACTTTGTCCTAAAGGTATTTTCTAATGTATTTCTTAGTAGGGAACTCTTTGGCACAACTTTTATCTGAACTATACTCAATCCTTCAGGTCGACTCTGGGCCAAACAGGTTAATTAACAAATTCAAGATGGTGACACCTCAGCACAAATGCCCATAGAGTGAGTATAGTTCCTCTTTGAGGGTTTGACCACATTCTGTTTAAATACCCTAACTAGCATTTTGCACATCTGGTGTATTTATTGACTCTCTCAGCATTTTAGCGTCAGATCCTAACACAGTAATTATCAGTTCCTACTTCCTCAACCTTATGCATTTTAAAACTGAGAAACTGATGCCATATCCTGAAAAATACACCCTGTAAATATACAAAAGTGACTCCTTTGCTAGAAGTAGCAGTGGCACTATTACACAGATGTGCACATTTGTTTAAACTTTCAGAAAAGCTAAAACACAATTGCCTTTAAACACAGGCCCCTTGCGAGAGAGAAAACTGCATGGATGTGTGCTGTTTAATATGGAATTGGATTTTCTGTGTTATGTACACATGGGTAATATCATTTGAGAGATAAAAGTCATGGGCAAGCAGAGCCATAAGTTGAGGGGTAGGTATAACTGACGTTTGAACTATACAAAAAAAGTTTAAATATGTGAAATGTGACTTTGGTAAGAATGACAAGGTCAGAGACACTGAAGGCAGTATCCTTACCCTTCAGCTCTGATGGAAGGAAGGAAGAAGGGAAGGAAGGACTTACTCTGAAGGGGAGAATCATGAATACTTAACAGGACCCATTCCTTGCCCTGGGTTTCCTCTGCGTTCCAGTTTGGGTCTCTTCCCTCTTATCCTGCACATCTGCCTTTTCCATTTCTGTGTGCTCTCTCTCTCCTGGACACAGAGAACATATTCTAGGAGCAAGAGCAAAGCAAGCCTGAACTTTGCAGCACGTAAACGAGCTCACTATGGAGGAGCCGTTTAATGCAGACGACCTAACCAGCCAGGCTCAGGAAAGCAGAGCAGAACGGAGCCTTGAGCGGCCTCCTCTCTCCACCCGCACGCGGCACGCCCATCCGCACTAACAGGGTTTAAGCTATTCATACCGAGGGGTTGCAAACCCCTGGGCAGAGACCGGCAGTATACACCCTAGACATGGAAAATGTATGAGGAAAAAAAGATTAACTGACAAAAAGTTAATTAAAACTGCTCCGATTATGAGGTAGAATTTAACAATTACTTTAAAAGATGCGGTGTGACACAGCGCAGCGCTGCAGCTGAATTAATCATGAATGAGGAGAGCAATGTTTAATTTTTGTGTGCATGAGAAATACACTCGACAGATTTGACAATTAGAGCAGGGCAACAGCATTGCATGGCACAAGGCAAGGCGGGTTTTCCCAGTGGTTTTCTGGGAAGGAGCTAAGCAGATGTGCTCAAATATTTACAAATGCACAATATTCTCATGCTCTTCAGCTGCCCGCCCTGCTGATTTTGCAAGAAGTCGCCTTCGATGTGTGCTCCGCTACTGAAACTACAGGCAATGGGTCTCCCCGCTCAAGGAGTGGCTCAGACAAGGTCCCCCTGCCTCAAGTCCCTGCATCCGAAGAGCAAAGTGGGCCAGCAGGTGGCAAGGGGACAGAGCTCTTTCAAACACTCAGCTTCCAGGATTCACTTTGCCCCACAAAGTGCATTGCGCACACAATCACCATGGGTAAGGCAGGTGCTGTCCTGAGATCACCCCAGCCTCCTGGCTGTTGAGTAACTACTCTCAGTGAGTATTTCCCAAACCCAGCCCAGCTCTGTCATAGGAGCCTCACCCATTACTGTGAAGTGGCCTTGAAGGGGCACAGACCACCTGCCAGCAAGACCCGAGATGAAGGCTTTACTTCGTCAATTCCAGGCTATCAGTCTAGGTATTTATAAGTGAGAAGACTTACACTTTATTGGTACTATTATTACTATTAGTAGGCTTCTTATTACTATGGTCTCTTTTCCTTTCACATTTTTATTGATATGATTCACATACCAAACAATTCACTCATTGACAGTGTGGAGTATTTAATATATCCACAGCACTGTACAACCATCACCACGGTCAGTTTTAGAAACTGCATATCCAATAGCTGTCATCAGTTTTCCTCTTCCTGCCAGTCTGAGTCAAACACTAACCTTTCTGTTTCTATAGGTTCATCTATTCTGGATACTTCATAAATGGAATCATATAATAAGTGATCTTTTATGTCTTGCTTCTTTCACTTAGCATACTGTTTTCAAGGCTCATTGATTGTCTTAGAATGTTTGAGCTACTATAACAAAATACCACATATTAGATAGCTTATAAACAACAGATGTTTATGTCTTACAGTTCAGGAAGCTGGAAGTCTGAGATCAAGTTTCCAGCAAGTATAAGTGAGGACCTTCTTGAAGGCTGCAAACCTCTCACTTATCCTTACTTGCTGGAAGGGGCTAGGGAGCTTTGAGGGATCTCTTTTATAAGAGCAGTAATCCCATTCATGATGCTTCATCCTCATGACCTAATCACCACCTTCTCATATCGTCGCTTTTGGAACTTAGAATTTCAACATATCAGTTTTAAGGGGACACAAATATTCATTAAGATCATTGCATTCATGCTGTGGTATGTATCAGTATTTTATTTATTTTTATGCCTGAAAAATATTCCATTATATGGGTATACCATATTTCATTTATCCATGGTGACTGTTTCTACATTTTGGTCACTATGAATAATGCTGCTTTGGACATTCATGTACAAGTTTTCATGTGGACATATGTTTTCATTTCTCTTGGGTATATATCTAGAAGTAGAATTGCTGGGTCAAACAGTAACTCTATGTTTAGCTTTTGAGGGACTGCCAAATAATTTGCCATAGGAGTTTTGCTATTTTACATTCCCACCAGCAGAATATGAGTTTCTGATTTCCACATCCTCACTAATAATTATGTCTCTTTTAATTAAAGCCATCCTAGCAAGTGCATAATGTTATCTCATAGTGGTTTGGACTTCCAGTTTCCTGATGACCAGTAATGCTGAGCATCTTTTCATGTGCTTAGTGGGCATTTTTATATCTTCTTTAGAAAAATGTTCTTCCAGATCCTTTTCCCATTTCATAATTGCTATTTATAATTTGTGTGTGTCTTTTCATTATTTATTTGTGTTTTTTGTGTATTCTAACAAGTTCCTTATCAGATATATAATTTTCAAATACTTTCCCCGTTTTTGGGGTTGTGTTTTCACTTTTTTTTTTTTTTTTTTTTTGGCCATGTTACAAGGCATGAGAGATGAGAGATCTTAGTTCCTGGACCAGGGATTGAAACTGCACCCCTGCACTGAAAGTGTGGAGTCCTAATCACTGGACCACCAGGGAAGTCCCTGTTTTCACTTTCTTGAGACTGTCTTTTGAAACATAAATGATTTTAAATTTGATGAAGTCCAATTTATCTATTTTTAGTTTTATTCCTTTTGTTTTTGATGTCATATCCAAGACACTTGCCAAATTCAAAGATTTACTCTTATATTTTCTTCTAAGAGTTTTTTCATCTCCTCTTGCACGTTCATCAAGAGACACTTTAGTTCCTCTTTGCTTTCTGCCATAAGGGTGGTGTCATCTGCATATCTAAGAGTTTTACAGTTATAGTGCTTACATTAGTTCTTCAATCATTTTGAGTTATTTTTTAAATATGCTGTGAAGTAGGAGATTAACTTGTTGAAAGATCATGAACATTTAAAAAATAACCTCTAATATCTCCTCTAATTCAAGTCTTCATCACTTTATATCAGTCTTTTTTTGGGGGGGGGAGGGGAATATTGGGGGATGGGCACAGAAGGACTCTAAATGGTACTGTATTAACCAGTATGTGCCCACCTCACTTTAGCCTGCTAAAATGTCACATTCCACCTAACACATTCTTTCCATGTGTCCCATAACTCTCCAAAACACAAGCTATAGAGCCACAGACTTGGGTTTATTTTGAGCTGTAGCAGTTATTAGTTATGTCAGTTAGAGTTATTCACCCTTCTAGCTTTCCTAGCCTTCTTTACTAAGTGAAGGTACTGATGTTGAAATGAACATTGTTGGTGTTCTGCATAGATTCCTTTAGGTCTCTTTCATGGGTAGGGTAGCCATCCTCCAGCTCTTATGTCTTTGACTTGAAATAGACTGCATCAGAAATTCTCTTCAGGAGGCAGCCCTTGAGCCACTGGAACATTCTGCCTACCTAGATGGAGAGCTGGAAGTGCCTTGGAGTCTACATAAGCCCGAGGGTAACCCTTACACTAGGAGGATGAAAGCCTTTGCCTTAGAGGTGGCAGCCCCAGGCTGTCATTTGCCCTCCAGAATCCCCCTGAGGGACCAAGCTCAGGCTGTAAGTTCCCTTCAAGTTGCAGCCTGTGTGGTTTCTTATCTCCTCTCATCCTGCTTCCAACACTCCCTCACTGTCTTCTCACGAAGTGAGCAGTCCCTTAATGAAATGTTTGAACAGCATCTCAAGGTCTGCTCTGGGAATCCTGGCACAAGACAAATATCTACCTCTTACAACTGCTGTTTGAATAAATGAAGCTTTATATTCTTCATGCAAAAGAATGAAGTTCGACCCTCACTTCATTCCATATACAAACAATTCAAAATTGATTAAAGACCTAAATATAGACCTAAAACTATAAATTACTAGAAGAAAACATGAAAGTACCATGTAGAACAATATCTAGAAAATAGGAGGCCCTCAATAAATGTCAAGATCATTGTATAAATGGCTACTTACCACACCATGCTAGCAAAATAATGCTCAAAACCCTCCAAGCTAGTCTCCAACAGTATGTGAACCGAGAACTTCCAGATGTTCAAGCTGGATTTAGAAAAGGTAAAGGAACCAGAGATCAAATTGCCAACATCTCTTGGATCATAGAAAAAGCAAGAGAATTCCAGAAAACATCTACTTCTGCTTCATTGACTTTGCTAAAGCCTTTGACTGTGTGGATCACAACAAACTGTGGAAAATTCTTAAAGAGATGGGAATACCAGACCACTTCACCTACCTCCTGTATGCAGGTCAAGAAGCAACAGTGAGAACTAGACATGGAACAATGGACTGGTTCATAATTGGCAGAGGAGTACGTCAGGCTGTGTATTGTCATGCTGCTATCTAACTTATATGCATAGTACGTCATGCAAAATGCCAGACTGGATGAAGCATAAGGTGGAATCAAAATTACCAGGAGAAACATCAACAACCTCGGCTATGCAGATGACACCACCCTTATGGCAGAAAGCAAAAAGGAACTAAAGAGCCTCTTGATGAAGGTGCAAGAGGAAAGTGAAATAGCTGATCTAAAGCTTGGCATTCAAAAAACAAAGATCATGGCATCCAGTCCCATCACTTCATGGCAAATAGTTGGGAAAACAATGGAAACAATGACAGACATTTTCTTGGGCTCCAAAATCACTGCAGACAGTGACTGCAGCCATGAAATTAAAAGATGCTTGCTCCTTGGAAGAAAAGTTATGACCAAACTAGACAGCATTTTAAAAAGCATAGACTTGACTTTACCAACAAAGGTCCATCTAGTCAAAGCTATGGTTATTCCAGTAGTCATGCATAGGTGTGAGAGTTGGACTATAAAGAAAGCTGAGTGCTGAAGAATTGAAGCTTTTGAACTGTGGTGTTGGAGAAGACACTTGAGAGTCCCTTAGACAGCAAGGAATTACCAGTGCATCCTTAAGGAAATCAGTCCTGAATATTCATTGGAAGAACTGATGCTGAAGCTGAAGCTACAATACTTTGGCTACCTGATGCTAAGAGCCAACTCATTAGAAGAGACTCTGATGCTGAGAAAGATTGAAGACAGGAGGAGAAGGGGATGACAGAGGACAAGATAGTTGGATGGCATCACCAACTCAAGGGAAATGAATTTGAGCAAACTCCGGGAGAGGCTAAAGGACAGGTAAGCCTGGCCTATTACAGTCCTTGGGATTGCAAAGATTCAGACACAGCGGAGCAACTAAACAACAAACATACCAAATTCTAGGGTTGACTACCAGACATACAACAGTCAATCTATGAGTGTTTTGTATTGAATTTTAATTTTTTTAAATTGTTGTTTCCATGCGTGTTTCCCTGTTTTAACAGGCCTTTTGTAAAGGGTTTGGAGTTTAAGACTCATTCTGCTTCTATGTAGTATAACATTCTAAAATGACCTAGTAGTTTGAGTCAGTGGTTCTGATCATCTACTAAACGAACAAATCTGAACTTGTGGTAATCAATTCATGTGCCTTTTTATAACCAGATATTATCAAAATGTATCTCAGAGGAGGATAATATATAGCATCTCTGAATAACTGTATCCCTTAGTTCAGACCAAATGGCTCATGCCCTAAAAGGAAAATTTTCATTGAATGAAAATATATTTGGCTCTTATTTGTTGTTGCTTTATTGTCAACAAGGTAATGAAAAAGAAGATTTAATTCTATTAATTATCGTTAGGAAAGCGAAACAATGGTTTGTGTGTCATGCACAGTCTATGGGCTTCTCAAGGTCAAAAATAAATCTATTCTCTTCTTCAAATTCCCTTTGATAAATTCCATATGGTAGGGTTTTTTTAATTTGTTTGTTTACTTGTTTTGCATTCACTATGATAAGAACAAGTGCTGTTGCAAAGGACTTGATGTACTTTCATTGTGCTATGACAAAATATTCAGGGACAGCATGTCTGCGTTACACTGAAAATGCATCAGTAATAGCTAACTAGTCATAATGTATATATCAATGTTTAATAAAGATATACATAGGATTTATCAGAAATAATGTGAAATTGTCTAGTGACATGAGTATTAAATTACAAAGAGTTTCATGCGTTGCATGATTTTATCATCACAGTAGATATTCAGGCTGTTTATTATTTATCCCATTTTAACCTAAACTTAATCTAAAATGTTAAGGTTCAGATAGTTAAGTGACTGTTGGTGTTAGAGATGAACACTCCTCCAAATATTTGGGCTTCAGTTTCCATAGTGTGTCATCCTTGCTAAAAACAATGGTTTCCCAGTCAAAGACCACATTTCTCAGACTTCTATGCCGTCAGTTAGGGCCAAGAGTCTAGGTTCTGACAATAAACTGTGGCTAGAAATGACAACTGTCACTTCCAGGCAAGGATTTCTAAGAAGTCTATATTCTTTATTATCTCTCTTCCCGTCTAGCATCTGAATACTCTGAGACTCCCTTGGATGCATAGATTACAAGGTAGGGAGAAACCCTGAAACCTAAATCCTTGTATCTCTGCAGAAAGGAAACCCACCCAGCAGGGTGCTCCAAACTGAACTGACCTCAGAACTCACGCTTCTAATTCTTGGGTAAATCTATAATGATTCTCCAGCATCACCGCATTTAAGTACCAGTGGAGGCTGTTACACATGCAGATTCTGACTCAAACCAAGAGAGCACATTTCCCATAGGTCAGTTCAAATTTGTGCCTTGGGTACTTCTGTAACTTCATCATGTTGCAGATATAAGTCAAGGTGGACACAGCTCTTCTCATCACCTTCCCCATCCCATTCCCATTAGACTGGAGAAATGACTTACCTCTCTTTTAAAGAGTAAGTTCTAAATATTTTGAAAACTTGCCTTTTCTTATGAATATATTATTATGTGGAAAACAGAAACTAGGAGAAAAAATTGCCTGTATCCATATTTCAGGCTCCCAAATACAAACCAAGTTTGGAGCAACTCATGTCTGACTTGCACTGTATGCCTAGGTTACTGTGGGCTGCGTTCTGAAGAACAGAGGCAGTTAAAGTGGAAATCTAGATACTGTCTCAAAGAGGATATATAGGTCAGGAAATGAAAACAAGCCACAACTCCACTTTTACTCTCAATTAATCACAGAAATAATGTAAGGCAGAGAGATTCACTTTCAACTACTAGTCCAAAGTTGAAACAAATTTAGCACTATTATGGAATTAATTAATACCTAATGATCTATATTCACTCTTTCTGGCTCAGGGAAATACCAAGAATAGTGATATATTCAATAATTCTGATTAGAACTTCAGAGAAATATCCAGAATTGGGAAGGGGTTGGTGTGATGTCAGAGACATGAGTATACTGACAAATGTTGCAGAGGAATTCCAAAATTTCAAAGGCTTAAAGGGAAAATCTTCAAACTGCTTCTGTCTCTGCCAAAGAACACATGGAAATCTGGAAGGATATGCTGAAAATATTGGTAATCATTAGAAGAGCCAGATCAATTTGTCTGTGGCACTGATTGGGAAAGAAGCTCGGTTGCAGGTTGTTGTCAAGATTCCCCAACCTAACAATTGTCAAAAATCAGTGGAATGCACAAGGCATCTCCAGGATGTTTTTCACCATTTCAGCAAGTGGTTGAACTCCTAAGTTTTTTTTCTAGACTATATTTTAACACTGGTGAAACTTTATTGACAAATTTATGTTCTTAATTTACTTCAGGACTACATATATGATTTTCAACTTATGTTTTCAGTTCTTACATTCTGAATCTAACTAGTACAGACAAATGAGTTGTTTCCTTTTTACTGAATTTGTTCACTCTTAGACATAAGATCAAGTAGTACGTCCCCACATCATCACTTCACTTTACATCTGTTCTTCTTGGTATTTCCTTTGGTTTCATTTTCATTGGTCCAGAAGCACTATATGCATTTCTGACTGTGTGTGTGCAAATACATGCATGTGTGAGTGTGCTGTTTGAGAATGTGTATGAGGGTGTGTGTATGGTATCAGGATGTGTGACTGTGTGTGTAAGTATGTGTGTTTGTGTGCTCTTAAGAAATTAAAGAGAAGCACATAAAATAAATCACTGTAAAACCAGTTAGTTCCGTTCAGTTGCTCAGTCGTGTCCGACTCTTTGCAACCCCATGAATCGCAGCATGCCAGGCCTCCCTATCCATCACCAACTCCCGGAGTTTACACAAACTCATCTCCATCGAGTCGGTGATACCATCCAGCCATCTCATCCTCTGTCGTTCCCTTCTCCCCTTGCCCCCAATCCCTCCCAGGATCAGGGTCTTTTCCAATGAGTCAGCTCTTCACATCAGGTGGCCAAAGTACTGGAGTTTCAGCTATCAATGCAAATATTTTAATATTGGATGTCAAATTTATATAAAACCAAAAAAGGACCTATTACCTTTATGAATACAATTTATTTTTTTAGAAGTCGTTTAAAGTAATTTTTGGTCTGATACTAATTATAAATTAACAAAGTAACTTAGTCATTAATTACTTAGTAACATTTTTACATTAGTATTACTTTTTTTAACCTTTGTAACTATGGCAAGTACTCTTTACATGAAGTTACCTCTTAGAGTTGACTTGTGGAGCCAGCAAATACATTTCTTCTTTTGTCAGCATTTACAAATCTTTTCCTGTTTTCTTGGTCATTATCATCACCATGAGTGTTATGTTGCAGCAAAAGACTGAAATGTTCTAAAAATCTTAGCTGTTCTCACACTTGATTTATTCTTTTTTGTTATGATATTTAAAATTTTAAAAAGCAACAGGTTGTTTTAGTAGTGTTGGATAACAAATTTCTTGAAGATTTCCAGAAAACAAAAGTTCTATCAAAATGAGAAAAAATAACTAAGCAAAACTCCAAAACACTTTACTTCAAGCACTAGCTCAAGCTGGCTTGGCAGTGTCTACAAAGTGCCAAACCAACCTGGTAGAGAGGGAAAAATATCATTAGCTTGCCTGGCTGCTTTGGCTGCGTGTAGCAAGTTTCACTTTTTCAATGAAGTGCCTAGCATTAGAGTGAAAAATATATATTGTAAGGTTGAAGAGCTAAAGAGCTTGCTTTCTTAAATCAGGTAGATTTTTAAAAAATAAAATTTGAAGAATTATACTTTTCAAAAAATGTGGTTAAAGATGGAATTAGGAGAGCAAACAATGCCATTTTCCTTTTACATCAGATACTTCCCTGATATACTGAGATATTACTTTTCTCTTTGAAACATGCTTATTTAATAGTAAGATTTGTCCTTTTTTCTTAAGCATGTGTTCTCTTCCCAAAGTGAAATGTCTCTTTACATCAAAAGAAAGAATAAAACAAAACAAAATTTGATCAATTTTTGAAAAAAAATCACTTTCCACAAACTAGTAGGCTTTTTAAACATTGACTTTAGAATCTGCAAAAGGAGAGGAAGTTTTGAGTTATACTTGGCATTATGTTATGATTCTACCATTTTATTAAATATGTAAAACGTACCTGATTTTGGTAATAACATTTCAAATTTTAAAAAAAATAAAGTTTATGATAGCTCATTGCAGATAAAGAAAATGGTCCATGTAAAAGATTTAAACTTATTGGAAGTTAGAAAATAAAAGTCTTGATACTATTTGATATTTTTGAAATGCATTTTATACTCAATTATTACCATTTTAATTATTATTAAGGTACAATATAGATGTCTGTATTGGTGGCTTCAGTTAAGTAGGTGATAATTTTACTTACTGTACAAAAAAATCATGCTTTAAATTGAGGCAATAGAACATGGCTATTATTTTTGCTTTATGTGATAGGACAAATGTATTAGTGCTTATTTTCCCTTAATAAGCACTAATCATTAATAATGAAATAATATCTATTCAAAAATTAAATTCAACATTCCTTCTTGAATCCACATTGAATGCTTCTAAAGATTCATGAATCAAGCAACATGATGTGATTATTTGCCATCTTTAGAATTTTAGTTCAACCCCTGGACAGATCATTTTCAATTCACCATCTTTTGTTTGTGTTGCAACATTCTGCATCTCTTGACACTTCTGCAGAATACCTGTTACAATGTTTGTCTCTTCACCTCTTCCATACCCTAGTGTTCACACCTCCAGGAATTATCATGTTACAAGTAAACAAATATGTTCTATCTACCAGTTTGCAAAAGTGGGCAAAACAAGTTTTTTTTACCACTACTCAACATACACTGCAAATACATCTCATGCATGCTTATTAAGTTTTAATTGAAACATTAGATCTGAAGCTAAACTACTATTGAATGATACCACCTCTGTTAATTCTTTCATACTTTGTTTGGCAAGCAAATCTGCAATTGCTTTTTGTATATGAGAGGTATTGGTGGCTCACAAAAAGATCTAGAGGCTTTATCTGCCTAGAAAAAAGAAGAAAATAAAATGTTTTTCATTTGATTTTAAGAGAACCAAATGTGCTTAGCTGTTCAATAGTGTCTGACTCTTTGTGACCCCATGGACTGTAGTCCACCAGGCTCCTCTGTCCATGGGGATTCTCCAGGCAACAATACTGGAGTGAGTTGCCATGCCCTCCTCCAGGGGATCTTCCCAACCCAGGGATCAAACCCAGGTCTTCTGCATTGCAGAGGGATTCTTTACTGACTGAACCAAATATGTTCTCAAAAAATGTCATCTTTTGAAACATGATGTTGTATTTCTTTGTAAAAAGTTGGGAAATCTCCCCTGGAATTGGATTCCAGGTATACAATAACCAGATATGGTTTTCTCCCTATGCTGGAATCTGATTCAAGAGAGTTGATGAGACTGTCCATTACTAATTTCCAGTTTAGTTTATACGGTCTATATTTTCAGAGAAAAGTAAATGATTCATAGGAACACGATTCAGGCAGTGAGTACAAATGGAACAACTGCTGGAAGGAATTTTGGGGTTAAATAGAGCAGTGAGTCAATCTGGAACACATTTATTAGTCTAAAAACATACAGCCCTTCTGTATATACATATATACATATATATGCATATATACATATGCATGCATACACAAATATACATATACATACACATCTACATATGCATGTGTTTACATAGACACACATGTATATATACATATGTGTACATATGTGTGTGTGTGTGTGTGTATACACACAACACAAAATCTGTCAGTGAACACTGTGGTTGCTTCCATGTCTTGGCTATTGTAAAATAGTACTTCTATAAGCATTGGGGTACATGTATTTTCTTCAGATTAGAGTTTTCTCTGGATCCATACGCAGAAGTAGGATTGTAGGATCATAAGGTAAAAGAATAAAATAGTGTCATTTGGAGCAACATGGATAGACCCAGAGGTCTTTTCTGGTGGTGCTACCCCACTCCAGTATTCTTGCCTGGAAAATCCCATGGACAGAGGAGCCTGGTGGGCTGCAGTCCATGGGGTCGCTAAGAGTTGGACATGATGGAGCGACTTCCCTTTCACTTTTCACCTTCCTGTATTGGAGAAGGAAATGGCAACCCACTCCAGTGTTCTTGCCTGGAGAATCCCAGGGACGGGGGAGCCTGGTGGGCTTCCGTCTATGGGGTCACACAGTCGGACACGACTGAAGTGACTTAGCAGCAGCAGCAATGGTAAAAACAGAACTGCCAATGCAGGAGACGTAAGAGATGCTCACTCGATTCCTGGGTTGGGAAGATCCCTTGCAGGCGGCCGTGGCAGCCCACTCCAGCATTCTTGGCTAGAGAATCCCATGGACAGAGGAGCCTGAGCAGATACCATCCATAGGGTTGCAAAGAGTCAGACCCAACTGAAGTGATTTAGCATTGATGTACCTAGAGATTATACTAAATGAAGTTAAGTCAGACAGAGAAAGACAAATATCTGTTATATGTGAAATCTTAAAAAAATGATACAAAGGAACTTATTTATAGAACAGAAACAGACTCAGAGACATAGTAAACAAAATTATGGTTACCAAAGGGAAAAGTAGGGTGAGAGAAGAGATAAATTAGGAGTTTGGGATTAGTAGATACAAACTGTTATATTCAAAATAGATAAACAAGGTCCTACTGTATAGCACAGGAAACTATATTCAGTATCTTGTAATAAACTATAATGGAAAAGAATCTGAGAAAGAATACGCGCACACACATATATATGCATATATAACTGAATCACTTTGCTGTACATCAAAAACTAACACACCTTTGTAAATCAACTATTCTTCCATGAAAGAAAAGTACGATCCAAAACATATGCTTCTGAGTTTACTTAGAATTATTTCCACAGGGCCATAATCACGAGGTGTGGTATCTGCAGTAAGCAAGTTCATATGGTGCTTCAACGGCTAAAGGCGAAGAGGAGGAGGCAGAACACTGTATGAATGGGAAACTGGTCATATAAAGTCAACGAATGTCATAGGTCACACCCCTGCCTCCTAGACTGGCTGAATTTTTTAATCATTTTGTTAATCAAGGAAAAGTAAATAGATACATTTTCTCTGTTTTACTAATGCACTACATGTGAATAGTCATCATTTTATTGAATGACATGTGGCAGGTATCATTCTAGGATCTAATTTACTTTGTATTATATAAATTTATATTTACATATAGTAGATTATACTTGCCAAATGTAAATATATATGTGTGTGCACATATGTATGTGAAAGATAATGGGAAAAAAGGCATTTAGAAATGTTTTAACTTTAAAATAGGAAGTGTTTAACCAACAAGGACCTATAGTATAGCACAGGGAACTCTGCTCAATATTATGTGGCAACCTGGATGGGAGGGGAGTTTGGGGGAGAAATACGTATGTTTGGCTGAGTCCCTTTGCTGTCCACCTGAAACTACCACAACATTGTTAACTGGCTATACTCAAACACATAATAAATGTTTTTAAAAATAAGATAAAATAGGAAGTGTTCAGAAACATTACATCATATAAAAGTTTCCATTTGGAGATAGATGTATTTTTCCCTAAAACAAATAGAGGATCAGAGTTAAAATTTTAAATTATCTTAATTTTCTCTCACGGATATAAAAACTTCAAAAAAATGTCTGAAAATTTGAAGTCATGCTCTTGTTCTTTTTCTGATGCTGTGTGTGTGTGTGTGTGTGTGTGTGTGTGTATCCTTATTAATTAATGGGAATGTGATTATGCATCAATCATTAAAATTTGGCAGGAAGTAAAATGTATTAGGGCCATTTTGTATTATTGGATGTGTTGTGCAATAAGTATTCAATCTTCTTAAAAACTTGAAGGACAGTCCTGCAAGCATTTGCCCTAAAGAAGAGGTGTTAAGTGGTCTTATGAACTACCTGTTTCCCTGAACACTGTTTAGAAAGACTTCAGGTTCTACTGAAAGACTGTTCTCTTACTATATCTGGTCAAATGTTGGTGTGAAGGTCTTCCTAGGCAGTAACATTTCAAGTCTATCAGCTAATAAAAGTTTACAGAAGAGAGGGTTTCCATGTCAGCTGGTGTTTTTGCTAGCTTAAAATCATATTTCCTATCTTGAATAAAATTACCTACCATGAAGAATGAATAGTTTCCCATAGGTAGTTAAATGTCCTTGAAAAAATTCTTCATAGTATTCAAAAAAATCTTGCCAATTGACAAAAGTGTTTTATACACACTGTTCCCTTACTGGGTCCCTATAAAAATAAATTTCTCATGAGTACTAGCAATGGGCAGCACATAGCCTACCCACCATGGAACACCCAATTCCCTTTAAACTCCCAGCATCCTTCCCCATACTCCAGCCACAGTAGGCTCGCAGCCAATTAAAACATGCTTCAAGTATGTGGTTAAGCATGACCAGAGCCTCCCAACCATGACAAAGGAACCCGTAAAGCTGAGTGTAGTAGGAGGAAAGATAATTACCATCAATATGCCTCCCACGTGGGAAATGGTTAAACTTATCATTCCCCTCAATGGTATGTTGATGTAATATATTCATTTTTGTGTGTATTCTTATGTTTCAGGATGTTGTCTAGGAAAAGGTGTCTAGACAGAATGGAAAGAACCTTTTCAGCGTGCCTCTTACTGATTGTAAAATGAGTGACAAAGTAAGAGATCTGGTCATTCTATGGTGGAAACTTCTAGAAGGACTGTTTTATGTAGAAGGGTATTTTGAAATTTTCGAAAATAGATCATGACACAGAGAACATTCCTATAAAATCTGAGTCTCCCAAAATCTTTTGGCAAATTCATTCTTGTTATGTAGGATACTCTGAGAACTATATTGGAAAAAGCAAAACAACCAAAAGAAAATCCATTTTGATTTTAGAGAAATTAGATGCTTACTAGCTATTCAAACCTTAAGAATATGACCACTATGAGGATTAATCAGAACTGTGAATCCCTCTATGGCCATACCATCCTGAGTGTACCCAATTTTATCTGATCTCTGAAGCCAAGCAGGATTGGGCTTAGTTAGTACTTGGATGGGAGAAATGTGAATCCACTGACCAGAGATACAATATTGTGCTTTTCATGCACTATTTGTTGTACATTTCTGGGTAACATGGGACTGTTGATACAAATAATAACAAAGATAACCAACATTGACTGAAGATTTAGCAGGCATTGTATTCAATATGTCATATAGGTTATGTAATTTAATCATCCTTACAAACTTTGGGACATGTTAGGTCATGAGAAGGCAATGTATATAAAGAAATAGTCTGTGATAATTATGTATCTACATGTACTCAGCATCTACTAAATGCCAGACATTAACATTTATTACCTAGTGTAATCTTTATATACTCATTAGAAGAGTACCATTTTCATCATGGCTATGTTTGAGGAGAAAAGCTTAAGAGACCTTAATTAATTTGCCCAAAGTCACACAGAAGATCTAGGACTCAAGAACTCATCTTCCACTACCAAAATCTGTGTTCTTTCCAAAATACAAAAGACATTAAAACTTTCTGTTTTCACAAGGAATTTTTTTAGGGGCTCAATGTGTCTGAAGTGCTTTAAATCTTGGTGATAGACCCAGGCATTAAACTCATCTTCTTGAATTTGAAAACCCATTTTCATTATATGGCTTTTATTACATAGTTTAAATTCAAACCTCTAACTATTACTCAGAATTATCTACAGATTATGATAAGAACTCAGCTCAAATAAACTAAATATTGGCTGTTCTAATTTGTCCCAACTGGCAAACATAGATTCTTTCAAAGCAAGTTGCTGCTGTTGTCCAGTCACCCAGTCATATCTGATTCTTTGTGTCCCCATGGACCGCAGCATGCCAGACCTCCCTGTCCCTCACTATCTCCTAAAATTTGCCCAAGGTCATGTCCATTGCATCGGTGATGCCATCCAGCCATCTCATCCTCTGACACCCTCTTCTCCTTCTGCCCTTCTGCCCTCCTTCCCCAGCATCAAGGGACTTTTCCAGTAAGTCAGCTGTTCGCATCAGATGACCAAAATACTGGAGTTTCAGCTTCAGCATCAGTCCTTCCAGTGAGTATTCAGGGTTAATTTCCCTTACAATTGACTGGTTTGATCACCTTGCTGCCCAAGGAGTTCTCAGGAGTCTTCTCCAGCACCATAGTTCAAAGGCATCAATGTTTCAGCACTCCATCTTCTTTATAGTCCAGCTCTTACAATTGTACGTGACCACTGGGAAGACCATAGCCTTGACTATACAGACCTTTGTCAGCAGAGTAATGTCTCTGCTTTCCAACACACTGTCTAGGTTTGTCACACCTTTCCTGCCAAGAAGCAAATGTCTTCTGATTCCATGGCTTACAGTCACCACCTGCAGTGATTTTAGCACCCAAGAAGAAGAAATCTGTCACTAGCTTCACCTTTTCCCCCTCTACTTGCCAGGAAGTAATGGAGCCAGATGCCATGATTTCCGTTTATTTCAATATTTAGTTTCAAGCCGGCTCTTTCACTCTCCTCCTTCACCCTCATCAAGAGGCTTCTTAGTTTCTCTTCGCTTTCTGCCATTAGAGCGGTATTATCTGCATGTCTGAGACTGTTGACTTTTCTCCCACCTATCTTGATTCTGACTTGTAACTCATCCAGCCTGGCATTTCTCATGATGTGCTCAGCACACAGATTAAACAAACAGGGTGAAAGCACACAGCCTTGTTGTGTTCCTTCCTCAATCTTGAACCAATCAGATGTTACATACAGTGTTCTAACTTTTGCTCCTTAACCTGTATACAGGTTTCTCAGGAGACAGGAAAGAGGATGAGATGCTTAGACAGCATCACCGACTCAGGGGACATGAATCTGACCAAACTTTGGTACACAGTGAAGGACAGGGAAGCCTGGCATGCTGCAGTTCGTGGGGTCGCGAAGAGTCAGACACAACTTAGCGACTGAACAACAATAATTTTACACATCAAGAAACTGAAATAGGAAGAAAATAAGCCCAAAGTTAACAGAATGAAGGAAATAATAAGGATCAGAAAAGACATAGAGAAAAGAAAAAATAGAAAAAGTTTTAAAATTGAGTTGAACTTTTTAAAAAATTAACAAAATTGACAATCCCTTAGCTGGATTAAAAAAATAAAAAATGAAAAGAGCACAGACTCAAAAAAAAAGTTAGAGCGGTAACAAATTACTGATAGCATCTCACAGACTGGGCCAAATTTGATTTGTAGTTGTTTTACTCCACTAGCAGAATGTTTAAAAATATTGAGTCAATTTTTTAAAAATCAAGATATTTCGCACAAAAACCTGGATTTGAAATCCTTTTTAAGCATTCAGAAGACTCTAGCAATACTATACCCATATATTCACAGATCAGTACATGGCAGAAGCCAGGTAGCATTCGTCCCTGTTAGATTGCCTGTCTTCTCTTTGCCATGGCTTGCAATGCTTCCTGATACCACTGCCATCCTGAGGTTGTAGGTTGCCTTTGAAAAATAGCATTTATCCTATTGTCTCTAATACCATGTCACCACCAAAAGTTATAAATAAGAAACGTATTTGGAGGACTGTTTTCTATAAGCCTGGAAAGCATATTTCTTTGTGAAAATGAAAAACATGCTCACACATTTAATATATAACACCGAGTACCCTTCTCTAACTTATTTGTTTGAGTCTGTGCTTTTTTTTTTTATTAATCTAGCTAAAGGATTGTCAATTTTGTTAATTTTTTTTTAAGTTCGACTCAATTTAAAAATTTTTCTATCGCTTTTCTTTTCCCTATGTCTTTTCTGGTCCTTATTATTTTCTCATCCTGTTAACTTTGGGCTAATTTTCTTCCTATTTCAGTCCTTGATATGTGAAATTGTTGTTCAGTTGCTAGGTTGTGACCTGCTCTTCACAACCCTATGAACTGCAGCACACCAGGCTTCCCTGTCCTTCATATCTCCCAGAGTTTGGTCAAATTCATGTTCATTGAGTTGGTGATGCTATCTAAGCATCTCATCCCCTGTCACCCCCTTCTCCTCCTGCCTTCAATCTTTCCCAGCATCAGAGTCTTTTCCGGAGAGGTGGCTCCTCACATCAGGTGGCCAAAGTATTGGAGCTTCAGCTTTAGCATCAGTCCTTCCAATGAATATTCATGGTTGATTTCCTTTAGGATTGGCCAGTTTGATCACAGCAAACTGTGGGAAATTCTTAAAGAGAAGGGAGTAACAGACAACCTTGCCTGTCTCCTGAGAAGCCTGTATGCAGGACAAGGAGAAACAATTAGAAAGAGACGTGGAAAAACGGACTGCTTCAAAATTGGAAAGGAGTATATCAAGGCTGTATATTGTCCTTATCACTCTGCTTATTTAACTTACATGCAGAATACATTATTTGAAATGTCAGGCTGGATGACTCACAAGCTGGAATCAAGACTGCTGGGAGAAATGTCAACAACTTCAGGTATGTGTAAAGTTCTTTATTTGAGATCTTTCTTCTTTCTTAGTGTAGATATTTTCAATACTCCCAGTGGATGTCTGAAACTATGGAAGTACCAAACCCTATATACATCTACACTATGCTTTTTCTATACTAATGGGCTGATAGTGTATACAGCATGGATTTGCTGAAGCAAAGGATTTTTCACATTCTAGGCAGGCCAGAGAAGGATGGCATAAGATTTCACCTAGCTATTCAGAATAGGGTGCAACTTAAGATTTATGAATTTTTGGACTTCCCTGGTGGTCCAATGGTTAAGGATTTGCCTGTCAATAGAGGGAAAATAAATTCAATCCCTTGTCAGGAAAGACCCCACATGCCACAGAGCAGCTAAACCTATGCATCACAACTACTGAGCCCACAGACCTAGAGCCTTGCTCCACAACAGGAGAAGCCACCACAGTGAGAATCTTGTTTGCTACAACTAGAGATAAGCCCCTGATCACCACAGCTAGAGAAAACCTGCGCAGAGCAACAGACAATATTCTAGAATTTTTCACTTAGTATTTTCAAACTATGATAAGCTGTGGGCGACTGAAACGGCAAAAAAGCAAAACGAAGGATAAGGTGGGACTGCTATATTTAGGAATTCTGATGTTGAGTGCACATATATTTGCAATTGTTTTATCTTCCTGCTGAGTGAACATTTGTATCATTATGCAATGACCTTCTTTGTCTCTAGAGACAGTTTTTTACTTAAAATCTACCTTATCAGATATTAGTATAGCCACTCCAGCATTTTGGGGGTTACTATTTGGATGTAATGTCTTGTTTATCCTTCATTTTCACTCTGTGTGTTTGGATGTAATATCTTGTTTATCCTTTATTTTCACTCTGTGTGTATCCTTGAATCTAAAGTGAGCTCTAGCATTCAGCATACAGTTAGATTATTCAGTCACTCATTGCCTCTTTACTGGGGAGTTTAGTCCATTTACATTTAACATGGTTATTGATAGAGAAGGACTTACTATTGCCATTTTGTTAACTGTTTTCTGTTTGTAGTTATTCTGTCCCTCTTTCTTCTCTTGCTGTCTTCCTTTGTGTTTCTTTTTTTTTTTTTTCTTGGTATTGATAGGTTTTGATTCCTACATCTTTTTTTTGTGTGTGTGAGTTCTTTAGGTATTTTTTGTAGTTACCAAGAGGTTTATATAAAATATCATAAAATTATGTCTATTTAACCTAATAAAAAATAAACTTTACTTGCATACTCTTTGTTTTTATCTTTCTTCCCCTTACATTATACACTACTGATGACACAAATTGCATCTATTTACCTTTTGTATCCATTAACATCATTTAGTTAGAGTTGATTTTAATACTTTGTTCTTTTAACTCAGATAACAGAATTAGAACAATTTATCCACTACTGTTATAACAATTCAGTAATCTTTTTCCTTCCCTGACTTATTTACTTGGCTGTCCACTGTAAGTGTTTTAGCCTCAATGCTTGTTCAGTGCTGCACTCATTCAAGCATTCTTTCTGAAATCCTGAGAAGGGCTCCTGCAGCTAGGAGTGCAGCTGACTGGGAGGAAACAGAAGCAAGGACACTGCCAGCCCTCCATTCTAGTCAGCCTCATCTTTCCTGTGGATGACACCACTCTAACGGCAAAAAGTGAAGAGGAACTAAAAAGCCTCTTGATGAGGGTGAAAGAGGAGAGTGAAAAGTCAACATTCAAAAAAGTAAGATTATGGCATCAAGTCCCATTACTTCATGGCAGATAGAAGCAAGGGAGGGGGAACAGTGACAGATTTTATTTTCTTGTCCTCCAAAATCACTGTGGACAGTGACTGCAGCCTTGAAATTAAAAGACACTTGCTCCTTGAAAGGAAAGCTATGATAAACCTAGACAGCATATTATGAAGCAAAGACATCACTCTGCTGACAAAGGTCCTTATAGTCAAAGCTATGGTTTTTCCAGTGGTCATGTATAGATGTTAGAGTTGGACCATAAAGAAGACTGAGTGCCAAAGAATTGATGCTTTCAAATTGTGGTGCTGGAGAAGACTCTTGAGAGTCCCTTGGACTGCAAGGAGATCCAACCAGTCAATCCTAAAAGGAAATCAGTCCTGAATATTCTTTGGAAGGACTGATGCTGAAGCCGAAGCTCCAATAATTTGACCACCAGATGCTTACAGATGACTCACTGGAAAACACCCTGATACTGGCAAAGACTGAAGGCAAAAGGAGAAGAGGGCAGCTTAGGATGAGATGGTTGGATAGCATTATTAACTCAATGGACATGAATTTGAACAAGCTCTGGGAGATAGTGAAGGACAGAGAAGACTGGCATGCTGTAGTCCACGGGTTGCAAAGAGACAGACATGACCAAGCAACTGACTGAACAACAGCAACAAATGTTTTGTTTATATATCTGCAAACAATTTTTGTTGAAATATAGGTTGCTATTGTTAAAAATAATTTCAGAAGTTACCCTTGCTTACTATAATGAATGTTAGAATTTCTATATGTACCTTCACACTAAAAAATATGACTAAGGTGAGCCATATTAGCCCCTCAAATCTCAGACAATTTAAATCCTTGTAGCTCCATAGAAGAAGAGTTAGAATTAAACAACAAAAATGTAATTTGTAACAGAGATGGAAGATACACCTAGAGAACTCTTCTTTCATTTTTTTCTGCATGGGATTATATCTATTCCACTTCACAGAACATTTACTTGCTAATGCTTCTCAACTTGGGAGCATGGTTTCTTAGTCATTAATTTTTCTGCAATTAGAAGTGGTAGCAAGTCAGTTGGGATGATGAGCTCTTGGGCCAGATTACACCGGTTTGACTCCTAGCTCCTCTGTTTACTAACTGTACGCTTCTGTACAAGGTTTTTAAACCTCTGTGAACCTCAGTATCTTCATAGGATAAGGAAAATAATAGTAGCTCCTACCTCCCAAGGCTATTTGAGGACTAATAAGTTATTATATAGAAATAAAATAGTTGATGGCACAGTAACTTCTCAATAAACATTAGCTATTAATGTTTCCACTGGAATGGAATGGAGGTGATGGGATTATTTCTCCCAAGGGTCATAAACTTAACTTGTTCATAACTGATCCTTGATTTTGTTGCAAAGTTGATCCTCCCAGGTCTCTCTCCTCTCAGTAAATTGTAATCTAGATTTGTGTTGGTCATAAATTTGCATATGCCCACTTTCTCCCATCCTCTGTAAACTGATAATCAGTATTAATGTTTTCTTTCATTCCAAAATCTTTCTTGAATACTTTTTCTCTCATTTCATACTCTCATCTCTCCTAGTCCAAGACACTATTATATCTCATTTGGTCTCCTGCCTTCTTAATGGTCTTCCAGATTTTACTCTTGTTTCTATCCAATCTGTTTTCCAGGCAGCACCAGAGTGAGCATGGTAAAACAAAAACAAATATTTGGATCCTGTCATATCCTGCTTAACCCCTTCAATGGCTGCTCATTGCACTTGGAATAAAGTCTAAATTTCTTAACAAATTGAGCTGGTTCCCAAATCTAGCTTCGTTTCTTATCACTCTCATACTTGGCTCCAGACAACTTAGCCTCTTTTTGGTTCCCTGAACACAGGAAAGCCTTTCCTGCCTGTGACTTTCATACATACAGTCTCCTCAGCTTAGGCGGCCCATTCTCCCTTACATGATCAGCTCTTTTCACATTCTATGCATTGGGATTACGTCAGGCCTTCAAACACT
Source organism: Odocoileus virginianus (assembly GCF_023699985.2). Taxonomy (NCBI): domain Eukaryota; kingdom Metazoa; phylum Chordata; class Mammalia; order Artiodactyla; family Cervidae; genus Odocoileus; species Odocoileus virginianus. The sequence goes on along the minus strand of NC_069703.1, from coordinate 7,455,319 downwards.
TGATCTTATAATTACCTAATAGGGAGATTTCTCTGCCCACGCTTTTCTGCTGCTGTACTTGACTGTCTCCTTTATGATTTGTAATTTGTAGTTGTTTTTGTTATACCCAGCAATTACATAAACAGACAAATGACTAAGAATGAATAAATGAATATATGTGTATGTACATGCACACACAGTGTGTTTGCTTCAGTTATCATTTACTTTGTTTACTAGATTATAAGCCCCGCACCTGAAGGGACCATGTTTGTTTTATTTTCACCAAATCATCTCCACTGACTACAGAAGACTGCATTGAACATTTGTGGAATCGATGCATGAGTAAAAAGTTTCCCAGACTAAAACCATGAAAATGTTCAAAAAGGATAAATTGTTCATGAAGCATAAAAAATTAAGGATGATTAAAAGTGATTGCCAAAGAACATTCTGACCACCCACAAGTCAAGCCCTGCACTGTGGAGCAGAAATGTGTCACCAGAAAAGGTACATCACTGTTTGATGCTAATGACATGAAGCAAACCTCTGTGCTCCCACAAAGTACCTCATGATGTCACCATAAGAGAATCATTGCCTTGAACATCATGTTGCTCAGATCAAGTAGTAACAATTATTAAATGATCACAATAACAGTAACTAAATTGCAAGCAAAATCTCAACTCTTAAAGAGTATCAACATAAATCATATTGTAATTCTAGGATTGTTCTTGCTGTTTATCAAACATGATTAGTGAATTTGGGGGAGCTATGATTTCACTGTAAGGTAAAGATATGATTATTTCATTTCATTTTTACTGACTGATAAAAAGTATAATACCATCTCTTATGCTTTAATGTGCTCAAACATTAATACCAATACTCCTACCCTCTATGAGCTTGGAGTATCAGTCACCTATAAAGAAGGAGAAATCGGTCATATCTATGATATTAACATAGTCTGACAATATAACATAATCCAAGAGGCAGTTATAAATGGTGTCCTTGCAGAGACTTTTTTACCTTGTGAAATAAGAATATTCACTATGTAGAGGAACTAACTGTTTTACCATTTCACAGAAGCCTTTATGAATCCAATCACTATTCACCAGGATTGTCACAATGATTACAAAGGCCACACTTGTAAATTTGTGTATGTATTACGCTGTTTTAATTTTGCTGTTGTTTAGTCACTCAGATATGTCTGACTCTTATGACCCCATGGACTATAGCCCACCAGGCTTCTCTGTCCATGGGATTTCCCAGGCAAGAATACTGGAGTGGGTTGCCATTTCATTCACCAATGTATATGTATTATTTCTGACTAACAAATATTGACCAATTTCCTAATTAAAAAAAAAAAAAGAATAAGCAAGGTATGAGAAGGATTATACTTGAGAGCTACTTTGCATAAAAACACAGCATGCAGGGAATTTCCTGGCTGTCCAGTGGTTAAGACTTCATGTATCTAATGTAGGGGAGTTGGGGGGCACATTTTCCACCCCTGGTGGGGGAACTTAAATCTCACATGCCCCTTGGCAAGGCCAAAAAATTCTCTTAAAAAATAACAAAAAGCAGAGCATGCCTCTCATGAATCTGCTTTCCAATTTGTATATCAATACTTTAAAGAAAACCAATGGATACTCTTCTAAAGGGAGCTGTCACACACCTCCCAAAAGTATGTTCCTGTCTGCTCCATCTATGGCTTTTTCAGGGAGCCCTCAATTTTCCCTGGACACTGAGGCAACCCTCAGAAACAGGTTTTATCGAGGAGGCAAATCCAAGGCTTCTCCAACTCATACTTTCTAAGAAGATGCAATTTGGTGTCAGTGTTTTAGGACATAACATGAAGCAGGTTTTCTCTTGAACAGCTAAGGCCTGACAAGTGCCTCCTCTTAGCCCTGGCACCTTGTTCCTATATATGTTTGCTAGTTTAGCTGCACAAAGAAACACATTTTGGAGAAGAAAAAAAAAGATAAATAGATTTTGCCAGGTTGGCTCCGAACCTATCTTTCACACCACTGTGAAGTGCGCTGCCAGGACGTGCGATATGTAGTTAGAAGCAGCAGATGGAAAAGCATTTTTGAGGGGCTTTTTGATGGTTCTGAATCTATGCAGCATTTACACACCAAAGCATGCTTGTTCATCTGTTATATATTTAGGGATATTTAAACTGTGAACATTTGTCTTCCTTAAAGACTACAAAAGTATCTGGAGACTGACTGACTTACTAAATAGATGTAGTAAATTGATCAATAATTGGTTTGACATCCCTTATCCCCCTGCCCCCTCACTCCCATACGCCTCCTGGCCCCAATTCTGTATTGCCTGGCAGTAACCTTATGTGGGGCTGTGAGCATCCTATGTAGTTGACAAATGTCACAGCATCAAAGGAAAAGTACCCTCCCCACACTCCCTGTGTGTGTGTGTGTCTGCCTGTGTGTGCAGATTGAGAAAGAGAGGGGAGCACTTTTAAGAACACTTTTTGAAAATGTCGGGATATCAGATGATATTTAATATTGTCCTCTAATTCAGCGAAAGGCAGACGTTTCCACAGGCAGGGACTTTATGCTAAGAACTTTCTCTTACTGTTTCTGAACATGAGTGCCACCAAAACAATAAAGGTTTGAATGATTGGTAGGTTATTCCTTTCTTCCCCAATTGCATGTATCTTCCCCTAAGGAGACCAATGAAAGTAAATCAAAATCTTTGAAATTTAACCCCAGTGCTATGAACTGAATACATGTTGTCACTGCAAAACATGTATGTTGAATCCCTAATCCCCAAAGTGATGAGGTAAAACCTTTCAAAGGTAACTAGGATTAGATCATGAGGGTGGGTTCTCATGATGTGACTAGCACTCTTAGAAGAGTTTTAAAAGAACGTTTACTCTCCCTTTCCTCTCTACAAGGAAATAGAGAGCATGCTATAAGAAGGCTATCTGAAAATCAGTTTAAGAGGGCCTTCACCAGCCAGCAAATCTGCTAGAAGCTTGATCCTGGACTTCTCAATTGTTGGTACTGTGAAACATAAATGTCTGTTGTTTTAACCCACCCAGTCTATGGTATTTGTTATAGCAGTCTGAACTAAGATACCTGGGATAAATTAATAACCACTTTGCAGAACTAGCACCCAAATGAACCCTAAATCCATATTATTTAAATTAAATGACTGGTATTCTGTGAATCAGCCATCTGTGTTTATTATATACCCTCCCTCCCACTCCTAACATTAGGTGCTCAACCTGGCAATTTCAGAAGAAGCTATGGCAAGAACAGGTAAGCAGCTATTTATGGTCAACAAAGGCACTGTTTAAGCATGGTTTCTGGCAGGAAGATAGAATTATTAACTCTGGATTGCTCTGTGAATTCTGAAGTCCAAAGATTATTTAAGAACTTACCAAAGCTAGCCTCACTCTTCATGAGACATCACACCATTAAGTGCTATAGGGGATGTAAAGAAAAGAAGGACATTTGGCAGAAATCAAAAAGCAGGAAAACTCAAATTTAATGAAATGTTCACAAATCTAACCACATTTTTTTTTGGTGTGTGTGTTTTTTTTTTTTTTTTTTTGAAAAAGTGTATATCAATTTTTGATCTTTGAAGCAAAATTATTTTCTGACTAATTTAGTCCTCACATGGGTTCACCATAATTAAACAATCAGAGAGAAACAATCAGTAAACTTAAAAATTAACTGTTTGAAACCCAAGGATCTCCCATGTTTTGGTTGCTCCATGTCAGAGGGCAGATATCCCTCACCATCTACCTCATAGCCTAAACTTTAAAACTGCCAAATTAATTAACATGTGCAAAGTATTGTGCTCAGCATGAATCCCAGAAGAGGCAATCCATAGGTCTCAGTCTCCATTCCCCTTACAGGGTTATTTCAAGGAACCCCAAGCAAATATTGAAAATAAGCCCCTAATATAATAAATACCCCCATTTATTATATTAGGACTTAATAAATGTTAATTTCTTTCTTTCTGTCCTTTCCAGGTTGAACTTAAACAAAAACAAAAGCCATGACATTTTAAAATGTGAAACTGATAAATTTGAAAGAACATTCTGTGGACCCGAGAATAAAAAAAAAAAAAGATATCTTCTAACTAAAAATAATGTTTGCAAAACTGATTTGCATTTCAAATTTTGGCAGTACACCTATGAAGGGTGTCTCTGGCTCAGAATTCTGGCAAGAGGTGATGAGGACTTGAACTAAGGTGGTGGCAGGAGATTGGAGACAAATGGTTATAAGAGGCAGATAGCAGAATTGTCAGGACTTGAGTGCTGTCGACAGACAACCTGATTCCATCTCGGCACCAAATCATACTAACTGTGCAATTCAAGGACTTGTCTAACTTTCCCATGAAATACAGAGGAAAATAATCTTAACTTCGCAGATAGATGTGAGGATTAAATGAGACAATACATGTAAGGCACATTTCCTGACATGTTTTTGCAATAAATGTTGGCCATTATTAATAGATGTCATTTATTGCTGTGTGCACATTCACAATCAAAAGTATGTGTTCTACTATTTTTTCCTCAATTGGTCCCTGGTCATATTAAGACCTTGACTGATGTTGAACATCTTTTCACATATTCAGGGAAATGCAAATTAAAGCTACGATGAGATATCACCTGACCCTTGTCTGAATGGCAACAAATCAAAGACAACAAATGACAAATGTTGAGAGAATGTGGGTGGAGAAAATAACTCTTGTGTTGGTGGGAATGTAAACTGTCTCAGCAACATACAAAAAAGTAGGGAGGCTCCTCAAAAAAAAAAAAAAAATACAACTACCATCTGACCCAGCAACACCCTCTTCCTAGGTATTTACCAAAGGGAATGAAAGCCAGATATCAAAGAGATATCTGCATTCCATGTTTATTACAGTACTATTCACAGTAGGCAAAATATGGAACAACCTGTGTCCATTGACAGCTGAATAGATAAAGAAGATGTGGCATATGTACAATGGAATACTATTCATTTATTTTAAAAAATGAAATCTTGCCATATACAATGACGTGGATGAACCTAGAGGGTATTATGCTAACTGAAAAGTCAAAGAAAGACAATTAACATATGATTTCACATATACTGTATGCAGAATCTAAAAAACAAAACAAACAAACAAAACAAAAGAGAAACAAACTCGTAGATACAGCAAACAGACTGATGGTTTCCAGAGGGGGAAGGAATTGGATCGGGAAACTAAATAGGTAAAGGGGGTTAAAAGGTATAAATTTCCAGCTATATAATAGATAAATCACAGAGTGTAATGTATAGTATAAGGAATATATTCACAATACTGTAATAATTTTGTATGGTGACAAGTGGTAAATAGAGTTATCATGATGATCATTTCAAAACATATATATATCAAATCACTACTATGTCCACCTGAAAATAATATGGTATGGTATGTGGATTACACTTTAATAAAAAAGAAAAAGCTTTTCACTGAAAAAAAAAAAAATCCTACCCATGTAAAGAGATTGTTTATTCTGTGGAAAAATAATACAAATCAAAATCTTTAATACAGTAGTCATAATAGAAAGTCAACTTGGGACTTGAAAATCTAGCAATCAGATTCTGAGTCCTGTTTCAACACCAAATTCCTGTTTCCTGACAACACCAAATTCTGGCATTGGTCAATGAACGCAGATTTGAACTGAATTCTATTCAATTCCTGATATCCAGTTGAAAAAATACATTTGGGAAACAGTCTAAAATAGAATATAGCCACCCATTCCCAAAAATATCCTAAAAGTTAGTTTCCAATTCACTATAAAAGCAGTGGCCCAGACTAGTTATCTTTCTGCTGAAATATCTGGCTACATTTATCTCTTGTGGCTCAGACAGTAAAGAATTTGCCTGTTATGCAGGAAACCTGGCTTCGATCTCTGGATCAGCAAGATCCCCTGGAGAAAGGAAAGACTACACATTTAAGTGGGCTTCCCAGGTGGCACAATTATTCTTGCCTGGAGAATTCCATTGACAGAGGAGTCTGGTGGGGCTATAGTCCATGGGGTCTTCAAGAGTTGGACATGACTGAGTGACCAACACTTTCACTTTTCTCATCTTTTAATTCAGTCGATTAAAGACTTACCTTTATGAAAAACATTTTGTATTGCTAGGAAAACTAGAGACATTACCCATAAGCTATTTAATTATCACTATGTAGAACTCCACATAAACATTTCTCTTAGACATTCATCTTATGAAAAGTCACTCTAAAGAAATAAGATTTGTGAATTTATTTTTTTGTTTTTAATCAATACTACAATGTTTGGTTGTGGCTTCCAAGGATCTCATGATTAAATTTTGTGTTCAGTATAATACAGTTTATAATAAAAGTTAATAATGTTGGTGGGATTATGTCCCATCTTTCCCCACCATTGTTTGCCCATTGTTATGGAAGGATATAGCTAAAGATCTAGTAAGGAACTGGTAGGTAACAAAGGGTCAACAGACAGTTAAATTTCAGTGTTTTTCATTCTGATCCATTGGCTTGCCTTATATCCTCATGACAACATCAAACAGATTTTATTATGATGATTCAGTAATTTTGAAAATAATTATTTACCTATTCAACAAATATTTATTGCAGATTATCAAAGAGCAAAGGGCTTCCCTTGTGGCACACCTGATAAAGAATCCACCTGCAGTGCGGGAGACCTGGGTTCAATCCCTGGGTTGGGAAGATCCCCTGGAGAAGGGAAAGGCTACCCACTCCAGTATTCTGGGCTGGAGAATTCCATGGACTGTATAGTCTATGGGTTTGCAAAAAGTCAGACAAAACTGAGTGACTTTCACTTCACTATCAAAGAGCAAAGGGCTTTCCAGGTGGCGCTAGTGGTAAAGAATCCAGCTACCAATGCAGGAGACATGGATTCAATCGCTGGGTTGGGAATATGCTCTGGAGGAGGGCAAGGCAACCCACTCCAGTATTCCTGCCTGGAGAAGCCCAGGGACAGAGGAGCCTGGTGGACCACAGCCCATGGGGTCACATAGACTGGGCCATGACTGAAGCAACTTAGCAAGTGTGACCGTGAGCAAGAGAGTCATGACTATTGCCACCATGAGGCTTGCAGTTTAATGGAGAAGGTGGAGAATAATAATTTCACAAGTAAACTTATACTCACAAAGGCAGGTGCTGAGAAGGGGAGATCCAGGGTGCCATGTGTACATTAGCTCTGTGGTATAAGTTCAGTTCAGTCGCTCAGTGATGTCCGACTCTGCGACCCCATGGACCGCATCACTCCAGGCTTCCCCATCCATCACCAGCTCCCAGAGACTACCCAAACTCACGTCCATTGAGTCGGTGATGCCATGCAACCATCTCATCCTCTGTCGTCCCCTTCTCCTCCTTCTCTCAATCTTTCCCAGCATCAGGATCTTTTCAAATGAGTCAGCTCTTCACATCAGGTGGACGAAGTATTGGAGTTTCAGCTTCATCAATATTTCCAATGAACACCCAGGCCTGATGTCCCTTAGGATAGACTGGTTTGATCTCCTTGCAGTCCAAGGGACTCTCAAGAGTTTTCTCCAACACCACAGTTCAAATTTCTTCTGCACTCAGCTTTCTTTATAGTCCAACTCTCATATCCATACATGACTACTTTAAAAACCATAGCCTTGACTAGATGGACCTTTGTTGGCAAAGTAATGTCTCTGCTTTTTAATATGCTGTCTAGGTTGGTCATAAGTTTCCTTCCAAGGAGAAAGTGTCTTTTAATTTCATGGTGGCAGTCACCATCTGCAGTGATTTTGGAACCCAGAAAAATAAAGTCAGCCACTGTTTCCACTGTTTCCCCATCTATTTCTCATGAAGTGATGGGACCAGATACCATGATCTTAGTTTTCTGAATGTTGAGCTTTAAAGCCAACTTCTTCACTCTCCTCTTTCACTTTCATCAAGAGGCTCTTTAGTTCCTCTTCACTTTCTGCCATAAGGGTGGTGTCATCTGCATACCTGAGGTTATTGATATTTCTCCCAGAAAACTTGATTCCAGCTTGTGATTCCTCCAGCCCAGCATTTCTCATGATGTATTCTGCATATAAGTTAAATAAGCAGGGTGACAACATACAGCCTTGACGTACTCCTTTTCCTATTTGGAACCAGTCTGTTGCTCCATGTCTAGTTCTAACTGTTACTTCCTGAACTGCATACAGATTTCTCAAGAGGCAGGTCAGGAGGTCTGATATTCCCATCTCTTTGAGAATCTTCCACAGTTTGTGACCCACACAGTCAAAGGCTTTAACATAATCAAGAAAGCAGAAATAGATGTTTTTCTGGAATTCTCTTGCCTTTTTGATGATCCAGCAGATGTTGGCAATTTGATCTCTGGTTCCTCTGCATTTTCTAAAACTAGATTGAACATTTGGAAGTTCACAGTTCACATAATGCTGAAGCCTGGCTTGGAGAATTTTGAGCAGTACTTTATTATCGTCTGAGATGAGTGCAACTGTGTGGTAGTTTGAGCATTCTTTGGCAAAGCCTTTCTTAGGGATTGGAATGAAAACTGACCTTTTCCAATCCTGTGGCCAGTGTTGAGTTTTCCAAATTTGCTGACATATTGAGTGCAGCACTTTCACAGCATCATCCTTTAGGATTTGAAATAGCTCAATGGGAATTCCATCACCTCCACCAGCTTTGTTCATAGTGATGCTTCCTAAGGTCCACTTGACTACATATTCCAGGATGTCTGGCTCTAGGTGAGGCACCACACCATCATGATTATCTGGGTCATGAAGATCTGTTTTGTACAGTTCTTCTGTGTGTTATTGTGACCTCTTCTTAATATCTTCTGCTTCTGTTAGGTCCATACCATTTCAGTCCTTTATTGAGCCCATCTTTGCATGAAATATTTCCTTGGTATCTGTAATTATCTTGAAGAGATCTCTAGTCTTTCCCATTCTATTATTTTACTCTATTTCCTCTATTTCTTTCCCTTCTCCAGTGGACCATATTCTGTCAGACCTCTCCACCACTGATCAATGAGGAAGGCTTTCTTATCTCTCCTTGCCATTCTTTGGAACCCTGCATTCAAATGGGTATATCTTTCCTTTTCTCCTTTGCTTTTTGCTTCTCTTCTTTTACAGCTATTTGTAGGGCCTCCTCAGACAGCCATTTGGCTTTTTCGCATTTCTTTTTCTTGTGGATGGTCTTGATCCTTATCTCCTGTATAATATCATGAACCTCCATCCATAGTTCATCAGGCACCCTGTCTATCAGATCTAGTCCCTTAAATCTATTTTTTACTTCCACTGTATAATCATAAGGGATTTGATTTAGGTCATACCTGAATGGTGTAGTTTTCCCACTTTCTTCAATTTAAGTCTGAATTTGGCAATAAGGAGTTCATGAGCTACAGTCAGCTCTCAGTCTTGTTTTTGCTGACTGTATAGAGCTTCCCCATGTTTGGCTGCAAAGAATATAATCAATCTGAATCCATGTTGGCCAGACGGTGATGTCCATGTGTAGCATCTTCTCTTGTGTTTTTGAAAGAGGGTGTTTGCTATGACAAGTGTGTTCTCTTGGCAAAACTCTATTAGACTTTTCCTTACTTCATTCTGTACTCCAAGGCCAAATTTGCCTGCTACTCTAGGTGTTTCTTGACTTCCTACTTTTGCATTCCAGTCCCCTATAATGAAAAGGACATCTTTTGGGGGTGTTAGTTCTAAAAGTTCTTGTAGGTCTTCAAAGAACCGTTCAACTTCAGCTTCTTCAGCATTACTGGTCGTGGCATAGACTTGGATTACTGTGATATTGACTGTTTGCCTTGGAAACAAACAGAGATCATTCTGTCATTTTTGAGATTGTATCTAAGTACTGCATTTTGGACTCTTTTGTTGACTATGATGGCTACTCCATTTCTTCTAAGGGATTCCTGCCCACAGTAGTAGATATAATGGTCATCTGAGTTAAATTTACCCATTCCAGTCTTTTTTAGTTTGCTGATTCCTAGAATTTCTACATTCACTCTTTCCATCTCCTATTTGACCACTTCCAATTTGCCTTGATTCATGGACCTAACATTCCAGGTTCTTGTGCAATAATGCTCTTTATAGCATCGGACCTTGCTTCTATCACCAGTCACATCCACAACTGGGTGTTGTTTTTGCTTGTCTCCATCCCTTCATTCTATCTGGAGTTATTTCTCCACTGATCTCCAGGTAGCATATTGGGCACCTACCCACCTGGGGAGTTCATCTTTCAGTGTCCTATCTTTTTGCCTTTTCATACTGTTCGTGGGGTTCTCAAGGCAAGAATACTGGAGTGGTTTGCCATTCCCTTCTCCAGTGGACCATATTCTGTCAGACCTCTCCACCATGACCTGCCCATCTTGGGTGGCCCTACATGGCATGGCTTAGTTTCATTGAGTTAGACAAGGCTGTGGTCCATGTGATTAGATTGGTTAGTTTCCTGTGATTGTGGTTTCAGTCTGTCTGCCCTCTGAAGCCCTCTCTCAGCACCTACCATCTTAGTGGGGTTTTCTTACCTTGGACGTGGAGTATGTCTTCACGGCTGCTCCAGCAAAGCGCAGCCACTGCTCCTTATCTTGGACATGGGGTATCTCCTCATGGCCACCGCTCCTGACCTTGAACGTGTGGTATAAAGGAGGCCTCATTGCTTCCAATGCATATTTTCTTTCAGAATTTTCTTAATGACATATCCTTAAATGTCGGATATATTTTCAAGTTTTTAAAATAAATTTCACCTATGTTTTGATCAGGCTTAAATTAAATTTATAGTCAGAAGATGGTATATATTTATACTATTAAAATTTTATAGCTAAGAATAAGATATGTTTTGATTTAATTATGTCTTTCTTGGAAAGCCCTTTAGTAAATTATAAGTTCTGGATAAAACTTGGACACTTCTTAACAAATTTGACACTTGACATTTAGTTCTTTTAACTATCACAATTAATGGGATTCTTTGCTATGTCATTTTTTCTAAAGGTAATAATGGGCATACAAGATAGTTATGTAGTTTGGGAGGTTTATTAGATGATCTACTGCATTTCTATAATATATTGTCCTATTACTTTAATTTTTTAAACTTGAAGTATAGCTGATTTACAAAATTGTGTTAATTTCATGTTTTACCTGATTTTAAATGCATTCCTTCTAGTGCTTCCTCTGAGGGTCAGACTGCAAAGACTGTATTGCTTCCCTTGTGGGTCAGACTGCAATGCAGGAGACCCAGGTTAAATCCCTGGGTCGGGAAGATCCCCTGGAGTAGGAAATGGCAACCCACTCCAGTATTCTTGCCTGAAGAATTTCAAGGACAGAGGAGGCCACCTACAGCCTTTGGGGTTGCAAAGAGTCAGACATGACTGTGTAACTAACACTTTCTTTCACTTTCTTCTGATGTTACACCAACAGGTGTGATGCTGAATGTTGACTAGCTATAAACTTTATTTATCTTGTTAGAAAACAATCTTAAAAATTTTAGTACACGAAAAGTGGTTTTTACTAACTATAATATAGATGTTCTTCAATATTATCAAATATATTAATAACAACTAAGAAAGTGATTGTGATTTTTTTCCTCTTTATCCTAGAGGTATGATAACTCAGCTAATAAATTTCCTAATATTGAGCTTTCTTTGAATCAAGAGCTGAATTCTATCTCTGATAATTCACTAAAGAGTTTTGTTCTACAATTTAAGTGAGTTTAAATCATACTTATTCTTTTCTCTTTTTCTTATATCTTTTATTGATTATATTTTCTGATGATGAGATCTCTGCTCTCAAAATTTCCAGAATTTCTTACATTTGGAAAGCTTTTTATTTTCTTTTACCTTTTATCCTATAAAAGTTGTTAAGTGATTTAAGAATTTTCTGTCAAGCTTTTCTGAAAAAAATTCTCCATGAAATTCTGTAAACCTAGTAATTTTAACAAAGAGAAATTTCTTTGATAATTTTCTTAGCATCTGCTATGGTTACAAACATATTCAGGTTTTGTTATAATTTTTAATACTATTGAGAGAGTCATTTCCTAGGCAGGTTGATAAGAAGTTCAGGGGTCCCCAAGGAGAGAGGTGTCTGGAATTCTCAAGGAGGAAGAAAGGACAAATTTTTTTTGTCCCTCTACATTCCTTAGAATTATATAACAATCATGTATCCTGCTTGAGGACAGTCTCTGGAAAAAACCTTCTGGCTAATCCTGTTATCTTAAGGTGTAAATTGTGGGAGTAGGTCTAGTGAGGTCTTTACAAACTCCAGACATTCTTCTGATTCACTGTAAAAACTAATTAGAGAGTATATAACTCCATGGCTAACACTAGCAGGGGGACACTCTTTCTGCCTCCTTCAGGTGCCTATGTCAGAAGCTTTCTCTATCTCCCTTGTACGTTAATAAAACTTTATTACACAAAGCTCTGAGCAACCAAGCCTCGTCTCTGGGCCCAGATTGAATTCTTCTCCTCCAGAGGCCAAGAATCCTGGCATTTTTGCATGGTTCAGCAAAGTAAAATTCATGTTGTGGATCAGTCATAAAGTCATGCCCAACTCTTTGAGACCCCATGGACTGCAGCACACCAGGATCCTCCGTTTTTCATTATCTCCCGGAATTTTTTCAAATTCATGTCCATTGAGTCGGTGAGGCTATCTAACCAACTCATCCTCTACTGGCTTCTTCCCCTTTTGCCTTCAATCTTTCCCAGACTCAGGGTCTTTACCAATGAGTCAACTCTAAGCATCAGGCGGCCAAACTACTGGAGCTTCAGCATCAGTCCTTCCAATGAATATTTGGGGTTGAATTTCCTCTTTGATTGACTGATTTGATCTCTTTGCAGTCCAAGGGATTCTCAAAGTTTTCTCCAGCATCAAAATCTGAAAGCATCAATTCTTCAGTGCTCAGGTTTCTTTATGGTCCGGCTCTCACATCTGTACATGACTACTAGAAAAATCAGAGCTTTGACTATATGCATCTTTGTTGGCTTCCCAGGGGGCACTAATGGTAAAGAACCTGATTGCCAGTGCAGGAGACTTGAGAGACAGGGGTTCAATCGTGGGTCAGGAAGAGCCCCTGGAGGAAGTCATGACAACCCACTCCAGTATCCTTGCCTGTGAAATCATGGACAGCCTTGGATTGGGGTTGCAAAGAGTAAGACGAGACTGAAACAACTTAGCATGCATGCACTTTTGTCAGCAAAGTAATATCTCTGCTTTTAATAAGCTGTCTAGGTTTATCATAGCTTTCCTTCCAAAGAGCAAGCATCTTTTAATTTCATCAAGAGATCTGTAATCTCTCCCATTTCATTATTTTCCTCTATTTCTTTGCATTGTTCATTTAAGAAGGCCCTCATTTCTCTTTGCTATTCTCTGGAATTCTGCATTCAGTTGCATATATTTTTCCCTTTCTCCCTTGCCTTTTGCTTCTCTTCTTTCCTCAGCTATTTATAAAGCCCCCTCAGACAACTACTTTCCCTTCCTGCATTTCTTTTCCTTTGGGATGACTTTGGTCACTGCCTTCTGTACAATGTTATTAACCTCTGTTCATAGTTCTTAAGGCATTCTCTCTACCAGATTGAATCCCTTAAATCTATTCATCACCTCCACTATATAATCATAAGGGGTTTGATTTAGGTCATACCTGAATAGCCGAGTAGTTTTCCCTACTTTCTTCAATTTAAACCAGAATTTTGCAATAAGGAGCTGAGGATCTGAGCCATAGTCAGCTCCAGGTCTTGTTTTTGCTATTGTATAGAGCTTCTCCATATTTGGTTGCAAAGAATATAATCAATCTGATTTTGGTATTGACCATCTGACGATGTCCATGTGTAGAGTCATCTCTTCTGTTGTTGAAGAGTGTTGGCTATGACCAGTGTGTTCTCTTGACCAAATGCTGTTAGTTTTGCCCTGCTTCATTTTGTACTCCAAGGCCAAACTTGCCTATTACTCCAGATATCTCTTGACTGCCTATTTTTGCATTCCAGTCCTCTGTGATAAAAAGGACATCTTTCTTAGTGTTAGTCCTATATAGATCTGCATAGAATCACTCAACTTTAGCATCTTTGGCACTAGAGGTTGGGTCATAGACTTGGATTACTGTGATGTTGAAATCTCTGCCCTGGAAATGAATCAAGATCATTTTGTCATCTTTGAGATTGCACCCAAGTACTGCATTTTGGGGAGAAGGAAATGGCAAACCACTCCAGTACTTTTGCCTGGAAAATCGCATGGACAGAGGAGCCTTGTAGGCTACAGTCCCTGGGGTCACAGAGAGTTAGACACGACTGAGCGACTTCACTTCACTCACTTCATACTTTATCACTGGAGAAGGAAATGGCAACCCCCTCCAGTATTCTTGCCTGGAGAATCCCATGGACAGAGGAGCCTGGTGGGCCATGGTCCATGGGGTTGCAGAGAGTCGGACACGACTGAAGCGACTGAGCACACATGCACGCACTACATTTTGGACTCCTTTGTTGACTGTGGGGGGTACTCCATTGTTTTCTGAGGGATTCTTACCCACAGTAGTAGGTATAATGGCCACCTGAATTAAATTCACCCATTCCCACCCATTTTAGTTCCCTGATTTCTAAGATGTTGATACTTTTGCCGTCTCCTGCTTGATGACATCCAATTTACCTCAATTCATGGACCTAACATTGCAGGCTCCTATGCAATAGTGTTCTCTAAGCACCAGACTCCTTCATCACCAGACACATACACAACTGAGCATCGTTTCTGACTGGGCCCAGCTACTTCATTCTTTATTAAGCTAATGACATTTTGTCCTCTGCTCTTCCCCAGTAGTAGATTGGACACCATCCTGACCTGCAGCACTCATCTTCTGGAGTCATATCTTTTTGCCTTTTCATACTTGTTGTGGGGTTCTCACAGCATGAATACTGGAGTGGGCTGCCACTTCCTCCTCCAGTGGACCACGTTTTGTCAGAACTCTTCACCTTGACCATCCATCTTGGGTTGCCTTGCACAGCATGGTTCATACTTTCATTGAGTTACATACACAAGCCCCTTTGCCATGATAAGGCTATAATCTATGAAGCGGATTCATGAATATTATCAATTTATTAGTATCTAATTTGTTACATTATTTTCTTTTTAAGTAATTCCTTTTCAAGCTTTCCTTTATTTCCTGCTTTTTTCCAACTTCTCCAAGTGGGATCAGTTAATTCATTTTTCTTCCTGTTTGGCTTCTTGCTTAATGATGTTTCCTTTGGTTTCTGCTTAATAATGAAAACCTTTCAGGTAAAGACTCTTCTCTAAGAATAGCATTTGTTTATATCTCACATATCTTGACACAAAGAGCTTCAAATTGTTTTTTATTTTGCAAATAATTTATAATTGCAGTTGTGATTTATTTTTTTAATTAATACACATACATGTATGTATTTATATGTTCTGTGTGTATAAATATGGATACATATACTTAATACCCAAGTTTAAGTATTTTTCATACATCTGTTACTAATTTCTAGTTTTATTTTGCTGATATTAGACAATGCAGTTTAATGTTGAAATTTATTGAGGTTTTCCATTTTTGCAAATGGTGGATGCTTGAAAAGAAGGCATATCACCAGTTTATCTGCATATCTCCAGAATCCCAAATTCTTTTTTTAATTGAAGTATGGTTGATTTACAATGTTGTGTAAGTCTTAGGCATACAGAAAGTAATTCAGTTTTTTTTTCTATTGTAGGTTATTACAAGATATTGAATATAATTCCCTGTACTATACAGTAAGTTTTTGTTGCTTATCTATTTTATATATAAAGTAGTGTGTTAATCCCAAACTCCTAATCTCTGCCCCTTCCCCCTTCCCCCTTCCCCTTTCCCCTTTGGTAAGCATAATTTTGTTTTCAATGTCTGTCAGTCTGTGTCTGTTTTATAAATATAAAAAAATGTATCATTTTTTTAAAGATTCCACATATAAGTGATGTCATATGATAGTTGCCTTCCTCTAACTTACTTCACTCAGTATGATAATCTCTAGCTCTATCCATGTTGCTCCAAATGACACTGGCATTATTTCATTCTTTTTTATGGTTATATAATATATATGTATGCATAATAATATATTATTCATAAACAGAGGAATGGATAATATATATATATATATTTTTTTTGTTTGTGAACATTCAGGTTGCTTCCATGTCTTGATTATTGTAAATAGTGCTCAGGTGAACATTGGGGTGCATGTATCTTTTTGAGCTAGAGTTTTTGTGTTTCCCACAGATATACTCTGAAGTGGGATTGCTGGATTATATAGAGACTCTATTTTTATTTTAAGGAACCTCCATATATTCTCCATAGTGGTTGTACCAATTTACATTTCCACCAGCAGTTTGGGAGGATTGCTTTTCTCCACATCCTCTCCAGCATTTATTATTTTTAGGCTTTTTGATGATGGCCATTCTGATCAGTGTAAGGTACCTCAGTGTCAAATTGCAGTTTTGATTTGCATATCTCTGATGATAGTCAGCAATGCTGAACATGTTTTCATGTGCCTGTTAGCCATGTGTATGTCTTCTTTGGAGAAATGTCTATTGAGGTCTGGAAACCTCAAATTCTTGACCATTTACTGGCTGGTCAGTTTGATAGAGTGAGACAAGAAAATTAATAACTTGTTTCCTCCAAAACTAACTCTTCCACAGGGCTTCACATTTATTCATTTCGAACACCTTAAGGCTTCTTCTCGACTCTGTTTTTTCCTGGAGATATTTCTGCTGATTCACAGTCAACATTTCATTTAAAACATTCTTTCTTCTACCTTTTGCCCCTTGAAAGCCTTATCTCATTAATCCATATTCTCTTTCACTGTGCTGCCTAAGGCTATGAATGGCAAACACCATTGGCTGTCTCCTTAACAGTGATTTCCTCATAATTGCTAACAGAGCTCTGCTTTCTTTCTTTCTTCTTCTTCTTTTTTTTTTTTTTTTTTTTTTTGCTGAAAATATGTACAGACCTAAAGTAATGGATCATAAATGGGTTAGGTCAATCGTGGTTACCTTAGGACCTCCCATTCCAGATTACCTTGCAACTAAGCATGTCATGTAACTCAGGGAAAAGATATTATTTGCTGCATTTTTAAGGGATGTTGGAAAACTATTGGAAAAGTCTGCCAGAAAGTGTAGCTTCTGGGAAAGATTTAGCTTGCCTAAAGAGATGTACTGCCTCTCCTAATATCTTCCTGATTTAAAGGAAGAGGTGATGGACTGCCTATTGGGAAGATGTTGAAAAATCTGCAAAAACATTGGCAATAGTCAGTACTCTAACACTAGCAGTAAACTAGCCCTAAACTCCCTATGTGAGAAATTCAATCCCTATTTTGAAAAAAAAAATATAGTGGAAGTGTTTTGTAATTTGCAGCCAAATGCATTTGTAACTGATTCACTTCCTTTCTTCTGTGTGCTTTAATTATCCTATTAATATATTGTTGTGCATATGTTTAACTGCTACAACTAGAATGAAATGACTAATATTAAGGAAAATTATTTATATAAATAAGGTAAAGTCTGAACTTAGCACATGGGCAGTCTGAACTCAGCACATGGGCAGCAGTTAATTATGCATTTTGTAGCACAGTTAAATTTTATTAAGCCTTTTAAAAATATTTACCATATAATCTTCTAGTTCCTTTATATAAATTCACTATTTATTCTCTAAAACCAGCTGATATGCAGCTACTATTATTTTATTCTCATTCTCATAAGGTCACATATGTTTAAGTGCAAAGCCAAGTCTGGGCCCAAAGTCTGAACTTTTAATAATCATGCTACACTATCACTTGATGAAGAGTTCAATTTTCCAATTTGGAAATGATTTTTTTACACACATATATATACCTGGAAAACATACATATATGCCCACTTTCACATACTCAATACAACAGCAACAAAAAAATCTCTTTACTACACATGATAATCAGTTTAACAAATGGTCATTCTTTGCCAGGAAGTCCCTGTTTTGGTAGCTGTGGTACATTGTTGAGTCCCCTTCCCATTGAAAAGATTAATTTCAGCATTTCTTCTCAAAGGCTAGCTAAAACCAGAAACTACCACAATTCTAACTACTAGATTGTTTTAAAACGAAGCCAGTCATTTTATATAAAATAAGATTTGACCTGAATCTTGACCCTTTTTGGACTGAAACCAAACCTCAGCTTTTCCAAAGCTTTGAAAATGAACTTTGGGTTGGCTTCCTCCCCTTTGTTTTTCTACACCTCTTCACTTTGGGTTTATCCGGGCTGAAAAACTGAAAGACCAAAATACCAGAGGGAAGACGCCTTCCAGATCCAGCAGAATCAATACTGGAAACCTAAGAAGAAAACCTGTTGGCTTTTTTAAAAATGTTGTCTAGTGTTGTTTCTAAAATCATTATTATTTAAATAGAAAATCAGATGTTTCTTTGCCTAATAAAACATACCATTATTTTCTTACAACAAAATAAAATTCTGGACTATCTCACTAGCAAACTGATAGTAAAGTGATTAGAGTCCTTCCAAACAGGACAAGCTTTACCTGGGCAAGACATCTCATCTAGCCATCGAAGATGAGACCAATCAGGGTACCTACAACTAGGGCTAACATGAGTTTTCTATAAGTTGATGCTTGTAAAACAGCATCATCATTATCTTCATAGCAGCAGCTAACACATAGTTCTACTGTATGTCAGGCTGTATTCTATGTGTTTTCTGTGTATTAATTTTGTCTAGTCCTTATAACAATGCTATAAGATAATTACTATTATCATTATTTTAGGAGCAAATTGGAGAAGACTGATTAAATAACCTACTCAAATTCATTGTTTAAAAGTGATAGAGGGGATTCAAACCAGGCAATCTGACTTCCAGGTTCATGCTTTCTATCCATGACACTGCTCCATGCTTTCAGAAACAATCTTTCTTAAGGTCTTCAAAATAATATGTAAATAACTCTTCAAATTAAATAAAATATCAAAGCAGGTTAAATATATTCAACATAAACAATGCTTGGGCAAGTGTTTGCATATTTCATTTTGCTGAAATAAAAATATGTAGTCTTAAAAGAATTTAGGCAGGTCATCTGTGCAGAAGCATGTAGATATGCATATATCCATTTTTCTAAAGGTGAAATTCCCTGGTAGTTCAGTCAGTAAAGAATCTGCCTGCAGTGCAGGGACCCAGGTTCAATCCCTGGGTAGGGAAGATCCCCTGGAGAAGGAAACGGCAACCCACTCCAATATTCTTGCCTGTAAAATCCCATGGACAGAGGAGCCTGGTAGCCTACAGGCCATGGGGTTGCAAGAGTCAGACATGACTTAGCAATTAAGCCTCTGCAAAGACAAAATAACTAATCAGTTTTATGTTCTTCATTAAACTTTTTGAGATAATTGCAGATTCACCTACAGTTGTAAGAAATAACATAGAGATCCCATGTACCCTCTACTTAGCTTCACCCAAAGGCAGCATTTTGCAAAACTATGGTGCAGTTCACAGCCAGAATATTGTGATAGATTATATTATATGATATATATTGTATATATATATTTTTAAGATACAAAACATTTCCATCATCATACGAATCCTTCATGTTGCCCTTTTAGAGCCACTTTCACTACCCTCCAACTTCCCGCCACTTAACTTCAAACCACTAACCTGTTGTTTCTTCTAAATTTGTTGTATGCAAATTTCCTGAAGTTTCCACAACTATAAAGCAGCTAATTAATTTTATGGGATTTTCAATTTTCCTTGTGTTTTTTATATCCTTAAGTTGCTTACTGAAATTCCTTAATGGATGAGAGTGGGCACAAGTGTGAATAATGAGACAAGTGGCAGCATCAGTAAAATATATACAAGAGGGGCTCTTTCTTGTTTTTCTTCACCAATATTCTTCCTACATTTAATGTCTGGTTTCAAGAACAGTTTTGTGATTTATAAGTGTGAAGTACTTTTTTTAAAAGACTTCATTTTCCAAGAACTCTTACCCATAAACTTTCATTGTAACACCACCATATATCTGCCAGTTTACATTGTCTTTCATAAATGAAGGAAGCACTGTCTGAAAATGTCAAAAAGAAGTCCATCTATCCATAATGGAAGGAACCTAGATTACTAAAGAGTTTGCAAAGAAGGATTAAGCCTTCATATAGAACAGGACCAACAAATCCACACACAATGCACACACAACTTCTGTTAGAAGTTAACACCTTACTTGTGAGAGCTGGAGCCATGCTGGATTTATTGCTTTATAATATTTACCATTACTGATTCTTGTAGTGGTATTTTACTATCATTTATGAAATATTAATAAGCTTGCATGATCTTTATAATAGAAAATAATACTTTTAAACAAAACTATGATGAATTTATTTTCCTTGTTCTATGCCACAGAGGTTGTTCTGAAGAAGGAAATATGTAAATGTATATCATTACATAGGATGTATGTATGTTTGTATCCTGACCTTTCTGTGTATTATATTCTGAAAAAAATATTGTGCAAATACTTACTAGGAAAGAGTAATTATTTTATTTATTATTGCATAAAATCACTCTTGATTTTATGAATAGGAAAGTAAAATTCAATTATCTTGCATATAGTGCTGATGAAAAGTTGCTTTGTAGACTGTAAAATCTTATTTCTCAAAGATTTTAGTTAGATGAAACTTTACTGGCATTGCATAAGTTACATTACAAAGGTGGAGTGCTGGAATTAGCAAAAAAAAAAAATTTGCAAGAAAATGGAATCACTCTGAATTTGTTTATATTTGATAATAAACTATCCTCACATTTTCTTGGTCTTCATTCCTGTTTGAGCAACTCAGATTTGCACTGTTCTTCCTTAATACCTCTTTTCTAGAAGCTAAATCTAGATTTAGCTTTGTGCTTTGAACTAGGTTGGTGAGTAGTTTTTAAAAAGTCAATTATATTGATAACATTTTTCTTTTCTACCTCTCCCTCTATACTAATTCTTTAAACATCTTTGCCCGTTGCTGTCTGAAAAGATAGCTGTAACATGCACAAAACTATTACTAATATGATCTAATCAGCTGATTCTGAGTTCCCATTAGTGACAAATATTGCCAATGGGATACAGTAAAACAAAACAAACAAATAACAAAAAAAAAAACACCCTGAGAGTTGTGAACAAACAGATTTCTCTAGAGGGACCCATTTTCAAAGATCTTTGGAAACCCCAAGCAAAATACTTATCAGGAAAATGCAAATGCTCTAAGTAATAATATACAATTTCATTATTCTGAATATTCTACTGATAACCAATATCCTGCAGCCAGTCCATTCACACACAGTTACTCCCACCTTTGGCAAGAGCAGTTACAACATCTGCACAGCATTAAAGGGTATGGTAAATGCTTCCTCTTCTCTTCAAAGGCAGTTTTGTTTCTTTGTTTTTTAGGCCTAGATAATATGAAGGCAGTCATTTGAAATGTATACAGCCAATTCTTTGTTTAAATCTGGAAGTTGGCACATGGCAAATTTGCTGATTTGTTAGCTCCCTCTTTCTCCCTTTGATATTTCGAACATGATATTCACAGGTTCAAGGGAAGAAAAAAAAAGTTACCTTTCTTTTATCTACATTCTAGTTGCTAGCAAGTAGATGACCAGCAACTCGAGTCTCCGTAAGCTAATAGACATATTTGATTAAAGTTCATTTAAGCTTTTCCCAAGAAGTGCTCTGTGAAATGAAGCAAACAGGAGAATATCCATCTGCTTGGGTTGACTTACCACCAGCCTCAGCAAATAGAGGTGAAATCCTCATTAAGACTATCAAACATAGTTTTTTGCTCCCTTATAATTAGGTCACCATTCAGAACAAAAGAAACATGAAGTTTACATAGTTTACAATCCTGGCAAACTGCACATTTGCTCAACCTTATTACCCCTCCACAAAAAAATTTTTGAGAGGTGCCAGTGGTCAGACTGCAAGTGGGTATAGTGGGAAAAAAATCAAACTTGCTTGATTCAGAATCAAGTGTAAACACATTACATGAAGTGCTCAAGGTGATCTAACAGCTCACCTTATCCCTCTACTGAACTTCCTCTTGATCCCTAGTATCCCTGAGTCATCATCCCCAGTTCTGTAGGAACAGATGAGCTCCTGGTTCTCCTATCCACGGGCAACTCAAAGTTCTGTTAAAGCTAATTTAAGAAACATGTAGAATACAAAAGAGGCATCTGGGAGTGTGTGTGTGTGTGTGTGTGTGTGTGTGTGTGTGTGTGTGCTGGCATCCATTAAAATATATCTATTCATTCAAAAGTGCCCCCGTTGCAAGGGGAATATGCTGGTGAATTCCCATGTTTCTGTTTACTTGTTTAACTAACTATTAAGTGACATAATACTTGCCTGTAATGTCTCTATGTGTATTATGAATGACATAATGATCATAATTCTCAGTTTTAAAAGCCCTCTGTCTGAGAGCTTTTTTTTTTCCCTTTGTGAAAACTAAAACAGTTCACTTCGCTACATGCTCTATTGGGATGACTGACAATTGATGAAAACATACAAAGCTCCCACAAATAATTTTAATTTCCATCCAAAATAAAAATGTGTTAACTCCTCATGCCTATAACAAAAATATTTTCATAATGATACTGTTTACACAGATTTAATCAGTTGTGTCACTGGGGTACAGCAAAAACAGCAATGTGACCTGCTGAGATTTCGCACCAGATTGCGATTTACAATCAAGGCAGCAAGAGCCACTGAAGTGCATAGCTCTCGCCCCAATTACTAATTAATCAGACCCGAAGAGGTCTCCGTAAAAGGCACTACAGCCAGCTGTGAATCCAGTAAATTTAAAGGACTCCTCTAATTTTTTAAGGAAAGGTGACCCAAGGAGGCTGAGCATTACCTGGTACCTGTCTCCTACACAAACTCATCGAATCCATTCCATGGGAGGTTTACTCGTCTTTGCACCACTCCCTTTTTAAATGCTCTGAATACAAAATTTCACACTATGGCAGTAGCCCAGCATCATTAAAATGTCAGTATGCTGGGTTCTGTATAAAAACAAGTGACTGGCTTGCTTTTTTGAGTTTCCGTATCTGTACGAGTCTTTTTCCTTCTTCTGCAGTTATAGAAAATGAAGGGGTATAATAGGTAAGTGTATTTTAAAAGTTTGTTGGAAATTATGGAAAATAGCAATCAGTGTAATTCAGTTCAGTCCAACTTCTACCCAACTTCATCAAACGAAAAATATACTTGATCCCTTTCACGTGGCGATCAGATAATAGAAAGCCTCTAAAGTCAACCTTCTTTGACAAAGAAAGATCCCAACTGAGTAGTTTAAAAGAAAACATGCATTGCCAATTTGTTTATTTTACCCGTCTTTAAAATAATGAGGTGGAATCTCATTTTTCTTCCTTTACTGGATACCTCCTCTGCGAAGAGCATTCCCTTTGAAGTAATGGTAACCCTGGACCTAAAGGAGATCTGCCAGATGAAGACACAAAATGAAAATCAGGCTCCTGAGTTCAGATTCTTGGGTACAGCCTGACGAAAGGAAACTGAAAATGATTCAAGTCATGTTGCATTAACCACCACGCATGCGCCTATGCAATCTGTCCTAACCCACAGCGCCGGACCTAAAGGAAGGCATATTCGTGACCTCGTATGTATGCAAGAAAGGCTATCAACTGTAGAACTAGAGACTGTTTTATTGGAGACATTGATTTCCCAGGCTGTCCCTTTTGCTTGTAAGGGATCTCTGGAAACTGCCAGGAAACACTGTGTCATAAAGTAGATCATGCTCTGTAGAGATGTGTGATAACTGGAGTTTTGCATTCTTAACCAAGAGACGCATCACATAAATCATAACTATGACAAAAAATTAGGCCATAATAGGCAAACGCAGCAGCCACTATAAGAATGTAAAACAGTTCACTTATCCTTCCGGTCCTCAATGCACACTGATTATGGATCAGATTGACGAAAGATCACAAGCTTTTTAGTCCTCCTCCGCCGCTAAGAGGTTGTGTGACCCGGCGTAAACCTGTTCATCTCTCTCCTTCTCTGTAAGCTAAATACGCCGAACTACCTGATCGCTGAGGTTCTTGATGGTTTCAATACACTGCACATCTACAAGGAGACATGTATATTAAAAATTACCAACTACGGTATGTATCAATTCACTATTTAATACCTAATCAGTTCAGTTCAGTTCAGTGTTTATTTTCTTGGCACATAGAGGAGATATGCATAATCCAGATCACTTACAAAGTAGATGAGGTCATAGGACGGGACTGTTACTCCCCAGAAATGCCATCTTGTGTGTTTCCTTAGTAAATATCATCGTAAGAGAGTCTTTCCTCAAGGCATCACATTTTAAAATATGTGAATGTCAGAGGCAACAAATCTAAGATTTTATAGGATTGAAACTAAAGAATATCTTTAGTCGTTAAATATACCAATCACCTCTTCCTGCAATTTAGAAAAATTACCTGAAAAGTGCATTTAAATATTAGAAATTCTATAATATGTAAAGCATATGTAAAGCACATGGTTTTTCCAATAGTCATGTATGGATGTGAGAGTTGGACTGTGAAGAATGCTGAGTGTCAAAAAATTGATGCTTTTGAACTGTGGTGTTGGAGAAGACTCTTGAGAGTCCCTTGGACTTCAAGGAGATCCAACCAGTCCATCCTAAAGGAGATCAGTCCTGGGTGTTCATTGGAAGGACTGATGTTGAAGCTGAAATTCCAATACTTTGGTCACGTGATGTGAAGAGCTGACTCATTTGAAAAGACCCTGATGCTGGGAAAGATTGAGAGCAGGAGGAGAAGGGGATGACAGAGGATGAGGTGGCTGGATGGCATCACCAACTCAATGGACATGGGTTTGGGTGGACTCCGGGAGTTGATGAAGGACAGGGAAGCCTGGCGTGCTGCAGTCCATGGGATCGCAAAGAGTCAGACACGACTGAGCGACTGAACTGAACTGAAAGCATATATGAATGGTAGGTTTTAAAGTCATATTCACCACCATAAACCATAATAGATTGGTATACCAAATTGGTTTTCCTTCCTTCTTAAACCTAAAGGGGGCATTTGGTTCTGTTTCTTACTATTTCTTCTGTGCAGAGTGGGAAAACTGCCCGATGTTTCTTTCTGCTCTAGTGATTCATGAGGATGATACTTCAAATGTGTAAGGTGTGTGACAGTCAATAAAGCATATTTATCATTTAATTCTATGAGATGGTTGGATTAAATGTTACTGTCTCCATCTTATAAATGAGGATAAGAAGTTTACAGAGGTCAAAATTGGACAGAGTGTGAACGTCTGGGCTAAACTGAGATTTTGAAGTTCAGGCTGCTTCACCACCTGCTTCTCCTGGGATCAGAGGATACACTAAACCAAAGGGTGGGAGTGGATCTAGGGGTGAAGTACATTCCTAGGCACCTGTTCTGGGCTTGGTGCTTTTCATGGGGTCACAGTAACTCCTCGCAACCCCCACCGCATTAGCTTCCATTCTTTCCATAATCTCTCCACGTTCCACATTCCAAAATAGGGAAGAATGAAAACTGTTTGAAACAGGATGAAACATACAATAAGCCACATACAACAGAATGTAAATAATATATCTGTGACAAGGAACACATTGCCCGTTTTTTGAAAAGGTAGAAAGTTAAAATAACCTCTGGGTGCCGTCGTATGGAACTGTAGGTAGAAACGGATGGAACTGAAGCAGTCAGTGGTGTCTTCTTTTCTACCAGGAGAATAAGCAAACAGCAGGTTCCTTGCTGTGTCCAGCTCTAGCAGTGAAATGACTATTGTTAACAGGAGGGAAACCAGCTTTTGCAGGCATGTTCTAAACACAGCTTTGCCATAGATAGATTGAAGGCAAAAGCAGAAAGGTGGTTTTTCCCACACAATCTATATTAAAATGTTTTTGGCTATCAACCAGAATTTTTAATGAGTAAAGCGAGTTATATATCATTGTGAACGTGTTAAACCATTCTAAAGCACATTTCATAAAGCAAATTACTGGTCTGCTTTGCTTCCCTTTGCTCTCCACATCAAAAAGAGTTGGAAGTATTTTGAAACTTTGCTAACTACAGATAGAGGGTCATTCTGAAGTATGACTTAATAAAGTAAAATGCTTCAGCCATTTTTATGTACGGCTCTCTCTTTTTTTTTTTTTCCTGCTAAAAAAAAATCTTTAAAGAATGCTAAAACTTCTGTCGAATGAAGGCAACTGGGTTTGGGAAGTACAAGGGAAGAGAAGTCACTCTTCTGCAGTCTTCCTGGCCCTGAACAGTGTCTGACCAACTCCCAAGAAATTTCCTGACAAATTTAAAGGAAGCACAGCACTTCCTTGGTGGCATAGCGGATAAGAATCTGCCTGCCAATGCTGGTGACATGAATTCGATCCCTTTTCTGGGAAGATTCCACATGCCACAAGGCAACTAAGTCCATGAGCCACAACTACTGAAGCCCGTCTACCCTACACTCTGCTCCACAACCAGAGAAGCCTCTGCAATGAGAAGCCCGCACATTGCAACTAGAGAAATCCCACACACAACAACAAAGACCCAGCACAGCCAAAAATTAAATAGGAATAAATAATAAAATAAAAATGAAGGAAGCATAGCCCAGAATGTCATGGAACACAGTAGGTAAAGCATTATCTTTCCTCCTCACACCTATTTCTGTGCTCCTTGCCTTGGTTTGATTAGCATGTTGTTTAATGTGCTCTAAAACATCTCCTCATACTCATCTTTTATTCATGAGTTTCCCTAAAACCATTTGAATGCCTCAAGATGAGAGTATATATGTTGTGCTCTGAACACAGAATCCAAATTGGTTTCTACATGTCCTTGCTTTGCAGCAGTTTGACTAGTAATGTTGTTGGTCAGGTTGCTTTGTGTTGTGACTGCTGCCGCTGCTGCTGCTAAGTCGCTCAGTCGTGTCCGACTCTTAGCGACCCTGTGGACTGCAACCCACCAGGCTCCTCCGTCCATGGGATTTTCCAGGCAAGAGTACTGGAGTGGGTCGCCAGTGCCTTCTCCATGTGCTGTGGCTAAGGCTTAATAAATGAGCCTATGATTTTTCATATAAAAATACTGCATGCTATAGTAGGAAACCATACAGAGTGATGGTGTAGCATTAAAAAGGATTAAAAAGGAATAAAATAGTCTTTGGCTAATTTGAAAGACGGACTATGCACTTAAAAGGAATTTGATACCAATTCATATTTGACAACTTTATGTAAAAATCAAACATGAGGCTATTTTTATTTCTTATTCTGTCAAGTGCTCAGCTATTCCCACAACACTGGTGGGGGTAGAGTGGGGAGAGAGTCTTTAAACTCTTCTACCCCTCAACAACATAACAGGGAACTGAAATGCACATCTGTAAATAAATGCATCATTAGTTTCTCATCAATTTGTAAGCTTCGCTTGATGTATGGCTAAAATAATCCCACAAGGAAAACTAAAGAAGTGCTTAGTTCCAAGCACATGCCACATAGATGAAGGAAGGGGGGCTGGTGGGTGGGGACCAAATTATTTAAATGAAGAATTTTGCAGATGCTAGAAATATCTTTTACAACAGTCCAGAATGGGGAGCTATTTTAAGTACAGAGCTACCAGTGTATTCATTAACAGGGTAGAGCTCCGGACCTGTTAAGGAGCACAGTGAAACCACTAATGACGCACCTGAGCGGTAACAGGTTGTCATTAGACCAGCATCTGCTCTCATCAGAGTTAATTATTCAGTTGCTTTGTTTTCCAAGTAGGTGTCTGGTAAAATTTAGCAGAATCTTAATTAAAACACATTTTCAAACTCCTTGGATGCTCATCTCATCTAAAGAAATCAAGACAATTTCCACCATAAACATCAAGCTTCAGTTGAGCTATCAAATGGAAGAAGGAACTCAGCCAATATAAGTTGTTAGGTATTAACTATTGGGATGCCTGGAGCATGCAGATGAGGAAAACCTACCTTGAGAAACAATCTGCTTTCCCCAAACCACCAACTAGCTATAACACATAGTCAAATGACAGCAATATCTGAGACCCCTGATTTACCTTCACCAAGTCATAGAGAGGGCTGCCCCAGTCCTCAGCAGTAAAGAATCTGCCTGCAGTGCAGGAGTCACAGCAGACAGACCCAGGTTCAGTGCCTGGGTCAGGAAGACCCTTCGCAGAAGGGCATGGCAACCCACTCCAGTACTTTTGCCTGAAGAACCCAATGAGCAGAGGATCAGGCTACAGTCCATGGAGTCGCAAAGAGTCAGACAAAACTGAAGCAACTGAGCAGCAGCAACAGCAATAATACCAAAGCTGAAATAAGTATATGAGCTTGGGACATCCAAAAAGACAATGTGAGCTTATCTTATCTTTGAACTAATCATTTACACATAAAAAGATGACATATAAATACATATCAACTTCAATATTTGAAATATTTTTTTTAATGGAAATACTTCCCCAAATGACCACTGCTTGCAATCAGCTACTTATGAGGACACCAATAAAGATCCCAATTAAAACTGTTGTCAATATCAATATGACCACTACAAAATATGAAAATTTGAATAATGAGTAGAGAATGATCATTGCCTTTGATTTATGACTACTACAGTACTTAGAAAACACCTTGCTGAAGTGATTGGAATAAAGGATAAAGAAAACAAAAATAATCAGGAGAACAAAGTCCAGAAATCTTTATGGCAGTAATTAGAGTGAATGCTGTCATCCTCTTCCCTATAGTGGGGGAGGGCCATGATTTTACCTTGAACCTCTAGTATCCATGACACTGTCTGGATAGACAATAGGCATTCAACAAAAAAGATTCTTTGTATGAAGAAATGAATGAATATTATTTGCATTCTGCTATCAAAGTGAGGATGAGGTCACCATATTCCATAAAATTTGAACCTAGAACTCCCAGAAAAAGAAAAACAAATATTGACTAATTATTGTTATCAATTCTGATTGCCATATGGGGTTTGTTGAATAGGTATCTAAATATTGCAGTTCGCATATGGATTATTTAATGAACAAAGTCATGGAGTCATGAAGATAACAGTGACGTTATTAAGAAAGTAAATTCCATCAGTAATGAAAATATGTTTAGTTCATCTATCCAATGAACTATAAAGGGTATATAGGAGTTTGGGATTCTCCAGTTCCTCCTCACCAAGGAATAGATGATAACCTTCAACTGATATGACTAAGGGACATTTTATGCAACATTTTTATATTAATATAG
This sequence comes from Odocoileus virginianus, assembly GCF_023699985.2. NCBI lineage: Eukaryota > Metazoa > Chordata > Mammalia > Artiodactyla > Cervidae > Odocoileus > Odocoileus virginianus. Next base: position 7,426,148 of record NC_069703.1, on the reverse strand, counting down.
TTCTTATTGCTTTAATTCAGTACAATTTGATTGCCCTATCATGGCTGTTTTTCAATTGAAGGCCTGTCTTATACTTTGATTTAGCACTTGCTCAGTGCTTAGTCTTTAGGAACTGAGTTTTTCATGAGGGACTGTTGCTCTGCACACACTAGCTGTGGAAGGGCAGTTGGGTTACTGCTTCTTTCACATGTAGAATCAACCCTCTGCCTCTAGCTTTGGTGAATGCACTCTCCTCCACCTGGGAGTTATACACCATTAATCAGGTTGCAGGCTAAGCCTCTGTAATAAATGGACCCCAAAGAGTAAATTGAGAAAGACTGACATTCTATTTCTCTTTTAAGCACCAGACTAGAAATAGATGGAAAGTTCTGACTAGTGGCACAGCTCTGCTCCAGGAAGTTATTCAACTCAGTTAACCTTTATCTTGTTCCGCCCCAGTCTCCTAGGGCATCATTGTCATCTGCTTGATTAAGCTGGGTCATGGTCACATCTCCAGCACATGGGATAGAAGTGAAAAATCAAATGGGATAAAGCAATTTCTTTTTGTGTAAATGACAAAGTGGAACATGTTGTGCACAAACAGAACACATCACCTGAGTGTACATTTCATTGACAAGAATTTAATCTCATTGAACCACCTAGCTGAAACAGAGGCCAGGCAAAGTACCCTATAGCAGGACAATCATATGGTCGGCCAGATGTTATGTTTTAAAAAGTGGGTAATGGATTTTGGTGAATAGCTAACATATCTAGAGGGAAATAATCTGAAGCAAAAAATCAGATTGGGTTCACCTGCTTTTAGTTGAAAGTCTCTGTTCAGTCAGTTCAGTCACTCAGTCATGTCCAACTCTTTGTGACCCCAAGGAGTGCAGCATGGCAGGCCTCCCTGTCCATCACCAACTCCCAGAGCTTGCTCAAACTCATGTCCATCAAGTTGGTGATGCCATCCAACCATCTCATCCTCTGTCATCCCCTTCTCCTCCTGCCTTCAATCTTTCCCAGCATCAGGGTCTTTTCAAATGAGCCAGTTCTTCCCATCAGGTGGCCAAAGTATTGAAGTTTCAGCTTCAGCATCAGTCCTTCCAATGTATATTCAGGACTGATTTCCTTTAGAATTGACTGGTTTGATATCCTTGCAGTCCAAGGAACTCAAGATTCTTCTCCAACACCACAGTTCAAAGCATCAGTTGTTTGGCACTCAGATTCCTTTGTAGTCCAACTCTCATATCCGTACACAACTACTGGAAAAACCATAGCTTTGACTAGACTGACCTTTGTCGGCAAAGTCTCTGCTTTTTAATATGCTGTCTAGGTTTGTCATAGCTTTTCTTCCAAGGAGCAAGTGTCTTTTAATTTCACAGCTGCAGTCACCATCTGCAGTGATTTTGGAGCCCAAGAAAATAAAAGTCTGTCACTGTTTCCCTTGTTAACGATGAACATCGCTGTTAATGGAACTCACATAATGAATGGGAGTCTTCCATGTAAGCAATTCCTGTATATTACCATTCAGCAGCTCCTGTCTAATGGCACCTTCAGGCATTAGAGATAATCACTTTCCAACCAATATCAAGTGGGAAACCTTATGTTGCTAAAGAAGTCATCAATCAGGTCTACCTTTTATCCTAGTTCTTGGAAGCATGAAGTAACCCTAGGTGCAATTGGATAATGCACTTCCATTTCACAGATGCGAAAACTAAGTGAGAGATGATACAGTGACAGGAAATGATGTCCTGTGGTCCTCACGTCCAGTATTACTCAGGAGAGTCTGGAGGTCCAGGTTCTAGGCTTAGCCACTAACTCCTCCATGGTTGAGTGAGTTACTAAGTTTTTCTGTATGAATTGAAAGGCTCCTTTTGGGAAACCAAAGCCTATAAATTCAGTGGCTTAACCAAAGCTCACACAGCTAGAGTCTCTAAGTTCCCATCCAGGGCTTTTACTTTCTCCTACAACACCCTGGAATCATATTAACAACAATAGGCTCTCAACAACTATTTTCTGAATAAATAGATGAAAGATAGTGAGCCAATGTTCTAGGATGGGTAATATGCCTGGTATAATCTTGTATGTCTGGTAATCACTCAGAGTGCCCCTATTTACTCCCCAAATTATGCAACTTTAGACAATAAAAATTACATATTAAACATAATGGCGAGAGTTTTCTCCTTAAATACTACTGAATAATCATGCTTGTTTAGGGTTAAGCATATTCAGGCCTAAATAAAAGTCTCCAGAACTTTTATAGTTTAATTTCAAAGCCATGTCCCATGTAGTGAATACAGATAAGTGCTGAAGTTAAGTCTGTGTATCACTAATTACTATGAACTCTAAAGCGCTGTCATTATTTTAGAACAGAAATGGAAGCCTCCGTAGTCCTCAGCTGCTCGAGGCCGAGGCAAAGGTGAATATTAGAGAAGCATGAGTCACTGGGCCATCCTCGGCATAAACGCGTTTACAGTTTAGTGAACAACGTAGCACATATATCGGGATCATAAAGTGCCCAACTACGACTGAACAGATCCACACAATAGCATCTGTATAGGTTGAGTTGAAAATAATGGAGCGTTTCATGGAGAAGGGGTGAAAAGTCAAATAATTCTATCACAGAAGTCCTCCTGGAAGAAGTGATTTGAGCTGGGCTACAATAAGAGAACAGGTGACAGCCCACCTTGGCTTCAACCAGAGTGACTTGGAATTTATCAACGTTTTGTTTGCAGTTTCTGGAAAAAAAAATCTTTTGAAGAAATAATAAGCTGCCAAAAAACATTCTACCATGTACTGAATGATCTCAGAAGTCTCTTTCTCTCATTCTTTTAAGATTAATGTTGTATTATTTTAGTCCACTGAAATGGCATAACATCAGGCTGGGGAGCCAGATGAAAACCAGGTCAAATATGGAAGACTGGCTAAGGCATGACACAGTGAAATACCAGCACATTGGCCTCGGTCTATTTTTCTATGATTACAATTGTTCCCTTCTTATGTACTATATTCCTTATACAGCTTGTGAGTTCTAGTTCCCTTCTAATGAAACAAAATGAAAATTAAGGCACATGTCCCAAGAAAATATTGCATTTGTATAGAAATGCATAACATTTTTCATATAGTCTAATATGCTTTGGCATATCCTGTAAATCTTGTCACTAAAAATTAATTAGAATACAAAAACACAGTCTATAAAACTGAATTAGGCATACTCCAGAATTTCCTTTTTTTTAAATAAAGTTTGAAAGTTAATAGTGATTGGTGGATCCCTCATGATAACACAGAGATTTGTAAAACAGGAGTAATCATACTTTCACTCAAAGCATTGTCCAGTCCCTTTCTTATTATGGACATGATCTTAGACCTGCTAAAGTTGTAAGTTTTTCAAAAATTATTTCCACTTCTAGACTCAAAAGACCTGTGTGTGTGCATGCTTAGTCGTGTCCGACTCTTTGAAACCCCTTGGACTGTAGCCCACCAGGCTCCTCTGTCCATGGAATTTTCCAGGCAAGAATACTGAATTGAATTGCCATTTCCTACTCCAGGGGATCTTCCCGGCCCAGGGATCAAACCTGCATCTCTTGTGTCTCCTGCATTGGCAGGCAGATTCTTTACCACTGCACCACCTGGGAAGCCAATGACTCCAAGAAAAAGATGTCACATCTGGAGGCCACACCTAGTGTAATGCAAATGCTGATATTTAGTTTTAAGAACATTTTCCACAACTTGTACATTTCACTCTTTACACCATTCTTTTAGTATTTTAGCTTACAGTTGGAATTCCATAGGTTAAATGCTTTCTAAAGAGCTGAGAGCTTTTAACTTGCCATTGTGGATTTTCTTTTTTTCATTTCTCCTGTCCTCCCATCTTTCCCCTCCTTCTTCCCTTCCTTTCATTTCTTTTCCACCTCTCTCCTTCCTTCCCTCCACAAATGTTACCTAAATACTTAACATGTGCCAGGTACCCTGCTAGAAACTAGTGTTATATAATGAATGAGACAGTGTCTGCTTGAATTAAGCTTAAAATCTACCCATGAAATAATTTGCAATTATTTCTATTTTTGTATGGAGTAGTAGTGCAATTTCAGGATATGAGGATTTAAAAATTGTCATTCATCAATTATTTAATCTCTAAATTTTGGGGAAATCGCTAAGGTTTACTCAAAGGAAGGCTTCCCCGATGGCTGAGCAGGTAAGGAATCTGCCTGCAATGCAGCAGACAGGAGACACGAGTTTGATACCTAGGTGGGGAAGATCCCCTGGAGAAGGAAAAGGCAATCCACTCCAGTATTCTTGCCTGGAAAAATCCCATCAACAGAGAAGCTTGGCAGGATAAAATCAATAGGGTTGCAAAGAGTCAGACATGCAAAGAGTTGGAATTTTTGAAGAATGGTTGCTTTGGGTCAAAGAAAAATTCTAAAAAAAATGCTTTTCATATTAATTCCAGATCAGCTAAAAGTCTTCTGAGATCAGGATTTAGGGGTGTACCCAATAGAGAGATCCTGTAACAGACATCCATTTGGACCCGTCCACAGCTTCCCTGTCTCCCAAAGTACTCCATGGCCAGAGCAACGGGAATATTCCTCAGCAGACCCTGAATTCACTATTGGGCTCAATATGGCAAATTTGTTTGTTCAGTTGATCTGGGTAGGCAGTGTGTCTCTCTACAACGGTTTGTGGAACTGTAATATTTTTATGAGTTAGTCAACATGAAAGAATAGATTATAAAACTGTCACTTCATACAATTAAGGGATAGGAAGAGAGAGAGAGGGAAAGAGAGAGGGGAAGAAAGAGAGAGAGAGGTTGCGCCAGAAGGGAACTGAAAATCCCCCCACGACAGATGGCTTGTGCCATTTTGAATTTAGTCTCCCTAAGGAGCAAACCCTTGTAGAGGCTATTAAAGCTTCTGTCTGCATGAGAAAATGCTGTTTCAATATTGATGGCTATGTCTATGTGACCTCCATTGAAAACAAAGTCATAGAGATTTACCCTTAATTCAGGAAGAGTGAAACAATGCTGTTGGAAGACTAAACTCACTCCTTGTCACATGCATCTCGGAGAGCGGATTAGAGCGACAGCAGGGTAACAAAACTGCATCACTCGCTACAAGATTTGCCTCTAGGAATAAAAATAAAATAGGCACATTACTCTTCAAAGACACATATTTTATTTAGTTGTTAAGAGTAGAGTGTTGGAATTTTTGAAGAACTGTTGCTATTTAATAGAGGTGAAAGTTTTAATGTGAATACTGCCTGTGTGAGCGTGTGTGTGCAAAGTTGGCGTGACACATTCTGCTCAAATTAGACTTCTAAATAACTAGTAACAGCTGTGGTGCTTCGAAATCGGTTTGATTTAAACGATGATGTCATGTGTTTATATAAGGAAAATAGGTGTAGTTATTGGATGGGAAAGTATATAACGATTTTTACCTAAAACAGACAGCAAGCCGGTACCTCCATTTAAAAGCTATAAATATGTACACCTAAAACTAAGTTACATGTTTCAACATCTTCACAATTTTTACCATCATGTATCATGTAAAGCTATGTATGTCCATATAGATAGATAGGCAGATAGCAGAGATAAGGATGCGTGCTGTGCTTAGTCACTCAGTCATGTACAACTCTTTGCAACCCCATGGACTGTAGCCCGCCAGAATAGACACACAAAAAAATATTTTGTGGCAGCAAAAAAATGATCAAATTCAAAATTGCAAGTCTTTATTCACTCATATTCCAGTATCTTGATTAAGATCCCTAGTGTATAGTTGGTGTGGACCCTTCACCCATGAAAACAAGACTTCAGGAAATAGCCAAGTGTGTAGAATTACATTTTTATTTTCCAAAGGCACACAAACAACAGAGGCTAGTAAATAAAACTTACTTAGAGAAGAGATCATAATGAATTTACTAATTATCTTTTCCCTCTGTAAACACTGGTCAAAGATTAATGTCAGGGAATGGATTTGCTTAAAATTTAGAAAAATGTAATACAATAAGCACAGTGAATTATTTTCTAGCCAATCTGATTGCAATAATTTAAGAACATGATGTTATTTGGGTGGAGCAAGGGATCAAATTTGAAAGTTAAGGATATAACGCAGGAAGTTTTTTCTCTATGCCTAGAGATTTGAAACCATAAGCAAGTCTGGATCTAATGTCTCTCTTCATACTCACAAAGATAGAAAAAGGGCAGTAAGAAGCACAATGTACTTACCTTGATATTATCTTTTAAGAGAGTAATTCATTTCTGCCAAAAGATTTCACTCACATTCTCAATGAAAAAAAGAAAGCTCAAAAATAATTATTCTTGTTTTGAAATTCAAAATATGGTTCTTTTAAATGCCTTTCCTTCCAAAGTCCTTGAAAAAAAGGAAGAACAGATTCTAATTCTGCATTCTTCCGAGGAAACCCATAATTTTTATTCTTTGCATTTCTTGTCTCTGAAGTTGAGGGAGTGAGTCTGATGCTAACACACATTTTTTTTCTTTCCCCCCAAAATCATCAGCACCTCTCATTTCAGCTATTAAGTATTTAAGGGCAAGTTGTTTGAGAATCTCTTCTGCTAATCCTGTGTGGGCTAAATTAAGTCCAAATTCTCAAAATGGCTTGTCATCTTAGAGAAAGAAGGAAGAAGTGTTTGAAGAGGACACTTAGAGAAAGAAGTGTTTCCAAAAGAAGTTATGGTGATACAATATGGTAAGCAAAAAAAAAAAAAAGTTTGCTATGTCCTATACTCGGCTGGAACATCTCCTGTATGGAGATATTTCACAAAGTGATTTCGCAAGCAAATGGTTTAATGCATGGCCAGCCAATTTAGCCTTTATTTTAAATATATTCTTTATGCATATAGATATTTTGAGATTGTGCCTTCTGGAATGATTACTGAAACCACATTGAAAAGTCATTATGCAGAAACATGGGTGTACAAATAGTTCATAGCTTAGGGGAACTATAAATAGAACTAACTGAATCTTGTTAAAGGGTTCATGTCCTGGTTATTTAAAAGAACTATTTTGGTGCCATTGATTAGCTATAACACTTCTAATTTGCATTTCACAAAAATAAAGTTAGAAAAACAATTACATTTGATTTTTGGAAAGAAAGTGATGAAAAATGCACAATTAGAAAATGAATTATGGTCTAATTCTTTTCCATTATGTAATAATTCCTTAATTCTGAGGAAATAATTTTTACAGATTCTAGAGATAAACTGCAATTGGGAAATATAGAAAATCTGGTTAGATGCCAAGAATTTCACTGATAGTTGTTTAGAATAAAGTAATTATTATCCCATGAATCATTCTAATATTGTGTCACAGTGTCAATTATGTTATGTTGTCATATAATTTTAAGTTTTTTAGGTGTCCCCATAAATTTGATCAAATAAAACAGCATGTTAGATTTAATAAAATTCCAACATCCTCATCCTAAGAAACAAAGCCTTTGAATAGTGATATGTTCAATTCCTCCTTTCAGGGAAATTTAAGTGACTAACAGTCTTTGTTTCAACAGACCTACTTAATTTTTCACAATTTTAGAAGAAATAAAAAAAATTCTTTGACACCTTTGGCAGACTATGAAACAGCATTGAGACATGGCTTACACTGAATATAGATACAGATATATGTACGTATATATGAAATATATGTATTATATGCATATATATGTGTGTGTGTATGTATATACATACATATTTCCTACTTTAACATTTTACACAATCATAACACCTATCCTAAGTAAAAACTATCTTGGTTTGGGATTAATGTGCACAACTTTATCCCTAAATGAGAAGTTCAGTTAGAAATACTTTCATCTAGAATCCAAAAACAATTTAGGGTCATGTGTAGTATTACTATCTGAGCATGGGAATGAGACCCTTGATCTCCATCTCTTCTTTTCCATGAACATTTAGATGTTGTGGACTCTGGGAGAAAGCGAGGGTGGGATGTTTCAAGAGAACAGCATTGAAACATGTATATTATCTAGGGTGAAACAGATCACCAGCCCAGGTTGGGTGCATGAGACAAGAGCTCGGGCCTGGTGCACTGGGAAGACCCAGAGGGATCGGATGGAAAGGGAGGTGGGAGGGGGGACCGGGATGGGGAATACATGTAAATCCATGGCTAATTCATTTCAATGTATGACAAAAACTACTGTAATGATGTAAAGTAATTAGCCTCCAACTAATAAAAGAAAAGAAAAAAAAAATTTAGATGCTCTCTTTTCTAACCCTCTGTCATTTTAGCTGCAAACAAGGGTTGTTGTTGTTGTTCAGTCTCTCAGTCCTGTCTGACTCTCTGTGACCCCATGGGCTGCAGCATGCCAGGCCTCCCTGTCCTTCACCATCTCCCAGAGCTTGCTCAGACTCATGTCCATTGAGTCAATGATGCCATCCAACCATCTCATCCTCTGTCACGCCCTTCTCCTGCCTTCAATCTTCCCCAGCATCGGGGTCTTTTCTAATGAGTTGGTTCTTTGCATCAGGTGGCCAAAGTATTGGAGCTTCAGCTTCAGCATCAGTCCTTCTAATGAATATTCAGAACTGATTTCCTTTAGGATTGACTGGTTTGATCTCCTTGCAGTCCAAGGGACTCTCAAGAGTCTTCTCCAACACCACAGGTCAAAACATCAATTCTTTGGCTCTCAGCCTTCTTTATGGACGAACTCTCATATCCATACATGACTACTAGAAAAACCATAGTTAATGGCAACCTAATTAATTAGTCAACAGTCTTATTTAAATTACATTAAGTGTACAAGCCCCCCAAAAGGAGAGTGGTTCATCTTTAAAAGGTCAAAAGAGATTGTGTTATAGTATTTAAGTAGAACTAGCAACCAAACTCCATGCCCTGTGAAACAATATGCACATGTAGGGCTAAGATATATGGTGGGAAAATTAAGTGCCAAACACTAGGAAAGATTTTTTTTTACAATATATGTCAAAGAAATAGTCATTTATCATCAGTTACTTAAATAAACCCAAAAGAGAGTATCTTGGGCTTTTATCCAAAAAGGAGGATCTGGTAGGGAATTGTAAAAGCTTCAAAACTAAGGAAAATCCATCTGAATGCATTTCAAATTAAACTGTTATGGGCTTGGTTTAGATGTGCTTTATTAATCCATATTAATGGATATTTATCACTTCAGTGATTATTTTCATAAATTAGATGGAGAATGGTTTTTCAAAAAGTGCACAATGAAGTTGGATCCATGTGAGGAAACAGAATGATAAAAAGATAATGTTCCTTTAAATGATACTGTCATATGGACAAACTTTAATCAATCAACAAGATATTCAATTAATCAGCAAATAATTATAAATACCCACCACGTGTTCAGGCTTCCTTGGTGGGTAAAATGGTAAAGAATCTGCCTACAATGAGGAAGACCTGGGTTCAATGCCTGGGTTGGAAAGATGGAGGAGGGCATGGGAACCCACTTCAGTATTCTTGCCTGGAGAATCCCCATAGACAGAAGAGCCTGGTGGGCTACAATCCACGGGGTCACAAAGATTGGACACAACTGAGCAACTAAGAACAGAACACACACACTATTTGTTCAACACCATGTTAAAAACACAGGGATACAATGTCATTATTATTTGTTCCTTCCAGGTCACCTCATTTTAAAAAAAAACAGCAACCATTTTAGCTTTAATGAGATCAGTGAAAAACCTGTTAATCACTCAATCGTGTCCAACTCTTTGTGATCCCATGGGCTGGTAGTCCACCAAACTCCTCCATCCATGGGATTTTCCAGGCAAGAATACTGGAATGGGTTGCCATTTCCTACTCCAGGGGATCTTCCTGACCCAGGAATCGAATCTGGGTCTCCTGCTTTACAGGCAGATTCTTTACCATCTGAACCACCAGGGAAGTCTGAGAACAGACAGTGACCCGGAGGATTCATCTCTGTGGTATTTTTAACCTGGAGGGCTGACTGGACCCTGGTTCTGAGTTATGCTGAATACTACAATATCCTTCAAGTAATTTACTTCTGCCTCATATAAAGTCATCTTTCTAATCCTTATAGTCAAAAGACTTATGATTCAGCTATCAATGAATCAGTAAACATACATGATTACTTATGTTCACCACTTTTGAAGGCATTTGGAAGAATCAGTCAGTTTAGATACAGTACACCAAGGTACAATGTGACATCCATCCTAACAAGCACAATCAGCATGTATGAACTAAGTAGCTACTATGTACCTTAGGAGGCACCGGAGGCAAGAGGTACCAAGGATTTATCCTTAGGATAAATGCCAAAAAATAGAATTTAAGACATGGGGAAAATGAAAGCACTGATGACAGGAAAAATCTAGGGATACTGAAGAACAGTACACTGATGGTAAACTATTTTCATTCAATACTCTTAAAATAAATCAGCTTCCTATATGGACCACCCTCAGGGGAAAAGCAGCTGATAGCTACTGACAAAGAAGTCTGTTGATAAGAAAGAAATTTTAGCTTGCTTTCTCTTTTCCCCCTCACAACTCAGCATTATCATTTAAAAGCACAAGTCTTTGAAGCTCTTGACCTTTAAGATCTAGGAAGCAGGAGCTTGATAAAAATGAAAGCCAGGGCATAGCCCAGGAAAGCTCAAGTCACTTGGAGAAGCTGAATGTCCGAGAAACTGCTAGATGGAGGTATCTTTACATGGGGACCTGGGGGCAGCCTTTTAGAAGCTCAGTGGAGCTGGGCACATGGAAAAGAGTTCCTAAATTGTCCCAAACTCTCCCCACTGCAATTCTCCCCACACTCAGGCAGGGAAGTTTTCAGAAGGCTGGGGAGGACAGAAGGCAGCTGAGGTGGGGACAAGGTGGACAGGGGTGGTTAACATTGTGACCAGCATCATGGCAGGGACTATGGACATTGGAGGCAGATGGCAGCATGGCATATCCATGGACCAGATGGAAAAAGCAGAAGTCAGCAAGGCCCCGAGGTCCCAAGGTCCCCTCTCTGACCAGAAGCTGTTCTACTGCCCTGCAGTCTCTGACGAAGGATGCTGTGTAAACTCATTCTCCACCTGACTGCACTCCCCATGCAGATTGCCCCAGGGAAGAATAAAAAAGAGGCAATAGAAAATGCCTACTGGACTCAATTTAAATCAGATAAAACAGATCGATCACCTTTAAAACAGGTTGTGACTGAGATATCTTTGGTGAGTAAGTGTAAGATTTTTATCCCAGAAGCAAATATAAGAACTCACATGCTAGTTGAATTCAGTAGGAATATATAAAAATATTTAAATTTGTTACAATATATAAAGATGCAAAAAAAATCTGAAAAGGGATATTGTGCTCATAAATACATCATATAGTGAAATGAACCAGTTATTAATTACATGCTTCTTAAGGAATGTGTAATTCTTAAATATGAATAGCAGGTCCCAAAGGACAGGAAACAATGGAAAATCAATTTTCTTTAGATAAATGAGTTCTTTTTACAAAAGTGACTTTCGATGGTGAGAAATATGAATGTTCACCGTAGGAAAATAATTTAGAATACAGAGTTTGCTATAAATTTAGAATATTTGATCTCTAGACTTGAACTTGCAATGTCTAGGTCTCAATTCTGGCTCCTATGAGTGGGCTCTTGAATATGTCACTTAACAGATTTGTGCTGCATTTTCTTAATTTGTAAAACAGAGAAAGTAAAACCTCTCTACCTACCTCATACGATTATTGTGAAGCCAAATGATAATATGTTAAAACACTTTAAAACTTCAAAGCTCTAAAAGGGCATGTTTCATATGTATCATAACACTCAAATAGCAACTCTCTCATAAAGAATACTTACTACATGGCCACGATTACTCATAAAGTTACTATGAGAGTCTAGGATATGATGGAGAAACAAAGCATCATATATTCTCAGTGGCTTAATAAAACAAAGCTATATTTCTTGCTCATGTTATATGTTCAGTGAAGGTTGGCAGGCAACACTGCTCCACACAGTAATTTAGAATCCCAGACTAACATCATCTTGTGATGCTGCTATATCAAGAAGCAGCATCAGAAATTGCTGCATCACTGGAAGGGAAAGTACATGGGGAACATATGCCCACCCTTAATTGCCTCAGATCAAAGTGGCACAATTCACTTCTATTCACAGTTCATTAGTCAAGATTTTCTACATACCACCAACCTAACTAAGGGGAGAATGTCTCTGGTTCTTGGGTTTTCAGACTCAGACTGGGATTTATCTCTATCCACCTGGTACTCAGTCACTGGGGTCTAGGCTGGAATTATACCATTAACCTTCCAGTAGACAGTAGATTATGGGATTTATTAGTCCATAATCTCCATAATCCCATGAACCAAAATTAATCCCTCACAATAAATGTCTTTCTACATATTTTGGGCTTACCTCATAGCTCAGTCAGTAAAGAAACTCCCTGCAGTGCAGGAAACCAGGGCTTGAGCCCTGGGTCGGGAATACCCCCTGGAGAAGGAAATGGCAAACCACTCCAGTATCCTTGCCTGGAAAATCCCATGGACAGAGGAGCTTGGTGGGCTGCAGTTCGTGGGATCACAAAGAGTTTGGCACGACCAAGTGACTAACACTTTCACTTATATACTTTTATGTGTGTGTGTGTGTGTACATTGGTTTTGCTTCTCTGAAAGTGAAAAGTGAAAGTCACACAGTCATGTGCAAATTCTTTACCAACTTGCTTCTCTGGAAAATTCCAATAGGTATTGCAAGAAAATATAAATAAGGTTGAAATAATAATCAATAGCCCAACTTATTTATTCTTGTTAACCTTTTCTTTTTTTCTCATTTTCTTTATTTTTTTCTTTCTCCTTTCTCTTAAAATCTTCTCTTTCTCTTTCTTCCTTTCTTTATTGTCACTTAAATATAAAGAAAAGAGAAAATCTTTTGAATAAATGGTGATGATAGAGGCAATTGTATACTAGGGGAAGGGGTAGATAGACTTGTACTTCTTACTATACTCCCAAATCAATTGCAGACTGCTGTAGACATGTAATAAATGTGAGATATAAAATAATGAGGTGCCTTGAACTAACATTGGAAATATCTGTATTATCTTGTAAAAAGTTTCTGAAACCATATGCAAGAAAAGCACGAATCATAAAGTATAAGGTTGATAAATTTGACTTCACTAATGTTAATTTTTTATCAAAAGCACTATTAAGAGTGTGAAAAGAGTAAGATACAATATAGGGAAGTTGTTATTTTCGATACATATGACAAAAGGACTAATGTCCAGAATATAAAAAGAATTTCTATAGCCAATAAGTCAAAGCTAGAATTGTGATAAAGTGGGGCAAGAGAATAACCTGTTCATGTTATCTATTTACTCAGTGAGCTTTAGTAGTGTGTGGCTTTCATGGAATTTGCTCATTTCAAATAAGCTGTCAAATTATTGCTATAATGTTCATAATATTCTCATTATATTTAAGTATCTCTAGACTGTGCTAATGTCACTCCTCACTTTGGATGTTGGTAACGTGTATCCTCTCCTTTATTCTTGGTCAATAAAGCTGGAAGTTCATCATTTGTATTAATCTTCCAAAAAAAATAGCTTTTTGATTTATTGATTTTCTTTATTGCTTTTCTGTTGTTTTGTTGTTTTTTCATTGCTTGCTTGCTCAGGTTTTTATATCTTATTTTCTGCCCACACTGGGATTAATTTGTTCTACAGTTTTAGCTTCTTAAGATGGAAGTTAGTGTCACTGATTTGAGACTATTTTGTTTTCTAATACATGCACTAAGTGTGTGTTTTTATCTCCTCTTTATTACTGTTTTAGTACACTTGACACATTTGGCATGTTGTATTTTAATTTTTATTGAGTCCAAAAAATGTTCTAATTTTCTTTGTAATTTTTTTCTTTGACCAGTTGGTTATATAGAATTATGTTATTTAGTTTACAAGTATTTAGACATTTTCCAAGATTATTCAATTACTGATTTTAAACTTAATTACATCATTCTCAGAAAATAGGCATTATATGATGAATCATTTTAAATTTACTGAGACTTGATCCAGAACATGATCAATGTCAATAAATATTCTGTGTGCACTTGTAAAGAACATGAATTCTGTTGTTGTTGGACGTGGAATTTTTAATAAGTGTCAAATAGGTCAGGGTAATTGATAGTACAGATCAAATCTATATCCTTATTGACATTATCTACTCATTTTATCAGTGTTGAGAAAGGATAGAGAAATTTCCAAATATATTTTGGAGTTGACTATTTCTAACTGAAGTTTTATTCTTTTTGTTTCAGATATTTTGAAGCTCTCTTATGAGGTGCACAAAAATTTGACATTGCTTTTTCTACATGATAAAACATTATGAAATGATCTTTATCTTTAGTAACATCATTTTCTCTGAAATATATTTTTTCTGATATTAATATAGCCTTCTCAGTTTCTGTAAATTAGTGTTAGTATGACATATCTTTTTTTATCCTTTTAGGCTACTTGTATTTAAAGTACATTCTTGTGGACAACACATAGTTGGGTCTTGATTTTTTTACAATTCAAAAATTATTCTCTTTTAAATTAGATGTTTAAATTTTGTATTTAATTTGAGTGCTGATATAGTTAGGTTTGAAACTATCACCTTTATATTCTGTTCTATTTTCTGTTTGTTCCATCTACTACTTTGTTCCTTTGCTCTTTTCTTTCTTCTTATTTTGGTTTAATTGAATATTTATTATCCCATTTTATCTCCTTTGTTGACCTTTTAGCTATAGAATTTAATTATTTGAGTGGATGCTTGGCTTGTGGTATATATCTTTAACTTATCACAGTCTACCTTCAAGTGCTATTATATCACTTTGTATATGTATAATCACTTTATATTACTACATTTCCTTTATTCCCTTCCTGATCTCTGCTGATCCTTGTTACACATTTTTTACATGCTGTAAAATTCACACTATGTTACTTTTAAATAGTTGACTATCTTTTAAATATATTCAAATAAGAAAGGATGTTATATCTTCACCTAGTTTGTTTCCATTTCCAATGCGCTCTACTACCTTTTGTAGACCCACATTTCCATCTGGAATCATTTTCCTTGTACCTGACAGACTTTTTCATTGTGAGGATATTTCTGCCAAACCTTTATGTCACCTTTGTTATTAAAATGCATTTTTGCAGGGTATAAAATTCTATGTTATTAATAATAATTTTGTACTGTTTTCTTTTGTCTTCTTGCTTTTGGTAATTTAAGTATGTTATTCTACTGTCTTATCCCTGCAATGTTTTTGACAATAAATATGTCCTCATTCTTATCTTTATTTCTCTATATGTAACATATGGGGTTTTTTCTCCTTTAGCTGTTTTAATATTTTTTCTCTTCATAACTGGTTTTAACTAACTTGGTTATATTTGCCTTCCTATAATTTTCTTCAGGTTTTATAAACTTGAAGTTCATTGGGGTTCTTATATATCCAAGATTATAATGTTTACCAAAGTTAGAACTCTTATAGTCATTAATTTTTTCATGTATTCTTCCTGTCACCATCCCTCTAGTGCTTTAAACACTCCAGTTGACTGTCTGAATTTGTCTCATAACTTACTGAAGCTATGTTTACTTTAATTATCATTTCCTTTAATTATCATTTTGCATAGTTTCTAATATTACTCATTACTCATTAAATTTGGCTATTTTTTCCCTTCTGCTGTGTGTTCCATCCAGGATAATTTCCATCTCAGACCTTATACTTTTCATCTCTAAAAGTTTGATTTAGAGCTTTTTAAAATTTTTCATGAGTCTACTTAACTTTTTGAACTTGGTAAATATAATTATAATGACTTTTAATGTTCTTCTCAGCCAATTTTGACGTCTGTATCAATTCTGGGTCAATTTCAATTGACTGACTCTTCTCCCTATCATGAGTCAATATGAATCATGTTTTCCTATTTCTCTGTCTGACTCTTAATTTTGATTGGACAGCATACATGAATTATACCTTATTGGGTGCTAGATACTTTCACAATATTCCTGATCTTTGTTCTTAGATGTGGTTTAGTTACTTGGAAACAGTATGATCCTTTCTTGATTTTAAGATCTATTATGTAGGATCAGAGTACTTCTTAGTCAAGGGCCTACTACTGAGGCAAGATCTTCTGTTCTATACCAAATGTCCCATAAATCATACAATTTTCCACTCTGGCTGATGCAAATAGACACTATTCCCTACCATGTATGAGTAGAAATGTGGTGATATATCTAATATTATTAATTACCCTGGACATGAGCTCTTAATCTGGATTCCATGTTCTCCAGTTCTGAGAGATTTTACTCTTAGTCTTCTGTCCTCTCTGAATTGCCTGTTTTCTCTATTTATATATTTTGATCTTTGCCATTTAAGTTATGGGCTTTGCTCATACATCTGTGATCCTTAACTCACCATTCACTTTTTAAGGGTAAGGTTCTAATGCTGATTTTAAGTTCTAAGTACATTGGCAAGATTTTCAAGCTTTATTAAAGGATTTCCAAATAGTAATATATGTAATTTTTTTCTCTTGCACTGGTAATTTTCCTACAGAATGCATTAATCCCCTCTCTGGTGTTACAAACTGGGCTACCAGCATTCCACAGCTAAGTTGTAAAAGGAGGCTGAATCTCAAGATTCAGTAAGAAGGATTAATCTTCACATTTTTCATTTTGGAACCTCACCTTACCATCTTCTGTGCTAGGGACTTCCAAGGCCAGAGTGCATCTCTGTATAAAATGCACCCTCTACCAGTCTTCTGTGAGTACAAGAGAGGAAACATGAGTGGTCTAAGAACTCTTAACACAGAGTCTCAATCAACCATCTCATTTTCAGCCCAACTTCACACTGAAGCTTTCAGATGTGTATATCTTCACTTCTTGACTCTGTAGTTCTCCAATGCAAGTTCTCCAGTTCTCTTATTTCATACTGTCCTCTCTCACTAGAACATGAGATATTTACTTTCTTCATTTTGCTTGCCTATAAAATTTCCATCTTCCAAAATTTTGTTTACATCTCTAATCTTCAATTGTCTCTACTCCTACTCTCTTTTCTTTGTGTATTTATTACATTACTGTAATTTCGCTCCAGTTTGGGGAGAGAACAGAGGTAAATTTATTCAAGCTTTTATATTTAACTGCTAATTATCACTTTAATGTTAAGAACAAGGATATTTCTTTGTTTGCAAAAGTCCAGTTAATAGTAAAAAGGATAAACAGATACACAGAAGACTTAGAAGTGCAAAACAAGTGAATGAGTATCTGGCACACTCACATGTGTATAAATATGTGCACACACATGCCTTTGAGAGGGATTATAACCAGGAAAAATAAGGTTTTAGTTTGATTATAATTATACATTGCTTCTCTAGTTTACTACATCAATTTAGAGAGATAGTATTGTAATGTGGCTTGTTCCTCATTCACATTCCACATGATTCTGTTGAAGTTGGATCCTTCCTGTCTCATGGAATAGCAGACAGTCAGGCCTAGTGAACAGAATTTCAAATTTCCCTGGTCACATGGATTCGTTTAGGGATAAGCATGTGATCTCAGCAGAGCCAAAAGACACCAGTAAATCTTTGCTAAAGTTGCCAGAAAGCCAGGTGCCCCTTTCCACTGATCTTGAGAGAACCTACATATTGGAATGGCCACAGACTTTAATACACAGGATGACAAATATCTGCAAATGGAGTAAATTTTAAAAGGTAACAAGTATGCACACAGGGAAAGATAAGCTAGATCTTGAAGACAGTGTTTGACTCCCTCTTGCCAATAATATCTGAGCCATATTGTCCCTAGACTGTTCAGTTATTTCCCAATAAACTCCCTTGGATTGGATTTTCTGTTACTGGCATCCAAAGGAACCCTAACTAATTCATAATGCTTTACGAAAGAAGCTTCCAAGCTTCTCAAAACAAAATGATTTTGAAAGGAAAAGAAAGGAAGTAGGTAAACATTAAGAGAAGTATCACCACACTGCATAGTGTTAAAAAACACAGGTAGGAGAAATTTGAAACCCGAATCAGTGAGTTTATAGCAAGAACATCTAAATGTTCTCAGAGGCAGGTTTTCTGAACTGGCCCAAGGAAATAGAAATACTGTAGGAAGAAATCATTTCATTATGAGCAACAGTTTTCCAGGAATGATGGTGTGCAGTGCCAAACAGTAGAAATGAGGAATAAAGGAAATGCTGCAGTGTACGGTGTCAGTAAACTTGCCATAAATTTGGACAAGAATTTAGAACAAATTATTAAAAGATTGTTTGTGAGAACCTAGAATGGAAAATGATGTCACCTGAAGCTGGAATAACATCATGAGGAATACATTAGGTCAGAACTAAATGTTTCTTATGGACAAGATAACGATACGAGATTTGGAAAATACTATTAAATGATTCAGTTCAGTTCAGTCACTCAGTCGTGTCCGGCTCTTTGCGACCCCATGAACCACAGCATGCCAGGTCTCCCTGTCCATCACCAACTCCCAGAGATTACCCAAACTCATGTTCACTGAGTCGGTGATGCCATCCAACCATCTCATCCTCTGTTGTCCCCTTCTCCTCCTGCCCTCAATCTTTCCCAGCATCAGGGTCTTTTCAAATGAGTCAGCTCTTCACATCAGGTGGCCAAAGTATTGGAGTTTCAGCTTCAGCATCAGTCCTTCCAATGACCACCCAGGACTGATCTCCTTTAGGATGGACAGGATGGATCTCATTGCAGTCCAAGGGACTCTCAAGAGTCTTCTCCAACACCACACTTCAAAAGTACCAATTCTTTGGCACTCAGCTTTCTTTATAGTCCAACTCTCACATCCATACACGACTATTGGAAAAACCATAGCCTTGACTAGGTGAACCTTTGCTGGTAAAGTAATGTCTTTGCTTTTTAATATGCTGTCTAGGTTGGTCATAACTTTCCTTCCAAGGAGTAAGTGTCTTTTAATTTTATGGCTGCAATCACCATCTGCAGTGATTTTGGAGCCCAAAAAAATAGTCAGCCACTGTTTCCACTGTTTCCCCATCTATTTGCCATGAAGTGATGGGACCAGATGCCATGATCTTAGTTTTCTGAATGTTGAGCTTTAAGTCAACTTTCTCATTGCATAGGAGCCTGGAATGTTAGGTCCATGAATCAAGGCAAATTAGAAGTGGTCAAACAGGAGATGGCAAGAGTGAACGTCGACATTCTCGGAATCAGCAAACTAAGATGGACTGGAATGGGTGAGTTTAATTCAGATGACCGTTAGATGATTAATGACTGAATAATGTGGTCCAAGGAGTGCTTAATAAAAAGTACAACAAACAAACAAAAAACCCTCAACTCTTGACTAGAGATCACAGATAGCATACTTTAGGATTCACATTTCAGTGTTTTCCTACTAAAAATTTTTATCACAGCCCTAGATCAAAATATGGATGGCTTATTTATAAAATTTCAATGAGATAGAAAATATAGGGTTGGCCAAAGTGTTCATTTGGGTTTTTTCCATACACTGTTACAAAGGGAAATGGAACTACTGGCAATGGTAATGGTTATCCTTATGACTGTTCGCTCAGTTCTAGGTGCTGTACCAAAGTGCTGCACACACGTTGACTCAGGAAATGTTCACCCAAAACTATTAAGGGCATATTCTCACTTTATAGATGACAGAGTCCAAAAGACATGAAGCATCAGAGTTAGGATTTAAACAGAAGTCTGACAAGAAAAATATTTGCTTTTAAACAAAAATTTCTGTTCCTCTTAAAATGGAAGTGAAGTCTACATTTTAAACAGAGACAAAATATCTGCACTTAATATCTAAAAAGATGAGTAATATAAAAGTAGGGCTCAAAACATAACAGTAATGAAAGCTAACATCTTAAAATGACTTGGGTTGATTAAAAGGTCAGTAAAAATCAAGAGGAAAATATAACTGCACCCAAATTAATGTTACTCTGGGTTGACCAGATCACACTTGCAACATCATATGTAATATTTGAAGCTATAGTTTCAGACCATAAATAATCTGCCTGCAGTGCGGGAGATCTGGGTTCGATCCCTGTGTTGGGAAGATCTCCTGAAGGAGGGCATGGCAACCCACTCCAGGATTCTTTCTTGAAGAATACCCATGGACAAAGGAGCTTGGTGGGCTATAGTCCATGGGATCACAAAGAGCCAAACTGGACTGAGCGACTAAGCACACATATGGTTTAAGAACCAGTCTGATATTCTCGAGCATGTTCAAACTCATTTGACTAGAAACTAATTTTTGAGAAAAAGATATGCAAGAAGAACAAATATGAACTCCAGGAAAAAAATATAAAAAGCACAGAAGTGCATTCTTCAAATATGGTAAAAGGTATTAAGCAAAAGAGGGATTAAAGTCTACATTGATCCAAAATCATCATTACAAGGTATTAATATCAGCTCAACAGTTAGAATTAATTTTAAACTAATTCTTTCATTTTATTGGGAGAAAACTCAGCTGTAGAGAGAAAGCGGTTTATTCACAGTGACTTTTTAGATGCTGGTAAACTTGAGACTGGAATACATGCTGAAAAACTTCCAGTTAAGGAGGCGCTTTTTTCACTATGTGAGACTAGTAAAAGGGAAAACGGACAGTTGACAAGAGTATGCTTATCTAAAGCTACCACCTTTTAGTCAATAGGGCCTAGGGGTCCGAAAAAGTAACATTTAAAATAATTAATGAAATGTATTAATTGAGAGCTTTTAGTCTTGGATAATTACTCATCAAATTCCATATTCATTGTTCTACTGTAAGAGAATAGATTCTTAACAGTGTATCTGAAATAAGGGTTCCTTCTGCAGATGACAGAAGCTCTGGATAATTACCCTTGCCCCTGGACCTCTTCTTGCCAAAATCATTTTTCCCCCAGTACCTAAATATGTAGGACTGTCCTCCCTTTGAGGCCATTTCTAGGAAGTCAGCCTTCCGATTGCTCCTGAGCGTGGGAGCAGGAGCAGCTGAAGGGGAAGCAGTGATACGATAGCTCAGAACACACCCACTCAATTGCCTCCCTGCTTCTGAACATCAGCTGTTGAGCGGGGGAAGGAAGCCAGAATTATCACCAGCTGTTTCCCAAGCTGTTTTGGCAGAAAGTCATAGAAGGCTAGATTCCCCAGGCATATTCTTGAGTGATGTTAGTAGAGCTGAAGATCTGTCTCCACAAACACAGCCAGAAGAGACAAATGGGCTTGGTCTCTTATCTTCCAGTCTCCATACCAATAAGCCTTTTCAAGCCCTCACTATCAAGTTTACATTCTCTAATATTTGCAACAGTCACCAACACTTCAGTGGTCACATTATCAATGTCTCCTTGATTTTGGGTACCTTTTTTTATTACCTAAGACTAGAATTGGTTTTGACAAGAGATACTACAAGACAGAGATGAAGTCAAAACAATTTGAAATCAAACCAGCTGGATTTTTTTTTTTTTTGGTAGCTCCAATATACTATGCAAAAAGTTACTTCAAATTCAACTAGAGAGACGTGATCTCAAGCAGTAAGTGGAATGTCAGATTGCAATGTCTTTTGCCAAATTTGGCTCCAGGTACGTAGCTTGAAGACAATTGGAGGTCAGAACTGCAATATGGTTGATGTCCTAGGTTTCTAATTGTAGTCAATCAACACAAGAAATGTGTTTATTATGATGTTCCAAGTATAGATGCACCTATACCTACATTCCTAGTCCTCAGGTTATTTTTACATAATTAGGAGAGAAATTCCCTGTCACCAGGATAGTCTCCCAAAGAAATAACATAAAATGATCTCTGCTCACTTATACAAATTCGTATGAAAATATAAATCCCATGATCTCTTACAACAAAAAGCATTTGGAAAGAAAAGCATGTTTAATGACCATTTAGATAGGAAACCAGTCAACAGAAATGCAAATGAACCAAAAGTTTATTGAGAAGTCAGAGTTAAGAGAAATGTTTGTAACTCCTAAATCGTTTTCCTTTGAGGGTTTTTCCAGAAAGATTCAAGATATCTCACATGTTTTAGTGCATGACTATTTTCTTGCCAAATCTAACTTGAAATATTATATTCTAAATATACATGTCACATAATCATGAATATCCTTTCCCTTGCTTGAATGAGGCCTGGCCAAGCATTTTCCTGGCAGCTATTATGTCTATAAGAATATACTAGGATATTATAGAGCTAGCCAAAAAATTAGTAGGCTAACTGCCATATAAGAATATGAAAATACTTATTTGGTCAATATTAACAGACTTTATAAAACAGGCTTGTAACACAGACATTATTTGACATCAGCCTTTCAAAAACACTTCTTCTTCACTGGTAGAAGAAAAAAAGGTTTCATTTGGAAAAATACCACTGTGAAGTTCATTTACCTCTTTATTTTATCTAAGGATGAATAGGAACTTTAAATTTGCAAAAATAGGGAAATCTACATTCATCTGCACCGGAAACAATCAAGGTTTCATTAAACGCAAATACTTGCTACCCCTATGCTCATTTATTTAGCAATGTTGGTATTCTACATCTGCGTGCTTTTTAATTATTTCACCATTTTAACAGAACTAGCCAGGACCTTTAGCATAAAGTTGAAAAGAAGTGGTAAGAGCATACATCTAAACATTGTTCCAAAGAGTAGTGTACGTGCGTGCTTAGTCGCTTCAGCCATGTCCAACTCTATGTGACCCTATGGGCTGTAACCCACCAAGCTCCTCTCTTCATGGGATTCTCTAGGCAAGGATACTGGGGTGGGTTGCCATGCCCTCCTCCAAGGGATCTTCCTGACCCAAGGAACGAACTCACGTCTCCTGCATTGCACATGGATTCTTTACCCACTGAGGCGCCTAGGAAGGGAAAAAGCACTTACTCAGATCATATATATTTGTTGTAGGGTTTTTGTAGCAAAAACAAAAAAACAATTTATCTTTGTATATGTTAGATGACAGTCTTTTGCAAAAAATTTCTCCTAGTCTGTGCTTGTTTTCTAATTCTACAGAGCAGATTTTTTGAAACTCAAGTCCAGCTTATAAATTATTTCTTTCACAGATCAAGTTCTTGGTATTATATTTGCAAGGATAACAGTATATCCCAAATCATAACATCTCCTATGGTATCATCTAGGAATTTTATAGTTTCTAGTCGTACATTTAAGTATATGATTCATTTGAGTTAATTTTGGTTAAGGTTGTAAGCATGCATATAGATTTGGCTTTTGCATGTGGATGTCCACTTGTTCTAGCATCATTTGCTGAAAAAACTATTTTTGCTTCATTGAATTTCCTTTGCGCCTCTGTATTTCCTTTGTGCCTCTGTATTTCCATTGCTTATATCTATGTGGGTCTACTTCGTGGTTCTCTATTCTGTTCCACTGATCTATTTACTGGTTTTGTTTTTCTTTCTGTTGCTAATACCACACTGTCTTGATTACCATAGCTTTGTGGTAAGTCCTAAAGTCAATCCTCCAATTTTGTTCTCTTTCCATATTGTGTTGGCTATTCTGGATCTTTTTGCCTCTCTGTATAAACTTTAGAATGAGTGTGTTAATAGTCACAAAATAAACTTGCTGAATTTTGATTGTGACTGTATTGAGTTTATAGATCAAGTTGGGAAGAGCTGACACCTTGACAAAGTGAGTGTCCTGTCTGCGAACAAGGAATCTCTCTCCATTTCTGTAGTTCTTTGATTTCATTCACAAGAATTGTATAGTTTTTTCATGTAGATCTTGTACATACTTTGTTAGATTTATACCTAAGCATTTCATTTTGTAGGGGATACTAGTATAAATGATATTGCATTTTTAATTTTAAATTCTACTTTGGTCATTGCTGGTATATAGGAAAGCTATTTGACTTTTACATATTAATCTTACATCTGGCAACCTGGCTATCATTGGTTCCAGGTTTTTTGTTGCTTCTTTCAAATTTATTGCTTAGACAGCCATGTCACCTGCCTGTCTAACAAAGATAGTTTTATGTCTTCATTTCCAATATTTCCTTCCCAAAGGAAATATATTTTATTTCCTTTCTTTATTGATTAACATGGACTTCTAATATAATGAGGAAAAAAAGTGGTGAGAGGAAACATCCTTGCATTGTACCTGAGTTCAGTGGGAAAGCTCTGAATTTCTCACCATTAAGTATGATGTTAGCTGTCCATTTTTTGTAGTCATTATCAAATTGAGAAAGTTTACCTCTGTTCCTAGTTTACAGAGAATTTTGTTGGGGCATGGGTTTGTCATAAATGGGTTTTGGATTTTGTCAAACGCTTTTCTGCATCTATTCTTATACGATCATGTGATTTTTCTTTTTCAGTCTTGATGTGATAGGTTACATTATTGATTTTAGAATGTTGAATCAATTTTGCATACCTGGGATAAATTCCACTTGGTCATGAAGTGGAATTCTTTTTTACACTATTTTGGATTCAATTTGCTAAGATTTTGTTCAAGATTTTTACAGCTATGTTTATGAGAGTCACTGGCCTGTAGTTTTCTTATAATATCTGTCTGATTTTGATATTAGAATAATGCTGGCCTCATAGAGTGAGTTAGGAAGTATTCCCCGTGCATTTAACCTCTTAAAGAGATTGTAGAAGATTGGTATAGCACCAAGAATTGTCTAACTCAGGATTTCTGGATCTTTGTTTAGCTTCACAGAGTTTCTTTACACTTTTCTAGTGATCAATATTCAGCTGGAGGCTGCACTCTTGATCTCTCTGTCTCTGTCTCTGTCTCTCTCACTGTGTCTCTTTTGTCTCCCCAGCATTTTGTCCAAAGTGTAGCCTTTTTGGCCACTTCAAATTCTGTCTCCTCCCACTCCAATATTCTTGGGTCTCCCTGGTGGCTTAGCTGGTAAAGAATCCACCTGCAATGTGAAAGACCTGGGTTTGATCCCTGGGTTGGGAAGATCCCCTGAAGAAGGGAATGGCTACTCACTCCAGTATTCTGGCCTGGAGAATTCTGTGGACTGTACAGTCCATGGGGTTGCAAAGAGTCAGACACGATTGAGTGACTCTCACTTTCATCTTGTGGAGACCACTGGGGTATTTGGGGATTCTCTCTCCCTGCGTTGCAACACCGTTCATGCAGGGGGCTAAAACAGTTGCATGTAGAAGCATTTCTCTCAGGAATTACTCTCCAGAGTTACTTGCCTTCCAATACCCAAATCCTTTTTTAAAAACATATACTTGTGCCTGGAGTTTTTTAGATGTTTAAAGCAGGAAGATAAATCTTGTTTCTGTTATTCCCTCTAAAATTCTTAACAGCCTTAAAAATATTTAGCAGAGTTCCCTGATAAGCAAGACAAAATGTATAGGATCAAAAAGAAACAGAAAACCTTTCTTGATGGTTCCTTTCATTTAAAATTTTACTCTAGAAAACCAGATTCTTAAAAATTATTCTTTTGTTCATAAATTTGCAAAAAACCTCATCTAGTTTCTCTTTACATATTTTTAAGTCACACATCAGGAACAATTCTAAATATATTTGCTCCTTAAAATAAAATATACCAAAAAATGTTGAAAGTCGAGCAGTCCAGAAGTATAGGACTTAATAAAAGTAAATTACTCTAAAATGTCTAACAGATCCTTGAAACTTTACTTAATCATGTAGTTTGTTAATATGACCAGCCTACTCTAAGTTTGATTCAAATCTAATCATGATGTCTACAAAATAGTGTTGTGAGAAATTGCACATAACTATGAATGTGTAGAAGGCAATTATCAAATAGTAATAACTACACTAATTTTCCTAAGAAAAATATTAGTTTTAATAATCACTGTCCTATTAATTTAAATGACACGTGGACATAATAAAGGTATTTCAGTACATTAACATTTACAAGAAGCTTAAACGTCCAGTTGTTAATGTTGAACAAGTTTCATAAATAATAAGATGTAAGGATCTTTTAGTTACCAATTAAAATTATTTACATAATTTTAGACAATAAATTAAGTAGTTAATTATTCTGTTCTTTTTTTAATTCTGTGCTGTTCTAAATGTAAATCCTCACTTTGCTAAATTACAGATGGTCTTGATTTAAAATATAGCATCTTTTTATATGACAGATAGACAAATAGATATTAACCTGCAACCTAACTTCAATGGGTCAGGCATTCCAAACACTATTTGCAAAAGCACTAAAAAAATTATAGAGATTCTACCATAATCTGTAAAATCTGCACTATTGTATGAATCAAGACTTTTGGTAATGCTGCAGGGTATAGTAGTAGAAGAGGGAGAAATTATAATGATCATTTACTCTAATACTTCAGGCATGTAGGAAAGAAGCCTAGCCCTTCCTTGTACTGGGAGAAAAAAATCTGTATGAAAGTGGGCTAATATTTATCTTTGGAAAATAAACCCTTCACAACTGTTCAGAAAACCATTTCTGCAGTCTGGAAGAGATGATATTTGTGACATAAGGAAATATTTCATTATATTCTAAATTGCCATAATTTCATAATAGTTAACATTAAAAACATTTAGAAGACAATAACTAAAAATGCTTAGGTTCAATCAAATGTGTTGTGATATCTGCCTTTCAGGGGAAAAGTTATTTAAGCATTTATCCTCTAAAAACTGTCCTCTTCCTCTTTCACTATATAATTGGGCTATTTTTAAGAGCTCTATCACTTGGCTAATTCCCTGTCACTTGCTGAATTTAAAACTGTCTCCAATAACATACAGCTAGTTTAATACAAAACTCATTTTTTAACCTGTAAATACTCCAAGTAGACTTTCCATCTGGAAATGGTGATCAGTTGCTTTTTTTTTTTTTTTTTGGTGGGGTAGGGGCTGATCAAAGTACTCTCATAGTTGAGTCCATGATTTCAATGGGAAGCAAGTTGAATTTTCTAGGGAAACATATGCTCAAGCACCCCATTCACAGCAGGCACCCCGGGGCCTAAATATGTTTTCTGCTTGATTGTAAGCAAAAGTAACATTAAATATTATTGACGGTAATGGAGTAGTCAAGAGTAACTTTTACCACAATGTTTTGCATTTTTCTGACATAATTCATCCCCTAATAGCTATTGTAGGATGAATAAAATTCCACCTTTAACTTTTTTAGTATACCTGATGTGTGGGACACCTGTGCCTCACTTCACATCCTCTAGAGCGCAACATTCTCTTCCCAATCATGCGTGTGGTGATCACTCTGCATCTGTTTTGACTCCTTTTACTTAGATTCAACCTAACAGCGCCTGATCAGCTTCATCTTCTTTTCGCAGAGTTTCACTGAGAATTTGGTGTGGGATATTCCTTTGACACTTACCCACATGCAACTTGGAAGTCAGTGGAACAATAACAGACCAATAAAAGAAGAGAAGTGATGTATAAATGCCTCTTTCCTCTGAGCATGGCTGATTCTGAGATGCATAGCATAAGGATTCAAGCTAACATTTAATCAGCTGAATTATGAGTTCTTGCAATGTCTGCATACCTGTATTAGCACAGGATGCAAGGGAGACGAGTAGAAACTGAGTCTGAGAACATCCAAGAAACATCATGAGTTCCACTGTTACATGGACTAGAACATAAAATTACGTTATAATTCTAGTCTCCCAGGACCTAAATAAATACTTTCACTTCCTAAAGAAACAAATTTGGGGTTTCTTTTTTCTTAGATTGTCCTAATAGATTTTTGTTCTCCCAGGTTCTCTAATACCTCTTGACTAGAAAAATATTTACCAAAAGAAGAATTAAAGAACATGTTACAGAAATTTCTTTTAGTAACAATTCATAGGAAAACTCCAGATCAAACAACTATTTAATATTTTTCCCCATTTTCCCTAAAGGAAAAATGCTGCTTTTACAGTATTTCTTTTTCAGGGTCTAGGTTTCAGATGCTTTAGGTTTGGCAGTCTTCTGCCCAAGCTGTCTTTATGCCTACAAAGTGACGATAAGGCCTAAGGACAAGATGCTTTAGTTGAAGGTTAGTGAGGCACAACTGGAAGCTACTCTCAGTGGGCTGTGCTAAGATGCTATTGATACAAATGAAACACAGCAACTGGTCAAAAGTCCTTCTTTTTGGAGCAGTACTCTATGCTTTAGCTGAAAAAAGCTTTTAAGATGTTCTTTATTCTCTCTCCCAGAATTCCTATTATAAGTTGAATTACTCTCCCCAACCAAACAAATTTTGTATGTTGATGTTCCAACCGTCTGTACCTTAGAATGTGACTGTATTTGGAGGTAGCACCTTCAAAAGGGTTATTAGGCCAAAAAAAAAAGGCCCATAAGTATAGGGACCCAACTCCAATATGATAGTGTCTTTATAGAAGAGAAAGGTACACCAGGGCTGCACGCGAGGTAAAGGCCACATAAGAACATAGGATAAGACGGCCAGCTATAAACCAAACAGAAAGGCCTCGGGAGCAACCGAGTCTGCCTTCACCTTGACCTTGGACTTCCAGACTCCAGAACTATGAGAAATAAATTCCTATTGTTTAAACCACCCAGTCTTTGGCATTTTGTTATGGCAGCCCACAGAGAAGAGGGTAGTCTCCAGTGTGAAAGTGCAGTGTGGGCCAGGCGGGGCCTCTTCCTCTCCCAGGAGCTCCAAGTGCCCTGTCCTGCCTATAGGCTTTTGCATATGGTGCTCACAGAGCAGGGAAACACTTGTTTGTTTCTTTTCTACTTTTTCTCTTTTTATACCCTTTTACAAAACAAATATGCTGCATTTCTATACACTAACAATGAAAAATAAGAAAGAGAATCAAAGAAATAATCCCATTTACCATTACATACAAAAAGGCTATAATACATAGGAATAAACCTACCTAAGGAGACAAAAGACATATACTCCAAAAACTCTAAGACTCTGTAGAAAGAATGAAAAAAATGTCACAGATTGATAGCTATACCATGTCCTTGGATTGGAAGAATCAATAGTATCAAAATGCCTATATACCCAAGGCAATCTACAGATTCATTGCAATCTCTATCAAATTACCAATGTCATTTTTCACAGAATTAGAACAGAAAAATCTTAAAATTTGAATGGAGACACAAAAGATCCCAAATAGCCAAAGCAATCAGAAAGAAAAACACAGCTGAAGGAATCAGGCTCACTGACTTCAGATTATACTACAAAACTGCCATCATAAAAAAAAAAGAGTATGGTACTGGCACAAAAACAGTAATATAGATGAATAGAACAGTATTGAAAGCCAGAAAATTAAGATCATGGCACCTGGTTCCATCACTTCATGGCAAATAGATAGGGAAACAATGGAAACAATGGCTGACTTTATTTTGGGGGACTCCAAATCACTGCAGATGGTGACTGAAGGCATGTAATTAAAAGACACTTACTCCTTAGAAGGAAAGTTATGACCAACCTAGACAGCATATTAAAAGGCAAAGACATTACTTTGCCAACAAAAGTCCATCTAGTCAAGGCCATGGTCTTTCCAGTGGTCGTGTATGGATGTGAGAGTTGGACTATAAAGAAAGCTGAGTGCCAAAGAATTGATGCTTTTGAACTGTGGTGTTGGAGAAGACTCTTAAGAGTCCCTTGGACTGCAAGGAGATCCATCCAGTCCATCCGAAAGGAAATCAGTCCTGGGTGTTCATTGGAAGGACTGATGCTGAAGCTGAAACTCCAATACTTTGGCCACCTGATGCGAAGAGTTGACTCATTTGAAAAGACCCTGATACTGGGAAAGATTGAGGGCAGGAGAAGAAGGGGACAACAGAGGATGAGGTGGTTGGATGGCATCACTGACTCAGTGGATGTGAGTTTGGGTAAACTCCAGGAGTTGGTGATGGACAGGGAGGCCTGGCATCCTGCGGTCCTTGGGGTCACAAAGAATGGACAAGACTGAGCAACTGAACTGAACTGAACTGAACTGAAAGCCTAGAAATAAACCTATGAAGTTATAGTCGCCTAATGGAAATAGCAACCCACTCCAGTACTCTTGCCTGGAAAATTCCATGGATGGAGGAGCGTGGTAGGCTATGGTCCAAGGGGTCGCAAAGAGTCGGACATGACTAAGTGACTTCACATCATCATCAATCTATAACAAAGGAGGCAAGACTATACAAAGGAGAAAAGACAGTCTTTTCAATAAATAGTGCTGGGAAAACTGGACAACTACATGTAAAAAAATGAAATTATAACATTCTTTAATACCATACTCAAAAATAAAATAAAAAGGATTAAAGAGCTAAATGTAGGATCTAATACTATAAAATTCTTAGAGGAAACTATGTGCAGAACACTCTGACACAAATCACATTAATATCTTTTTTGATCAGTCTCCCAGAATAATGGAGATAAAAACAAAACTAAACAAATGGGACCTAATTAAACTCAAAAGCTTTTGCACAGCAAAGGAAACCATAAACAAAATGAAAAGAAAATGCACAGAATGGGAAAAAATATTTGCAAACAATGCAACTGACAAGGGATTAATCTGCAAAGTTTACAAACAGTTCATGCAGCTCAATATCATAAAAGAACAAACAACCCAATCAAAAACTGGTCAGACAGTCTCCATTGTTTCTTCTTTATCCAAATCCCACTTTCCACCAAAAGGAAACACTCCTACACTACAGGTGAGAGTGTAAGCTTTAAGCTTTTATGAATCTCAAGAGTAAGAGATTTTGGGATACCTATTAAGGGCCTTAAAAAGAATGCCCTCAGATACAACAACTTCAATTCCTGGAATTTGTACTAAGGAAAATATTATAAATATGTGCAAAAAAGTAAGCTAAGTGAATGTTTATTAAAATATTATTTTTAGTGGTGCAACACTGAAAATGGCCTAAGTTACCAACAAGGGATTAACTAACATAGAAATTAATATGATGTTGTTTAAGTTACTAATGGGAAATATGCTAACTGGAATATGTAGTATTAAGCAAAAAAAAAAAAAAAAGGCAAGTTATAAAATAATTTTATTTTTGTGGTTGTTCAGTCACCTCTTTGAGACCCAAAGGACTGAAGCATGCCAGGCTTCCCTGTCCTATACCATTTCCTGGAGCTTGCTCAAACATATCCATTGAGTCAGTGATGCCATCCAACCACCTCACCCTCTGTTGTTCCTTTCTCCTCCAGTCTTCAGTTTTCCCCAGAATCAGGGCGTTTTCTAATGAGTCAACTCTTCACATCAGGTGGCCAAAGTATTGGAGTTTCAGCTTCAGCATCAGTCCTTCCAATGAATATTCAGGGTTGATTTCTTTAGGATTGACTGGTTTGATCTCCTTGCAGTCTAAGGGACTCTCGAGTCTTTTCCAACACCACAGTTCAAAAGCATCAATTCTTTGCACTCAACCTTCTCTATAGGCAAGCCCTCACATCCATACATGACTACTGGAAAATTCATAGCTTTGACTAGATGGACCTTTATCGGCAAAGTAATGTCTCTGCTTTTTAATATGCTGTCTAGATTTGTTATAGCTTTTCTTCCTAGAAGTAAGCATCTTTTAATTTCATGGCTGCAGTCACCATCTGCAGTGATTTTGGAGCCCAAGAAAATAAAGTCTGTCACTGTTTCCACTGTCTCCCCATCTATTTGCCATGAAGTGATGGGACCACATGCCATAATCTTCATTTGTTGAATGTCTAGTTTTAAGCCAGCTTTTTCATGTTCCTCTTTCGCCTTTGACAAGTGGCTATTTAGTTACTCTTCACTTTCTGCTTCAAGGGTGGTGTCATCTGCATATCTGAGGTTATTGATATTTCTCATGGCAATCTTGATTCCAGCTTGTGCTTCATCCAGCCCAGCATTTCACATGATGTGTTCTGCATGTAAGTTAAATAATCAGGGTGACAGTACAGCCTTGATGTACTCCTTTCCCAATTTGGAACTAGGCTATTGTTCTATGTTGGTTTCTAACTGTTGCTTCTTGACCTGCATACACGTTTCACAGGAGGTAAGTAAGGTGGTCTAGTATTCCCATCTCTTGAACAATTTTCCACAGTTTGTTGTGATCCACACAGTCAAAGTCTTTAGCATAGTCAGCAAAGCAGAAGTAGATGTTTTTTTCTGGAGTTCTCTTGCTTTTTCTAAGATCCAATGGATGTTGGCAATTTGATCTCTGGTTCCTCTGCCTTTCCTAAATCCAGCTTGAACATCTGGAAGTTTTCGGTTCATGTATTATTGACGCCTAGATTGGAGAATTTTATCTTATTATAAATAATCCTAAAAAGTAAACATTGTTATTAACCATTTGATCATGTTTATGTGTATATATATATATATATATATTTCTGAAAAGCAAATTTATCAAGTTATCAGCAATGATTATGGTTGCTTGGTTGGCTTGGTGGTGGTGGTCTAGTCGCTAAGTCATGTCTGACTCTTGCGACCCCATTGATTTTAGCCCGCCAGACTCCTCTGTCCATGGGATTCTCCAGGCAAGATACCGGACTGGGCTGCCATTTCCTTCTCGAGGGGATCTCCCCATCCCAGGGATTGAACCCATGTCTCCAACATTGCAGGCAGATTCTTTACCAACTAAGCTATGAGGGTAGGAGGGTTTTACTTTGGTTTTGCTTTTTTTTTTAAATATTGTAATTTTTTTTATCATAGACATTTTCTGCTTAAAAAAAGTTATATTTTCAGGAAAATATATATGTACCATCTTTCAAGTCCAACTTTACCCATTCATACATTTTTAAACCAATATTAACTTAGAGTCTTGCACCAGTCAGGCATTCTTTTAGGTGCTTGGGCTGTATTAGTGAGGTAAATAAAAATCTTGCCACAACAGGGAAATAAATAATGATAAGTAATAAGCATAAGAAATATATTGCATAAATGTTAGAAAGTGATAAATGGCATGGAAAAAAATAAAAAGAGTGTATAGGAATATTACTCAGCCATTAAAAAGAATTCATTTGAATCAGTTCTAATGAGATGGATGAAACTGGAGCCCATTATACAGAGTGAAGTAAGCCAGAAAGATAAAGACCAATACAGTATACTAACACATATATATGAAATTTAGAAAGATAGTAATGATAACCCTATATGTAAAACAGAAAAAGAGACACAGATGTACAGAACAGAGTTTTGGACTCTGTGGGAGAAGGCAAGGGTGGGATGTTTCAAGAGAACAGCATCGAAACATGTATATTATCTAGGGTGAAACAGATCACCAGCCCAGGTTGGATGCATGAAACAAGTGCTCAGTCCTGGTGCACTGGGAAGACCCAGAGGAATCGGGTGGAGAGGGAGGTGGGAGGGGGGATTGGGATGGGGAATACATGTAAATCCATGGCTGATTCATGTCAATGTATGACAAAACCCACTACAATATTGTAAAGTAATTAGCCTGCAACTAATAAAAATAAATGGAAAAAAGAAAAGAATGTATAGGAAATTGGGGTAGTGAGGAGTACTGAGATCAGGATACATGTTGCATTATTGAAAAGAGTGTTCAGAGTGACTATGATTAAGAAAGTGAAATGGGGAGAAAGATATGAAGGTTGGAAAGGAAAACATTTGGAAAAGAGTATTCCAAGTAGAGGGAACAAACCCAAAGTGGAAGCAAGTCTGACCTATTGAAGGAACATAAGGAGGATGTTTTGTTTGGGGAAGAGTCATTCACTGAAAAGTATGAGAGAAAGACAGTTGGCTAGCAGGGGGATAGATCACAGAGGACTCTGGGAATCATTACAAGGACTTGAGTTAATGTGATCTCACTTCTACATTTTCAAAAGAATCTGGCTACTTCAGTGAAAATGGATTGCAGAAGAAGAGTAAGGACAGAAGCAGGGAAACATACAGCAAAATCAACGCAGTATTCGGGAGAGAGAGAGAGAGATATGTATGGCATAGTTCAGGGGGTAGCAGAGGAGGTTGTAAAATCTTGGTTAAATTCTGAATTTGTTTCCTAATATTTTTAATGTAAGTTTTCAAAGAGGAAAAAAACTGAGAGAATTTTTCAGTGAATACTCATACTCACTGTTCAGTTCAGTTCAGTTGCTCAGTTGTGTCTGACTCTTTGCGACCCCATGGACTGCAGCATACCAGGCTTTCCTGTCCATCACCAATTCCCAGAGCTTGCTCAAACTCATGTCCATCAAGTCAGTGATGCCATCCAACCATCTTATCCTCTGCCTTCGCCTGCCTTCAATCTTTCCCAGCATCACGGTCTTTTCCAATATATCGGTTATTTGCATCAGGTGGCGAAAGTATTGGAGTTTCAGCTTCAGCATCAGTCCTTCCATATGAATATTCAGGACTGATTTCCTTTAGGATTGGCTGGTTGGATCTCCTTGCAGCCCAAGGGACTCTCAAGAGTCTTCTCCAACACCACAGTTTAAAAGCATCAGTTCTTTGGTGCTCAGCTTTCTTTATAATCCAACTCTTACATCCTTATATGACTCATGGAAAAACCATATATTTGACTAGACAAACTTTTGTCAGCAAAGCAATGTCTCTGCTTTTGAATATGCTGTCTAGGTTGGTCATAACTTTTCTTCCAAAGAACAAGTGTCTTTTAATTTTATGGCAGCAGTCACCCTCTGCAGTGATTTTGGAGCCCTCAAAAATAAAATCTGTCACTGTTTCTATTGTTTCCCCATCTATTTGCCATGAAGTGATTAGTTTCTCGGAGAAGGTAATGGCACCCCACTCCAGTACTCTTGCCTGGAAAATCCCAAGGACGGAGGAGCCTGGTGGGCTGCAGTCCATGGGGTCACTAAGAGTCAGGCACGACTGAGCAACTTCACTTTCAATTTTCACTTTCATGCATCGGAGAAGGAAATGGCAACCCACTCCAATGTTCTTGCCTGGAGAATCCCAGGGACGGGGGAGTCTAGTGGGCTTCCGTCTATGGGGTCGCACAGAGTCGGACACCACTGAAGCGACTTAGCATCAGCAGCAGCTGCAGATTAGTTTCTACAATTAAAATTTTATATACTTGCTTTATCAAACACCCATCTGTATACCCATGCTTCTATCTATCTATCAACCCATATTATTTTTATGCTTTTCAAAGCTACAAATATCAATACTGCTGCTAACTGCTAAGTCACTTCAGTCATGTCCAATTCTGTGCAACCCCATAGACAGCAGCCCACCAGGCTCCCCAGTCCCTGAGATTCTCCAGGCAAGAACACTGGAGTGGGTTGCCATTTCCTTCTCCAATGCATGAAAGGGAAGTCGCCCAGTCGTGTCCGACTCTTAGTGATCCCATGGACTGCAGCCTACCAGGCTCCTCCATCCATGGGATTTTCCAGGCAAGAGTACTGGAGTGGGGTGCCATTGACAAATATCAGTACAGTTCCCCTCAAATACTTATGCATGTATATCACAGCATTAATTTTTTTAACAGTACTTTTTTTTCTTTTGAGATTCCCAGATGCTGCAGTGTCAAAGTTACCTGCCAATGCTGAAGACACAAGAGACGTGGGTTCAACCCCTGGGTCAGGATGATCCCCTGGAGAAGGAAATGGTAACCCACTCCAATATTCTTGCCTAGGAAATCCCATGGACAGAGGAGACTGGTGAGCTACAGTCCATGGGTTTGCAATGAGTTGGACACAACTTAGAAACTAAACAATGATACAACGTTTTATCTTTTTTGTGAAAATGCAATTTGTTAATATAGCCATCCATTGATGGACATTGGAAAATCTATGTTTGGTGCTATTATGAATAAAGCAGTATGAACATATTATGTAGGTGTTTTTGTAGACATATTTTTCTTATCCCTTTGGTAAACATAGAAGAATGGAATTACTAGATGAAATGACAAGTATATGTTTGGTTTTATAAGAAAATGCCATATGTATTCCTTCATATGATGTGAGGAGAAGGGAACTTTGTTTCTGTGGTCTTCCCCCCCCCAAAAAAAATGTCCAGTCTAAACAATGAGAAAACAGCAGACAAATCTCCATAGGGCAGCATTCTTCAAAATATCAGGCGATTATTCTTAAAAAATGTTAAGGCTATCAAATAAAAAAAAAATGTTGAGAAGCTATCACAGACAGGAGAAGCCTAAGGAGACATGATGACTAAATATAATATGATGTCCTAGTTGGGATCCTGGGACAAGAAAGGAACATTAGACAAAAATTGAGGAAAAAGGAATGAATCATAGGCTTTAGTTAATAATAATGCATCATTACTAGTGTCAAATCTGTCACACTAGGTTACAGTGTAAATAAAGAAGGTGGATGTGGCATACATGAAAAAATTATACTATCTTTTCACCATTTTTATACATATAAACCATTTTGAAATTATTTTTTAAATGAGTGGATTAAAGCTAATAGGAATAAATCCCACAAACACAATATTGAATGAAAGAAATCAAAGAGAAAAAGATGGATAATATTTGGAATTTATAAAATCATGAAAATGGATTTATACATGGTATCAGAAATCAAGAAGGTGTCTCAGGAAGGGGACAGATAAATAATCTTAGAGCACAGGATTGCTAATTTTAGAGTATTAGTGATATTCTGTCTTGATCTGGGTTTGGTTGCTCTGGTGTGTTAACTTTGTATTAATTATTGAGCAGTATACTTATAAACTTTTCACTTGTATGTATATATATATATATATATTTAACACCTCAATAAAGTATTTTTTTCAAGTTAACTTGTGTGTTATCTGATATCTTCAGGGTTCCCACATAGTTCCCACATATTTTAACTTTTTTAAAGGAAGTTTGATTACTAACTTTGAGTAAAAATATTCTTTATGCCTATTAATATCTCCTTAACTATTAGAGTAAAATCCATTTCAAAAAGATGAAAGCCGTCTTTAGACTAGAAAATAGAGCTGGCCTCATTTGTACAGAAAATAACCCCAACATATAGGTCAGAATAGACTAATACAAGGTTGCTCACTATTTTACAAGGTTGTGAAATTCTAAAACTTTAACATGATAAAATTTCTGAAAATCCTATTTAATACAATCAAGCTGTTAGAAAAGATGCAAATTTGATTTTCAATGATCAAATAGAAATTCAGATATTATTTGGCTACTGAAGAGTTATGAGAACATAATAGTTTTAGGTATTTCCAGTGATTTCCTAAACTTAAAGCATTAGCCATCTTCCCTATAGTACAGTTACATAATGGCTGACAGGATTTTGATGTCTAGTCAAGAAGGTTTTCTATAAATAAAAGAATTATATTTAATGTAAATTTTTTATTCATACTTGTAAGAAACATAGACATAAAACCACTAATGGAAAACAGTGTGGATTATTGGCAGAAAAACACTACATGCTACTTGTATGTACATATTTGCCATGTTAACTAAGTGAATAAATCATCAATTTCCTCTTCTGGTAGCTGTGAATGAAGGATGTTTCAGTGGCCAATAAAAAGTTTAAAATATTCCTATTACATAGATATTTCACCTTTGCTTAGACTCTTTGATGTCAACAAATATATCATTTGAAAATGCCTAGGTTTTGCTGGCATGTCATCAATTGATGTCCAAGAAATAGACTCAATTACACTTTTTTAGTGTTTTTCATTTATCCTCTTTTCTGCCCAACCATTAACAAAAGAGTAGCTTGCATTGTTTAGTCTCTTGTTAAAATGTTAAGTTCAGTCTCTCGTAAGATTCTCAAGCCCCAGGGTGTTTTCTCCAATGCACTCTGTTTAGCCTACTGGTAAAATTACAGTATTTAGTTTTAGAAGGTCTTTGAATGTTCATCTTTATTCAGATATATATAATCTTCATCCAAAGAAGATTTAAGAAAATGAATTTTAAAAAAGTCCTTGGCATTTTCACAAAGAAATACAAATGAAGTGTTTAGAATTCAGCATTTCTTCAAATTGAAATGTATCTGATTCGTCACCTGATACTGATAGCTCTGTTTACTGACCAAAAAACAAGAAAATTGATTTATAATGATTTTATATAGAAAGAAAATGAATAGCAAATTAATAATTTAAATTATTCTATACCAACTACAAGTACATAACCAATGGAACTGACACTTGTAATTGCAGCATAGGTCAGAAAATATTATAATGTCATTTCCCCCAGTTTTGGCTACAAATAGCGTGATTTGAAATCCCTCACCAAAACATTGCTACTTAGATTCAAAAGAATAGCAACATTTCATTCTCTTATCAACTAGTTATTAGAGTTCCTTCTTTAGACCAGAAATCTTCTTCAAGTCCACTAGAATTGCCTTGCACTGTAAAATTAAATGTCTATTATTTTTACCTCTCAAAGATATGGACAATATAAAGTTATTAAAAATAAGAAGAGTCAGAACTTCTTGGTTCTTTTTTAAAGTATTAAGTAACTGTTGTTTATGGAATTCATACCAAGAATACTTTAGTTTGCTTTTTTTAAAATAGAAGTTGAAATCATACATCATGGTATTTCTCAACTGTAGTGTCTACTGTGAACAAAGCATACTCCAGGTGAAATAATTTCTTCTGAACAGAAGAAAAATAATTGATATGACATGTGGATGGTTTTCCTTTTACAAAAATACTTTTTTGTCCCCAATTCTCACCTACACCAGCCTTCTACAGCAACTAAGTATTTGATATATGTACCACTTCTGTGGATTAAAGTAGTATTTTCCAAACAGTGTTTTGCTGCAGGCTGCTACCCTGAAGTGAAAAAAAGTGAAGTTTCCAACAGGGTCAAATAAATTTGGGGAAAACCACATACATTAATAATTTAAACAATAATAATTAATAATCAAAATTAATATGTGGTTTTTATTTCTCAATTTATTAATGTGGTGAATTACATTGATTGATTTGTGGATATTGAAGAATCCTTGCATCCCTGGTATAAAGCCCACTTGGTCATGATGTTTGACCTTTTTAATATGTTGTTGGATTCTATTTGCTAGAATTTTGTTAAGGATTTTTGCATCTATATTCATCACTGATATTGGCTTGTAGTTTTCTTTTTTTGTGGCATCTTTGTCAGGTTTTTGTAGTAGGGTGATGGTGGCCTCATAGAATGAGTTTGGAAGTTTACTTTCCTCTGCAGTTTTCTGGAAGAGTTTGAGTAAGATAGGTGTTAGCTCTTCTCTAAATTTTTGGTAGAAACCATATGATTATCTCAATAGATGCAGAGAAAGCCTTTGACAAAATTCAACATCCATTTATGATAAAAACCCTCCAGAAAGCAGGAATAGAAGGAACATACCTCAACATAATAAAAGCTATATATGACAAACCCACAGCAAACATCATGCTCAATGGTGAAAAATTGAAAGCATTTCCCCTAAAGTCAGGAAGAAGACAAGGGTGCCCACTCTCACCACTACTATTCAACATAGTTTTGGAAGTTTTGGCCACAGCAATCAGAGCAGAATAAGAAATAAAAGTAATCCAGATTGGAAAAGAAGTAAAACTTTCACTGTTTGCAGATGACAAGATCCTCTACATAGAAAACCCTAAAGACTCCACCAGAAAATTACTAGAATTAATCAATGAATATAGTAAAGTTGCAGGATATAAAATCAACACACAGATATCCCTTGCATTCCTATATACTAACAATGAGAAAACAGAAAGAGAAATTAAGGAAACAATTCCGTTCACCATTGCAACGAAAGAATAAAATACTTAGGAATATATCTACCTAAAGAAACAAAAGACCTATATATAGAAAACTATAAAACACTGGTGAAAGAAATCAAGGAGGACACAAATAGATGGAGAAATATACCGTGTTCATGGATCAGAAGAATAAATATAGTGAAAATGACCATACTACCCAAAGCAATGTATAGATTCAATACAATCCCTATCAAGCTACCAACGGTATTTTTCAGAGAACTAGAACAAATAATTTCACAATTTGTATGGAAATACAAAAAACCCCGAATAGCCAAATCAATCTTGAGAAAGAAGAATGGAACTGGAGGAATCAGCCTGCCTGACTTCAGACTATACTACAAAGCCACAGTCATCAAGACAGTATGGTACTGGCACAAAGACAGAAATATAGATCAGTGGAGCAAAATAGAAAGCCCAGAGATAAATCCACACACCTATGGACACCTTATCTTTGACAAAGGAGGCAAATATATAATGGAGAAAAGACAATCTCTTTAACAAGTGGTGCTGGGAAAACTGGTCAACCACTTGTAAAAGAATGAAACTAGAATACTTTCTAACACCATACACAAAAATAAACTCAAAACGCATTAAAGATCTAAACATAAGACCAAAAACTATAAAACTCCTAGAGGAAAACATAGGCAAAACACTCTCTGACATAAGCCACAGTAGGATCCTCTGTGACCCACCTCCCAGAATATTGGAAATAAAAGCAAAAATAAACAATTGGGACCTAATTAAAATTAAAAGTTTCTGCACAAAAAAGAAAACTATAAGCAAGGTGAAAAGACAGCCTTCAGAATCGGAGAAAATAATAGTAAACGAAGCAAAAGAATTAATGTCAAAAATATACAAGCAATTCCTGCAGCTCAATTCCAGAAAAATAAAAGACCCAATCAAAAAGTGGGCAAAAGAACCAAACAGACATTTCTCCAAAGAAGACATACAGATGGCTAACAAACATATGAAAAGATGCTCAACATCACTCATTATCAGAGAAATGCAAATCAAAACCACAATGAGGTACCATATCACACCAGTCAGAATGGCTGCTATCCAAAAGTCTACAAGCAATTAATGCTGGAGAGGGTGTAGAGAAAAGGCAACCCTCTTACACTGTTGGTGGGAACGCAAACTACTACAGCCACTATGGAGAACAGTGTGGAGATTCCTTAAAAAACTGGAAATAGAACTGCCATATGATTCAGCAATCCCACTCCTGGGCATACTCACTGAGGAAACCAGATCTGAAAGAGACACGTGCACCCCAGTGTTCATCGCAGCACTGTTTACAATAGCCAGGACATGCAAGCAACCTAGATGCCCATCAGCAGACGAATGGATAAGGAAGCTGTGGTACATATACACCATGGAATATTACTCAGCCTTTAAAAAGAATTCATTTGAATCAGTTCTAATGAGATGGATGAAACTGGAGCCCATTATACAGAGTGAAGTAAGCCAGAAAGATAAAGACCACTACAGTATACTAACACATATATATGGAATTTAGAAAGATGGTAATGATAACCCTGTATGCAAGATAGCAAAGGAGACACAGATGTGTAGAACAGTCTTTTGAACTCTGTGGGAGATGGTGAAGGCAGGATGATATGGGAGAATGGCATTGAAACATGCAAATTATCATATGTGAAATGAATAGCCAGTTCAGGTTCAATGCATGATACAGGATGCTAGGGACTAGTGCAATGGGATGACCCAGAGGAATGGGGTGGGGAGGGAGGTGGGAGGAGGGTTCAGGATGGGGAACACATGTACACCCATGGCAGATTCATGTCACTGTATGGCAAAACCACTACAATATTGTAAAGTAATTAAATAAATAAATAAAACTGAGATGAAAAAATAATAATTATACGATTTAAAAAATAAAGAAAATGTCCATTTCATGTTGTAGTTGTATTAGGATTTTAAATCTTGCATTATAAATCTTAAATATTAAAAAAAAAAAAACAAAAAAATACAAAAATAATATGTGGTATTTCACAAATTTCTTTGACCCTGAAAACTTTACTTTTTTCACCTTAGGGATCAGCCTGCAGTAAAACACTGGAGAATATCGCTTTAATACACAGAAATGATTTTTATATCAAACATTTAGATGCTGTGGCAGGCCTCTGTAGGTGAGAATTGGGAATTATTCAGCTTCACAAGTGGCTCAGTGGTAGAGAATCTGCCTGCCAAAGCAGGATACTGCGGGTTTGATTGATATGATCATCTGGAGAAGACAACAGCAGTCCACTCCGGTATTCTTGCCTGGAAAACCCCATGAACAGAGGAGCCTTGTGGGCTACAGTTCATGTCAGAAAGAGTCATATATGACTTAGCAACTGAGCACACATATTTTTAATTATTGGAGCATCAAAATGCACATTTAACACACTATAGGCCCTAAGATATTAAATATATACACACAGATATTATATATAATGTAATACAACATATAAGACATTAAACTATATATAAAAGATAAATCTGCTTAATTTTGTTTAAATTGATATTTCCCTATATGGACTTTCCAGGTGGCGCTAGTGGTAAAGAACCTACCTGCCAATTCAGGAGACACAAGAGATGTGAGTTCGATCCCTGGGTCGGGAAGATCCCCTGGAGAAGGAAATGGCAACCCACTCCAGTATTCTTGCCTGGAGAATTCCATGGACAGAGGAGCCTGGCGGGCTACAGTCCATAGGGTCATAAAGAGTTGGACACAACTGAAGTGACTTAGCATAACTTATATGAAGAAAGAAACTAAAAACAAATGAATATATAACTGAATCACTTCACTGTATCCCTAAAACTAACACAACACTGTAAATCAACTATACTCTAATAAAACTAAAATTAAAAAAATTGTTATTAATTTCCCAAATGTAGAGGGCCATAGAATCCATGTGAGGATGTGGCTGTGTGTTTGTCTATATATGCATATTTTTGTACATCTATTAACATTACATGGAAATCTGTGCTCCTGGGAATGCACGAGAGGAAACAGCTTAGTCACTAAACCCCCAAATTCACCTTTAAAATTCAAGCAGTAAATATCCATTAATGTCAATGTCCTTAACAAGTGGGGCCAGAAATGGAAGTCCAAATGAAGACCTTAGTAGCTGGGAGGGAACACTACAGCAATGGGTATATGATTTTGGAGATTTAGTAAACTGTGGACCCATTAGAAAGAAGTCAAAGAGGAAACAGTCCAAAAAATGCTCAACAAGTTCACAGTCTTAGCCAGAAATAATCCAACTATTTGACCACAAGGGACACTTATTATCCTTTGAAAGAAAAGCTTTCATATGTACCAGAGGTTGAGAATGCAATTTTTGATAATAAAGTTTTCAGTAAATTATTTTTAAAGATTGGGTTGTGAAGTTATCTCTTTGGAAGATCGGGGTGCAATGTAAATCTACTACCATATGAAAGCAAATTTTTATGAAAAATTATTCACTACCAGGAATGTAAATTGAGCAAATCCAGGTAGAATGGCTGTAGTAGAGACTACCGTGTTTTTCTGTTTCACTTCTTTTCAACTAGACATTTCCCAGCTTCCACTGTAAGTAGGTGAGAATGTGAGTCTGAATTCTAACTAATTGAATGTGGACAGAAGTGACAGACACCACTTATATCTTGATCTATAAATATCCTTCCATGGAATGGTCCACTCTCTCTTCATCCCTTTGATAACTGGAGGAAAAGGATTCAGCAAAGGCCTATGAGACTGTAAAGGACAGTAGTATAAGAAAATGGAAGGAAATTGAGTCCCTAATCAACAGATGAATAGCCACTCCTGAAACACTTGTGTTGAACTCTCATAGGAGTAAGAAATGAACTTGTTGATCTTATCTAATTTGGCAATTTGTGGAAAAAAATTGACAAATATTAAAGACCACACCAATTCATAGACTGTCTGAAGAAGAGATTAACAACTTGCATATAGCACCTTTTGGTCTCTTTGAAAGAACTGGACCTTTGAAGTATGTATTATGATAAATGCACAAAGTGCTTCCACCTGGGAAGCCCCTTACTTTGAAAAGCACACCTTAAATATGAAATGATATTTATTAATAATTAAAATGAAATATCTCTCTAAATATGAAATATCAGCATTACAAAAAGACTGTTTATACAGCACCTGTCAGCAATAAGCTTAAAATTGTTGAATAATGTTAAAAGGGCCACAGTATGCGGCTTTCTGAATAACAGAATATGAATGAGGAACATACAGAGGAAGCTTTTGAAGTTATATATTCCATAGTTATAAAAATAAGAATAACAGATAAAGCCTCATGGAAAACAGAATGGCAATAGTAATAGTCAAAGAACAGCAGCATGGAGAGCTCTCTAAACTCTTCCCGTGGCACACAGGTGCTTCTGTCACTTAGAATCAGGCCAGTAGCATGGTCGATGTTGAAGCCACCTGCGGTCAGCACTATTTTTCAAAACTCTAAGCCATGTGGTTTCTAAACTTGGCTCCTTAGGATTTAGTCTGGTTAGGATTGAGGGAAGTATAGTTGGCCGCTGTAGGCCAACAGTGGCCAAAACCAGTTTTCCCGGTTCTATAATAGTCAATAGCTTCAAAATATCAAGCAAGAGACAATTATGCCATGTTGGTTGGAATTGGTTTCTTTCTGCTCTACATTCCAATAGAACTTTGATAACAATTCTATTAGAATTCATTGCTCTGAACATCCACGGTAGGCTGAGTGAGTAGACTGAAAATTCCTGGTGGTCAGTTAATCCTTGCAACACCCAAGTTAACATACTCTGACAGCATTTACAACTTCTCACTTGAGGAAAATTGCTTTACGTGGTTTCTGTAACATGTGTGTTTCTCTTTACATTATGAATACACAACCGATCTTAGATTCTTCCCTGAAAGAACTGCATCTATTCAACTCTCACAGAAGGTGACCTTCCAAGTAAGACTGTGGCAGTTGCAAAAAATCTAAACATTCACTTCTTGAAATGATACTTGGCAATGTTGTGTGCAAAAAAATGTCTATATATATATATATATATATATATATGGATACATATTGCTCAAACAATCCCTTGATAGATTCTTAGACTTCTGAAGGGCTCCAGACTCCACAGAAAACCAAGGTAAGGCTGTCCTGCTC
The DNA here is from genome assembly GCF_023699985.2 of Odocoileus virginianus. NCBI lineage: Eukaryota > Metazoa > Chordata > Mammalia > Artiodactyla > Cervidae > Odocoileus > Odocoileus virginianus. Next base: position 7,381,547 of record NC_069703.1, on the reverse strand, counting down.
AAGAAATCAAAATCAAATCCTGATGATAGCCACGCTCTGAGCATTAAAGGAAATGGTAAAAGATGGCTTCAAATCATTTCAATAGTTGAAATGAGGACTCCTGCTCTTTCCAAGTATAGTAATATCTAACACCTCTTTTGCACTTCGTGGCTACGAAAGTTGCCAAGGGAGACTTTTTCATTGCCATTATATCATGCTGTCTGCTTTGCAAAGAACTGGAATCATCGGTCTGATTCATCTCATGCCAGTTGCTGATGCTACAATCCCACAGAAAATGACTAAAATTTAACACATTTTTACACAATGATTTACCACTGAGCAACACTCATCATCCCTTAAATGCATAGTTTTTGGTCCTTTACAGAAAATGGTTCTCAGTGTCTCACAAGAAAGGCCAGGAACAGAGTATTCTCTGCAATGTCCAAGTCTGTGAGATTTTGGCTTGAACAGAGGGAGAAGGCATTACACTGAGAGAGGAAACAAGGTGTAGCATTTTCATTTCATCACAAGTTAAATAGAAGAGGCTGTTTCCACTGGAAACTGTGACAAATGTTAACCTGAATTTCCTGTGTTACTTTTAAGTTGCTTGGAATTGGTTTTATATGCATACATATCTGAGGTGTAGACTATATTAGGCACAAATTATGAACTAGATCCAAATAGTGTAGCTTGGACATCTTTTTATAAAACCAAATCACTACAAGATAGAGGATCTTAAACAAAAATCCTCTTCTTTCATCAACCAAATAGCTATAAAATAGAAAGTATAAAACTAAACCACCTTCCTTTCAATGGAACTAAAAAATTAGAAAGATGAGAGATAGGAAGGAGCTGTTTAAAAGTATATAGACTTATTGCAATTTAAGCTCAACTCCCTTTTCCAAAGTATTTTCTATCTGCTTTTAAACATATGCTTTCTTCCAGTCAGGTTGGTATTTACGGCCTTTGATATTCCTTCTATAAACTGACATCTAATATTTTTCCACTTCTCTTACCTATTTATTTCATTCTTCATTGTCCAATATAAGGCTTAAATCTTTGACACTCTTAGTCTAGAGTGAATATTTTTTTTTCCCTTGAAACTTGAAAAACAGATAATCATGCCTTACTTTGAAGAAGTTACTCGACTGCCTTCTATAGAAATGGAGTTACCAATACCAACATTTCAGGAGTGCTACAAGAATTAAATGAGATCCAAGAAAGATACCTGGAATATTAATAGGCATATAGCAGCTGCTTAATAAATTCTAGAGAACTTAGTTTTTAATCTTTATGATTGGCTCAATGAACATACTCATGTGCTTCCTATATAATAAAATCAGGAGACATTTCTTTCATATATTTTTTTACTTCTCATAGCTTTTTTTGCACATAGATTCCTAGCAAATATCCACAAATTGGGAAATGAAATAATGTTGCTTTCTCATATAAAGGCTAGATCTACTATCTTCATTTCCACTGCCAAATTTCAGATACTGAGTTTCTCATGGTACCAGTTCTCTGGGGTTCTCCCATCCTTCAAAATCATCGAAGATTCAATCATCTGCTCTCATTGCCAGGTGCAACAGGTATAATTGTCCCAGGCCTATCGCTTAGCCTTATACTCAGGCAGCTCCAATTTTATTACTACAAATATATCACCAGTATATCTTGGAAGCTACGGTGTTTACTCCAATGGATTTCCTTTATTGTTCACATGTCCTTGCCACTCTTAACATCATTATTAGTTAGAAGTCCTAAATTCCTTAACTCTAAGACAGTCTTCAGACTCAGGAGATCTTCCATTTCCTTATAGTACATTTAGGGAAGAAATATTCCATTATTTCATGTCATTCACTTGAAGACCTTTTATCTTTAGAGTTTTCTCATCTTTATAAAAGCAATAGTATATTTCCAGGAGTATTTTCATCATGATTTGAGCTGAACTATGAATCAACATCAGACCTAGTGATTTTTCACCTCTCAATGGAAATTTTCATTTATATATCTTAAATCTACAAGAATCAGCCACTCAAGCTTCAAACCTCTTTCACCCACTTCATTATAAAAAACTATAAATTTAATCAGTCTCAAATGTCAAGACATTTACTTCTCCTTTTCAGTACATCATCTTCCTCAAAGATTGACTATCTATTTAATAATTGAATCAGGGAAAGTATGGACAGGAAGAAATAAGATCAGATTGTTAAAAAGGATGAGCAGGAGAAAGAGGGGAGAATTCTGGAGCAGTATCATTGAGTAAGAGAGACATAATGGGATCTACTGCACTAGTGGAAGACTGGCTTTAGAAAAGAAGGAATATTTCATATATGGAAGGAGGTAGAAAGGTGGAATATAGGGGAAAGATGAGGATGGGTGGTTAGAGCTTGTAGGGCACTATCTAACCCTTGTACTAATTGTTGTCGGCTGGTACTAACTACAAAAAACCAAAATGATTGTGCATGGCAAGATTGGCTTACATCAGCTGCTTATCTAATTCATTCTATTCAGTTGTTACAGTCAAAGCCATATCATCCCACAATCAAAGCCATATTATGATACTTCCCCAGGGCCCTTCAGGCAACCTTATCTTGTTGACTTGGCCCTGAAAATGGCTTTTCACTCTTCCAGGAAGGACATTGCTCCCTTCAGCCCACCTTAAATCTTACTTGCATAATTTTGGTTTCTCCCATGATGCTTTTGATGTAAGCTCCTGAAAGACAAAAGCACTCCATAGTCTCATTTTTTTTTAATAAACTCCACAGAATATTCTACAGCATGCAACTTGCTAATTGTTAAATAACTCAACCTCACATAACTCACATAACCCATTTTTTTTGCCACGTCTGGAAATGCAAAAGGCAGTTGGTGCAGACTGTGTTGATTATGGAACATAATATGACAACTCCACTTACAAATCAGACTAACTCTGCCTCTTCCTTCACACAAATGAGTTTGAATCAAGCTGAGATTTCTAAGTGGTGAGAGACGTACAACTAAATTTAGGATAAATTCAGCTTATTGTAATGAAGAGTCTGTAGTCTCAGGTAAGACAAACCTTGATCTGTTCAGTGCCATCATTCACTAATTTACATGACTGAGCCTCAGGCACTTCATGCGTAAAATGGGAATGACACCAAAATCACAGGGTTATTAAGAAAGTTAAGTGAGATAACATAAGTAGGGTATGTATGAGGATACTTGATGTGATCAATACTAGTACCACTCACAGGCTCTTATAGGTCTCTGTTAGAATCTCACACAGTTGAGTCTACTGTGTCAGCACACACACACACAAATAATGTATAAACCTAGCTTAAAATTTAATTGATAAGAGAAAGTTTGGAAAAATATCATGCAAAACTCTCTTCCCTTTGTCAATGGGGAATCTCACTTGTAGCAAACCTCATAATATCTCACTTACATAATATCTCACTTATAGCAAAACAATTTAAAATTGTGGACTCCATGGTTTAGGTAAAATGCTTCAAGTCAATTTGGTCCATAACAGGATGTGTTCCTTACATGGGCAGAGGCTTTGGAGTAACTATGAGCTGAATTTGGCTCACATGCTACCAAAGTACCTGGATTACTCTGGACTCTACTTCTTATCATGAGTCTCTGGAAAGTGATTATCCTTATCAATTAGCAACACCAAGATATATCAGACTTTGGGGCAGAATTAGACTGGCTAAAGTTCCATGTGAATCACTTGGAAAACACCTATAATCAAATATGGCAGGAATAAAAAATAATAGTAATAGTATTGCTTCTTAAAGCCTTAGTAATATGATTAAATCATGGGTGTGCAGTTCAACAATAAATGTGGCAGGGTGCTAATGGCATAATTCCTACTTCATCAAGGTTAACAGAGAAAATTTTTAAGCAAAAGAGTCATTAGTAATTGAATCAGAAGTCCATTGTGTTGTATTACAGTACTCCTAACTGAAAGCAAAATAAAGTTTTTATGTGTTTCTAAAGTCTGAATGTCAGTTTGCTCTTTCTGCAACATGAGTTGCTTGAATTTAAAGTATTTTCCATTCTAGAGTTCATTGACTTTTACGAAATTCATACAATTACTTAGAAATGTCAGCTTAAGCTTGTTACATAATTGACACTTCTAATAGATCTTTAAGACATTGTGTATTATTATATTACATGTATTCTTTATTTACATTAAAACTGAACTTTCCCAACATTAGGATATTATCAAAAGTTAGAAAAGGAAACAATGGACCATTACTTCAATTCTGTGGATAAAGAACACCTACATTTAACCCTTACTCTAGATCGAAGGAGTATTCCCAAGAGAGAGATATTTGTACAAGGTAGCAGAGATGGAAAGAGCAAGAGTAGAAAATGATGTGGTGGAATTGAAAGAAAATAAGACAAATGCACAAATAATTATAAAATAAGGCAGAACTTGTCACATAAAAATTTGAGGTCATATCCAACAGAGATGATAGGAAAGCATCTGAGAGGAGATGTAATTTGAGAAAAACCTTGAAATATGTATCCAAAATGCTTCACATTTTAACATAAAAGCAAAGGTAAAGAAACAGAACTTGACTCTCAATTTGAACATATGTCTAGTTTATGACATAGAGTCTATGACAAACTACAAATTTATATATTGAAGATATGATTTATCCATGTTCGCTGAACTTATCGAGGCCCTAAATCACTGGGCAAGGGACAAAAATTAAAAAAACAAACAAAAAAAGCATTTCTTATGGCACCCATGCCTTAAGAAATGATAACATTGAGAGTTTTCTTGCTAGACAGTTTTCTCTGCATATGTGTTCATCTTAATGAGCACTCTAGAAGACAAATGCCCTGTAAACTTTGCTTTTCTTTGTTTGACAACTAGAAATTGGGCACATGGGTTGCTGATACGGTGGGCAGGGAGGCGGGGGGAAGAAGTTCTCAAACAGCTGAATTCTGCCTATTCTGTGTGTATATGCAAGGCATGCAGCTGTTTCACTTTTTAAATTCCAGCTCAAGTGAAAAAAAAAGAAAAGAAAAACTGGATGGCTGGATATTTCTTCAAATAAAAGTCCAGTGCTCAACGGTAAAAAATATAAGACAATGCACAATAAGGGCTTTTTTTCAAGTCATATAAAAGCTGTTTTATGAAATTAAGCTGGAAATATTATAAGTGGGAAATGACCACAGAATAAATAGGAACCTTTTAGAAACAGAGCAAACATGTGTTATTTATTTTCCTAGTAAACAGAAGTGGCAGATTCAATCAGCAGAAAACATTGGATAGTTACGACCATTTTAATCATGTAAAAAATTCATAAGATTTTTTTTTTTTGGTGCATTAAACAGAATCTTCAGGTTAGTATTAGGGAAAATGAATAAATTCTATTTACCAATAGACTAGAGATAAGAAGGGACCAGTTCGCTTATATGTCTAGTGAAAGAAAGGGACATAGACTATTTCAGCACTCTCCACTACTACCTCCTTTTACTCTTTATAAACATATGGAAATAATTATACCCACTTGCATAAAAAACATTTAAAACTATAAAACAGTTCCAAAGCATGTACTGTGCCATATTTCATGTGGAGAGAGACTGCCTTCAGTTCCGTTTTGAAAGGCCTAAGAAGTGCAAAGCAATAGTACTCTAAGTATTTATATCTACTTTGATTCCTTAATGTTTAAAGTCATGTTGAAAAATGTTAATTTTAGATGTTAATTATAGAGCTGGAATAAAGCATTGGTTATAAAATAGCTAGCTGAGGTTAAATCCCTCCATAATGATCAGTTTTTTGGTACTCCCTGTTATTTAAAATACTACCAAAGAAATGCATTACAAAAAATACACTAGCATGTGGCATATCTTTTCACTTGGAATTTTTATGAATGATAAAACTAACTAGACACAAGGAAATAAAATATTTTCTGGTCTTAAGTCTACCTTATTCAATAACATATATGTACACATCTTATATGTGTTTAGAGTCAAAGATTAAAGGCAATATCCTAATGTAAAACAAAAATATAAAACATCCCTCGAAGGATAGAGCCTCAACATTACACAACTCTTAATTTTTATTTTTGTCTTAAAAATTATAATGGGCTTTTGGGATAGAGATGTAGTTTTTGTTTTAATGTCAAGAACTGCAAAGATTTGGTAAAATACTAAAGGATTCTTTTTGTAAGTAAAGACTTTCTCTAACCATGAACCAGTTCACTTAGAGAAGTCGGCAAATACAGTTCCACAGTACATTGATGTCTCTTTGGCAAAGCAGATTGAACAAAAGTCAATTTACTGATTAAGAACCCTTACCCTGATTAAGAAACCCCTTCCTCAAGGCTGTCAAAAGGACTCAGATTTCCTCTGGATATATAGTAAAGGGATCAGTCCCATAAATTTACACTCACTTTATTATTAACAGAATAATGCTTGAAGAAGAGACTGATTCAGGTAACACTGAGAAGCTGAAAATTGTTGATGTTTGCATGTCTCTATTCACTAGCCCTTGAGTTATGTTTCAGTCCTTTTCCTTCCTTTCTATTCCAGGCCACCCATGTCCCATGCTGTACTGTTTCTATGCCAATGTGTTCATTTGCTCAGTTGTATCTGACGCTTTGTGACTCCATGGATTAAAGCCTGCAAGGCTCCTTTGTCCATAGGATTTTCCAGGCAAGAGTGCTGAAGTGGGCTGTCATCTCCTTCTCCAAGAGATCTTCCCAACCCAGGGATTAAACATGCATCTCCTGTGTGTCCTGCATTGGCAGGAAGATTCTTTACCACTGAGTCACCTGGACTTTGTATTGACTTTTAATCTAGTTTCTCTCATTGATAATATACCTGATCTGCATTCCAAGTCAATAAAACCTTTTATCCATTTTGCAGTGTATCAGCTATAACCTCATGAATAAGTTTATTTTCAGGAAATCACAAATGAAAAGGATGTAAAGTGGCAGCATTATACAAATATTTTTTTATTTTGTAGGTATTTAAGCCTCAATGCCTAATCTGAAAGTCATCTATCACCCTACCTACATGAAGTTCCACTATATTGTTAACAGTACACAGAATGTCAATTTTAGGGCACACCTTTATTTTATAAACCACCAAGGAAGAAAAATGCTTCTATTTAAACCATGACATGATGCCGTAATGATAATCCTGTACAACACACGGATCGATAACATCAGTCCCTCATTGCTTTGAAATGATTTCATCTATTCCAAAGAACTTGGCAATCTACCCTACCTTCAGTTGCAGTGCTTAGAGTGTGAGAATAATCTTTTTTGCAAGTATTTCAGGAACAAAACATAACACATCTTCATCTACTTGTGGATATCTTCCTTTTTTAGGTCCATAAAACCCTTGGTTGTTAATTTGTAAGAAGCTATGAAGTTCTGATCATTTCTACAATGATGCTTTATTCATATAAAACTTATTTTCCATCCAGCAATGTGGAAAGCCATAAAAAGTGTCATTTACACCCCATATAATGTAAAAGAGCCAAAAAAATTCATGAGTTTTCTTGAAACTATGGATAGCTGAGATTACAGGGCAACCAACTAGCTCAAAATCTAAGAAAGTGATGACATGAGAAATAGCTTCCTAGGGCAGATGTCACCCTTAGGACACTGGTGAAAACCAATTGCAGCTGGGGGGAAGGATGACAGCAGCAACAAATCCTACCTCTCATAAGAGAGGGTGGGCTTGCACGCAGTGCCCACGGCCAGAGCCTGGAAAGGAGCTTCACTGAGACCACGCTCCAGGACCTGGGACCTGATATCACTCCCGACCAAGACTTAATGTGAATAAGAGAAGATACCCATTACCACATCCTAGAGACAAGCTAACAAGCACCAAGTAACAACTTTAGAATATGGCTGGAAAGAAAAAGGGAGGAACAAGAGCAGATAAGGAAACATTCATAGTACAATGAAAAATCTAAAATTATTGCAGGACCACTCACTGGGGAAAAAAAAAAAAAAAAGCCTCTTGCAAACCACTCTAACACAAGAAATCTGGAGGAATTCAAATGCTGTGGTGCCCAAAGGGTGCCCTTCCCTAAAACTAGGCCCTCCTCCTAACTGCATTAATTCAAATTCCCATAATCTAGGTCTAGCAGAAGGAAAAGTATGCTAATTTCTAGGCAAAAGAGCCTATAAGAGAGATGACTTTCAACAATAAAAACTATAAGACAAACAACAAAAATACATATAGAGACAATACACTTCTAAGAGAAAAAATAATTATCAGAATCCAACTCAAGTATGACAAAGGTAGTAAAATGTCCAGGGAGGAAATTTAAGGTAACTGTGATTAGCAGTGGTAAAGGTGATTAAAATTTAAGGTAAGATTTAAGGTAACTGTGATTAACAGTGGTAAGATAACTATGTTAATCTCCAATGGAAGTGGTAGACTGTATGCAAGATTAGCTGGATCATTTCAGGACAGAGATGAAAACTATAAGAATGAATCAACTGAAAATTCTGGAAGTTAAAATACAATAACAGAAATGAAGAATGTCTTTGACAGACATTATTAAGATTGACACAGATTAGGAAAGAATCAGTGGACCTAAGGATAATTTGAAGATAAGGCAACAGAAATTACCCAAACTGAAACAAAAAAGAAAAGAGTATAAAAGTAAACAAACAAAACAGAGTGCCCCAAGCTATGGGACAATATCAATCTATCAGCAGATCTAACATACACATAGTTCAAATCCTAGAAAGAAGAGAGAAGAGGGCAAAAGAAATATTTGAGAAAATAATGGCCAAGAATTTTGCAATATTAATAACAGACACCAACCACAGACTGAAGGAACTCAGAAAAGATTGACCAGGTAAATACAAAAAAGCAAACTATATATGATAAGCAAAATGTTAAAAAGACCAAGAGAAAATCTTGAAGGTAATCAGACAGAAAGAGATTTATTACCTATGGATGAACAAAGAATTATAGCAGTTTCCAGTTAGAAATCATGCAAACTAGAAGACAATGAATGCCATTTTCTAATTGTTGGGAGAAAAATAAAAGAATCTTTCAATCCAGAATTCTACACTGAACAAAAATACATTTCCAAACAAAAGTGAAGATTCTCTTAGGTAAATAATTAATGAGAAAATTCAATACCAAATATCTTCCTCTCTAAGAAATATAGAAGCAATGTATTTCTGTCATAGGAAAACAATGATACCATTTAATTTATTTTATATTTATGGTGAATTTACAACTTAAATATATGACAATAACACAAATAATTGGAGGAATAAATTGAGAGCATATTATTATAAAGTTCTTACACTATATATGAAGTAGTGTAATATTTTTTGAAGGTAGATTGTGATAGATGAAATGGCAACCACTATGATTTTAAAGAGACATAAATAGTAAGTCAGAAGAAAAAACAAAACTAAATTATAAACGCAATAAAACCAGAGAAGGTAGAAAAACAGAAAGACAGTGATATTTATTAACAATAAAGAAAGACATTATAAATTGTGGTCAATTTTCCAAGAAGGCATAGGAATCCTAAATGAGCATGAACCTAATAAAAGAGCCTTAAAATATATGATGGAAAAATTGATTGAACCAAAAAGAAAAACAGACAAATCTACAATTAGAATTGAAGACTTCAATAATCCTCTCTCAGTAATTGGTAAAGCAAATCAAAAATATTGGTAGAATTGCTAAGTACACAGATGGTTTCAACACTATCAACCAACTTGATCTGACTGACATTTATAGAACACTCCACTCAACAATATCAAAATACACATTCTCTTAAAGTACACATAAAACAAATCATTAAAACAATCCATATACTGGGTAAAAAAATCCCACAAATTTTAACAAATTTAAAAGGACAGATATCATACAGAGTATGCTCTTGGACTATAATGGAATTAAACTAGAAATCATTAAGAGAGAAAGAATCTGGAAAACCGCCAAATATTTGGAGGCTAAACTATATACTTTCAAAAAACTGGAGTTCAAAATAAGATTTCAAAGGAGATTTTTGAATTGAACTAAAATGAAAATACATCAAAAATATGTGGAATGTAGCTAACACATTGTTTGAGAAAAAATTGTAGAAGAACGTGTTTACACTAGAAAAGAAGAAAAGTTTCAAATCAGGATATCTATTTTAAGAAACTAGAATAAGAAAAAAAAAATTAAACTGAAATCAAGCCCTAGAAAGGAAATAATAAAGACTAAGGCCAAATCAATGAAAGTGAGTAACAGAAGATCAACAGAGAAAAATTAGTGAAACAAAAACCAAAAACTGGTCGCCCAAAAAAAAATGAGTATATTTTATTCCAGCTTCTGTGCCTTACCAAATACATGATAACTTTGCATTTTAACACTGTCATAGGTTAATCTTTCAGAAGATATTTTAAATGGCAATTAAATGCTATATAATTTCAACAATGTACTTATATCAACTGAAATAGAAAATCAAAATAAACCTAAAGATGTTTCAAATAAAGGAAATAACAGATCAGAAAGGATTTTTAAATAATTGTAATTAATATATAATTAATATATATAAATCATATGCACAAAATAGATGAAAACATGGACAATTTTACGAGTGAATTTCAAAACAATAAAATGGGGATTCTAGAACTGAATGATACAATATCTGAAATTCAGAACTCATGAGTTTAACATCAGATTGGACACAACAGAAGACTGGGTAAATAGGCTCAAAGTCATATAAATTAAAAATCTATACATTGAAACACATAAAGGAAAAAAGAAATTTAAAAAATAACATAAGTAATATGTGGTGCACAACTCCAACCTCTATTTATCCCATCAAAGAAGGAAAAGAAGGAGAAATTGAGAAAGAAGTAATATTTAAAGAAATAAGTGCAAAGATGCTTATCAGCTGGAACTTCATGCAGTGCAGGTGGGAATGTACATTAGTACAACTGACCTGGAAAGCAGTTTGGCAGTAGTTACTAAAGCTAAACAAATATATACTCTATGGCCCAACCATTCCATTTTGGGACACATACCCCCAAAATGAGGGCTTATGCTCACCAAAAGACTTGTGCAAAACTTCTTATAGCAGCTTTTTTCAAAACAGTCAAAAACTATAAAGAAATGTCCATCAACAAGAAAATGAATAAAAAAATTATGATAGGCATAAGTGAAATAAAGCACACTAATGAAAGAGAACAAAAAAACTACACACGATGAATCTCAAAAATATTCTATTCAATAAAAGAAACCAGACATGTAAACAATTACAGACTGTATAATTCTAATAATATAAAGTTCAATAGTAATTATCTTTGCAGGGAGTATTAACTAGGAGAGGACACACAAAACCATCCGAGCACCATAATTTTTCTATATTTTGACCCAGATGATGAATCAGTTAAGTTCAATTCAGTCATTCAGTGATGTCCAACTCTGTGACCCCATGAACGGCAGCATGCCAGGCCTCCCTGTCCATCAGCAACTCCCAGAGTTTACTCAAACTCATGACTTGTTGGTCCTTTAATGGACCGGAACCTGGTGGTCCAGAGTCGACGATAAGAAAGTAAGAGAGAGAAAGAGGCTGATAGCGCTTGTTGGTCCTTTGATGGACCGGAACCTGGCGGTCCGGAGAGGAAGAGAGAGAAAGAGGCTGATGTCCCCTGGTTTACGCGGAAAGCCAATAGAGTCCTATTCTTAGGGCTCGCGCTGCTGCGCGTAGGCACCAGGCACCCTCTTGAGTGGGTGAAGGCGCAGTGCGCCTTCTCGAGAGGGTCTTAGAAGCCCGGGCAAGGAAGTGAGCTCAGCGGGCCTCTGGGCTCCAAGAATGAGCCAGAAATAGAGAGAGAGAGAGAAAGACAGAAAGACAGATAGACAGACACGGGGACCCAAGCTCTGATGGAGCAAAGGTGTTTTAATCAACATGGCATGGGCATATATACTGTCTCACAAGGTGGTTATTCTCAGCAAAGACAAAGACTAAAATTCCAGACTTACAAAATGTAAGATGATCCCTATCAGAGAGAGAGCTGCAAACAATCACCTTTTACCATTTGGCTCATAAAAAGGAAGAGGGTACTTATCACTGTAATGAGAAATGCCTGGATTCCGCAGCCCCGGGAAAGGCGTGCCTCTCCTGAATATTCCTGAATGTTCAGGAATTAATAAGGGCCAGAGGGTTCCTGGCAGATCCAAAACAGCCCACAGGAAGCCTCTTGTTAAATGCTTCCTGACAATGACTATTGAGTGATGCCATCCAACCAACTCATCCTCTGTCGTCCCCTTCTCCTCCCACCTTCAATCTTTCCCAGCATCAGAGTCGTTTCAAGTGAGTCAGTTCTTCTCATCAAGTGGACAAAGTATTGGCGTTTCAACTTCAGCATCAGTCCTTCCAATGAACATTAAGGACTGATCTCTTTTAGATTGACTGGTTGGATCTCCTTGCAGTCCAAGGGACTCTCAAGAGTCTTCTCCAACACCACAGTTCAAAAGCATCAATTCTTTGGCACTCAGCTTTCTTTATACTCCAACTCTTAACATCCATACATGACTACTGCAAAAACCATAGCTTTGACTAGACGGACCTTTGTTGGCAAAGTAATGTCTCTGCTTTTTAATATGCTCTCTGGGTTGGTCATAACTTTTCTTCTAAGGAGCAAGTGTCTTTTAATTTTGTGACTGCAGTCACCATCTGCAGTGATTTTGGAGCCCAAGAAAATAAAGTCTGACACTGTTTCCACTGTTTCCCCATCTATTTGCCATGAAGTGATGGGACCAGATGCCATGATCTTTGTTTTCATTCAGATGATGAATACATATATATATACATCAAAAACATCAATCTCTAAATTTAAGATTTATACACTGCTATTATGGTGATGGACAGGGAGGCCTGGCATGCTGCAGTTCATGGGGTCGCAGAGTTGGACACGACTGAGCGACTGAACTGAACTGAACTGCTAACTGAATGGTAGTAGCCCTCCAAAATTCATGTTGAAATTTAATCCCCAATATGATGATATTTAGAGATGAGACCTTTGGAAGGTGAATTGGTCATGGATTAAGGTTAGCCCTCTTGAATGGGATTGGTGCCCTTAGAAAAGAGATCCCAGTCATGTAAGTGCTCTTATAAAAGAGAGTTATCATACCCTTTCCACCAGATAAGGACACAGCAAGATCGCTATATATGAACCAAAAGGTGATTCTTATCAGACACTAAAGCTTCCAGTGCCTTTGGTCTTAGGCTTCTCAGACTGCAGAACTGTGAGAAGTAAACTTTCATTTTTCATATGCTACCCAGTTTATAGTACTGTTGACCCTTGAACAGCACAGTTTCTACTGCACAGGAGGAGTCCACTTATACATGGATTTCTTTCACTAAATACATGCTGCTGCTGCTGCTGCTAAGTCACTTCAGTCGTGTCTGACTCTGTGTGACCCCATAGACGGCAGCCCACCAGGCTCCCCCGTCCCTGGGATTCTCCAGGCAAGAACAATGCAGTGGGCTGCCATTTCCTTCTCCAATGCGTGAAAGTGAAAAGTAAAAATGAAGTCACTCATTCATGTCCGACTCTTAGCTACCCCATGGACTGCAGCCTACCAGGCTCCTCCGTCCATGGGATTTTCCAGACAAGAGTACTGCAGTGGGGTGCCATTGCCTTCTCCATACATACCACAGTACTACACAATTCACCGTTGTGTATGAATCCACAGATGCAAAATCTGATACAGAGAGCAGGCTGTAAAGTTACACTCAGATTTTCAACTGTGTGGAGGGTCAGCACCCCTAATCCCCTGAATTGTTCAAGGGTCAACTGTATTCTGTTATAGCAGCCAAAACAAAGACACACACTTGCTGTATGCAATTTCATTTCAATTAAAAATAGTATTTAAAATACATTGTTAAGATCCTCACTTGCCCCAAACAGAAACTACACCAGTTTTTGTATAGAGAAAATTTTATATAGAGTTAATAATTATGTATAAAATTGTTAACTAGGTAATTAAAAGAGTACAAAGAATTATCTCAAAGTATCTCAAAAATAGCAGGTGTGGGAGACAGCTGACAGCATACAGACTATGGGACAAAAACTAGAGGTTGAGATAATTACAAAACAGAATTGTCAAGAAAGGGCCCAAGGTGGCTGAACCTCCAACTTCTGTGAGGGGTATTGATCAGCTGGGGCTGGTGTCTATGCACTGATACATCATGAAACTGCCTCTGACATGCTAGAAAACCTGCAAACTGGATTTCGATGTTACTAAAGTGACAAACTCACAGAAAGCCCTCCAGAAGCTCACAAGGAACCGGAAGTTTCCTTCTTTCTTCCTCAGCACCCTCATTTTCCTCTAGTGCCTCCTATTGGCAGAGTGTTACAGGGAGTTTCTGGGAAGATAAAATCTGATTTGCAGGTTTGATTTGCTCCTACATCATAAAGCTGAGTGTAGAATGCTGAGAGCTGGGAGACATCTTAATAATAAGCACCACCGTATTCTGTTTGTTTGCTTAGACACAATTACTTGTTTAGGGATAAAATTTTCCACTTTTGTACTCTTATGGAGAAAGTAATAAAACACACAAAGACTGTCAGGTCAGTTCAGTCACTCAGTCATGTCCGACTCTTTGCGACCCCATGAATCGCAGCACGCCAGGCCTCCCTGTCCATCACCAACTCCTGGAGTTTACTCAAACTCATGTCCATTGAGTCAGTGATGCCATCCAGCCATCTCATCCTCTGTCATCCCCTTCTCCTCCTGCCCCCAATCCCTCCCAGCATCAGGGTCATTTCCAATGAGTCAACTCTTCACATCAGGTGGCCAAAGGATTGAAGTTTCAGCTTGAACATCAGTCCTTCCAATGAACACCCAGGACTGATCTCCTTTAGGATGGACTGGTTGGATCTCCTTGCAGTCCAAGGGACTTTCAAGAGTCTTCTCCAACACCACAGTTCAAAAGCATCAATTCTTCTGCGCTCAGCTTTCTTTATAGTCCAATACTCACATCCATACATGACTACTGGAAAAACTATAGCCTTGACTAGACAGACCTTTGTTGGCAAAGTAATGTCTCTGCTTTTTAATATGCTGTCTAGGTTGGTCATAACTTTCCTTCCAAGGAGTAAGCGTCTTTTAATTTCATGGCTGCAGTCACCATCTGCAGTGATTTTGGAGCCCAGAAAAATAAAGTCAGCCACTGTTTCCTCTGTTTCCCCATCTATTTCCCATGAAGTGATGGGACCATATGCCATGATCTTAGTTTTCTGAATGTTGAGCTTTAAGCCAACTTTTTCACTCTCTTCTTTTACTTTCATCAAGAGGCTCTTTAATTCTTCTTCACTTTCTGCCATAAAGTTGGTATCATCTGCATATCTGAGGTTATTAATATTTCTCCTGGCAATCTTGATTCCAGCTTGTGCTTCCTCCAGCCCAATGTTTCTCATGATGTACTCTGCATATAAGTTAAATAAGCAGGGGACAATATACAGCCTTGACGTACCCCTTTTCCTATTTGGAACCAGTCTGTTGTGCCATGTCCAGTTCTAACTGCTGCTTTCTGGCCTGCATACAGATTTCTCAAGAGGCAGGTCAGGTGGTCCGGTATTCCCATCTCTTTCAGAATTATCCACAGTTTATTGTGAGGAGGATCTATATGCTGCTGCTGCTAAGATGCTTCAGTCATGTCTGACTCTATGCGACCCTATAGACGACAGCCCACCAGCCTCCCCCGTCCCTGGGATTCTCCAGGCGTGAACACTGGAGTGGGTTGTCATTTCCTTCTCCAATGCATGAAAGTGAAGTCGCTCAGTCGTGTCCAACTCTTAGCAACCCCATGGACTGCAGCCTACCAGGCTTCTCCATCCATGGGATTTTCCAGGCAAGAGTACTGGAGTGGGTTGCCACTGTCTTCTCTAGGTCTATATACTAGTGGCCATAAATACAAGTTTTGACTTTATCTCATATAAGTCAGCAAGGCCAGCCTTTAATGAAGAATAAGATACAGCATATTTTTTTAAGTAGAAAATTATTTTTCTCTCTCTCTCTCTCAGCTGTTCCTGTCTTCACACTAAAGTACCTACAGGTATTCATAAGTACTCAGTGGAAATACGTTTTATTTCTTAGTCTTCAGCATCTATCACAGTATCTGGCATAATGCAGGTCCCAGGAAACATCACCAATACATATTATATTATTTGTCTTTGTATAAAACAATGGGATTTTACTTAAAATGTTATCACTGCTATTCTTTCTTACCATTTAAAACTGTTCATGCATTAAGAAAATCACCAGTTGTTTACTTTTAGTACTTGATTACTATAAGTTCTGCTATTGTAAGGGGCTTCCCCTAGTGGCTCAGCTGGTAGAGAATCTGCCTGCAATGTGGGAGAATTAGGTTTGATCCCTGAGTTGGGAAGATCCCCTGGTGAAGGGAAAAGCTACTCACTCCAGCATTCTGGCCTGGAGAATTCCATGGACTGTATAGGCCATGGGGTTGCAAAGTGTTGGACACGGCTGAGGGACTTTCACTTTCACTGTAAATTCAGGAGTAACAAATCATCAAGGTGTACAGTTCCTTAGAGACCATTGTTCAGCCAGGCCTTCATGTACTAATGAGTAAGCCAAATTCCAGGAAGACACAATGACTTGCTTATCATCACATAATTTAAATTCATATTTGCCGTCACCTATAACCCACTACTCCTCTTTTGTTTAATGATTTTGCAACTGATGTGTGGTATGTGTGTGCTCAGTCATATCCAGCTCTTTGAAAGGCCATAGACTGTAGCCCACCAGGCTCCTCTGTCCATGGAATTTTCCAGGCAAGAATACTGGAGTGGGTTGCCACTTCCACTTCTTTCTCCAGGGGATCTTCCTGACCTAGGGATTGAACCCCCATCTACTGCATCTTCCGAGTCTCCTCCATTGGAAGGCAGATTCTTTACCACTGAGCAACCTGGGAAGCCCCTTGCAACTGAAACCAACCTTTTAAAATACCCAGAAAAGAAACAATTAGTACCTGATGGGCTGCGGTCCATCAGGTTGCAAAGAGTCAGACAAGACTGAGCACTCACTTTCGCAGAAGTCTTATGTGAAGTTCTACCTTATATCCTGAAACTTGACACACAGTAATGATTTGGTGTCACCCTATTTTAGCCACTCTACCTCTTATACAATAAAAGCTAACATTATTGATTGCTTATTATATGTCAAACTATTCAAAGTATCTGACATGTATCTCCTCATGTAACTTTCAAAACCGTCTACCATCAGCAGGTATTCCAACTTTACAGATGAGGAAAAGGAAGCATAGAGAGATTAAGTAATTTGATCAAGGTCACGCTACCATAAAAGAGCTGGAGTCAGAATTCTAGCCCACAAAATCTGCTTCCAGAGCCTATATTTTACTGAAACAACAAACTGACTCTGAAAATTATCTCATTTTCTCCAATCTTTTTTTATCCCTTCTGAAAACAAAACAACTTTTAATTTCTAGCTCAACTTTTTAATTTGTATGCCTACTCTCTACTTGAAATTACTGAAAGTTAGAAATCTAAATTCCTTATACATCTTATAAGAATTATAACTTTCATAATTGTCTTACAGGAAAATTGGCCACTGTATCGATTTTGTCTATTGCCACATGATACTATTTGACAAATCACCCTAAAAGTTAATGGCTTAATGCAATAATTTTAATTATTTCTCACAAAAGTATGGCTCTGCTGAGCAGTTTTGCTGATCAGGGTTGAGTTCAGTTGATCTAGGATGGGCTCGCTTATGTATCCAGTCAGTTGGTGAGTGGACCAGAATTGGCTGGTCTGAGAAGTTTCAGTTAGGACAACTTTCATCTTTTCCACACTCTCCCATTTCCTCCAATCAGCCAGACTGGGCTTGTTCTCTAGGTAGTGGCAAAAGGCTAAGTGAATAAGTGGAAATGTGCAAATATTTTTTAAGCTGCTTATGTCAGGTTTATTCTGTCTCATTAGTCAAAGAAAGTTATGTGACCAAATCTAAGATCAGTGTGGGAGGGTGATAGCAAAGGACATGGGTACAAGGATATAAAAAAAGTTGGGGCCATCAATTCAATGCATCTAGCACATAAACTTTCCAGTTTTTCCTGGGCTCCTCAAATCTATCATAAGAAATCCTCTATCTTCTGTAAGACATCCTATAACATGCAGGATGTTTATATCTTAAAGCATTCATCTTTTCCCTTGAGGAATCTTGTAACTCAAGTGGTGTATCCTTAAGGGAATTATCAAACGTCTCCTCAGTAATGAAGATTAATGCCTTATAAGGCTTGCTGTACTACATAACCATTTTAAATTTCTTCTGCATATAGTAATGTTTAACTCAGCTTTATTTTATGATAAAGTAAATGAGCTAAGATAAATGAACAGCAATGTCTGCAAATATTAATGTTAATTTGAATCATTGTGAATTAACACTTTATGCAGAACACTCTGCACATGGCGAGTTCGTTTGGTTGGTGAACAGAGCTAATACAGATAGAATCATGTATTTAATTCCCATTCATTCTGCCTCATGGCCAGAGAGATGGTCCCTTATTCTAATGACTCATTATATTAATTGCCAGTAATGGCAGATAAACAAATCTCAATTTGTTGATTATTTCACCTATGCAGAAAATATAGAATGTACTTTGCTATGTCCTTAGTTCTAGATACAGGGCTTCCCCGGTGGTTCAGATGGTAAAGAATCAATCTGCAATGCAAGAGATCCAGTTTGGATCCCTGGGTCAGGAAGATCCCCTGCAGAATGGAATGGCTACGCACTCCAGTATTCTTGCCTGGAAAATCCCATAGACAGAGGACCCTGATGGGCTAAAGTTCATGGAGTCACAAAAACTATAGTTCTAGACATACAGAGAGGAATAGGTATTGATCCCTATCCAGTTCCTACCTTGAGGGAAGGAAGGAAGTGCATGGCTGATATTATAGAGCTCTTACATGGTAAGATATGAGATGCTAGATCAGTGAGTTCAAATTGCATCTCACATAGCAAAAACTCAGGCAGAGCTACTTTAAAGAGTCCAAGCAGTTGCCGAGAGTAGGTCAAAGTTAAAAGTCTTTATTTTATATTTAGCCTCTGATTTGTAGGTGAAGGGGGGCCATGAAAGGGGGCAAAATTAGGACAGAATTTCCCTTTGAGAAGTTCCCAGGGCATAAGTCCTGTAAATGACCAAATGCTATAGACACTACCTGGACAAAATGTTATAAAAACACTGAGGACATAGGACCCCAAAATTAATTAATTAATAATAATAATTATTATTGCTATCATTAAAAGTTCCATTCTAATTGATGGGTCCTAGGAGCTTAGGTCCTTAGGAGGAATTAGATCTGTGTGTATATAAGGTTATAAGGCACTGAGCTATGTCACTGGGAATTTAGATTTGGAGAAACTCACTTAGCCCATGTCTTCAAAAGTGAAAAAAGGTAGGAATATATCTGTTGAAAACAAACAGCAAAAAGAATGTCAATAATAGAAAAGGCCTTAAAATTTTAGGGAGATGACCTAATGACTTAACAGGATTTCAGAGGGAAAAGGATTCTTAGAATTGATGGATTTTGAAATAAAGAACTAACGAACTTTTGAAGAAACTCCAGATAAAAAAATAACAATTTAGTAACAAAGGAAATGTGCAGTTTTATACCAGTCAATTTCATCACTGGAAAGTTGTTTTCCTTATAAGACAGCCCATGACATAGATCCAAGGACAAGGTAGCCCTTTGTGGCTTATCCCTCTATTTTTGCAGGCAAGCATGTTTCAGTAACAAAAGGACATTTGAAGTGATGGTGCAATGGGAATCTGCCCTGCCTCTATACGTGTCTAATACTAAGAAATGGCAAATCTTTCTGAAAAAGCACTTTGAAAAAAATTGCTCTGGCTGAGAGCTCCAAAACCACAACAAATCTTAGTATAAAATCCTTTGGTCAAGTTATAATTTTTGAAATAGGGACTGTAATGAAAACACTGACACTGCTTTAACCATAGAAAGACTGATTATTCATAGTACTCATACTATTATCTATTTTTGTAACTATGTATGGGATTTTCATATAATGTTGAGATTAGTTAAACATTTCATAAAAACGACACATGTATTTTGTGAGTGAGAATTTTATGTGACACTGGATCATGGGTAACAACGATATAAGAACAAGCTAAATATAAGTCGGTTTATCAGAGGAAAAGAAGTCTAGAGATCTGAAATACCTCAACATATTTAACCTTTTTGTGTCAGAAAATATGGGTGTGACAATGGAATCTCCAAGACCAAAGAGAAGGGGGCAAAGCTTCACCTTAAATAGATTCAATTACATTATATTTATATAATTTTCCTAGATATTTTAAAGCATACATTTAGGTTAATAGCATTAATTATACTGTATTTGTGTGCTAGGCTAATTGTATGACTACCATTTATAAGCAAAATTATTTTCAATAAATTTCCACTCCCCTTTTATTTTCTCTGTTTAGCATGTTGCTCTTTGTATCAAGTGCGCTTTTCAAATCAGAAAAGAAATTTTGTTCTACATTGAGCTCCAGCCTCTTTCTGTATTCATAATCTGATATGATCACAACGAACAAGCATGGGTTTTAAATGATTCAAAGGAGCCCAAATATATTTAGTGTTTATCAGTAAAAAATCTGCCTGCAGTGCAGGAGACATGAGTTCAATCCCTGGGTTAGGAAGATCCCCTGGAGAAAGAAATGGCAAACCACTCCAGCATCCTTGCTGTGAAATCCCATGGACAGGGCATCCTGGTGGGTTGCAGTCCCTGGGGTCGCAAAGAGTCTGGCATGACTGAACGACTAACCCTTTCACTCTCATTCTCCACTGCAAGACCCGGTCTCACTGTGCTTTCGGTCCCACAAACATGTCACCCTCCAGCCTTGGAAAATGTTGCTCCCACACTGGCACAGCTCTGGGATTCAGTAAACGGCACCTTCAGCCCTCTAGAGCCTTGGCATTTTCTGTACCTTCTGCCTGCAGCGGGTCGCAGGGAAATCTGAGAAGAGGGTGCAGCCGCATGTGACAGCCTGTGCCACATTTGCCACCCCCGCTTTTGTCATCCTGGGTACAGAGAACCTGCTGGCCTGTTGCCTCCTTGGGGTCTTACCTGGGCAGGTAGAAGTGTATGCCATATTCCATTTTTACTCTGGTTCAGAAGTGCCCAAGCTTTTGAGACTAATGTCAAAAATGACCCCCTCTCCTGTGTCTCCACTTCTGAGACAATAAGGATAAAATGCCTGTTGAAGAGGGTTAGGGAGTCGAAAGAGATACCAAGAACAAATCATATCAGTAAGCACCTCAAAAATATTTTCTATAGCTCTTCAGATCCTGAATAAAAGAAGATAGTTATTCTCCCTTATAGAATCACAATGCAAGCTATGACAGAATTTTTGGTCAGTTAACATTCACTCAATGTTTGCTTCAGAATGCTATGATCAATACTCCAGAATAAGTCCACACCCCTACTGCTAAGAGGCAGTGTCCCACCTAAAGGCAAGTTGCCTCTGATATCAGTTAGTGAGAAGGACACTGTCTTTCAGGCCAGAGGACCAGCTTGGAAGAAAGGTCTTGAATCCTAAGGGCAAATTAGGGCAGGGATGGGGGATAGAGTGAGTGGGGTTCTCTGGCTGGCTTTATTCCATTCCCAAATTCTAATGTAAATTTGAAAGTGAGTCAGTTAGGATAAAGAAAAAAATGTATGTTTTGTGAGACAGTTTACAGTCCCTATTGACCAGTGGTCCCCAACCTTTTTGGCACCAGGGACTGGTTTCGTGGAAGACAATTTTTCCATGGATGGGGTGGGAGGATTGGTTTCAGTGTGAGTCAAGTACATTACACTTATTGTGCACTTTATTTCTATCATTATTACATCAGTTCCACTGCAGATCATCAGGCCGTTTAGATCTCAGAGCTTGGGAATCCCTGTTGACTACTGATATGTACTTTCTTGTCCTTCTGCATATTTAGCAAAACCATCTGGAGTCATGGGGATACCTCAGCCCCAGAGGAAAGGATTTTGACTCTGCTCTGAACATAATCTACTTAGAAAGAGCAATACACCCCATGAGAGCAATGTGGACATGACTCTAGGGAAGATTGATGCTGAGGCTGGAACTCCAATACCTTGGCCACCTGATGCAAAGAACTGTCTCATTGGAAAACACCCTGATGCTGGGAAAGATTGAAGGCAGGAGGAGAAGGGGACGACAGAGGATGAGATGGTTGGATGGCATCACCAACTCAAGGCACATGTGTTTGAGCAAGCTCCGGGAGCTGGTGAAGGAGAGGGAAGCCTGGCGTGCTGCGGTCCATGGGGTCGCAAAGAGTCAGACATGACTGAGCGACTGAACTGACAGACTAGAGAAGACATCCAAAGAAGTCAGGAGGCGCAGGTGTGCCCTTTTCTTAATTAGAGATTCTCTTTCCAAAGGCATATCAAAGAGCAGTATTTTTCAAAGCCAAGATTCCTCTTTCCTAAATGTAAACACTTTACACACACACACACACACACAACACACCAAACACCCACATACACACACACCCGCTATCTCACCAGCCCATATTCTTTAAACTTTCAAGGGTGGCTTACCCCATACCCTAGTGAACACATCACTCTATCACCACCACCCAAGATGACTTGTTGAACTTAACCTTCTGCAGTTGGCATCTTTTTCATTTTCCACATATAAAATTATGTCTTACCATAGAATATGCCTTTTAAATACCATAAGCACCATTCCCTCTGCGACTTGATTGAAAGTTGCTGCTATAGGGGGTTTGGGCTTTACCTTATTAAGGGTAATTTTAATACCCAACTTGTCTGCCATGTGTCAGACATGGGGACGTAAAGGTAAACAAGTTCCAGGAGCTCAGAGTCCAGTGATGGAGACAGAAAGTAAACAAGCCGTTAGAATGCGATTCTTCAACAGCGGCTCTACGAGGACCGAGGGAGCGATTACCTTTGAATAAGAAGCTAGGGAAAGCACCTAAAGAGAGGACATGTAAGCTGTTTGTGTATGTTTAATTTAGCGATTTTTCTAATTATAAAGCTTGCGCAGAAAATACAGGGAAGTAAAAAACCCACTCCAGTATTTATGCTTGGAGAATCCCATGGACAGAGGAGCCTGGAAGGCTACGGTCTATAGAGTCACAAATAGTCGGTCACAACTAAAGCGATTTAGCATGCACATACAAAAAATGCATCCCAGAGATATTCATTGAAATATTTTGTTGTGTTTTAGCACATAATCTGTTTTTGAAAAATGAATTTAACATATATAATTGTTTACTTTTCTCTCTCGAGACTATAGTTTTCAAAATTTTGCCATTGAATATTATTCTACAGGTTGATTGACAATGTAAGTAGCTTCCTATAATAATAATCAGTAAACAAATGGTGCACTTACTGTGTGCCTCGTAATTTTCTAAGTGCTTTACATGTACTAAATTATTTATTTCTAAAATAAATAAAATAAAAGAACCCTATGACATAAATTATTAATTAAGTCTTATTTTAATACCTTTATTTTATAGCTCAGTAAAATAAGGCCTGCAGCAACAGTGTAACTTGGCCAAAGGCTAGTAATAATACTTGGTAATGTCTAGTAATAATACTTGGTAATGTAGTAGGTAGTAAAGGCAGGACTCAGCCCAGGAGTCTGTTTACAAGGCTATTCTTGCTACTATTATATCATATTGCTTCTCCAGCCTACAGACACACACAGACTCATACAAATACTGTATTGTTATGTCTGGCACTATTTCTTACACTGAAAATGACATAGGGTATATCAAAAGTCTCCCAAATATTTACATGATGTATCCCAGAAGTTCAAAATCATGATATTCATCCAAAAAGAGACTATTATACCATATTTTTAATAAATACATTCAATGTTGCAGTACTTATTTGCATTTTAAATGACTAATAGTAATGACCTTTTTTTAATATTTGTTGGAATTTGCATCCTTGTTTTACAAATTTTTTAGTCAATATTCATGTCCATTATTCTATTGCTGACCTTAAGTAAATGGTTCTTATATAAAAATTAGTAACTTTTTGTAAATATGTTAGTTTGTCATTTGCTTTGAAGATGCTTATGTTATTTTTATGAAGCACATGAGTGCTTTCAGATTTATCTGAAATTTTTCAATTATTTTAATTAGGGTTTCTGTCTCCGCTGTTATATGATGAAAACACTGTACCACTCTAAGAATAGATGGCCAGCATTTATT
Source organism: Odocoileus virginianus (assembly GCF_023699985.2). Lineage (NCBI taxonomy): Eukaryota > Metazoa > Chordata > Mammalia > Artiodactyla > Cervidae > Odocoileus > Odocoileus virginianus. Next base: position 7,357,320 of record NC_069703.1, on the reverse strand, counting down.
TTTCTAATAATGTATGTGCTTAGTTGCTCAGCTGTGTCCAACTCTTTGCAACCCCACGAACTGTAGCCCACCAGGCTCCTCTATCCATGGGGATTCTCCAGGCAAGAATACTAGAGTGGGTTGCCATGCCCTCCTCCAGGGGATCTTCCCAGCCTAAGGATCAAATCAAACATATTGATATCTCCCACATTGCAGGCAGGTTCTTTAACATCTGAGCCACCAGTCTAGGCATTCACATTTATTTTTTTCAAAATGTAAATTGCTCATTTTCTGATAATAAAATTATATCCATACTAAAAAGACAAACTACAGATATCTACATAAATGAAATTTTCCAAAAATATCAGTGAGCTAGAGAACAACACATGTAATTAGAGTTCTTGAAAGGAGAGGAAGAGATGGGGACAGGAAAAATACTTGAAGAAATAGTGACAGGAAGTTTTAAAGGTTTGATGAAAATAATACACAAATCCAAGCTCAAAAATATTAGAGCACAAGGAACATGAATAAAATTATGCTAAGGTGCAGTATAATTAAGTTGCTCATAACCTGTGATAAATAGAAAATCGTAAATGCATCCAGGAAAAAAAAACTTTTTATGTATTATGTATTGAAAAAAATTAAGAAAGGCAGCAGATATGACATCATTAACAATGCAAATGAGAGGATAGTGGAACAACCTTTTTAAATTTTTAAAAGAAAAAAAAAAAGAACTTAAGATTCTTTACCTCACCAAAAATGCTCAAATATGAAAGTGAAATAAAGACTTTTTTAGATATGCCAAAGCTGAAAGAATTCATCATCAGTAAACCCACCCAACAAGAAATTTTAAAAGGAAGTCTGTCCAGTGGAAGAAAAGTAATATCAGATAAAAATATGAATATAGACAAAGGCATGAAGAACACTTAGAGATAAGGCTATAGGAGTAAATATATGTGTCATTAAAAGATATTTGACTCAAATGAAAACAACAACGCAGTGTAGGGTTTATAACATATATAAAAGTTAAATGTATGACAATAAAACAGATTGGAAATAAAGATATGAAAGCGTGTTATTGCAAGGTTTGTGAACTACACATGAAATTCTACAATATCACAAGAACATAGGCTCAAAATTAATAATCACCTTACATGTAAATAGTCAAAACAGCCCACTAAACATCAGAGATCATCTGATGTAATAAAAATCTAATTATAGAAATACCATATGATCTAGCAATGCCATGTCTGGGTATATATCTGGTAGAAACAAAATTGCCATCTTCATGAGATATATGCAGCCATCTTCATTGCATCACTCTTTACAAAAGAGATGTCATGGAAAAAACGTATATGTCCACTGACAAACAATGGAAAAAGGAAATGTGTTTGTGTGTATATTATTCAGCTTTAGATGACAGGAAATATTGCTATTTGCAACAAACAATATGGCTGGATCTTGAGGACATTATGCTAAGTGAAATAAGTTAGACAGACAAATACATGGTCTCACTTATACACAAAAACCAAAAAAAAAAAAATATGAAAAACCTGAACTCCTAGAAAATCAGATTACCTGAGGTGGGAGTTGGAACATGGATGAAATGGGTGAAGGTGACCAAAAGATGCAAACTTCCAGCTAGAAGAAGAATAATTTCTGGAGATACACTGTTAAGCTTTGTGACTGTCATTAACAATACTGTATTGTATATTTGGCAGTTGCTGAGAGAGGAAGTTATCACTGTAAGAAAAGAGTGTGTAACTAGGTGAGGATATGGGTGTTAACAAAACACTGCAGTACCTACTTCACAATAAATATATATATCAAATCACTATGTTGTACATCTCAAAATAATGCAATGTTGTTTGTCAATTATATCCCAATAAAACAGGGAGGGGGAACCACAACCCAACTACACACTGACTACAAGGCGCCCACTTTAAATACAAAGACACATGCAGAGGAGGTGGTCAGAACGGAGAAGCAGTAAGACCCCAAGCTCACCTCTTCCCCTGGACACACCAAAATCACTAACACTTACAGACAGCTATTGGTGACAACAACCTGAAGACTAACACACAAAATTCCCACAACTAAAGACATAAGGAGGAAACCATAATGAGACAGGTAAGAGGGGCAGAGATGTAATACAGCCAGAACACACCCCCCCAGATCAGTGACCCAAAATGGGAGAATATCACAATTGTAGAGACCCTCTCCAAAGGGTGAGGGACCCAAGCCCCACATTGGGCTCCCCGTTTTGGGAGAACAGCAGGGCTCTTGCTTGGGAGAGCTGGAGTGCTATAGGAAGTAGACATGCCACTCTTAAAGGGCATGCACAAAACCTCAAGTGCCCCAAGTCTCAGCAGGGAGGCAGTAGCTTGAAAGGATCCTGGGTCAGGGCATTCACTGATCTTGGAGAGCCTCTCAGAGAGGAGGAGACAACTGGAAACCCCTGTAAGAACAGAAAAGGTAGCAGAAGCCGTGCTTCAGGAGCTCGATCTACTGCATTAACGATGGTGCTGGTGAGTACCATTTTGGAACCCTCTCTAGCCTGGTAGGACCAGGGCTTACATGTCCTTCAACAGGCCAGGATCAACCCCAAGCCCTGCCCCCAGGCCATGAAGACAATGGGAGGGAACTCAGCCTTGCCCACTAGCATGCTGATATCAACCATAAATGCCCCTGACCGTGCAAGGAAACAGCTCCATCCACCAGCAGATAAACACTAGATCTGAGCTCCCTCAGCCATGTAGACGGCTCCACTGGAACCTGGTCTCGAGCAGCAGTGGGCCAGTGACAGCTGTGCACCTTCTTGGGTCAAACAGCCAACTGCGTGGGAAGCCTATTCTACCTTCCACTGGGCTAACAGTCACCACACAAGGCAAGACCTATAGCCAGCTAGACCAAGGGACAGCCCACCTACCAGCACACTCAAAGCAGCCAGATGCACCACAGCAGAAACGTGCATGCAAACCATAGGGGACATTCCTGGAGCACAACTCTGGTGACCAGAGGGAAGAGCTGTGCTGAGCCTCATAGGACATCTTCTACATAAGGCCGCTTCTCCTAGGTCAGGAAATGAAACCACCCATCTAATACACAGAAATAAATGCAGAAAATTTGGGGAAATGAGAAGACAGAGAAATATGTTCCAAATGAAACAAAAAGGCAAAATTTCAAAAAAAAATAAATAAATGAAGTAGAGATAATCAAACTACCCAATAAAAAATTTAGGCAATGATCATAAAGATGCTCACCAAACTTGGGTGAAGAATGGATGAACAAACACAGTGAGAGTTTTTAAAGAGAGTCAGAAAATACAAAGAAGAACCAAACAAAGCTGAAAAAAATATAATAACTGACATAAACACTACACTAGAAGAAATCAATAGTAGCTCAGATGATAGAGAGGAAAGGATCAGTGATCTAGAAAGCAGAGTACTGGAAATCACCGAAGGTGAACATGAAAAACACTAAGAGAATTTAAAACATGAAGACAGTTTAAAAGACCTCTGGGACAACATCAAGCATACTAACATTTAATTATGAAGGAGAAGAGAGAGAGAAGAGTAGAGAATGTATTTGAAGAAACAATAGCTGAAAATCTCCTCGTCTTGGGAAAATAAATAGACATCCAGGGCCAGGATGTTCAGAGAGTCCCAAACAGATGAACCCGAAGAGGTCTACATCAAGACAGGTTATAAATAAAATGGCAAAAATTAAAGATAAAGAGAAAATAGCAAAAGCATCAAGGAAAAAGCAATTAGTTACAGACAAGGGAACTCCCACAAGATTATAAGCTGACTTTTCAGCAGAAACTCTGCAAGCCAGAAGGAAGTGACACAATATATTTAAATTGATGAAAGAGAAAAACCTACAACCAAGAATACTCTATCTGGAAAGGCTTTCATTGAGATTTGATGGAGAGAACAAAAGTTTTCCAGACAAGCGAAAGCTAAAAGAGTTCAATACTGTGAAACCAGTCTTACAAGAAATAAGGGATTTCTAAGTGTAAAATAAAAAGCCACAAAGAGAAATATGAAAACTAAGACTAAATTTTCATTGGTAAAGGCAAATATACTAAAAAAGATAGCAGATCAATCACTTATAAAGCTAATTGGAAGGTTAAAAGACAAAAGGAGGAAAATCATCAATATTCACAGTAGGTAGTTAAGGGATCACACACACGAAGAAGTGAAATATGACATCAAAAAGAGTAAGCAGTGGGAAGGGGGAAGTAAAAACCTAGGGTTGTTAGAATGCATTTGAATTTCAGAAATCAGCAACTTAAAATAATCTCACACACACATATACACACACATATATACGTGCACACACACACACAGGTAGGCTGTTGTATATTAAATGCAGGGTAATCACAAATCAAAAACCTATAAAGATACACACACACAGAAATAAAGGACTCGAAACATAACACCCAAGATAGTCATCAAGTACCAAGAGAAGAGAGCAAAAGAAAAAAAGAATCAAAAGAACTATAAAAATAATAATTAAAAAAAACAAAGTGGCAGTAAGTACATACCTATCAATAATTACTTTAAATATAAATGAAATCAGAGCCATAAAAAATGAAATTTTGTCATTTGAAACATCATGGATGGATGGATATAGAGAATATTATGCTAAGTGAAATGTCAGATAGAGAAAGCTAAATACCATTTAATTTCACTTATACATGCAGTTTAATAAACAAAACCAATCAACACATAGAACAAAAGCAGGCTCATAGATACAAAGAATAAATAGGTGATTGCCATATGGGAGGGTGGTGAGGTGGGGCAAAATTGGTGAAGGGGACTGAGAGGTGTAAACCTCCAGTTATAAAATGAATAAGATATAGGGTTGTAATGTACAGCATAGGAATACAGTCAATAATACTGTAATAACTTTGTATAAGGATAGATGGTTACTAGACTTATCATGGTGATAATTTCACAATGTGGGCATCCCTGGTAGCTCAGCTGGTAAAGAATCTGCCTGCAATGCAGGAGACCCCAGTTTTATTCCTAGATCAGGAAGATGCCCTGGAGAAGGGATAGGCTACCCACAATATATATGAATATCAAGTCATTGTGTAATAAACCTAAAACACAATATTGCATGTCAACTATATTTCAATTTTAAAAGTTAAATAAATAAATATAAAGACATATACACAATAAAAGGGGAAATATAGGTAAAGATATGCCATGTGAATGCTAATCAAGATAAGGTTAGCCTAATTTAATCAGACAGACCTATTTCTGATCAGAGATAGTACCAGGGATAAAGAAGTTCTTTTCATAAAGAATTCATTTAATCATATAACTTAGCAATGCTAAGCACTTATGCACCTAACATCAGTGCTTCAAAACACCTGAAGCAAAAACTACTGGAATTTTAAATGATATAAATAGACAGTCTCACAAACATAGTCATTTTTATGCCAGCTTCTTCTCATGTCCTCCATTATAGCCATTGTACCTGATCCTGGATCCTCTTCAGTGTTCTGGTGAGTATCCTATGCCTCTTTCCTCTGCTGAAAATCTTTTACACATTCTGCTTTGCTCATGTTTTCACTATTTAATATACCAAGAAGTTTCCAACATTTTTATTTCATAAGTTGTGTTAAAGGCTTATTCACTGTCTTCCTCCTACCTTTCTGTACCTTTCAACCCGGAAACATTAGAACACATACCAGAAATTTTGTAACAGGACCAAAATTGAAAGAGGCAATAGGACATTCCTAGAATATAGATAAATAAGGGCCAAGAGCCTGAAGCACTTTGGAAAGCATCCAGTAGGAATTCAGACTTAGCTTTCATAGGTAGATGAATTAAATCTTTAATTCATTTAAAGAATTAAACATTGGATTAATAGGATCATCTTTGATGTCAGAAAAATAGTTCTGATGATCTCCATTTAAACATGGTAGCCTAAAGCCAGACTAGCCAATTATCTTAGATTCTTCTCAAAACCCTACTAAAAGGAATAAAACCGCTAATATCTCAGAAGATCAAAAGAATGGAAGAGCCATTGACAGCAGATGATGTCAACTATATTATGAAAAACAAAAAGAAGCTCAGCAAGTGGTTATTGATTTTAAAAAGCTGAAAGGGATTTAAGTGCCAAAGGAGAGGAAGCCAATAAGGAAAAACAGTGGACCTGCACTCTCAAAACCTGGAAAGGCCATTAAGCAGAGCTACCAAATACCTCTGGGAATAGGAAAGGAGGCTGCAAACAAAAACAGGAAGATTGGCTGAAACTTGGAAGAAGAAGAACTTAAATCTCAGACTCACATTCACCATCACGTTCAGCCAGAACCAAAGCCCTCTGGTACCCAGACAGAAGAGAGAAGGTGGACTCCGGAAAAGTTAAATTGTCCTGTCTTGGGGACGCCAAACAAGCAGAAGGCTGCAGTGAGGCAACGTATTAAAATGAGTGGGATTAAATACAAGTCTATTTTCTGAACCTTGGCTCATATCTTCTAAGCATGAGTTTGAAAGAATCCAAGACTATTTAGAGAACATAAAAACCGAAAAAATCTCAAGAAAAATGATGTACTCAGAATCTCAAATTTGGCAGAAGAAGTCAAGTAAGATGACAATTTAAGAATGTCCTTGGAATGTGACAGTTAGAAAGCCATTTGTGTCTTAAAAAGAACAAGAAAAGAAACATAAAGAAACTCGGGTTTGGGGATAATATTTTTACCCTAAGGAATTTCTAATATGACAGGTTTATCACTGTGACTCATGGGTTGCAAAAAAATGAGTGAGGAGGCATTGCTGGACTCTCCTCATCATGTAACACAGATGACCACCCACTCCACACATGTAAAATGCAAGTCATGGGCAGGAGCTTTGATAGCCAAACTTTTTCAATTTAATCTTTAAATGATCCTGAAACTGATAGCCTAAAATTTAGGACCTAAATCATCTAAAGATGCAGAAATATATAGATAAAAGACCACCATGTTTGAGTGGACTTAATGACCCCTGTTCTTAAAGAAAAATGGCAGGAAATGCTCAGGCTGGTTATTTAAACAGTTTTATAATAACATTATCGAGACTATGAACTCTTAAATCATGACTTTAACCTAAAATGTAAATGAAGATAACTTACACAGAATGAAGTTTTCATGTTTTACAGCCTTCTTACTTACTGATGGAGCATGCTAAATCCTCATTATTTTTTGCAAAAACATCAGTGCAGCTAGGATATGGGTACCATTCCTTGACATTTCCCTTTCTATATACTCTGTTCCAACCCCAATAATCACTCTCATTATCACGAAACACACTTTCCCATCTGCATGGCTCTCTCCTGAGAATGTCCTCCTCTTTCTTTTTCACCTTCCCTATCTGACCAACTCCTACTCATTCTCAAATGGCAGTCCAAAAGTCTCATGTGTGGAACCTTGCCTGACTTCTTTATGGAGCAAAGGAGTTTATACGATGCTCTTCTAAGGCACCTACCACTCTGTACTATAATTTCTTGTTTGTAGACAGGTATCCCCACCACAATAATTCAAAGACCATGTCACGTTCAGTGTTACAGTCCCAGAGTCCAGAAAGTTTTCTGTCATACAACGGGCACTCCATAAATGTCAGACAAGAGGAGTATAATTATCTGATTATTATTATTATTATTCTAAGCATTTCCCCAATAATTAGGAATCTTTCACTCCATGTGTATCAATGAAAGTACACAATGGATCTTTAATTGTAAAACTTTTCTTGGTTGATTTTCAGCTTATCACATAATTCACTAAATGAGGATCACTAAGTCAAAGCAGTCAACTGTAAGTCCTGAATCAGAAACTCCATGTATGTTAGATAGAGGAGGGTTCTTAAGAAAGTAAGTAGGATTTATATGCAAAATAATGACCTAGTATCACTAAAACTGCCTGTTTATTAACTATTATTTCTAAAAAGTTTTTAGAGCCCTAAAATAGGTGTCACATAATCAGAGAGCATATAAGCATGTATAATCAGAGATTGTGCTGTGTGCTCAGTAGCTCAGTAATGTCCAACTCTTGTGACCCCCATGGACTGCAGCCTGCCAGGCTCCTCTGTCCCTGGAATTTTCCAGGGAAGAATACTGGAGTGGGTTGCCATTTCCTACTTCAGGGTTCTTCCTGACCCAGGAATCAAATCTATATCTCTTGCACCTCCTGCCTTGGCAGACAGATTCTTTACCACTAGCGCCACCCGGGAAGCCACAATTATCCAAAGAAACTCTATATAGAATCTGTTTTGAATATATATATTTGATGTAAATATTTGAAAATATATGTGATTTTTTTTCACGCAGCTTTGAGACTGCAACTACCTAGCACTCAAAGGGTAAAATATTGTATTTTCCAGCAGGCCCCAATTTCCAAGCTAACACACAGTATGTTTCCCTGCAGCTTTTGAGCCGTGAAAACACATGCATAAGGCCACACTAGACCCTCTATAAAGAAACTTGTGTGTGCATGTTGTTCTCTGTGGTGTGCGTGGCATACTTGTGATTACCATGGTTAAGCCTAGGTTTTCTGAGACGAGTTCCTAGCAAGTAGTTGCAAGCAGTGTATGTCTTTCAGAAAACTCACTTGTTTGAGTGGAGACTTTATTGCGATGAATAGAATACAAGCAACCAAGGTGTTTTTCCAGCAGCTTTTAGGCAGCAACTACCTAATTTAGGTATGTTTTATATACATATATGTATGTATACATATATACATATGTATATATACGTGTGTGTATATATATGGGGCTTCCATGGTGGCATATATATATATGTGTGTGTGTATGTATGTATATATATAAAACAGGGAAAATATTTTAACGAATATGATATAATGAAGAGAAGAAATGTAAGAAAAAAATTCTACTTGTTTCAAGTATATTTAGTAGTTGCTAGACATCATCTAGCAACTACTATATACCAAAAACTATGCTAGGGCTATAGGCTCAGTGGTGAGCAAGAGAGACATGGTTGACCTCATGGTATTTACGATTTAGTGAGGGATATGGTAACTTAGATACATATTTTTTTAAGTAAATAAGCATAAATTGGCATAATTTTCATAAAGGAAAAACCAACCAAGATAACATGTTAAAGATTATCAAGGGTGGATTTGTAATACATAGTGTTCAGTTCAGTTCTGTTCAGTCACTCAGTCGTGTCCGACTCTTTGCGACCCATGAACGGCAGCACGCTAGGCCTCCCTGTCCATCACCAACTCCCGGAGTCCATCCAAACCCATGTCCATCGAGTCAGTGATGCCATCCAGCCATCTCATCCTCTGTCATCCCCTCCTCCTCCTGCCTTCAATTTTTCCCAGCGTCAGGGTCTTTTCCAATGACTCAGCTCTTCGCATCAGGTGGCCAAAGTACTGGAATTTCAGCTTCAGCATCAGTCCTTCCAGTGAACACCCAGGACTGATCTCCTTTAGGATGGACTGGTTGGATCTCCTTGCAGTCCAAGGGACTCTCAAGAGTCTTCTCCAACACCACAGTTCAAAAGCATCGATTCTTCGGTGCTCAGCTTTCTTCACAGTCCCACTCTCACATCCATACATGACTACTGGAAAAACCATAGCCTTACATAGTGCAGTCAGGGAAAATTTCCCTGAGGGGTTGACTTTTAAACTGAGACCTTGACCATAAGGGGTCAGTTCTGAGGGATCAGGGATTGTTTCTGAAACAGCAGGAGAGGTTAGGCAGTCTTGGTAGAAGAATAAGCATAGCCAGGCCTTGTGCTAAGAAAGAAAAAGTAATTTAAAAATAAAGTCAAAGTCAGTAAAGAATAGTTACCAAGGAGAAGACCAAACTAAAGTGAAACTCCGGGTGTAGGCAGACTTCAGATCATGTAGGGGCCTATTGTCCATAGGAGGCTGGATTTTATTTCACAGGAGTAAGAAAATCTTAAAGGGTTGTAGACAGTAAAGCCACATCGTCTGATTGACATTTTTAAAAGATCAACCGTAGAAGCAGCTGAGGAGGAAAAGCTGCCTGCTTTTATTGTGCAGGTATTCAGGGAAGAGACGACCTTGCTTGGACTAGCCAGGTCGTTGTGGGCATAGAGACAGAGGCAGGGACCCTCAAGAATATAGTTTGAAAGTAAAATCAACAGGGATTTCTGATGGTTTCCAGGTGGAGGTAAAGAAAGCAAAAAATCAAGTGGGATCCCCTGGTCTCAAATGAGGAAAGCTGGAGGATGGATATGCTAGAGTAGCAATGGGTTGTGCAGAAGTGAGATGAGTTCAAGGTGAATAAAGGCGACCAAGAGACAGGAGAGTGCCTACTTCACCCAGGGAGCCTGAGGACGTAGCTGAGAGAAGATGCAGTGAAACTGGGATAGTCAGTTTTCTGTTCAAGGCAAGGAGACAGAGTTCTGTTCCAAGGCAAGACTGAGGAATTATGGGAAGCTGCTGGACACTGAAGGGATGTTCAATAGACAGATTGGAAGAGTATGGGGAGGTGGGATGTGGATGGAAGCCCAAGGGAGGAGGGGTGGGCACAGTACTGTAGAGTTGGGACTAGAAGGCAGTGGCCGAGATCAGGTTGTAAGTGGGGCATGTTGAAATCGCTAGTCTTTTAGAGAAGATATTCTATATTCTAGAGAAATTCTAGAACATGCTTTGTCATATGTCGGTTGCAAGAGCAGCTGCTCCTTCTGGCCACTGGCAGAATAATGACAGTGATGAGTGGCATCACTGAATGCCAGTGTGTGGCAGCATCTTACTCTAGACTTTATTGCACAAAATATACTGTCTTTTCCATTTTAATTTATCTGGCTCCATCTGAGGGAGGTTTTATAAAATAGAATCCTCGCTATAAATTTCACATAGTTCATCTGAATTTTCTGCTTATGGCCAAGCTTCTTATAAGTTTACAATAATAGTCACAAATGGACTTAGTAAATGTACCGTTTATCATACTAAAATGCACCATACTGACTGTCCACTTTGGAGAAGTCCTGGTGGACAGTCTATGTTTCTAAAACAGCTCCATTTCTAGCAGTTGGTGATGGAGATGCAGGAAGAGAACCTCAGAAGTTTTCAACCTCATCCCATAGTGTAACATTTTCAATGTGAACAGATATCTATTTCATTTGTCACATATGAGCTTATTTCCCAACCATTTCAGACCCTAACCAGGAGAATTAAAAACAGATGTTAGCAATTGTATGGGCCCAGCCAGAACAACGCTTCCCTGTGTCACCTTTATGTCCAGTCCCCCAAGGAGCCAGAGCAGCAGAAAGATCTAATGTAGAAGCAGAGAGAAGCTGTGTATAATAAAGCCTTAAGGATGGAAGAGGGAAAAGAGGGTTTAAAGAATTATGCAGAACAACAGTTTCATTATAGCAGCCATTATATTATTATTTTTGAGTAATAAACTAACAATTTTTTTATTGAACAAAAGTATTACAAGTAGTTTCTCCCTGACAAAGAATATTAGAATCAGGCTTAGAGTTAGACTCAATGATAAAATAGAGAATGGGATGCTTATGAGCAAAACTTGAGCCATGTTAGTTTTTCTGACTGTATCTGTCCTGAGGAATATAAAGTCATTTTTTCCATAGCTGTATGTTCTAATTATATGCTATCTTTTCATCAAAGGGATAAGTGAAGAACTAAAATTTAAGAATTGCTTTCAAGAGGATTATATACATACTTCTACACACTTAGGTGTTTGTTGTTTTTTTAATGAGGAAATAGAAAATGTTCTCTTTGTTATCTACTTCTCTTTCCTCTACTCCCTCCCACCCACCTCTGCTTGCCTGTCCTCACCTCCACCACCCTTTGCTTCCACCAGGCATCAGAATCTCCATAGCTAAAGAATACCATAGCATGCAATGGTAAATAAGACCCAGTAGCACTGGTGTGAGGATTTCAGGGCAGGGCAATTGATTGGCACCTTTGTTATGCCACAGACAGAGGCAACATATTCAGTGCCACTAAGAGATTCCATTGAAATTTCCTGGTGCGCTGGAGCTGAAGAAGCTGCCCTGGGTGGGGTTGGAGTGGGGTGGGGCAGGTAAATCTGAGCTTGAGAGAAGCAGGACTAAACACAAAATTCACTGCGTGAATTTCCCTCCCAACCTCCTTCTGATCTAGGATAGAGCTATAGGGAACCATCCTCACTACAGCCCTATCCCACCCAAAGACATGTGGGCCACTCTACAATGCCTCTCCTGTCTGTGGGCTCAATCACACTGTCTCACAAGCCTGGCGTGCAGGTCCCAAACCCTCGTTCCAGATGACAGCCACCGCTGCTGGGGCCCCACCTGCCACCTGCAGCAGCGGGTCTGCCCCAGGCTTTCTCCACTCAAGGGGCAGTTGCTCAGAACAAACCACTCCGGTGCAAACTAGTGTGAAGAAGTGATCGGTGTGATTATTTATCCCTTCGAATAGGTTTCTTTCTTTGTTCTGACATTCCTCTGAAGCTGTGGCTGTGGGTTTTGTCAAGTCTGCAGCTCTTGACAGCAGGTGGGTTCATCCTTTAAGGCACTAGTGATACATCACTTACTATGAGAGTAATAGTATTGTACAGATCAGGCCGATGATGGGAGACAGAAATAGAGTGACAGAAAATGCAAAGAAAATAAACAAGAGCAGAGCCGGATGAAGGGAGCACAAAGAGAGAGAGAAAGAAAACCAGAAAGGAGATGAAGATTTGCCTCTAAATGGTCAACACAGAAGTTTCTGAGGATGTGTGCAGTTTCTAAGCTGCAGATCTTATATGTTAGATTTGCTTGTCACCCCTGGTGACCTTGCCACCTCAGGGTCCAACCCGGTTCTGGGCTGGAGACAAGCCCAGAAGTCTACTAGAAAGAAAGTTAAGTCACTCAGTCATGTCTGACTCTTTGAGACCCCATGGACTGTCGTTTGCCAGGCTCTTCCATCCATGGGATTTTCCAGGCAAGAATACTGGAGTGGGTTGCCATTTCCTCCTCCAGGGGATCTTCCCAACCCAGGGATCAAACCCAGGTCACCCTCACTGAAAGCAGCCTCTTTACCATCTGATCCACCAGGGAAGCCCATGGAGTTGTTTAAATGGGGCCATGGAAGCATGATTACATCATTCAGTGCTTCCAGTTTATTCTGTTATTACTGTTGAAGGATAAACATGGAAAGGAAAGAAAAGTCAGTGTAGATTTTGAAAAGAAAGTCTAGCAATGTTTTGTGGTATGTTTAGTTTTCTGCATTTACCCTAACTTTATTTTAAGTGGAATTAATCATCCATAAATCTGATATAAAAATGGAGACAATGCTGAGGCAAAGGTTTTTTTAATTCAATTCTTACTCAAACTATCTAAATTATTCTGCTACCGACTTCTTCTACTTAAATTTTTCCTTTAAAATATCCTGTCACTCATTAAAAACCATTTGAATTCATATTTATAAAGATCAGTGTTTCCCTCAACCTTGATAAATTATATATTTTATTAATGTATATTGATTTTGATCTATCTCAATGGAATAGCTCAAGCATAATGCTATGTGAATGTCATTCTGACAATCAAATCATCCTCACAACTGGCACCAAAACTGTGACTAAATAAATCAAGAAATAGTCTTAAAGGTGGTTATAATCAAATTGGCCATGCTGAAATCCAGTTCAGTAACAGGGAACAAATGTGGTCAGAGCTAGCATTTTACATGCGTATATACATTGCAGCTGAGGAAGTTGCATTTTCTTCCTCTTCATTCATTCATTCATTCACTCACTGTAAGTCTTAATGGCCTCCCGTGTAGCTGGTATTCTAGAAGATGCAGGTTTACTGTGGGAGCAAGGGCCATGGAGTGGTGGGGACCTTGCTCATGGGCTTACAGTCCAGATTTAGAGACAGTTGCAGAGTGCGGCCTAGGCTTGGGAGTTCCAATTTCAGGAAAGCAGAGGGCCCTTTGAGAACACGGGCAGGACTCCGAGCTCGGGCTGAGGCTCAAGGAAGTGCTGTGGAAGAAATAACCTCTTTGCTGATACTGCAGGCGAAGAGGACTCAAACCAGGCAAAGGCCGGGAGAGTGGGAGGTGGAAGAGGGACAGTCGTGGCCAGAGGGACCAACTCTGCGAAACAGAGAGAAGAGAAACCACACCTGCCCAGGGCAAGCATAGGCGCTCACGATGGTGGGTACAGTGTGGAGGGAAGTGAGAGAAAGTGGGAGCCAGCCAGCATGAAGAGGTGGGCAAGCCATTCTGAGATTTCACTTTCTTCTGACAGTGACCCTCCAAAGGCGTTCTTTAAAACTACCTCTTAGCAGACGAATGGATGAGGAAGCTGTGGTACATATACACCATGGAATATTACTCAGCCATTAAAAAGAATTCATTTGAATCAGTTCTAATGAGATGGATGAAACTGGAGCCCATTATACAGAGTGAAGTAAGCCAGAAAGATAAAGACCATTACAGTATACTAACACATATATATGGACTTTAAAAAGATGGTAACGATAACCCTATATGCAAAACAGAAAAAGAGACTCAGATGTATAGAACAGACTTGTGGACTCTGGGAGAAGGCGAGGGTGGGATGTTTCAAGAGAACAGCATTGAAACATGTATATTATCTAGGGTGAAACAGATCACCAGCCCAGGTTGGGTACATGAGACAAGTGCTCGGGCCTAGTGCACTGGGAAGACCCAGAGGGATCGGGTGGAGAGGGAGGTGGGAGGGGGGACTGGGATGGGGAATACATGTAAATCCATGGCTAATTCATTTCAATGTATAACAAAAACTACTGTAATGATGTAAAGTAATTAGCCTCCAACTAATTAAAAAAAAAAAAAAGAAAGAAATTTAAAAAAATAAATAAATAAACTCTACATTCAAATGTGTAAAAAAAAATAAAAATAAAACTACCTCTTAACAAAACTTACTCATAACAAAATCTTTAAATGAAATTCATATAATTTTAAAGTTTTTATGATACTTCAAGAAAAAAATCCATATTTTATACAAAGCTTGCATCACATTTGGAATAAAAAAATCAATCCAAGGTTTCAGAAGGAATATTTATGCTTATTTGTGGCAGTTATTTACAGGCTCATTCAATTACTGATCAAGTGAACAAAACTTGAGTTTATAAGTTCAGTTCTGAAATTCCAGCTGACTGAATTTATTTTATGAAACATTTCCCAAGCACCGCTCTCTCACTCCTCAACATGCAAATTATAAAATATTTGGCATTAGATTTTTAATAAAAATCTAAAATATTTATAACAGTTGCTAATGATTAATGAAAATCTCTTCTGAAACCCATATGTTAATTATTCATATCATCCTCTATTTTTCTAATCTGTACCAGACTCTGCTCTATTTTCCCTTCATATAAAAAGTAGTTCATTTCCAAATATTAAATATATGGTAAAAATAATAAATTCAGGATAGCTGTTTTCTCTATTGCCACCTGTTATATGTTGGTAGATATATGAATTTCAAATCGTAAGAAAAAAATGGGTACTTCTGAACACTTCTGGAAATAAATCTAATAAGATATTGTTTATGTTTAAATTAGAATGGTAAAATTGGGTTTGTTGTAAGATGAGAATTAAAATTTTACAAGCATATAATATATAGTGCTTAGAAGTTAATGTCATTAAAATAGCTTTAGTACTTACAATTCCATATGGAATCAGATGAGGAAGCTAGTTAAGAAAATGGCTCAGTAATCAGTATTAATGACAGTACATTGGGACAAACATTATAATGCTGACTTAGAATCATTCCAAATTTTATGCAAAATCAAATGTTCAGTTGCTGTACGCCATCATAATTATTTATAAAACATCTCTATTTGTTCAGTCATAATTTTCAAAAAAGACAGAGGAACCAGAGATCAAATTGCCAACATCCGTTGGATCATAGAAAAAGCAAGAGAATTCCAGAAAAACATTTACTTCTTTGTTATCGATTATACCAAAACCTTTGACTGTTTAGATCACAACAAACTGGAAAATTCTTCAAGAGATGGAAATACCAGACCATCTTACCTGCCTCCTGAGAAACCTGTATGCAGGTGAAGAAGCAACCGTTAGAACTGGATATGGAACAACAGACTGGTTCCAAATTGGGAAAGGAGTACATGAAGGCTGTATATTGTCACCCTGCTTATTTAACTTACATGCAGAGTACATCATGTGAAATGCCAGGGTTGAGGAAGCACAAGCTGGAATCAAGATTGCTGGGAGAAATATCAATAACCTCAGATTCGCAGGTGACACCACCCTTATGGCAGAAAGTGAAGAGGAACTGAAGAGCAAGATGGTAACGATAACCCTATATGCAAAACAGAAAAAGAGACACAGATGTACAGAACAGAATTTTGGACTGTGGGAGAAGGCGAGGGTGGGATGTTTCGAGAGAATAGCATCGAAACATGTATATTATCTAGGGTGAAACAGATCACCAGCCCAGGTTGGATGCATGAGACAAGTGCTCAGGCCTGGTGCACTGGGAAGACCCAGAGGGATCGGGTGGAGAGGGAGGTGGGAGGGGGGACCAGGATGGGGAATACATGTAAATCCATGGCTAATTCATTTCAATGTATGACAAAAATTACTGTAATGATGTAAAGTAATTAGCCTCCAACTAATAAAAATAAATGGAAAAAAAAATTTTAAAAAAAAACAAAAACAGAGGGATCGGGTAGAGAGGGAGGTGGGAGGGGGGACCGGGATGGGGAACACATGTAAATCCATGGCTGATTCATGTCAATGTATGACAAATCCCACTACAATATTGTAAAGTAATTAGCCTCCAACTAATAAAAATAAATGAAAAAAATAAATTTAAAAAGTGAAAGCGGAGAGTGAAAAAGCTGACTTAAAACTCAACATTCAAAAAACAAAGATCATGGCACCTGGTCCCATCACTTCATGGCAAATAGGTGGGGAAATGATGGAAACAGTGACAGACTTTATTTTCTTGGGCTCCAAAATCACTGCAGATGGTGACTTCAGCCATGAAATTAAAAGATGCTTGTTCCTTGGAAGAAAATCTATGACAAACCTAGACAGCATATTAAAAAGCAGAGACATTACTTTGCCTACAAAGCTCCATCTAGTCAAAGCATGGTTTTTCCAGTAGTCATGTATGAATATGAGTTGGACTGTAAAGAAAGCTGAGTGCCGTAGAATTGATGCTTTTAAACTGTGGTATTGGAGAAGACTCTTGAGAGTCCTTTGGACTGCAAGGAGATCCAGCCAGTCCATCCTAGAGGAAATCAGTCCTGAGTAGTCATTGGAAGGACTGATGCTGAAGCTGAAATTCCAATACTTTGGCTACCTGATGTGAAGAGCTGACTCATTTGAAAAGACCCTGATGCTGGGAAAGATTGAAGGCAGGAGGGGAAGGGGACAATAGAGGATGAGATGGTTGGATGGCATCACTGACTCAATGGACATGAGTTTCAGCAAGCTCTGGGAGTTGGTGATGGATAGAGAACTGGTGTGCTGCCATCCATGGGGTCACAAAGAGTCAGACATGACTAAATGACTGAACTGAATTTTCAAACCCAACTTTTTATATAGTACAAATAGAAAGCAACGTTGTATATTTGCAAATGGCAATTAAGATAATTTGAGGTTTCAAAAATCTGACTGTTGACAAAACATACAATACTAGCACCAAAAAGATATTAATATCAATATTTAAGAATAATGACTTTCTAAGATGAGACCATGACTTATTTGTATTCACACTACTGGAAAGAATTCAAACCAGGGTCCATTTTTCACTGCACACATAGCCCTCCCTCACAAGATATTGCTCAAGATAGGGAACTAAGAAATTATATTTTAAGTCCTTTTGCTGTAACCAGAGTAAACAATCTTCAGGTGAAAACAATCTTCAGGTGATATCCTCACTCAGATAGTTTTATGTACCAATGAATCAAAGTTTAAGAAATCAAAACCTTAAGAGGAACTATTATGTCTATAAAATTTTTCTATATCTCAAAGGAAATTAATACAAAGTGTCTTAAATGGCCCTTTGTTCTAGTGAGGCTGCTTAGAAAATTCTAAAATAAATGAAGCTTATACAAGAGAAGTTACTTATTCTCTTATGTAAGGAAATCTGGAGATTAGCAGTCTAAGACTGGTAAGATAGCTCCATCAAGGACCCAATCTCCTTTCTGTTCCATCATTCTAGTATATGGATTATAGTATAACATCATCTCATGGCCCAAAATGGCTGCTGGAGCTCCAGTCATTACATCAGTGTTACAAGCCAGAATAAAAAGAAAAGATAAAGGGCCTAAGACTGGGTCCTCTCAGCTGAGACAGCTTCCTTTAATCATCCTTCCCAGAAAACTTGCAAACTGCTTTCATGTATATCTTATTGGTCAGAGTCTTATCACATGGATACACCTAAATGCAGGTAATTGGGAGATAGAGACTTTCAGATGTCAATGTATCCAGCTAAAGATCAGGATCTATTGCTAAGAAACAAAGAAAGAATGGGCATTAGAGTAAGTATATATTGCAGTCTCTACTACAGCCTTTACGTGCAAAGGCATTATAATGGGAATTAACAAACTTGCAATGTTAAAGAAAGTTAATGACAAAATAAAATATTTCTGTTCATAGAATTCAGTCTATACTTAAGATGGCTTTCAAGATCCCTCACATCTTGAAATTTTGTAACTAAACTACATGTCCCATAAACCTTTAGCTTTCTTCACATCCAAACATCTACTCAGGAAAACCTGTGGATCCCACTCCTGTCACTGATCCAGGAATGATCCTACATTTTCTTTTGCATATCCCAGTGCCTAGCACAGTAACTATAACATGTAGCAGTACCACCTTGCTTTATGAATAATTGCACCTCTAAAATCAATGCAGAGGGTGACTGCAGCAATGAAATTAAAAGGCACTTGCTCCTTGGAAGAAAAGCTATGACCAACCTAGACAACATATTAAAAACCAGAGACATTACCAACAAAGGTCCATCTAGTCAAAGCTATGGTTTCTCCAATAGTCATGTATGGGTGTGAGACCTGGACTATAAAGAAAGCTGAGTGCCAAAGAATTGATGCTTTTGAACTGCAGTGTTGGAGAAAACTCTTGAGAGTGCCTTGGACTGCCAGGAGAACCAACCAGTCCATCCTAAAGAAAGTCAGTCTTGAATATTCATTGGAAGGACTGATGCTAAAGCTGAAACCAGTAGTTTGGCCCCCTGATGCAAAGAACCGACTCATTGGAAATGATCCTGATGCTGGGAAAGATTGAAGGTGGGAGGAGAAGTGAACGACAGAGGATTAGATGACTGGATGGCATCACCAACGTGATGGACATGGGTTTGAGTAGGCTGCAGGAGTTGGTGATGGACAGGGAAGCCTGGAGTGCTGCAGTCTATGGAGTCACAGAGAGTTGGACACAAATGAGCAACTGAACTGACTGAACTGAACACCTACCACGGGCAACGGAATATTTTAGATGCAGGAGAAAAGATCACAAAAATAATTTATAAATATTTTTGAACTCAGTCAGTCAGTTCAGTCACTCAGTCATGTCCAACACTTTGCGACCCATGAACCACAGGCCTCCCTGTCCATCACCAACACCCGGAGTTCACCCAAACCCATGTCCGTTGAGTCAGTGATGCCATCCAACCATCTCATCCTCTGTCGTCCCCCTCTCCTCCTGCCCTCAATTTTCTCAGCATCAAGGTCTTTTCAAATGAGTCAGCTCTTTGCATCAGGTGGCTGAAGTATTTGGAGTTTCAGCTTCAGCATCAGTCCTTCCAATGAATACTCAGGACTGATTTCCTCTAGGATGGACTGGTTGGATCTCCTGGCAGTCCAAGGGACTCTCAAGAGTCTTCTCCAACACCACACTTCAAAAGCATCAATTATTCAGCACTCAGCTTTCTTTATAGTCCAACTCTTATATCCATACACGACCACTGGAAAACCATAGCCTTGACTAGATGGACCTTTGTTGACAAACTAATGTCTCTGCTTATTAATATGCTGTCTAGGTTGGTCATAACTTTCCTTCCAAGGAGTAAATGTCTTTTAATTTCAAGGCTGCAGTCACCATCTGCAGTGATTTTGGAGCCCAAAAATATAAAGTCTGCCACTGTTTTCTCTGATTCCCCATCTATTTGCCATGAAGTGATGGAACCAGATGCCATGATCTTAATTTTCTGAATGATGAGCTTTAAGCCAACTTTTTCATTCTCCTCTTTCAATTTCATCAAGAGGCTTTTAGTTCCTCTTCACTTTCTTCCATAAGGGTGGTGTCATCTGCATATCTGAGGTTATTGATGTTTCTCCTGGCAATCTTGATTCCAGCTTGTTCTTTTTCCAACCCAGTGTTTCTCATGATGTGCTCTGCATATAAGTTAAATAAGCAGGGTGACAATATACAGCCTTGATGTACACCTTTTCCTACTTGTAACCAGTCTGTTGTTCCATGTCCTGTTCTGACTGTTGCTTCCTGACCTGCATATAGGTTTCTCAAGGGGCAGGTCAGGCGGTCTTGTATTCCCATCTCTTTCAGAATTTTCTACAGTTTATTGTGATTCACACAGTCAAAGGCTTTGGCATAGTCAATAAAGCAGAAATAGATGTTTTTCTGGAACTCTCTTGCTTTTTCAACGATCCACCAGATGTTGGCAATTTGATCTCTGGTTCCTCTGCCTTTTCTAACACCAGCTTGAACATCTGGACGTTCATGGTTCATGCATTGCTGAAGCCTGGCTTAGAGAATTTTAAGCATTACTTTACTAACATGTGAGATGAGTGCAATTGTATGGTAGTTTGAGCATTCTTTGGCATTGCCTTTCTTTGGAATTGGAATGAAAACTGACCTTTTCCAATCCTGTGGCCACTGCTGAGTTTTCCAAATTTGCTGACATATTGAGTGCAGCACTTTCACAGCATCATCCTTCAGGATTTGTGGTAGCTTAACTGGAATTCCATCACCTCTACTAGCTTTGTTCCTAGTGATGCTTTCTAAGGCCCACTTGACTTCACATTCCAGGATGTCTGGCTCTAGGTGAGTGATCACACCACCGTGATTATCCGGGTCATGAAGATCTTTTTTGTACAGTTCTGTGTATTATTGCCACCTCTTCTTAATATCTTCTGCTTCTGTTAGGTCCATACTATTTCTGTCCTTTATTGAGCCCTATTTGCATGAAATGTTCCCTTGGTATCTCTAATTTTCTTGAAGAGATCTCTAGTCTTTCCCATTCTATTGTTTCCCTCTATTTCTTTGCATTGATTGCTGAGGAAGGCTTTTTTATCTCTCCTTGCTGTTCTTTGGAACTCTACATTCAGATGGGTGCATATTTCCTTTTTTCCTTTGCTTTTCACTTCCTTTCTTTTCACAGCTGTTTGTAAGGCCTCCTCAGTTAGGCCTTTTGCTTTTTTGCATTTCTTTTCAATGCGGATGGTCTTGACCCCTGTCTCATGTACAGTGTCACGAAGCTCTGTCCATAGTTCATCAGGCACTCTGTCTATCAAATCTAGTCCCTTAAATCTGTTTCTCACTTCCACTGTATAGTCATAAGGGATTTGATTTAGGTCATACCTGAATGGTCTAGTGATTTTCCCCACTTTCTTCAATTTAAGTCTGAATTTGGCAATAAGGAGTTCATGATCTGAGACACAGTCAGCTCCCAGTCTTGTTTTTGCTGACTGTATAGAGCTTCTCCATCTTTGGCTGCAAAGAATATAACCAATCTGATTTCAATGTCAATCATCTGGTGATGTCCATGTGTAGAGTCTTCTCTTGTGTTGTTGGAAGAGGGTGTTTGCTATGACCAGTGCCTTCTCTTGGCAGAACTCTCTTAGCCTTTGCCCTGCTTCATTCAGTACTCCAAGGCCAAATTTGCCTGTTACTCCAGGTGTTTCTTGACTTCCTACTTTTGCATTCCAGTCCCCTATAATGAAAAGGACATCTTTTTTGTGTGTTAGTTCTAGAAGGTCTTGTAGGTCTTCATAGAACTGTTCAACTTCAGCTTCTTCAGTGTTCCTGGTCGGGGCATAGACTTGGATTACCGTGATATTGAATGGTTTGCCTTGGAAACGAACAGAGATCATGCTGTTGTTTTTGAGGTTGCATCCAAGTACTGCATTTGGACTGTTTTGTTGACCATGATGGCTACTCCATTTCTTTTAAGGGATTCCTGCCCACAGTAGTAGATATACTGGTCATCTGAGTTAAATTCAGCCTTTCCAGTCCATCTTAGTTCACTGATTCCTAGAATGTTGACGTTCACTCTTGCCATCTCCTGTTTGACCACTTCCAGTTTGCCTTGATCCATGGACCTAACATTCCAGGTTCCTATGCAGCCCTCTGCGCCGCTGTCGCAGCCGCCGCACTTCTGCGTTTTTGACCTCAAGGATCTAATAAATCTCAATCTAACATACAAAACAGAGATAGCAACTCAACACTTTTGAGGATGTTATTTGGATTAATTCTTTTAACAAATCTTTATTTTTTTTTTTAACAAATCTTTATTAAGTGTGTTTTCTGAAATAAAGCATGGGAGTGAGTGCTATGGAGATCACAGAGAAAGCAAGACACTGGTCCCAGCTTCTAAAGGAATTTATGATGAAGAGGATGGAAAGTATACATGGAAGTAAATATAATTCTGAATATATAATGAAAACAGTGAGAGAATGTATAAAATATTCCCTAAAACCCAAGACTATATATAGCAAAATACACAAACACAGTCATATACCAGGAAAGAATGAGCTATTCTAAATGTCTGTGTAAAAAAAAGTTGTAATTCAAGCTTATTTTGCCTATGTTTTTTATAATTCTTAGGCCCATTTATGGAAGGTCTGAATAAGAAGAAGTGATCAATTTAACCTTAATTGTTTTTATTAACTTAACCAGTTTGATGACTAATTTAACTCTAAACTCATTGTATTTATAGGTACACATGTATAGGTACATCATGCCACATTAAAAACAACTATTAAGTTGATTAGACTAAGTTCATTTCAGGATCCATTGCAGTCTTTCATGCTTGATGTGTATTTGCAAAGAGAACCTGTGAACAAAGATCAAGAGAAAGTTGGTGAACACCAAATATGTGCTTGTCCAGTGATGCTGCGAGTTGTGAACACCAAACTGGAATTTTTTAACTAGTGGCATTTCAAGGAAAAGAGGCCTAATGATCTTCAGCTAATCAAGTCCTCTTTAATGTATAAGGGGATCATATGTGAAATGAGATGTGAAAGGTTGGAGGCGATTATTTAAGGAGCCTAAGAAAAAATTGCTAAACGTTTTCAAGATTATACGTTATTAGGCTACAGAAAAGTGACTCATTTTTGCCTAAAAAATCAGCACAACTGAAGGAGAACATCTAACAATTTTCCAATATGTGAAAACAAGTTGAATGCTTAATTGTCAGTCATTCATAGGCAAGAATAGGGCATAACTTCTTCCTGAACCACTGCCATTCACCCTATACAACCTTGTTTCTACCCCCACCTAGCATAGGTAACCTCACCCTTTCCATGAACTCTGAGTGTTTCTTCTCAGTCTTCATCAGTCCTTCCATCTCCCTCACCAGTTTATAGAGGATTATTATTTCATCATTTTCCTCTTGCTATTAAAACCTTTGTCTGGCTGCTTTTAGCTTTTCCCTGGGTTTTAACAATCAGATCTATGCTATGATTTTTAAATTTGAATATATAGCCCCTTATCTTTTGAATTCCATTTCTTAATTTTTGATACTCTGCGTAACAACATCCACAATTTGAATTGAATTCAGATTCAGTGGGCCAGAAACTGAATTCATCCTCTTAGCTTCCCACCTTCCCATCCTCCTGTGTTCCCCACATCCAGTATGCCCTGTCCTTCCTGTAACCCATGCTGGAAATATCAGGAAGATTTGCCAACACTTTGAGAACAAAACACCCTTTCAGTCTTCCTCTGCCACGACTCCAAAAACGCAGCCCTCCTGATTACCCTATTCAGGGCTTCTTGCCTAGCCTATCAGGGCTTCCCAGGTGGCACTAGTGGCAAAGAGTCTGCCTGCCTATCACAGGAGACTTTTTGTTTTGTTTTCTCATCTCTAGCTTTTCATATGTCCGGTCTACCCTTCACACCCACATTTTGCATATACCTGATAGCAGGGGCTTTGCTCATTCATTTCCCAGCTGATAAACCTTTCAAGGTTCTCAGGCATCTATAGGTCTAAGTTTTTAAATGTGAAATTCACAATGACCTGGTCTTGAATTCCTATATTTTTGCCATTTTATTTGCGGCAAACAAACAGAACTTTAACTTCTATGTGACTCTACCATTATTTTACCTTGTCTGATCTTTGCTCAAAATTGTTCCGTCAGCCGACAATACCATTTCATCTTTTCCTCTTGAAATCATGTTTAGAATAAATTTTTTCATAAACAGTTAAAGCCCAAAACACTTCATGGCCCAGTCTGGTAAGTAAGAACAAAATTCAAAATAAAATATCCAAAAGAGAAAATCTAAACTAAGCCCACGCCAACAAAAGATCAATGTTTTAAATGTAGCCAGTCAGCATCAATAAAATAAAGATGAAAATCATCACAAATAGTTTTTAGCATGTCAGTCTCATCAGGGCCTTTGAAATTGTAAGGTGAGCAAAGCAAGGCATTAAGTTGTCCTGGGTGATTTTTTCTGACATTATATGCTATTTATTAAAGTCCCTTTCTCAATTGACTGTGTTAATATAGGCTTAGAAAATCGCAAACACTTAAACAAAATAATTCCCTTTTTATCTAAAACTCTAAAATGATCTCATAAGGAAACACATTCATGGATACATTATTTATTTGTTTACATGTATCAAATAATATTACTATTTGAGAAAAAGTAGATAAAAATGACTGGGTAGTAAAAGCTAGAATCTGATAAATGCCAATAATAAAATTGTGTCATGGACATTCAAAAGAAAGAGAAAGACCAGTTTTTTAAGCTAAAGGAGTCAGAAAAGCATCAGGAAAGAGGAGACATTTGAAATGGATCCTAAAGAGTATATCATATTTCAAATAAATATCAAGCCTGAAAATTTTTTTCCAAATGAAGTGGAGAAGTTGGGGATTGTTTGCACAATGATTAACCTGCCAACTTCATTGTTAAAGTGGCATGAAGGAGTAATGGGAAATAACTGAGATGAAGTGAGTATTGATCAAGTTATCATGAAGAGCCTTGTATGTCAGCTCAGGGTTAGCATGGACCACTTTATTCTGTCATCAAAGAGGCCGTCAGTAGGGTTTGTGCTTTTGGAGATGGGTCTGGAAGTGTTTTAGAAGCTAGACTTTCAGGATATAAGGAAGCACAGGAAGGAAAGACTAGATGAGGGATGGTCAAATAAAGGAAAAGAAGTAATGGATGTACCATATTCAGTCTTCAGATATTGGCAAATATTTGGTGATATTGATAAGGTAGAAAGTGAAGGACCAGAAAAACTGTAATCTAGCCTTGGTAAAAAGGATACTGGGAGTATGATCAGGAGAAAAGGAGAAAGAGGGTCAGGTTTATGGAGAGAAGTTTTCTTTGAATGCTTTCTTGTGGCAAAATGAATTTCTAGTCTTAAATGGTATTCCTAGTGGCCCCAGAGATCACATTAAACATGATTTCTTCCTACCACTCACTATGGACAGCTCCCCTGTTCCCACTGGCCCTCCCTCTTGCCCATGGTAGCATTTTTGTAGCAGGACAGCCACATCCAATCCCTCCTTCCTTTGAAATGCCCTCCCAGATTCTTAAATACTTAAATCAAACTAGATATATGTATACCTATGGCTCACTCATGTTGAGGTTCGGCAGTAAGCAACAAAATTATGTACAGCAACTATCCTTCAATTAAAATACATTTTTTTTAAAAAAGGGGGAAAAAACTAGATATTTCTAAAGGAGAGGGTAAATCCACTTCGTTGACACAAGGAATGAATTCTTTGGGTCCTAAAAAGAAGCTTTACCATTTGACCCAACCCGACACCATCCCAAGAGCTGCTCAGTCAGGAAATAGGAGGGACAATATTAATATCTGGGAGCTGATCTGGACTAGCCAAGACTTCTTGTACCTGAAAGCACAATATTTTAAAACATATGTCAAAACCTCTTGTGTGTGCATGCTAAGTTACTTCCATCACGTCTGACTGTTTGCAACCCTATGGACTGTAGCCCACCGAGATCCTCTGTACATGGGATTCTCCAGGCAAGAATACTGGAGAGGTCGGTGCCCTCCTCCAGGGGATCTTCCTGACCCAGGGACTGAGCCCGCATCTCTTATGTCTTCTGCATTAGCAGGTGAGTTCTTTACCACTAGCGCCACCTGAGAAGCCCATCAAAACCTCTCACATGTTTCTAATTGTTGTGACTTTCTTACCAATAAACTTGGATTCTCTATTCTGCATTATTAATAGTTTTTTTCCTTAAACTAGCTTGTATAGTTCTACAAAAAATTGCTCTAATAGTTCAATTTTGTCAACTACTTAATCCTGCCAAAAGACTGTCAATAAATTACTATTAATAGAGATGATAACATAGCTCAAAGTGATGAAAATACTTAGTTTGGGGTATTACTTATTCTGCTCAATATGTTTACTTTTAAATCTTCTTGATTCTTGAACACCAAAGAAATGCTGAAATTCCTGGAGGTTTTGAATAGTTCATAACTAACATTAACATTTTATGAAACCCAATAAATACAATTTTGAAAATGATTCTAAAAGTTTAATAACTTGGGAAGGCACCAGCTTATTATGTAATTATCAGGCCAAAACTTTATCAGCCAATACTAACTCTATAAGTCTGTTTCAAAGATTAACTCCTTTAGGAGAAATCAAGCTACAGATGGTCTTCAGGACAAGTTTTCCTGTTTTAATCAGACTTTCCAATTTATATGTTTTTGTGGCATAAGACAAGAGCTGAAGCACTAAAATGAAAGCAAAACCTGGCTAAATATTAGTCTGATATGATAAAGATGTTGTATTTCCAATTTTTTCATCACCCATTAAAAAAAGCAAGAATTTTATGAAGAATTCAGATGCTCTTAAAAAAGGACAACCTAAGTTTAGATATTTGGTAATGTTTCATAATTCAACCCTCCAAAATTGCCTAGTCTTTCCTTATTTCACTCACTCCCTCATTCATTAGTATTTGCTCAGCATCTATCACCACAAAGCACTGAGAGGAAATACAGAAATAAACAAAATTAAATTGTTAGCCTAAAGGTACATATTATCTTATTTCCTAGTAGTCTGCAATACCAAATTATCAGTCCCAACCAGAATAATTTTTAACTAACATCAAAGAAAACTTCAGGGAACTGAAGATAGGCCTGTATGAAAGTTTTAAAACAAACAAACAAAGCTCCAGAGGGAATGGACACAAAAGCCTGAAATGTGATTAAAAAGACACTAAACAAAAACTTGCAAAACTACCAAGAAGTGCTTTATTCTGGTTGATCTTCCAGAAAGCAACAAACAAAAAAAAAGATCAAATAATAAATAAATGCAGAGATGGACAGATAAATAAAATGACATTTATACTACTCTTTTGTAGTTTACAAAAGTTTCCATCACATGATTCCTTTTAATTTCATCTTCTTTAAGTATAGTGAGTGTGTATGCTTTTCAGCAATACATGGCAATGTGAATATGTGTATGCTTCTTTTTTTGTAAGAAATTTATCATTACTTTTCTTATAAGATCTTCTCTCCATCTCCAAAGACAATGAAGATTCATCCATCTACGTCTAAGTTAAAATGACAAGGAATGTTTTCTTTGATTTATTAGTAAACAACTAAATAGCAACATTAAGCTTTTAGGAGAAGATTAACAACATTGCACTGTAGTACCTGTCATGTTAATTTAAGGAAAAACTGTTAAAAATGTTCATTCTTTGTAATGGAGCATTCAATAGTCTTTGCCTAATGGACACGGAAGTGGTATAAAATACCTTTAGAACTAGGGCAGTGTAATCAAGATGTAGCAATGCTTCAGTCTAAAAACTTTAGTCTAAAACTAGCTTGTTTTAAATTGATTAAATATTGAATGTAAGATAGTTTAGTTTACTTAGATAGCTTGCTTACTTAGTTTCACATAAAATTTTTCTTTATTCAAAAATATTAAGTCTATATTCTGTATGAAACAAAATTTACTTGATAAAACTAATAGTTACACACCTCATTATGCAAATTATTTTTTGTCTGAAGACAAAACAGTCAAGTGTGAGGATTTAGAACTTTTTTCTCTTGTAACTGTGAGAATAATTATCATTACTATCTTGCAAGTGGAGCAATAAATCACTAATTAACAAAATCATTTATTTCCATTACACAGAAAATAATGGAGAGTTAAAAGAAATCTAAAACTTGTTTTTCACCAAAAGTCACAATGAATCTTCCAAGGAGTAAATGTTCTCTCTATCCACCCACTTAGACAGCAAGATAAAAAAAAAAAAAATCCTGGATAATATGTTCAAGCAAATGAACTTCTTCACTCTGGATATGAGTTAGTATAAAAGTTTCTCTATCACAGAAATTAAATCTTTGAATTCTTATTTAGAGACCAGATTCATGTCTTTATGAAAACTTAGGTCATTGCAATATTTCCATTGTACATTTTTTCTTTTCTCTGATTACAAAGCTGAACAACTTGTGAAATCTGAATCTATGCATGTTTCCATTATACCCATTTATGTTACATAAACACTGATGAATCAAAGATAATTGTACATATTTATTTGGTTAATTTGTTTGTTTTTATGAGCCTCTGCTACTAGTTCCCTGCATTTTACCAAATTGAGTTTATTTTCATAGATATAAACCAAAATTCTGTCATTTGGAAAGAAAGGAAAATATTCTAACTTATAACATACCAACAAGGCCTAGGTTAAAAATATATATTTTAAAATTTATTGGTGGTCTTTATCTTAAAAGGAATAGAAGTATTCAGGAAATCAATCAACACCAAAAAGGCAGCTTCAGGGAAGTAGAAGCTGAGTGCAACCCATTGCAGACTGCTGATAACAGTAGCATAGAAAAGGTGTGTGTGTGTTAAATTAAGTTTGAAAAACTAATCTGATTATACTATAAAATGGAAAAGAACCCTGGAAAGACTTAATCATCTTGGGAATGTCTACTGTGTATAAAATACATTTGTTGTTGTTTCATCTGTTTAGTTGCTAAGTCGTGTCTGAGTCTTTTGTGACTCCATGGACTGCAGCCTGCCCGTCTTCTCTTTATGGGATTTCCCAGGCAAGAATACTGGAGTGGGTTGCCATTTCCTTCTCCAGGGGATCTTCCTGGCAGAAGGATCAAACCCACCTCTCCTTACAGGCAGGCAAGTTCTTTATCGCTGAACCACCAAGGAAGTCCACAAAAGGCCCGTCTGTCCATGGACTTCCCCAGACAAGAATACTAAAATGGGTTGTCATTTCCTTCTCCAGATAAAAGATGTTTAGAACTAATGAATTATCATATGCGTGCAGTCAAACTATGTGCGAATAAGGTGGGCTGAAGAGAGTTAAACCTCGGAGATGGATAGCACAGCCGAGATGGCACAGTGGGATTGTTATTATAATGCTCACTTACGCTTACTATTCACAGAAAGGCGAGAAAGAAATAGGCTTTACTAATATTTACATTCAGGTTGGTGTTAGTGCTTTTGTTTGGTCTTTCTTGGTGGGTAGTGTGGACCTTATGGTATTCACAAATTCAGAAGGGAAAATCGAAGTGGATGACGGAGAAACCCAATCCTTTTGTTAGCCATCACCATAATCCAATGGACAGCAATGTATGTGGGCTGAGATTTAGAAAGTGAACTTAGAGATTTTATTATCAAATTTTACGTAAACTAATCTTCACAAAAATAACAATGGCATAAACGATTATTGGAAAGAAACTGTGGACCAAAGGAAATAGCACAAAGTGAATAGAGGGAAACCACAGAAGGCAGACCAGGGCACCACTTCCTTTCTCCCCTGCCGAGCTTACCCACCACCTTAGGGTAAAAGCCAGGATGGACATGATCTGAGATGATATAGGGCCAGATTTTTTGCTGCCTTAGGAAAGACTAGTTGAAATACGGATTTATATTTACTATTGCTGGTGATAAACTTCACTATCAAGGTATAGTTTGCTTTAAGATGGTACCGAAGGTAAGTAGTACACTCATCATAGGATACACTAATATATTTCTTCTTAATCATTATTTTAAATATTATTTTCTTACATTATTATATCTATTAAATTACACATATAAAATACATTATTATTTAAAGTTAAGTAATACAAACAACGGAGAAGGCAACGGCACCCCACTCCAGTACTCTTGCCTGGAAGATCCCATGGACGGAGGAGCCTGGTGGGCTGCAGTCCACGGGGTCGCTAAGAGTCGGCGTGACTGAGCGACTTCACTTTCATTTTTCACTTTCATGCATTGGAGAAGGAAATGGCAACCCACTCCAGTGTTCTTGCCTGGAGAAAACCAGGGACGGGGGAGCCTGGTGGGCTGCCGTCTATGGGGTCGCACAGAGTCGGACACGACTGAAGTGACTTAGCAGCAGTAGCAGCAGCAATACAAACACATGCATTTATCAAGGGGTCAGATCGAGTACTCTAAATATTTTTCCTGAAATGGATCCGTGATCAAAAAATACCTGGGGTCCACAAGAAGAGTAAGTGAAACTGCTCATGCTTTATCTACTGAAACATGTAGTAGACTCTATGAATCTGTAGCCTTAAGAAAGCAAACCAAAAGATACAAGAGGGAAGAACATGGTGATGCGGTTGCTGTTGTTGCTGCCACCTGAACTTCATTAAACTTGCCTGTTACTCTACTTGAAGTTCAGGCAGAGGAGCCTGGTGGGTTACAATCCACGGGGTCGCAAAGAGTCAGACGTGACTGAGCCACTGAGCTTGTCACTCTGTTTGGACTAGAGCGATTATTTTCATGTCTAAGATGCTTATACTCTAGTTGTGTACTAAAGATGGAAGGAAGTGGGAGAGAAGGACGGGCAAGGGAAGAAAGAACAAAAGACAACAAGATGGAAAGACAGAAAGACAAAAATTTAAAAAGCAAGACTTTGCCACTCCAAGAGACAGTTAACTGTTTCTGCATGTACCATCCCTCTGTGTAACTGCAAGATGCCTCCAAACCATTGGGCAGCCTGGCAGTCTTGCACCCTCTTCCCACTCCTCCACTCCATGAGCCTTCCTCACCTCTCACATCCACAGGAAAATTTCTCCATACACTGACAGGAGCTTATTTTCCCTCATGCCACAGGAATGAGCTGAATGCCACAAGTTTACATTGAAAAAAGTTAGGGAAAAAGTAGAAAATAGTGAGCAACTTATAATAAGGGTTAATTAGGTCTTTAAATGGTAGAAATCTTAGTGTATATTCTTTTTTCCAAAACATAGAGTAAAGCTGCAACATAAACACTGCAAAGAAGAATGATTCACAGGGAGAACTCTCTGATAGCAATCATAAACAGCAGGAATTGGAAACGCTACAGATACCTGCAAACAGTTCAAATGAGTTACAAAGAAATTGAGAATATTGATTGAATACATAAAGGGTAATAATACTACCCATAATATTGGCATCAAACATTAATTCAAAGGATTCTCAAAGCCTCAGATCATCAAAAACATCCCATAGACTCTTAACTTTTTATCTTCATTTCTGTTCACTTTGCTTCCACCAGATCAGGCCTGATGACCACTCATTTCCAATATTGCAATAATTCTTTATGTGGTCACCTTGCCCTTGATTTCCCCACTTCCATCTATGTTACATCTATTGCCACAATAACTTTCCTAAAGTGTTTTTATTTTGTGACTCTGCTCAAAATTCTTCAATGGCTACCTATTGCCTAAAGAATTTATCTTTAATCTGGAGTTCAACAACCTATTTTTCCAGGTCTGTTGCATGTAATTTCCCCATCACTTTGACCATCATGGTCTTTCATTCCCCTGGTTTAACTCAAATGAATAGTCCTGCTGCTCCCAGATGACACCAAGTTCTCAGCCCCTTGATTCATTCCAGCCCTTTATCTTTATCGAAGTCCATGCTCACAGCCTCCACAAAGTTAAAGCTCCAAACAAGAACTTGATCTTGTTTAACCACTGAATTTCTGGCCAACAGAGTGCTACCAGGCACATCCTGGGGCTCATGAAATAGCTATTGAATGAATGAATGAAATGCTTATTGTTAGAATTTACTTACCTTGTTTTCCCTTGTGATACAAGCATATTGAAGGTGAGACCCCTGTCTTGCCCCTACCAGAATCCTTGTAGATCCTACCCTGAAACTTATGTATGAAAACATACACTAAATTCTCACTTGAGTCAAATATTATAACATACGCTTTAGAAAAAGCAAAGGAAAAATGGATTTTTGCTTCAAAGAGCAGATTCCATTTAACAGCTTATCCTTCCCACTGATGAGCACATGAGCACTGGGTCTGGAAGGCCCTGCTGGGAGGTGGGCGGCCTGGTTATTTGACACGGTGATTTTGTTCATGAGTTTATAGAGCCTCTGTCATAGCCTCCTTCAGAAGGGATGCGAAGACCAGCAAATATCTCATCCTATGGTGCCTGGTCTCAATGAAGCACATCTCTGTCCATTCTATCATCTGTCTTAGACTACTTTAAACCCAGGACAATCCATCTGTTACTCCTTTGTAGGGGAATTTCTCCCTTTTGCAAAAATGTGGTGTTCAACCACCAACAGTCCTGATCTTATTAGAACCACCAGGTCTTTGTATTACAATCATACACCTGAAAAGACGAAATATCATACCACATTTTGTCACTTTAAATCCATTTCATGTGGATTACTTAGCCTTTATTAAATGACTACTTAACCTTGATTTTGATACTCAGGAGCACTAGTTAAAGAGGAAAATTGCATTCTCAGGCTTATCCACCTACTGTTACTCTAAGGGATAATTATTGTTGTTAGAGATTAGCAACCAAGTAATGCCTTCTAATTAACAGGAGCTAAAATAAAGTGAAACAGAAGAAATTACTGTTTAACCATAATATTTAAAGACCAGTTTCCCTATCCATTTAATTTATTTAAATTTAATAATAAGTATCATGTATCAAGACAATTGTATTATTCTTTATTTGACTTTAATGTCTAATTGCCAAAGAATGCTCAAACTACCACACAATTGCACTCATCTCACATGCTAGTAATGATCAAAATTCTCCGAGCCAGATTTCAACAATACGTGAACCATGAACTTCCAGATGTTCAGGCTGGTTTTAGAAAAGGCAGAGGAACCAGAGATCAAATTGCCAACATTCGCTGGATCATTGAAAAAGCAGGAGAGTTTCAGAAAAACATATATTTGTGCCTTATTGATTATGCCAAAGCCTTTGACTGTGTGGATCACAATAAACTATGGGAAATTCTGAAAGAGATGGGAATACCAGACCACCTGACCTGCCTCTTGAGAAACCTGTATGCAGGTCAGGAAGCAACAGTTAGAACTGGACATGGAACAACAGACTGGTTCCAAATAGGAAAAGGAGTACATCAAGGCTGTATATTGTCACCCTGCTTATTTAGCTTATATGCAGAGTACATCATGAGAAACGCTGGGCTGGAAGAAGCACAAGCTGGAGTCAAGATTGCCAGGAGAAATATCAATAACCTCAGATATGCAGATGACACCACGCTTATGGCAGAAAGTGAAGAACTAAAGAGCCTCTTGATGAGGTGAAAGAAGAGAGTGAAAAAGTTGGCTTAAAGCTCAAAATTCAGAGAACAAAGATCATGGCATACAGTCCCATCACTTCATGGCAAATAGACAGAAAAACAGTGGAAACAGTGGCAGAATTTAGATGGTGATTGCAGCCATGAAATAAAAAGATGCTTACTCCTTGGAAGAAAGTTATGACCAACCTAGACAGCATATTAAAAGGCAGAGACATTACTTTGCCAACAAATGTCTGTCTAGTCAAGGCTATGGTTTTTCTAGTACTCATGTATGGATGTGAGAGTTGGACTATAAAGAAAGCTGAGCACCAAAGAATTGATGCTTTTGAGTTGTGGTGTTGGAGAAGACTCTTGAGAGTCCCTTGGACTGCAAGAAGATCCAACTAGTCCATTCCAAAGGAGATCAGTCCTGGGTGTTCATTGGAGGGACTGATGCTGAAGCTGAAACGCCAATACTTTGGCCACCTGATGAGAAGAGCTGACTCATTTGAAAAGACCCTGATGCTGGGAAAGATTGAGGGCAGGAGGAGAAGGGGATGACAGAGGATGAGATGGTTGGATGGCATCACCGACTCAGTGGATGTGAGTTTGGGTGGACTCCGGGAGTTGGTGATGGACAGGGAGGCCTGGCGTGCTGCGGTTCATGGGGTCACAAGGAGTAAGACATGCCTGAGCGACTGAACTGAACTGAACTGAACTGAAAGTCTAAAATCCAAATGTAATTTTAACACAAATGAGTTCAAATATTGTACCAATTATTTATGGCCTTATTGTTATGACAGATGCTGTGTATATGACATCATCTTTGAAGGGAAAACTGTGTCTTCTTCAAAATGTGACTACGTCACTGGTGTGTAAGGTGTGCTTTTCATTCATTTATGGAGACTGACCAGGGAACAATGAACCACAGCCCTTCAGCAGAAACATACTAAATTTATAGAGTGAGACTTCGCCCTAAACAGACAATTCAGATAATTCTGGCAAAAGCAGATATGGAGCATTGTATGACTGTCAAATCTGTTGTTGTTGTTCAATCACTCAGTCGTGTCTGACTCTTTACCACCCCATGGACTGCTGCATGTCCGGCTTCCTTGCCCTTCACTATCTCCTGGAGTCTGCTCAAACTCATGTTCATTGAGTTGGTGATGCCATCCAACCATCTCATCCTCTGTTGCTCCCTTCTCCTCTGTCCTCAGTCTTTCCCAGCATCAGGGTCTTTTCCAGTGAGTCAGCTCTTCACATCAGGTAGGCAAAGTATTGGAGTTTCAACTTCAGCATCAGTCATTCCAATGAATATTCAGGACTGGTTTCCTTTAGGATTGGCTGGTTTGATTTCCCTGCAGTCCAAGGGACTCTCCAAGAGTCTTCTCCAGCACCACAGTTTGCAAACATCAATTCTTTATTGTCCAGCTCTCACATTTGTACATGATTACTGGAAAAACCATAGCTTTGGCTGTACACATCTTTGTTGGCAAAGTGATGTCTCTGCTTTTTAATACACTGTCTAGATTTGTCACAGCTTTTCTTCCATAGAGCAAGCATCTTAATTTCATGACTGCATTCACCATCCACAGTGATTTTGGAGCCCAAGAAAATAAAGTCTGTCACTGCTTCCATTGTTTCTCCTTTGATTTGCCATGAAGCAATGGGACCAGATGCCATGATCTTAGTTTTTTCAATATTGAATTTTAAGACAGCTTACAAATAGGTGTGAAAAGAAAAGAAGTGAAAAGCAAAGGAGAAAAGGAAAGATACACCCATTTGAATGCAGAGTTCCAAAGAACAGCAACGAGAGGTAAGAAAGCCTTCTTCGGTGACCAATGCAAAGAAATAGAGGAAAACAATAGAATGGGAAAGACTAGAGATCTCTTCAAGAAAATTGGAGATACCAAGGGACATTTCATGCAAAGATGGGCTCAGTAAAGGATAGAAATGGTATGGACCAAAAAAAAAAAAAGAAAGAAAGAAATGGTATGGACCTAACAGAAGCAGAAGATATTAAGAAGAGGTGGTAAGAATACACAGAAGAACTGTACAAAAAATTCTTCACGACCTAGATAATAATGATGGTGCGATCACTCACACTCACCAAAAGACAGACATCCTGGAATGTGAAGTCAAGTGGGCCTTAGGAAGCATCACTACAAACAAAGCTAGTGGAGATGATGGAATTCCAGTTGAGCTACTTCAAATCCTGAAAGATGATACTGTGAAAGTGCTACACTCAATATGCCAGCAAATTTGGAAAGCTCAGCAGTGGCCACAGGATTGGAAAAGGTCAGTTTTCATTCCAATCCCAAAGAAAGGCAATGCCAAAGAATGCTCAAACTACCACACAGTTGCACTCATCTCACGTGCTAGCAAAGTAATGCTCAAAATTCTCCAAGCCAGGTTTCAGCAATACATGAACCATGAATGTCCAGATATTCAAGCTGGTGTTAGAAAAGGCAGAGGAACCAGAGATCAAATTGCCAACATCTGATGGATCATTGAAAAGGTAAGAGAGTTCCAGAAAAACATCTATTTCTGCTTTATTGACTATGCCAAAGCCTTTGACTGTGTGGATCACAGTAAACTGTGGAAACTTCTGAAAGAGATGGGAATACCAGACCACCTGACCTGCCTCTTGAGAAACCTGTATGCAGGTCAGGAAGCAACAGTTAGAACTGGACATGGAACAACAGACTGGTTCCAAAT
The DNA here is from genome assembly GCF_023699985.2 of Odocoileus virginianus. Taxonomy (NCBI): domain Eukaryota; kingdom Metazoa; phylum Chordata; class Mammalia; order Artiodactyla; family Cervidae; genus Odocoileus; species Odocoileus virginianus. The sequence continues at coordinate 7,320,948 of NC_069703.1, read as the reverse complement.
AGGAAAAGGAGTACATTAAGGCTGTATATTGTCACCCTGCTTATTTAACTTATATGCAGAGTACATCATGAGAAATGCTGGGCTGGAAGAAACACAAGCTGGAATCAAGATTTCCAGGAGAAATATCAATAACCTCAGATATGCAGATAACACCACCCTTATGGCAGAAAGTGAAGAGGAACTAAAGAGCCTCTTGATGAAAATGAAAGAGGAGAGTGAAAAAGTTGACTTAAACCTCAACATTCAGGAAACTAAGATTATGGTATCTGGTTCCATCTCTTCATGGGAAATAGATGTGGAAACAGTGGCTGACTTTATTTTTTGGGCTCCAGAATCACTGATAATGGTGACTGCAGCCATGAAATTAAAAGACGCTTACTCCTTGGAAGGAAAGTTATGACTAACCTATATAGCATATTAAAAAGCAGTCATTACTTTATCAACAAAGGTCTGTTTAGTCAAAGTCATGGTTTTTCCAGTGGTCATGTATGGATGTGAGAGTTGGACTATAAAGAAAGCTGAGCACCAAAGAATTGATGCTTTTGAACTGTGGTGTTGGAGAAGACTCTTGAGAGTCCCTTGGATTGAGAGGAGATCCAAGCAGTCCATCCTAAAGGAGATCAGTCCTGGGTGTTCATTGGAAGGACTGATGTTGAAGCTGAAACTCCAATACTTTGGTCACCTGATGCAAAGAGCTAACTCATTTGAAAAGACCCTAATGCTGGGAAAGATTGAAGGCAGGAGGAGAAGGGGATAATAGAGAATGCAATGGTGGGATGGCATCACCGACTCGATGGACATGGGTTTCGGTAGACTCCGGCAGTTGGTGATGGATCAGGAGGCCCCGCGTGCTGTGGTTCATGGGGTCACAAAGAGTCAGACATGACTGAGCGACTGAACTGAACTGAACTGAAGCCAGCTTTATCATTCTCTTCTTTCACCTTCATCCAGAAGCCTTTAGTTCCTCTTCACTTTCTGCTGGTAGAATGATGTTATCTGCATATGTTTGCTATGACCAGCACATTCTCTTGGCAAATTGTTAAACTGTGCCCTGCTTCATTTTCTACTCCAGTGCTGAACCTGCTTGTTACTACAGTTATCTCTTGACTTCCTGCTTTTCTTTCCAGTCTGTGTGATAAAAAGGACATCCTTTTTGGTGTTAGTTTTAGAAGGTCTTGTAGGTCTTCATAGAACCGTTCAACTTCATTTTCTTTGGCATTAGTGGTTAAGGTATAGACTTGGGTTACTGTGATATTGAATAGTTTGTCTTGGAAATGAACCAAGACTATTCTGTCAAAATAGCTCTCTATTTTTCACATTTGTAAGCAAAATATTGCTTTTTTCTGGCTGAGTAAATAGGCACCAAGTTTACAAGTTTACTTCCTAATTTGCATTCTATATGATAAAAATAATTATGTACAGAAATTATTTTAGATTATTAGCATATGGCCACAGAGTTAAGTTAATGTATAAACTTTCTTTGACATTTGTGTTTTTAGCATGTATATTTCTTCACAAGGGAGTTTTCTTCTCACGAGAAATAGCCTTCTGTTACAATTCCATGTTAATTTTATGGAACATAAAAAGTGTATTTCATGTGTCTCAGGAGAGAGTCTAGGTAAATAATGAAAATCAAAACAAAACCTTGGTAAAATTACCAAATAAAAACTTACAAGTGCTTAAAAGTCACATACTCACTCTACATGTATTTTTTATTAGAATGTAATAAGTGGCTTTTAATAGGTAAGTTTTATGATTATCAACTACTAACCAACATTTGGCCTATTGGGGCAAATATTATATACTACTTGAGCCCCTCATACATAAGGCTGCATGTTTGAGGTCACATAAGAACTCAATATTTCCTGGGTATATACAAATCAAAACTATCCAATACCAATATTGATCTACCTTGAGCTTTAAATGTAAAGGATTAAGAAAGCTAAAAAGGCTGAATAGGCATGAAGAAAAAGTCATGTGGTATACCACATTCTGAGTCCACATTTTCTGAGTTGGAATGCTGGCACAACCACGTTTTTTGTTTTTGTTTTTACAAAATTAACTTCTCTGTGCCTCAGTTTAGTTTTCTCACCTGAACAATAGGCACCATAGTAGTATGCAATGGGCTATTATGAGGATTAAATTAATTACCACTTGTAAAGCATTTAGAACAGTACATAGCACATAATAAAGACTTGAAAAGCATTCATTTAAAAGTAAGATCTGTACTATAAGATTCCAACTATATGACACTCTGGAAAAGGCAAAACTATGTAGACAATAAAAGGGTCAGTGGTTACCACAATGGAGAGGAAGGATAAATAGGCAGAGCACAGAGGATTTTCAAGGCAGTGAGCTATTCTATATGATGTTATATGGATAAATATGTGTCATTATACATTGGTCCACATCCATAGAATATATAACACCAAGAGTGAACTTTAAAATAAAATATGGGTGATTATATTGTGTCAATGCAATCATCCTTGATAAAAAATGTACTTTTTTGGTGAATGCTGGTAATAATGATGGAAGCTATGCATGTATAGAAGCAGTGGGTACGTGGTAAATCTCTATACTTTCCTCTCACTTTAGTTGCAAATCTTGACCTTCTTTGAAAAACTTGTCTTTAAAAAAAGTTAAGTAGCCATGAATGATAGTCTGAATACCTGTGGGAAAAACAAACAAGACAACTGACAAGATAAAACCTCAAGAAATGGCATGGGAGTGGAACCAATGTGCACATAAAAGAGAAACACATTTTCTTAAACTATGCAATTTCCTTTTTCTGGAACAGATTTATCTACCTCATAAGCCTCTACCCTGTTAGATGGAGGTGAGACAAGAAGGTAGTAGAGACAATAAAAATTTACCCATTGATTTTATCTCCAACTTTTCTTAAATTGCCTTCTTCAGAAGATATTTTTGGATGAATAGGTAAACATGTATGTTTTCTCTTCTATCTTCTGTTGCTGCCATATTGAGAGCAAGGATGTCATGTGTTCTCATAATAGTGACCAAAGAAAAGCCAAAGATGCTATGCAGTGTTCTCAGGCTGCTGACTTTCTTCCCCTCTTGGGTCTACGCGGGAGCCCCAGTCATTCCTGCATCCTTGGTGACATGCCAGTTCCTGTTGGCCTTTGAGCATAGCATAGTAACCACTGGTGCTAACGCTGACCATGCCTCTTCCCGATCCCTGAGTGCTGCCCCTGCCCAACCCTCACTAGGGCACCGCACAGTGACACTTCAGGCCCCTAAAGACCATGTGCAGGTTCACCACGGGAGGAGCCCCAACTCTCACCCCAGCTCCTCCTTCTGCCAGAGTCACTCTAGTTGTCAAAGCCACACTGCACATGACGCTGAGAAGAATGCTTAGGAAACCGAATCATTCGTCCTGATGTTCTATCATTTTCTCACATCTTTCTATGTAGTTTTTCAGCACTCTGCCCTTGCTTAAAACTAGGAGTACTGAGGACTTCATCATGTGATTTTCTTATCCTACCCGACCTTCCTTTGTTCTTCCTACATTCCTCTAAGGATGGAAGGAACAGAAGTTTTTCCTTCCCTTGTGTTAGGGACTTCCTCATGCTGTATCTTTAGGTCTAGCTACAGCTGGTTTATAATAACCCTGATGCTTGACTGGCCAGGCCGGCTCTTGGTCTACTAGTAACAGAATACAACTAGACACCAAGGGTTACCAGGTTCAAAAAATACATTGGTTTACTATTATAAAGGAAAAATTCATAAATTAAATGGATATATTTTTTCTAAACGGCGAGGGAAAATGCCTGGAAAAGTTGGCAGAAGACTATTATTTCTTCATCATAATTCTTTGCATCTGTGTAAAGCTTTTTTTTTTTTTCCAGAACCTTTCAGAAAATTTTCACATACTATATCTCACTTTAACCTGATAGCAATGTGATGACAGGCAAAGTAGGAATTCATAATCTTATTTTTATCAAAAAAGAAACCAAGGCTCAGAGAAGAACAAAGGGCAAATAAATAGAAGAGGTGGGTCTATCTAAAACCCAGGGCTTCTGAATCATAGTTTAATGCCCTTCAGTATTCCATTTCTCACACTACATTCAAAAGTTCTTCCCTGCCACCCTCTACCCTGTAGGACAGCAAATTCCATGTGCATAAGAGGAAATTCTTAAATGATCTCTTTAATACTTTGTCATTGACAGTCTAAGAATTGTCTACTTTCCACTGGTAGTTTCTAAAAGAAAGTAATCGTTAAGGCAACAATTCATAAATGCCCACACTTTGTACGTAAGTTCTGTACTCTCTAAGCAGAAACCTCCACACCAACTAGAAAGGAAAGGAGTGCTGTTTTTCCTCAACTCCACGCTCATCTACAGGTGGGATGTGTGGCTTCTTCCTGGCCTGACTGCCTGAAGACACCACCTATGGCTTTTCAGAACAGCAGCATAACCAGCAGTGTTCTGGGTGTTTCTCTTGGGATTCTCACGGCCTTTTTCATTTCCAAGGCCACACACTAAGCATCTGGCAGAGTCAGAAAGAAAAATTAATTCATTTTAATTCTAAACCTCAGAACATTTATCCCCGTAGCAGCTCAGCAATAGTTTAGACATACACATCTAGGTGATTTTATATTCATAAAGTGGCTCTTTTCTCATAGAACATTTACGATCATTTGAGGAAATATCTTTATATTTATCTGTAAAAATAGCCACTGTTGACCTCTGCCTTTTATAAGACAGGGGCCTACTTTTCCCCTGAGAAGACTATCATCAATATGTAGCATTTTAGTGTCTTTGATATATACCCAATGATCATGTGTATTAGCACTGAAATGGACTTACAACCAGTAGGTATAAACTCTCTGTGACATATAGGTGGTCTCTTTTCCTACTGCCCAATAATAAGAAATGATTATTTTAATGTCATTGGGGATTGGATCAAAGAAGGGAATTTCAAAAATCTATTTTGAAAAATGTTACTTCTACAATGTCACTGCAAGTGTTAAACATAATAATTATAACTGTTGGCTGTTTTCTTATTGGTGATGCTGATGTCAAATTAGCCCCAGATGTGTTACATTTGCCTATATAAAATATTTAGTGCTAACTGAGAGTTTAGCCTGATGTATTAGTCAATATTGAAAGACTTTTATTAAATTTAATGCAATTTTTACACATTGCTAGATTACATTTTTTTTGTAGTTTGCTAGATTTTGCTCAATATCACTTTTTGCTCTGAAAATCTGGAGGCAACCCTTTGAGATTTACACATTTTTAAAAAATCACAGTGATATTTACTTTATATATGCTGCTTAACAAGAGCTGTTTATTTTGACCTTAGTTTTTTCTATTTTAGCTGTAAACAATGCTGATGGTTTAAAGCAAAATAACTAACATATTGCAGATATATAAATTACAAAATACAATAATCTCTGTGAAAGTAGAATGGAGTATCACAAGCCCTAGAGTCTACTCAAAAATGTCAGACACCCCATGTCTTTCCATGTGCTGACACTCATCTCCAGAGTTGGTCGAAACTGCCATGAGTGAGCTCTGCAGTTCAAAGCTGAAGCACAGAGCCGCTCAGCTGAGCACCTACCTGGGAAAATCTGAGTATCAGACAATCTGAAATCTGCCTGATCCAAGACTTTATTTTTTGGGCTCCAAAATCACTGATGATGGTGACTGCAGCCATGAAATTAAAAGACGCTCACTCCTTGGAAGGAAAGTTATGACTAACCTAGGTAGCATATTAAAAAGCAGAGTCATTACTTTATCAACAAAGGTCTGTTTAGTCAAAGTCATGGTTTTTCCAGTGGTCATGTATGGATGTGAGAGTTGGACTATAAAGAAGCTGAGTGCCAAAGAATTGATGCTTTTGAACTGTGGTGTTGGAGAAGACTCTTGATAGTCCCTTGGACTGCAAGGAGATCCAACCAGTCCATCCTAAAGGAGATCAGTCCTGGGTGTTCATTGGAAGGACTGATGCTGAAGCTGAAACTCCAATACTTTGGCCACCTCATGCGAAGAGTTGACTTACTGGAAAAGACCCTGATGCTTGGAGGGATTGAGGGCAGGAGGAGAAGGGGATTGCAGAGGATGAGATGGCTGGATGGCATCACTGACTCGATGGGCATGAATTTGAGTAAACTCCGGGAGTTGGTAATGAACAGGGAGGCCTGGCATGCTGTTATTCATGGGGTCGCAAAGAGTCGGACACGACTGAGCGACTGAACTGAACAGAACTGAACTGTACACGATGTATCCATTCATTCAAATTAGTCACAATTTGTTCAGTACATATGTTGGTTGTAATACAGAGCAAATAGCAGTGCCATAAATCACTATTTCATTTAATATTAAAACACCTATTCTACCACTGTAGTCATTGTATTAGTAACAAAATATAATTTAATTTTTTTTAAAAAGCATTTCCAGTTTAACTTTATAATCATCAGTTGTCATATTAGAGATTTTGGTGTAGTTATTTGTTTAATTTTAATATGGTCACATATTCCAATGGTTTATAAATCTATGAAGTAGACTATGACTGTGTACATTTTTGTTGCAAAAGAAATATTTGTTTTGTTAATTATTATATTTCTTCCTCCATCTGAAGGCTATGCAAGTATAGGAAAACACTTTATAAACTTATTTAAAATATTTCATGTCGGATATTCCTTAAAATGCAAATGATTCAAGTTTCAGATTTGTAATGCCAAAATAATGGTATTATTCTAACAAAACAATGATATTTCAATGCATTAAAAACATGTACTAGAATATTTAAAAAAAACTAGTATTGTTAATTCTAGGTATTGAAAATCTAAAAAATATTGGTCAACTGACTGGTCACCATCATTGTTAGCATTTTTAGCAGCCAGACTACATTTCAATTATCAGACACATTACTTTCATCTAACTGGTAGGTGGGTTCATTTTTTCCTTTTTCTAGATTGTACTCAGTTGCCAACACTTAGAAATTGTTATATTTCACATTGAAAAGTCCATATTTTTCCATAAAACCCAAACCTGTGGTTTCTCTCAAAAATTGCATTCCCACTTGGCAATAAAAAGCTGCCACCGGTACCCAGCTGAGAAGGCGCTCATGTTCCCCATGTGGTTATAGCTTGCACTCAACACGTTTGGCTCATTTAGATTAATTTCTTGGACCTAGGAGTGCACTAAAGCTTGCTGACCCTGAACTATAAGTGTACTGGATACATAGATGCTGAGAGCATAAGGGAGGCTGGGTTAAGCATGTGGACACTATTGCACCCCTGTTAATCTGAGTGGCCATATTTCCAGTGTTTTGGGGAAAAAGGTCTAGGAAAATCCATTGTAGATTTTGTAAAATCCAAAAGTAGATATTAGTCTATATCATACTATGTTATAGCCCTGTTATTTTCTACTCCTCTCCTTTTCCTTATATTTAATGCAGTGGGAAAAGTTAAGCCTCTCTTCTCTGCTTTGGAACAATCAAAACAGGTATCTAGAAACCCAGCACTCATTCCAATCCAGAAATCATTTTGCTATTGTATTGATTCTGAAAGGTCACATTTCTATTCTACTTTCATTTCCAGAAGATAAATTCCACAGAGGTTGTTCTCAAAAGTTTAAAAGAGAGCACCATTTGCAAAATACAAATGCTTAAAAAAATTTTTTTAAAGAATTAGAGTCAAAATAGTTTACCATATGCCTGAGTCCATTTGAGCTGCTGTAACAAAAATATCATAAACTGAGTGATTTATAAACAGCAAGCATTTATTTCTCACAATTCTGGTGGCTATAAAGTTCAAATCATGGTACAGGCAGATATCAGGTATAGACCTACTTCCCAGTTCAGAGACTTCACATTTTCCCAGTGTCCTCACATAACAGAAGGGACAGCTAGCTCTCTGGGGTTTCTACTATATGGGCACTAACCCTAATCATGAGGGCTCTGGCCTCATGATCAAACCACCTTTCCAAGTCATTACCTCCCAATACAGGGGATTTCCAAGTGGTGCTAGTGGTGAAGAACCCACCTGCCAGGAGAGGAGACATAAGAGACACGGATTTGATCCCTGGGTCAGGAAGATCCCCTGGAGGAGAGCATGGCAACCTGCTCCAGTATTCTTGCCTGGAGAATCCCATGGACAGAGGAGCCTGGCAGGCTGCAGTCCATAGGGTCATCAAGAGTCAAACATGGCTGAAGCAACTTAGCACACACACACCCCTCTTAAATAATCACCTTCAGGGTTAGGACTTCAGCATATGGATCTTAAATACACAGAAATATGCAGACCATGGTACCATATTTTCGTTATTTTTAATATCCTAATCTCTATAACATACATAAACTAGTGTCATTTTATAAGCTATCTCCAGAAATGATATGGACTATACAGTCCATGGAATTCTCCAGGCCAGGATAGTGGAGTGGGTAGTCTTTCCCTTCTCCAGGGGATCGTCCCAACCCGGGAATCAAACCCAGATCTCCCACGTTGCTTGAGTATTCTTTACCAGCTGAGCCACAGGGAAGCCCTATTTTATAAGCTATCTCTGGGAATAATATTCAAAATTAGATAATCAGTTTGTTGCAAAGTAAGTGTAATCAGTTCCCTACCGACTCTCACCCCCATAACCACCATTCACCTAGCTCACCTCCCCAGGGTTCAGGAAGCACGGTGCATGGGGTAAGGGAGAGATTCATTGTAAGAAAGAGCCAGAAACAGCTTCTCAGGGCCCCAGGGGTGCAGGATGGGCAAGCCCAGGTAGCACAGGACTTGGTTGGGAAGGCACTTAAAAACAAGGCCTGCTTTGGCCAGGTCCTCTCTCAGAGACCCAAAGCAACCACTGAACATTTCTGGCTATTAACCCTGAAGATCGGGTTAGGTAGAGACAGATCGAAGTACTGAAATCCACACCAGAATCTCGTATTCCACTACCAAGATTTAAAAGCCAAGCCATAAGTGGCGAACTAATGTCATTTTCTGCTCCTTGAGCCTATGAGGTGACTATCAGTCTAATAGCAGCCCTGCCACACTTAGGGTATTTCATCAAGTTCCACATATTGATATGTAGCTACTTTTCTAATTGATAAAATATAATCATTGGTAAGAAAATATACAGCTATTAAGGTAATTTTTAAAGATTTAAGGAAAAATAGTTTATTGTGAGAATAAATTAGAAACACACCAATTCTCCCAAATAAAGTATAAACAAAAGTAAAAATTAGCAGAAATTTTATTGGAGATAAATTTTGGGAATTTTAGAAATCATATTTAATCTCCTCAATACTTGGAGTAATTTTTTATTCTAGTTTAGAATTTATAAATTGAGTTTCTTTTTTGATGTGATTGACCCCAAAGTTTTTAAACATGATTGATCCATCTTCCTTATCATTTGCATCTGTTTCTTATGCTCTATCAAAAAGTTGATAATCAATGAAAATTGAAAAACAATCACAAATAAAACTCACATTGTGTTTGGCTAGATTCCATGTTCCAAGCAGCAACTAATGGGCAACAATGATTACTCATTTTATTTGATATTCAGTGAAAAAATAAAGGAATCATATGCTTGAAGATATATCAGTATTATCTTAATTCCCTTATTTTGAAATAATAATGTCTTAAAACGAAGAGTGGAATTTTTTAAAATATCGATTTAAACGGATAACTTCAAAAGTTTGTACATTAAAGGTTTGTTTAACTTAAACGCACAATTTGTATAACCCGAAAAATGCATCTTGTTTTTTGGCTCTCTCAAAGAAAACAAGCAATGCAAACACCAGACTTTTTAAATTCCTTTGACAGTTTTACACTGAATCCAGAAATAACACAGAAGCAAAAAGAAGCTCAATTAAAAGCATTCTAATAAGAACACCATAGTGAATTTAGAGAATTTACTCTTTTCAACCAAATTCACTGCTAAACAAATGCACAGATAATTTTCAAATTTAGAATTTTTTGCAGGTGGGATTCTACATCTGCAATTACTTGGTTTTAGCAAATCTATATTTGAAATGAGGTTTTAGAAAATCTATATTTGAAATGAGCTGTTCTTCTAATTAGAAAAATCACATTCAGGACAGGTGTCCCTCATTTCACCAACCGATCAGCCTTGTAGATGCTTAGCAATAAGAATGAACCTGTAATTGAAATTCTTCCATTGAAATGCTAAAAATTCTCCTGATTCTAAGCATAGCATGCAAAACAAAGATCATTAGTCCATAAACAGGAATCTGAGCATCTAAGAATCAGTCTTATTGCTACAGATGAGGAAACGGAAACAGGCTGTCTTGGGTCCAAAATGGCATCAGTGTGGATCATGAATAAATAAAGCATGAATGGAAGCAAAAACCAGGGAGATGGCAGAACAAGAATTCAAGTGCCCTGACTCCAAGTAAAGTGCTTTTTTCTAAACAAATTTCTTTTATAATGCTATTACAGGGGAAGAAGAATATTGGGGGGTGGGGGTGGGGAGTGGGAGACAGAGAGAGGCATCTGAATAAATTGATATTTTACACTAGCTTATTTTAGTGTGAGCTCCTGACTGACTTAAACCCGAGATTAACTTTTCTCTAGATGGATGCTATTATGCTGAAGTTTTTCAATCCAAAGACAATATTTAAAGTTACACTTTAAAGAAACAAACAAGTTCTCACAAACAAAAAGCAGTAATAACCTCAACCAAAGCAAATTTTAGTCTTAAGAAATACAAACCTATGTATAACTAATGTGCCTTCCCCGAGTAATTGCCTGCATATGTAAACACGCACACCTAAACCCAAAAGCCTGTGCAGCTGTAAAATAAGACTGGGTTTGTTTTTGCTGTTTGTTCACATAGTTTCCAGTTTCCTTGCTTTGTGCAGCCTGCCTCATGGACACAGCATATTTGTGGGCAGAATCAGATCAATGGCCAGGTGAGTCGCTACTCTAAACCTAACAGACAGACCAGTGCTATTTCTAGTATAGCGAAAACAGTTACAGCTATTTTCTAGATGTCATCTCTCTGTTTAAAGTTGTTCCCTAAATTAGTGTGTGTTTTTGATTAGAGCAGGTTTTTTTCCTTTTTCTGTCTATATCTCTCTTACCCTTTTAAAATAATTTGTGAGATGAAAGGCATATAATTCCTGTGCTATAGAAAGAAACACCTAGTATTCGTATTGCTCCTTGTAGTTCTAGCAGGTCAACATTTATTGCCTGAAGGTGATAATTCTGTTAAGCTATTGTTTCAAGACCCTAAGGTGTTGCAGCGATTAACCAATAGATCACTGTCATTATCTGTAGGGAGACGCACTTCGTAAGGAAAAACAAAATAAATTTTTAAAAGACATCAGATGTTTTATATATTTTTTAAGATTTTTTTCATGTGGATATTTTTTAAGTCTTTATTGAATTTGCTACAATATTGCTTCTGTTTTACGTTTTTTGGTGTTTTGGCCATGAGGCATGTGGGATCTTAGCTCCCCAATCAGGGATCAAACCTGCACCCCCTGATTGGAAGGTGAAATCTTAACCACTGGACCACTAGAGAAGTCTCAGGTGTATTATATTGAGTTTAAGTTGTATCTCGAACTTAACTTTTTTTTTAAAAGAAAGTTGTTTAAAGTGACGTGTTACAAGCAAGCACAAAAATATCTACCACCCAATATAGTAAAATAAAGGAACCTTGAATGACTCACTGTGCCCAGCACCTGGATCCTCAGACATCATGCTTGCACTCTCATCCCTCCCCTTTCTCCCTTTTTCTCTCCCTCTCCCATCTGTCTGTCATTTTGCCCACACACACTTAGCATTACCCCTGACAAGGAAGTGATTAGGTGGGGGGAAAAAATCAAATGGCTTTCTGAAACATGAAAACAACCTACTGGTTGCTTGTATTCAGTCAAAAATTTGTCCATTCTAGGGTGCATAAACCAAAATGGCCTGAAAAACCTAATCTTATTTGGGATCAACTGCATAGTCAGTTCAACCAAAATGCTCTAAATATTTCAATCTAATTATATCACACGGCCTCTCCTGGAATTTCACTTTATGATTATATGAGATTTCTATTTACATTTTCTAGAATGTGTCATAGAAAAATACAAAGCAGTTCTTTCCAGATGCATGTCTATATTGTACAAACTTTCATGAGGACCATCTATTGCTCAAATATCACAGCTAAACTGATTCCATTTCCTATTCCTACATTTGGCAGACAGTACTCCTTAGATACCTAGTGGCAATTTCCTCCACTTCCTTGTTAAATGTACCCCGATTTTGTTAGGTATCAATAACCTTATCATTCATGGTTGGTAGTAGAATGGTGATTAGTTTAATCCATCAGGGTAATTCTCCTGTCTATGGTCAACACAGCTGTGGCTGCAGACCCAGCCACAGACCTGTGAGTCTGACTAAAGATTACCTTTCTTCCTTCCATAGGGAAACATCACAAAAACTCACCCTTTCTTACTTGGGCAATGTTTAGTGTGACACGAGGAGAAAGTCACTGAATTAAACCAGTCACGGAAGTTCCATCCAATTTATTTCTTATAAGATAATAAAATGCCCTTTATGTTTTAACCATATTTTAAAATGAGTTTGTTACTTGCAGCCAAAATCATCCTAGCTAATATGCTGCCCTTTAAAACAAGAAAAAAATAAGCATTTGTAGATTCTTTCTTTCCTTATATAGGAATTGGCAGCATATAAACAATTTAATAAGGGGTGTTGGGTGCATATGAGAATATATGTTAGTGCTTTCACAAACAAAGAATACAGCACTTCAAAATCTAGCCACATGTTATTTGACCTATTTGAAGCATATCTTCAAAAGTCTTGAAAGAAAGCTTTATTTAGTCCATAATCTTTTTCAAGCAACCAGCCTTTTTTATATGTAAATTTCAGGAGTCTTATTCCATCAAACATTGTCTGCAAAATAACCCAAAACGGTTGACAGAAATCTTTATATTTTTCTGATCAGTTGATTTTGCAGTGAGAATGCTTTTGGCAATCAAACCAAGCTACATCTCAAATTTAAAGTGCAGGAAAGTTTGAACCTCTCTAAGTAGGCTCACTGTTTCCTCATCCGTTGGAATATAACGCACAGGTGTGCTTTGAAGTTTACAAACCATACCTCAGTACTTTTAAAATAACCTCCGGAAAATTTAAAAAGGAGAGAGTGTGAATCAGCCCCATGCTCAGGAAGGTGGGCCGTGTTCATCATATTTACTATTATGACATATTAGATTATTTTTGTTCAGTGCTCGAAAGGCACACACTTTCCAAAAGAGAAATATAGTTCTTTATATTTGGTTCACATAATCCAGACCTGCAGTGTCAGTGCCTGAAACAAATTACTGTTTATATTAGAAACTTAGTTTAATAAATTAGGTCTGGTCTATGAACTGTCAAAGTCCTTATAGTCTGCAATTCATATATAACAGATGCCTTTTCCATGACTCTTAACTAGAAGTGGCCAGCGTGATTGCTTCCTCCTTGCCATTACTACATTCTGTAGGTTTAGTTATCTACTGCCCACAGAGAATTAAAAACAATTTGAGAGGGCATCTGGAATAAAGCACTCCAAGAGAAAAAAAAATCTTTCCATATACAATAACTTTCTGTTTAGGTCAGAGAATTATTCAATAATTGGCACTTGTTTAAATAGACCATTCAGAATCAGTTTGGTTTTCCAATCTCAGATTGAGTTACAGGATTTTTTTTTTTTCTTTTTCCAAACTCACTTTTGCAAGTCCTAATTTCCAGCATGTTTGTGGCACCACTGTGATTAACAGGCTAGCTAATTTTTGTATAAGATACAAACACATTTTCAAAAGTGTTGTAAATAATTCACTAATTTTTCCACAGACTGTTTATAAATTATGAATTTTAGCTGACTTGCCCTAGTTTAGAAAATATACCGGTAAAACAGGGGAGCTAAAAGCAGGAATTTTAGTATATCAATTTATACAATTTAAATTTCATGAGAAACCTGGGTTCTTCCATCTTTCATGTTTCTTCCCTCACAAACATCCCTTTAAGAGTTGGATCAGGAAATCTGTGCCTGCCACTTACAGTATCTCCACCTCTTGTACTGGTTGAGTCAATACAGGAACAGTTGTTGCATAAAAACTTAATAATGATGCACATCTACAAAGATTAAATAATAAGGCCATGCAAACTTACATCAACTCACATCAACACATAAATTCAGACATATGGACACTTCTAACTGCTAGACATTTTTTAAGCTCTACTTTGAAATGTTATGTTATAATGTGTTTCTTTTTGAGTTGTTTGGTCAGCAAACTCTCAATTCTAGAATATCTGTGCAAAAGATTACTTGAGAATATTGTATTTGCTCAGATCTTGAGAACTAGACAGAGAAGTTACTCAGTGACCTTTTAACATTTAGGTCCAGTAATACATTGATATCTCAATAAAAGAAAAGCTATTCTTGGTATGAAATGAGATGATTTCCCTGCAACACCACCTACACCAAAATGTCTGTCAAGCGAAGTTTTTAAATCTTATAGGGTTAAAGAATTTATAGTAGCTACTGCAAATTGGTTTTAATATAAAGATATTAGCCCATTAGTGTAAAGAAAAATAGGTAAACAATCATCAATGCCTTCTTTACCAGTGATTTGTGAACATGTAATCCTTTTTTAAATTTCACTCTTGTTCTTCGATCTTTCAAGTGATTATAGTTTTCCTGGAGTGAAAATAACTTAAACTTACTAGACTTTTTAATATCTTTACAGCCAAACTGCTACAATTCTCACTTTGCTAATCTGTAATTCTCACAGAAGAACTGGCAGCGTTACCCGGCCTTTAGCAAGGACCCTGAAGTGAAATCACTTAAAACTTCCTCTATTTTAATTTCAAATGATATACTCTGTATATAAACCACACAAATATGCTCCATCAAATGCATAGACGTGTACCTGCAATGTTAACATTTCTTCCGGATGCCATCAGGTTGTAGGCAGTCATGCATCATGGAAGTACTGGTTTCTTGTAGAACAGGTAGAGAGCTTAGATTTCAGTAGCTCTTTACCCTCATCTTATCTCTCTGAAGGCCCTGGCATTTTGGATAATCTGATTGAGATGCCACAGCTGGGCAGGGGCAGATTTAGTCTTTGAATCTGCATCCACTTACCTTAGCTGTTTTTCAGTCCTGGTGGCCCATGAGATAACCTGGGAAGAATATCTTAGCTCTTCTATAAATTCCTCGTCAACCTGGGGCAGGCCTGATGCTTGGGCATTTTGTTACCCCCTTGGTACAGGGTCAGAGTTAGAGCGCCTGGACCCCTGCTCTTTGCATCACGATTTTCTGTTTCGAAAAATCAGAATTAAATTTCCAGATTTATCATCATCCTTTCACAGTCTCTTCTCTAAAAGCAGTTGACAAATGTATTTGAATATTCAGAGAATGAAACTGAAATTTGATAAGTAAAAACCTCATTTCATAAAACCCAACTGTACAAGACCCTTGAGGAACGAGACTACGGCTGCTGCAATCCAGTTCGGATAGACACAAGCTGAGCACAAGCAAATATTTATCGGTGCTTTTAAAAAATAAGACCAAGAGAGAGAAAACCTCTAAATAGAGAACAAACAGATATTTAGTAAAACTCAATATCAATCTTCTGCTCGAAATCTGTGCTGTGCTTAGTCACTCAGTCGTGTCCGACTCTTTGCGACCTCATGGGCGGTAGCCCACCAGGCTTCTCTGTCCGTGGGGATTCTCCAAGCAAAAATACTGCAGTGGGTGGCCATGCCCTCCTCCAGGGGACCTTCCCACCCAGGGATCAAAGCCAGGTCACCGCACTGCAGAGAGATTCTTTACCATCTGAGCCACCAGGGAAGCCTCTAGGCATATACTTTAAAATATTTCAATATAATAATAATATTAAACATCTTTTCCAAACTAATAGTGAATTCACAAAATAGAAACCAAAGTCTTTCACATGTATTAGCCATAATAACAAGATACAGTTTTTTTGCCTAAAAAAATTACACCTCTCTCCACAGTCGTGACTATATGTATTTTTTAATTATTTAAAATATCCCATGCCAGCGAGCATTTTAGGAAATGGCACTCTCATACTCTGCTGGTGATAATGTCGATTGATACAACATTTGCCCTTTGCGGACTGAGGGTTAATTTTATGTGTCAACTTGACTGGGTCATGGGGTACCAGACAGCTGCTGCTTTGTTTTTGTTTAGTCACTAAGTCGTGTCTGACTCTTTTGTGATCCCATGCACTGTAGCCTGCCAGGCTCCTCTGTCCGTGGGATTTCCCAGGCAGGAGTACTGGAGTGAGTTGCCATTTCCTTCTCCAGGGGATCTTCCCGACCCAGGGATTGAACCTTCACCTCCTGCTTGACAGGAGGATACTTTACCATTGAACCACCTGAGAAGCCCCGGCCAGATATCTGGTTAAACATTAATTCTGGATATGTCTGTGAGAGTGTTTCTAGACGAGAATATTATTTGAATATGCCAACTGAGTTAAGCAGATGATCCTCCCCAATGTGGGTGGGCGTCATTCAATCCACTACGGGCCTGAATAGAACAAAAAGGCAGAGGAAGGTTGAATTTTCACTCTTTTCCATTCTCTTTTTTCGCTCTCTCCCTGAATTTTTGAGCTGGAACATCTATCTTTTCCTGCCCTTGGGGATCCTGGTTTACAGGCCTTCAGACTGCCTAAACTTTCCAACCTTGAAGCTATGCCACTAGCTTTTCTGGGTCTCCAAATTGCAGATTGCAGATCATGAGACTTCTTAGTCTCTATAACTGCATGAGCCATACCTTATGAAGTCTCTCATATATATATGGTATACACATATATCTATCCCATATTTTGTCTTGAGATCAGTGTTAGTTTATCCCTATTTACTAAGCATTTACAATGACATCTATATTGCTCCCTGGAGAGCAAAGCCTAGGAGACTCATGAGAAGAGGATACCCAACTAAGGGCTCACAGTGGGTTAATCTGGCTCTCAGACTCCAGGAAAGGAAAAGGAATATTGAGTGTCTACAATAAACTAAGATGTTGATTCAGCATTTTTCATCCATCACCGAATGTACTCCCCTCTGCAACCCTATAAGATGCAAACAGTTATCCCAAATTTCCACTTTACAGATGAAAATACTGTGGCTCAGAGCAGTTAATCAATTTACAGCTAGTGACCCAAACCTCTGGCTCCAAAATCTGTGCTCATACCCAACATTTCTCTACCCTCCCCACAGCAATAGAAGATTCTTCAATACCTAGCATCAACCAATAACGAAATCTTTTATATTTTGGAGGCCAAATCAAGATTTGTATCAAAACATCCTCACTTTCCAGTGGCACCTGGGAGACAGTAGAGATTGAAGGGAGTAGCTGTGTGCAGCCACTAACTTCCAGCAGAGAGGCTGCAAGGGCAAACCTCATAGCCTCCAAGTGTCGGGAAAGTAGCACGCTATCAAAACGTCTAGGCTCACTGGTACAAAGCCTTAAATGAGAACAGATCATTCCTTGTCAAATCATTCAGTCTATATCTGACACTTAAAATGTGTAATACATGAAAATTTGTAAACCCAAAGGACATTAAAGAAAAAGTTGCTATTTCTACATTATTAACTGAAACAAGGCTGATGTTTCTACACTATCTTAGTTCCAGATTTTAACCAAAAGCCAAAAATATAAACAAAGAAAAATACTAGTGCTTAGAATTTAACATTAGCTGGTGGGAAAGACCTTATTAATCAGACTCAATTTGCAGCTCATAACATCTTTCACCTATGTTAACATTTCTGATACAGGCCTGAAAATTTAGATGACAACAGTCTCTCTTCAAAAATATGATTAGTCCTGGTTGTGCACACTTGCATGTGTGCACGTGTGCTAAGTCGCTTCAGTCGTGTAAGCCTCTCTGTGACCCTATAGACTATAGCCCACCAAGCTCCTGTGTCCGTGGGATTCTCCAGGCAAAAATATTTGAGTGGTTGCCATGCCTTCCTCCAGGCTATCTTCCCCACCCAGGGATCCAACCGGAGTCTCTTATATCTCCTGCATCAGCAGGCAGGTTCTTGACCACTAGTGCCACCTGGGAAGCCCCTTGTGCATACTTAGTACACCGAATGTTTATTGTACTCAAAAATTAAATGCAAGCTAAAAACAAAGCAAAATGCAGAAAGAGTCCATATTCTATTTTTAAACACAATTTTGATTGTACCTTATGTTATTTTTTCACTTAGAATAGTCTGATCAAAAACACTGGAGTATCTGATACTGATTCTACTAACTTCTATAGAATCAATGACTACTGATGAAAAGGAACAATTTTTTACCCATGCATCTTACATTCTACTTTTCTAAAACAATAGAACTCTCCTTAGGATTCTCATGTAAGGACTCAAAATATTCCATTTTTGTAAAACCTGATACTTTACTGTCTCTCAATAGTGCTGTGTGGAGAAGGAAATGGCAACTCACTCCAGCATTCTTGCCTGGAGAATTCCATGGACAGAGGAGACTGGCGGACTACAGTCCATGGCATCTCAAAGAAATCAGACATGACTGAATGACTTTTCTCTTCACTTCACTTCATATGAGACAATGAGGTCTCAAGTAGCTCAGGCTCATTTGCCAGAAAGGTGAAGAAAGGTTTCCTCAATGCTGACTGGCAGAGGATTAGAAGCTTCCAGCCTAAGCATCCTTCCCAAAACATCTCTTTAAAGGACAAATATTTTAACTTCTCTGCATTGCTAATACAGTGGAATGTCCAACCAAATTCTGCAACGATTCCTGAAGGAACAGGATGCAAGGTGAGTACATTCTGATAGGGAAAGCACTTCATGGTACCACAGTGGAATCTCGTAGGGGAAGCACGAAGGAGCAGCCTTTTTTTTCAGTTGATGAGTGAAAGATTGCAAACATACTTTTATCATTTGATGTCATGGCTTAGGACTGACAGCAGGTGCCTCGTTTAAATATTTTTCTCCTTTTCTTTCTCTTAACTTTCTATATTGATAATTACTTTGTTGTAAGTTTTATTTAGCATTAATCTGCTACACATGTCTCTTTGAAATGTTTTAAGCATCCTTCTTTCTTCAACTTCTTTAGATTTCCAGGTCATCAATAGATCCAAGGCTATCTGAACACTCAAATGATACCGAGTACACTGACCTGAAATAGTATTGGAATGATTCTAAGGGTAGAACTTTAGAGTGCATTTTGTATAAATGAGAACAGTTGATGTGATTTTCCTATTGCTAAAAAATACAGAGCATTATACCATTATTTTCTTCTTTCATATATCATCAGCAATTTTCAAAATCTTAATTGTAAGTCTGAACATATTCATAATGATCAAAAGTAAAATGTGTTCCTAGCACAAATCTCAGATGAAAGTCTATAATCTTTGAAATAACTTATAGAAAGTGAATCATGCTACTTTATTCATTTTTAGCTTTCTTGATGCTATAATCATAAATACTTAAAAGACAGCTGGTAGAAACTGACTCCAAATGGGAAATTTATACTTTACATTTTAGTAAAATGAGTTATTTTAAAAAGTTGATCCCATGTTTTCTTGAATACCTAGGCAAATTTCTTGTTTGATTTTTCACCGGAACTCCCTTCTCAAAAAACACTAATTGAAAGTGAAGTCGCTTAGTCGTGTCCGATTCTTTGCGACCCCGTGGACAATAGCCTACCAGGCTTTTCCATCCATGGAATTCTCCAGGCAGAAGTACTGAAGTGGGTTGCCATTCCTTCTCCAGGGGATCTTCCCGACCCAGGGATCAAACCTCAGTCTCTGGCATTGCAGGCAGACGCTTTACCGTCTGAGCCACCAGGGAAGCTACTAATTGAACTATGAAGAAATTTAACGGATTCAACCTCTAAGCAATTTCTAAATGCAACATCTAACCAGGCTCTTTAACATACATACTTACTTACAATGAATAGCTTAGTTTTTGTTTAGCTGTTCCTTTCTCTTTTTATTTTAAAACATTGAAAGTAAATGATTGGATGCTGTTTCTCTCCTGGTTATATCTTTCAATTCCCTTAAATTTTTATCCTATTATATACATAATCAAGCTCAACATCATGTACCAGCCTCTCAAGGCTTTCATTCTCCAAAGTATAGATTTGGAATAATTCTTACATGGAAAAAAAATGGATTCAGAGAAACCTGTTATGGAAAATATTGTTGTTATTGTTTAGTCACTCAGTCATGTCCAACTCTTTGTGACCCCATGGCCTGTAGCCCGCCAGGCTCCTCTATTCAAGGGATTTAATATACCATTAATTCTCGCCCTTATTTGTATCTGTTTGGAGCAGCATTTTTATAGCTCATTTCCTGTTCACTAATATTCAAATACTATCATCTATCAGAAAAAACGTAATAATGTATTTCGGATTAACAAAAAATGTTCTAAAAAGAATCATTATGCTGTGTCTCTGAGATTACAGGGAAATAGGTATTGCTCCAAGGGAAATATGAAATCAAAACCAAAAATACACATGATGAATCTGTTTTATTTATTTACTTCAAGGTATGTCCTACCTTGGTCTAAAAAATGTTCATGGCAGCTTAGAATATTATGTGGTAGAAGGTCTGATTTCACTGTGTTAAACCACTATGACTGCAGGAAAAAAGTATTGGCAGAACTAAAGGGACAGAACATGCACTTAATCCAAATCAATTCAAAAAAATTTTGAGCATCTTTATAAAAGGTGCTTACCTCTGTAATCTGTGCACTGGGAAGACCCAGAGGGATCGGGTGGAGAGGGAGGTGGGAGGGGGGACAGGGATGGGGAATACATGTAAACCCATGGCTAATTCATTTCAATGTATGACAAAAACTACTGTAATGATGTAAAGTAATTAGCCTCGAACTAATAAAAATAAATGGAAAATTTAAAAAAATAATAAAAAAAAAGTTTCAAAAAGTGACCATTTCTCCTCATACTTACTTAGTCTGAAGTCCAGCAAATAAATACATGTTAAAAAGTAACTATGTGTCAGTCTTACCCTGGTGACACTCAGACAAATCAGATAAGGTTACAGTTTTAGGAAATCACAGGGCAGAGGAAGGAGATGGATGAGTGAAGCCATTGCAATTGTTCTGACATATTCCACTTGCTGGGATACATATCAATCAGAACAACCACAGTGAGATCACTCATCCATAGATAACAATAATGCATGTCTTCATCATAGAAATATAAAGAGAATAATCAAGTAATAAAAAATACTTGAGTAGTGAGAAATAATTGAGGAAATAATCAATGTATCAGCTATGTATAAACACTAAGCTTTATATGTGTTCTCTCAATTTAAGTCCCAGAACTACAATTTACAGGTAAAGAAAGTGAGGCACAGAGTGTTTCAGCAGTTTCCCCTAAGGCAGTAAAGGGCAAAATTAGGACAGGAATGTAGGAAATCTATTTCCAGAAACAGTGTACTTAACCATACTCCCTCTCAAAGCACAAAGATGGAAGGAGAGATCACAATGGAAAAAGGTCATTGGTAATGGTTCTTGAAGGAGTTGGCATAGTTCATCCATTTAGCAAGTATCTACTGAGCATCAGTTGGGCACAAGACATGTTAGACACTGGAGATACACAGGCAAATTAATAAAGGAAAATATGATAGATAGATCAACTTGATGGATAGGTAGTATTTTAATTTAAAAAGATGAAACACAGTTAGGGTTAGGAAGAAAATCACCCACCTGTGAAAAGCACTAAATTTGCCAATGCACCAAAATGGGAACAAGTAGTTGCTTCTGCTTTTAACTTCAGGAGATATAGAAATTAAATTTCAATTTCGTTTTAAGGGAAAAGAGGAGTGGGGAAGCAGAGGAAAACTTTGGACATTGTGGTCAACGCCTCTAAATAGCCCTAAATAGCCCCAACCCCTGCCATTATGCAACCTGTCCTTGAGTGCAGTCAGGACTGTCTGACTCACTTGTAATAAGTAGAATATGGTGGAACTGAAAGGTTGTCACTTCTGATGTTAGGTTAGATAAAGACTGTGTCTTCCATTTTGGGTTTTCTCACTCCCTCCTGGAGCACTCACAGTAGGGAAACCAGTTGCCACATCATGAGGTTGCCCTGTAGAGTGAGTGGTTCATGTAGTGAGGAACTAAAATCTGCCAATCATCAGCTAAGTGAATCTGAAAGCGGATTCTGCCCTTTTCCTTGGCTGGCTGGGCCCCAACCCTGGTTGACCACAGTCTCCTGAGATAATTGAGTCAAAACTTCCAGCTAAAATGCACTCAGATCATTAATCCATAGAAACTATAAGGTAACAAATATTTGTTGTTTTAACCTGCTGTTTTGGAGTAATGTGTTACTCAGCCATAGATAACAAAGATTCTTTCTACAGCCTCTGCCTATAATATTCCATTTTGAACCACCCACACACAGATTTTTGTCATAAAATCCTTACCAAAATGAGAGGAAGGCAATAAGGAAGGAAGGAAAAAAGGCAAAGTGGGAGATGGGTAGGAAGAAGGGAAGGGAGGAAAGAGGGGGTGGGAGCTGGGGGCAAGGAACAGAAGATATGGCAAAGGCAGCTCAGAGCAGATCCTCTGACCCAGAGGGAAATTCTGAACTTGTCTGAGAAGGTGTGTGCAGGGTCTTCCTCGATATAGTTGTATTTGTATTTCATGGGTCTGTATAGAGTTTCTGATATTTACATAGCTTCTATTTATTATTTTCTCTTTTGTCAGGCTTGTACTTTGAATTGGGTGACAGTATTGGCTGAATCAATGTGAAAGTATGGCAATTCCATTAGTCGACATTTATTCATCTATGACTGTAGTTTCTTAAATAATCATTTGATTAATACTATCTGTGGCCCAGAAGTTCAATTTGAGATACACCTCCTTTATAGACAATAAACAGCATGTAACAACTGATGTAACCCAGCATATATAGGTGGTTAAAGTGGGCATTATTTTTTATTTCCTTTCAAACTGCAGAGCAGGCTGAACAGACAGCAAACAAGTCACTTTGCATGGCTTTCAGGGGACTCGAAAAAAAAATTTGACTTAATGGAAACTGATGCTTTGTTGGAAGCCCTGCAAATGAAGCAATAGAAGATCCACATGGTAAGTGCCCCAAACATATTTTCGCAAATGATACAGTCACATTTAACTCGAAAATTGGGTGGTAAAGGTCAGTTTGTAGTGTAGAATTAATAGGTGGTATCTCACTAAGACTCTTCACCTCCTACCTTGAGAAAACTTTCAAGGTTTCTACAGATAAAGAAACAGGACTCAAGGACCAGAGCCACCTCAAATATGTAGATGACACCGTCATCTTTTGCTTACACTAAAGACCTTGAAGCAATGGTGAAAGAATATAACAGAAGAGCAAAGAATCTGGATCATTATAGAAAAGAAGCATATGCAAAATCACATCAAGTACATACATTCAAGAGGGAATGCTGGCTGCAAAAAATTAGGCATCGCTAAGAAGTGTTTGTTGAGGCCATATGGTGCACATTGTTACAACCCAGAAAGGTTCAGAAAACAGAATAGACCCTTGTTAGAGTCTCTGGGAAGCTGAAAATGAAGAGTTTTCTATGTTGAGAGAACCATCTACTAGGAGAGATGATACTAGCATATTCCTGGTTTGGGCAGCTAGAGCAAAAGCACACATACTTAACATAGAGAGAGAATAAAATGTGTGTAATAAAATAGAAGGCACTTTGGGTATGGTACAGTGTGAAGAGAGAAAAGAAAAACTGGGATTAGCAGAACATGGTAGACAATTACTAGAAAGAAAAATATCTGGCTTTCTTTGGCGAAGTACACATTAGAGGTATAGGATAAGCCAGGGTGAATAGCCCTCTCCAGTAGGTTCTGAAACCAGTTATGTCCCTTCACAGATTCAGAGCTAAGTCTTCATAACTTATGGGAATGAGAATCATCAAAGCACAGGCAACAAAGATGCAAACTCTCCGAGTGTCTTATATTCCAGGATAAGGCTGGATCACAGATTTCTTTTAACTACCCTTGCCCTAGACTTGTACTATAATTGCTCCCCCCATGAAATCAGTCATGATGAAAAAGTGATCACATATGAGTCAAGTTCTTTTCCCACCTGATTATTTTCTAGTTGTCTCATGACTTTTTGTAATTATTGTTTTACTTTTTATTAAAGTATAGTTATTTACAATGATTAGAGTATATAGCAAAGTGATTCAGTTATTATATATATATATATATATATACACATATACATATATACATATTCTTTCTTTTACATTATAGGTTATTATAAGTTATATAATAAGTTATTATAAGTTATGATATAGGTTATTATAAGGTTTCAAATGTATTTCCTTGTGCTATACATTAAGTCTTCTGGTTTATCTATTTTATATATAGTAGTGATTTTGGGGGTGCCAGGTCACACAGCATGCCAGATTTTAGTTCCCAGAACTGGGATAACCTGAGCCCCCTGCAGTGTAAGCTTGAAGCCCTAACCACAGGAGTGCCAGGCAATCCCCCTCATGTGATTTTTGATGAGCAGAGTTCTGTATCTTAAATGTTTTTATTTCCCACAACTCCATATATAAAAAGGTGTTCACTGAGTGTTTTTCAGTTGTGGGCTGGCTCCCCCCCGGTGACAGCAGCCAAGCTCGCCTCTGTTTCTTAACTGCCGCTATTGGAGCACATGCCACAGTCTGTTGGTGCTGTGCTGGGTTTAGTCGCCCAGTCGTGTCCGACTCTCTGCGACCCCATGGACTGTAGCCCACCAGCTTCCTCTGTCCAGGCAAGAATACTGGAGTGAGTTGCCAGGGGATCCTCCAAATCCAAGGATTAAACCCAGGTCTCTAGCACTGCAGGCAGATTCTTTACTATCTGAGCCACCAGGGGACCCCAAGAACACTGGAGTGGGTAGCCTATACACTCCAGGGGATCTGCCCTACCCAGGAATCAAACAGCAGTCTCCTGCATTGCAGGTAGATTCTTTACCAGCTGAGTACTAGGGAACCCCATGTTGGTGTTAAATAGCATTATATAGGAAGTGCCATGGTGTCCACACTTCTGCACAATGGAAGAATTCTTGCTTTAGCTTACATCCAAAATGAAGCCACTCCACTGCTTGGAGTAGATCATGATAATGCTTGTTGGTCCAGCATGGCCAGAACATGAAGGCAGAGTCCAGAAAACAGAGGACACACACATTACTCTCTGTCGGATAATTCTACATTTCCCTCTCTCACACCTCTGATCACTGAAGCTCTCATCCCCTCTCCTTCTGGGCCACTTCCAACAAGTTACAGACTCCTCAAACGTCATGGAAGGATAGAAGCCTTCAGCTAGGAATGCCCCCGTCTTTCCAACTCCAAATTCTCCTGTCTCTTTCTTTCTCCCTGTCCTTTTCTCTCCCCTCTCCACTACTGCTTCCGGATCCTCATGATTAAGGATGTGTCCTTCCCCTTGCCAAAGGTCAGGGATTCCTCACTCTCATACCTTCTTACCTTTTCCAGTACGCCTCTCTTTCAGTTATTTCCTCTTCATCTGAATCTTTAAATTCTCCCCCTCTTCAAAGTCATTAACCTGAGCATCACATTCATGCTGACAACTCCATGTTAACCAAACTTCCACTGACACCTGTGTTTGACTCTAGCTTCCACATCACTTCTGTCACTTTTATAGCCAAATACCTCTTTAAAAATCTATGTAAGCTTTCTCTCTCTCTCTCTCTCTCTCTCTCTCTCTCTCTCTCTCTCTGTCTCTCCTACCTGATGTCCCATTCTCTTTTGGTTTTAATTTTTTCATCAATAAAACTATTTTTTATTGTATAAAATACACAGACAACAAATAAAAGAATAAGAAAGGAGGCAAAAGTGACCTGAAAACCCACACCTCTGACTTGGCCACCAATGACATTTTGGAAACACCCTTCCTTGCTTGTTTAAATGGCTGAGCCTGCTCAAATTTGTAATTTTACCCACATTCCTTTTTGACCATCTTGTTTTAATGTAATTCTTTGCTCCTTTCCTCTCCCACCCCTCCAAAATGACAGCTTCGCCACTGTGGTAGCTGATGCTGCCTGGTATGAACACTTCTTACAAGTCTTTCATGTAATTGCTTACATGCACATGCAGATCATACAGGTGTTCTGAAATATTCTTATCCCCACACAATAGTACATAGCGGAAATTTCTTCAAGTCAACTGATGTACATCAAATTGATTTTTAATGGCTGCATAATAATTCATCATAAAAATGTAGCAGAAATTTTTCCACACCTCTCTAGTGATAGGCATTCAGTTTATTTCCAGTTTGGGTATTGGGGTGGGAAGAGGCTACTTGTTTCTTGCTTCCTCAAGCACTACTACAAACTAATTATCCTTGTACACATATCCTTACACGTTGTGTCTTTTATTCCCGTGGAATAGATTTCTATGAGTGGTGATGCTGGTTTGGAGGTTCTATATGCAGGTTTTTATTTTTAAAAGATATCACCAGATTGATTTCTCAGATGGCTCAAATTTATCAGAGTTGGATGGTCCAGTGGTTAAGACTTCACCTTCCAATCCAGGGGTGTTGTTTCGATCCCTGGTTGGGGAGCCAAGATCCCACATGCCTCTTGGCAAAACAGAAAACAGAAACAGTACTGTAACAAATTCAATAAAGACTTTTAAAATGGTCCGCATCAAAAAAAAAAAAATCTTTAAGAGAAATATATAATAATGCCCTTAATTTTGAAACTTCTCCTGAGTAGGGATTTAAATGGCAATACTCGCACACTCTTAAACAGAGCCTCGGTGGGATTAAGGAAATTTCTTAAGGATATGCAGTTTGTCACTAGAAAAAAAAACAGAGATTTAAACCCAGGCTATCTGGTTTCATAGCCCTTACTCTTGGGCTCTTTTTGCTATAATTTTTTGCAGTGTGATCAGTAAAAGTTGATATGTTCTGTTCCTTTAATTTCACTGTTTAATGAATACTAAAGAGGTAGAACTTCTTGTCAAATATTTATTCCTCATTTAGGTATGTTCTTTAATGAATTATTTATTCATGTTTGTATTAGTTAGGGATTAAATTGAACTGCCTTTAACAGAAAGCCCAAATAAGAGTATTGTAGAAAGGATTTATTTTCCTATAAATGAAAACAAGTGCAAAGATGAGCGATCCAGCCCTGGTGCAGTGGGTCTCTAGACCACCAGGACCTGAGCTGCTCAGAGTTTCCCCTCACCCCTCCTTGGGAAGTGAATGCATCTTCCCAAGTTTCAGTTACTCAGAGAAGAGGGTGAAATGCAATAAGCAAAAGCACTTTTTCAAGAAGCCCACACAACAAGCTACGCTTATGCCTCCTTGGCCAAAACCACATCATGAGGACACTCCAGGTTCAGGGGAAAGTAGAGCTCTTCAACTGGATCCAGGACACCCTGAATGCAATTAGAGCTTTAGTGGTAAGGAAGAGAGAGAGAATGGACATTAAGTAGACCAACTGGCCATTAGAATAATATTCTTTACTCCTTTTTCTATTGAGTTGTCAAATTACAAATTTGTAAGGACTCTTTTTCTACATAGATATTAATCTTTAACTTGCTATCACTTCTTCAAGAATTATTTAGTGGGTCCCTTCTATGTGCCAGGCACTGCTCTATTCGAAAAACTAAGGATTAAATGGGGAGCAAAACCAATCAAAAACAATCCCTGGAGCTTACATTCTAGTAGAGAATACAGGACTCTCTCCCATACAAAAGGCAAAATGTATGCTATGGTAAGTAGCAATAACTCTAGTAAAGAAAAAGAAAGGAAGATTGGAATCACAGAGATGCAATTTTAAGTAGTGTGGTCAAAGTCAGTCACTGGGAGGGTGACATTTGTGAAAAAAAGCTGAAGGAGATGAGGGGATATTCAAGCCATCAAAACATCTATAGGAAGAAACTTTCAGGAAGTGGGTGCTGGAGAGCAAAAGACAGAGTTACAGGCTATACATTCTAATAGGTTAAAAATGCATAGTACATAAGGTGGTATAGCCACTAAAAAGATAATCTGGCTCTCACTCTTGTTGACATAGATAACCACTGGAGGGTTTTGTATGAAGTTATTAAAATCATGGCATCTGGTCCCATCATTTCATGGCAAATAGACGGGGAAATAATGGAAATAGTGACAGACTTTATTTGGGGGGGCTCCAAAATCACTGCAGGTGATGACTGCAGCTATAAAATTAAAAGACACTTCCTCTTTGGAAGAAAAATTATGATCAACCTAGCAGCATATTAAAAAGCAGAGACATTACTTTGCCAATAGAAGTTCATCTAGTCAAAGCTATAGTTTTTCCAGTAGTCATGTATGGATGTGAAAATTGGTCCACAAAGAAAGCTGAGCACTGAAGAATTGATGCTTTTGAACTGTGGTGTTGGAGAAGACTCTTGAGAGTCCCTTGGACTGCAAGGAGATCCAACCAGTCCATCCTAAAGGAAGTTAGTCCTGAATATTCATTGGAAGGATTGATGCTGAAGCTGAAACTCTAATACTTTGGCCACCTGATGTAAAGAACTGACTCATTGGAAAAGACCCTGATGCTGGGAAAGATTGAAGAAAGGAGGGAAAGAGCACAACAGAACATGAGAAGGTTGGATGGCATCGCCGACTCAATGGACGTGAGTTTGTGTAAGCTCCGAGAGTTGGAGATGGACAGGGAGGCTTGGCGTGCTGCCATCCATGGGGTCGCACAGAGTCGGACACAACTGAGCAACTGAACTGAACTGACATGATCTGCCCTAGGTTTTAAAAGGATTCCTTTGACTGCCATGTTGAGCATAAGGGTCAATGCTGCCGCTGCCGCTAAGTCACTTCAGTCGTGTCCGACCCTGTGCGACCCCATAGACGGCAGCCCACCAGGCTCCCCCGTCCCTGGGATTCTCCAGGCAAGAACACTGGAGTGGGTTGCCATTGCCTTCTCCAGGGCATGAAAGTGAAAAGTGAAAGTGAAGTCGCTCAGTCGTGGCCGACTCTTCGTGACCCCACGGACCGCAGCCCACCAGGCTCCTCCATTCATGGGATTTTCCAGGCAAGAGTACTGGAGTGGGGTGCCATTGCCTTCTCCCATAAGGGACAAGAGGAGGCTATTAAAGTAACAAAAATGAGAGTGAATGAATGGATGACAAGAGATTGGATGAATTTTGTATGTATTTTGAAGATGGACTATCTAGGTTTACTATTAGATTGGAGGTGGGCTGAATAGAAAACAGTCCCAGATAACTCTAAGATTTTTTACCCTTAGTAACCGGAATGTTAGTTACTGATAACTGAGTTAGAGACGTCTGTGGGTGGAGCAGGTGAGGGGTGGTGGCAGTGCTGAGAATTTGAATTCAGGGCAGTGGGCACAGAAGGATATATAAATGTCAGGGTTTTCAATATGTAAATGTTTTTCAATATGATGGGGTTAGGTGAAATCAAGAAGGATGTGAATGTAGTTAGAGAACAAAAGATACCCAAAGGACTGCTGGTAAGGTAGAAGGAAAAATAAGAGTCAGGTATTCTACCTGGGAGAAGAAAGGGTGCGTATTGGCTCAATTATATCCATATGTTAAACACCACCAGCCTTGTATCTTAAGCAATGGTGTCTCTCTTCCAATGATCAAGATGCTTTTCCACATCTCCCAATATGATGAGACCTTTATAATGTATTTATTTAGCCCCCTTTCTAAGCCCCTTCACTCAGGTTTTTCTAATGTTATTTAGTGCTGATGACACCAGGCTATAATTAAGCTTCTTTTTGCAGTATTATCACTTTTATTCCATGAAATTTTATCTGTCCTTTAAATTTTATTCTACAAAATTTTATACATTCTTAGGCACCCTTTAGATTAAAGTATATGTTCTGCACAGTTCGCACATTTCCTCTTATCTTCAACTCAGGATCTCTCTTTTTACTTATAGGTTGTCTGATTAGGGTGCTTTCTCAACTAGCATTCTGAGATGAATACTTGGATAATCTTTTATCTGAGTAATTCATATCAGTGTATATCTGTATTTCAGTCTGATAAATCAATGATGTACCCAATATAGAGCTTTAGAGTTTCAATACTGATATCTTCTGTAATTTTAAATACTGATTATAGAAAGAGTAGGAATAGATGCTTTTCAATAAATCTATCATTCTTTATTCAAAGGATATAGAAGAGGGTCTACATAGTAGGGATCCCAGCAGGGATATTAAAATTCTCTAAGCTGGAAGGAAGGACAGTTTTTGAGATCCAGAAACCCTTGCACCAGGAACTGCAAAGTGATTGACCCCTGTTATTTGCACTTAAGCCAACACTGAGCCCTGGAGAAACTGCGCATGACCTTGGTTTCACTAATGGATAGACTGGTATCCCCTTCTCAGAGCGAGCTGGCAAACCAATTAATTGTATAAATCATGATCCAATCTATTATCCATCTGGCATTCATATTGTGCAGTGGTCTCTAAATATTTATGAGTATGATCCTGTACAAGTGTGTGTGCGCACACACACACACACACACACACACACACACAGAGCAATACACACACATGTTTGTGGCTAAAAAAAAATTTGAAAATAATAACTTTACTGTAGAAAATGCTTCTCAAATACTTTATTTTACTTCTTTCTTTAAATTGCTAAATTTATCATTTTATGCCCTCATGATTACAACCCACAATTTGAAAATACCAGTTTAGATACCTTTTAGTATACTGAGACAGAATATGTTAAAAAACAGGTAATATTTTAGAATGTGTAATGCACAAGGAACTATACTGAAGCACTTTACATGAAGTATCTCATCTAATCCTTTAAATAACACTGAGTTCAGCACTATTATTTTCTCCAGTTTGCAGAGAAGAGCATAAGTATTAGAACAGTCAGCCAGTTTGCTAAAAGTCACAGGACATAGCCATATCACTCTAGATGCAATGCTTATAGCCGTTATGTTCTTATATCCCCTACTTCACCCTCTGAAACACAGAATCAATATATCTTCAAAGTTGACAATTCCAAGATGCACGATTGCTAAGGCTCTTCCCTTTCTACTCACCTGTCATCCCCACAGTCCTTCCAGCAATTATATCTCTTAGGAAGAACTTCATTACCTCTCATGGTGCTCTGATTCTCTTTTTGTGGCACTTGTTGTAATTTTTCCTACTCACTGGTGTCCCTTATTTCTTATATCTCTGCTGTCTCATGCTAATCCTAAATTCTTTTCTCATCATGATCTTTTTGATTAAATTCCTACCACTAATTGATAAATTCAGCATCCCTGTCAGCCACACATATGTGTTCCTACCAGGTATTGACAACTTTGGCACTACCATGTAATTTCCTAGCTACCTTTATCTTCCCCTTATAAGACTGTAAGTTCCTTGATAGTAACAGGTAAATGTCTTGTTCACCTTTGTATCAGGTAATCTTAGCACAGGAAGACATAGTATGATTAAGTCAAAAGGAGTGAACTTGCCAATCAGGTAGCAATGGGAGAACGAGAAGAAATGAAGTCATAGAACAAGAAATAAGAAAGATAGAAGGACTAATAGAGGAGCTATGTAGAAAACATTCAGAAGCCCTAACCAAAGAGACCTTATACGTAACCTCAGCCTTCCTTGGGAAGAATGAAAAATAGTGACAAAGGGGTTTTGCCTAAGCAAAAGCATGGAAGTGAAGAATGGAGGATTGCATTTGCCCCAAACTAAAACCGCCAAAAACACATATAAGATGAATTCAATATGTTGACAATACTCAGAAAAGCAACCAACATTGGTCAATTTTACCAGCACTTTTGTGTTAATTAAGCAATGTTCTGAGTCAAATGTTCATACCCAAGTTGTCTGGTTTGAATCAGAAAAGTCTAGCAAATCAAGGCATATTAGGCTCTAGGGGAGACAAAAGGTCAGAAGGTAATTCATGTCCCAGGCTATTAATGAGCAAGAATTGGTTCTCATGGGCCAACTTCAGGTCTTAAATCAACCAACAACTTCCAAAGCATCTTAAGGGGAAAAAACAAGGCCCTAGGTGTTTTGCATCTTGCTTACGCATCCTTTCAAAGCCAAGCAAATGGGAGGCCTGCTATTGTAGAGTTCATGATAATAAAAAGAAACACATATTGTTGTTGCTATGTATTCTGACCAGCTTGAAAAAATCAAATTAATTTCATGGAACTGAGTTTCAGATGATATTGAATGTAGCCTAATGTAATTCACTATATATGGGGTTTTTTTAATGACATTTCCAGATAATATAATGTTCCATTGCAATAATATTAGATTAAATCTGTTTTCCTTAGATGAATCACCTAGATGTGTATAAAGTAAATATGAAAAGTGTAATTTAGGAAACATTTTAACTACACTTTTATTGCTAAAAATAAAAAAAAAATAAGAGGTTTTTCCTTTTCCTCCCTAATTTTTTGTCCCCTAACTTCTCGTGGATTTGCTTAGAGAATAATTCAGGTATCTGAACATTCCAAAATGCTTTACTGCGTAGGTTTCTTAATTAGCTATTTCTTTATTGTTTTGCCTGTTGTCACATTTGCTTAAAAGGCAAACTCTGCCTTTTAACGGTTTTGCGTGTTTTTCTGGGACAGACTGGCCCTGTGTTTGTTTCATCGCTGTATTCACATCCACTGTGGCTGTGCTTCTGTTGGCCAACTCCGTGGATTTACATAAGCTCTTATTGTTCTTTCCTTATCTCTCTTTTTGAAACCCACATTTCTTCTGTTGCCTATTAGATTTTCAGTAGTTTCTATCACATCAGATGTTTCAAACAGAACAAACTTCAGTGTTCATGGTTGATTTTGAATCTTTCTTTAATTCTTTTGGTGATCATATCAGAAATAATGGCTTATAAGTAGGTTCTCTAGAAGATCAATGAATACATCAATGGGATTTATATAAGGACTTTTTCTGATTTAATAAACTATCCTAACTTTGCTCTTCTACCTAGATAATGGAAAGTCATCTTTACTAATAATAAGTAGTAAATCCTAACATGTCACAATACATAGTTATGTAGTTTTTATTTTCTTAAATTATGACCTTTATTTTAAACCCTGTAGTTGGCCACCACAAGTTAAATCTTATGATATATATATACTTGACATGTGAAGCTAAAGGCTTGAGAACTGACATTTTTTTCAATAAGCAGATCATTATCAAACCATGATTTTGAATTAAAAGCTATCATTAAATATTTCAGATGGAAAAAATACTAACTGAAGGTAGGCCATTTATTGTGTCACGACAATCTACATAACCAAGAGCTGCTGAGGATTCTGTGTTGTGTGGGAAGCTAAATTCAAGTCATGGGCTTCAAGTAAAGACTGAGGATAGCATTGAGACAAAGTATGTTGATGAATTCCTGCTCAGTCACTAAGTCATGTCTGACTCTTTGCAACCCCATGGGCTGTAGCCCACCAGGCTCCTCTGTCCATGGAATTCTCCAGGCAAGAATACTGGAGTGGGTTGCCATTTCCTTCTCCAGGGGATTTTCCCGACCCAGGGATCGAACCTGTGTCTCCTGCACTGACAGATGGATTCTTCACCACTGAGCCAATAGAGTTGGATGTTCTGACAGTAAGGTGAAAACACTGAAACTACTCCAAATTAAGAATATGAAGATGCAGCTAATTCTCTATCATGATGAAAATAGATGGAGGAAGATCATGACCAGTCATTATTTTAAATTAACCTTTGATTTGAGAGCAGCTATAAGGACTTAGGAGTCCAAAGTAAAAATATTTTGCATCATTGTATAAAATGTAATATGGAAAAAATTTTAAATGGCTGAAGATATGATCACCAATTAAAGCTATACACAATGAAGTGCAAATTTACTGGTATTTGTAAAAATGACAGTAGTAGCTAAATAATTAGAATTAGTCTGAAAAGATCTCATAAAAAAAGGGAGATTAAAAACAAGTTGAAGAAATAAAAGTAAGAGTGAAGAGGATCATAGAGATGGTTCAGGTGTCATATGCAAAGATTTAGGAGGCAGGAGTTTGTGATCATGTTTGGAATGCTGCACTCATCTGTTTGGCTGAAAAATATAAATTGTCTTTTAGAGGCTTGGTATTCAAAACAATGAGAATCAGAAGACCTGAGTGGAAACTATATCCCTTAGAGTTGTGTAGTTTGGAATCTCAGAATCAAGAGAAAGACCTGGCACAAATTGTCATACAATGAAGAGATGTTGGATGGAAAGACACATGCATGAATGGATGGAGGCAAGAAAACAGTGGTGGACATGCCAGATACTGTGCTGGGTACTTTCAACTGCATGACCTAATTTATCTTTTAACCCTAAAATTTTGAGTTATCATCTAAATTAGAGTTATTATTCTGTTTTGCTGATAAGGAAATTAAGGCATAGAAAGGATAGTCCCAAAGTCCAGAAGAATTTGGAAAATTGGGAAAATGAGGATCTGAATGCAGGACTATCTAATTCCTTATTCTTTTTATATTATAACTTTAACATTGTTTTAAATTGGAAACAAAAGAAAATGACTTCTGCTGGTAAATAAGGCAAACTCAGAAAGTAGGCCACTCTCCCTTTGTATATATATATAATTTACTTATTTATTTTATTGATGGGTAATTGCTTTACAGAATTTTGTGTTTTCTGTCAAACCTCAACATGAATCAGCCATAGGTATACATATCAGTTCAGTTCAGTCGCTCAGTTGTGTCCGACTCTTTGCGGCCCCATGAATCCGCAGCACACCAGGCCTCCCTGTCCATCACCAGCTCCCGGAGTCCACCCAAACCCATGTCCATCGAGTCGGTGATGCCATCCAGCCATCATATACCCCCTCCCTTTTTAAAGGCTGCCTGGGCCTCCCTACGCACCGCACTGCCCTACTTTCTCTCATCTGTAGCCTGACTTGCCTTGCACTACTGACTTTGACCACCGCTGGCCTGTTACTTGTTTATTTACTTGGGAGGAGCCATTGTCTTGTGGTCGCTGACCCATGTCCTCTGCAAATATTATAGAGTCTTTTAGGCAACTTCACTGGAGGTGGTCAGCCAACAGGGCCAACTCTCTCATATGTAATTTATCAAAGTTAAATTATATGGCTAGCAAAAAAAAAAAAAACAGCACACAGACAAATTACAGAGAGATGCTTATATCTTTAGGCCAGTACACATAGTGTACTCTTTTTTCCTTCTGCCAAAAAAAGAAAAAGTATTTATTCATATGATATAATGCTGTGAAATAAAAAAGAACCTGGAATTTATCAGTTAATTGACTGGAAATAATTACAGCCAATGAAGCAATGAAGTCTATTTGTTTGGCTTTTCCACATGTAACCTGATCTACATGTTTAAAATGTAAACTTTTTAGCATTTTTTGTGATTATGGCATTATTTATGTTTCTGCCAACTGACTTTCAGTGTACTATAGTTTTATTTTCATTAAGATTATTGACAAAGCAGTTCTTACATGAAGACAAAGGCACAGAGTGCCAATATTTATTGTTTCCAGTTTCTTCTTCTCCGACATTAACATAACTAGTAATTTTTAAAATGCCCTACTCTACATTCACTTCCATAACAGATGAATCTCTCATGGTCAAACATACATCAAACATAAATCTGTCAGCTCATGGAAATTTGATCAATTCCGTCATAGCCATTTTCTTATAATATGGCCATAAGCAACAGAAACTAATAGAAGATTCATAGGCAAGTATCATTTCTAAGAATGTCCTTGCTTATTGCCACTAAGCAAGTCCACACAAAGACCAGGAATAAAAACACAACTTTTATGCACAGTCTGACCACTAATAATGGGTCTATACAACAGAAATTATTTTTCACTTCATTCTGAAAAATAAACTAGCAAATAAATGCCTTGACATGTCATTCTCAGAGGCACAAAGAGCGCTCCCTCTGCCTGACTTCTCCCCTTTGAGAACTTCAGTCTTCATCTGTTGATGCAACTCATCTCCTTTGTTTGTTACCCTCCAAAGACAATTATTGTCATGTCATGGACTGTGCTAAAACCCAAGAATGTAAAAATGAATTCCACACAATTCCTGCTCTCAAAGAGTACAGATTTGAAGAGGAGAAGGAAAACTAGACACTGTTTTTTTCATTGTTGGTTTTGGGGGGTTTCTTCATCATGTTAAGACCACTTCACATGAAATCTACCCTCTTCACAAACTTTTAGGTGTACAATACAGTATTGTTAGCTATAGACACAATGCAATACAGCAGATATCTAGAATTATTTTCACCTTACACAACTGAAATTTGTACACTTTGATTAATATCTCTTTATTTCCCAATCCACTAGCTCCTGACAACCACCATTCTGCTCTCTGCTTCTTTGAGTTTGACTGTTTTAGATACCTCATATATGTGGAATTATGCAGTATGCATCTTTTTGTGACTCCCTTATTCAATTTAGTATAATGTTCTCGAACTTCATCCATGCTGTCACATATTACAGGATTTCCTTCTTTTTAAAATAATATTCTGTATTCCATTGCATGTATATGGCACACCACACTTCCTTTATCCATTCAACTATTGATGACATTTGGGTTATTTCCACATTTGGCTATCATCAATAGTACTGCAATGAACATGGAAGTGCTAATATCTCTTTAAGATTCTGATTTCAATTCATTTGGATAAATACCCAGAAGTTGGACTGCTGAATCGTATAGTAGTTCTATTTTTAATCTTTGAGGAACCTCCATACTGTTTTCCTTAGGAGTTACATCATTGCATTTCAAACAATGTATAAGAGTTCCAATTTCTCCATATCCTCGCCAACACTTGCTGTCTAAGTATATATAAAGACAGTAAGTCTTTATATATAATAGCTATTCTAAAAGGCATGAAGTGATATCTCATTGTAGTTTTTTATTTGCATTTCTCTGGTGATTACTGACTTTGAGCATCTTTTCATATACCTGTTGGCCACTTGTATGTCTCCTTTGGAAAAATGTCTATTCAAGTCTTTAGCACATTTTCTTCACCATGTTATTTGTTTTATGATATAGAGTTGTAAGTGTTCCTCACATATTTTGGAAAGTAACCATTTATCAGATATACGGTTTGCAAATATTTTCTCCCATTCTATAGGTTGCCGTTTTATTCGTTTGAGAGTTTTCTTTGCTATGCAAAAACATTTTAGCTTAATGTAGTTCCATTTATCTATTTTTGCTTCTGTTGCCTGTGCTTTTGGTGTCGCTAAAGACATAACACTTTCTGATTTAAAAATATATTATAAATTTACAGTAATTAGAACAAACATACTATACATCAATGGGACAAAATAGAGAGAACAGAAATAAATCCACACATATTCAGTCAACTGATCTTCAACAAGGATGCCAAGAATATGAAGAGAGGATAGTCTCTACAAGAAATGGATACAAGAAAATTGGATATCCACATACAAAAGAATAAAATTGCATACTAATCTTTTACCATACTCAGATAGGAAAATCACAATGTGGATTAGACTTAAACAGAAGGCCTGAAACTGGAAAATTCTTAGAGGTAAACAGGAAAAGTATCATAATATTGGTCTTGGCAGTGATTTTGCCAATGCAGAAGACATAAGAGATGCGGGTTTGATCCCTGGTCCAGGAAGATCCCCTGGAGGAGGAAATGGCAACCCACTCCAGGACTCTTGCCTGGAGAATCCCAAGGACAGAAGAACCTGGTGGGCTATGGTCCATAGGGTCACAAAGAGTTGGACATGACTGAAGCAACTTTGCACACATAAGTAATTTTAGTGTAATATGTTGTATGATACAAGGGAGTTATGCAGAGTCATGTAGTGCTAGAATCACCCCTTTCTCCAAGTATACTGTTTTGTTCCCACTAATTGACATGGTGGCTGATGACCTTCTGAATACATACTGAACCATATTTACAGTTGAGGGTTTATACTTATCTGATTTCCTAAGGGAAATTAAAAATCCTAAACAGGGATAATAGTACCTCTGAGAGAGAATATATCATATGAACAAATGCCTGGAAGGTTGACCAGATTCCACTGGTGACTGTGAGTGTCAGAGAGAAGGGATGGTTAATGTCCAGCCTCAGTTCAAGTGGTACTAGAACCCATCCAGGTTCAGCAAATGTATGGTACATGTGACCTTGGGAAGGGGAGAACCCTGTCATCAAATGGAAGGACTCCTCAAGCTTAGTAGCACATCAGGATCCAATCAAACCTCTTGTGGGCACCTTTCACTGGGAGCAACCTCAGAAGGAGAAGAGACTGATGGAGATTGCTAAGCTGTCTCAGGCCCATGTGGCGCAGGGAAGGTGCCTTTAATGGCGGTAGCACCTCAGCATGGTCCAGCCCAGTTTTTCAGGACATCAGAGATAAGCCTAGATCAGTAAGCCAGATCCTGAAGTTTTATACCCTGTGGGAATGATAGCCTAAAGATTTTTGAAAAACCATAACAAGAGCAACAGTTCAATCACTCTGGTGGTTTGGGAAATGGGCTGGAATGAATGAAGGCATGAACACCCTGGCCTGACCTAAACCAACTGGGTAGCACAACACTGTCCTTTACTGCCTTGACCACAGTTAAGCCAAAAAGACACAAGCAGATACCACAGGAGGAAAAAAAGCATGTCCATTCACCAGGGGTAACCCAATAGGAAATACATGGAACAGTCAGAGGTCACAATGAGCAATCAAACCATCACATATATAAGTTGTAAATGTAGTATTTTGGAATAAAGTTAGGAAAGACAATATAATGATTCAGATATTGTTTTACAAACTACAGAGATTGTAATAACCACACGTATTTGGAGATTCCTTTGTAAGATAAAAATTGCATGTTTTCATGTTATGTTTTAACATCCATGTATCTCCACTGTAAGGCAATGACAGTAAATAGATTAGCCAAGAAACTAATAAACCCTCATAGGCAATAGCTTCTCAAAAAAAAAAAAAAAAAGCCAGGTCAGGAACCCATTTTTTGGACCATAAGATATCCATGAGTTATCCCAGTGCTCCTCGAGAGAACTTCTGGTGGCCCAAGGCCTTGTGAACACATCCACTTAAGTTCTTTAAATTTTTCCATAAACTGCAGTGAAGCAAAAGTCACTCAGTTGTGCCTGACTCTGTGCAACCCCTTGGACTATAGCCCGCCAGATTCCTCTGTCCATGGAATTGTCCAGGCCAGAATATTGGGGTGGATAGCCTTTCCCTTCTCCAGTGGATCTTCCCAACCCAGGAGTCAAACCGGGTTCTCCAGCATTGCAAGCAGATTCTTTATCAGTTGAGCTACCAGCTAAGCCAGAAAGTAGTCCTTTCAAATGTATACCATGGTTTGGAAATCAATGGAACATGCTTTTGGAAATAAGTTTTGTGACTCATCCTTTCCACACGCTACTTTACCTTGGTGCTTATGATGATGAAATATGTACACATTATCAAATACACAGAAGGTCTTACCAACACAGAGTTAAAATGAATTAAAGAGCTACTCTTATGAATTTAAAATGCCACTCACAAATTCTGTGAGAATAGCACTGAGAGAAAAGAAAAAGGTCAAAAGGGAAAAAAAAGGTTTATAGATTTTAGCATCATTCCAACTTCTTTGAAACAACTTCCATTTCCATCTGGGAAAAACCTATGCAGTTTTCAATTACCCATTCAGATCAAATATTCCAATAATCTGACATTTCTATATAATATATGCATCAGGGGAAGAATTCACAATATTAATTCTAGTGATATCAAAATAAAATTTATACCCTTGATCCTTCAAGAATCACATAGAGTCTTGTTCTATTTCTTTGCCTAACAGTCACAAAAACATTCCATGACCTGCCTTGCATCTGTTGTTCTAAAATAACTTCACAATAATGTATGATTTCTATTCTTATTTTGTTGAAACCACTGGCATTTTCCCAACCCGTAAACAAAAACAGCATTCTAGAAACCGCCAGACATCAAGTATGCAATTTTCTTCCCTAATACTTGGTCTAAAAGAAAGGCTACACTTGCACATTTACTGTAACCATTGTGCATGCACTCATATTCTGCCACCATCTAGTTAAATTCATTTTTAATGAGTCACATAATGAAGCACTGTATATTTTTGTTGCTAAATTTATTAACATATACTTATGGGAATATAGTTATACAGTTTTTCTTGTGGTGTTTGTGTTTGGACTAATTTTTGCTAATTTTCTTTTCTTTTTCCAAGGAATATTTTTGTCTTTCTAAACCTCAAGAATTACCTTTGATGTGGTTATCAAAAAAGAATTCAGAAGTTTTGGTATTCTTGGGCATATATTCTTAATATGTATCATCCATATACATTGAAAAGGATTTCCCTGTAGCTCAAATTATAAAGAATCTGCCTGCAATGCAGGAAACCAGGGTTCGATCCCTGGGTCAGGAAGATCCTCTGGAGAAAGGAATGGCAATTCACCCCATTATTCTTGCCTGGAGAATCCCATGGACAGAGAAACCTAGCGGGCTGCAGTCCGTGGAGTTGCAAAGACTTGGACATGACTGAGCGACTAACACACACATACACATTGAAAATTTCTTTGGAAGATAGACGTGACATGTAAATGTTACCTTCAAAATTTCCATCACTGGGTTCAGTCTCATATGAGAAATGGAGGACAGCAACTATAATGAATGTTTTACAGCAATAAATTTCA
This sequence comes from Odocoileus virginianus, assembly GCF_023699985.2. Lineage (NCBI taxonomy): Eukaryota > Metazoa > Chordata > Mammalia > Artiodactyla > Cervidae > Odocoileus > Odocoileus virginianus. The sequence goes on along the minus strand of NC_069703.1, from coordinate 7,280,323 downwards.
CACTTAAATTCATGATCTATGGACTATAATAGCAAAATAAAGTGAACCATGTTGTCAGTGAGACTAAAAACACAGTAAAAAAAAAAAAAAAAACCACAGGAGACAATGGAAATGAACATGAGCTTTGGAGTTTTGTAGAAAATATTTTAACCTCTCAGCATCTGTTTCTTCTATTAGAAAATAAGAATAATATTACCTATCTCATAAAGCTGTGAAAAGACTTAGATAAAACATGCTTAAAGGTTCTTATATCTTTAATACATAGAATCAATTAAGATGAAATAAAACAACCAGTTAATAATTTTATGTCATTTTATTCTATATAGCCATGAGTATTTTATGAGTAAATCTACATGTGTTCATATCATGCTATACATACGCATCTATAAATAAAACCAGATATGCTAGCATGCACTAAAGTCCACAACAAAGCAGAATTATGTGAAGACTTGAGTTAGATAAAGTGTAGAAAGACCTTATTTTCCTATTAAGATCAGTTATGAACATGCATCATGGCTAAATAGGAAGTTGGAAATTTATTCAATGTCAAGAAAAGCCATTTAGCCACTGATGATTCACATTTTGCCTTGAGTAGTCTGGCAGGAAACTGGCATATCACTTGTTGGCAAATTTGAACGGTATTAAATTGAACAGGTAAAAAATAGACTTGTGAATTAAGCAAATTAAATTTGCAATACATGTTTCCGAATAGCATGGATGAAGGAATGCTGATGTAATTTACAGAAAGCCCAAGGATTCACAGCACAGGCATCCTTTCCAAAAAGCAAACCTCTAGGGCATTCCGGGACTCTCTACTCCTACCCCTAGGATAGCAGAGTGAGTAGCTATCAGGTGCATGGCCTTGAGCCCTCAGCCTCCTCCCACCAAAACCAAAAGTCATCAGTCCTTATTCTGTCCAAACGTGATATGGTGAGGCTGAGTTCCATGACCCCATGGTCATCTATCTGGTCAAGCATTCATATTTGTATTTATGTTCACTTGCTCTGATAAATACTCTCTCTACTTCTAGTTCAATTCAATTTGAATTCAATACAATTCAATACAAAAAAAAAAAAAAATGTACAAAGTGATTGTGGTTCTGACTCATCTCCCTACTTTAACCTCCAGTTTCCAACACTTCCCTGAATCCAAACACTCCCTTGACTCTCTGATTCACTATTTTCAGGCTTCACTGATTTGAGTTTTAGCTTAAATCTCTATTTCTGTTTTGCAACCCCTACTCCCATTTCCTTTCATTTCTCTAGTGGTGCAACAATCATCTATAGTATATTCACTGCAGGTATACACACTTTAGGGAGGCAAGGATTTATTCCCACATTATAATCACTGAACAGGAGAAGGGAATCCCTATTATGCTTCTAGGAATGAAATTACGACATTCACCCAAGAGAATAGGAGCCCTGAAAGAGGAGCTGCTCATGCTTCATGAACATTTTCAGAGGGATATTTTTTACTTTTGTGTGCTCAACATAACAACCAAAATACAATTTCATGGGAGGTAGGAAGAACCTGAAATTGCCTCTCTTAGATGTTGACTTTTTTAGTTTTTCCACAAATCCAAGTAAAATCAAAATATAACTAATTTAGAATACTAAACTAACTCCAAAGCCTTGACTGGATCCTTCAGCAAAATTAGACCTCCTGGGCACAGTCCCAAGAGACAAGCTGATGTCCTGATGTTTCAAAAACAGTAACAAAGAAAAATGAGGTTTCCAACCACCAGTCTTTTTTCCATTTTAAACACTCAAGTCTTAGAATACTGATTTTAACCATGGTAAATCCATCCTCAGCCCACAGTCTGGATATCACTGGAAGATACAGGCTCTGTCAGACTAGTACCTTTCCATGTCTGGGATGAATGGTGGTTTTATTTCCAGAGTATTCTGCATTTCTATGTTACACTTCTCCAACCACCTCCCCCCTAAAAATGTTCATAGATATGAGCCTTTGAATCTCATTCATGTCAGTGTTCCTAAATGGAGACCAGATGACGTACCCATTCCAAAGCCAGACACCAGCTTTGATACCATTGCTATTCAGCCTACTGCCTTCCCCTTCAGAAGACTGCTGAAAGTCGAGGTTGGCCACATGGTGTTCAGCAAACATTTAATTGTCTAACAAGGACAATGTTTCAGTATATCTCTTTCCTGACCTATGTTACTCTAGGCCCTGTTTCTCATCTCCTTTCCTCCCCCAAGTAAATCCCAATATTTCTATCATATTAGATAAGGCTATGAACTTCCTGAGCTTTTCTTCTCATCCCTTACAGGGCTGGCTTCCAACAAAACCCAGATTAGCTCCAGTTACAGTTACTGTTCTTTCACACGATGAGCTTCATAGGAAGAGCAGAAGAAAATTGATATTCTTCCTAAATGGCAAAAAAAAAAAAAAATCATATTGGAATCAGGATATATACCGTGAGTCATAGATAGCATGCCTGAATAATTGTTGTCTAGTACCTAGAAAACCAAAAGTCTTCAGAAAGGAAATGAATGGAAATGAAGTGAAGATCAACAACACAGAAACCCTGGATTCTAGGTGTGCCCCTTTCACCATGGATGCTTACTACAATACAGGAAGCCACAGACTTCTTGGGCACCCCCAAATACCCACCAAGTCATGTGCTCTATTGGAAAAACTGCAATGAGGGCAAGAAGAAATAATTCTTTATGGGTAAACTCAAGCTCAACCTAAGAAATATAGAACAATTCTACAGTGTCCTGAAGAAGAAGGGGCCAAGAAACATCTGTCATAGAAGGCAAAGAATGGAATATATCAGCAAAAGGAAATGAGAAGGCAGAGAAGCAGAGCTGAGAATAGCAATATAAAGGCTCCAGATATCAATGAATCTGAAAGGCACAAAATGCATCAATGCTGTTCTTACATGGGAAAAGATTTCTTCATTTTCTTAATCAAAATTTCAATAAACATTCACTTAATACCGCATGTTGAGTCTGTAAGACAGACAAAGCTCTTAGCACCAAGCAGAGGTAATTTTGATTTTCAGCGTCACAATTACATGTCTTACATAGAGTGTTAATTCCACAGTTTTCTTTAAATGTTCCTAAATGATTCTTCACAACTAGAGAGGGCTCATGCAAAGAGAAATCTACCTGTTTATGGACATGTTCCCAACATATTCCATAGCATACATACAACTTATAAATGCAGAGAGCTGAGATCATGTTATCATTAATCATTAATATGTATCTATATTGGTTAGGCCATTATCCCCCTCTAAAAAGAATACATATCTGAGCAACAGTTCTCCAAGCCAGTGCATGCTCTTAGAATTGAACATGAAAAATAGGGTAGCACATTTGATGCTAGACTACAAGACTAGTCTAAGATGTATGTGGGATAGCCTTCATTTATATTTAATTGTAACACTATTTAAAAAAATTTAATTCCAATGAAGTGTCATTTTTATTTTATTGAACTAAATGATTCACAGGATGCCTGCAATGACATTTCCAATCAACTTATTGTTTCCACTTCTATCACTGTTTAGTTCCCAAATGTGTAGAATGTGATTGAAAGAATGGATGGATGGATAGATGGATGGATGGATGGAAGGATGATTAGCTATGATTACTTACATATTTTTCCCGTTAACTTTTATTCCTCTAAAACTCCAAATTGGCCATTGTTTTCTGAAACATATTCTCTGACACCTTTTAAGAACTTTGATTTCTTAATTATTTTCTTTCTTTCATTCATTTTCTTATTACTTCCACTACTTCCAAGTTCTTCCAGTACATTCAGGACTCCTCAACTCCTAGAGAATGGCACAGGGAGCCTTTAGTGTCTTAATAATTCCCATGCTACATGCAACTCTGTTCTATTAGCTCTTTCTAAATTTTATTAATGAGAAGTAAAATGCCTCTTCTCCCAGAAGCTGCCTCTGCCAAGGTCTCATTGATTTTCCACTGTCAAATGATCAAGCAGTAATAATCACTTCATCATTCGAAGAATTCTTGATGACTCTCATTCTTAGAAGCCACGGCATGGAAGCTCCTGTGAGCTGACTGTCACCCAGTTACTTAACAGGAGCCATCCACGGCAAGCCACAGTGGGGTAAGAAAATAGAAAATTGATGTATGAAACAGTATTTCCAAATAAAAAAATTAAAAGTTCAATGGCAATAGAATGCTGTCCAGAAAGGCCCCAGGCAGCCTGGTGGCTAAGAGTGCAGGGCCTGACAACCATCTGCCAGGGTTTCTCCTCCCAACCCTGCCACTTAAGAACCGTGTGACTTTAGCCAAACTACTTACAGTCTCTGTGCCCTAATTTCCTCTTTTTCTAATTTTTATTTTGAGTATGAAATAGCACAAACATCTTCAACCCTTTGGTAGTTTGCATATCTTCAGATTAACTCCACAACCAAAGCTTTCTGCCTCTAAATACGTGCTGTGCTTAGTCTCAGGATTGTCTGCCTCTTGTGACCCCACAGGCTTTAGCCCGCTAGGTTCCTCTGTCCTTGGGGATTCTCCAAGCAAGAATACTGGAGTGGGTTGTCATGCCCTCCTCCAGGGGAACTTCCCAACCCAGAGATCAAGCCCAGGTCTCCCGCATTGCAGGTGGATTCTTTACCATCTGAGCCACCAGGGAAGCCCAGGAATACTGGAGTTCCCAACCCTGGAATCAAACCAGGATCTCCTGCATTGCAGGTGGACTCTTTACAAGCTGAGCTACCAAGGAAGGCTGCCTCTAAATACGTCATTTTTTTTTAAATTCCAGAGTCAGTTTTATCTCAAAGTCTGAATAATCTGAGATTCTCTTTACTTTTAAATCCGCTTTTCTTCAACCATAGATTCTGAGAATTGTATTAGTCTTCTTTGAGCTCACGTAAGAGAAAATCTTCCACAATGTCTGTTTTCAGAAGAATCTAAATTCTCACATTTCTTCAGTGCTTCTTGTCTGACTATTATGTGCTTGTCCTCTCTCTTGTAATGTCTTTTATTCAAAGATTCTCTTATCCTCTGTATCCAGCTCTCCCAGATTAATCCAATATCATGTATATTTTCAGCTCTATACTTCTTCTCATTACTTTGACTAATATTTATTAAGTATCTACTATGTTGCAGATTTAAGCCCAACAGATAATGCAGAGAACAAACATTTTTTTCTAAACTCATGCAGCTTGAATTTTAGCTGGGAAAAATAGACAAGAAATAAGTAAATATACAATGTACAGGTGGTAATAACTTTTAAAAGAAAATCAAGAAGACTAAGAGGATACTGTCTCTAGGTAGAATTATCTACATAACTTGATTACAGAGGGTTTCTCTGATGAGATGGCATTTGAGCAGACACCTGGCTAAGGTGAAGGAGTAAAAGATGTGAAAATCTGATTTATTGTTCTAGGTAGCAGCACAGGCATGAGCATCTTTAAAATCAGGAAACCTACTTCTATACGCTTCAGTTTTCTTCTCTGTGAAATGACAATGATGACAAGATCATCATTTTAGAATTGATGTAAAGATTAGAGATAATGCCCACAAAAGATTAGAAAAGGACCTGGTACAATAATGATAGTTACTGTTCTCTCACATAACTATGTAACTTTGTGTCTGTAAAAAATGAGTATAAGCACATATTACTTTCTGAAAACTGCCCAAAAAGCATTTCAGAGTTTATAGCAAATTATGTCAAGCTGATAATGCAGAAGGCAGCATAAAACATTGAAGAGAAGATGAGTTTAAAAGACAGACAAATCTCTGAACCCTTACATACTAGTAAAGAGATCTTGGTAAAGTTCTCCAAATCTTAGTTTCTTACTCTGTATAATGGATTGCATTAAGAATTAAATAAGCTGATATATGAAAAAGCATAATCCTTGACCTACACGAATGCTGGTTTCTTTCTCCATAGCTTCTCCTGCACTTACTCAGGTAAAGTAACACCATTTGGTCATGTAATTAGATGCACTGAACTACACATGTCACATTTTGTAGGTGACATTTAAAATGTGATCCCACGTGGTCACAATAAGCTTGAGGTCATTGAGGCATGAGGGGAAGGCGAGAAGGAGCAAGAAGGATAAGGGCCTGTAACCAACTACTTCTACCAAATTCCGTAAAATTCTGCAGACTGAGAAGTCTTGCAGAATTTTTCTGCTCAATGAAGTGTGTCCAACTCAAGAGTGCTTTATTGTTTTATTAAAAAGTGGGGAACTCCTTCCTCAAAAGGTTTGGCTTTCCTAAGACCCAGCAATTTCAAACACCCATCAAAAAAAATGTCCTCACTAAAGACAAGATCCTAAAGCCACCAACAATCACTATTGCATCAGATATTTTTTAACAGTAAAAATACCAAGGTGGTCCAGAGTCAATTAAAGAAAATAACCTAAGATACCAGGTGGTGCTGTGAAAGTCACTCAGTTGTGTCCAGCTCTTTGCAACCCCATGGACTAGACAGTCCATGGAATTCTCCAGACAAGAATACTGGAGTGGGTAGCCATTCCCTTCTCCAGGGGATCTTCCCAACCCAGGGATCAAACCCAGGTCTTCTGCATTACTGGAGGGTTCTTTACCAGCTGAACCACCTGGAAAGCCCAAAAAATACTAGAGTGGGTGGCCTATCCCTTTCTCCAGCAGATCTTCCCAGCCCAGGAATCACACTGGGGGCTCCTGCATTGCTCACAGGAGCAATTATTTACCAGCTGAGATACTAGGGAACCTCCCTGCCAATTCGAGGGGCACAAGAGATGCAGGTTTGATCCCTGGGTCAGGAAGATCTCCTGGAGGAAGAAATGGCAACCCACTCCAGTATTCTTGCCTGGAAAATTCCATGGACAGAGGAGCCTGGTGGGCTACAGTCCGTGGGGTCAGGAGAATCAGACGTGACTGAGCAACAAACCACACACCAACACAAGAAAACGTGGCATCACTTTAAGGAGCTTATTTAAATCAGAAAACCAGCTTTAAAACAAAAAAGGGATAATACAATCAAATCCTGGCTGAGTTTCAAATTTGGACATAGGTTCTTTTCCCAGATGATGTAGGAAAGTGTGTTCATTCATTCAGCAAATATGACTGAGAGCCCACTGCACATCAGATCTCTTTCTAGGCAGTGGGGAAGGCCATGTGGGCACAGCACTTTTTTTGAGAACTCCTGCCTTTGGTATGCATATCATCATGGGAGGGCAACAACTGATAAACAAGTGACATATCTGGTAGGCAGATGGTATTAAATGCTATGGAAAAGAATAATACAGACAGAAGCTAGCTATATGAAATGCAGTGTCCAGTGGGGAGGACTGCTATTTTAAATAGGGTACTCAGGGACATTTCCCCATTATAAAGGTGGCTTTCTGGGAAAGATCTTACAGGTGTGACAGGGGGAATCATTAAGATCTCTCGGGTATGAGCATGCCAGACAAAGAAAATGACAAGTGAAGGGCTTTTGAGGCAGGGACTTCCTTGGATTATTAAGCAAGTGCAATCCTAAAGTAAATCAACCCTGAATATTCATTGGAAGGGCTGAAGCTGAAGCTCCAATACTTTTGCCCCCTGATGAGAAGAGCTGACTCGCTGGAAAAGACCCTGATGCTGGTAAAGATTGAGGGCAAGAGGAAAAGAGGGCGAGAAAGGATGAGATGGTTGGATGGCATCACTGACTCAATGGACTTGAGTTTGAGCAGACTCAGGGAGATAGCCTGGCATGCTACACTTCATGGGGCCACAAAGAGTCAGATGCCACTTGGTAACTGAACAACAAAAGCAAGTGCAAAGAGAGTGCAGCTGAGTGAACCAAGGACAAGAGGAAACGATGAAGCCAAGATGTTATCTCAGGGACCAGATCCAGTGGCAACCATGAGCCATTACCAAGACTGCGCCTTTTATTGCGAGATGGGGACTACTAACAGGTTTTGACAAAAGGACTGAAATGAGATGACACTGGGCAGCTACTGTATTCATATCAGCTACACTGAAATGGACCGAAGCAGGGAGATAATAATCAAGATGGATGATGACAATGGCTATAAACCAATATTTTATTTTGAGAAAATTCCTTTTTTTTAAGATAGACTGCAAACAAATCGTATATGTGTGTGTTAATTTTTTGTTTATTTTTAGGAGGGACGGATTGGAGATCAATTTGAGAAGCCTGTTAGACATCCAACAATATCCAGCAAAGAAAGAAAGTGGCTATTTATTTCAGAGTTCAGGAGAGTGGTCCCGGCTAGAAATACAAATTTAGGGTTTTTCCACACACAGATGGCTCTTCAAGACTCAGAGAAGATGAGATAAGCCTAGAGAGAGCATAGAGAGAGAGGAGAGAGGCCTGCCTCAAGGAGAGGAGAGACAGCTAATGCAAGGACCTGTCGGTGAGTTGGAAGGACAATCAGAGAGCCTATGTTGTAGATGCTCCATGAAAGAATATTTTAAAAAGAAAGGAGTCATCTACTGCAGGGAAAAGATTATAGCCACTGAACTGAACTAATGTGGCTTAAAGAAAAGAGTATCCATGGTGCAGCCAGAGAAAAGAGAAGGAGAGGCAGGAGCTGGTAACTCAGGTTAAGGCAACATTTGGGTGGACTTTGCTCTAAAAGGGAACTGAGAACTGGGGAGACTGCAGGTTGTAGAAAACAGGGATTTTTTTGGTTTTGTTTGTGAAGGGGGAGAAATTAGAGCACAGAAGGAGAAAGTTTGATGCTGAGGAGAGAAAGGATGAGATGGCTGAAGTGGCATTCAGGGTCAGGGCACACAAGGTAATCTCTGACCCAAGTGGATGGGCTGGTCCCCAATAGGCATGAGAGGCATGCGGTCAACACCGCATCCCTCGGCAGGAAGCCAGGACCCCCGGCCCAGAGGCAAGTAAGAGGGTGAAAGTGGAAAGAAAATAAGTTCCGACACGTCAGACTAGTTAATGCTACCAGTCTCTCTAAGCTGTAAGTATGAACAGCTATAAAAAGCCAAGACAGTTGCCCCAGCAGCTGACCTGAACCTCGAAGGTAGAGACGTGTGAGAGGCCCATGTGATTATGCTCGGGAAGGGGTCTTAGATCTGCCACACAAGAAGAGTCTGTTTGAAATAGGGTGAGTGAAGAGAAGGGAAAATAGAGGGAAAAGAGTAAAGAAAAGGCCACACACAATCTTAAATTCAATATTTCACTCCCATTAAAGATAAGCTGTTTATAAGCTTCAGTGTAGGGCACATAATTCTAAGTAGAAGCTCTGTGGTTCCTCTTCCCAAACATAAATCATGATCACCCTCCACTCCGCACTCTGGGAGTCCTCCAGGCAAAGGGACAAGGCTTGAGGTATGGTAATAAAAATCTGAGCATTATAAAATCCACCCTGAGTTCCAAGAAGAAAAGAATAACTTGAAGAGAGCTCTGAAAAGTAGTTATTAAACCAGGCACTGTGCAGTATTACACATTTTATTAATGTTCTCAGGAATCCAAATGCACACCTTGATACCTATGTGAGGATTTTTTTTTCTAACTCAATTATGCCGGTATGTGCTTTAAAGATGAACTATGAAGTGTTTTTCGACTAAATGTCTTGATAAAGTAATGAATATTAAATACACTTCAGAGCCGCGGAAAGGACTGAGCCCGGCATGTCTTTGTGGTAGCTAAGGAGTGCCCCCTACAGCCTGACGTGCGCTAGACAAGCAGACGACGAGGAAGGAGCCGCTATAGTGCAGGAGGAGTCTCAGAAGGATGCAGTGAAGGAAGGTAAGAAACCTCGGCTGGGAGAATGTGACTGTAAAGCCTAAGAAATATGTGGACACTATAAAGTCCTATCTGCACATGTTTCTGAACAGCAAGAAATGACAAACTTTTGCATGGATTTTTCTTCTAGTTGGCTATCAGCACCTATTGCTTATAACGAAAAACTGAAAAATACAATGTATCAGTAAAGTCTGTTTTTGTTCTTTGGCTATTTTACATCAAGATTTGAATATACATGAAAATAATCGTGAAAAGGAGAACATTATACTCTCCTATGCAAAAGAAAACGGTATCTGGGATCAGAAATCATTTGCATCTGATGTTAGTAACATGAAAAGAAAATGTAACATATTTATTAAAATGAAGTTTGGGTTTGAGGTTTTATTCCTTTTTGTAAAGACTTCACAAAGAAGTATTTTATTTCTGTGAACATCATCTCTTAAAATGCTAATGATTTTCAAAATGAAAATCACAAGAAGACATGAAAGACTTAACAGCATATTTTAAAATACTCATAAATGCATACATAAATACTGTGTCAAATATGTTACATTAATATTCAAAATTATATCCTGTATAATGTATATTGCAACATTATCCAAGAGGCATAAAGTTTATGGTATATCAACAAATTGAAGGGAATAAATTTCATATAAAATAATACATTCAGTTTAATTTTCCATTTCTAAAGAAAAGGAGAAACAAAATATATATCAAAAACCCTTGAAATTTTTTACTGGAAATATTTCAAATACTAATATTGGTGTAATTTAAATATACCAGCATATTTGGTGTTAGTAACTATTAAATTAAACCCAGAATTATATAAAAGCTTAGCAATGGACAGAGCAATATTTATCGAAGTTAACAGCCTTTCACATGATCTTTGAATAAATGCAGATCTTTGGAAAACTGAATTTAACATCATAAAATGTTCATTTAAACTCAATTTCACATACATTCATGAGATATACATAAATATATATGATTAAATTGATAAATTTTACTTTAAGCATTTTGATAAAGAATGCTTTCACATTCAGAAAGAGACAATTAGGATCATATGGATTAAATATTTGTTTTTTTCTTATGAAATCTAATAAATTATAATATAGCATTTATATATCACTGCTTTCTATAAAATTATTAATAAAGTTGTGTAATGAGGAAATAATAAAATATTTTTGTTTCCTGTAGAAAAAACTAGAATATTAAAGAAAAACTGCTTGATATGTTAATCTAAGTATTCTGGCTATTAACCTAATAAACAGATTGTCTCTTCCTTCTTGCTTCCTAATAAGGTATATGTGACGCACTCAGATGTTAAAACATAGTCCTTGTGGAAATCTTGCTAAAAATTTTTAGTGTGTAGACCCCACAAATGTACTTTCAAATTAATGAATCTGTCTGTTTTCATATTTAATTAACCTTTCAAATGCATTCACCCACATTATAGAATCTTTGCCAGAATGCAATTTAAAATTAAATGATATTTTTAGTAGTATGAAATAATTGAAATATTTCAACACTGTCATGATTCTTTAATTTTTAAATCAAAAAAATAAAAGGAAGGAAAGGAGGAAGGAAGGGAGGGAGGGAGGGAAAGTAATCCATTGATTTAATTAAATGAATTAACATTTGTAAAATTAACAATTTCCAAAAAAAATATAATTAACAATTTCCAAAAACAGTTTTGGTCCATAAAGAATTTTAATATCCCTAGGTAACAATTAGAAATAAAAAACTAAAACGCATCCAAGCCTTAAATATTATTTAATGTTGATTATATAGACTTGACTTGTGGAAATCCACCAAAGAGCAATTAAGACAATTTAAAATAAACTTTTATTCAAATTGAAAACACAGTTGTAGGTTGTATATACTCCTTTGGTGTTTAGAAGATATCATAAATTCAGTCACTTCCTCATGCCCCGGAAAATTCAGCCCATTTTTTTTAGAAAGGCGATTGCTTTCATACTATTCCTACCATGAAAAATGCTACCTTTTTTGGCTAATACAAAGAAACCACAATTAACAGTGAAACCATAAATACTTTCTGTGTTAACCACAAATGGCCTTTCCCATAGAAAAATGGCTTACATGTGTTCTAAATGTGTTTGGTTTCATTTTGTATGGAAGGATCTGTGGGTATGTTTTTATCTAAGAAAAGAACATGGCATGCACATGCACAGCTTTCTAAAATGAGAAACACTCATTGGATTTAATCGTAGTTTTGTCTGGGCCGGAAATTCGGAATTAAGCTCCATGGGTGATGAATTTGGATTCTCTGGACAGGACTTCAGGGTCTACTTGCCAAACTTCCTTGGACTCTTCGTGAAGCAGAAGGCAGGAGGGACCGCTGCCTGTGTCACATTAGTGCCTCGCGTGTGACCATGGGCTGATCGCAGGAGTTTACTGACTTCACACTTTTCCACTCCATCGGTTCAATCTGGGTCTGTCGCCTGCACAACTGTTGACTGCTCTGGGTCAGTTCTCTGTGTGTGCCTGTCTGTGTGTAGTTGTACCTAATTTCTCGAGTATTAATTCATCATGTGAACATCAAGGTCTATGGAAATCTGCATATGTTTACATTAAGAATCATTTCTCTATGTGAATAATACACATGCTAGATAATCTTCTAAAACACTGTCCACACTCTGAGAATACAAGGGAAAGAGGAAGGCCTTCTCAGAACACGACCTTGTGCTCACTTCCATAGCTGTCTCCTTGCAAAGAGCCTAAATGGAAATTAACACAAATTTTCTTCTGTAGATTTTCACTGGCCAGAAATAAATTATAATAAGGAAATCTAACTGAAAGTCAGGCATTGTTCAGAATGCTTGATTGAATTTATACCCACAAAACAACCATCAAAGTAAAAGATTTTTCCCATATAAATTATCTTTGGAAAACTTTTTTATAAAAATGTGTACCATTATAAAGATGCATTTGCTCCTTTATTACATAAAGTTTATCTTAATAACTTACAGGACTATTCTAAAAAATAAAAAGGCAACCTTCTTATCAATTACAAGCTTAAAACAATAAACTGAACATTTGGAGTTTTTTCAAACATTCTGTTTATTTTAAATGTGTTGAGAGAATTTCTGGTTTCAAAAGAAAGAAAATCATAATTTTCAGGGCCCTATAATAATTTTCTCTTATTTAAAAAAATAGTATATATTCATAGCACTGAAACCAGCTTAAGAAGAAGAAATCCTATTCAGAAAATTGTTTACCATCATGCAGACAAAGCTATTGATTGAGCTATCATTATATTGCTTTTATACTTTGTGAATTTGTGATTACTTTGAATATATTTATTAAATTGGTGATTCAAAATTAGAATTCTTTGGTTAGTTGATTCGTTTTCATGAGGATAAGTTTCAGAAAGGGTGTAGCAGTAAGTTATTGCCCTGGTGGGGGCCTCACCCCCAAAGGAAGGGATAATGGAATTTTCTAATACTGTAGGCTTTTATTTATTAAAATAACTATCTCCCTTTTATTTTGAGCTATGTAATATACTACAACAAAACTCAGAAAGTCTTTTATTTTGTTTATATCCAATTATCCTTTTAAAATGTGGACTCAAAAATATAAAGTCAAAATAAAAAATACAGAAACCTGTATTAATCTTGGACATATTGAGAATTAGGCTGCTCTGTTTATAACCAAAGCAGCTACTACCCCATTTAAAATTTTGTTAGATGTATATTGTTAAAAGGGTGAGTGTGATGAGAGACTTGAATTTAATTGTGGTTAAAAACTTCAGACAAAGCACATGAAAATAAAATATTAACCTAGTGAGAAAACTGTAAACACCTTTTTGATTAATCCTAAAGTATTTTTTCAAAAGAAATTGTAAAGCAATACAAAAAAATTCCTAGGAGTAATTTTAATATAAGATCGTGTTAATATAACAACTTTTTAAGTTTCTAGTGAGAGCTATAACTAATTTGTTTTATTACATTATGCCTGACATCACCATTTAAGTTAAAATATAGAGACTTAGGACACCTGCCTCACCAATACAATGGACATGAACTTGGGCAAACTTTGGGCGATGGTGAGGGACCGAGGAGTCTGGCGTGTTGCGGTCCATGGGTTTGCAGAGTCACACACAGCTGGGAGACTGAACAACAACAGCAACATAAAGCCTTTATAAAGATGGCAGGAAACAAAGAAAACAAAACGACACTTGATTTTAAATATTTAAATATCTTCCCCAGAAAAAATTCATCTTGCAAAACAGAACACTTTTTTTCAGTTCAACATTTTCCCATCCTGCATACATTTTCATTTGCAATACTAGCAACAGAAAGCAAAACAATTGCACCACCTATAATCAAAACTTTTTACTGTCACAAGAATGTTAAAACAATAGTATTTTACAAACAGCATCAGTCATAGAAGTGAGGTCTTCAAAATACACTCTCATTTTGTTGTTGCTGTTGTCCAGTCGCTAAGTCATATCCAACTCTTTGTGACCTCATGGACTGCAGCATGCCAGGCTCCTCTGCCTTCTACTATCTCCTGGGGTTTGCCCAAATTTATGCCCATTGAGTGGATGATGCTATCCTACCATCTCATCCTCTGCTGCCCTCTTTAGCCTCCAGTCTTTCCTAGCATAGAGGTCTTTTCCAGTGAGTAAGCACTTCACATCAGCTGGCCAAACTATTGGAGCTGCAGCTTCAGCAAGCCTTCTTCCAATGAATATTCAGGGTTGATTTCCTTTAGAATTAACTGGTTTGATCTCCTTGCTGTCCATGAGACTAAGTGTCTTCTCCAGCACCACAATTGAAAAGGATCCATTCTTTGGCGCTCAGCCTTCTCGTGGTCCAACTCTCACATCTCTACATGACTACTGGAAAAACCATAGCTTTGACTAGACAGACTTTGTCAGCCAAGAGATGTCTTTGCTTTTTAGTGTGCTGTCATAGCTTTCCTTCCAAGGAGCAAACATCTTTTAATTTCATAGCTGCAGTCACTGTCTGCCGTAATTTTGAAGCCCAAGAAAATATCTGTCACTGTTTCCATGTTTTTGTCTTCCGTTTGCCATGAAGAGATGGGACCAGATGTCATGATCTTAATTTTCTGAATGTTGAGTTTGAAGCTAGCTTTTTCCCTCTCCTCTTTCACCTTCACCAAGAGACTCTTGACTTCCTTTTGGCCTTCTGCCACTATAGTGGTATCATCACCATACTGACCTTTTCCGGAACTGGGGCCACTGCTACTCCCATCTTTTACATTCACCTTATTTATGAAATGACTATAATAAGTTTCCTTTCAAGTTGATGCTGAAAATTCACCCAAAAGTTACTATTTACTTTCCAAATACCGAAAATTCTTTAGGAGGAACACTTTACATATTTTGTCCATCCCACTGATTGTTTCTTAAAGCAAGACTCACAAATTATATCAGAGTTTATCACTAAGACTTGCTGAAAACACGAATCAGAAGGTCTGAGGCTGGTCCTTGGAATGTGCATTTAACCCTTCCTCCAAGGCTTCTGACATGGCATAGAAACCATAAATTCTGTGTAGGATGGCAGCCCCAAGCCCCCAAGGCCTTATCAAACTGTCTGCCCCCTGCATCGAGCCCAGCAGCTGGCACAGAACGCATGAAGCAGAGTGCAGAGGAAATGTATAACAGAGGGGTGGGGCAATCCCCCTTCCTTAAATTCCAGCAGCCCACACCACAAATCCTGACCTTTGAACCTGTGGGAAGCCAACACCTTGCTTTGTGTTACTAAACGGAACTGCTATCCCAACTAGATGATAAACTCATGAAGCATAAGGTTTGAATTTAGAGTTATTTTGGTTTGTTGCTGTTTTTCAGTTGCTCAGTCATATCTGACTCTTTGTGACCCCTGACTCTTTGCAACATGCCAGGCTTCCCTGTCCTTCACTATCTCCTGGAGCTTTCTCAAACTCATGTCTATTGAGTTGGTGATGCCATCCAACCATCTCCTCCTTTGTAGTCCCCTTTTCCTCCTGCCTACAATCTTGCCCAGTATCAGGGTCTTTTCTAATGAGTCAGCTTTTTGTGCATCACAGCTCCAAAGTATTGGAGCTTCAGCTTCAGCATCAGTCCTTCCAATGAATATTCAGTAATGATTTTCTTCAGGATTGACTGGTTTGATCTCCTTGCAGTCCAAGGGACTCTCAAGAGTATTCTCCAACACCACAGTTCAAAAGCATCAATTCTTTGACTCTCAGCCTTCTTTATGGTCTAACTCTCACATCCATATATGACCACTGGAAAAACCAATGATTTGACTACATGGACCTTTGTTGGCAAAGTAACGCCTCTGCTTTTTAATATGCTGTCTAGTTTTGTCATAGCTTTTCTTCCAAGGAACAAACATTTTTTAATTTCATGACTGCAGTCACCATCTGCAGTGATTTTGTAGTCCAAGAAAATAAGATCTATCACTGCCCATCTATTTGCCATGAAGTGATAGTACTGGATGCCATGATCTTAGTTTTTTGAATGTTGAGTTTTAAGCCAACTTTTTCACTCTCCTCTTTCACTTTCATCAAGAGGCTCTTTAGTTCTTCTTCACTTTCTGCCATAAGGATGGTGTCATCTGCATATCCGAAGTTATTCATTTTTCTCCCTGAAATCTTGATTCCAGCTTGTGCTTCATCCAACCCAGCATTTCTCATGATGTACTCTGTATATAAGTTAAATAAGCAGAGTGACAATGTACAGCCTTGACACATTCCTTTCCTAATTTGGAACCAGTCCATTGTTCCATGTTCGATTCTAACTGGTGGTTTCTTGAGCTGCATACATAGGTTTCTCAGGAGGCAGGTAAGGTGGTCTGGTATTCCCATCTCCTTAATAATTTTCCACAGTTTTGGTTTAGTTTTGCCTGTTCAACATTCAACATTTGGTTTAGTTTTGTCCATTCAACATTCACTCTATAAATATTTATTGACCACTTAGTCAATGCCAAATACCATGTCTAGATTTGGACATAAAGAAAAGAATAAAGCAGGTGTGTTCTCGTCTCTAGGAATGGGGTGACTCCTGAAAGAATGCTCAGGCAGGATGACCCCACTACATAGTGAGCAGTTTGGACATTTTGGTGGGTGTTTTTGTCTAATAGGATGGTTGTGTCAGAGGATTTACAAATTGCATACATATTAGTTTATAATATATTTTCTTTTTGTATTTTCTAGGTATTATAATTACAGCATTACAGATTTTCTAAAATGTGTGTTCCTAAGAAGGTATTATCTATGAATTTCAGAGTACTAAATTAGGCATCATAAAATATATATTATCAAAAGGGAGCTTTGGGTCAAACATGTTTGAAAATCACTGCCCTAGTGAATATTTTAGCATTGTTAACTTGAAGAGTCCCTGAGAATAAGCAAAGTGCTATTTACAAAGTATTTGACTAATAATCAAATAACAATAAAATAAATAATATGATTTCACCTAAATATAATTTCATTTGAACATTCATTGGAAGAACTGAAGCCGAATCTCCAATACTTTGGCCACCTGATGCAAAGAGCCTACTCATTGGAAAAGACCCTGATGCTGGGAAAGATTGAGGATCAAAGGAGAAGGGTACAGCAAAGGATGAGATGGTTAGATAGCATCACCAACTCAATGGACATGATTTTGAGCAAACTCCAGGAGATGGTGGAGGACAGGGGAGCCTGGCGTGCTGCAGTCCATGGCATTGCAAAGAGTCAGACATAACTGAGGGACTGAACAACAACTTCCTGATTCTACTGTAAACGTCCCTTTAGTTGATAAGAATTTTCATGTAGTTTTCAGACACACACATTACTGATCTGTAGTTAAGTACTATGTCTCCATGATAGAAAGTAACCAAAAAATTTAAAGGTATATCATCTATATTAACATGACTGATTAGAAAGTATTCTGTTACCCTGATTTAGCATTCTCTGGAATACTAAATCACAAGTACACTAAGGTTACCTTTTTGCAAGAATTATAGCGCTGGTGGTACACCAGATAAGAATGGTACAGAGGATAAGAATCTGGTGATACAGAGGATAAGAATCTGCCTGCCAGTACAGGGGACATGGGTTCGATCCCTGGCCGAGAAGATACCATGGAGCAACTAAGCCCATGTATCACAACTACTGAACCCTCACACACATGCCCACATGCCCCAACTACTGAGCTTCATTCGCTGCAACTACTGAAGACTGTGGGCCCCGAGAGCCCACACTTCACAAGAGAACCACCACAATGAGATGCCCATGCACTGCAGCAAAGAGCAGCCCCATTCCTACCACAGGAGGAAGCCCGCATGCAGCATCAAAGACCCAGTGCCATCAAAAGTAACATAAATTTTCTTAAAAAGAACGATGACTCTACAAAATCTTTAAACAATTGTCCTGTTCTGACTTACATTGGTAATGAAATGTTCCTAATGTAACTCTTAATGTTTGCAAATTCAGGTACAGCAGAAGAAATCAGTCTTTCACATCAAGAGACACCCTATCAGCAAATGAAGAGGCAAAAATGACACCAAGTAATAATGAAGTGATAGCCCAGTATGGTTCCAACAAGCTTTTTATCACAAGCTTTTTAGTGCTCTGTGAAGACTATCACTATAGAAGGAATGGCCCTTCTTACTTAAGTCATCCCCTCTCCAATCAAACTTTTAATGAGCAGTAACCGTCAGGATGCCTATAATTTGGCTTGCCAGAATGACTATAGATTTATAGGAAAGAAGTTAAAAGAAACACAAATAATTTAAAATGCATTAAGTAGGAACTGCCTCCTTGGACTTAAAATAAATTATAAACTTTAGCAAAATTATCAGAAAACATTTGTAAATATTTTTTTTCCTTTCTGCAAGAAAAGAGACCCCCATATTGCTTACTTCAGCATTATGAACAGTTGTACAGCACTGAACACTTTTAAAAAATAGTAAATAACATTTACTAAACTAAGAGGTCTTGAGTGTAAAATAAATTGTATAAAGTATAGGATTTTTACAAATTATTCCTCAAGAGGTTTGATTTCCTAGGCCACAGCTTATTTAATGTATGCATTAACAGAACCATCCCTTTATATGTAATCAGTAAAATAACTGAAACAATGAATGCAATGTAGGAAGACATAGGCCTAGCGACTTCCCTGAACAGTGCAACAGTTAGGACTTGGCTCTGCCGATGCAGGGGCTGCAGATTCCTGGTCAGGGAACTAAGATCCCACGTGCTGCATAGCATGACCAAAAGATAAGACAAAATAAATAATTAATAAAAATAAAGTGTGTTTCCCTATACCTAAATTACAGTTTAAAAAAAAAAAGCTACAGGCCTAGAACAGTGTGGTACTGTAGGCCACAAACATGTCCATGTGTGAAATTCAATGTCATTCCCTTTAAAAGTGATGTAAAACACAAGGCAAACTCCTGTATTATGGACAGTGGTTTCGGAGCTGTGTCACTGTATGCCTTACACCGATGCTCAGGGTGCAGTACTGGATGGATTTTCAATTATTTTAATACCTCCACCTGTGGCTAATGGTTTTGGTCTGAGCCCGTATATGCAACAGAACTGCAACCAAAAGAGGATGGAGACTGTGGAATACTTAAGAGCAATTCATTCCTTGTCAGAGCGGTGCAGAGAACCAGAAAATTTGGGAAGTTTAAAAACCATGCCGCTGCTGCTAAGTCGCTGCAGTCGTGTCCGACTCTGTGCGACCCCATAGACGGCAGCCCACCAGGCTCCGCCATCCCTGGGATTCTCCAGGCAAGAACAGTGGAGTGGGTTGCCATTTCCTTCTCCAATGCATGAAAGTGAAAAGGGAAAGTGAAGTCGCTCAGTCGTGTCCAACTCTTAACGTCCACATGGACTGCAGCCTACCATCCTCCTCCGTCCATGGGATTTTCCAGGCAAGAGTACTGGAGTGGGGTGCCATCGCCTTATAATGAACCCCATTTCAGCTCAGTTCACCATTCTTTCTGCTTCAGCCTTGGATTTCCAATTTCTTCCTTTCCTTCCTTCTCTGGGAAGGATAATGGGAGAAAGAGAGTTTGTGTATTTCCATGTGTTTCCCAAAAAGAGAAAAAATAAGAACAAACGGAAAAAAGGAGAGATAGTCATAATCTCTAGCCCCATTCGACTCTCAGCTTAGGTGGCCTTGACCCCAGAAGTGTGATCCCACTTCTTTAATTAGGATCCAAGAGCAAAAGATGACCCATGGAGAAAAGAGCTGGTTCAGGAGTCTTTTTATCCATACCAACCACAGACCGCTGGGAAGGGCAAGAATGAGTACAGGGCCCTAACCCAGGTTAAACTGTGTGTGTTAGGGTGAGCTACTTTGCAAAGGGGTCTTCATTCCTTAAAATATGTTTATTTCTGAAGGTTCAGAGGAAAACATATAAAAGGGCAGCCACTTTGTCCATGTTTGACCAAAAAAATGGTTTTCACTATCAGCCAGAAATAGCCACTGAGCCTTCAAACCCTGCATCCTCTCTGTCTTTAAGTTCACCTCCTGCTACTTTCTTCATTGTCAGAAATGGACATCTTACAGTTAACTCTGGTTTCCTTCATCCATCAGTTTAAATCATTTCTTCAGGGAAGTATTGCCAACTCACCCTGCTGAAATGGCTCTCCTGACATAAACCTTGCACTTGATCTTTAATAACACCTGGTACACCTCTATTTATTCAAAGTTTATCTTTTCTTATAGATTGCAAGTTCGTGAAAGCAAGGACCACATCCTTGTGGACCACTATTATATTACCAATGCCTATTCCTTGCATGGAATAGGTGTTTACCAAAGTATAAGTTGGAGGAGTGAACTTTAGTACTTGCTGATGACAAATATTTTCTGCCACGGGACCCTGAAATAATTTCTCCAAATAACATGCCACAGACAACATGGATTAACTGTAACATTACTCTAAAGACCAAAATTCTTAACATCAAACCCTACCAGCTCTCCACATTCATCTCTTACCAGCTTCCTCTTGCTATCTACTATCTAATGACACCAGTCTTTGTTCTTTTCATGCATTGTGCATTCATTTATTACTGTGGGTGTTTTAAGGGGCTATTTCTTTTGTTCAAAATGCAATCCCAACCCTCATCTTGTGCCTGTCTTTCACAGTTCTTCTGTAGGTTGTATTTTGCATTTACTTCTCCAACCTTTCAATTTTTCATCAGATTGTACGCTCCGTGAAACGTCCTTACACTCTCTGGTGTATCTGAAGTGTTAGTAGTTCAGTCGTGTCCGACGCTTTGTGATCCCATAGACTGTAGCCTGCCAGGCTCCTCTGTCCATGGGATTCTCCAGGCAAGAACACTGGAGTGGCTTGCCATTCCCTTCTCCAGGGGATCTTCCCGACCCAGGGATCAAACCCAGGTCTCCCGCATTGCAGGGAGATGCTTTACCGTCTGACCACCAGGGAAGCCCAGCACAAAGTAGGTACCTGGTAAATACTGTTGCAAGGCTGATTAAACAGATGTCTATATTCTACTATGGCTAAAATCATCCAACTGAAACTACCATCTTCTTATTAGTATTTATTGCAGTTTAGCTTTTAGAACTGAGAGCTGTAAATTCTTATATTTCTTCTAGAGATGAAAGAAAGCCAAAGATGTGCCACCTATTTCATAAACCTGCTGCCCTTTATCAAGTCAGAATTTGTCAGAATTTTCCACAGATACACACCAGGTTTACCAATTTCGGGATTTCTCCAAGAGTGCACCTCGCCTATGGGAAAGCTCTGTCTTTGCTTTCATGGCTTTGGCATTATAACCTTGAATCATGGTCTGTCATGCTCAGTAGCCCTTGCTATTGGTTCTTAACAGATATAAGCTAAATGATTACTCCTTTAAAAATGGGTCCTCAGGGCTAGATCAAGGTGGATTTGTTTAACAGTTATGTTGGGTCGATTCAAAAATATATCACATTTTATGGGAGGCCCACTCTCTCTCTATCCCATGCCCAGCCTCACTCTTACCCACAGCAGAGTGGATGATTGGAATTGATATTTTGACTTCTTGCCTCAAAACAGTGAGGCCTGACATCACCTCTCATCAGAAACATATAAAATTGATTTCTTAAAATGGAATCAAAGTGACTTTATGGATTACACAATGGGAGGCTAGACAGTGAAGGCGACTCAGAACAAATAGATAAACATCTACTTTGCTTAATCTCAGGAGCCCTCTGGGTGTGGGCCACTTGACCATATGAGGCTCATTTGCCAGCACTTCTGCACTTTTGCTGTTTTAAACTATAGGTCATCTGAAAGTAAGTGTCATCAGTTGGTCAATCCAGCAGCCTTTTTGCTGATCTGGGCCTTGTTGTGACAGAATATGTGGGAAGTTGACTTTGGTCACCAAACCCAAACTATTCAAAACTGCTGACGTGCAGACCCAGGTTTACTTATAGGCGTATGTCAGAGGCACACTGCGTGCTCTGGCTCCAAACAGAGGGGTTTCAGAGTTGTTGGCTCCCTAGCTTGCAATTTAAACCCTGGAACAAAAGTATTCTTCTGGGTCGTGTGGGTGCAGTGTTTGCAAGCTTTAAGTTGTTTAAGCTGAGTTGCCCCACAAGGCAATTACTGGCACCATTTCACTATCTTTCTGCCCTTTTGATGTGGTGTGCATTTTGTTTGAGGCATTCGCCTAATTTAGGAGGTGCAGGGATTCTGTTAGGATTACCCCCGAGCCCTCCCAGGTTTGGGGAATGGGTAGTCTCTGTGCAAACCACAGAGCCCACTGCATAAATTGAAATACTAGAAAACAAAACTGTCCATCTAGAATAACGGAACCAGCAACTAAGGAAAGCTGATGTCTGCAGATTACAGGATCTTACCCCTTCTTAAGTTATTACAGGTCTCCCCCTTCTCTGGTGAGACTTAAAAATAAAAGTTTTGAATAACATCAACAACAAAACAAAAAACACTCTGTTTTTAGATTCACACGTGAAAGGTGCAGAAGCAGCTCTGTGTCCTTACCATTCAAAACTCTGCAAAGATCTTACGGCCCAGGGAGAAAGGTATTCGGGGTGAGCAAACAAGTCTTCACCTGGAACGACTAAGCAGGGAGGCCCTCAGAACTGCATGAGTAGAAGCAAGACCTGGAAAATAAGCTAACACGTCCACAGCAACAGGTCAGTACTTGATATTCCCCTTACTTTTCAGCTGGGGTCAGGCCTTAGTGAAAACCTGAAGGCCTGTGGGCGCTGAAAAGGGATGCTTTCAAGCTGTGTGACAAGAAAGGTTCAAGACAGAAGCAGAGCATATCGATGCTCAAAAGACATCCTTGCACAGGAGTAGAGACAATCTTGTTTTGGTGTTTTCTCTTGTCAATGAAGCTTTACTTTTGGAAAACAAAGTGTGGACAGACAGACTTTTAAAACAAGTTGTAAGAAATGAACCCATTTTCTTGATCTATTTCGAAACAATTTATTTGACTTCATTGGATTTGTCCTAACATAAAAATTCAAGTCATTAATCAAATTTTTAAAGTTCTAGTGAGGAATGTCAATAGGAATACACTAAATAATTGTGCTTATTTAAATTTGGGGCATGCACATTATTATTAATATGGCCCCAGACATGTTAATTTGGCCGTTCTTTGCAGAGTGATTTAATCATTCTCATACTCTCAGTACCAGTGCTATCACTCATTAATCTCATTTTTTAAAAATTCATGACTTTTCAAAAAAGCCTTTGCCTCAAAATATCTAGTTGCTACTAATATGAATTCAGGAAGCATGGAGTTAAAGGAGTTGGCTTTTTTTTTTAATCTGAACAATTGGAATCAGCAGTTTGCATTATTTTAAAAATGAATGCTTAGAATCAGCAATTTTCTTGTTGTTTTTTTTTTTTAAAGATCTTGAGGGTTTTTTTTATTTAAAGTGGAAAACTACATTAAGTGCAAGGCAGTCAACAAAGAAGCAGCCATAAAGCCTAAGTATTCCTAGAGTTATAAAATATGTCCATTGTGCCAATTCCACTGCCAACAATGAAGTTTTAAGCATTAATATGCCTTCATTGCAGTTTTAATGCTTTAATATTGACTCTATAGCTCTTTTGGGTAATTTTGCTTTCTCTGGTACTTGAAAGGTGATGATGTCAGCGTTCTTCGCACTGATTCATATGCAGGTTGATGAAGCTGAGTTATTTATTGAGTTCCATTATATTTTCTATAAACATTAGTTCTCAATAAACAGAGACATTTAGCCGAGGGTTTATTTATTAAATAGGTACTGTACAGATGGTTTTGCCACACATGATGTGCCGCAGAGGATATTACTCAGGAATAATCAGCTGTGTTATAGCTTGGCTAAATTAATAAGATGATAATGATGAAATTGATGCTTTTGAGCTAGGCTTGGTAAATGGTTTTTGCATAAACAAACTGATAAATTTGAGAAGCAATTACTTGCTTGTCAAAGATAAAAACACAACAGGGCCCATTTATAGTTAGGTCCTATTTATTTTTAAAGATTGTACCAGATTTTATGTTTAATATGCTGCAATTAAAAAATAATACTTAAATGAAGAAGAATAAAAAAAAAACCTAACTTTCTGAGTTCTCCTTCAAATCTGAAGAAACAGTATTGCTTGACTAGACAGCAAGCAAACTTTTTTGCTGCATTTGAAGGGAAAATATATCTGACAAACAACAGGGTAACATTCTACATAAATGTTTTTGTCATATAGGCATGCTGGAGAAAGAGTTGATTGACAACTCCCTCTATTCAAATTCTTCCCCTTCCCCACACACAAACACACACTTAATAAGGGGCCCTACAACAATTTTTTTATCTGGTTCCCCAAAGAGCAAAGATGTTTAACCTAACACACTGTGTTCTATAAATGGTACAGAATTCATCCATTCTCTTCCATCAAAGGCCGTTTATTTGTTACTTGGAGCCTGAACATGAAAAATACATGTCTACTGATAAAATGTACAGATACAGTTTTATTATTTAATGCTAGCTTTTTGCATGTAAAAGTTCAAAACCAACTTCCAAGGTCAGGAAGACATTAGCTTTCCTCCCCAGCTTTAATAGAATGTTAAAAAATTCTTATAAAATCACACCCACAGAAACCATCTTTTAGCCCTGAACATGCCCCTATATATTCCATTAGTATCGATATGAGCTTTACATCAAATTGTTTGTAGCTGTGGGCGTGTATGTGTATTTTTAACTGTACAAGAACAGCGGCCTACACTCTTTACATATTCTGCAGAAGCTTATCAAAAGCTATTTCATACTAAATAACAGTTTTCATTTTTCTTCTCCTTTAAAGAGCTTTGATTACCAAATATAAGTTGTAACACGATTTTATTACTTGAGTATATTTAATGGTATCTATGATGAACTATTTGTCATACAGAAAGAAAACTACCTGAAAAAAATATTTAATATCTTAACTCTAAATATTGAGATTCAAAACTTCTGTAATTATATTTATTTTGAAAAAGTTAAGAAATGGGGCGGAGACCTCCACTATTTAAAAATATAGCACAGCATGAAATTATCAACTGTGAGATGAAATCAGAGATCTGTCTCATTAATATAGTCACCTTCTTTATCTTTTTTAAAAAGTACTTTGATGTCCTTCATTTAAAAATATGTTAACTTAAAATAGATTAATGCTGCAACTGTTAAATGCAAGCCAAGTGTGAGAATGGGTATTGTGCACTTTATTGTTTGTGTGAAATAAATTAGTTATAGCAAAATGCTGTGTATGTGCATGGTAAAAATTCCACCCCTCTAGGCAGCTTTCAAAAAATAAGATTATTTGTCTTCTCAATAATTGCCAACAAGAACAAAAATGTTATGATCACAGATAAATAAGAATGGACAAAATTGTTTCAAAATATGTAACAGATTTCTATCACAGAAATTCAGCAGAAATCTATTGGTCTGATATCAGACGGCCTAATTTTTTGTTATAAAACTTCAGTTGTGATTTTCTCTTCCTGGTTAATTGGAAACAACTGCTCCCCAGGACTAATTACAACTCTGTCTAAAAGAAAAGCGAGCACAAACATGTCTTAAGGGAACATGAAAACTTTGGAGGTGAGTCTCATACACAAAATTAAGGGATGAAATTTAAAACCATTCTCGGAGCTTTGCTTTCTAGAGACTGTTGCAATAAGCATCAAGGAAATAAATCCAATGAGTTTTTTAGTAACGACATCAAGAAGCATGAAAGTATAACATATTGAGATGTTGAAGATAGTGGACCACATATTGATCAGCTTACAAATCGATTATTGCTAATAGAAATTCTATGGTGGGTCTGCAATATCATATGCTTTACTGAAAATAATTTTTGGTAAGTGCTTAGCAGAAACTTCTGCTGCTTGAAAGTGGTTTGAATTATCTAACACAACATTAATACACATGTGGACTTGGCACTAAGCTATAATCTTGATAGGAAGTTTGCCTTCCATGTACCATTTAGCTCATAATTCAAAATATTTTAAATTATCTATAAAATTAAAGCATGACTGAGAGCAATGGAACATCTGAGTTTCTTATTCTGCTATTAAAGATTACAATATCTGAACTGATTTCCCTTGGTTTCAAATGAATACGGTACTCTATCACAAACCTTAGCATCTGGACTTGCCCTCACCTGTGTTAAGTATGCTACAATGGGGATTCCTAGTAAGATACAGCACACTCCTGCAACTAATACAAGTGTTATTTGTTTCTAATGCTAAAGGATTTGTAAAGGTTTGCTATCTATTTCATTGATAATCCAGTGTTCAAAAGAAAAAGAGTGATGTTGAACTCAGGAAATATATCTCAAATTGAAACATGAAATTTCTCATATTGGCGAAGTTGCTTCTAGTCGTTATTCATGTGACAAAAATCTCTAGGGAGCTAGTCAAGTCAAATTGATATACAGAGAAGAGAAAGCATTTTAGAACTCAGAAATCTTAAAGAATTTTTAGAATTTTAAAACTGTATTGTCTATGTACATTAGTTATCATGTATTTTTTCAACATATACTGACTTATATTCACCATTTGCTACATTTAATAGTCCTATTTTAAACATTTGTTTAAGTAAGTAATCAAAATAATCATAAATTAAGCTCTTTTCTAGACAAGTTTGGACAGCTATCTTGGGTTTATAATTTTAAAATAACGCTTTTTTAAAATTTTCATGATAAATTATATTTTGACAAAAGCAAAACACTTGGAAACATTTATCCAGTTCTAGTATATATTAGTAAAATATTATAATGCTATATTTATTTGCAATACCAAAATACAGTCACAGTTTTCATGTTTATGAAATTCTCCCCTTTGCCTTAAATAATTTTATTGGTTAGGATAATCAAAACCACATTCATTAAATTATTAATTCACATGAAATAAAGAACACTGGATTTAGCAGTGCTGAAACTATGAATTCTAACAGAGAACATAAATTCCTCTTATAAACACACACTGGAGCAGGCTCCTCGGTTAGGAAACCAAATTATGCCGATTACAAAGCAATTGTGTAAAATGGTTTGCATGGATTGGAACACTAAGCAACCATTCAAAACACAAATTGGAGAATTTCAAAGGCACCAAGTAGAATAGAATTATAAATTCCTGCCACTTGGCCTATTAAAAAATCTGTCTCTTTCATATTTACTCCTCACTTCACTCCTGGATGTCTGTATGTGTCTTCTACAGACTGAGAAAGCATCCGTTCCTTCATTCATTGTTTCTTTATTTTACGTATTTACTGAGTACCTAATATGTACCTCACAGGGTACCCAGTGTTGGGGATGGTAAAATGAATCAAGTAAAGGTCCTTTTCTCTAGAAGCTCAGGACAGTGGGGAAGATAGCAGAGAGTAAGAGACATGTGTCTCTCTCTCTTTAACAATCAAATAAAATATGCTTTGGAAGAAAAACTCAATGATGGGTAGCCATAGAACCAATATGCTCAGTGCTTTTATGCACATAAAAGTAAATCATAAATCCAGGGAGAAGACTGGGAACAGTCTTATACTTATACTTATACTTCAGTATAAGATTGAACTGATAAAAGACAGTAGTGGACACCCAAGCAGACGTTCTTTCATCTCAGAACATGTTCCCTGAGATCAGGACAGAGAAAATGGGGCCAACAGTCCAGTTCTAAACTGCAAGGACACGTGCGAGTAGGAAGCAAAATAAGAGTGATGACAAAACACATAACTAACATCCCTTCCCGTATTGAAAACCTCTAGATCTTTCAGCAGTAGGTGTTATTTTTCTGCTTCTATCCCCAAAGACTTCTTTAATTTAAGCAGGGGAATTTTTCATCATGTTATTGGAAAGGAAACTCTTGAAGGGTGGGGCAACAATAATTTCTCCCCTCCCCCACTGATTCCTCTGCTTCTCTGCTGAGACTCTAAATAAGGGTGCCAATTAGTGCCCATTGTCATGATGTTTGAGATGTAGACACCTGTCTTCTAATAACTGGACTGAGACCACCAACTCATTTCAAACAGGCCATCAAACAGACATCAACAAGTAATGGCCTATATTTACTACCAACCTGGGCTCAAGCCAAGACCTTCTCCAAGGAACTGCTTTTGCATTCTTGATGACAACTATCAAGTTCAACGTGTGCTCACTCCCTCCCAATAAATGAGCCAGAGGCTGTAACAATCAGTGGCAATAAACAACCAGGGCTCTCTCTCATTTTCTATGTTACCTCCATATTTAAACTTGGTAAAGTCGGCGTCTCTTAAGAAAGTATTTTTAATACCTATTGAAGTGGAATGCAGATTAAGATTCCATTTTTTTAAATATGGAAATTAGATTTCCATATTCATGTCCCACCATAAGATGAGGAGGTAAAGAAGGCCTGCTGTATGTTAAATTCCAAGAGGCAAAATAAACAGTATCAACATCAGGGATGCATGAATTCCATGTAAAGTATTTTATAACCATCTGCATATTGTAGTTTTCTAAAATAATCTTTAAAGTAACTTTAGAGTACTTAAGTAGAAGTAGATTCTTTGATTCCCATATATATTTCACAATTTAAGGGGGGGGTTGTATTTCTTTCTCAAACGTTAATCCAATTTATCAAAAAATACAAAAACCAGAACCATGGTTTAGAGCAAATAACAGTATTCAAAGAAATCAAGAGATAAAGTCTTAAAGAAGTACAGGCTAAAGAGAAATTACTTTAGCTTCAGCAGTAAGAAATAGGGTTGAAAGAGTAAGTTAGGCTCAACTAAAGATTTGTTGGGGTGGCAATGTTTTAGGAATAACAACCTGACAGTATAAAATATTCACAAGTGGAGAAAGATTGGAGGCAGGAAGGGCAACTAGAACAGTGACAGTGACAAAGCTAGGAAGTGTTTTAGAGACGCTGTTGGCGAAAAAGGGGAATTAGGATAGAGACTGCAGATTTAGAAATAATATAACTTGTTTGGCAGAGAAGGTAAACGAGTAAAGAGGATAAAACTGACCCTAAGATGTGCTTTGGACATTAATTTAAGCAAACTCAGGGAGAGAGTGAAGGACAGAGGAGGCTGGCAGGCAATAGTCCATAAGACAGACAGGATTTAACTACTGAGCAACAAGATGTGCCTGAATGCCTCCAAGATGGTAAGCTAAGAAGAAAAAAAACAAACTACCAAAGCAAGAAAAAAGCACCAGAGGTATGGATGCCAAGGGGAACTTGAACTCAGTGGGAATAGTCACATCAAAGTGCTGGAGAGACAGGCAAGCACAGTTATATTTCTTCCTGCTTTGAGAGTCATAATCATGAAGATGATGTACTAATGAAACAAAATAATGAAAGACATAATAGTGAAGCACAGGAGGTAAGTGAAAACGTGAAATTGCAGAGCTGGAAGAGATAAAAGACAGAGGTCCCTAGAAACACAACCCAGCTCCTGCCTTCGGAAGCACATTATCCAACCATGCATCCTCATGACAAAACCAAAACAAAGAGAAAGTAGAGAGTTAACATGAGGAATATGTTAGTAACACAAAGCATTGAAATATGTATTCATTTATTCTCTACAACGTAATATCGCTAATTTTTCTATCCCACAATTTTTGGGATTCTGACTCAGGAAAGCTGAAGCCTCTCAGGTATCACTATGGAGCACTGACTCTTAAACAGCAATAGTTTTGTTCCCCAGGGAAAATCAGGCAACACCTAGGGACACTTGGGTTGTCACAACTCAGAGGTGATACTTGCATCTAGTAAGCAGAGGCCAGGGATGCCTAACAAAGCATTCTACAACGCTCAGGACAGTCACCCACTCCCGCTCCACACACACACACAACAAAGAATTATGTGACCCCAAATGTTTAATGTTGGCCAGGTTAAGAACCCCTGTTAAAAAGTTAATTCAGCACTTTGCTTAATAGTATCTAAGATACTTAACTAGGAGATGCACAGATGAGAAGAGTTAGTATATTTATCTGACTTCTATTTGCGTGTTTAAGACAGTCATTCAAGATACAAAGAGGACACTAGAATTTTCTATTTATACCATAAAGTTATATCCATGGCAATTTGGATAAGTACATAATTTTAAGCATGCATATAAAATTTCAGGTATTTAAAATGTCCAACATTTTCTGTCATAATTGTGTTTTCTAAGTTTCTATTTTCCAAAATCCCATTAACCAGTTCATTCTTCACAGTTCCAAGCTATTAAAATGTTAAGATAACAGCAGCTATGGACATTTACCTTGGCTGACTTCATTGCTAACTTTCCTCTTTAATACCTTATAACCTCTCCAGCACTTAACTTCTGAAACACACTACTTGTTTCGTTATTTATGCCCATGGATCTCTGTGAACAGATTGTAGGTTTCTTTTGGTAATGCTGCTAACATTGTATAAGACTTCCTTCAACTCAGCCCTCTCACAATGAAGCCAATCACAGGATGACTTCACATCTGTGATTTATAGCTTACAAAACACATCTCTGACATCATTGCACTCTTCAGGACAGCCTCATGATACCCTAATGTACCTCATAGCACATGTCAGGAATTACTAACATGTTGGAAGAAGGAAACTAAAGCTTAGCAGTGTTACTGAGAGCTGGGGCCAGACTTAGAACCCCAGTTGTCTGACTCTTGGTCCACTCAGCCACATCACCTATTAGTCAGAAGGACTTACTGGACGTAGCTGGTGCCTTTTGCTCCTTCCTCCAAGTCCACACGGTTCATTGCTATATCTCCATCTTACACTGCATCACTAGTGCAGACAAAACAAAATGCCTCTTTTCTGAGGATGTTATTAAGGCTAAATTAACAGACTGCTTCAAGGGACAAAATTTTGATGACCATACCTCTCCTGGACAGAACTTTAACTGTTCAGATGGGGCTAAAAGACCTTGTTTTAACCCATCTTTCATTTCTCGGTAGCATGAAATCCAAGATTTTAAGGAAAAAAGAAGTTGCTGGATCAAAACATTAAATATGACCAGATTCTGTTTTCATGAATTCCTTTGTTGGATATTCATGGCAGAGTTAGAATGTGACAGAGAATTCTGCTAACATTATGCCAATATTTGCTTCCACTATTAGTAAGGATCACCATGTTTCCCAGTTTCTTTCCCTCTGTATCACCACCGAACCCCTCTTGACAGGTTGGCCAATGGACAGGAGTGGAGTCTTTTGTCAACTAACAGTTCTGAGACATTAAAAGAGGTGACCAGATGTCAGTTGGGAACCCCTTTGAGTGACCCATGGAACAGTAGGACACGTCATGTGCAGCTGATTAGAACTCATGAAGCAAATATAGACTAGACCCAGAAAGAGAGAGCTCATTTGGCCCAACAAAGTCATTTTCAGCTGAGAAAACTGAGCCCCGGAGAAGAGAAACTTTGACAAACATAAATCACGGCTCTTGAAAATGTATTTTTAGATGGTGGATATCTCTCCTGTCTGCCATCTTCTGCAGATGATCATTCATTCTAAAGCACCAAGTATCATTTTCTCTGTTTGTGTGTGTGTGTGTGTGTGTGTGTGTGTGTCTGTGTGTGTGTGTCTGTGTGTCTTCTTTCTCAGTTCTTTAGATGGCTTGTGATACAACAGTGAGATGGATAACTTGTGCTCACTGAACAGTTCATCTGCAGCTTCCTTCCTAGTGTTGACTATGTGGGCTCTGGAACTACTTGGATTTGAACCTCACTGCCTTCTCTGCTTAAGTTGGACAAGAGATATAAGCTTCCTGGCCTCAGTTTCCTCACCTTAGTGATAATAGTTATACCTACTTCATAGATGTTTGGAGAGAATAAAATGAGACTACATGTGTGTGTGTGCACATGCATAACACATGCATCAAAGTATACACGTTCAGCACTACGCTGGGCATGTAGTAAATGCTCAGTAAATACCAGCTATTATTTTCAAGGATAATATTTAATTATCACTAACCTGGCTTTTTAATTAAATTCAACAAAGGAATCTAAGCCACAAATCAAGCCATTGAATGAGTGGAGCAGGGGCCACTGCGTCTTTACTGGGAGTGGGAGCAGCACAAACCACTCATTGACTAGCACGCGGTGCCAAGCATTGCGCTGAGAACGTTTACCGTCCTGTACCATTTTCACACTAAAACAATCCAACCCTGTTTTCTTGCTTTCAAAAGAGAAAACTTAACCAAGTCTGAAAGAAGTGAAGTGACTTGTCCAAGATTACTTGGAGGCAAGCCAGAAATGAAAGGTATCTGACCACGAAGCCCTTTGGATCTAAACCATTTTGCTTTTTTTCCTTCTCTAGAACGTTCCCAGCTCTGGGTGGTGCGTGATCAGGGTGCCAGCCCATGCACACAGAGAACAAGGCATGGGATACAGAGCAGCATCCCCCAGTAGACTGAGAACTGGACCACTGAGGCAGGGCATTAGTTTGCTGTAGCAAGTGTAGTCCACCAAGTTTGGTTGTTAAACTTCAAACTTTTGTTACAGGTCTCCTTTTGCCATCTTGATATCTTAATGTCGATATCATTCTACTAAAAATGATCCAAAACAAAACTCATTATGGGTAAAGTCATTTTTTTTTAAGTTCACCAACTTTATGCTGTCCTCATAATAGAAAAAGAAAGCATTTTCTTGGTGTCTGACTGTTTCCAAATAAAATCTCTCTCATATCTCATGTATTGCTTTTGAGAATCTACACTGACATATGATCACATATCCTGGCATCTCATTCTATGGAAAATGTCCATTCAAAGGAACAAGGCCTGGGCTTTTTCAAAGCATGGGAAGCTTAGGAGATGTTGAATAATAATATTGATAGATATAACAATGCTCTAATAAATTTTTATTATCTTTTCTTCTGGTTAAGAATATCACTTACACACCCATACACATGTGTTCATGTAAGTGTATGGTATATGTCTGCTTTTCATAAAGCCTCTAAATAAAACTGGAGATTACCCAATCCGGGAAACTCTAATGTCAATCTTTATTTTACAAGCTCCAAAATGTATATCACAAGAAATTGTCATTCATCATGACACTTCACATGTACTGCATTGTTTTAATAGAAAAATCTAAAGTTTCATTATGTTAATGTTGAGCAATGAAAATAAAACATCATAAAAAAATAAGCACTTTTTGGTGATTGGCTCTGGCAATTTTCTGTCAGCTTCAAGCACAATAAAAGCACATTGAATGGAAATGGAACAAATGTGAAGAATCCAACAGCACCAAAACTATTTTACCGGATCCCTGGAAATCTAGTGTTAATAAGTGTCAGCCCAAAGAAAATACAACTTACCCAATAAACTATGTAATAATGTAATTGTTCCAGAGAAGAATTTATAGAATGAGTCTTCTTATATATCAATGCTGAAAGCAATCTATCCAAATAACATTTTCTCATTCAAAGTGATAAAGTGACTTGTTTAAAATTTAATAAATGATTTAGGTCAGATTCAAAATTGAGGACTATTACAGAGCACATGCAATGTATAAGCTCATCAATAACTTTGATGAATTTTTCTTTTGCAGGTAATACAAATATAGAATTGATGCACTAACAGGAGAACCATGTACCACATTATCATCATGCAGACAAAGAAAAAAATAGACACATATACAACAGTGCTGTGAATAAGTTTACTTTTTTTTTCTGTATCCAGACACCTATTTATCAGGCAGTTAACTGAAAATGTACGTTGATATAAGAAGAAAGTGTAGGTTTAGCTTAATATAAAGTATCTTCATCTGAGGAAGTAAACTTATTCTCCTAATGTGTCAGAACTTACACATTTAGAAGACTTTATCCAAATTTTTTTTCTCTTCTCCATTTGTGGTTGAAAGATTTTTTTATTGCAGCAATTCTTTCTGAAATGCAACAACTATTTGTCATGGAGTGTGGTGTTCTAACCGAGATATAATAATTTTAGTATGATAAACCTATAATAAAATAGTCAATACATATTTATTGGATTGGGTTACACTTAATACTTTTACACCAAAATGCCCCAGAGTAGACCGCTCTATATGAAGATGGATAAACAGCATCCCCCTTCAATGTACTAAACTTCAAAGCATGCATCCATCCATTGACAAATCACTGAAAAGGACATGCCAGCTATATATGAGTCAACAATTTTCTTTATTTTCTCAACAGATTATCCAGGTAATAAAATGTATACATTTTCTAGGGGATGATTAAAGACGTTTTTATCTATCTATCCTGAGACAAGTAAATATACTATTTTTAAGTATATCCTATACTTTAGTAAAAAATAATTTTGAAATACAGGTAAATTTCACTAAATTTTGTCTGTTTTATGTCAAAGAGTTTAGATTTTGCTCAAACTCTGACTTTTGAAACTGTGATTTTCCTTTACTATTCCACTTCTTTTACATCCCAGAACAGAAATTGCCCAGTAACAGCAAAGTCTGAAATGATGGCCCAAACTGGCTTTATAACACCTCTTTTTATATGTCTGGTTTTGTTCTATTTTGCCTTTTGTTAATATAATAGCTAATGAGTATTTTGCTGAAGATTTGAATGAACCTCCAATTCTAGTTAAGGTTTTCAGGCAATAGGGGTGTGAATTATATTCAACATGTTTTACAATATACTGAATTGCAAGATAGCTACTTCTTCCTAGTCTTCTGAGAGTATGTTGTTACAAACTTCAATGCCTGGGTATTCCTGATCAGGTCTTTTACATTCACGTTACAGAAATGGGTACTTTCCACTCTCCAAGAGGGCAATCATCATCTAAGGTATGATGTATGACTTTGTCTCAAGGGTCATATGATCGGCAGGAAAAAAAAATGAGTGTCCCTTTCTTTCGGTTTTGGGACCTCTGCATCTTTTTAGTCCTAATACCCTTGATTCTCTGCGGGCAGAGGCCGCTCTGTGGCCTGTACACTGACACGGCCCACACTCTTGGCTGCACGTCCCTGCTTAAGTCCATGCAGGTTTCTCTTTGTTCTGTTGTCTGTGCAGACAACAGTCACCCGACTGTGGAGGAAAAGTGCTAGACTGGAGCTGTGAACACAGAAGTAAAATATTGTTGAATAGCGCCTAAGGAAATAGAAGACATTATTTTAAATTATCTCGATCGTAAAATCCAAGTGAAGATTTGGCAATATAGCTGCAAAAAATCTCAAAACCAGTTATTCCTTTTAAATAAAAACAAAAATGAGAACCAGTAACTATTAGAAATCCCACCTGGTGCTTTTCCTGTGTTAATGATGCTTCTTAAATTGCATGTGGGTAAATGGTAATTTTGTCTCACACCATTAAAAACTAATGGAACCCTTGATGATAAGAAATGCCATAGCTAGCTTGTTGGAAAACGTTTAATTAATAAAGTAATAAAATTATTGTAAACTAGTGCAGTTTCAGGGAGAATTCAATGGGATATAAAACAGATAAAACATCCTAGAGAGTTTGTGTAGGAAATAAACATTACTATATAAAATACCATATAAAGGGGTTTGTGTCACATAGAATTAAAATTAGCTATTATACTAATAAAAAAGATCATTCTTTCCGGAAAAAAACCGTTAGAGAATATAGCTTATAAAAAGCTGATTTTAAGCATCTAAGAAAGTATCTGAATTACAAAAAAGGGGAGGTTATTATATTTTTCCATAAGTCGGAACTCAGAATTTAGGCATAAGTATATGTATGGTAATCTTAAAAATGATCAAATAATTGGTTAAAATGAAAACATTAGCTCATTCTCTTCCCTTTTAATTCTTTAAATTTACGTTAATTCTTTAAATTATCTCCTACATTTTTTCCAATATATTTAACATTTTTGTCAGACCTTGAAACTTGCTCAAGAATCCCAAATGAAGAAGATTCTAAAGTGCCTTTTTAAATCATTTAGGTGTAAATCACTAAATTATGAATATTCTAATGGTCAGCCCAGTCTTTCCTTGACTCTGTAATGTAGTGTTTATTCTTTTTAAATTCTCTAATCCTCTTTAGGATTTATATTACACCAAGGCAAACACTACAGTTTATAAGGGACACAAATTTAATGTCCTCACAAACATTAGGAAAATTAAGGAAACTTCAGTCAAGGAAAAAACCTCAATAAACAAAAGGACTTTAAAGCTTAAATTACCCTTTTCACCATGACAGTAAAAGTTGCTTTTGGAATGGCTGTGGCCTCTAGGTTCTCAGTATTTGTAGAAATCATATTGATTTTTAATCTTTCCTAATTTGAGTTTTCGTGTATTCACTCACCCATGCTTAGATGTATGCATCCCTTCGTTAATACCAAAAATAAAACCAACCAATTTCTGTCTTCCAAATGCGGCTACAGGGGAGAAAGCAGTAAATAAGACAGAGGTCACTACTTTCATGTCATCTATACTTTAGTCCTTACTGTCATTTTATGGTGAAGTTAGGCAAATTTCTCCTTTTTTCAGAGACCATCTCACGATCCTTCCAATTGTCATTCTTACACTTTT
The DNA here is from genome assembly GCF_023699985.2 of Odocoileus virginianus. Lineage (NCBI taxonomy): Eukaryota > Metazoa > Chordata > Mammalia > Artiodactyla > Cervidae > Odocoileus > Odocoileus virginianus. The sequence continues at coordinate 7,243,710 of NC_069703.1, read as the reverse complement.
TGTTAATAAACTCTCTGCTTATGAATTTTTTACTAAGCCTTTTATCCCTAGTTTTCTTCATTAAAACTATTCTACTTGCAATCTTGAGGAGGAGGAGGTGTCTCGTAACAAACTTGCAAATCATAAATTGTAAGGAAAAGTTTGACTTCAATGTATGAGGAACTTTTCATAATCAATAAATAAATGATAACATAACAAAAAATTAGCAAAAAAAATTTTAACAAGTAATTTGTAAGAGAGAATATGGAAAAGAACAAAAGTGTAAGGTAAACAGCATCATTAAAAGTAAAAGATACTCAAATTAGAGAAGGATAAGCTTTTTTACCCGTATCTCACAGAGAAAGAAAAATTAAAAGTTGATTACATCAACATAGGTCATATTACCTGGAGAAAAGTATTCTCATACTAAGTTGGCAGTACGATTTCAGGTGTTAATTTGAAAATACTTATCAAAATTAAAAACATATGTAACCTCTGACCCAAAAGTTCCACTTAGAAATTTATCAAAATAATGAATGGAAAAATGCATAAATGTATGCAAAGATAACCAAGGCAACAATGTTAGCTGAAAATTTAGGGGGAAAAATTAATAAGGAACTGGGTGAATAAGTTATACATATACAAAATTAAAACATCATTAAAGGCTGACTGTCTATATATCTTCAAGGGAAAGATATCCATAACACTGATAATTGGAAAAGGCAGTTTATGGGAAACTATGTATAATTTGACACCATTAAAAAATATGCGTGTGTCTATCTAGAAGATGCAACCTAAACTTTAGTCATTGTTTCTAGCGATGGAATTATGGCACTTTTGATTTTACATTTTATACATGTCCATTTTCACTATTGTTTGCAATGAGTATTTATTGTTTCTAAACAAAAAAATAATAATATTATCCCCCTTAAAAATGTAAAAGTCCTTCTACTCTCAAAAATGCAAAAATTTAAATATAACTGTGTAAGCATGTGTGCTCAGTCATGTCTGACTCTTTTGAGACCCCATGGACTGTAACCCACTGGGATCTTCTGTCCATGGGATTCTCCAGGCAAGAACACTGGAGTGGGTTGCCATTTCCTCCTCCAGATCTTCCCGACCCAGGGATCAAACTCATGTCTCCTATATTGGCAAGTGGATTCTTCACCACTGTGCCACCTGGGAAAGCAGAATATAACTGTCTGGTTCCATTTTCAGGATGCCAAGGTCAACTGATTAAATTCCAAAAAGTGAAGCTCTTTGCCTTTTTTGGTGAGTCTGAAGTATTCCCATTGTCAAAACCTTTGAAAACTTTCATATTTCTAGGACTAAATGTCATACCTGGAAAAGAAAGAAAATCAACACATCTTCACATACTTTTCTGTAACACAGGGAGAAGTCTCCTTGAGAATTCAAAGTAGTGTTTCTTCAGACAATACAGCAAGAAAGTTCATTTTAGAATCGCATTAGCTTTGCATATGGTTCATCATTAGTCATAGTTATAGATGGAGGCCTGGGATTTTTTTAATTTAGATACTCAGCAGGGCTAAAGATACCACTGAATAACTTACAGTCATTTGGGAATGTTGTATATATTGAATTTAAGAAACTTCAACCTACTAGATACTGTCATTCAGAAATTCTTGAATGCTTCAGTGTTCATCAACCAGCTGTTCAGATTACCACAGAGCAGACCCCGGCACCATTAGTTCCAGGAATTCACACCAGAAATTACTGAGAAGGCCGCGTGACCACTCACAGGACCCCTCTCTCCCCCTTATGACACCAAATGGAAGCACATCAGCAAGCACCAGTGACACTATCTTAATGTCTCTCTCATCTTTCTTCATTCACAGCCACAGCTATAATCTTAGCTCAAACCAGAATGTCTCACCTGGCTTTCTGGCCTCATGGCCCTAGCATTAGGTCCTTCTAGTCTGTTCTCCTGATTGTTATTTCTAAAAGGCTGACTGGATTACATGACTTTCTTACTCAAAACTCCTCTGTGAATTCCCATTACTCTCCTAAAATCCAAATCCTTGAAATCAAGGCCTCTGAGCATGTGGACTCTCTTCACCTCCCCAGCCTTACAACTTGTTAGACCTTCCACACACACACTTAACTCCAGACATTATTACATGATTGCTCTTCTTAGGATGCACTAGGCTTTTTCTGGCTTGCCCATGCACCCACGCCTTTTCACATACTCTTCCTTCTGCCTGGAAGCCTTCTCTTCCTTCTCTGCCCATCTCACTCAGCTTACTTACTCATCCTCCAAGCTCAGGTGCCACTTTCTCCAGAAAGCTTTCTTTGAACTGCTTCTCCACCAAGATTCAGGCTAAGTGTACGCATTCTAGAGGAATCCTACAGCCCATTATTCAGGATGAAGCTATCCCATCCTTATCATATGATATTCTAATAATATGTTCACTCTTCTGTTTCTCTTCTAAGCCTGAGACAGGAATACACCTGGCATGGTTCTTTAAACATACTAAACTCTCAAGAAGTTCTTGCAGACTGACAAAATGAATGAGTGAATGATTGAGAAATGCATTACCCTGCATCCAGGAAACCGATACATAGCCAAGCATCAATATTTTCACTGATAATGTAAAAATGAAAATCACTACTGACTTTCACCACCCATTAAATAAACCAACCTCCCGTGTACTCTGGTTGACCAAAGTCATTTTTAAAAGTGAAATGAGAAGCAAATATATTCCTAGTGAGACTTGCTGGTAGTTTGACACTAAAACACTGTCAGCATCCAGGTTAAACTTCAATTACATTAAGTGGTTTTGTTATCTACCCTGATGTACAGCTCTAGGACCACATGTATTAATGATAATGGTGCTTCTAGGGACAGTCAAATAAAAATATGTCCTCAACGTATGTTACTAGGCTGGAGGGAATCTCTTTTCCTTACAAAATGTCTGGATTTGTGTACAATCTGAATAGTAACAGCAGCTTTCTGGTGTGATGAAGTTAGTCAACATACCATGTAGCTGTGGATTTGAAGAGAATGATATCCACAGGCAGACGGACAGATAAGTCTAGCCAAAAAAATAAGAGTAGAGGAAATTCTTAACAGCAAAGATCATTCAAGAGGCAGAGGAAGATAAAAGATGCTGTAAGGGGCAGCTGCAGGATGGCAGTGATGGCTCTGCACTAGGAGTTTGTCTGTCTTGGCTCCAATCAGCAAAGTGAACACATCTCCTGCCAACTGCCAGCATCCAGCGTGTGTCTGTGTGTGTGTGTGAATGTGTGAAGATGAAGATAATTCTTTTAATAGCCATTTAAACATTGTAAAGTGAAGTCACTCAGTCGTGTCTGACTGTTTGTAACCCCATGGCCTGTAGCCTCTTCCAGACAAGAGTACTGGAGTGGGTTGCCATTTCCTTCTCCAGGGGATCTTCCCAACCCAGGGATCAAACCCAGGTCTCCCACATTGCAGGCAGACGCTTTATCATCTGAGCCACCAGGAAGCCCCTAAACATTTTAAGGTACAATATAAGAAAATATTAGCATCAAACTATTGTTGTCAAAGAAGTATGATTGGAAAAGATTGCTGATCGCCCGCAGATTTTTCAATTTACACCTTCACCTTGCTGTTGATCAGTTGCTAAGTCAGGTCTGACTCTTTGCAACCCCATGGACTGCAGCTCACCAGGCTTCCCTGTCCTTCACTCTCTCCCTAGAAACATGCTAAAGGATTTCATGCAGAAAAACAGCAACAATAAATTTTTACCTCTCTCTCTCTCTCACTAGCATCTAGCTATTTCAACTCCCTTCTCTCTCTTTACTTCAGAACTAAGTTCCTCAAGTGACTATTATGAAGTCATTTCTTTCTCTTTGGATCTCAACATTCTAGCAGCCACCAGAGGATGCCTTTCAATGCTCCTCTTTACTCTGATTATGCCATGTGTTTATGGCCTCCCACTTCTCGACATGCTTTCCTTTGATTTCCATTTTCTCCTTGTTTTCCTCCTACATCACTGCCTTTTCCTTCTCAGTCTCCTTCTAGAGTTCACTTCTGTCTGTCCCTTAAGATCAGTCCCCTACTCCAACCGCATACACACACACAGAGCCACCTGTGGAAAAAGACTTCTGTTCTCACCTTCCCTACTGTTCTTGGGCAGATTATCTGAAGTCTGTTTTGTTTTTTTGTTTTTTTTTTTTAACTAAGGGGAGATTTACACCTCCTATAACGTGTGCATGTGGATTAATAATAATAATAACGAGAGAAGTATAAACACTGAAACTTTCTAAGAAGGTTTCAGCAAAAGTATTGATGGAGACGAGAAGGTGTAAAGGTGTTAAATTCCTATCTTCCATACAAAGAAATCAGTAAATAACATTTCAAACTGAAAAATGAGGAGTCTGTAGTATCAGTTAAGTTATTTTAAATATGGAGGTAAACACCAGGGGGAAAATGTCAGCCAGAAGAGTTGAAAATGTTTCTCTGCAGAGTGAGAACTGCAGGAAGTCAGAAGTGTTTTGGGCAAAGGACTGCTGTTTTTCACAATACCTCCTATGATACCATTTGGCTCTTTAAACTTCGTGCACATTCATATAAAAGGTGATAGGGATAACATTCCAAACCACTAGTTTCCGTATATATAAAATCAGTATTTTGATATAAAATTTGCCTAAATGAAAAAAGATAACTGGAACAATTCCAAAGCAGACCTCCAAGAATGGAGCAATAAAAAAGAAAAAAAAAAAATGCTCGAATGGCTGTTGAAGGAGGAGACGAAACGATAACTGCCATCTGGAAAAAATAAAGAACCACACACCTCTTTTCTATTAAACACAAAACTGTACTATAGTAACCAGTTCCTAAGTCTTCCTAACGCCTCTCAGCAGCTCTTGGGCTTGCCAACAGCTCTTCCAGGTAAAATCCCATCCATCAATTTTTGTTTCTGACATTGTCTATTCTAAGTCTGTTAGATTCTTTTTTTAGTTTTTTCTTTTAATCAAAGTATAGTTGATTTACAATGTTGTGCCAGTTTCTGCTGAACAGAAAAGCAACTCAATTATACACATTTGGTAAGTCTATTAGGTTCTTAATTTAGACAGTGAAGTAATATCACAGCCTTGTCTCAGGTCACTTATTCTGACGGATACCACATCCAGAATAAATCTCTGAACTCTACACACTTTAAGAAATTCCAAACATAAATATTTTTAATAATGTAACAAGGGGCTCATATTTATATGACATACATCTTTTGTGTAAAATATATTATAAAAGAAGTAAGCACAGAACTTTAAATAGACTCATATCTATTCCATGTTGTAGGACATATATTGTGAAGCCCCAGTGCGGAATCTTGTAAAAGCCTTTGGGGCTTTACAAGTGTTATTGGATTCTAGTCCCAATAATCAGTCTAATGTATCTTGTTTACAGACATCCCTGATTAAAAACATAGAAGAACAAGACAGGAGGTGAGGGCAAGGAAGGAGCATTCATTAGCAATCTCAAACTAAAAGGTAGTCATAATCCATAAACTATTGACTCAATAGACAGAAATTTCCCTTTGTTTTAAATCAATTAACAATTATACATGAGCCATTAAAAAGCCATCATGCTTATAAGCCATTACAGTATATACCTATCGTGTATCGATTAGCATGCGGTCAGTTATTAATTAATGACATCATCACTCTCAAACCTCTTAAAGGTTTTAGTGCCTTAAAGAAACACACCACCCACCAGAGCCAAGTACTTGACACCTGACATGCTCTATAGCCTCAAGCGGAAAGTATATACTCTCACAGACCCTCTGTTAGTCATTCTAATGCATCAGTCAAGTCCATACTGTATGGCGTGTCTTCCAAAATATCCCATCTCATTTTATAAGTAAGTCATATAAATCGCCAATGACACAATAGTTTTAACATTATTCATATGTGTGGCAGCAGCAAATTAACTTCTCAGAGCATATCCAACATGAAAAATGCTGTCATTTGCAATGTATGTACAATGACTGCCATCTAAAGCTAAAACACCTCTTTTATCCTGCACATCCTCTGACACTATTCCTAAAGTATCTAACAAAGTGGGACCTAAAACTATGAAAACACAAATGCTACAAGATCTATAATAGCAAATATGTTTTCTTTAATGCAATATAAACCAGAATAGTATTTTTAAATGTATTTTTTATTTTTATTATCATTTTTAAAAGATTGTCTCCTTAGCAGGCAAGGCTGTTTTTAAAACTTTGAGAATAAAATTTTTAGTTTCAACTTGCATCATAGACCCAAGAGAACTAGCATTAAGATCCTAAATCATACTGTGAAACTGAATCACAGAAGTTTACTTAAATACCACAGTCTGCTAAAGGATAACACACTGACACAATGATAAAAGTCATATTAAGTATACAATAGGGTTATAAAGTAAAAGCTACCCCAGGGAATCTGAAATCTTTTAAAGAATGTTAACATCATCTTTCTTTCGAAATCAAATTAACCCTCTGAGTATGATAGATACACTACAAAATAACTAATTATTACTCACCCCATCTCACATTACTCCTAATCACAGAGAAGCTAGTTATTTGGTGTTTTCCACAAAATTGTTTAAATAATACAGAAATTTAACTAGTGTCTTCTTCCTGCAATTGTATATCATGGTTTTAAAAAAAAAGTTTCCCAATCTAGTTTCATTAAATAAGCACAAGCTTAAGACCAAATCACCTGAATTAAAATTCTACATTTTTCCCACTCCCTTCTCCCCTGGGATCATAGCAGATTATTCACTGTCCTCATTCAGAGTCACTGCAAAGAGAAGGCTGGACAAGTTTGAAGTAATGTGCAAACACTTTAAGTATGCAATATTATCTACTTGTTTTACATTGTTACGGGCTCACTGCTCAGCCTGGAAGATGGAATAGAAAGCATCCTTGTAAGATGATATTATTATTATTTTCATCATCATAATTTCCATTATTTTGCCACAAAAGGGTTCTCTTTCATTAGGTTAGAGACCATCCTGAAATAATGATTACAACATGAGAAGACAGGGCAAGAAGCAGGTTAAATAAGGCCCCATTGTCTGCGGCTCACAATAGAAATCAGGTGTATTTGCCTTTATGGAAGATTTTGGTTCACGGAACAGTTTTTTGTGTAATTTTTTTTTTTTCACCACGACCAAGATATGCTTATTTCTTCCATAAAGGAAGACATCTTTTTTTAATAAAATTGGCAGTGAGGTTATGTGTAAGGCAAATTGTGACTGAGCCAATAATCTGTCATTCTTACCATCCAGAATGTTCACATGAGGATATAAACAGAAAAAGAAGCCACTTCGTATGTAAAGAAAAAGGAAGAAGACGCTTCCTCAAGATCTCAAAAGCTTAGATTCACACTCGCCTGAGGGAAGATTGAGGTGAGCAACAGAAAAGTTACGGAGGGACAGAGGACAGACTCCGCAAACAATTTCACAGAAGAGACCTTACTCTAAAGTCTCAGCAAGCCTGGTAACACTGCTCTCATTTTACATATGATGGAAAAATCACACTATGTGGTCCTGAAGCAGGTTAAAAACAGGCTTTTCTTCAGAAAGAATTGTGCAACTTCTAAGCTCAGGGCCATGAGGAGATGGGGCTCCGAATGAGGTCATGGCAAATTCTCTCCTCGGTGTCCTTCCTCCCGTCCCTGATTCAAGGTGAAATCCACGGCACTTGAAAGACCCCATTCAGTGCTTTGGGTACATCTCATGACTTAGATAATTATAAAGAAGTTGAAGAATTTAAAAAGAATACATCTGCTGACTAGAAAAATGGAAAATCACATATATATGTATATATTTATTAGCTATTTAGAGCAGATCATTTTTACTGGCAATTATTTTAGATGTCACAGCCGGGCAGTCAGCATTTATAGGTTCAGGAACCTACCACTAAAAATCTTAGTTTACCTTAAAAAATTATGCAGCTAGATCTGAGTTTACCTAGAAAGAACTATACAGACTCTCTTCCTGTTCTGAGGTCATAGGATAAAGGGAGCTCAAAGAAACAAAATGTATTAAGCATCCATCTTCAGGTGATACAGTAAGTGATTTGCGCATTGGTCTCTCCCAATAGTTTCCCTGTTTTAGCGAAGAAGATTCCGAGGCCCAGGCAAAACCAGAGCTCATTAAGTGCTGAAGGCTGGTTCTTGCTGACACTGAAATGACTTTTTCTCCACTTCACTGTCCTTCCTTAATTGCATATGGTTGGGGATAAGCCTGTACAGCACAGAGCCTAAGGAAGAAATAACAGCATAAGGGCTCCTATATTTACTGTTGTTGTTGCTGTTAATACTGATTTAAAACATGGGTCCAAATTCAGACAGATGATTGTGAACCCTGGTCTGCTGCATATCATCTGACATAGGACTTCTTGGCATATAGTAAGTGTTTACTATTTTTTGAGGCTTCTTGACAAATTCATAAAACAACAACCAGCTCAGCAGATATGGGTCACCTGTATTTCAACAGTTTCTCTCAATAGTAAAGAACCTTATTTTTCCACTATGACTTTGATATAGTTTTTTCAAAAATCAGTCAAAATGAAATGGAAAGCCATTATTTATGCCTCTTCAAAAACCCCAAACCTGTAATTTAAAAAACAACAAAAATGGCAAAATTAAACTTGATAGAAGCATGAATTTTCATGTACACAAACACACCATATAGCCATGTGCGCTTTAAGGGAAATGTTCCCTGTCTTATGAAAGTGAGGCAACTTGTTATGATTTGTGCACACTTCCATGAAATACCAAAGAGGGAAAAAAACCCTCCTGTCACTTGTCAGCTAGTTCAGTCACTGCTGCTGTAGAGGTACCATAACATATGCACGTCCCCTTCTGAAAATGTATCAAAAGGGGCTTTGGTAAACTCCTGTACAAGCATATCATATGTGTTAAAGCCAAAATGACTTAAATTCTCTGCCCTGATGGATCTGCACATCAGATGCATAACTGATTAGTGACAACTGACACAGAAACAGAGAAAATGTTCACTGTTAGGACGAACACAACGATTCCCGCAAGAGTGCCATCAGGATGGCATGCTATACTTTCTGTACATACAGAAACTATGTTCCTCTGCTAAGAGAAAATTCTAGTCAGAGAACTTTGCTTTTTAAGTACTTAATCCTCAAACTGACTTGGAAATATTGATTTTTAAATTCTTATCAGTTTAATATCAATTTCATTGATAATACCTTAAAAATATCAAAAATGTTCTACTCTTCATTTAAAAATAATTAATTCACAAATTTCCCAAAGGTTTACTCTGTGGAGTGTGTTCTTCTCTAAAGCATGTGATGGGGCAAAAATGCTAGTAGCATAAAGAGGCTAAAATGTACATCAATCTGATTATATATATTACTCAAATAATGAAACATTCTGAAAGGTATCAAAGGACAGGTACAGTTGTGCAAGGATGAGTGACTGAGAACAAAATAGAATTCATGCGTCAGAGAAAAAGATAATATTCTTTCTATACGTGAAAGACAAATCCACCAAGCACTGAATTCTTCAATTTAATTTTTATTTGTCCTTCAGGAAAGTTACCACGAATACTTCACTACTGTATGGAAAACTATGTTATATCATTAAGAATAATTTAACTCAAGCATGAGACAGACTTAAACAACTTTCTTCTTTCAGAAAAGGTAAAACTATGCTAAATGAATAATTTCCACAAGTTCTTATATTGGCAGAACTGCCTGTGCCCTTGACCATAAATTTTATTTGATTTTTTACGATATTTTTCTACGTTTGAGGAAGTTTTTCTCTCCCTAAATGTAGGTGATTTATTTTGAGATGCTTTCTTCAGTATATTTTAAGGAAAGTCAGTCGTGTCTAAGCTTTCTGACAAAACACAACACTGGATGATGCCTGCCCTCCCCACCCCCACCCCCGGCCACACACACACATTTCTTATTCTGAAGTCTGTTCTGTTCTATTTCTCTTCCCCTAAAGTCTTACCTCTCAACCCCTACCTACCCAGATCCCAAAACTCTGCTGGTTTCAACCTCCTGGGAAGGAAAGCCTGCCCCTGCTATTTTCTCTGCTCCTTCAAAATACACTAAAGAGGTGGGTGAAAGAACATCTTAAATCAGTCCGCCTAACACAAGTGCCTTCTTGGCGCCATCCTAAATGCTTCCACAACTGCCAGCCTCCAAAAGACACGAAATACTGTTGGGAGGGCGCGAGGTCATTGCTGCCGCGTCTTCTGTGAGCAGTGAGGAGCCAACAGCAGAGAAGGCGAAGGTACGAACTTCTTTGAACTACCAGACTCAGTGGTAGGCCAGGATCCCCTCCTAGTTCCACAAGTACTCAATATGATTTGTTTGTTCCTTTCCCCCTTTTCCCCTCCTCCCGCTTCAGGTGGTACTTGAACCAAGAAACACAGTTGCTGCGGATGCCCCATCTCTGTGAGGTGGCGGCGCGCGTGTCCCGCGCTTCCCGCCCGCCGCCTGGTGCGCCTCCACGCTGGGCGAGCGCCGCTCCCGCGCGCTTCCGGCCGCCATGCCAACACCACATTCTGACTTGTGTGCGGAAGCCAGCCCCTCCAGAAGGCTCTGTATTTCAAGTTTTCCATACCAGAAGAACTGCACGTAGATGAAGATGCATTTCATCAACCCTGCAAGAAACAAACACCAAAACAAAACCCCGGAGCAACTGCATCACTTCCCTCAAGTGAGAACCGAAAAAAGCCAAAATTCTGGGCCTTCCTCGGGTTCATTCCTCGGGTTTTTCTTTTACCAGAAATGGCTTTTGCGTTTTTCTTTTTACAAAAGGAAGAATAAAGTCACGTAGAATTTATATAAATGTTTGGTTTTTCCTGTTTTTACTTTCTTAAGGCTACTTTTTATTGCTCTAGCCATTGGCACTAATGTCCTTGGTATTTTTCTCCTAACTCTCTTGCGTGATGTGTTTTTAGCATGTTTTCATACCCTCTTCTCAGTACTGTAACACATAATGAAGGTTTCCAATCTCTGCCTGCATTATTTGCCAGAGATGGTTTACAGAAAACATGGCCAACCTATGTGGAATGTAACATCTGAGGAATATTTCTTAGGAGAAAGTAGCTCACAGGAGAGACTGTTTTTAAAAACAAAAGCCCACATGCCTGTTAACTGTTTACCAGAATGTTACCTCATAATATAAGCTGGCTACCTTTTGCACCAGTTCCTGATGTTAGTCGGGGTGATAAAGAAACTGCGAAATATACAGGAACAATATTACAAGTCAACCTGTTGATATTTTGAACAAGAAAGCTCTTTATACCACACTAAGTTAAACACTATGATATAACATTTGGGCAATATTCTAATACACTAGGAAGGCCCCTAAGGCTTAAATTCTGATCCACTTACTTCTGATCATTTTTATGATCCAAAGTAGTTCTCTCTCTAATATAAAACATATTTCCAACCACCTCCTAGTTACGAAAGCCATTAAATTCTTGAAGATTGAAGGTGGAAAAATAAATTGTGTGTATTTTAGACCCCGAATGATCTTCCTATAGCAATTTTAGAACAAACTATGAAGAATTCTGCAATTTTAATCTCCTCAGTAGCTTCCCATTACTAAACAAGCACAGCGCCACGGTACAAATGTAGATGTTACATGTCATCTTGATCTGCTGTTTTTTCTTTCATTAAAGCTTTAATGCAGCAATTATGGCTACGTTGCCCTATAAAAAAAGGAAAAGGCAGTTTACTTTAAAAAGTGAAATTGCATAGCCTACTATTTAATTATACACAAATGTAAATGGCCTATTTTTCCATAACTGGTTATTACAGCACTGTTTTACTTTCTGAGTTTTCACAATCTCTAAAACCTACAAAGCTTCCTGCTATATAATTGTTTTGTTACATTATTGTTTTCATCTTATTTTTTCTTTTAATGTGAGTGCAGCGGGATAAATCTTGGTTTTAAGCCAGCCACTACTTCATCTACTTAAGCTTTTATAGATGAAGATTGCTGTAATTATCAGAATACCCGCTTATTTCTGAAGTATTATCCTGGCAACCTGCTGGCATTTACAACCAATTAACAAGCTTTGCCATTAGTTGCATAAGGGGTATCGCAGAGTAAACCCATTGTGTGCTAATTTTCTATTTTAGATAATCAGTTTGGCCATCCAGAATGGAAAGAAGAAGAAAAGAAAAGGTTTGACACTCAGTGGTAGACATGTAAAAATTACTGCGTGCCCCCTAGAGACAAAGGTATCCTGCAACTCAGTGATTGCTTTGTTGCCGTCACTATTGGTTCTTAAGTATTTCCCTTTGTCTCTTTTGGAAGAAAAAAAAAAAGTGGGGATTCAGGAAAGTAATCATGTCCTGTCTCACACACTCTCGGTCTTTTAAAACTGACTAGCTTCTCTTGCTATCCTGCCCATAATTTGACCAAATTGTACGTGTTAAATACCAAATAAAAAAAAAAAGACATTGAGCATGAGTTCTTTGGGGTTTTTCGTTCTTTAAAAAAAAAAAATGCCTTTCAACCTTTTTTCCCCTCCCCACCTCCCCCACTTGCTATTAGAATAAATTAATGCATGGGCTTCCACCAACTGGGCTGCCTTAAAATTAGCTTGCATGCTGGGTTTAGTTAAAGTGGTGTGCGGTTGTCTATTGCTCTGTTTAAACAGTCGCTGATATTAATATGTCCCGAAGTTTGGTCTAAATTAAGGCAAAAAGCTACAATTCTGTTTTGCTCTTAAAGCTTAAGACTCACCCCGGATAGTAAATGTCATCACCAGCCCGAGAATGTCAGCCTCGGGCCACAGGAGACCTCCCAGGCTTGTGTTCAGAAAGACTCTCTCCCCTTGAGTCTTCGGCAATACCAATAATTACTTCATCCCAGTTCTCTCTGCTTCTATCTGTAGAGTTCTCCTTGTCTCAAAGCTGCCTCCCCGCTCTCACTCCCAGATGATCCCTAATCAAATGTAACTGTTCTCTGTGAGGGAAGGCACAGGCTGGCATTTTAAAAGTGCCAGTATTGACCAGTACCTATCCTTGGCATTTGTAAACCTCTTTGGCCATACAGCTTGTGAAACTCCCATGCCACGCTGCACTTTAAAATCATCGTCTTCAGCACTTCCAACGTGGGTTAGTAGGTCTCTATTTGCAGCAAAACAGTCTTTAGATCAGATCAGCATCCTCCTTGCTCTGTAAATTCTCAACAGACAGTAGAGTTGTAAAGCACCCATTTCTAAGGACCTGCTTTACCCTGGATTAATTAACTGCCTTACACACACACAGATTCACAAGGAGACACCCACTGTCCTAAGCGTCAAGTTAAAACCCCTAATAACTTCCTTCTGTCCCATCATTTGCTCACAGATGCAGGTAATGAATGTGTCTACAGGCTGAGCCACATCATCAGGGCATGACACCACCGTAACAGACTTTTCTGTCTTTATAACCAAATTCACAACTCGTTATGGCATTTATATTTGAACAGATCTTTCCAGCAAATGAAGACATTATTATGCTTCTCACAAATACGGCTTATTGAAATCAGAAGGAGACATTCTTTTCAAGGTTTGTTATATTCTTATACTACTGTAAAATTCTTGTGAAAAAAATCCTAGCTAACTTTCCACTTTCACAGCACAAGGACCTAAATGCTCATGATTTGTGCAAAGAACTACTCAGTCTCACCAAAGAAAGAGGAAAAAAAAAAAAAAAAAGCTTGGAGAGGGAGAGAAGAGCCAAGAGAAAAAGATGGGAAGCTCTTTTATTATTCTTATCATGGACTATTCAAGGTACCTATGCTGGGCAGCCTAATAATGTAACTCCCATTGTTATTTTAATAGACTTTTATTGTAATAGTTATTAAATTATCTATTTTAACTGTATTGGTTTCCTAGTAAAGAAATTGCTGGTTTCAAAGTTTATTGAGTGGGATTTTAACCTTGCTTGACCTATTGGAGCTATAGTGAAGGAGAAGAGAAAGAAAACAACCTTAAACTGCCTTTGGGGAGATGGTGCAATAGGTTCAACAGGTGATATGAGGAGCCTTCCTGAAGTCTTGCTCCCATGACTAGGACGGCCACAGCTACACCATTTTTGCATCTGAAAGATATTTATTTTTTTCTTCTTTTATGTGCTCTATTTGCCTGCATCACAGAAGTTCTAGAGCTGTAAAAATGGGGTTTTCCCCAACAAATATTTAATCTCAGTGACTGCAAGCATCATCTCTGGGGAGCAAGTCTCTCTGCCTCACTCTGTGATCTTGGTTAAGTTACTTCTCTACTCAGTTTTCTCAGTTTTTCTCATCTGTAAAGTATGAGACTAATTGCCTCATAGGATTGTTGTAATAATTAAATATAATAAAGCATGTAAAATGCTTAGCACAATGCCAAGCACTCAGTAATACAAGTTGTAACTTATTGTTCTATCATTTTAATCGTGTATTAGTGGTTATGCTAACCACTGTGGGGCCATTAAGATCAGAGCAAGATCCAAGTAAAAGACACTGGAAGAATCCAGAGAGGAAAAATTTACAAATATTTCACCATTTCCCCCTAAGGGTAATACCTATGACTTTGATTTTGTTTGTTGTACAGGTAAGCCTTAGGCTAAAAAGATTCCTGCCAAAGATAGCTAATCTCAGATGCAACGTAACAGTAAGTACATGTGCGTGTGTGTGTGTGTGTGTGTGTGTGTGTGTGTGAAAGTCGCTTAGTCGTGTCCAACTCTGCGAAGCCATGGACTGTAGTCCATGGAATTCTCCAGGCCAGAATACTGGAGTAGGTAGCCTTTCGCTTCTCCAGGGGATCTTCCCAACCCAGGGATAAAAGCCAGGTCTCCCGCATTGCAGACTGATTCTTTACCAGCTGATTCACCAGGGTTGTAATCGTCTGTTAATTTTTTTTTAATTCACTTAAATAAATGAAATAAATAGCAGTATGTGGCTATTACCAGTCAATATTTGGTATTTTTAAAGTATACCACAAACTGAAATTGGCTAGAGATTATGTTACAATGAGATTTTATTTGCAAAATTAGACTTAATGTACCATTAGACTTAATGGAAAGTGTTTCCCACAAAGAGAAGAGGTTTAGCTTCTTTGCTTGTAAATTCCAGAACAGCAAAACTCTGTTTTGTCCATTGCTGCATCTTAGGACTCAGGCAGTGTTTTATACAATAATTATTTAGGGATGTATGAATGAATGGTTTCATTCTCTGTTGCTGAAATGGTTGATTCTATCAACCATTGGTCATTAATGAAAGATTAAGTCAGTAAGGGTTAATCATCTAATGCTGTATTAAATTAATGGAGTTATAATACAAAGAAGGTGAGATGGATGAATTTTGTCTCAAAATAATTTCCCACACAGTTTAGGGACTCTTCAAAGTCCATTTGGAAAGGTTGCTAAGTCCAAAAACAGTATTGAGCTTTGCTGATAACTGCAACAGCATTCTCAGCCTGCAGTTGTTTTACAAACAGAAAACTGACACTTTCCATTGTATAAGAATGCAGCAAGATTGAACACATGCTCATCAAAACCCAAAAGCCTATTAAAATCCCAAATTTTCTTCTTTCAAGGCATACTTTATGGTTTTGTGCAATTATTAGGTTAGCCCTTGTTGATCTAATAACCTATCATAAAAGTTAGAAAAGAAAAAGTCTCATCTGTGCTACAGTTTAAAGTTATTAGGCAAAGGAGAACTTAAAATTGAATATGAGTCAAATTCTAGAATAAGTTGACAGTTTTTAATTTTAGAATGGAACCAGAACATACCTTATAACTTGAAAACCTCTAAGACACATTTCCATTGCTGTCAAAAGGTGAAATTGATCCCACCTCTCTACAGGCTCATCAAAGTTTTCCAAATAGCAGCCTTCAGCTGTTGAGTGTTATGTTTCGATTATATTTCAGATGACTTTTCTAGTTTGTTTTTTAATTGGCAGGAGCTCAAGAAACATTTTTATATCACAAAGAGTTCCCTTTTACATTAATGAATATGAACAAACCTTCTATCAATTTGAAGTTTCTGTTTTTCTGCACAACATTAAATAATATTGGATCTAGCTATGAAAAACTTTCAGAATAAAGTACTATAGTTCAGATTAAAGGCTGTAAAATCCAGTCCTAAAAAATGTATCTTGCAAGATATCTGTGGCACTTAAAGGAAAGAAAATAAAGACAATTACAACACATTTATATTCCTAGCTCAATAATTAAGACTATATTTTTAATTGTCATTGTTTTTAAATGTTAACTTAGAACATATTTTCAAGGGAATATTAGTCCACATAAGAATGTAAGTCATCTGAATTCTTCTTGTATTAATATATACAATCTCAAGAAATTCTCATTCAGCTTAAATATCATCATTATAGATTTAGTCTATGGTACCAAAAAATTTCTGCCATTATAACCAAACTTGTCATTGTCCTCATAATTTATATCATTCTAAATTGTGGAATGTCAAATCCAATAAAATTTGAAAAAGGTATAGAAGCTACAAAAGCCTTTCTAAAATATCTACATATCTTTTTCTCTAGATATAATAATTTCAAAAACATGTATTTAATTTCCTTTTTGGGTCTTTTCATTTACGACCAAGAACTTTTCATGTTGCAAGCATACACATCCACCCCTCTTTATCACTTTTTAACAATTTTCCTCAAAAACACTTTAGAACGGTCACATATGTAAAACTATGTTTTCAAGATATTTGTGAAAGGAGCCTAAATCAGGACAAAAAAATAAATAAATAAAAGTGCATGCAGACTCCTAGTGCATTATTTTACCATGTCACTCCTTTTGAAAGGAAAACAAGTAAAGGTCAGGAAAATTAGCTGCTCAGCACAGCAATGTGGTTGCTTATAATGACATAAAAACCATCAACAGAGATGCATTCTGGGGTTGGAGAAGGGTAACTATGTGAAATGCTTGCTGAATGCATTGTCAGCATAGAATCAGAAAAGGGCCCCTCTTTCTGATTCTATGACATGTTAATAGCACCCTGGGCTGTCCAACTCACGGCGTCTCACTCCCATGCTAGAGAGAGGAGCTGGCAGCCTAGATGCCATACCCTAATCTGGAGGCAGGGCTACCACAGCTGTTCTAGACTATCTTCTCACTGACCCCAGCCAACAGCCCCAACCCCAGTCTTGACTACAAGACCCTCTTGTCTTCAACTTTACTGGAGGGCAGAGAGGAGAAGAAGGAATGACAAATAGCTCTCTGCATGCTAAGTCATTTTGGTCATGTCCAACTCTGTGTGATCCTATGGACCATAGCCCACCAGGCTGCTCTGTCCACCGCATTCTCTAGGCAAGAATACTGAAGTGGCTTGCATGCCTTTCTCTAGGGGACCTTCCCCACCCAGGGATCGAACGCATGTCTCTTACGTTTCCTGCATTGGCAGGCAAGTTCTTTACCACTCGTGCCACCTGGGCAACACCAGGGAGCCCTGAGACTTGGTTCAAATCCTACCGTCACTGCTTTCTAGCTGTGTGACCTTAAGAAAGTTACATAAGCTTTCTGGACTTCAATTCCATGCCCTCAAGTGCGGCTGGTGACAGCACCTCCCTGGTAAACTTGTTTTGAGAATGAAATTAATGTTGAGGCTCCATCTGAAGTGCTTGGCACAAGGCCCAGCACATAATTGGTTCTTTATAGGCATCAGCTATTATTATCATTATTGTAATATGAGCAATGTCTACCCCCTGACCATCAGCACCATCCCACCTCTCTTCCTAATGTTGACCCAAAACAGCAAGAGATGGCCAAAATAAGTTTGTGACTCTGGATGCAGAAAAGCATGTTGATGGCTCTAGAGAGTCAAGTAGAACCTTAACTATTGAGCCACTGCCAGTTTAGGAGCCCACTGTTCTTGTAAATGGGCTAATCATGATGCTGAAAGGAGACCCAGGAGCATCATGGATTATTAGTGCAGTAAAGTCCCAAGGGAGGCAGTCATATCTGGTTTGGAACTCCTTCTCTCTCCTTATCAGCTATGAAAATCTATCTTGGGCCAACTCAAGAATCTTTGTAAGCACAAGTTCCCTATCTTTAAAATGGATTAATAATATTAACTTGCTTGCAGAGTTATATGAAATTAGAAAGTTATAGACAGAGAAACAGGCTTCCCAGCTGGCACTAGAAACTGCCTGACAATGCAGGAGACATAACAGACATCGTTTCGATCTCTGAGCTGGGAAGGTCTCCTGGAGGAGGGCATGGCTACCCACTCCAGTATTCCTGCCTGGAGAATCCCATGGACGGAGGAGCCTGGAGGGCTGCAGTCCATAGGGTTGCAAAGAGTTGGACACGACTTAAGTGAATTAGCACACATGCATATGGCGATATAGAGACAGAGGTATGGTTTATTACCTGGCACACAGAAAGTACTCAATATGTAGTAGTATCATTATAAAGAACAGGAAAAAGGTAGATTGTGGACCCAGGGCAATTGTGGTAGACCTTGAATAATGGTTCCCCAAAGATGCACATGCTTTAGTCCCTGGAACCTGTGAAGATGTTGTTAGCATTGCATAGCAAAAGAGACTTTGCAGATGTAATTAGGATTAAAATGTTTTTAATGGGAAATTATCCTGGGTTATCTGAAATAGGAGTAAATCTGGCTCAGTGGTAAAGAATCTGCCTGCCAGTGCAGGAGACACGGGTTTGACACCTAGGTTGGGAAAATCCGCTGGAGGAGGAAATGGCAACCCACTGTGGTATTCTTGCCTGGGAAATCCCATGGACAGAGGAGCCTGGGGGGGCTGCAGTCCAGGGGGTCACCAAGAATGGAGGATACCTGAGTGGCTGAGCACTCACACACACATGCACCCGGGATTATCTAAACAAACCAGTCTAATCACATCAATCCTTAAAAGCAGAGAACTTGCTCCAGCTGGAGGCAGAAGAGTGATGAGGTGAAAGGGAAGTCAAAGCGATTCCAAGTTTGAGAAAGATTAGCCCCATTGTGGGCTCTGGAGAGTAAGGCTTCTAGTCTATGGCCATACCACCCTGAACACGCCCGATCTCATCTGATCTCGGAAGCTAAGCAGGGTCGGGCCTGGTTAGTACTTGGATGGGAGAGTAAGGCTTCTAGGAGCTGAGAGAGGGCAGTCCCCAGCTGAGAGCCAGCAAGACTATGGGAACTTGAGTCTTAAAACTGCAAACTGAAATTAGCCAACACCTAAATGAGCTTGGAAGCAGATCCTCCCCAGAGCCTCAGATGAGAATCAACTGGTGGACATCTTGATTCCAGCCTTGTGAAACTGGGAGCAGAGAACCCAGTCAGGTCAACCCAGACTTTCTACCTGTAGAACTGAGAAATCTGCGTCACTTTAAGTATAAGGTTTATTGTAATTTGTTATGACAGTAATAAAATTATAATATAGGAATTATTAATATAAATGGTTTTCACTACTAGACTGTGATATTCTCATTTGGAATAAAAGCTACTGGAAGACAGGGATGCTATCAAATAATAATAGCTAATATTTCTGATCATTTACATCACAGGGCATAATGCCAAGTGCTTTACATCTATTATCTCCTTTTATCTTCACAAACTCATTAGGTAGGTAATGTTACAATTGCTGTCTAACAAGTGAAGAGATAAAGAAAGTAAAAGAGATGAAGGTTAAAGACTCAGCAGTAATCACACAGCTTACATATAGTGGGACCAGGATTCAAATTCAAGCAGTTGATTCAGAGCACATGCTGCTCACTGTGATACTATGCTTCCCTGGGCACAGCGCAGGGGTTGGCATACCACCTACACTAGATCTCTTGCTGAATAGTTGAACAAATTACTAAATGAATACAAAGAAGTAGTTTACAGTTCTAAATAGTTAATAGGTCTTGCTTAACCAGACATTTTCATAATCTGAATTATTTCTAGAACCTGAAGATTGAGCTATCTAAGGCAATTATTATTAAATCATTTTACCAGTCTGTTAAGCTAGGCTATGCTGTGGTAACAAATAAACCCAGAATCTCAGTAGGGCAGCACTACCAAGGCTTATTTCTCATTTGTATAAAGCCAGTTATGAGTTAAGGCAACATCCCAGGGTAGCTGTCTTCCATGCAGTAACTTGGAGAATCTGCTTTGATTTTGTGGCTCTGTCTTCTCCATATGAGTTCCTGTAGTTGCTGAGGCAGATGACACCTGGAGATATTCTATCCCCTTCTTCCAGGCTTCAACCTGAAGATGATATCACCTGTATTCACACTTTTTGGCCAGAACTATTCTTGTGTCTCCTCCAACTGCAGGCCTAAAACTTGTAGTCTTTCATGTGCCAGAGAGGAGCAAAGACTCAGATACTGATGGACACTATTAACATCAATCAATGGAGAAGGAAATGGCAACCCACTCCTATATTCTTGCCTGGAAATTTCATGGACATTGGACCCTAATGGGCTACAGTTCACGGGGTTGCAGAGAGACAAACACAACTTAGCGACTAAACAACAAAATTTTGTTTTCTTTGGAATCCTGATGCTATAATTACAGTCACTAAAATCCATCTGCAATACAGGACACAGGTTCAGTCCCTCGGTGGGGAAGGTCCCCTGGAGAAGGAAATGACAACCCATTCCAGTATTCTTGCCTGGAAAGTCCCAGGGACAGAGAAGCCTAGTGGCCTCCATGGGGTCACAAAGAGTTGGACACAACTCAGCAACAACAACAATATCAATCAAAATCACTAAATCCCACTCCATACAAAAGAAATAGAATGAGTTATTAAAAATTATAGCTCTGACTTCCTATAGCAAGTGTCACAAGAACCCCAATTTCAGCCTCATCTATTTCACATCCTGCCTTCCAATCTGCAATTCAAATCCTTCACAACAAAAGAGAATTTCCCTGTTTTCAGGTGGCAAGGTTTTCTCAGACTGCACATGGCCAACAGCAGGGTATCAGTTTAGGTAGTCTCCCTGCACTCTGAAACTCTAAGGAGCTGAACCTGTAACTCTCAGATCACAGATGTCTCTATGCTGTCCCCAAACTGAAGGACGTTCACAAATCATGATCAACTGATGCTAATCAAATATTTATTTATCCTTGTTGTTGTTCAGTCTCTCATTCATGTCCGACTCTTCGCGATCCCATGGACTGCAGCTCTCCAGGCTTCCCTGTCCTTCCGCAACTCCTGGAGCTTGCTCAAACTCATGTCCATTGAGTCAGTGATGCCATCCAACCATCTCATTCTCTGTGGCCCTCTTCTCCTCCTGCCTTAAGTCTTTCCCAGCATCAGGGTCTTTTCTGATGAATTGGCTCTTTGCATCAGGTGGACAAAGTATTGGATCTTCAGCGTCAGTATCAGTCCTTCCAATGAATATTTGGGATTGATTACCTTTATGATTAACTGGTTTGATCTCCTTGCAATCCAAGGGACTCTCAAAAGTCTTGTCCAACACTACAGTTCAAAAGCTTAGGAGCCAAGAAATTTCAACTATCACAGAAGACAAACAGATTCAATTTTGTTTTTCTATTCAAATCTCATCCCCAATTATTAGCTCAAAATTATAGAAAGTTCCTCATCCTGCTCAAATAAGGATTTTACATGAGTCTCAATTATATCATATTTCTTCCCCTAGGATAATTAGTAAGAGCCTTCTTTTGAATTAATGTTGGTGTAAGAGAAACCAAGGAAGAGATTCCTAGAATATAGGAAGCTCTCTAAGTTAATGTACCTGTCCACATAGTCTTGCTATCAGTATTCAGAATGTGTTAACATCACAAATATGGTGGGGGGCGGGGAATGCAGCTTAAACCATAGAGATATTCATATTCATCTTGGAGAGATTGACCATCTCTCTTATTTTCATGGAAATGTGCAAAATAATATCATCTCACATTTTGGGAAATGGCAAATAAATTTTGCCTCCTGTCTTGAGAATGTTCTATGGATTGCCAGGCATCTCATCCTCAAAGTACTATTTTCAGTAGGCATTCTCTGTGGCCCTAAAGCCACAGTTGAACAAGCAGCCCTGACACTATACCAACCAGCCCTGCTCAAGGTGATTTGCCTACAAAGCACTTGTTTTCAGTCTTCATGAAATGAGGAACTCGTGTCACACTATAAATCAATGGCCAGCTCCCTTCATCAGTACAGTCTTGCTATTTAAAAAATAGCAAGTGTCTTTGGTGATGAAGATGATTTATATTCTAAAGCAAGCTTCTTGTCATGAGCAGACAACAGTTGAGAGACCAGAACAGTCACACATAGTCTATAGTCTATAGTTCTTGTTGTTCAGTCACTAAATTGTGTCTGACTCTTTGCAACCCAATGGACTGCAGGCCAGACTTCCCTGTCCTCCAGTGAAGAGCCATACTTGCAAAACTTTGGCTTAAAGATACTGAGATGGGGGTTATCAGTTCCTATAATGTAAAGTCCTCTCTCTCCCTCTCGTATGTCACTATGCAGTCAGAACCTTGAGGATAGAGACCCTGAGGATGGTGTTCACTCTTGTCCTAATTGCTGTTTCCTATATTACAATGTAGAAATACAGCTATAACTCTTTCTGGGTATTCTGATAAGGGCCATGTACTCATTGGCTGAAATGTTTCTTCCTGGCACTCAGTCCAATTTTCAGGTTCATTCAATTTTATCGATACTTTATAAATGAACATGCTCTACATGGTCATTAATGGAATAAAACAAGCTTCTAGTGTAAAATACAAAATACTGTTTCTACTTTCAGTGGAATCAATTAAAATCAGAATATCAATTAAATATAGTAAAATTTCAATTTTCCCAGGTTTATAGAGGTAACAGGTCAACTCTAATCCAAATCACCAGTCAGCATCACACAATATGATGTATGTTTCAAGTTTATGTTCAATTTTTATATACTTAGCACTAGACTACTCATGGTTGAGACAAGTCAATCTTAAAGACAGGGTTCAAATTTACTATGCAATACTAGAGCATCAAAGCCACACACACACAAAGTGCATGTAGAGGAATAAATTCTAAAGTTTCTTATTTCATCCTTTTTTCATTATGAAATTGCAAACTTATTAAAAGTTAAAGGGCAAAGGACAAGGCTTATGAATATAAGTAATTTGGACATAGTAGGATTCAATGAATTAAGTTGAATTTAATCAAACATAATAATTGGTTGCCTATCGTGTGCTTAAAAATGTCAAACTTAGCTTATTTTTTAGTCCAACCAATAGATATTTGCTGAATTAAAACTATATTCCAAATACTGGGCCACATGCAAAAAGAACTAGGACAAGGTTCTTACAAAGTGTTTCTGTTTTTGTCTATGAGAATGACAATCTAAAGGAGCTTAAACAATATCATGCATGCATCACTTCAGTCCTGTTAGACTCTTTGTGACCCCCATGTAGCCCACCAGGCTCCTCTGTCCATGGAATACTCCAGGAAAGAATACTGGAGTGGTTTGCCATGCCCTCCTCCGGGGATTCCTGACCCAGGGATTGAATCCACATCTCTTACATCTCCTGCATTGGGAGGCAGATTCTTCATCACTAGTGCCCCCCAGGAAGCCCAAACAATATCATATGTTAGTGCTAAAGGAAGAGTCATAATAATCATAGTGGCCAACCTGTCAGTGGTTGCTTAAAACCAAGTAATGTCCAAGTGCTTTCCCTGTGTCACCTTGCTACTCCTCAGAAGCACAGGTGCACTCTTTCAATCTGAATTCTTGGATGTTAGCAACAGAAACCCACTCTAACTACTTTAGGCAAAAAAGCATCTATTGGAAGATTTTTGTGGAGCTCAAAATGAACAAGAAACTGAAAGATCAGCTATGGGTGTGGGCAAAAATCCAAGGATGCTCCAGAGGACCAAGAAAAAGGAAACATAAAGCACAGTACCCAGCTTATGTATAGAAAAAGATGTCACCATCATTACAGCTTCCTTGTCTGCCTGTGCTGCTACTGAGGAATCCTCTAATCACACCCCAAACCTTGTCATCTCCTCAAAGCTAGATGTCCCTGAAGAGGGCATCTAATTGGCCAGTGTTGATACTCAATAGCCCCCTGGTAGAACTAGAGAAGAGAAAAGAAAGTATCCAGTCCCTTGGATGAAAATCCAATATCACCCCAGGACTACTTACAGTAGTGGAGATGCAGTTCTCTAGAAAAGCAGGAGGAAAATGCTTGAAAACATAGTGGAGATTCTGATCAGCCAAAAATTGACAAGATATGTACATAAGAAAAGGTCTAGATTTATTTTAAGGAAATAATAAAAATATAAAAATGGTTTGAAGTACATTAAGATTGAGGATTTTTCAAACTAGAATTTCATTCAGTGTACAAAAATTTGAATTTAACTTCTGCTTAAGGATACACCTAAATTATTTTTCCCTACAGCCTGAACAACCCAAACTTTTAAAAACTGTCTACTGACCTAGAAAGAATAAAGCTAGCTAGGAATCCTTGAATGAAACGTATTCATTCATTTAATGAAAATTCATCCAAAGTCACATAGGTAGACAGCTCTCGTGCACAAAATGATATATACAAGAATAGACTTCTTTGGCCTTTCAGGTTCAAGAGTTTAAAAGCAAATTTAATCAGAACGTAACTTAGGTCCTCTATTTCTTTTCAGAGTAATAATGCCTTGCATTTAAATAATATCTTTTAACTAAGAATATTTCACTGTCCCTAATCCTCACAATACCTCTATGCCCTAAACCAAAAGTATTATTCTTTCCACTTTAGAAAATTAAGTCACTCATCTAAAGTCACACTAGCTATTTGGAGTGGAAATTACCAGATCATTTTTTCTTATCTTTAAAAGTCATATTATTTTTCAAAGTCTAACTTTCATTCCAATCCATTTACTGCTTTAATAGAGAGTTATAGATGAGAACAATGGATAACCTATGTTCCAAGATTTCTTCATTCAAATTTTACAGTATCTGAAAATATTGGATGACGAAGTACAGAGTGTCAGTGAGTCAAGACTTGAAGTATTTATAGAACTAATTTCTTCAGTGGTAACAGCAAAGCCAGCAAGGAAGGAAAGACTAAACCACACCTATAAATGGCAGATGAATCAGGCTGTGGCTCCAGAGTGTTGTCTTTTTTTATTATCTTCATGCAGAATATGGACTACCACAACAGAAGTAATTAGTCTCATCAACATACAGCACCCATATAGTTGATGAGGACAAACTACTTATAGGATAGTCATTTATCTCACACAGAAAAGCTTGCATGAATGGGGAAAATACACTTTTTGAGTCAAAGATTGTCTCTCACAATAAGAACTATGGCATTATGGTAAAGATTTAATGAGATAATATATATGAAAATGCTTGTCAACCATAAGAGAATATTCAGATTTGCAGCAGAGCATAAGCATGATGAAATGTCTGAAAGACAACTTCTCAAACTTTTTAATAAGTAAGAAAGAAATCCAATGATTAAATGAAGATCCAAAATAGCCGCCATTATGAAAAGCTTCCAGTTTTGCGAACAGTCTTCCACGGTAAATGAATGCCCTCCATTTTGTAATGCTGCTGGTAACACCAGAATAGTTTTACAAAAATACATTGGAGCCATTAACCAAAAGAGGGTTAGAGTGTGAAGTTTTTGAAGACCCTGGGCTCTACTTTGCACCACTTTCTCACTCCTGACTTTGCCTCACTCTGACCTATCCCTAATGTTTTGGGCCTGTTGTCTGACACTCATTGCCCACATCAGAATCTTAATAGGATGATAAATCACAGTCTGGTCACCACTTTTCTCCCCCAGGGAAGTGTGCAATACATAAAATGTTAATAATAACTCTACCTCTCTCAAGAGAATATATATACACATCAGAGGTGTCATCACAATTGATAAGTCTAAGGAATGAAGTTACAGAATTTCAGTCATCAGACAAGTGAGGAAGAAAAAGATTGTATGAGCATCAGAGACTTCTTCAGAAACCTGAAACTAAACTCCTTTGGTTATCATCTAGGTGAAGTTAGTGGAGGCTGCACAAACATTAATTCTCGGGACAACCTAATATTGTCAAAATCCTAGTGACAAGCATCTGACCTGCAGTAAAGTCCTCAGCAAAGTACACTAAGGGCTTCAGAAAGGTAAGGCTTTGCCCTC
The DNA here is from genome assembly GCF_023699985.2 of Odocoileus virginianus. NCBI lineage: Eukaryota > Metazoa > Chordata > Mammalia > Artiodactyla > Cervidae > Odocoileus > Odocoileus virginianus. Next base: position 7,217,661 of record NC_069703.1, on the reverse strand, counting down.
AGAGGCGGCTTACCCCAGAGCCAGTGTGATCCTGGTTTTACCCACCAGGGTTTGTGCACAGCCATGGGGACTGGGAAGACTGGGCAGCTGAACTCATGGTTTCCATTTATGTATCTCCTGCTCTCTCAGAGGATGTGTCATTGACTGTGAAAAGATCAAAAGCAAAAGAAAGGTAGGTACCACAGCCTTGAAGGTGATCCCCAGGTTCTTTCAGAATCTTTCTGACATGCTTTAGATTTGGGAACAAAAGAACAGACTAACTTGTACTTCTGTGTTACTTATAAAATATTCAGTAGATAATACAAGAAAAATTTTATCCATTCAGCAAATATGAATAGACTGCTTGTTATCTGTCAGACATTGTTCCATGTAGGTGTTTAGTTAAATCGGTAAAATGTAAATCAGGAAACAAAGTCAATTAATTTCAGTGGAAAATGTTAAAAGTACTTTTTAATTGGATCTGTAGGTTAAAAATTGGGAAAGAGCTTGAAACAAACCAAAAAGATCATTAAGTGTCTAGCACACCCTTCCAGGCTATCTCTGCTTTTCACTGTCTTTGAGATATTTTTAATCTTTGAGCTATAGAAAATTAAAAATAATATGAATAATTCTGGTCCATAGAAATATAAATGTTATGACGTATAGAATGCCATTGATTATTAGCCTGTAAATATTCACCAGTTTTGCATCTACTTGCCAATTCATTCCAGCATTCTTTATTTACCTATGTGTATATGAAGGCAAATTTGAATTTTCCTTTGAGCAGGTTATGACATCTTACTGCTTCTTTCATTAATTAATGAATAGATAAAAAATCTTTAAGCACATGTCCACTTTGTGTCTATATAAGAATCATAATTATACTTCTTTTAAAAATATATCCTTTAAGAGTTTATAATAAATGTTTATCAAACCACCTACCTCAAAAGAATATGTTTAGAAAGAAATGGCAAATTAATTTTAAAGCTCTTCAAATCAAAGTTTTAAATGCATGAAAATAATATCTTCTTAATACAATTGTGGCATTTGAAGTTTCATTTTGATAAGGCCTCTAAATGTCCTCATATTACTGATCCCAGATAAAGGAATCGAACTGAGCTATGGGGAAAAAAAGAAAGAAAGAATATAAGATCTCTTCTTATTTTTTGCTTTAAAGAAATAATAAACTGCATTGTTGTAACTCAGTGTAAGTAGATTCGAGTAAGGCAATAGAGACGGATGCCAGAAGCTACTCATATCGTTCTTTAAAATGGAAATTTACCGTCTGCTGCATCACATGGACAAAATACAGAACTATTTTTCACAGCTTGTTCACTGAACAGATTATTGTAGAAAAAAAAAAAAACTTTTACATTTTCTGCAGATTCCCAAATCTCAGTCAAAAAACTCTTGGCAATTTTTAGCAGTGAAACAGATTTCACTTTCAGATTGAGATACTCCATTTAGCAGTAGTCAGATGATCTTCCAAATAAATATAGACTCGTTTCACTCTTGATTTTATTAAAAAAAAATGTTTTCATGAGGTGTCTTGGAGGAAACTTGCACTTATTTGGTTTTCCCAAGCTAAAGCAAAGAAAAACTCGAAGGTCTTAAAAACCAGAGTTAAATAAAAAAGGAATGTTAAACTGAAAATGTTATTACAAATAATGCATGTTCATCACAGTACCAATAAATAAATAACCCTATAAAATTTTAGAATTAGTTGCAAAGATGCTCCAATCTTTTCTGCCCTAAATCTCAGCTCCCCAAAATATTACTAAACAGAAGTGCATGTGTTCAGTACAATATAACAGACAGCAATATGTTGAGATACTTCACACAAAGAGGTCTCTGGGCCACTTTTCTCCTTCTAGATTAGCTCTATCACTTAAGCACAAGGCAACTGCACTTAGTGATTTATTTCCAGAACCATTGTTTTTCTTATCTAAGTGTTTAATGCCACAGAAAATAATGGGATATGTTAAATTTAATAAAAGTTAAACCCATGAGGAAATAGTGAAATAAAAATAGCAATCTTCATATAATCCTGTGTCCAAGATCCCAGATCTATTCACTCTATGCCTCCTCCCCAAATTCCTGAACTAAATCTTTCCCATGTTTTTCTATCCATGAGAGGGAATTATATGGCAAATCATGAATAAAATCAAAAATATTGATTGCCTTAGTTCTATATTTATAAAAACATAGATTGTATGTATGAATACCACAGGCTGCCCAACTAAATTTCACAAATGTTGTTGCTATTTTTAACAAGATTTTATAGATTTGTTAAAAGTTCATCTCAGTGACATTAAAGATGGTCCCAGTCTTAAACAAAGCAACCTGAATTTAAAGCAGAAGATTTGCCAAGCAGAGAAAACTGGAAGTAGTTCATGCTATTAAAACCATTTCACTCTTCCTCTAATGACATTGTTACTATCTGGGAAGAATTCATTGTGTCCAACCCCCAAAAGCCACATTTCTGTGGCTAATTTGACATACAATATAGTGTTATATTAATTTCAGGTGAACAATACAGTGATTCAATATTTATATAGCTTACACTCCATTTATAGTTTATTATAATATATCAGCTATATTTCCTGTGCTGTACAATATATCCATGTAGTCTATTTATTTTATACGTAGTAGTTTGTACTTCTTAATCCCTTACCTTTATCATGTTCCTTTCCCCTTCTCTCTCCCCACTGGTAAAAGAACAGGTTATTTTTGGAATCTGCTATGAATTGTGGGAAAGTTTCAAAGAAAAAAGCTAGCTATGATTCTACAAGTATTGGGGTAATGTGAAAGAACAAAACTGTTCTTATAGTATTCCTTGACAAAAAAATTAAACTAATATAAAATATGTGAGAATCTGAATAAAACCAGCATGTCATGATGATGAAATTTCATATGATAAAAACTAAATTGTCTAAGAGAAAACTATATGAGGCAAAGTTGCTGTGCTTTAGATTTCAATGTTGGTTTCATTTATAGGTCAATAATTGAGGAGTGGGGATGTCAGAGCAGAAAAAAAAATGTAAAGACTTCATGTTTAGAGATCTTTCAATATGAAAAAATATTTGAAATGAATCTAAAGATTTTTTGACATTGTAATTCCAACAAATGGGAAAATGAGACCTAATTTACAAAATAATTATCACCACCAAGTAATACTAATTTCTTTCCTTTCATAAAGTTAATCAAACTGATGTTCCTGCTTTTAAGAGGCTTTATTCATTAGTATAAAATATATTTTGAATTTCAAACTAATGAAAGTGTAGGCAGCTGAGGAGAATATCTTGGAAAGATGAGGAAAAATCCCCAGACACATTTGGCCAATCGACAGATCCATCATATGTGGCAGTAATGAGCAAGTGACTTTGGGACTGAGAATAGAAATTGACCTAAGGGTGGAAAGACTTAGTGGCAATGATCCTAATTTTTCCTAAGCATGATGAAGTTTAAGCAAAAAAAAAAAAAAAAGAGTTGCAAATTGAAATATTCCTACATGGCTAAGAAATTAACCCCTAATTCTAATATCTTCTGATGTTAAAGACAGGACAATAGGCCCAAAATGGAGTTGCTTATGCTAAGCCCCACGTCATCAGATTTAACTGAATTACAGTCTCAGCTTTCCTAGAAATGGATTCTTAAAGAGGAACCACCCCATCAGCACAGTGGAGGTGATCTGCCCAGTAGACCTCTGCCAGCCACTATAAGGGAAATATCCTTGCAACAACCAGTTAGCTTGTTTGCCTATACAACTCCCTTTTTCTGCTCCCTTCTGCCTGTAAAACCTCTTGCCTTTATAGCTCTTCAGAGGTCTTTTCTATCTGCTTGATTGGATGTTGCCCAATTCTCAGACTACCAAATAAAGCTAAGGAGATCTTTAAAACTTATTCAGTTGAATTTTGCTTTTTAACACTTATAAGAACTGAGTCTAATATTAAAGCAAAAAAAAAAAGATACTAACCTAAATAACAGTAAAAATAACAATAGTAACTGTTCCTAAAATTAAAGGAGTCTTCCCTGATCTGATAACATCCTGTAGACATATATCTTGATGCTGGCGACTAGCCCATACTGCTGGAGCCCATGACATAGTCTAGAGTACCAGATGTGAGCATAGTTCAGGGCCATCAGTCTTAATGGTCAGAGTTCCTTTCTTCCTGATTGCTAATTTTGGGGGTATTACCTCTTCACGGCATCTTTATTAGACAGGGGAAGTAAGCCCTTTAGAGCATCTTTCACTGGAGAGTCAGTGAAGTACAAATTGGACATCAAGAATTTAGTCCAAGCTGACAGCCTTGTTGTAAGAAATCTTCCCCTGTAGAAAGGTTTAAATCATAACTACAGCTAAAATAATTCGCCAAAGCATTCGGTTGACAGCCAGTGGTTTCCTGGTAAATGAAGATAATAATGAAAGCTGATGGTGTGGATCTACTGATGTCTAGCCACATGCCAGACACCTACAGACAATGATGTAACACTGCAGGACTTGAGTTTAAAGTAACAGGAACAGCAGTCAATTGGGATTTTCCTAAGCAACTAGTGCCTTCACAGCAAGACCTCAACTGTGAGATTGAAAGAGATTTTTTAGTGGCCATTGCTGATTTTTTATTTTAAAAAGGACTAAAGACAAAGAGTGTTATGGTTACTGCTAAAAAAGGTGAAGGCATTGAATTATTCATCAAGTATGATTATTTCTATCTTGGAGTCCTTTGCCCCACCTAGCTTTTTCCGTTCCTTATCATTCAACCTCCTCCTCATTCTTTGTTGTTGTTGTTTTGTTTTGTTTGTTTTTAGGCTGCACTGTGCAGCACATGGGATCTTAGTTCCCCAACCAGGGATAGAACTCCAGCCCCCCCATGGGGAGCAGGGGGTCTTACCCACAGGACCACCAGGGAAGACCCACCCCCACATTCTAACTTAGCCACTCAGTCCCTCTGACATTTCCCTGACCTACTGACCTGTGACCTGTACACACCTGCTCAAACTCATTGTGAGTCATTTTAATTTTTGTAATTAAAAAAATTTTCAAACACATTGCCTTGTGATTTTTTTAATGTGCATACGTATTTTTAGTGAATACAAAAATATAGTACTCGAGATGAAAACCCCTTTGATTGTAAACGGGACACCTGTAGTAACTCTCCCATGTAAAGATAGAGAACCCACTTTTCTTTCTCTCAGTTTCTCTCTCTCTTCTCTCTCCTTTCTCTTCTTATCTCTCTGGCTTTTATTTATTTATTTTGGTAGTGGAGAGAAGAAAAATGTTTTACTGACTTTGAAATCATTTGTTGTTCAGTGAGAGATGGCTTCTCAGCATTTCTCTGTTTTTGTGGTAATACCTAAAAATTTCTTTCCAGAAATTTCATTGCTCTCAACAGTCCTTTTACTTTTCATTTTCTATGTGATCTTTAATTGATTCCTTTGTGCATGCCAAAATGCATTTTTTAATTCCTTTTACAAAGCAGGGCACCTAACACAGTACATTAATATCGTATCAATAAACTGAAAAATATAAGTAACACTTTTTTAAATAGAAAGAAATATCAAATGGCATATTATTTATAATTTTTAAAGCCATAGAATTTTAGAACTTGTGAGGACCCAAGAGATGATCTAGCCTTAAATCCTCATTTCACACAGGAGGAAACTAAGAGAGAGCTCAAACAGACCAAGAACTAGGTCCTGGGGCTCCAAATATATGTCCTAATACTCCGTCTAGTTGACCTGTGACTTACTTTTACCTATAACTTTCATTTTACAGTATCTCAGCAAATTAAGGAGTAAACGTGGCACTGAATCCACACTTCCTTAGCTTTATAAAGACTTCCTTATGAAATTCCTGACACCATAAAAAAGGGTCCAAAATTATTATGCATTTGTTTTATGGCCCAACTGTTCATGAAGACAATACAATATATTGTCATCTGCTGGTGACAGTATTTACGGTCACTACCTATGACCCAGAGATCAGCCACTTATGGGTTGATAATTTACAAGAATTTGGGTGTAAATGTGTGTTTATTTTGCTATTTAGATTTTCATGGTCCCTTCTACTCCAAAGAACTCTCTTTTCATGGGTTTTTATCCCACAAATGAATGTTGTAATTACCTTCCAAAGGCAGATTCTCTCCTAACCCATCTGACCACATCTCAGTTCCTCCCTCCTGTGAAGCAGCCTCTGGCTGCGTGGGTTTCATTTTTAGTTCATAGCTTCTGAGGAAGCTGATGAGATTTGAGGGCCACTTTTATTTGGACCTTCCTCACAAGCAACAGTAGATTGTAAAAGGGATATTTTGCTAAGTAAAATTTAAAATATAGCACATCCGTCTGAAACTCTAGTAGAAAAAATTAAGCTAAACATCAGTATTGTGGCCACATAAAGTTTATAGTAATATGAGCCTCTGACTTCCCTTCCCCGGGCAACCTGGGTTTTTGGCAGATATGCACTTGGAAGGAGGTCCTGGGTCGTTTGTTGGTGTCAACTCTACCAAAGTGAACAGAGATAAAACCACTGAATGTCTTGACACCCCTGGTTTTTATTAAAACCTGCCCTGACTCCCTGGCTGGAGGTACTGCTCTCAATGGATCTTCATAATACCGATGGTTCAGAGTCTACAACCCAGACCTCTCAGTTAACCTGATGTTGAGACCATGTTTTGGCTCTGAAGACAGACATCATTTATGTTGGCACCACCAATAATGGAAAGTATTAATAACTAAGCTTTAGAAGAAATACTCTTTTATCAGATTTAATTCATTGGTAAGCAATTTGCTCTTAATGCCATTTAAATAGTCAGAGAAAAATCTCAATGCACACATACAATTGAGAAAGGTTATGAGCATGACAAAAGTTAGAAAACTAAACAGTGAAGAATTATCCATTGACTATTAAATTGTTTTCTTTCTGTAATCAGTCATCAACCTGGAGTCTTAGCCCATGAATTATTCACTGGCCACAAAAGGAGTCTCAATGTGTGATTAAAACATACGTTATAAAAAATCTCTGATTCAAATAAACAAAAATTCCCATCTTCTCGTCTCTGTGGTTAAGACGTCTGCTTTATTAAATCAGTAAGATTATTTAGTTTCTCATTCAGAACAAAACCTGAGTGTTTACACTCTGCACTACGATTTAACAATTTAGGTCAAAAAACGTGTTTTGCTTCTGTGTTTGTCTGTAAATTCTGAGCTTCGATCTTATTATCTTTTCAAAGACTAATGCTCTGTTTTTATTTTTCTTGCTATCCTATTTCACAATGCTTATTAAGCTGAACTTTTCTCTTTTAAAACATCTTTTTCTGTTCACCTTACTACCCAGGCTGTAGGCAAAATCTCCATGAATTTGCAATTGTAAAGAATTCCCTTTACCAAAGAGCAAGAAACAAGTCATCTTTAATGTGTCGGGCTTTTTGTAATTATACAACATATCTTTTTTTTTTTTTTACTTTTAGAAAAAAAAAAATATCTTAACATTCACATTATGCCATGCAATAAAAGTAACTTCTAACTTTTCCTCTTATTCAGCCAAGTTTCTATTAGAACTTCTTCTGGCTATTTAAATCTGTTTAAACTAATGGTTTTCTGTAATTTGTCTTTTTTCTTTGGAAACATACCGTGCCATTGTCAGTTTTTAAAAAGAAGCAATTTTCTGACTTGGGAGATTGAGTAGGTCAAGGAAAAATTACTACTGTTGAAAACCCGTAATTAAATAGAAAATGCAGCTGCACTTATGAGAAACTAAAATTAAGTTTATTCTATTAATACGTGATGCTGAAATGCTATTTGGATTTTTGGTTAAGGTTTAATTTAGAGCCATGTCTTATCTATACTCCATCTTCACTGATTACTTTTGATAACTAACATGTAGGAATATACTAGTCTTATATTTATGGAGGAATGGTTCTAATTACTTTCCTTCCCTCCTTAAACTATTACTTTCTGAAGTATTTTTAAATGAAAAAATGAAATGTTTTTTGTCAATTTGCATTTATTTTTTATTATGGTTATTCTGAGTAAATATATGTTCTCTCAAATGTTAAAAATGTATTTTTTAGTACTAATCATAAAGATTAGCTACAGAAAGGCTAGTATTTTTAAAAATAAAATAAGCTTTCTTTTCATTAATTTCTCTAAATGTGATATATACTATTTTATTTCACTAAACAATACTCTTAAAGAGGGGTTTTACTAAGAATACAAGCCGACTGTTGAATTTATGAGATTACCAGATCTCTTTCCTGACTATGGCTCCTGTATGAACAATTCATCAAATTAGGTTACATTTTAAGAGTTAAAATATTTTGTATAAACACAAGTCTAATAAACAAATTCAGCCATTTATAACAATTTAAAAAGTCATAATATTTGTCACTGCCTAATTTTAATGGTGTGTTTTTAACAAATCAAGATAAACACCTTTTAACCTCCCCTACAAAACTCTTGGATTGAAATCTGAATAAAATTTACATAAAATTAGATCTAATGTGAAAGCCTTATTGAAGCAAATGTATGAATTCTATAAAATTATTTATGCATTGAAATACAAGTACTCTCCATTGAAAAGCTGAAGTTGAATGTCAGAATATACATAAATGTTTACTATATCCTTAATCGTAAAGCTTATGTTTTTTCATAAGTATATTTTGAGAGGCACAGTAATATAAAAAAATAGCAATTATTTAACTGCAACTAGATCTAAATCCATAAACTTTGAAACTTATTTCTACTTTGAAAAAAAAAAACAACTCTTTTTTTCTGGGAAAGAATGTTCTGGTTTTGCTTTTGTTTAGAATCATTTTAAACACGTCTTCAGCCAATGTGTGGATTTCTTCACTATGATTCCAGACCTGTGATCCACAAAAACTACAGTCCAGTGACCAGGAGACATATATACAAAAAATACATACTTCTCAGTTATCACACATTTATGAAAAGAAAAGTACTGGGAAGTGATAAAAGTCCATGGTTTGAGGTGGAGTGGAAACTTACAATAAAACTAGGGCTTTAATAAACATATTCCTCTTTGACATTCCTGGTCAGTCCTGTCGCCACTGTTTTGTTTGGTCATTTCTGTTCATTTGTTAATGTGCTAAGGCTCTTGGAATTCTATTTTCCAGATGCTTATATTCCGCAGAGGGAAGGAAAACTGATCCATGAAGTTGCTATTTGCATAAAACACAGAAGCATCTGTCATAGACTCCTTTCTGGTTGAGTCTGGCATCCAGGGATCACTCAGCTGGTCTGCCTCAGCGCTGGGCTCCCATGAAGGCAAAGGGTCCGCAGTGAAGACTGCATCTAGGCGCAGGGTGAAAACTCAGTTCACCAGCAGAATATTGACAATTATGTTTTTGAGATGATGATGACATAACCGGCCTTGTCATAGACATGCACACACACACAAGCTCAGGGTCAGCCCAAGAACCACTGTAATTGATGACACTTCCCCACAAATATGTTTCTTATCAAAGTCATAATGAATTCATCACAATCATGTTGACTATCGTTAAGAAGCATAGAGGGTGAAAATTTTAAGGCAAGGTTATAATTCTTTGCAGGGTTTTATTTTAGTGGAGATTTTTGCTTTGTTTGGTTCTGTTGTATCTTGTCTTCACTCGCTTCTAATTAAAATCCCATGAGTGTGAATATCTTTGTGCCCACTTGACACACACACAGAGAAGAGGAAATTGCTTCTATTGCTAAAGTAAATTGTAAAATCAGGATGGATCAAATAAACTTTAAAGAGATACATTTCAGTATCATTCTTTTTCACACTTACTCCTGCATGACACTCAAACCAACATTTAAAGTATATCAAGGTCAGTAACCAGAAATGTCTATAAACTGTATAAACATCTGTTACTAGGTTAATACAGAAAACTAGATACAGTTTTCCCCAAGGATGAATAAAAACAAGTTCAAAGACAAAATTACTTGCAGTATTTTCTTAAGCATATTTTAAATATATCTCAGTGTCTGGTGTAGTCATACTGCTTACAAACACTTTTTATTATTAGTCTACCTTGATTTTGCTGTGCCGATACCCTCACTATCCATTGTTTCCTGTGGATTGAGTTACTGCAATCTGTTAGACAAGGTCTTCGTGAATAAATGGCACAGAGAAGCAGGCAGAGTAACCAGTTAACAAATTCAGACTTTGGAATAATAACAGCTCTTTATAACAAACGGGTATAATTGGACTAAAAGTTTCTCTGATGCAAGTTCATCAGTAAGCAGTAATCAGATAGGAGGCTCCTTTGAAACTTTTCTGATTCATAAATAATATAGTAGTTTACAAAGAGGAAGTTTGTGGGAAGCAGCAGTAAACAGTCTCGAAATCCATCTGTTATTATGGAATCCAGAAGAGCTGAATCAGGATCCACATTGTTTATGATATAAAAGATGCTTGGGAAATGTTGCTGAAATTATTATTAACCAAAAATGTCATGTTTTACTTTTTAGAAGTCTGAGTCATATGGGTGGTGATGAAATGTACCCACCTGTGTGAATAAATGCAAGAAGCTTACCTAGATTCCTTATTTAATAGGATACCAAGTGCAGTTTTTAAAAAGGTCTCCTGTGGCAGAATATATCCTTATTTTTTCACTATTGATTAATTTTTAAAGTCCTTTTCAAATACGTTCTTTTAAAGCATTCTGTGATTTTTAAGAATATAGCTTTAGAGTCCCATTTACTCAAAGAATGTGATTAAATTTTGTGTTTAAAATTAAAATAGCCCAAGCTAGAATGTCGTCCACTCTCCTGTCTCCTGACCTTAACATCACCCCTCATTTCCCTTCTTACTGCACTCTCAAGCCACGCATACACAGTTAAATAAAAGGAAAATTTTAGTGTGAGTGTTTCACTCCTGTTGCCCTTTTGAGATCCAGGAATTACCCTTCAAGCCTAACTTGCTTGACACATTTTAATTTTTTTTTAATTTTGGAAAGAACAAACCAAAAAATATATTAATGAAAAGGAATTTCCACAGTGAAGAAGCTTTGTTTCAGGTTTACTCTAAGTGAAATCAAAATGCATTTCCTTGTACCATTTTTTGTCCCAAGCCTGATGAGAATATCTCCTCCCACAGTAAGGAGCCACAGCTGGAAGACAAGGTGATCTCCAATGAGAGGTTTTTAACATCCTCTGAAATAAGAGTAACGAGTATTTCTATAGATTTTCAATAATGCTAAATTAGAAATGTAATACAGTGAGTCCATCGCTTACCCTTAATCAGCTAGATATAGGTTTTTCCTTTATGGGGAAAATGAGCTAAAAAACTAGCCAAAAGAGAATGTCAATATAAAGATGTAACTACACAGTCATAAGGTAAGTAACAGGCATATGGATCTAAAACATCTATCCTGTATTACTTTTCTTTGTGTTTCAGCTCGCTTTGGAATATTTTGCTGTACTTTACACATAACTCAGATAAAAAGAAACCTATACGGAATCCTCCTCTAAGTACATTCTGTTGCTCTGAACCGTGCAGAAACCAGCTTGACGCATTTTGTTCAGGAGCTCTCCAGACCTGGAGGGTATTTTCCCTACAAACGTTGACAACAGCGCCATCTTCTGGCTCGATTCAACCACTTCAAGTTCTCATCTGGATAATGAATAATCTTCGGCCAGGTTTTCAACTGTGGCAATTTTATTGACAAGTGTGATATTGTGCCTGTGTAATAAAAATGGGACACCTTAATTCCCTGTTTATTTCCCTTTGATATGTACACCTTTGTAAATTGAAAATTCTTTGATTTTGTCTCTAGTTGCAAAATTATTTTTTGATTTCTCTTTCCCACTCTCCCATTCTCATCTTTAATTTCTGGCACTTTACCATAAACTCAGATCAAGCTTATCAATTCATTTTATCTTAGAAATTGTTTCTCTATAAGCAGTTCTATGTATGTGTCTCTGCTGCTTATCTTGTACCTAATCTTTCCAGGTCTATAGTGACATTTGGAATTCACTTCATACTTTAATTTTGATCTTAATTTCTTTAATTTCTCCTTTTCTAGTTTTTCCAAACTATCTTTTTATGAGTCCTAATTTAAACCATCATTTTATTTTTCTAACGTCATCCAAATTAGTAAAATTTTACAGTCAGTAATGATTAGCTATAATTGCTTTGAAAATCTCTAAAGCCATAAAATGCTAGCTAATGTTGGTGAATGTTGGAAGAAAGAGCTACATCTTTTCATGTACATTCAGCAACAGATAAATAACCAAAATAGTAATGTCTCTTTCAACCTTTCAATATGTTCAGTAGAGTTAAACACCAAATGGAATAATGGTAACACGCAAAGAAAATTCTGTATCTTTGTAATAATTTGAAAACCATCCCAGAGAGAGGAATGGCAATACTTCAGAGAGGGTGGTCAACAGATATTAGTTGAAAAACGATGAGGTGAGCATGTCCCTATGGGGCCACAGGAAATGGCACAAATGGATGGAATACAGTTTTATAGAGGAGGGCAGAGTGTGTGTAAATTTTCTAACCAAATAAGGGCACCAAACACTTGAGCCTTTGTTCTTCTTTAAAAAAAAAAAAAAAATGTTTTTTTTTAAGGACTGAGCTTGTCACATTTTAGTCGGAGAGAGAGATGAGTGACAGATGAGTAGTAAATGAAGAGAAAAATTTAAGTGGGCCAAAAGAAACACGTGAAAATGAACAAAAGCCTACACAGGACAGTGAAATGTATTGCAAGTGAGAAGCAGCAGCAGATGTGGGGCCTCAGAAAGCCGGACTGAGATGTTATGTAACCCTGGGCTGGAGAGAAAGGAACCCACACACCTTGTTCCTGAGGCTTTGTGAATCAAGGAAATGTGCTCTCCAGACCAAAGTGAGAGACCTCAGAAAAAAAGTGGATGTGAGGGTCTGCTCACCTGACTTCACTGGCAAAGGAATTATGAAAATTCCTGTGGAAACTATAATTCAGCCAGGCCATGGCACATATTATCCCCTGCCTCACCATCAGTGGGTTATAGCTTCTCTCTTCAACTAGACCAATGGTTCTCAGTCTTTGACTGCACCTTGGGATCACTTGGGGAGCTTTTAAACTTCCTGATGCTCAGGTTACACTCCCATCCTCACCACTTAAAATGACTCCCTGGGGGTCTGACAGGCATTCGCATATGTTCCAGACCCCCTAGATCTTTCCAGAATATGGGAACCATTGAACTAGATTAAAGATCTCAAAGGGCAGATTGAGTCCCTCTCGTTACCTCCAGTAACACACCTTTGTTAAGTGAAAATAACAAACCTTAGATTTTGACCATATACCTTGTGTGTGTTTCAGTAAAGAGTTTTCATTTCCAGAACCATTTCCCTTCCTCTACCCTCGAGAGGCCAACATTTCTGCTTCCTGATCCTATGACCTCAGATGAGCGCCTCAAACCTCTCAGCTTTAGTTTCTTCGTTGGTGAAGTGGGCTTTGTCATAAAGCTGTTGAGAGGATCAAGTGAGATAATGCAAGCAAATCCCTCAGCTCAGTGCCTGCCAAGTAGTCAGCGCTCCAAAAATGTCAGCCGTCATTATTATCCATTTATTCATGAGTTAATTCCCTGCCAGCATAAAGGATTTTTTTAAAAGTCTTTTGTGAAAGAAAGTACAGAGAACTTTAATCACACAGTAGCCTGAAAAGGGGAAGTTCAAGAGACAAGTGGAAGATGCAGTGTTTTTTGAAAGGCTACAAGGTTAAAGAGAAGGCTTAAAGGATAAGGAATTTGTTTTAAATACAAAAGCAACTACATGCCTTATCTTTTAGTCCACACCCCTCTAATTAAAGAAAGTTAGAAATTAGAAAATCAACAGATCAGTCATCAACTGTTTGCAGAAACAGGCTTCACGGGAGGGAATGTTATTATGTCCTGACCAAGCTGAAGGTCTCTCCCTCCGAGCTGTGCCCCAAACAGACCCTTACTTAGAGTTGAGCGGTATGTCTACTGTCCAAGCCCTAAAGGAATGGCTCCTACAAAGCAGTGTAGACAGCAACTGCCCCGTGATGCCAGCCTTCTGACTCACTTGAAGTTGATCCACCAAGGAGACATCATTCTGTCTATGTGGCCAGAAATTCTTCCTGAAACAGCAAACCGCTCTTGGAAACAGGAGTCCCCAAAGCCTACCCCAGCTGGCCCCTGTGGTCCAGTTTTGAGTTTTGGAGATCCTACACAAGTTATCCAATTGCAAAAAACTCAGTTATTGCACCTCACAAAAGGTGGGCACCGCAGAGAAGTCCCAGCAGGGCTGCCGGGGCAGAGAGACCAGCCTGTGCATAAGACGAGGCTTATAATTGAGTTAAACGTATCATCTTTAAGCGGTTGAAGTCTGAAAGGCAAATTAACCTAAGAAGCCCTGGATAACCACTCCAGCGGGGTAAAAAGCAAATCACTCTGAGTAGGAAGGGTTTCATCAAAGGCCAGGAAAGCTAGATGATTGGCCATTATGTGTAAATTGGAATCTGTTTTCACAATAATCAACTTGTTAATTTTCAATGAAATTATTTCAAAGAAATTTTAGCATTTCCTGAACTCCCTTTATTTGCCTCTATCCTTTTCTTTCACCAAATGGACATAATGTCAGTGTTTAAAAGGAAGTATTTATGCCTTTCTTTCAGCAGTTAATTACTACCTGTCAGGCGGTTGAAGATTTCAGGCAAGCCTGAGCAGAGTAAAGTGGGTAGCCTTTCAAAGCAGAAATTCATTCATTCAACAAATCATGTTCAACATCTGATGGGCCTATGGCTCAGCGGTAGTTTCAGTCGAAAGGCACTCAGACAGAAGAGAGTCCACTACCCACCTCCATGTTAAACTCACACAAAAAAGGCAGCAAGTACTGAATTGTGTCCTCCTAAATTCATATGGTGAAGCCCATAACTCCCAACACCTCAGGATATGGAGACGGGATGTTTAAAGAGGCAACTAATAAGGCCGTTTAGGCGTGCCCTGATCCAATCGGACAGATGCCTTGTAAGAAGAGGTGTGGACCCAAAGAGGGGCCAGGGCTGTGTGCACACAGGAAAGGCAGGTGGCCGGAGGAGATGGCAGCCTGCCGGCCAAGGAGACGGGCCTCGGGAGAAACCCACCCTGCCAACACCTTCATCTTGGACAGCCAGCCTCCGGAACTGTGACAAAATAAATTTCCATTGCTTAAGCAGCTAAGTCTGTGGTATTTTGGTCTGAGAGCCCTAGCAAACTTATACATAAACCAAATATTTACCTGCAAAAATGCCCTAGTTGTCTTCCCCATCTATAGCAAACTCCAGTTCTTCCAAGCACCCTTTTGGGCTCTCTTTCTTTCCAGAAGTTTCAGCCTTAAAACTTCCCCTGAACCTTCTAGACAAAGTTTTCCTATTCTTTGCTTCCAACAAAGGAGTTTTAATATGTGTGTGTTTGTGTGTGTGCGTGTGATAGCCCATGGCCAAACTGTATCTTAGTGAGCTACAGAGAAAAAAAAAAAACTTGAAAAAGTATATGACAACTTGTTACATTCTCTTAATTCCCTTTACAGTGAGTATAATATAGTAAAACTTCATTATATCATGGAATAAAATTTGTACAAAATAATACTACTGCTTGCTTGTTGAAAGATTAATTCTGCCTGGATCCAGTATATGTGTCATATTTCTGGAAAGTCATTTGACACAAATCAGTCTAAAAAAATAAAACAAGCAGGTGCATAATATATTACCCAGAATAAAATAAACATGGCTTCGTTTTGAAGTGCCAGAGTTTATTTCATCCATTAAATCTCCAGCAGCTTCTGCATGCTTGGCATAGAGGCTTGGCGCCCTCTTGTGTCCATTTGGGACATGTTTGTTCATGGAATTTTTGAGCAATCGATTCCATTGTGTCTCTTACTCAGTCCCTAAAAATTGTCAGAGAACCCTCAATAGAAATAGAATTCCCTTCTTACATGAACTACACAAGTTATCAAAATACTACTCGGTTAAAATATATTCTATAAAATTTCAAATAAACATTTCTGTATGATGTGTGTCCTTGAGTATTGAGCTTTAGTAGTATAGACTAAAGCTTTTTCATTTGCTTTTATAATTAGTAGGCATTCATACTGGTTTATTAATCCTTCATATTTCTAGTCCTAAATTACTTCTCATCTAAGTAGCCTTTAAAAATTTTTTTCTTGGATTTCCATGGGAAAATATTATGCAAAGTATTTTTACAAGTCAAACCATAACTTCTGTTGTCTGCACTATATAGTTTTGTTCAAGATACCAGTTCAATGCCACCATTGCTATTCTTATCAAAAAGATGGATGAACATAAGAAAACTGCCGAAACACAACATCATGCAGACTTGTTCAGTGTGTTGGTGATCAAGGTATAAAAGGTCACAGTGCAAATTAAAGCGAATTTCCCCAATTCAGATCTAATAAGCCATCCACCTAGGTTATTTCCTTAGTTGGTGTACATATCATAATATGTGAATGGCATCTATATTACAAACCATCTGAATCTATCCCTATTTCTCATTACTACAATTTAGTTCAAATCACACACACACATCAAAATCTATTTATATTTACACTATACTCAGATATATAACCATGCTCATCTGGGGCATGGTCTTTATTTCTCCTACAGGAATCATTAAACTCCCCAAGTGAATTCACTAAACTTAACTCCAAAGGCAAGGGGGTTGGAAAACTGACAAGGGCTATTCCAGGAGCTTTCAGAAGATGAGAAGGCAAAATAAATACCTTCTAAATCATGAGAGATTGACAATCATCGAGAACAAAGACAGTTTGAAGCTGATTTCACTAGATGCAGCTATGAGACTGGATAAGAACATTTAACATAAAAGCAGAGTCATCATAACTCTCCACATTCTAGGAAGAGGAATAGGTCAAATCTACTTGTTTCTCTGAACCTCAGTATCATCACAATTAAAATGGGAATAATTCTTCCTTTACTGATCATTAATGAGTTGTCGCTGTTTAGTCACTAAGTCTTGTCCAACTCCTATGTGACCCCTGGAATGTAGCCTGCCAGGCTCCTCTGCCCATGGGAATTTCCCAGACAAGAATACTGGAGTGGATTGCCATTTCCTTCTCCAGGGGATCTTCCTGACCCAGGGATCGAACCCACATCACCTGCGTTGGCAGGCAGATTACCACTGAGCCACCAGGGAAACCCCCATTAATAAGATAGCACATAATAAATACTTAAGGAAAAGGGTATAAGTAATAAGATGCAGCTGATTAATCAATGCAATTTATAAATTTAATATAGGCCTAAAAGCAATTATACTAATGATTTCCTCATTCTCCGGAATCGGTTTTAATTTTTTCAGACCCTTGGAATTAGTCTGAAAATAGAGGTTAGTGCAAAATAATCAAAACAAAGCTAGGAAGTTCTGGGTTTTGGAGGACAATTCACTAAGGCAAAAGGTCTTAGCTTCACCTGCAGCCCCTGTGAAACATACACATACACACACACATGCATACATACACACAACTTCCTACTCATTGTAAGTCAAACCCTGTGAAATAAATATTATCTTCAGAGGATGCCACTCTCATCAGTTTATAAAATTGCCTTTTCCATGATTAAAACAAAAAGAACATTTAAGGATTTCATTTAATAACTGATTCTCTCATTTTTCTTTCCTGGCTTTCCCCCCAGGTAGGCGTTTTGGCCAAGTATTTTAATCATTATATTTTTCACCATCTGGATAAACAAATAATAATGCAAATAAGTGGTGCAGAGACTCTAAAGGCATCCAGATGTGCCTGCAAATAAGAGAGTCATTGGATCTTCCACGTCTGTGTCGGCACTCTAAAACCTTCCCCATCCCCAGCTAACATGTGTTCCTTCATCCTCGGAGTTTAGAAAACTCTGTTCTCGTCATTATGAAAACTGAAGTCAGATTGTTTTTAGCTAGCTGGGTATGACTATAAGCTCCTTGAGGAAGGAACCATGTCTGATTCATCTTATTTTTATTTCCAAGTGTCTAGAGTAGTTTTCTAATGCCTTAGAAAGCCCGCAAGGTGAGAAGGGAAGGCCTGGCTTAAGGATGCCAAGTGTCCTTTACCCTGCTGGCAAATGGAGACACTGCTCTGAGCTTTGACTTCCTCCCTTGTAAAGTGGGTTAACAGAGTATCCATATCTCTCAAGATGGTTGAGAAGATCAAATAAGACAATGGGCATTAAAGTACATTTTAAGCTATATAGAACTAAAAAATAAATAAATAAAAATCTTAGTTTGGCCAAGTATGTAATTAAAGCCAAACACAAATATGTAGACTCATTCAATTTTATGACCTATCAGAACTCCCCTTTCAGCAGGGGAGCACAGAAAGTAAATTAAGCAGTCTGTGATGGTAAATTTTATGTGTCAGCTTGCCTGGGCTATGGTGTTCAGCTATTTAGTCAAACACCAGCCTAGATGTTACTGTGAAGGTATTTTTTAGATGTGATTTACATTTAAATTAGTAAACTTTGAGTAACGCAGAGTGCCTCCATAATGTAGGTGGGCCTTGGCCAATCAGTCGAAGGTCTTGAAAGCAAAGACTAAGGTTTCCCTGCTGCTGCTACCCTAGGGAGAAACAATCCTCCTTAACACTACAACATAGACCTTGCTTATTGCAATGCAGAATTCAGACTCAAGACTGCAAAAACACTTGCCTGATTTTCCAGACTGCCAGCCTGCCCTGTAGATTTCAAATTTGCCACCCCCATAATCCCATGAGCCAATTCCTTAAATCATTCTCTTTTACATATACATTTGTATAAAAAAATACAAATATATACCTTCTATATATATATATATCTCATATATGTTATATATACATATATATATATATACCCCTGACTAATACACTAATGCATATGTCTATATATATATATATGAGTAATACATAATACACAAATTTTATATGTGTGTGTGTGTGTATTTTATACATATACAGATTTTTATGAGTCAGAACAAAGGGGAGAATTTAGCTTATAGGTTGATTTTGAATGGCTATAGGTAAAGATAGTGGGAGACAGATTTGGGCTTAGCATTCATTCATTAATTCAATGAGTATTTTTGAGCACCAAATAATGAGCTAAAATTCACTGAACACTTCCTATGTCCCAAGCACTCTTCCAGAGGCTTTCCAAGCCTCGTTTTCATGGGTGCCTCAAAAAGATAAGTACTATTATTATGATTCCTATTTTAAGCAAAAGGAAACTGAATCACAAAGAGCTTAAACAATTATTCAAGGCCATACAAAACTGAGGTGAAGGAAGGAGATATGACCAAGCACTTGACTCTAGAGCCAACATACTATGTGACTGTCACCTCCTAAGTGCTAGAGCTTGCATCAGACAAGGCATTCAGGGGAGCCAAACAGATATAACTCGTCCCAATTCCTTAAAACAAATCTCTCTTTTTATATATACTCAGCCTATTGGTTTTGTTTCTTTGAAGAACCCCAGCTAATACACAAAAACACACACATACTCACATGTATATATATGCATTTTACACATATGCATGCATATATATGTGTGTGTGTTATACAATGCATATATAATAAATATAATGCATACATTGATATGCAAAACACACTCATATATATGCATGCATATGTGTCACATACATATATATCTTGCTGTTGACCATTCCACACTTTGCATAAATGGCTCCTGCTTCTTGGAATGATCTTCTCCCCTTGTCTGTGCAGCATTGCTTGTCTCTCCAGGGCGAACCCGCCACAAATATTACTTCCTGTTGCTGCCAATCTTTTGGAGCAGCATTCATCACTGCTTCTTCTGGGGGATTGCCTCCAAGGTGCGTACCACAAAGACCAGTCCCTTCTCACTCAGCTTTGCCTATAAGGCACCTCCTCCTCCTCTTGCCCTGCACACAGTTGGTCCTCCTTGAGTGATTACAAGATAGAATGGGTTTACCACATGGGGTTCCAAGTGCAAGCTGCATCCTGACTATCATGGGGAGGGAGGGTGTGGGGTGTGGGAAGGCGCCTGTACGGAGCCTTGTCTGGAGTCAAAGACAGGATGTCGCATCTTTCTTCGAGGAGTGGTCAGGAAGCCTACAACTAGTTATTTGGTGATGGTCTGGCTAAGACTGGGCTCTGAGAAGTATGTAGGCTAGAAGGAGATGAGGAATGAGAGGATGTAAAAGAGGGCAGGGTGATGTGGACTGATGGAGGGGATGGGTGGAAGAACAACAGAGCCATGGGCCTGAACTTTTAAAATGAAGGTCCAGAATGGTATAGTGCAGGGGTCTCCAATTCCCAGACCCACAGACTGGTACCCATCCGTGGCCTGTTAGGAACCGGGCCACAGAGCAGGAGGTGAGTGGTGGGCAAGGGAGTGAAGCTTCAGCAGTAACTACAGCTGCCCTCCACTGCTCACCTTACTGCCTGAGCACTGTCTCTTGTCACATCAGCAGTGGCATAATAAATGAATCATCCTGAAACCACCCCCTGGAAAAATTCTCTTCCATAACACTGCTCCCTGTTGCCAAAAATGTTGGGGACCGCTGATGTAGAGCCTGGGAGGTGGTAAAAACAAATTGATGGTAATGATTATGGTGACAATAAAGACGGCAACAGCAGCAATAATAAGCAAGACTGAAATAGAAAGAATGTCCAGTCCAGAGAGAGCAGGGTCAGAGAGGGAGAAAGCAGAGAAAACTGGAGAAGCTTGTACTGATAGGGAATGAAATGCCAACAAGCCAAGAAAAGAAGGGACTGGTGAAATGCTTTTGTTTGTGAAATCAGTTTATCTTAACATGGTAGAGGAATTTGCTATTGTTTTTACTTTATAGTCCTCTTTTAGAAAAATTTATTTGGAAATGTTGAGCCCTGATATAATACAGTATGATGTTTTCTTTGAAGTTTCCATAAATTTTTTAAGGCTGTCAACATTGATTATGTTGTTTACCATAATTTTCTTTTTAGGAAATATTCCTAGAAAATGTTTCTGAAACTAGTCATGAAGAAAAACATTTAAATTATCTTAAATTCATATGAAGGAAGAAAGTATGAATATTTAAGGAAACACCAAAGAGGAAATTCAAATTTTTCCACATAACTTTAACAAACCCTATTAAAAGGATGACTTGTAACATCAATAATCTCTCTCTTCCTTGCCTGTAGAATCAAATTGGTTCAAAAAAGAAGCCAAACTTTTTATTTTATATTAAGAGCAACTGGCACACTAAAGTAATTATAAGTACTAACATGTTTGAAACATTAGATACTTAGCACTGACTCTCAGCCCCAGAAAACATGCTTGGCCCAAGAAGGAGGCCAGTGAAACACAGTGGGTTTGGCATCTCAAGTCAAGCCCAATCCCTTGGCTGGTTGAATTCATTCATTCTTGGCAAAATGGACTTTCCTGTCTGTAAGAAGAAATATATATTTTTTAATCTCATAAAAATTATTCCAACTTTCTCTTGGACTTCAAAAGTCTCTTCCAAAAACATTTTTATTAGTCAAATTTATAGAATATGGTAGGTAAGGATTGCATTTTCTTATATCTTAAGTAAGTTTTAATTAGGGTGAAACCAATGAGAGAATGAGTTTGGAGATATTTGGCAAAGAAGACATCCTCAGAGAATCACTTTACCATAAGCTACAGGAAAACACGTCTCTCCAAGGAGGGAAGATGTTCTCTCTCTAGGAACTCTGGATCTGGGGTGCAGCTCCATTTTCCTTCAGAGTATCCAAGCCCAAGGCTTCTTACCAAGGGATGAATCCTTATACTGCAGGCCACCAGGACTTTCCAAGGTGATAGCAAACATGCCTGTTCATCAGTCCTTTTGTTAATTAAGATGGCCTATTTCCACTACCTCTTCTCAGAGGAACCCAATCCCCCTTTTACGAGGCAAAAATGTAAGATGCTTTGTGTCATGACTCTCATCAGTGAAGGTGAAAGAGTTAGTTGCTCAGTTGTGTCCAACTCTTTGCAACCTCATGAACTGTAGCACATCAGCTTCCTCTGTCCATGGAATTCTCCAGGCAAGAATACTGGAGCCGGTTGCCATTTCCTCCTCCATGGGATTTTTCTAACCCAGGGGTCGAACCCAGGTCTCCTGCATTGGAGGCAAATTCTTTACCATCTGAGCTACCAGGGACTCTAGACAGTACCAAACTCCCATCAAGCCTGTGACAATACCAGGAGGCAAAGGGGACTCAACAGCCACCATTGCTTTCTTTTTACTTAGCAGGTCATGTCTTCAAGAGATGGAGAGGTGCAGAGTAATCTTCTCCAGTAAAAGGGAAGCACCAGTGGAGGAGCCCAGGTGCAGACAAGGAAGCCTGAGAATGTTGTAAGCATCTCCAAGTTCACATCCTGGGTGATCTCCAGTTTCAGAGAAAAGACAAAGAATGTATCTCAACCTTTCCAGATGGACAATCAGACTGATTAGTCATTTATATTTTGAGTAGTGGGTTAAGTTGGAAGTCTTAGAATTTAGTCCACCAGGTTTACTTAACACACCTTTGTTATCTAAGAATTTATTACAAAATTTTTGTATTTGCCATATTAACTTAGGAGAGCAAAAGTCATCCTAACAGATCATCGAAAAAGCAAGAGAGTTCCAGAAAAACATCTATTTCTGCTTTATTGACTATGCCAAAGCCTTTGACTGTGTGGATCACAGTAAACTGTGGAAAATTCTGAAAGAGATGGGCATACCAGGCCACCTGACCTACCTCTTCAGAAACCTGTATGCAGGTCAGGAAGCAACAGTTAGAACTGGACATAGAACAGACTGGTTCCAAATAGGGAAAGGAGTACATCAAGGCTGTATATTGTCACGCTGCTTAATTAACTTATATGCAGAGTACATCATGAGAAACGCTGGGCTAGAAGAAGCACAAGCTGGAATCAAGATGCCGGGAGAAATATCAATAACCTCAGATATGCAGATGACACCACCCTTATGGCAGAGAGTGAAAAGGAACTAAAAAGCCTCTTGATGAAAGTGAAAGAGGAGAGTGAAAAAGTTGGCTTAAAGCTCATCATTCAGAAAACTAAGATCATGGCATCCAATCCCATCACTTCATGGCATATAGATGGGGAAACAGTGGCTGACTTTATTTTTCGGGGCTCCAAAATCACTGCAGATGGTGACTGCAGCCATGAAATTAAAAGATGCTTACCCTTTGGAAGAAAAGCTATGACCAAACTAAACAGCATATTAAAAAGCAGAGACATTACTTTGCCGGCAAAGGTCTGTCTAGTCAGGGCTATGGTTTTTCCAGTAATCATGTATGGATGTGAGAGTTAGACTACAAAGAAGGCTGAACACTGAAGAATTGATGCTTTTGAAGTGTGGCATTGGAGAAGACTCTTGAAAGTCCCTTGGACTACAAGGAGATCCAAGCAGTCCATCCTAAAGGAGATCAGTCCTGGGTGTTCATTGGAAGGACTGATGTTGAAGCTGAAACTCCAATACTTTGACTACCTGATGTGAAGAACTGACCCCTTGGAAAAGACCCTGATGCTGGGAGGGATTGGGGGCAGGAGGAGAAGGGGACGACAGAGGATGAGATGACTAGATGGCATCATCGACTCAATGGATGTGGGTTTGGGTGGACTCTGGGAGTTGGTGATGGACAGGGAGGCCTGGCATGCTGCGGTTCATGGGGTCGCAAAGAGTCAGACACGAGTGAGCGACTGAACTGAACTGAATAATCTGACAACTCTTAAAGCTGAGTCCCCACTGCAATAGCCCTCTTCTATTCAACACATAAAGTCAAGGCTGTGTTCATAAATTTTCCCCAGGCACTATGTTGTTGTAAATGGTGAACAATACAGTGCTAAAATACTGTAAATTGGTTGTAAAGGGAAACACAAGTCTTGCCAAAAAAAAAATGCATATTTTCATGGATTCGGTAAGTGTTACTGTGGAGATCAGCAAAAACTGCAGGCAAAGCTACTTCCCACTGTGCCTCAGAAGGTGGCTGGACAAGCAGCCAGCAGAGTGGGACTGCCTGTGGCCATGGGGTAACCAAGCAGCTGGCATGGTAGGTGACTGTGGCTGAGAGAGATGGAGGGAGGAAGGAGAAGTTAGAGGTGATGGGCTAAGGGAAAACACTCAGGATGGGTCAGGATCATCCTGGGAGTATCAGAAAACCAGGGGCATGCCAGGAATAGTGGGAACATGACATATAATCCAAGGATCCCACATAAGAGGTTCTTGTCAAAAAATTATAATACTTCAAGTCTTAAATAATGGTAGTAATTCTTAGCTATTAAATTATAATTAGATAATAAAATTGCTTTTGGTATTATGGTTAATTATAATGATTTGATCTATAAAATTTCATGATCAAAATCAGAGTCAGAAGATCTGGTTAAAATGTACAAAAAGGAAGTTGTGATACAATAGATGGATGAAGCAAGACTTATGTTTGTCATTATTTCATTAAGGGATGTATATTAATAATCAGTGTACGTATGTGTATATATACGCATACACGTATTTTGTTCCTACTTTAGTTTATAAATATACTAGTGTGTGTGTGTGTGTGTGTGTGCGGAGAAGGCAATGGCACCCCACTCCAGTACTCTTGCCTGGAAAATCCCATGGACAGAGGAGCCTGGTGGGCTGCCGTCCATGGGGTCGCTAAGAGTCGGACACAACTGAGCGACTTCACCTTCACTTTTCACTTTCATGCATTGGAGAAGGAAATGGCAACACACTCCAGTGTTCTTGCCTGGAGAATCCCAGGGGCGGGGGAGCCTGGTGGGCTGCTGTCTATGGGGTCGCACAGGGTCGGACACGACTGAAGTGACTTAGCAGCAGCAGTGTGTTTGTGTGTGTGCGTGCAGATGTGTATATCTGAATAAATAGGAAAGAAGAGAGGAAAAAAATAGTTGAAAGTGAACTAACACAGAAATAGAAGGAACCCTATGCAGAACAGGAAGGGCTGATCAGCCTCCTGGGGATTCACTGTTTTCCACCGGAAGGTCAAAAAAATAACCAAACAGAAGAAAGTTTCAATAGCATCCTACAAACTAATACAGCAGAAAGATGGTCCAAAGAAAAGGGCTCACAAAGCAGAATGACTTCCTCATTTCTGAGGAGCTAACACTGTTAGATAACCCACACATAATTATAAAATCATGATAAGGAGCACATGTTTTTAGTGATGCTAAGAGACTAGGTCAGTGAGTCATAAGGGCAGAAAAATGGTTAGGGTTAGTACTCAACCTTATTTATGTTTGGTCTGATTTTAATGGTTTTTGATCTTCTAATAAGAATCTGATCTGTTTAACTAATCTGATTGTTTAGAGTATTTGAATACACGTGCCCACGCAGCGTGCACACGTGCATGTGTGGGTGTGTATGTATTTAGTTGCTCAGTCATGTCCGACTCTTTGCGACCTCATGGACTGTAGCCTTCCAGGCTCCTCTATCCATGGAAATCTCCAGGCAAGAACACTGGAGTGGGTTGCCATTCCCTTCTCTAGGGGATTTTCCCAACCCAGGGATCGAACCCAGGTCTGTATTGCAGGCAGATTCTTTACCATCTAAGCCACCAGGGAAGCCCATTTGATTACATGGGCATTATTCAAATCTTGGGGAAAATTTATTTTTAAAAAGAGATTTGTAAGTAGTATATGAATATCTAATACAACTGTTGACTTTTAAAAATGCTAATAGCTTGTTATCTGGATAGTTAAAATCAGTAAGTAAAGTACTACACAAAGAGATTTTGTTTACCTTTCCACGTTCAAAGAGACTTTTGAAGTATAAAAATTTAATCCATTCTTGGTTCACTCTAAAACTAATGTAGAATTGCAACATTTACTTGGTGATAGTTTAGTTACTAAGTCACGTATGACTCTTTGTGATGCCATGGACTGTAGCCCGCCAGGCTCCTCTGTCCATGGAATTCTCCAGGCAAGAATACTGGAGTGGGTTCCATGCCCTTCTCCAGCTGATCTTTAAAACCCAAGGATAGAGCCCGGGTCCCCTGCATTGCAAGCATTCTTTACCATCTGAGCCACCAGGGAAGACCCTCCTTGTTATTATGAGAATAAAATAAAGTATGAAATTCCCCTTTTAAAATAAAATGCTATAAAACATAAGGTGGTTAGAAGCCGTAATGGTGGAGGTGAGGTAATGAGCTGGGAAAGAGATAAATAAAACTCCTAAGTTGATGTAAGCATTTGGAAGGCCAGTAAACAATGTATAGATGACATATGCAATCCTGCATAGTGGCTTAAAATGATAATAAAGTGGGTGAATGAACACTGGGAGTTCCCCCTGTGTTTAGCTGACTCTTGACTTTACATAAGTACCTGCTGTCAGTCAAGCCAGCCCCTCACCTGCCCCTGCCTGGCCCTAGACAGTCACTCCCTATCAGATCCATGCACTTCTCTGATCTGGACCTTAGTTCTCTAGTCTGGCCCTTCACCTTGAACCCGAACTCTGTAGGAAGTTTTTGACATTGAAGGAGGTTCTCGCCATCTTTTCAATTAACTCCAGCACTTTGCAGGACCTTCCTGCAGTTTAAAAATCTAGAACTCAGCTGGGTAAAACATTGGGAGCAGGGCATTCACAGGCACAGGCTGTGACCACAGGGAGGGTTCATTCACCCCCACTGGGGAAGAACCATCCATGGAGAGCCTGGGGGACACTGGTGTGATGGCAGAGCCTCTGCGCCACCTTGACTGGGCTTTGGGATGCTCAAATATTTGGTGAAACCTTACTCTGGGTGTGTCTGTTAGGGTGTTTGAGGGTGCATTGGTAGGCTGACTAAAGCAGATTGCTCTCCCCAGTGTGGATGGTCCTCATCCAATGAAGGCCCCACTGGAACAAAAGGGCTGACCCTCCCCAAGTAGCAGCAACTCCATCTGCCCAACTGCTAAGCTGGTACATTAGTCTTTCCTAGCCTTGGTACTTGATTTAGAAAATCGGTTCATCTTGGACCTCAAGCCCGCTCACCTCCAAACTGAAACTTATGTCACTGGCTTTCCTGGTTCTCAGGCTTTCAGACTCAGATTGGAACAACACCTCTGGCTGTCCTGGGTCTCAGCTCACTGGTTGCATGTCTTGGGATCTTTCAGCCTCTATAACTGCTTTACCCACTTTCAGATGGACAGACAGACAGACATATGTCTCTATATCTGTATTTGTATCTATACATATCTCCTACTGGTTCTGTTTCTCTGGAGAACCTCAACTGGATACAACAACCTAATCCAACGTATATGCAGAGTACGTCATGAGAAGTGCTGGGCTGGATGAAGCACAAGCTGGAATCAAGATTGCCAGGAGAAATATCAATAACATTAGATTTGCAGATGACACCACCCTTATGGCAGAAAGTGAAGAACTAAAGAGCCTCTTGATGAAAGTGAAAGAGGGGAGTGAAAAAGTTGGCTTAAAGCTCAATATTCAGAAAACTAATATCATGGCATCTGGTCCCATCACTTCATGGCAAATAGATGGGGAAACAGTGGAAACGGTGGCTGACTTTATTTTTCTGGGCTCCAAAATCACTGCAGATGGTGATTGCAGCCATGAAATTAAAAGACGCTTACTCCTTGGAAGGAAAGTTATGACCAACCTAGATAGCATATTATAAAGCAGAGCCATTACTTTGCCAACAAAGGTCAGTCTAGTCAAGGCTATAGTTTTTCCAGTGGTCATGTATGGATGTGAGAGTTGGACTATAAAGAAAGCTGAATGACAAAGAATTGATGCTTTTGAACTGTGAAGTTGGAGAAGACTCTTGAGTGTCCCTTGGACTGCAAGGAGATCCAACCAGTCCATCCTAAAGGAAATCAGTCCTGGGTGTTCATTGGAAGGACTGATGCTGAAGCTGAAACTCCAATACTTTGGCCACCTGATGCAAAGAGCTGACTCCTTGGAAAAGACCCTGATGCTGGGAGGGACGGAGGCAGGAGGAGAAGGAGATGACAGAGGATGATGGCATCACTGACTCAATGGACATGGATTTGGGTGGACTCCGGGAGTTGGTGATGGACAGGGAGGCCTGGCACGCTGTGGTGCCTGGGGTCGCAAAGAGTCGGACACGACTGAGAGATTGAACTGAACTGAACCATCAGTCACGACACAAGCTGGCACTGTGGCCTTCCGATCTGAGGCAATGGAAAGATACAATACCACCAACATAATTATTTTTGTCAAAAATGCTTAAGATGAATCTAAACCAAAAGGAATTCTTTAAGATAATTGGCCTGGGAACTTCAAAAATGGCAATGCTAGGAAGACAAAAAGAGGCAAGGGAAAAGATGACAAACGCTAGGAGACAAGAGAGCCAAATGCAAATATGACTCGATGCAGAATCAAAACAAAGAAAAAAAGACTACAGAAAACATTTTGGGGACAATTGGAAAAATTTCAAATTGGACTGTATATAGGACAATATTATTGTATCACTTAAATTTATTGGAAATAGTGATGATAATTCAGTTACTTAGGGATAAAATGGGCTTCCCTGGTGGCTTAGCTGGTAGAGAACCAGCTTGCCAATGCAGGAAACACAAGAGATCACGGGTTCAGTCCCTGGGTGAGGAAGATCCCCTGGCAAAGGAAATGGCAACCCACTCCAGTATTCTTTCCTGGAAAATTCCATGGACAGAGGAGCCTGGTAGGCTACAGTTCATGGGATCACAATGAGTTAGACACGACTGAACATGCACTCACAGCGAAGAAAAGAGAGAAGAGAGAGAACAGACAAGGCAAAAATCTAGCAGTTGATGCCTCCATGCCTGAAACTAGATGAAGAATGTTTATGTTCTGCTGTTCTTTCAAAATTTCTATTAGAAATCATTTTTAAAATATAATTCTGATTACATATACCTGCACACCAGAACTGAAATACCCTGACATGGTGAAGTTCCTGATGTGCTGCTGTCATATACACAAACAACCTATGACGTATTCTTGCAGAAAAGGGAGGGAAAGGGGAAAAAAGAACCTGAGTGTAACAAAGCCTCTAGTACTCACATCCCTTCACAGTAATCACAGTGGATAGACTGCATGACACCACAAGGAAAGAAGCACACAAATCTAGCATGGAAGACGTCCGTTCTTCGGGATGCTTGACCTGCTTTTTTACAAAAAGTCATTGGCGGATGTGGGGGCTGTCCAGGGAGAGAGAGAAAGAAGATTATCTAGACTGAAAGAGACGTAAGAGACAATAATCAAACGTCATGTTTGGAATTTGTTTGAATCAAGAGTCGAATAAACCAACAGTAGAAAAGATGGTTTTGGAGATCAAACCAGTCAATCCTAAAGGAAATCAGTCCTGAGTATTCATTGGAAGGACTGATGCTGAAGCTGAAACTCCAATACTGTGGCCACCTGATGCAAAGAACTGACTCACTGGAAAAGACCCTAATGCTGGGAAAGATTGAAGGCAGGAGGAGGGGACGACAGAGGATGAGATGGTTGGATAGCATGACCAACTCTACGGACGTGAGTTTGAGGAAGCTTCAGGAGTAGGTGATGGACAGGGAAGCTGGTGTGCTACAGTCCATGGGGCTGCAAAGAGTCAAACATGACATGAATTGAACTGAGGAAATGTGATGATGCACTGAACCTTGGATGATATCCAGGAATTATTGTTTACTTTATGAGTATAATAATTTCACTGTAGTAAGGAAAAGTCCATACTATTAAGAAATTCCTAATAATTATTAGGAGTAAAGTGTCTGAAATGTGTTTAAGTCCTTTGGGAAGAAAAAAAGAAAGGACGGAAGATGAATTAAATAGGGCATAATCTTGCTAAATATGTAATGCTGCTCGTGTTGGTAAATTGGGTGATTTGTATATGTTGGAGTTCACTGCAAACTGAATTTGTGCATGTTTGACTTTTGGACTCTGTGGGAGAAGGCGAGGGTGGGATGTATCAAGAGAACAGCATCGAAACATGTATATTATCTAGGGTGAAACTGATCACCAGCCCAGGTTGGATGCATGAGACAAGTGCTCAGGACTGGTGCACTGGGAAGACCCAGAGGGATCGGGTCGAGAGGGAGGTGGGAGGGGGGATCGGGATGGGGAAATACATGTAAATCCATGGCTAATTCATGTCAATGTATGACAAAAACCACTACAATATTGTAAAGTAATTAGCCTCCAACTAATAAAAATTAATGAAAAAAAAGAATTTTTCATGATAAAAAATTAAATACATGATATATTAAATATGCTTACAAATTAGCTCTCAGCCTTTTTTTTTTTGCTTTATCAGAGTTATTTATTTTATCCTGAACACGAAGCACCAATATAATGCATTGTTAGTGAACACTTAATACTCTGTATCTATAATAGAGAAATGAAGGATGGGTTAATGGTGGGTCCCTGAAGCCAGGGTGCTTTTGAGACTTGAGGTGGGAGTAGCTCAGTGACAAAAGGAGAGAATGAGGGAGCTGCTGGCACACGGGCAAGATGTAAGTTACTGCTTCTCCTTCTCTAGTGTGAGTTAAATACGTTTCAAACATGAGTCATACATTTTAGATTGTCTTAACTTTGGGGAACTGGCAGAGTCTGTTTCTAAGCTGAACAGACTGACTGACTTCCTTCGCTAATCCATTTCTAAATTGTACTCCAATTACTCATCCCACAAAGAAGATAAGAGGAGCTTTAAAAGGCTTGTTTCAGCATCCTGACGTGAGTAAGGAAACAGCATGCCTTGGAAAGCGCACCTGACTGAATTAGAAATCTGCCTCTGCTAACCAGCTATGTTACCTTAGACAAAGCACCCTCTCTCTACAGCTCTCTCCAGGCTTCTTTTTAGTTTTTTGTGTTTAATAAAATGCACTAGTAGATGACTTGTACAATCTCTTCCTCCTCAGACTTCCTGAAAAAGCTGTTCATGTACAATAGTCTGCCATTCCATATCCAGTGTCCAGCCCTCTCGTTAACATAGAAGGAATGCAATTTGTACTTAATAAAAGGAAAGAAAAACAGATACCAAACAATGGATTGAACTTGAACGCAACTTCAAAAACCTGTTGATCCAGAGAGTTCCTGATATTTGTTTATCTCTTTGCTTTCTATCTTTTCAGGTTTAACGGCACCTTCCCCAAAAGACTCCAGAAGAAAGGCTGGCATATATCATGCAGGACCACTAGATGGAAGCAGGAACCTACTGCAGAATCATCCCTAACGCAGCAGGCGCGCTAAGCCCACCGGAGCTTCTCCCTGAGAGCACCACCCACTCACCACGGACAGTGACGGCTGCACTGCACCCCTTCCTCTGGCCTTGATTATAAGGAACCAGTAGCCGCTACTGATGAGACCAAAGCTGTTCTGCTGTTTCAGCCTTAGGATGCTGATCCTGATTTTATTTATATTTTTGAGATTTTGTTCATCATGAATTTTTCTCGTTGATTTTGATTTTTTAAATTACTACATTAAAATATTATTTGTCTTGGTTCCTGAGGTTTTTGGCACCACAGGTGAGTGCCTCAAAATGTGCCTTAGGGCCTTAGTCCTGAAAAATATGATTGCTTCTAGCAGCCTCGAAACAATACAAAATACCAAACAATGCAAAATTGTACAAAATGATGGCACAAAGACATCGGGAATAAGCAACATGGGAGATATTGAAAACATGAGTGCACATCGGAGACCAAAGACACAGAGGCAGCAGATCACTCATGCACGTGGGTTGTGCGTGAGCAGGAAGTGATACGCAACACGGACTCATGCGTGAAAGCTGAGACCACGGTCCTTTGTTTACCCCTCCACCCATTTTACCTTCACTCCTTCAAGGTCTTTTTATTACCGGTCCTCCTTCTCTCCTTCCTCCCCTTCTTTTTTCTCTTTCCCATCTCCCCGCTCCTTCTTCTCCTGCCTCTCCCCCTGCTCCCCCACCACCTCCTCCTGGAATTCCATCTGCTTCACTGGTACTGCGTTCAGAGCACCCTCACCCCCTTAAAAAAAAAAATTCTCCATCTATTCTGTCTCTGTTGCCTTCTCTCACACACAGAAGTTACCCAAAGTCCTCTCTGACCCTGTCTTACTCAGAGCCCAGAGGCCTCAAGAAAACGGGGTGCAGGGAGGGGAGAGAGGGGAGAAATGCTGAGAATGGAAAGCTCAGAGCAGAGTCCAGGTCTCTCCCCTCAGACTACAGGCTCCTTGGGGCACAGCTTCTGCCTGGACTTGGCACGGTGCCTTGCACAAAACACCATAAACATCCGTTTGTGTGCATGACTATGCGTGTTAATCAGCACTGTGTTCTTACAGACGAAAAGTCATAAAATGAAATAATTTTCAACAGTAGCCTGTGAAGGATTGTTCCAAGGGCTTCGCCAAATGACCACACCCATGAATACTGTTGCTGACACCCTTTGTGCCTCTCTGCCATCTCAGCTCTTAAAAACATGAAGGTCAAAGGTGAAGCATATCCTCAGAGCCCAGGCTCCCCTGTGGACTCTCTCGGAGGCCCAGGCTAGTCCTTCCATGGGCACTACCACCTTCTTCTCGTCTAGTATTGACAAATTATCTCCTGTGGTTGAAGCGGCAGATGGGGGTCTGCATTGTCCCCTGATGCGACCTGTGCCTGTGACCTTGGCCGGGCCCCTCCAGATTCCCTCTGCTCACTTCTCTCTGCTCTCCAGCCTGGAGGCTCCATCACCAGGACTCTCCAGTGCTCTGTGTTCTGGTGGGGGAAGCCGGTGGGGAGCGCTGGTATCAGACGGAGGTTGTGTCCCTTCACTCCCTCCCTGCAAGGTTACCTGCAGATGATTGTGTGTCCAGAAGGAAGGTTACCTGCAGAAGACTGTGTGTCCAGAAGGAAGGTTACTCCTGATCAAGGATAGCACAGTCTGCAGACCTCCCACCCACCCTCAATACCTGGAGTCGTCACAGCACTGCTGCTAACAGATGGGTGCAAGTGGGATCCCTGACCAACCTTTATCAAACTCCTTACTTATAGAACATTCTAGGAACTCAGACTGAGAATTCTCCACTTGAATAGAAAGGCAGCTTCCAAGGTGTGTGCAGGTCTCAGCTCCAGTTCTGGCTCAGGGTGGCCGGGGGACTGTGACCCTGGTATGCCCACCCTTAGACCCCAGATGGCCAAAGGACAGCACAGTTGTGAAGCAGCACGTGGACGCGTGGAGAGGGTGCCCGTCTATGACCTGGCAAAAGGTGTTTGCTGTGAGCACAGGCAGGGGAAGGGAGGGGGTGGGCACATGAGCTGTCTGTCTCTCCCCACCATGTTCTGGCACCAGGGTCTGTAACTCAGAGGGATGTAGTAATTCTCTCTGCAGACCTGGCCCTCCAGGTCTTCACACAAGTACCACATTAGTGACGCAGGAGGGTAGAACAAATTTTACTCCATGGTGTGTTAGCTTGAGTTGTAACCTTGGAATGTTCTGATTTGTGAGCCCTGAACCTCTGTCTGTACTCTGCCCAAGGCGCTACAACTGCCAGGAGAGAACTGATTGTTGTTCCAGCTACTGGGCTGGCCTCTGCATGCCCCTGGCACTCACAGCTCTGAAAACAGCCACTGGTATGTGAACTCTCCTTGAATTGATCTCTGATGGAGCGGTCCCTGTTTTCCACTGGTGTCTTGACTGACATGTTGCAAAAACCAAATTGTACCTGGCATATACACTCTTGGCTTTAAAGAAAATGTTGACTTGAATGGGTCGGAAAAATAAGGAAACGAATCCTCATAAAAAACTAAGATAATCAAAACTCATCAAGGGGCCACTCAAATCAGCAAAACCAGGGTTGGTCAAGGTAATGCTCTTAGAGATACCTGTTCCTGGAAGACATAAGTATGCCAAGGGCACGAAGGAAGATGTCCAGCTCCTCAGATAGGCACCTGAACAGCCCTGCTGGTCCCCTACACTTGAGAGGTCTTGGGCCACAGAGGCTTCATCTGGCTCTGCTTCTCCAAAGGCTATTAAAGATCAATTTCAAAATGTCTGTGTAATAACATTCCCCCAAATGCTGTGACAGTGGTGATGCAGTCACCTTTCAAGTGTGATGACCTTGCATGGATTCCTTTGAGCTGTTCTGGTTCCTGGACCTTTCTAGAAGCTTCTATTGATATTCCCTGGTTTTCAGTGACTATGTTTCCCTCAACAACATTCTATGTATCATTTCTCCTGGTTTTGTTCATGTATTCTTTTCTAAATATTTTTTAAGAACTGGTAGGTGCCACAGATATTGTAGGAGCCTGGGGAACAATGTTGAGATGGCGATGTTCCTGCTTTCATGGAAATTAAGTTCTAGATAATCGTGATAACATTCAAATAAATATGGTTCAATTAACATTTACTGAGTACCTTCAATGAGCCAGACACTGTTCTAGGCTCTGAGAATATAATCCTAAATGAAACACACACACACATGCTCTAAGCAGCTTACATACTAGGAAGGGAGACAGACAATAAACGGAGCTATGTAAAGTACATAGTATCTGATTTGCACTGGGTTCTCTAGAACACAGAACAGAACCGAGGCAAAAGCTATGGCTAACAGCTTCTTTGACAGTAAAATCCAGATAAGCAGGAATGAGAGAACAGAGGATGATGCAAGGAAAGAAGAGGAACAAATATAAGGGGGTGGGTTACCAACCTGCCTTCTAGCTTCATAAAGAAACACAGCCAATTATTCAGTCTATACAGAACCCTTGTGAATTACTGGGTGTCAGAACAATTCATCTTAAGGAAGACGTATGGCAGGTTAAAAATAGCCACAACTTGAGTGTAAATTGGTATAGCCACTACAGAAAACAGTATGCAGGCTCCTCAGAACACTAAAAACAGAACTACCACGTGCATGCTTAGTTGCATCAGTCATGTCCAACTCTTTGCAACTCTATGGACTATAGCCTGCCAGGGTCCTCTGGCCATTGGGATTCTCCAGGCAAGAATACTAGAGTGGGTTGCCATGCTCACCTCCAGGGGATCTTCCCTATGAACTACTATATGATCCAGCAATTCCACTCCTGAGTATATATCCAAAAGAAGTGAAAACATTAATTCAAAAAGATACATGCAACTCAGTGTTCATAGCAGCATTATTTACAATAGACAAGACATGGAAGCAACCTAAACATTCATCAACAAGTGAATAGATAAAGAAAACGTGGTATTAACGCACAGTGGAATATTACTCAGCCATAAAAAAAAAATGAAATTCTGCAATTTGCAACAACATGGATATACCCAGAGGGTATTAAGCTTAGTCAAATAAGTCAGACAGAAAGATAAACACTGTGTGTTATCACTTGTCCATAGTATCTAAAAAATAAAACAAATGAATGTATATGACAAAACAGAAATAGACTCACAGATACAGAAAGCAAACTAGTTGTTACCAGTGGAGAGAGGAGAGGGAGAGAGGAAGATAGGGGCAT
Source organism: Odocoileus virginianus (assembly GCF_023699985.2). Lineage (NCBI taxonomy): Eukaryota > Metazoa > Chordata > Mammalia > Artiodactyla > Cervidae > Odocoileus > Odocoileus virginianus. Next base: position 7,182,326 of record NC_069703.1, on the reverse strand, counting down.
GGGATTAAGAGATACAAATTGCTGTGTATAAAATAAATAAGCAACAAAGATGTATTGCCCAGCATGGAGAAACACAGCCATTGTTTTATAATAACTTTAAGTGGAGAGGAATCTATAAAAATGCTGAGCTGCTATGTTGTATATCTGAAATTAATATATTATTATAAATCAATTATACTTCAGTTAAAAAAAAAAAAGCAACAGTCACAACTTCCTGGACATTCCCCCCCTGAGAGCCAGAGTCTGTGTTCCTTCCCTGGATCTGGATGGGCTGTTGATCTAGAATATAGAGGAAGTGACCCTGTATAAGCTTCCAAGCCTTAGGCCTTAAGTGATTGGCAACTGCTACTTCCCGGTTCCTGAGCTGCTTGAGCTTTAACCCAGAAGCCCTGCTGTGGGAAACAAGGGGTCCTGGGGAGGGTCCCCATGTGGAGAAGAACAGAGCCTCCCGGCCAACAGCCGGCACCACCCTGCCAACTACGTGAGCTTCAGGATCCTCCAGCTCCAGTGGAGCAGAGATAAGTCATTCCCAATACCCCCTGGCCAAACTACAGATTCAAGAGCAAAATAAATTATTGTTGCTGTTTTCCACCCTTAAGGTAGTTTGTTATTCCCAGATGTAAACAGAACAGAAAGGGAGAAATATTTAACCACAGGCTCTTGTGATGCATTGGAGACAGTGTGCCCCAAGAACTGCCAACCCCACTGTCGTACGGTTTGTGCCCTCCAAACTCTCCAGGCACGCGTGAGACAGACAAGATCTCAAGACAGGAAGAGCAGCCTCTGAGCCCAGCATTGGGTCACAGGCATCCGCATCTGCCCTGTTGCAGCCTGAGCCTTCGGGCGGGCTCATGTCTGCATGGGTGCTGCCCAGAATTCCTGTGAAGTCTCCATCCTCAGCAGCCCCAGAAACACCAGAGGTGCAACAGGGGGAGACTTGGGGCAAGACCCTCTCCAGGGCCTGAGCCGGGCATGTGGGGCTAGGAGCAGCCGTCCCGGAGGGCCCAGCGGCCCAGGGCAGTGACCCCACCTGCTGCCTCGCCAGGTGGTGGCAGAGCGTAGCGAATCTGTTTTCAGGCGAGATCAAGGCCTCTCCTCTGTGGCCCTGAGAATGTGGTGGTGCCAGGTGATCCTCCTGGCCAGTTCCCGGCATTGAGCAGAGAGGCAGGGGCTAATGAATCCAGGAAGTTTCGAAAACTGGATCCAGAAGAGCAGCTGGAAAGTGTTAAGTGTCGTAAATACTCATGAATTATGAATGTGTTTAGATAAACAGCAAGGGACCTAGGGAATGCAATGTGAGCATGATGGAGGTTTTCAGCTTTCATAGGGCAGTGAGGCGAGACCCTCTAAGAAGGGTTTGATCATGTGCACAAGTGTTTAAAAACATTAGGGAGCCCCAGTGACCTGCTCCAGACTTGAAAGGGCAGAAGTGATGACAGGGGTCAGACCTCAGATAGACTCAGTAGAATTCGCTTGGGCACCATGGTGGAGTATGGGGGAAGGAGAGGAACCAAGGAGGACTCCAAAGATTCTGGCCTCAAACACCGGAGGGATGGAGCTGCCGTGAAACACGACAGGGGAAAATGTCTGTGAGGCAAGGTGGAGGGGTGGATCAGAAGTTCAAATTTTGGACATCCAGAGGAGTCAGGTTGTCACCTGCAAATATGATCTGTTCTGGGAAGAGGTCCTTGCCGGAGGTATAATTCTTGGAAGTGTCAGGAAATAAATGGTCAGGTGGCTCAGTGGTAAAGAATCCACGTGCCAGTACAGGAGATGTGGGTTTGATTCCTGGATTGGGAAGATCCCCTGGAAGAGGAAATGGCAACCCAGCGTTCTTGCCTGGAAAATCCCATGGACAGAGAAGCCTGGCAGGTTAGAGTTTACAGGGTCACAGAGAGACATGACTGAACACATGCACACAGAGCCACAAGGCAAATAACGCATTGCCTGTGGTGAGACGTCCTACCGGGGACGGTCAGTAGGATCAGATATCAGAAGGTGCTGAAGAGGACGGGGTGTGAGGAGGGAGGGTCAGAAAGTCCCTCAGAAGAGGTGAAAAAATAAGCTGAATCGCGAACAATAGAAATCCTGTTCACCATCCTTTACACCAAACTTGGGGAAAAATAAGCTTCAGAATTAGAGAATTGGGGATTTCAAAATAACAGACAGGGCATTCGACATGCTTGGCAGGGTCTGGGCAGCACCCTATAATCTTATCGCTATTTCTGCAGGAAACATTTATTTATCACACTGAACAGGGTAAGTAAACATGAATGGATCACATTTTACTGCTAAACAAATGCATGAAACCCACATTTATTTTTTAACCTCTCAGTACAAGGCACTGTTTTAAGTGCTCACATGCATTAATTCATTTAATCTTCATACCAGCACTCTGAGGTGGTGGTGGTATTAATGTTACCACTTTACAAATGAGGAGACAGAGGCGCACACAGGGAGGTTGCTTATGATCCAACACCTGACCCAACTCCCAGGTTGGCACTAGCCAGGGCCAAGGTCCCGAAGTGGGAAGAAATGCAGGTGTTTGAGGAACCTGCTGGCTGGAGGGTGAGCAGGTGGGAGTGGCGAGGGCACAGCAGTGAGGCCTGGCTGGGCCCCATTCCATGGCTTCTCTTCAGCCTCCACTGTAGGGTCCAGAATCCTGAGCACAGCATCTGTTTATTTGGACCATTTCTGCTTGTTTTCTTTGGAACAAATTCATCAGTCTGCTGCACAAGGAAGAGACTGGAGGGGAGGATCATGGAAGGGGTGGATAGATCACACCACCCCAAACCCCACTTTCTAATCTCTGTGGTTCCAGCAAAGCTGAATAGCATACTGAAGACTCAGGTTGCAGAAACACTAAGAAGGGGAGTGTGAATGTCTTCTTAGCCGTAAACTCACCATATTTAATTAAAAAGCAAAATCAACACAAAACTTCACTTGCCAACTACAACTTTGTTCCACATACATTTGTGAGATATTTCCTGACATAAATATTTTAGTATTTCTTTTTTAACTTTACCCGACTACGGCCTTTATGTTGCTTTGTACCTTTTAGATTTCTTGAGCTGGTTTTTCATAGCAAATTGCAGGATTCCCTCACAGCCCTTGACATTCTTCCTGACTTTGTCATGACAACCAGGGTGAACAGGGTGCCTGAGCCCCAGCCCGCCAAGCCAGACTGAGAGTTCGGTTTCCCTCTGTCAACCCACGGACCTCAACAGAACTTGAGAATGCAACTGCTTGGAAATTTTATTTCTGGCTTCCTAGAAAGTAATGTTGATTGATAAATCATTTGCTGTGTAGGATTGATGTTATTAAATATCTAAGCATGCAGGAAAGATTAAGGCACTTTTATAAGCTAGCACCAAGTAATATTTTTTGTCGTGTCATAAATACTTCTCCCCAAACTGACATCAACCACATGTTCACCAAAGACTCTCTTTCTTCCCTTAGATCAGAGTTGTCCAATGTGGTGGCCATAGCCACACATGGTCACTGAGTACTTGAAACATGGTGAATATGAATGGAGATGTGCTATGAGTGCAAAATACACACCAGCTTCCAAACTTTGTACCAAATCCCCAAAGAATGCAAAATACCACATTAATAGTTTTTATACTGTTTACTTGCAAACATGACAATATTTGTTATGGGCTACTTTAAATTAATTTGTTATTAAAATTGGTGTTTCTTTTTACTTGTAAAATGTGGCTACAAACCAATAGAGGAGAGAGAGGAGAGGAAGGAAAAGGAATCGGGGAGGGCTAGGAGAAGAGGAGGAGAGGAGATAAAAAGGGGAAAATAGAAAGAAAAACTAAAATGTTCCTTTTAAAAAACTAACTTTTTATAAAAACAGGAACTGTTGGGATTAGTCTTCTGAATGAGGCCTTTGTTTCTGAAAATTTCAAGAGACTATTCAAATCTGTTTTAGTCTTACTGACTTGATTATGCTTTTATGTTGTTGTTAATGAAAATGCCAGAATACTCTAACTCTAATGTACTTTAATAGTTTGAGTAGTCAAAAAATAAATAAAAAGAAACAAAGAAGTGGAATCCTAAGAAAAATGTGCAAATGTGCACATTTTTACTTAAATATTAAGAAAGCTTTGTTTCATTAAAAGAAAACTAATTTTTTGTAATACCATTATCTATTTTCTCTTGCCTGTTCTGATTCTAGGTTTCCAGGGTTCAATGATATTTCTGGTTCTAGGAGGTCTCGTCTCCATCATTTTACCTTTGAGAGAAAGCAGCAGCTGTGTGCATCCTTTACGCTCTCCTCCCCGCTCCCTATAGAGTCTTCCCCACCACATCTCACTCAGCAGGAGCCACGCCTCTTCCCTGACACGGGGATGGCCAGGAGGCCTGCTCAGCAACACTCAGGGCTTTTCCGACTTTCATCTTAAATGGAGCAGGTAAGATGCCCCACCCCCCTTAGCTGGGGCATAGCTCACTTAAAAATAAGAAGAAGCAGAGAGAATTAATTATTTTCTTCTTGCAATGACTTGTAAATACATTTAAAAATGAAGAATGCACTACGTTTTTCTTCCTGGAATGTCTGTTTCTGAATTATCGTGAAAGACAATACTTATTTTCATAATGTGCTAAATGTTATAATATAGAGTTATATAATACCTGGAGTAATGGGCAAGTCTGGCCTTGGAGTACAAAATGAAGCAGGGCAAAGGCTAACAGTGTTTTGTCAAGAGAACACACTGCTCATAGCCAACACCCTTTTCCAACAACACAAGAGACAACTCTACACATGGACATCACCAAATGGTAAATACCAAAACATATTGATTGTATTCTTTGCAGCTGAAGATGGAGAAGCTCTATACAGTCAGCAAAAGCAAAACCTGGAGCTGACTGTGGCTCAGATCATCAGCTGCTTATTGCAAAATTCAAACTCAAATTGAAGAAAGCAGGGAAAACCACTAGCCATTCAGGTATGCTCTAAATCAAATCACTTATGAATTGGAGGTGAAGCGGAGGTGACAAATAGACACAAGGGATTATATCTGGTAGACAGAGTGCCTGAAGAACTATGAAGAGAGATTTGTGATATTGTACAAGAGGCAGTGACCAAAACCATCCCAAAGAAAAATAAATGCAAGTAGGCAAAATGATGAGGAGGTCTTACAAATAGCTGAAGAAAGAAGAGCTATGAAAAGCAAGAGAGAAAGGGAAAGATATACCCAACTGGATGCAGAGTTCCCAAGAATAGCAAGGAGAGATAAGAAGGCCTTCTTAAATGAACAATGCAAAGAAATAGAGGAAAACAGTAGAATGGGAAAGACTAGAGATCTCTTCAAGAAAATTGAAGATACCAAGGGAACAGTTCATGCAAGGATGAGCACAATAAAGGACAGAAGGAGTAATGACCTAATAAAAGCTGAAGAGATTTAAAAGAGGTGGAAAGAATACATAGAAAAACTATACAGAAAAGGTCTTAACAACCCAGATAATCATGATGGTGTGGTCACTCACCTAGAGCCTGATGTCCTAGAGTCTAAAGTCACGTGGGCCTCAGGAAGCATTGCTACAAGCAGGATTGAGTCTGAAGTCAAGTGGGCCTTAGGAAGCATTACTACAAGCAGGATAGTGGAGGTGATGGAATTCCAGCTTAGCTATTTCAAATCCTAAAAGATGATGCTGTTAAAGTGCTACACTCAATATGCCAGCAAATTTGGAAAACTCAGCAGTGGCCATAGGACTATAAAAGTCAGTTTCATTCCAATTCCAAAGAAGGACAGTGCCAAATAATGTACAAACTACCATATAATTGTGCTCATTTCTCATGCTAGTAAGGTTATGCTCGAAGTCCTTCAAGCTAGGCTTCAGCAATATGTGAACTGAGGACTTCCAGCTATACAAGCTTGATTTAGGAAAGGAAGAGGAATCAGAGATCAAATTGTCAATATCTGCTGGATCATAGACAGCCCACTCCAGTACTCTTGCCTGGAAAATCCCATGGATGGAGGAGCCCGGTAGGCTGCAGTGCATGGGGTCTTTAAGAGTCGGACATGACTGATGCGACTTAGCAGCAGCAACATCTGGATCATAGAAAAAGCAAGGGAATTTCATAAAAACATCTACTTCTGCTTCATTGACTGCACTAAAGTCTTTGACTGTGTGGATCACAACAAACTGTGGAAAATTCTGAAAGAGATGGGAATACCAGACCACCTTATCTGCCTCCTGACAAATCAGTATGCAGGTCAAGAAACAACAGTTAGAACTGGACATGGAATGATGGACTGGTTCAAAATTGGGAAAGGAGTATGCCAAGGCTATATATTGTCACCCTGCTTATGTAAATTCCATGCAGTGTACATCATGAGAAATGCCAGGCTAGATGAAGCACAAGCTGGAATCAAGATTGCCAGGAGAAATATCAATAACCTCATATATGCAGATGACACCTCCCTCATGGCAGAAAGTGAAGAGGAACAAAAAAGCCTCTTGATGAACGTGAAAGAAAAGAGTGAAAAAATTGGCTTAAAACTCAGCCTTCAAAAAATGAAGTTCATGGCATCCAGTCCCATCACTTCATGACAAATAGATGGGGAAAAAGTGGAAGCAGTGAAAGATTTTCTTTTCTTGGGCTCCAAAATCACTGTGAATGGATATTGCAGCCGTGAAATTAAAAGACACTTGCTCCTTGGAAGGAAAGCTATGACAACTCTAGACAGTGGATTAAAAAGCAAAGACATCATTTTGCCAACAAAGTTTCATATAGTCAAAGCTATGGTTTTTCCAGTAGTCATGTATGGATGTGAGAGTTGGATCACAAAGAAGTTTGAGTGCCGAGGAATTGATGCCTTCAAACTGTGGTGCTGGAGAAGAGTCTTGAGAGTCCCTTAGACTTCAAGGAGATCAATCTGGTCAATCCTAATGGAAATCATCCCTGAATATTTATTGGAAAGACTGATGCTGAAGCTGCAGTTCCAAAACTTTGGCTGCCTAATGGGAAGAGCTAATCCATTGGAAAAGACTACGATGCTGGGAAAGGAGAAGGGACGGCAGAGGATGAGATGGTTAGACAGCATTATCAACTCAATGGACACAAATCTGAGCAAACTCTGGGAGTTAGTGAAAAACAGGGAAGCCTGGAGTGCTACGGTCCATGGGGTCACAAAGAGTCAGACATGACTTAGCAACTGAAGAACAACAGCAGCAACAAATGCTTTAAATGACTTTCTTATAATGAAAAATGTCCTAAAGTTTATTGCTGTTACTTTCCAATTCAGGAGAGTACTTGAAAAGTCAAGGCTTAGGATTTTAAATGATCATCAAGTGCTAGTAACACTAAGCCACAAATATGACTTAATAGTCTCTGCTCTTCTGTTTCATATACTGATTGTCCAGAATACAAACCACAAAATTGGCCCAGCCTTAGTCTTCCAAAGCATATGATGAGTGCCATGCATTTTCTGAGTAAGAAACCCCTTGGTGAGTCCTCAGAGAATGAACATTAAATATCCCATCAATCTTTTACTAAGTCCAAGGACGTGGCCAAGCCTCACATAATAAATTGCTGGTACTTGGCATCGAAATAGACAAGTGGAGAGTATTTTAGGAATATGAGAAGACATTTCTTTCATTCTCTTGGAGCCCAGAGCAGCAGAGCTCAGCATGACTGCTGCCTTCCCTGCCAGGTGGATTTCTGTGCCCTGAGGCCTGCCTTCCCACCTACATGGGGAAACGAGCCACTGCCTGCTGAAGCTGAGATGCTGATGCACTGTGTGTCCATAGGGAGAAGGGAAAAGGGGGAGGGGAAGTTTGAGAGAAAACAGAGATATCTTCTCTAAGTAGCCAAAACTATGGTATCTAGCTTCCACACATGCTCTCTGGAGCCTGGTCCAACATAGAAAATACACCACTACAAACAATGTCTGTGTCTCACTAAGATTCATATGTTGAAACCCAATCCCCAATGTGGTGGTATTTGGAAGGGGGGCCTTTGGGAGGTAATAAGGTCATGAGGGTGGAGCCCTCGGGGGTGGAATGAGTGTCCTTATAAAAGAGACCCCAGAGAGACCCCTCAAGCCCACCAGCATGTGAGGACACACTACAAAGACACTTCTATGAACAAGGCTTGCCAGAATCGACCATGTTGGCACCTTGATCTTGGACTTCCCAGACTCTAGAACTGTGTAAAATAGACTTTAGTGGCTTATAAGCCACCTAGTCTATGGTATTCTGTTATAGCAGCCCAAAGGATGAAGATACATATTAAATAGTGCATAAATTATGTCTCATACATCGATGTGCACTATTGCTTGGGTAAAGAAGTGGATGCTGAGAAGGGAAGGCCTGACGGCCAGGTCATTTTCTATCCACAGCAAAGATTGTTGGGCACCTCCCCACCTTCTATCTTTACACAGCCCACTAGTGCCTGGAAGATAACGTCCCACGACCTCCTCCTCTGATACAGTTACATACAACCATCTACTGTGGAAGCAAATGTGGAAGCTCCATACATGAGTCCAAGTGCAGACAGAGAGTTTCTGAGACATCTTTTCAGATTATGTTTTCTGATTTCCAAAACCCTCATTTAAAAAAAAATGCATTAATGTATATAAGTGTACATATATATATATATATATATATATATATAGAGAGAGAGAGAGAGAGAGAGAGAGAGATTTATTTTATTTAAGAATTAGCTCATGATCATGGAGGCAGGTTAGGTCCACAATCTGCAAGGTAGGCCAGTAGGCTGGAGACCCAGGAAAGTGGTGATTTTGGAGGTCAAGTCCAAAAGCCTTGGCAGAATTTCCTCTTCCTGGGGAAGGTCTGTTTTGCTGTCCTAAGGTTTTCAACTGATTGGATGAAGCCCACCCACATTATAGAGGGTACTTTAATCAAAGTCTACTGGTTTAAATGTTAATCTCATCTAAAAATACTTTCACAGAAACATCCAGAATAATGTTTGTCCAAACATCTAAGTACCATGGCCTAGCCAAGTTGACACATAAAATTAGCCATTACAAATGACCAAATGGAAATACTAATGAGTGAGAAAATGTAAAAAAGCAGAAGCCCCACCTCCCACCCCCCACTGACATACATGGTCCATCAGTACTGGGAGCTGTGTAGGACTAGTCAGGGGTTCATTTTTCTCCTCACCACCCACCAGCAAGGAGCACCCCTCTTCTCTGATTGCCAAGACAGCTCTCTGGTTTTGTGTGTCTGTGATGAGACTCTGCCCAGGCTGGGTCTCTGGGTAGGAAAAAATTGAATATCTACCCTCAACACACATAAGAGCTAAAACAAGTAGCTGAATATATATTGATAAATTACTGTCCATCCCATTCAAGGGAGAAATCTGGAAGGGAAACAGACCTGTACAGCTTCAGAAGAAACCCTTGCCAATTGTCTTTACAAACCAACACAGGTTGGTGGTGTGTGTGCACATGTGCATGTCATACCTAATATATTTCTGCCATATTATGAATATTATATATATATCCATTTGCTTTATTACTTCATTACATATTATATTATATTACATACCAGGCCTTTAAAGAAAATCAACACTTGTAAAAGTGTAAATCATATTATTGTTTGCAATTATTTACTCCCCATTCTTGTAGCTGGATTATATTACACTGTACATTGAGAGAAAGAAAGAGGCTTAGTAATATCATGTTTTTAGTTCTTGCTGCTGTAACAAAATGCCATGGGCAGGGTGGGTTTAAAACAGCAACATGCCCCTCACAGTTCTGGAGTCTGGAAGTCTGAGGTCAGGAGCCAGTGCCCAGGGTCTGGGGGGGGCCCTTTTCCAGGTACAGACTCCTTCCTGTGTCCTCACATGGCAGAAAGAGAGCTCTCTGGTCCTCTCTCTGTCTCCTAAAACCACAAATCCCATTCACGAGGGCTTCACCCTCATGACCCAACTACATCCCAGAGGCCTATTACCATCACAGTAGAGATGAGATTTCAACCTACGGATTAGGGGATGAGGAGACAATGTTCATTGTTTACATACATTCTGTGGGAAAAGCACACTTCCCATTCTATTGACATTGTATTTGTCCTTGCAGGTGCTTTGGCAATGACACATAAGCAAATAAGGTGGACCCCATATCCAAGCAAAACTTTTAAGGGCCCTTATACATTTCTATCAGCCCTCTTGCTCTTTTCATTCTGCCTCAAGAGAGGCATGGCCCATATTTCATCCCTTCTTTCAGCCTCTTGGGATATAAAGACATGTGGAGTAGGAGTGGAAACGGCCTTGACCTGCATCCAACGTAACAGAAATAGACTTTTGTTTTTAGAAGTCACTGAAATTTGTGGGATTATTTACTACCACAGGACAACTAAAAAATAAAAGGAATGTAATTAACAAACCAAATAAGAAGACCTGGAAGGAATATTAGCAACCTCAGTATATTTTGATATGATATTGCATCTACAATTAAGATTAGACTATGATAAAAAGAAATGAGTAATCAAAGCTTTTAAAACAAGTAAATAAAATTAAAATTTTATCTGAAATAAATGTAACTGGTGGGCTATATAATAAAATTGGTGTAGTGAAGACTGACTAGGTGATTTAGAACAGGGCTTAACAACTTTATTGTGCTTACTGGTCACCTAGGGATTTTGTTAAAAGGCAGATTCTAATTTAATAGCTTCAGATGTAGCCTGAGACATTGCATTTCTAATGAATCCTCAGGTGATTTTAACACCGTTGGTCTGGGACTCGGAATTGAAGAATTACTGTTTTAAATCCTTGCTACTCAAAGTACAGCCCAGAGACCAGAAGCTCCATCAACAAGCAGCTTTTTAGAAATATCATGCTGATCTTCAGATACCCTTTGAGTTGCAAGGGTACAGAAGAGTACTTTTCAAATTGTGGTCCCCATATCAGTAGCTCAGAGTCACCTGGGGTTTTGTAAGAAATGCAATTTCTTATCCCCTCACCCCACCCCAACTCTACAACTACTGAATCAGAAAATCTGGGGATGGAGTCCATCAATTTATTTTTAATAAGCCCCCCCAGGTCATTCTGATATACATAGAAGTTTGTGTGTGTGCGCTCAGTCGTGTCTGACTCTTTTTGAACCCATAGATTGTAGCCCACCAGACTTCTCTGTTCATAGGATTTTCCAGGCAAGAATACTGGAGTAGGTTGTTATGCTGTCTTCCAGGGGATCTTCCTGTCCTAGGGATCAAACCCACATCTCCTGCATTAGCAGGCAGACTCTATCACTGAGCTACCTGGGAAGCTAAAGGTTTGAAAACCACTAATTTAGAAAGATTGACAATGTCTCTATAGTACATATAACAAAACAGATACAAAGAAGAAATGGAAAAGCAATTGTGCAAGAAAAGGTAACATAATAGATGTTAGACTGTAAAATCATAGAAGATAAGAACAGATACAGTGAAGGTGAGAAGAGAGTAGTTTTTGGATCAAAAGACACATTAAATGCTGAGCAGAATAAATAAAGATGACCTACATCCAGACACCAGCCTTTAAACGTGTAAATCCTAAAATCATCCATGTAGAAAACATTTTTGCTCAATGAATCCCAGGAAATTCACTTATTCTTTTAATTTACAAAGTCTATAATTGATGTTTGTACTTATCTTCTGCTCAAGGTGAGCAATACAGAATTAAAGCAAGCAGAGATTAAATTCTCTCCAATTCCCTCCCACCTACACTTCAAATTACTTTTAAACCTATTTTGGCAAATTACTTGGTGTTTTCTTATTTATTGAATAACACTGGAATGAAACGGGCATGATTTCAAATAAAAGTTATAGCTGACATTTTTTCTTGATGAATCAAAAGTACTTAAATGATATCTGGGATTTGTTACATTTTAAATGTATCAGCCACATTTTTTTTAAATGGAAGTGATTTTAATCACCAGTTGTTAGAAAGCAGCCAATTTAGCTATAAGCTGTTTAGCAGCTGACTGTAGTAACATAAATATTAAACAATTTAGTTCACATTAAGCACATGTCCAAGAAAAGACAAATGTTACAATATTTTAGATAATAATTTAGTCTCTGAAGTCTTTTGATTTGACAAATCAAAGAAAGTGAACATATGGTTCATTTGCAGAGGGAAGAAGTTACAAGTATCAGAGGGACATCCTTGACTTTTTGCAACTTAGCTATTAAATGAGTCCTCTGAGGGGCCTACCAGACTCTGGGGAAGCAAGAGTGAAGGAGCCCCTGGTTTAGTCCTCACAGAGCTGACTTTCTACTGAAGGCAGGTGGGAAACAAGCAGAGATGAAATCGTTACAGATGATGACACACGCTTCAGAGGAAAGAGCAAGGTGCTGGGGGAGAGAAAAAAAGGGAGACACACTTAGAAACGATGGCTAGGGACCCTTCTGAAGGTCAAGACCCAAAAAATAATAAGCAACTCTCCACACAGAATGAAGGTGTAGGCGGTCCTGGCAGGCAGAAGAACAATATAAAATTCCCGAGAGAGGGAAGTTTTATGTCCCAGGAAGGCAAGGGGAAGGCACAGGATGAGGTTAGAAAAATATGCAGAGGTCAGATATGTTCAGGCCCATTGAATACAGTAGGGAGCAATTGAAAGTCATGGAGATTTTAAGCAGAAAGAAACACCAAAATAAATAAATAAATAAAAAATAACACATTAACAAGGATGTGGAGAAACCAGAACTCATATGCATTGCTGGTACAGCTGTTGTGAAAAACAGTATGGTAGATCTCAAAAAATTAAAATCAGAATTATCATATGACCCAGCAAAACCACTTCTGGACATATGCTCAAAATAATTCAAAGCAGGGTATCAGCTATTTTTACACCAATGTTCACAGCAGTATTATTCATAATAGTCCAAAGGTGGAAACCGCAATGTCCATTAGCCAATGAATGGATAAATAAAATGTGGTATATATTAAATACATACAATGGAATATTGTTTGGCCTTAAAATGGAAGGAAATTGCACATAATACAATGTGGATGAACCTTGAAGTCATTTATGCTGTGTGCATGAGTGCTGGGACAATAGGCTGTCAGGCTCCTCTGTACATGGGATTCTCCAGGCAAGAGTACTGGATGGATCATCATGCCCTCCTCCAGGGGATCTTCCCTACCAAGGGAGTGAACTGCATCTCCAGCACTGAAAGGCAGATTCTTTACCACTGAGCCACTTGTGAAGCCAAAGTCATCATGCTAAATGAAATTAAATGCACACAAAATGGCAGCAGGGACCTAGAATAGTCAAATTCATAGAAGTAAAGTAGAATCATGGTTACCAGAGGATGAAGGCAGGAGGGGGAGTTAGTGTTTAATGGAGATAGAGTTGCTGTTTGGGAAGATGAAACATTTCTGGAGATGGGTGGTGATGATGATTGCAGAACAACTGGAATGTACTTAATGCCATTGAATTGTATACTTGAAAAGAGTTAAAATGATAAAGTTTATGTTATCTGTGTGTGTGTGTGTGTGTGTGTGTGTGTGCTGTCACTCAGACACGTCCGACTCTGTGACCCCACGGACTGTAGCCCACCATGCTCCTCTGTCCATGGGGATTCTCCAGGCAAGAATACTGGAGTGGGTTGCCATTCCTTTCTCCAGGGGATCTTCCCAAGCCAGGAATCAAACTGGGATCTCCTGCATTGCAGGCATATTCTTTACCATCTGAGCCACAGATGGTAAGGGAAGCCCTTATGTTATCTATATTTTACCACAAGTTTTTAAAATGCTGAAGACCTTAAAATACCTATCACTCTGGCTGAGGTATGAAAAACAGATTGGAAGGGAACAATGGAAATGGAAAGACCAATTGGAAGACTGTAGTTGCAGCTGTTGGCATGAAAGAAAATGGTGGCTTGAAACAGCGAGGGCATGTGCTCCCTTCAATTGGTAAGGCCACTTAATAACTGAATTTGTAATAATAACATGGGCTTCCCTCATGGCTCAGATGGTAAAGAATCTGCTTGCAATGCAGGAGATCCAGGTTCGATGCCTGGGTTGGGAAGATCTCCTGGAGAAGGAAATGGTGACCCATTCCAGTATTCTTGCCTGGAGAATTCCATGGAGAGAGGAGCCTGGTGGGCTACAGTCTGTGGGGTCAAAAAGAGTAGGACATGACTGAGCAACTAACACTGACTCACTTGTAACAATAATTTGAAACAAACATCTTCTGTTTCCACTATCACAAGTAGATTGAGCAAGGGACTTAGGTCCCTATACCAGCTGGTTCCACTTGGAGTAAATTTAATTTTTTTAAAAAGTGCTAGTGCTCCTCAATTTTGTGGATATGGGATGGATAGGGGTACATGCATCAAGCACTTTACAGGGAAGAGGCAGGGTGCATGAGTTCATGCATGCAAAGTTAATTCAGTCGTGTCAAGTCAGTTCACTCTTTGTGACCCCATGGACCATAGCCCACCAGGCTCCTCTGTCCATGGAACCACATTCCAAACAGTGGGAAAATCCTCATGTAAGTCCATGTGACTATTTGCTCAGACTTCCACCTATATTTTTATGCAAATAATACTTTAATATCACAAACATACTGGGTAAAAACAAAGGAACTATCAATTTTAAACTTTATATGACACACATTAGAATATTCCTAAAGACTTTTTTTTCTTTTACTTCAATAAATAATACTAACAGGTCTGTGTGAATTTTATCCAATGAATGGATAGACCTGTTATTCAACCTGCATGTCAAATACATACAGAAAAAAAAATATAAGTTGTGACCATCTTAAATATCATTTGTGCAAGATGTCCTTTCTCTGTGTTGAACATTTGGAAATATGCTAATCTCTTTCCAGATATATTTCTTGTTTAATGTCAGGTTAAGTTCCTTTGATTTCTGCAGTAGGAACTGTTCCTGGACGTCTTGTAAAGATGTGAAAGCAGCTTGTGTATCAACCTTCAGGTCTGTTTCACAGTGACACATGACAAATAACCTAAAAAGATTATGCTTGGCAGACTGAGGCCAAAGTATGAAATGACTGTTTTTTCCGATAGTAAGTGCAATATTTGAATATCCTCAGGATCTGCATAGGAGTGCTTTCTTTGTTCTGAAAGAACACTTGACTTAGAAATACTGGTTAGTCTTTACTTGGCTTTTCTCCCCTCCCTTAACAACTTGTGAAGACTTGTCACTGCATTCTAAGTGGTGAAAAATTTCAGAATGTATTATTTAATTCTGTTCTGAAAGGAACATTATAAAACAATTCCCACTGGCGCAGGAACAAATAGCTTCCATTTGTGAAACAATGCCCTTCTGGTTTTTAGCTCTCTGACTTCCTGAAAATTATTCCCAAGGAAACATCATCGTAGCTGCGGCATTCTGTTTGTCCAGATTGAACTGCTACTTCCTAGTGAATGAACGTTCAGAAATTTCTACATCTTGCTCAGCAGCCAAGGTTCTGCAAATGGTCCATGGAACAGCAGCAGAAAATGAGAAGACAGAGGGAAAAGACTCTACAAATCCCTGAAGGTCCACTGTGTAACCTTGGACCACGCATGGGGAAAATCCTGCTCGTAATTGGAAGCATACACACACTTAATGCTTTTGCCAGCTGGGAAACTGAAGCTTTTCAACTGTGAATAGAAAAATGTGCTAGATAGCTTTTCATTGGAGATGTTTTAAAAAACAAGATTTTCACATGGCTAATCCAGCACAGCAAGTAGCTTACTCATTCAATTAATGTTTTCTAAAAGCTCTAAAATGAAACAAATCATATGTTGTTGTGAAGTCTGCTTACTTCTTTGCAAGGGAATAGCAGTATACTTCATTGTAATCTTCTGCAACATGAAAACCAAGAGTGATTTTTTTTTAACTTGGGTTTTCAAATTAGACCATATCACAATTTTCAACTGCATTGACCTGACCCAATAAGTATATTCCACCCTTATTATGAGTTATGGTAGTCCCTCTTTAAAGAGTTCACACTCAAGTAACTATGTTCTCAGTGAATCAAAAGCAAAAGGTACTTTAGTCTTAAATACGAGTATTTGCAAACTGCTTTAAAAATTGCCTGTATATTCCCCATCCCGATTGGGATGGGGAATACATGTAAATCCATGGCTGATTCATGTCAATGTATGACAAAAACCACTACAATATTGTAAAGTAATTAGCCTCCAACTAATAAAAATAAATGAAAAAAATAAAATAAAAATTGCCTGTATAGAATTTTATATTTGGAAAGTTAGAGATGATTTTCTATTAATTTAAAAACCACTAAGTTGCTGTTTTAATTTTCTGTAAAAATGCAATGTGAAAATCACAGACTCCACAATTCCCTTTAGAGAGTTAAAGGAAAGCTGTTGAAGACATTGCATTCTAAGAAACCGTTTTGCATTTTGGCAACAATGTCATATTTAATAAGGAAAGCTAGCTGTGTCAAAGCACAAATTAAACAGCCATCTGAATGTCCAGACTTGTCTTTTAGACAAGTTTTCCAGTTTTCCAAGTTTTCTTCATAGATTGTCCAGTGAAGAAAAAATAAGAATTTCTTTTTGCTCTTATTAAAGTCATATAAATATTGTTCAACAGTTTGTCTCCAACTTTCATGTGCCCATGAATAGGCACATAATAGGATCAAAATATAGTTATGAGTAGATTCGGTTTGGCATGGAGACGGAGAATATGCGCTTGGTAACAAGCATCTTAGCAGCAGCAGCAGCAACAACAACCTCCCAGGGCATATTGTCAACCATGGCTTATTAAATGTTCTGCTTTACTCACTGTAAAAGATATTCACATCAATCATTAAGTAAACAAGGCAGGTTTCTAACCAATATATAAATATTGTATGGTGCCATTTAGGGTGGGAGAAGGGGCAGGGAAGCATTTCTGTGTGCCAAGAAGAGGGCAGGGAGAATCCTCTTTAAAACAATAGCTAGTGAGAACTGGTTCTGTCTACCAAAGGAGTGGCATGGTCTCTCACTAGCCTAAAATACTCATTGTTTGGAAAAGATATCTGAATAGGCTTGAGGGTAGAAGAATGAGACCTTTCATAAAAAGGTCTGGAAAGAACCATCAAAACATACAGAACACTGCTTTGCTCCCTCTAAGGAAAGTCCTGGCTGTGGGGCAGCTGGAAAACTGTGTGCAGAGAGTCACGGGTGGGGGGTTGGAGAGAGAGACTGAACCAGTCAGCAATGCAGCCGCACTTACCCGCTCAGGTATGGGAACACGTTCAGGCCGAAGCAGCGAAAGAATTTTTGAAAATGGAGATGTGTTAAGCATGTGCTGTTCTGTAAGGCTTTCCAGTTCTCCCCACAGCCCCCCAGGAAGGAGGACCCTAGAATCAAGCATAAGAGGCTATGTTCCATATTTGAGTCTACACAAGAGACTAGACACCAGGGAGATGAAGGCAATAGCAGAAGCTGGGAAATTGAAACAAGATGTAAGCAGGAGGACCTTTTACCAACCCATGAATCCCTGGAGAGACTGAGAAGGGTAATAAGTTTTGCAATGTGAAAGAGGAATCCTAGTGTGAATTACATGTGAAATTTAGGAGACAGAACGACTTTCACCAATTACAGGACTTGGCGCCATCTGGGGCTTCCCTGGTGGCTCAGCCAGTAAAGAATTTGCCTGCAATGCAGGAGACCTGGGTGCGATCCCTGGGTCAGGAACATCCCCTGGACAAGGGCATGGCAACCCACTCCAGTATTCTTGCCTGGAGGATCCCCATGGACAGAGGAGCCTGGCAGGCTACAGCCCATGGGGTCGCAAAGAGTCGGACACGACTGAACGACCAAGCACAGCACACACAAGCAACTGATACGCTATGCAGACAAAGGAAAGGTCTGGGAAAACACACACCAAAATGCTAACTATGCTTATCTTTGAGCAGTGGGATTGTGAGGTTTCTGCTTTTTGTGGTTGTTGTTGTTTTGTTTTCCATTTATTTTTATTAGTTGGAGGCTAATTACTTTACAATATTGTAGTGGTTTTTGCCATACATTGACATGAATCAGCTATGGATTTACATGTGTTCCCATCCTGATCTCCCCTCCCACCTCCCTCCCCATCTCATCCCTCTGGGTCTTCCCAGTGCACCAGCCCTGAGCACTTGTCTCATGCATCCAACCTGAACTGGTGATCTGTTTCACACTTGATAATATACATGTTTCAATGCTATTCTCTTAGATCATCCCACCCACGCCTTCTCCCATGGAGTCCAAAAGTCTGTTCTATACATCTGTGTCTCTATTTCTGTCCTGCATATAGGGTTATCGTTACCATCTTTTTAAATTCCATATATATGCATTAGTATACTGTATTGGTCTTTATCTTTCTGGCTTTCTTCACTCTGTATAATGGGCTCCAGTTTCATCCACCTCATTAGAACTGGTTCAAATGTATTCTTTTTAATGGCTGAGTAATATTCCATGGTGTATATGTACCACAGCTTCCTTATCCATTCATCTGCTGATGGGCATCTAGGTTGCTTCCATGTCCTGGCTAGTATAAACAGTGCTGTGATGAACATTGGGGTGCACATGTCTCTTTCAGATCTGGTTTCCTCGGTGTGTATGCCCAGAAGTGGGATTGCTGGGTCATATGGCAGTTCTATTTCCAGTTTCTTAAGGATCTCCACACTGTTCTCCATAGCAGCTGTACTAGTTTGCATTCCCACCAACAGTGTAAGAGGGTTCCCTTTTCTCCACACCCTCTCCAGCATTTATTGCTTGTAGACTTTTGGACAGCAGCCATTCTGATTGGCATGTAATGGTACCTTATTGTGGTTTTGATTTGCATTTCTCTGGTAATGAGTGATATTGAGCATCTTTTCATGTGTTTGTTAGCCATCTGTATGTCTTCTTTGGAGAAATGTCTGTTTAGATCTTTGGCCCATTTTTTGATTGGGTCATTTATTTTTCTGGAATTGAGCTGCAGGAGTTGCTTATATATTTTTGAGATTAATCCTTTGTCTGTTGCTTCGCTTGCTATTATTTTCTCCCATTCTGAAGGCTCTCTTTTCACCTTGCTTATAGTTTCCTTTGTGCAAAAGCTTTTAAGTTTCATTAGGTCCCATTTGTTTATTTTTGCTTTTATTTCCAATATATGTGAGGTGGGTCATAGAGGATCCTGCTGTGATTTATGTTGGAGAGTATTTTGCCTATGTTCTCCTCTAGGAGTTCTATAGTTTCTGGTCTTACATTTAGATCTTTAATCCATTTTGAGTTCATTTTTGTGTATGGTGTTAGAAAGTGTCCTAGTTTCATTCTTTTACAGGTGGTTGACCAGTTTTCCCAGCACCACTTGTTAAAGAGGTTGTCTTTTTTCCATTGTATATTCTTGCCTCCTTTGTTGAAGATAAGTTGTCCATAGGTATGTAGATTTATTTCTGGGTTTTCTATTTTGTTCCATTGATCTATATTTCTGTTTTTGTTCCAGTACCATACTGTCTTGATGACTGTGGCTTTGTAGTATAGTCTGAAGTCAGGCAGGTTGATTCCTCCAGTTCCATTCTTCTTTCTCAAGATTGCTTTGATTATCCAAGGTTTTTTCTATTTCCATACAAATTGTGAAATAATTTGTTCCAGTTCTCTGAAAAATACTGTTGGTAGCTTGATAGGGATTGCATTGAATCTATAGATTGTTTTGGGTATTATACTCATTTTCACAATATTAATTCTTCCAATCTTTGAACAGGGTACATTTCCCCAACTATTTGTGTCCTCTTTGATTTCTTTCATCAGTGTTTTATAGTTTTCTATGTATAGGTCTTTTGTTTCTTTAGGTAGATATACTCCTAAGTATTTTATTCTTTTTGTTGCAATGGTGAATGGTATTGTTTCCTTAATTTCTCTTTCTGTTTTCTCATTGTTAGTGTATAGGAATGCAAGGGATTTCTGCGTGTTAATTTTATATCCTGCAACTTTATTATATTCATTGATTAGCTCTAGTAATTTTCTGGTAGAGTCTTTAAGGTTTTCTATGTAGAGGATCATGTCATCTGCAAACAGCGAGAGTTTCACTTCTTCTTTTCTTATCTGGATTCCTTTTATCTCTTTTTTTGCTCTGATTGCTGTGGCCAAAACTTCCAAAACTATGTTGAATAGTAGTGGTGAGAATGGGCACCCTTGTCTTGTTCCTGACTTTAGGGGAAATGCTTTCAATTTTTCACCATTGAGGGTAATGTTTGCTATGGGTTTGTCATATATAGCTTTTATTATGTTGAGGTATGTTCCTTCTATTCATGCTTTCTGGAGAGTTTTTATCATAAATGGATGTTGAATTTGTCAAAGGCTTTTTCTGCATCTATTGAGATAATCATATGGTTTTTATCTTTCAATTTGTTAATGTGGTGTATTATATCAATTGATTTATGGATATTAAAGAATCCTTGCATTCCTGTGATAAAGCCCACTTGGTCATGATGTGTGATCTTTTTAATATGTTGTTGGATTCTGTTTGCTAGAATTTTGTTAAGGATTTTTGCATCTATGTTCATCAGTGATACTGGCCTGTAGTTTTCTTTTTTTGTGGCATCTTTCTCTAGTTTTGGTATTAGGATGATAGTGGCCTCATAGAATGAGTTTGGAAGTTTAACTCCTTTTTCTATTTCTAGAAGGGTTTGAGTAATATAGGTGTTAGCTCTTCTCTAAATTTTTGGTAGAATTCAGCTGTGAAGCCATCTGGTCCTGGGCTTTTGTTTGCTGGAAGATTTCTGATTACAGTTTTGATTTCCATGCATGTGATGGGTCTGTTAAGATCTTCTATTTCTTCCTGGTTCAGTTTTGGAAAGTTATACTTTTCTAAGAATTTGTCCATTTCTTCCAAGTTGTCCATTTTATTGGCATAGAGCTGCTGGTAGTAGTCTCTGATGATCCTTTGTATTTCAGTGTTGTCTGTTGTGATCTCTCCATTTTCATTTCTCATTTTGTTGATTCGGTTCTTCTCCCTTTGTTTCTTGATGAGTCTAGCTAACGGTTTGTCAATTTTATTTATCTTTTCAAAAAACCAGCTTTAAGCTTTGTTGATTTTTGCTATGGGCTCTTTTGTTTCTTTTGCATTTATTTCTGCCCTAATTTTTAAGATTTCTTTCCTTCTACTAACCCTGGGGTTCTTCATTTCTTCCTTCTCTAGTTGCTTTAGGTGTAGAGTTAGGTTATTTAATTGAATTTTTTCTTGTTTCTTGAGGTAAGCCAGTATTGCTATGAACCTTCCCCTTAACACTGCTTTTACAGTGTCCCATAGGTTTTGGGTTGTTGTGTTTTCATTTTCATTCATTTCTATGCATATTTTGATTTCTTCTATGATTTGTTGGTTATTCAGAAGCATGTTATTTAGCCTCCATATGTTGGAATTTTTAATAGTTTTTTTTCCTGTAATTGAGATCTAATCTCGTTGTGGTCAGAAAAGATGACTGGAATGATTTCAATTTTCTTGAATTTACCAAGGCTAGATTTATGGCCCAGGATGTGATCTATTCTGGAGAAGGTTCTGTGTGCACTTGAGAAAAAGCTGAAATTGATTTTTTGCGGGTGAAATGTCCTATAGATATCAATTAGGTCTAGCTGGTCCATTGTGTCCTTTAAAGTTTGTGTTTCCTTGTTAATTTTCTGTTTAGTTGATCTACCCATAGGTGTGAATGGGGTAATTAAAGTCTCCCACTATTACTATGTTATTGTTAATTTCCCCTTTCATACTTGTTAGCATTTGCCTTACATATTGCGGTGCTCCTATGTTGGGTGCATATATATTTACAATTGTTATATCTTCTTCTTGGATTGATCCTTTGATCACTATGTAGTGTCCTTCTTTGTCTCTTTTCATAGCCTTTATTTTAAAGTCTATTTTATTTGATATGAGTATTGTGACTCCTGCTTTCTTTTGGTCCCCGTTTGTGTGAAATGTTTTTTTCCCACCCTTCACTTTCAGTCTGTATGTGACCCTTGTTTTGAGGTGGGTCTCTTGTAGACAGCATATAAAGGGGTCTTGCTTTTGTATCCATTCAGCCAGTCTTTGTCTTTTGGTTGGGGCATTCAAACCATTCACATTTAACGTAGTTATTGATAAGTATGGTCCCGTTGCCATTTACTTTGTTGTTTTGGGTTCACGTTTATACCACCTTTCTGTGTCTCCTATCTAGAGAAGCTCCTTTAGCATTTGTTGAAGAGCTGGTTTGGTGGTGCTGAATTCTCTCAGCTTTTGCTTGTCTGTATGTGAACCATGAACTTCTAGATGTTCAAGCTGATATTAGAAAAGGCAGAGGAACCAGAGATCAAATTGCCAATATCTGCTGGATCATCGAAAGAGCAAGAGAGTTCCAGAAAAACATCTATTTCTGCTTTATTGACTATGCCAAAATCTTCGACTGTGTGGATCACAATAAATTGTGGAAAATTCTGAAAGAGATGGGACTACCAGACCACCTGACCTGCCTCTTCAGAAACCTGTATGCAGGTCAGGAAGCAACAGTTAGAACTGGACATGGAACAACAGACTGGCTCCAAATAGGAAAAGGAGTATGTCAAGGCTGTATGTTGTCGCCCTGCTTATTTAACTTTTATGCAGAGTACATCATGAGAAATGCTGGAAGAAGCACAACTGGAATCAAGATTGCCGGGAGAAATATCAATAACCTCAGATATGCAGATGACATCACCCTTATGGCAGAAAGTAACGAGGAACTAAAAAGCCTCTTGATGAAAGTGAAAGAAGAGAGTGAAAAAGTTGGCTTAAAGCTTAAGATTCAGAAAACTAAGATCATGACATCTGGTCCCATCACCTCATGGGAAACAGATGCAGAAACAGTGTCAGACTTTATTTTGGGGGGCTCCAAAATCACTGCATATGGTGACTGCAGCCTTGAAATTAAAAGACGCTTACTCCTTGGAAGGAAAGTTATGACCAACGTAGATAGCATATTCAAAAGCAGAGACATTACTTTGCCATCAAAGGTCCATCTGGCCAAGGCTATGGTTTTTCCAGTGGTCATGTATGGATGTGAGAGTTGGACTATGAAGAAAGCTGAGTGCCAAAAAATTGATGCTTTTGAACTATGGTGTTGGAGAAGACTCTTGAATGTCCCTTGGACTGCAAGATCAGTCCTGGATGTTCATTGGAAGGACTGATGCTGAAGCTGAAACTCCAGTACTTTGGCCACCTGATGCGAAGAGTTGACTAATTGGAAAAGACCCTGATGCTGGGAGGGATTGGGGGCAGGAGGAGAAGGGGATGACAGAGGATGAGATGGATGGATGGCATCACTGACTCAATGGGCATGGGTTTTGGTAGACTCTGGGAGTTGGTGATGGACAGGAAGGCCTGGTGTGCTGCAAATCATAGGATCGCAAAGAGTCGGATATGACTGAGCGATTGAAATGAACTGAACTGAAAGCTTTTGAATTCTCCTTCATATCTGAATGAGATCCTTACTGGGTACAGTAATCTGGGTTGTAGATTATTCTCTTTCATTACTTTAAGTATGTCCTGCCATTCCCTTCTGGCCTGAAGAGTTTCTTTTGAAAGGTCAGCTGTTATCGTTATGGGAATCCCTTGTGTGTTATTTGTTGTTTCTCCCTCGCTGCTTTTAATATTTGTTCTTTGTGTTTGATCTTTGTTAATTTGATTAATATGTGTCTTGGGGTGTTTCGCCTTGGGTTTATCCTGTTTGAGACTCTCTGGGTTTCTTGGACTTGTGTCACTACTTCCTTCCTCATTTTGGGGAAGTTTTCAGCTATTATCTCCTTGAGTGTTTTCTCATGGCCTTTTTCTTTTTGTCTTCTTCTTCTGGGACTTCAATGATTCAAATGTTGGGGTGTTTCACATTGTCCCAGAGATCCCTGAGGTTGTCCTCATTTCTTTTGATACTTTTTTCCTCTCTGCTTCATTTATTTCCACCATTTTATCTTCTACCTCACTTATCCTATCTTCTGCCTCCATTATTCTACTGTTGGTTCCCTCCAGAGTGTTTTTGATCTCATGTATTGCATTATTCATTTTTAATTGACTCTTTTTTATTTCTTCTAGGTCCTTGTTAAACATTTCTTGCATCTTCTCAATCCTTGTCTCCAGGATATTTATCTGTAACTCCATTTTGTTTTCAAGATTTTGGATCATTTTTCTAAATTCTTTTTCAGGTAGATTCCCTATCTCCTCCTCTTTTGTTTGACTTGGTGGGCATTTTTCATGTTCCTTTACCTGCTGGGTATTTCTCTGCCTTTTCATGTTGTTTTGATTGCTGTGTTTGGCGTGGCCTTTCTGTATTCTGGTGGTCTGTGTTTCCTTAAATGTGGTTCCAATAAATTGTGGAGTTTTCTCCCAGTGGGTGGGGTTGGATGATTGGCTTGTCAAGGTTTCCTGGTTAGGGAAGCTTGTGTCAGTGTCCTGGTGCGTGGAACTGGATTTCTTCTCTCTGGGGTGCAATGGAGTGTCCAGTAGTGAGTTTTGAGATGGGTCTATGGGTTTGGTGTGATTTTGGGCAGCCTGTATGTTGATGCTTAGGGCTATGTTCCTGCATTTCTGGAGAATTTGCGTGATAAGTCTTGCTCTGGAACTTATTGGCTCTTGGGTGGTGGTTGGTTTCAGTGTAGGTATGGAGGCTTTTGGATGATCTCTTATTAATTAATGTTCCCTGTAGTCAGGATTTCTCTGGTGTTCTCAGGTTTTGGGTTTAAGCCTCCTGCCTCTGGATTTCAGTCTTATTCTTCCAGTAGCCTCAAAACTTCTCCATCCATACAGCGCTGATAATAAAACTTCTAGGTTAATGATGAAAAGATTCTCCACTGTGAGTGACACCCAGAGAGGTTCACAGAGTTGCATGAAGAAGAGGAGAGGCAGGAAGGAGATATTGGTGAGTAGGAGGAGAAAAGAGGTGATTAAAGAGAAGAGAGACAGCTCTAGGTTGTACTCTGTTCCCAGAGTGTTCTCTGCAGCCCAGAACACCCACAGAGATTCACAGAATTGGACTGAGAAAAGAAGGGGGAGGGAAGAAAAAGAGGTGATCTAGGGGAGAAAAAGGAGAGTCAAAAGGGGGAGAGAGTAATCAAACCAGTAATCTCACTCCTGAATAAAAATGGGTACTGAATATTGGCTTCTTAAATGTCCAAAATTTATGTCAAATACTGAAAAACAAAGATTAAAAATCTAGAGTAGAGGTTAGACTCTTAAAAATACATTAAAAAAACAAAAACAAAAAATTTAAGAAATATATATGAAGTTTGCTTTAAAAATAGGTTTTTTTTTTTTTTCCGCAAGGTTACAGTAGGTTATAAAAATGAAAATTAAGGAGTAATAGGGGAGTAATAGAGGACTTTTTAAAAAGAAAAAAAATAATTAAAAAGAAATAATAATAGTAAAAATATATCTAGGAATTTCTCTGGAGCTGTTGTGGGCAGTGTGGGTTCAGTTCAGTTTCAGATAGCTCCTTGTTCCAACTTACACTTCTCAATATCTATAGGCCCCTTCCAGTGTCATCGGTGTTAGCTACAGGGATTTTAATCTGTTGCACCTGTCACTTCTAAAGCGGGTCCCTTTGTTTATTTGGCTTCTGTTTGCAGGTCTCTACCGTGTCTAATTTCTGCCCTGACACAAGTGGGTAGAGGTGGTCTCTTGTTTAGGTTCGCTTGTTCAGTCGCGCTGTGGGGAGGGAGGGGCGCTGCAGACAAATATCACTGGCCTGTGTGGGGAGCACTCGCAGGGTTCCGGCCACACTGGGCTTGGCCCCGCTCACGGCGTGTGTGCTTTCCCCGTCTACACTGCTCAGGCTCCTGGCTGCTCTACAGGCAGCAGGCCCTGCATTGCGTGCACTTCCCAGTCCCAAGCCACTCAGGTCAGGTTCTCGGGTACTCCACAAAGACGCAGACTCGGTTGGGCCTGCGTTTTATGCCTTCCCCGGTCGGAGCAGCTCAGGCAACCAGGGGCTTGACGAGCGCACTCTCCCCGGGTGCAGAGCGCCTTATTCCCTCCGCGGCCCCAGCCTCAGTTTCCGGGTACACCAGGTCCAGTGCACCTTGCGTCTCTTCTTGGGAGCTGATCTCTGGCTGCGACCCTCCTGGTGGATGTCAACCATCCAGAATCTCAGGAAGTTTGGTTAGAAACTGGAAGCCTGTTTGCAGTTTGGTAGGGATGCCCTCTCTGGGGCCGAGTTTGCCCCTTTCCAGCCCTGGCTGGTGCCCCCCTCCCCGCTGCCTCCTGCCTCCAGCGGGGGATGGGCCAGTCTGCAGCCGGCTAGCTCTTCTCTGGTGCTCGCTCAGTCCTTTGTTCTGTGAACAGGCCGGCAGTGCTTTGGGTTAGGGCTTTTCGCAGGTTAATTCTCTCTTGCGCTGGCTATCCCACAGTTTAAGTTGCTGTCTCACTTAGCTCCCTCCGATTGCCCTTAGGGCATTCAGGCCTGGTCCTTACCCTAAGCAATACTGCCTGCTTCTCTCCATTCAGCCCCCACTTGCTGGTGGTGGATGCAAGCATCTGGGGTACATTTCTGCTGGGAGCTGCTTTTAGGCATGTAATCTGTGGGTTTTATTTATTTTTCCTCCCTGTTAGGCTGCCCTCTGAGGTTCGAAAACATTACCCAGACCCACCAGTGAGAGGGTTTTCTGGTGTTTGGAAACTTCCTCTATTACGACTCCCTTCCCGGGACAGATCTCTGTCCCTAACTCTTTTGTCTCTCTTTTTATCTTTTATATTTTGTCCTACCTCCTTTCAAAGACAATGGGCTGCTTTTCTGGGTGCCTGATGTCCTCAGCTAGCGATCAAAAGTTGTTTTGTGGAGTTTGCTCAGCGTTCAAATGTTCTTTCAATGAATTTGTGGGGGAGAAAGTGGTCTCCCCATCCTATTCCTCCGCCATCTTAGCTCCTCCCCTCGAGATTTTTGCTTTTGTTTTTGTTTTGCTTACCTACATTTTCTAAATTAAAAAATCAAAATATATCACTTCAGAATTGAACAAAGTAATCTTTTAATTCCACCTACACACACACACACATCCAAATTGATGCCGCATTCCAATAGAAGTGCTACTTCAGGTGAGATCTACAGAACAAGTAATTGTTGGGCAGTGGGATTGGGGTGGGGTAGGGGTGCTTTCCAGGTGCCAAGGATGTGGGACAGGGCAGAGCCGGCTGCAGTGGCAGAGCCCAGAGGCGGAGTGGCCAGAGCAGATGATCTAGGCTGAGACCTGACCAATAGTCGTGAGACAGAGCACGTTGAGTCTTGGAGGTGGCAGAAAGCAGCGTTGTTTTATTCCAAGTACAGTGATAAGTCATGAAAGGTTTTAAGCAGGCAATGACATGATCTTTTACAGTTTTAAAATATCTGAGTTGGAGAATGGATGAGGTTGAGAGAGATGAGAAGAGTGAAGCCAGAGTAAGTTCTGAGCCCTTTGCAGCTCCCAGGTAAGAGAAGTAGTGGCTTTGACTACAGAAATGGGGTGAGAATTGACAAGTCTCAGAGAGACATGGGCTGAGGAACAAAGAATGACAACAAGGTCTCTAGAGTTTGGAGCTTGGGCAATTAAATGGCAGTGCCATTTTCTGACACAGAGACTGGGGAGAAATGAGTTTTGAATGGAAAAGCAAGAGTCTAGATTTAGAAATGTTAACTTTAAAGTGCCTATCAAATATCCCAGGAAAGATGGTAGCAGAAGAGTCAATGAATCATGGGTAAAATGGAAGTCACTGGAATTGAGGTAGGGAGAACATATATTCTGCCATTCAAACTGGGATACTTTTGAGAGTTAAAGGGGATACTATTATAAATTTTGCTAAGAACTAGGCAAAAATTAGTGACCCCCTCCCCCACTCCATGGGAGAGTACAGAGTGAGGAAAGGAAGAGACAGAGAACTAACCTCTGATGAATTACAATATTTATCTTGAGTAGTAAATTGAGGAGAAAGAACCAAATACCAAACGATAGCTAGAAAGAGGAAATCCAGGGAAATGTTGTGACATGGAAGCTAAAAGAAGAAAGTATCTTAAGGACAGAATGCTCAACAGAGTCAAATATGTTAACAGCTCTAATAAGACTGTGAGGAAATACTCATTGCATTTCACAACGTGAAAGTCATTGATAACCTTTAGCAAAAGCAGTTTGGGTGGAGTAGTGGGTACAGAAGCCAGAAGAGATTATGCTGAAGAGTGAGTAGACATTGAAGAAGTAGAAAGAATGTGTATACAACTTTTATAAGTCTTGACTGGAAAGGAGAACACAGTGATATAACAGCAATTGCAAGAAAATGTGGAATAAGTAGGGACAGATGAATTTAGCATCAAAGACACTGGACCCTGTTTGATTGATGATGAAAGCATTACAGGAGAAACTCTTCTAGCAGAGTAAATCTACTCAAATGTTCATTATAATATTCCACACCAACAAAAATCTGGAAATAACCCAAATATCCATCAATAGGAGAAAATGTGACTACAACATGGTATAGTCACACAATGGAATATTACACAGTGAAGTGAAGTGAAAGTCGCTCAGTCATGTCCGACTCTTTGTGACCCCAAGGACTATACAATCCATGGAATTCTCCAGGCCAGAATACTGGAGTGAGTTACCTATCCCTTTCTCCAGGGGATTTTCCTGACCCAGGAATTGAACCAGGGTCTCCTGCATTGCAGCAGTATTCTTTACCAACTGAGCTATCAGGGAAGCCCATGTTATACAGTAGTAAAAACAAATGAACTTTGATAACTCACAAAGATATGGATCATCTCAGAAATAAAAGTGAAAAAAGTAAATCCCCCCAAATTAGCATGTACTATGATACTCTTTATAATGTTAAAAAATATACTCTTTCAAATTCTAAATAGCTGTAATAAAACTATGTAAAACATGTGGGGAAAGGGAAAAATAATGAATGTGCTATTTTAGGTGATGGTCATCTCAGGTCAAGGAGACAGAGTGATAAGAAAATGAAGTAGAACCTGGGGTTAGAATGGAGATTATTGCAATTTCCTGGCTTGTGTTTCAAGTGGTGGGCTTACAAATGTTTATTACCCTGTAAAAAAATAAAATAACTAAATATTTTAAAAAGCTATAATCAATCTATGTTGGGAATATGTTATGAATCACATTTATGATTAATTCTAAATCTGTGTACCTGACATCCAAAGGCCAGGGTGAAAGTAGAGGGGAGAATTTAGTGGATCAGTTCAACAATAGTCTTAAGATAGTCACAGAATTCTTCTCTTGGTTACATAGCTGTCTACAGCACAGGAGTTGAGTCAGAGGAAAGAGATTGTTGCAGAGATAGAAGGCAAATCCAAACAGAAAAGTATTTCTATCTTTACAAATAAGGCAGTTCAAGGCACTTTCTGTAGATGGTAGAGAGATGCTGTGTCATTCTTTCTTCTGCTATTTCCACTATTTCCTCTTACCTCTTTCTCTGGACATCAGGGAATATTCAGTCCACAAACATGAGTTGTTTGGGGGCTATTTCATTTTCTAAATCTACTATTCTTGCTTCAGTGACAACAGCTACTTAATTGTCTCATGTATGGTGAAATGGTGTTTCTAAAGTAATTTTGTTCTATTCTGATTGATGTAAAACAGTATATTTACTTTCATTTTAACATGCTCACATGATTTATAATCATTTCATTAACAGACAAATTACCAAAAGCCTACTTGGCAGTATTACTGAGGCTAGATTTTGCCCAGATGAATCCTCTATTTTCATTTCTCCCTATGTGAGTTACTTTATTAAATTTCCTTTTACAGATTTCAGTCCATGTATTTCATTTATCAAGGTAAAATTGCATTTTAAGAATACCTCCTAAACTATTTGTAATGTCTCCCAAGTTTTTATCACCTGTAGTCTCATCCCATTGGCATGCTTTCCCCTTTCACTCCTGAATGCTTCAGAAACATACAGGAGGAAACTGAAACAGAGACTCCACAGTAAACAAGTCAGAACTTCGTTAAATCAAAGCAAGTGAGGCTGGGCAGCCTCAAATCACATGTCTCTCCTGCTGACCAAACAGCTGCTGGTTGGTCAGCAGCTGTGATGCACACTTTAAGAAAACCCATGGTATCTTGGTTTTTGATATGTCTTCATAACAATTCCCAAAACACTCCAGGCTCAGAGATGGGAGTGGCTGATTTCCTAAGGGTTATAGTAATCAATGCACATGAGTTTGTGCAAACTCAGGGAGATAGTGAAAGACAGGGAAGCCTGGCATGCTGATAGTGAAAGACGGGGAAGCCTGGCATGCTGCAGTCCATGGGGTGGCAAAGAGTCAGACAAATAGGGTCGCAAAGAGTGGGACTGAGCAACTAACTGAACAACAACACAGTAACCAAACGATTTCCCTTGAAGCAGATTTGGCCGCACATTCTGCCCTAGAAATGCCCTCCTAGACTCCGGGCTGTGTAACCTGGTACTCTAACCAAGGTCAGCAGTGCCGTTACCACTCCGACCATTTCATAAGAGGACACTGGACATCTGTTGGGCAGATTTTCAAATCTTCTTCTGGATTATGATTAATTCATTGGTTTGTTGAGGTATGAATCTCTTTGTTTATTTCAGTGATTACAGGATCTAGAATGAAGTTAGTCTATTATGCGCTAGTTCTAGAAAATTCCAATTACTTGGCTAAACTGCAGATCTCACGATGGTTCCTAACCTCCCATACCTCACCATAGTCTTCCTTCCCTTGAACAGA
This sequence comes from Odocoileus virginianus, assembly GCF_023699985.2. Taxonomy (NCBI): domain Eukaryota; kingdom Metazoa; phylum Chordata; class Mammalia; order Artiodactyla; family Cervidae; genus Odocoileus; species Odocoileus virginianus. Next base: position 7,151,721 of record NC_069703.1, on the reverse strand, counting down.
GGAGCACTGTTCTCACAGGCCAAGACTTGTGATTTATAAAGATCCCGTATTTTAGAACTTAAGGCTGAGCCACAGAGGAAGTTAGGCCCAGAGTTCCTGCTGTAACACTAGACTGGAATGGGACAAGAGAAGAGGCAGGTCACCCCACCTCCACGGAAGAGTCTGTTCTCACACCCAGCAGGGCTTTCAGAGGGAAGAAGAAAAGCTTAGACCCTGCGTCCTGCCGCACTCTGGCTGAGTCATCTCCTGCTAACTACCTACGTCATCCTAGAGCATCTCTTTGCCCACATCTACTTCACTATTGCCATCTGTCAGAAAGGAGTCATGGTGATCAGCGCCAGTTGTAAAGTTCTATTACAAAGTTAATTACAAAACCAGCAGATAGTGAGACCCTTCAACTTTCTCTTTGGAAGCAACAGAATCACTCATTCAAACAATATTTGTTCAGCAGCTACAGTTATGTACTGGCTCGGCACTAGGTGCTGGGAACGAAGACAGGAAAAGCGAACAAAACTACTTTCCTCATTGCTGAGACCACTGTGTCTAAGACAGTAAGTCTAAGGATGAAAAGTCTGATGGGGTGGAGCTGACAGAGGGAAAGAATGGAAAAAGTCCAGGCCATATGGCTACCACTGAGCAGATGAAACTTTTCCTCTGAGCTGCCTTCTTCCAGGCTTCTGGTTTAGTGAGATAGGTAAATGTTTCCTTGCTGAAGCCACTCCTGGTGGATTTCTGGTTTTGTAGAAGAAGTCATCCTAAGAGCTATATACTTACTGTCAACTGCCCTGGGATCTGTTCTTACTCTTGGCTTTTCAGGTATAAACTATTAATGTAACCCAATGATATTCAGAGAAAGTATTTTTCTAATTTTTTCTTCACAATGTTTTAAACCATCAGATAGAAGATGACATAGTCAAAGTAAAAAAGTTTTCACACAAAAATATTTTGTGAGTCAATAAAATTATAGTCTAGGGCAGGCTTCAACACTAATATTATCAAAATAAGAACACAGAATCAAAAACATCAGTTGACATACAGCTACATCTTACCTTTGTCTTGTCTTTAAAGCCAAGTGTATAGTAGTAAAATTTTAAATGTCAATAGATTCCCAGAATGTGATTATTGCCTAGCATTCTTTTATCTCATCTTGTCCTCCAGAACCCACGCTGCAGTCAGAATTATCTTTCAAAAATGTGTATCTGGGGGTGGGGGGGAGCTAAGATGGTGGAGGAATAACATGGGGAGACCACTTTCTCCCCTACAAATTCATTGAAAGAACATTTGAATGCTGAGCAAACTCCACAAAACAACTTCTGATCGCTAGCAGAGGACATCAGGTGCCCAGAAAAGCAGCCCATTGTCTTCGAAAGGAGGTAGGACAAAATATAACAGATAAAAAGACAGACAGAACAGTTAGGGATGAAGACCCATTCCAGGAAGGGAGTCATAATAGAGGAAGTTTCCAAACACCAGGAAACCCTCGCACTGGCGGGTCTGGGGGAAGTTTTTGAACCTCGGAGGGCAACCTAACCAGGAGGAAAAATAAATAAAACCCACAGGCTACATGCCTAAAAGCAACTCCCAGCAGAAAAGTACCCCAGACACTTGCATCTACCACCAGCAAGTGCGGCCTGAACGGAGAGGAGCCAGCGGCATTGCTTAGGGTAAGGACCAGGCCTGAATGCCCTGAAGGCAATCAGAGGGAGCTAACGTGAGATAGCAACTTAAACTGTGGCACAGCGAGAGAGAGGGAGAAAATTAACCAGCGAAAAGCGCTAACCGAACACACTGCCGGCCCATTCGCAGAACGAAGGAAGGACTGAGCAATTTCAGAGAAGGGCTAGCCGGCGGCGGACTGGCCCATCCCCCACTGGAGGCAGGAGGCAGGAGGCAGGAGGCAGCGGGGAGGGGAAAGGGGCAAACTCGGCCCCAGAGACGGCATCCCCTCCCAAACTGCAAACAGGCTCCCAGTCTCTAACCAAAGACTTCCTGAGATTCTGGATGGTTGACATCCGCCAGGAGGGTTGTGGCTAGAGACCAGCTCCCCAGAACAGACACAAGGCGCACCCGACCGGTGCGCGCGGAAACTGAGGCTGGGACCGCGGAGGGGAGAAGGCGCACCGCAACTGGGGAGATTGTGCCTGTCAAGCTCCTGGCTGCCTGAGCTGCTTGGGCAGGGAAGGCACAAAACGCAGGCCCAACTGAGTCTGCACCTTTGTGGAGTACCCAAAAACTGGAACCGCACCCAACTCAGGACCCACTCCATATAGAGTAGCCGGGTGCCTGAGCAGTGTAGCACACGAGCCGTGAGCGGGGGCAAACCCAGAGTGGCCGGATCACTGCGGGTCCTCCCCACACAGGCCAGTGAGATTTGTCTGCAGCGCCCCTCCCTCCCCACAGCACCACTGAACAAGCGAACCTAAACAAGAAACTACCTCTGCCCGCTTGTGTCAGGGTGGAAATTAGACACTGAAGAGACCTGCCAAATAAACAGAAGCCAAATAAACAAAGGGAACCACTTCAGAAGTGACTGGTGCAACAGATTAAAATCCCTGTAGGTAACACAGACTACACCAGAAGGGGCCTATAGATATCGAGAAGTGTAAGCTGGAACAAGGAGCTATCTGAAACTGAACCGAACCCACACTACCCACAATAGCTCCAGAGAAATTCCTAGATATATTTTTACTTTTTTTTTTAATTAAAAATTTTTTTCTTTTTTTCATTTTCTTTTAAAATTCCCTATTACTCCTCTATTACTCCTTAATTATCATTTTCTTTTATTTTCTTTTAAAGTCCTCTATTCCTCTTCTATTACTCCTTAATTTTCATTTTCATTTCACTATAACACTGCAAAAAAAAAAAAGACCCTATTTTTAAAGCAAACTTCATATATATTTCTTAAATTTTTTGTGTTTTTGTTTTTAATATTGTATTTTTAAGAGTCTAAACTCTACTCTAGATTTTTAATCTTTGTTTTTCAGTATTTGATATCAATTTTGGACATTTAAGAATCCAATACTCAGTACCCATTTTTACTCAAGAGTGTGTAAATCACTCTCTCCCCCAGATCACCTCTATTTCCACCCTCCCCCTTCTTTTCTCAATCCAATTCTGTGAATCTCTGTGGGTGTTCTGGGCTACGGGAGAACACTTAGGGAATGGAGTACTGCGTAGATCTGTCTCTCTCCTCTTGAGACCCCCTTTTTCTCCTCCTGCTCATCTCTATCTCCTTCCTCCCTCTCCTCTTCTTCATGTAACTCTGTGAACCTCTCTGGGTGTCCCTCACAGTGGAGAATCTTTTCACCATTAACCTAGAAGTTTTATTATCAGCACTGTATGGATGGAGAAGTCTTGAGGCTACTGGAAGAATAAGACTGAAATCCAGAGGCAGGAGACTTAAGTCCAAAACCTGAGAACACCAGAGAACTCCTGACTACAGGGAACATTAAGTAATAAGAGATCATCCGAAAGCCTCTATAACTACACTGAAACCAACCACCACCCGAGAGCCAATAAGTTCCAGAGCAAGACATACCACACAAATTCTCCAGAAATGCAGGAACATAGCCCTAAGCATCAACATACAGGCTGCCCAAAATCACACCAAACCCATAGACCCATCTCAAAACTCACTACTGGACACTCCATTGCACCCCAGAGAGAAGAAATCCAGTTCCACACACCAGGACACCAACACAAGCTTCCCTAACAAGGAAACCTTGACAAGCCAATCGTCCAACCCCACCAACTGGGAGAAAACTCCACAATTTATTGGAACCACATTTAAGGAACCACAGACCACCAGAATACAGAAAGGCCACGCCAAACACAGCAATCAAAACAACAGGAAAAGGCAGAGAAATACCCAGCAGGTAAAGGAACATGAAAAATGCCCACCAAGTCAAACAAAAGAGGAGGAGATAGGGAATCTACCTGAAAAAGAATTTAGAAAAATGATAATAAAAATGATCCAAAATCTTGAAAATAAAATGGAGTTACAGATAAATAGCCTGGAGACAAGGATTGAGAAGATGCAAGAAATGTTTAACAAGGACCTAGGAGAAATAAAAAAGAGTCAATTAAAAATGAATAATGCAATACATGAGATCAAAAACACTCTGGAGGGAACCAACAGTAGAATAACGGAGGCAGAAGATAGGATAAGTGAGGTAGAAGATAAAATGGTGGAAATAAATGAAGCAGAGAGGAAAAAAGAATCAAAAGAAATGAGGACAACCTCAGGGATCTCTGGGACAATGCGAAAAGCCCCAACATTTGAATCATAGAAGTCCCAGAAGAAGAAGACAAAAAGAAGGGCCATGAGAAAATACTCAAGGAGATAACAGATGAAAACTTCCCCAAAATGAGGAAGGAAGTAGTGACACAGTCCAAGAAACCCAGAGAGTCTCAAACAGGATAAACCCAAGGTGAAACACCCCAAGACACATATTAATCAAATTAACAAAGATCAAACACAAAGAACAAATATTAAAAGCAGCAAGGGAGAAACAACAAATAACACACAAAGGGATTCCCACAAGGATAACAGCTGATCTATCAACAGAAACTCTTCAGGCCAGAAGGGAATGGCAGGACATACTTAAAGTAATGAAAGAGAACAACCTACAAACCAGATTACTGTACCCAGTAAGGATCTCATTCAGATATGAAGGAGAATTCAAAAGCTTTACAGACAAGCAAAAGCTGAGAGAATTCAGCACCACCAAACCAGCTCTTCAACAAATGCTATAGGAGCTTCTCTAGACAGGAAACACAAAAGTTTGTATAAATGCGAACCCAAAACAACAAAGTAAATGGCAACAGGACCACACCTATCAATAATTACCTTAAATGTAAATGGGTTGAATGCCCCAACCAAAAAACAAAGACTGGCTAAATGGATACAAAAGCAAGACCCCTATATATGCTGTCTACAAGAGACCCACCTCAAAACAAGGGTCACATACAGACTGAAAGTGAAGGGCTGGAAAAAAATATATTTCACACAAATGGAGACCAAAAGAAAGCAGGAGTCGCAATACTCATATCAGATAAAATAGACTTTCAAATAAAGGCTGTGAAAAGAGACAAAGGACACTACATAATGATCAAAGGGTCAATCCAAGAAGAAGATATAACAATTATAAATATATATGCACCCAACATAGGAGCACCACAATATGTAAGGCAAATGCTAACAAGTATGAAAGGGGAAATTAACAATAACACAATAATAGTGGGAGACTTTAATACCTCACTCACACTTATGGGTAGATCAACTAAACAGAAAATTAACAAGGAAACACAAACTTTAAAGGACACAATGGACCAGCTAGACCTAATTGATAGCTATAGGACATTTCACCCCAAAACAGTCAATTTCAGCTTTTTCTCAAGTGCACACGGAAGCTTCTCCAGAATAGATCACACCGTGGGCCATAAATCTAGCCTTGGTAAATTCAAGAAAATTGAAATCATTCCAGTCATCTTTTCTAACCACAATGCAGTGAGATTAGATCTCAATTGCAGGGAAAAAACTATTAAAAATTCCAACATGTGGAGGCCAAATAACACTCTTCTGAATAACCAACAAATCATAGAAGAAATCAAAATATGCATAGAAATGAATGAAAATGAAAACACAACAACCCAAAACCTATGGGACACTGTAAAAGCAGTGTGAAGGGGAAGGTTCATAGCAATACTGGCTTACCTCAAGAAATAAGAAAAAATTCAATTAAATAACCTAACTCTACACCTAAAGCGACTAGAGAACGAAGAAATGAAGAACCCCAGGGTTAGTAGAAGGAAAGAAATCTTAAAAATTAGGACAGAAATAAATGCAAAAGAAACAAAAGAGCCCATAGCAAAAATCAACAAAGCTTAAAGCTGGTGTTTTGAAAAGATAAATAAAATTGACAAACCGTTTAGCCAGACTCATCAAGAAACAAAGGGAGAAGAACCGAATCAACAAAATGAGAAATGAAAATGGAGAGATCACAACAGACAACACTGAAATACAAAGGATCATAAGAGACTACTACCAGCAGCTCTATGCCAGTAAAATGGACAACTTGGAAGAAATGGAAAAATTCTTAGAAAAGTATAACTTTCCAAAACTGAACCAGGAAGAAATAGAAGATTTTAACAGACCCGTCACATGCATGGAAATCGAAACTGTAATCAGAAATCTTCCAGCAAACAAAAGCCCAGGACCAGATGGCTTCACAGCTGAATTCTACCAAAAATTTAGAGAAGAGCTAACACCTATCTTACTCAAACTCTTCCAGAAATTTGCAGAAGAAGGTAAACTTCCAAACTCATTCTATGAGGCCACCATCACCCTAATACCAAAACCAGACAAAGATGCCACAAAAAAAGAAAACTACAGGCCAGTATCACTGATGAACATAGATGCAAAAATCCTTCAACAAAATTCTAGCAAACAGAATCCAACAACGTATTAAAAGGATCATACCTCATGACCAAGTGGGCTTTATCCCAGGAATGCAAGGATTCTTTAATATCTGCAAATCAATCAATGTAATACACCACATTAACAAATTGAAAGATAAAAACCATATGATTATCTCAATAGATGCAGAGAAAGCCTTTGACAAAACTCAACATCCATTTATGATTAAAACTCTCTAGAAAGCATGAATAGAAGGAACATATCTCAACATAACAAAAGCTATATATGACAAACCCACAGCAAACATTACCCTCAATGGTGAAAAACTGAAAGCATTTCCCCTAAAATCAGGAACAAGACAAGGGTGCCCACTCTCACCACTACTATTCAACATAGTTTTGAAGTTTTGGCCACAGCAATCAGAGCAGAAAAAGAAATAAAAGGAATCCAGATAGGAAAAGAAGAAGTGAAACTCTCACTGTTTGTAGATGACATGATCCTCTACATAGAAAACCCTAAAGACTCTACCAGAAAATTACTAGAGCTAATCAATGAATATAGTAAAGTTGCAGGATATAAAATTAACACACAGAAATCCCTTGCATTCCTATACACTAACAATGAGAAAACAGAAAGAGAAATTAAGGAAACAATACCATTCACCATTGCAACAAAAAGAATAAAATACTTAGGAGTATATCTACCTAAAGAAACAAAAGACCTATATATAGAAAACTATAAAACACTGATGAAAGAAATCAAAGAGGACACAAATAGATCAAGAAATATACTGTGTTCATGGATTGGAAGAATCAACATTGTGAAAATGAATATACTATCCAAAGCAATCTATAAATTCAATGCAATCCCTATCAAGCTACCAACACTATTCTTCACAGAACTAGAGCAAATAATTTCACAGTTTGTATGGAAATACAGATAAACCTCGGATAGCCAAAGCAATCTTGAGAAAGAAGAATGGAACTGGAGGAATCAACCTGCCTGACTTCAGACTATACTACAAAGCCACAGTCATCAAGACAATATGTACTGGCACAAAGACAGAAATATAGATCAATGGAACAAAATAGAAAGCCCAGAGATAAATCCACGAACCTATGGACACCTTATCTTCAACAAAGGAGGCAAGAATATACAACAGAAAAAAGACAACCTCTTTAACAAGTGGTGCTGGGAAAAGTGGTCAACCACTTGTAAAAGAATGAAACTAGAACACTTTCTAACACAGTACACAAAAATAAACTCAAAATGGATTAAAGATCTAAATGTAAGACCAGAAACTATAGAACTCCTAGAGGAGAACATAAGCAAAATACTCTCCAACATAAATCACAACAAGCTCCTCTATGATCCACCCCACAGAATACTGGAAATAAAAGCAAAAATAAACAAATGGGACCTAATGAAACTTAAAAGCTTTTGCACAACAAAGGAAACTATAAGCAAGGTGAAAAGAGAGCCTTCGGAATAGGAGAAAATAATAGCAAATGAAGCAACAGACAAAGGATTAATCTCAAAAATATACAAGCAACTCCTGCAGCTCAACTCCAGAAAAATAAATGACCCAATCAAAAAATGGGCCAAAATCTAAACAGACATTTCTCCAAAGAAGACATACAGATGGCTAACAAACACATGAAAAGATGCTCAACATCACTCATTACCAGAGAAATGCAAATCAAAACCACAATGAGACACCATTACAAGCCAGTCAGAATGGCTGCTATCCAAAAGTCTACAAGCAATAAATGCTGGAGAGGGTGTGGAGAAAAGGGAACCCTCTTACACTGTTGGTGGGAATGCAAACTAGTACAGCTGCTATGGAGAACAGTGTGGAGATCCTTAAAAAACTGGAAATAGAACTGCCATATGACCCAGCAATCCCACTTCTGGGCATACACACCGAGGAAACCAGATCTGAAAGAGACACATGTACCCCATTGTTCATTGCAGCACTGTTTATACTAGCCAGGACATGGAAGCAACCTAGATGCCCATCAGCAGACGAATGGATAAGAAAGCTGTGGTACATATACACCATGGAATATTACTCAGCCATTAAAAAGAATACATTTGAACCAGTTCTAATGAGGTGGATGAAACTGGAGCCCATTATACAGAGTGAAGTAAGCCAGAAAGATAAACACCAATATACTATACTAATGCATATATATGGAATTTAAAAAGATGGTAACGATAACCCTATATGCAAGACAGAAATAGAGACACAGATGTATAGAACAGGTTTTTGGACCCTATGGGAGAAGGCAAGCATGGGATGATCTGAGAGAACAGCATCGAACATGTATATTATCAAGTGTGAAACAGACCGCCAGTCCAGGTTGGATTCATGAGACAAGTGCTCAGGGCTGGTGCACTGGGATGACCCAGAGGGATGGGATGGCGAGGGAGGTGGGAGGGGGGTTCAAGATGGGGAACACATGTAAATCCATGGCTGATTCATGTCAATGTATGGCAAAAATCACTGCAATATTGTAAAGTAATTAGCCTCCAACTAATAAAAATAAATGGGGGGGAAAAAAACAAAAATGTAAATCTGATTGTTAATCATATGATTTTATAATCATAATCTCAGATGTACAGGTAATATAATAGTTCTTTAAGTCACATGTTCACATATAATTCTAAGCCTGTAGTCAGATATTTTAAAGAAATCCTGTCAGTCATGAATGTGGCTCCTCCTTCCTTTAGTTCACACATATCCTGCAGGACGGAAGCTTCTCTGGTCTTCAGCCAACAAAGCTCATCGCTGACATGGTGAGGGTCCAAGCCATCCTGCCACTCAGGATCTGAGGAACTGCTGTTCCTGGGCCTTGGGACCGGACTGGCAACCCCTGTGCTTAGCCAGCTTCCCTGGGCACCTCTTTCATCCACTCACCACCAAGGCAGGTCCACACATCACCTCTCAGCAGGGTCAGGAACCCAGGTAGAGTCCTGCTGCTTCCAAAACCGTCTAACTGCAAGACCTTCTCAAACTTAGTGAAATCAATTTCTCCCTAAAGACCCTTAAAGATTTCCTCTCCCTTCTCACCACTCAAAACAAGTATTGCCTCTTCTGTGAACTTAGCTTCTAAAAACCTAGAAAGGCATCTCCTAATTGAGCAGGTGCTCCTGTGTCTACCTTCCATCCCCACAAAAAAATCCTGAAACAATAAAACAGAGAGGATCTGGGGACTTCCCTGGTGATCCAGTGGCTAGGACTGCATGCTCCCAATGCAGGGGACCTGGGTTCAATCCCTGCTCTGGGAACTGGATCCCACATGCCAAATAAATAAATATTTTTTTAAAAAATCTAAGACCTGACAACTAAGACCCAGCATAGCCAAATAAATAAATAAATAAAATATTTTTAGAGAAGAGGACCTGGATATCAGAATTGAATAAAGAAAGGAGGAAATAAAGGGAGTGGGGGGGGGGAAAGTCTTAAAAGATTATCCTACCATAAGATTAAATCACTCCCCCCCCCATTTAAAATCCTTTAATGATTTTATATTGCTCTTTAAAAAAGTTCCAACCCATTAATATGACTGCAGGACCCACCCTCACTTTCACCCCACTTGGCTGAACTGGAGATCCAAAGGGCTCTGACTCCACACCATCTCTCTAGCCTATAATAAGAATGGTGTCAAATACTCGGTGAGAATTTTTCCCCAATTTTCATGGAATTATGACCCCAAAGGACTAATTATCCCACATTGTAAATTTAGAGACTCAGAGAACTGCCAGTTGTTAACACCTTTCAGTCCCCCTGGGGCTGCCAGAAATTGCCATTTCTACCCATAACCCTAACACCACTATCACCACAGGCACATTTTAAAATTACCGAGGGAAAAAGAAATGTGGCATTTTGGAGGAACGTAATGTCTGTGAAAAGACTATCCTTTCCCTAAGCTCACTCCGAGGAGGGCAAAGGGAGTTATTACCCTCCACAAAGCCAAGGGAGGCTCGAGAGAATAACTCTCAAAGAATGAGGGCTTCTTCACCCTGTAAGTCAAGCCCTAACGACAACCTCCTCTTATCTTATCTGAAAGCTGTCCAGTTTCTCAACCCTGGCACCACTGATGCAGCTGAAATGCCAGCGGGGCACATTTCCACATGTGGGGGTGAGAGTCTACTTGTTTCTGAGTGGTCAGTGGGCCAGAAAGAAGGTGGTCGGGGGTGGCTGGAGCAGTCTTGCTAGTATTTAACTAAGTGTCTCACTGCTGGTTAAGGAAGACCTAATAGCAAGAGGTAATGGGGTGTACCACATAGTGGGGAGACTGCAAGGAAGGAGGAAGAATTCAGAGCCCAAGAAACACCTCCCATTGGCCCAGGAACCACATGTAGACACATTTTTGGACACTGTTTGTCCCACAGACCATACACTTGGTAGTCAGTATTAGAGGAGAGGCCAAGGAATCATCAGGACTTCCCTGATAGCTCAGTTGGTAGAGGATCCACATGCAATGCAGGAGACCCTGCTTCAATTCCTGGGTCAGGGAAGATCCCCTGGAGAAGGGAAAGGCTACCCACTCCAGTATTCTGGCCTAGAGAATTCCACGGACTGTATAGTTCATGGGGTTGTAGAGTCAGACATGACTGAACAACTTTTATAAGGCACCATCAAGAAAGGAAATCTCAACCTCTGTCCATCACTTCTCTACCCCAACATCAGAGGGGAAGCTCAGGGCAGAGGAGGAGAAGGAAGGGTGAAAGAGTTGACCATGCCTGCCCTGCATTCCTTATGACATAGTCACTGCTTGGCTTGCTTCTCAAGTCACATCTCCCTGTGACTGAATTCTCCTGTGTCCCTCTTCTTACTTTTAAGGACCCTTGTGATTATATTGGACCCATTTTGATAATCAAGTTAAGCTCTTCCAATTCTGGCACCAGTTCCAAAGTGTGTGTTTTTTCCACACCCCAAGCAATTCTCCAATCTCAGTGAGCTGACCTACAATTCAGCTCAGCTCTGACACTATCTACCTGGAATAGGATCTGTCCTACAAGTCTGCTTTTCTCCTCTCTTCAGATGTCAACTGCATTCCAGGCTACTTCTGTGCTTCTGACTGACAGGCTATGGGTTGGAGGTGTCAATTAATGGGCTGGAGTGGCTCAGAGAACTCAGAGAAACATCTCACTTGTAGAGCACCAGTTTGTTACAAAAGGATACACACAGGAAAGTCAGATAGAGGAGACGTATGTGGGAAGGGGCTCAGAGCTTCCACACTCTCAGGGCATCATTCCCCCTAAATTTTTGCATGCTCATCAACCTGGAATCTTTCCAAACCCCTTCCTTTTGAGTTTTTTTAGAGGCTTTATTATTTTTGTTGTGTTAAGTCAGAGTTGGGTCTGACTTTTACGACCTCATGGACTATATAGCCCATCAGGCTCCTCTGTCCATGAGATTTTCCTTTAACAAAATTCAAGCAAGAATACTGGAGTGGGTTGCCATTTTCTTCTCCAGGGATCTTCCAGACCCAGGGATCTAATTTGCATTTCCTGCATTGGCAGGTGACTTCATTACTACTGTGCCACCAGGGAAGCCCCAGAGAGTTTATTATATAGGAATAGTTCATTATGTCATTCAGTTCAGTTCAGTCACTCAGTAGTGTCTGACTCTTTGCAACCCCATGAACCACAGCACGCCAGGCCTCCCTGTCCATCACCAATACCTGGAATCCACCCAAACCCATGTCCATTGAGTCGGTGATGCCATCCAACCAACTCATCCTCTATCATCCCCTTCTCCTCCTGCCCTCAATCCCTCCCAGCATCAGGGTCTTTTCCAGTGAGTCAGCTCTTTGCATCAGGTGGCCAAAGTATTGGAGTTTCAGCTTCAGCATCAGTCCTTCCGATGAACACCCAGGACTGATCTCCTTTAGGATGGACTGGTTGGATCTCCTTGCAGTCCAAGGGACTCTCAAGAGTATTCTCCAACACCACAGTTCAAAAACATCAATTTTTAGGTGCTCAGCTTTCTTCATACATGGCTACTGGAAAAACCATAGTCTTGACTAGATGGACCTTTGTTGGCAGTGTAATGTCTCTGCTTTTTAATATGCTATCTAGGTTGGTCATAACTTTCCTTCCAAGGAGTAAGCGTCTTTTAATTTCATGGCTGCAATCACCATCTGCAGTGATTTTGGAACCCAAAAAAATAAAGTCTGACACTGTTTCCACTGTTTCCCCATCTATTTTCCATGAAGTGATGGGACCAGATGCCATAATCTTAGTTTTCTGAATGTTGAGCTTTAAGCCAACTTTTTCACTCTCCTCTTTCACTTTCATCAAGAGGCTTTTTAATTCCTCTTCACTTTATGCCATAAGGGTGGTGTCATCTGCATATCTGAGGTTATTGATATTTCTCCCGGAAATCTTGATTCCAGCTTGTGCTTCTTCCAGCCCAGCGCTTCTCATGATGTGTTCTGCATATAAGTTAATTAAGCAGGGTGACAATATACAGCCTTGACGTACTCCTTTTCCTATTTGAACCCAGTCTGTTGTTCCATGTCCAGTTCTAACTGTTTCTTCCTGACCTGCATATTAAATCATTGGCCACTGGAAATTGATTCAACCTCCAACCCCTCTCTCTTACTGAGAGGTGGGAATGGAAGAAGGTGGGAATGAAGGTAGCAATCTTCTAATCACATAATTGGTTTCCCTGGCATCCTTAGGTGTTTCCAAAAGTCACTTCATTAACAACCCTAGGTGTGGTTGAAATGGGTCTGTTACACATACCAAGACAGTTTTATCACACTTTCATTTAGGAAATTCCAACAGTTTTAAAAACTCTGTGCCAGAAGTGGGGATGAAGGGCAAATATATATTTCTTATTTAAAATTACAGTATCAGAGCTCCCTATCCTAAGGTCAACTGATTAGCAACCTTAATTCCATCCACAATCTCAAAGTTTCACTGCCATGTAATATATCATGTTCTAGAGATTGGAATGTGGACATCTTGGGAGGAGGATTATCCTGCCAACCAAAGTGTAGTAAGAGTCTTCAGGAAAATAGAACCAAGAGGATGTGTGTGTGTGTGTGTGTGTGTGTGTGTGTGTAAAGAGATTTATTTTGAGGACTCAAATCATGTGATTGAGGAGGCTTGACAAATCCAATATCTAGTAAGGGAGTCTGAGAGGCTGAAGAATCAAGAAAGAGTTACAGTTTGAGTTCAAAGGCTAGAACCACGAAGAGTTAATTGCTGGTGAAGTTGAAGGCAGACTGCTGGAGAATTCTCTTTTGCTTGAAGGAGGTGAGCTTTTTTTTCTATGTAGGCCTTTAATTGGCTGAATGAGGCCCACCCACATTATGGAAGGCAATTGTTTTATTCAAAGTTCACTTAAATATCATCTAAAACCACTCTCATAGAAACATCTAGAATGTTTGATCACATATCTAGACATCACAATCAAGCCAAGCTGACCCATAAAATTAAGCATCACAGCATTACTCCACCAAAGAGTAGAAATGTCCCTCAGACCCATTTATACTTATGTCTAGCTATTCCATCAAACTCACCCTTTTCAGTATAGCTACAAATCAGGCACTCTCCAGCTGCCAGTGTTCCATTCACAGTGTTTCTAACTCACCCTTTAAAGCTTTCTTAGGGAGTCCTTTTTCTATGTGCTCCCATAAGAGATAATATTCAATGAGTGTGTTTTATGTACCAGGCATATTCTATTTTATATGCATTAGTTACATGCAGAACCCAATTAACTGCCAGGCCACTAAATCTATTGTTTTTATCATTTTAAAGAGAAGAAAGCTGAGACACATGGAGATTAAGTAACTTGCTCCAAGTCATCAACTGAGTAAGTGACCATGGTTGGACAAATGGAAAAGTTGGAATCCAAACAGAGTGGTTTCCACAGCCTTGCTCTTAACCTCTAGGTTAAGCAGAGAAGTTACCTGTGAGTATATCGACACTGCATATATTTCACCACACTTAATCTGAGACTAAAAGTAGATTGCTAAGAAATCTTTCTATAGCAAGGGTAACATTAGGACCTAAAGTATTTCAATTTTTTAAATCTAAGTATCTTTTGGTGAGCTGAAGCCTCAAATTCAGCAGAAACCCCCATTTCTCCCTGATTGCTTTACCTTCCTCCTCTTCAGGAATTTGTGACCTGTAAAGCAATGGAATCTGAAACCTCAGTTTCAACTTTTATGAAGGCCACAATTACCTTTATCTTGTTCACAGTCATCTCCCAAAGCTTAAGACAGTGACTGGCACATAGTAACATCTGACCAGCAAATTTGGAAAACTCAGCAGTGGCCACAGGACTGGAAAAGGTCAGTTTTCATTCCAATCCCAAAGAAAAGCAATGCCAGAGAATGTTCAGATTACCACAGAATTGCACTCATCTCACACGCTAGCAAAGTAATGCTCAAAATTCTCCAAATCAGGCTTCAACAATATGTAAACCGTAAGCTTCCAGATGTTCAAGCTGGATTTAGAAAAGGCAGAAGAACCAGAGATCAAATTGCTAACATCTGTTGAATCATAAAAACACAAGAGAATTCCAGAAAACATCTATTTCTGCTTCATTGACTATGCTAAAGCCTTTAACACAACAAACCATGGAAAATTCTTCAAGAGATGGGAATACCAGACCACCTTACCTGCCTCCTGAGAAATCTGTTTGCAGGTCAGGAAGCAATGGTTAGAACCTGTCATGGAACAAAGGACTGGTTCAAAATTGATAAAGGAGTACATCAAGGCTGTATATTGTCACCCTGCTTATTTAACATATATGCAAGCACATCATGTGAAATGCCAGGCTGGATGAAGCCAAGTTAGAATCAAGATTGCTGGGAGAAATACCAATAACCTCAGACATGCAGATGACACCACCCTTATGGCAGAAAGTGAAGAAGAACTAAAGAGCCTCTTGATGAAAGTAAAAGAGGAGAGTGAAAATCTGGTTTAAAGTTCAACATTCAAAAAATGAAGATCATGGCATCTGGTCATATCACTTCATAGCAAATAGATGGGGAAATAATGGAAACATCATGAGATAAGCTGGGCTGAAAGAAACACAAGCTTGAATCAAGATTGCCAGGAGAAATGTCAATAACCTCAGATATGCAGATGACACCACCATTATGGCAGAAAGTGAAGAGGAACTAAAAAGCCTATTGATGGAGAAGAAAGAGGAGAGTGAAAAAGTTGGCTTAAAGCTCAATATTCAGAAAACTAAGATCATGACATATGGTCCCATCACTTCATGGGAAATATATGGGGAAACAGTGAAAACAGTGTCAGAGTTTATCTTTTGGGGGATCCATAATCACTGCAGATGGTGATTGCAGCCATGAAATTAAAAGACACTTACTCCTTGAAAGGAAAGCTATGACCAACCTAGATAACATATTAAAAAGCAGAGACATTACATTGCCAACAAAGGTCCATCTAGTCAAGGCTATGGTTTTTCCAGTGGTCATGTATGGATGTGAGAGTTGGACTGTGAAGAAAGCTTAGCGCCAAAAAATTGATGCTTTTGAACTGTGGTGTTGGAGAAGACTCTTGAGTGTCCCTTGGACTGCAAGGAGATCCAACCAGTCCATCCTAAAGGAGATCAGTCCTGGGTGTTCATCGGAAGGACTGATGTTGAAGCTGAAACTCCAATACTTTGGCCACCTCATGCGAAGAGTTGACTCAATGGAAAAGACCCTGATGCTGGGAGGGGTTGGGGGCAGGAGGAGAAGGGGATGACAGAGGATGAGATGGCTGGATGGCATCACCGACTCAATGGACATGGGTTTGAGTTGACTCCAGGAGTTAGTGATGGACAGGGAGGCCTGGCATGCTGCGACTCATGGGGTCACAAAGAGTCTGACATGACTGAGCAACTGAACTGAACTGAACTGAACTGAATGGAAACAGTGACTGACTTTATTTTCTTTGTCTCCAAAATCACAGCAGATGGTGACTGCAGCCATGAAATTAAAAGATGCTTGCTCCCTGGAAGAAAAGCTATGACCAACCTAGAATATGTATTAAACAACAGAGAGCTTACTTTGCTGACAAAGGTCTGTCTAGTCAAAGCTACGGTTTTTCCAGTAGTCATGTGTGGATGTGAGAGTTGGACCACAAAGAAAGCTGAGCACCAAAGAATTGATGCTTTTTAACTATGATGTTGGAGAAGAGTATTGAGATTCCCTTGGACTGCAAAGGAGATCCAACCAGTCCCTCCTAAAGGACATCAGAATATTCATTGGAAGGACTAATGCTGAATCTGAGACTTCAATACTCTGGCCACCTAATGCAAAGAACTGACTCTTTGGAAAAGACTCTGATGCTAGGAAAGTTTAAAGGCAGGAGGAGAAGGGGAAAACAGAGAATGAGGTGGTTGGATGGCATCACCAACTTGATGGACCTGAGTTTGAGCAAGCTCCAAGGGTTGGTTATGGACAAGGATACCTGGCATGCTGAAGTCCATAGGGTTGCAAAGAGTTGGACATGACTGAGCAACTGAACTGAACTGAACTGAATTGAACATCTGGTATTCAAAATAGGATAAAGTTAGAAGTATCAGGGAGAAAACTGAGGCTCAGAGAAGTAATAGTTGCCAAGAATCACAAGTCAGAGGAAGGTAGACTTAGTCTCTCTAGCCCTCAAAGTCCACGTTTTACTTATTACAGCTTAGTAGGTAGATGGTGCTTCATTCCACGTGTTTATAAAGTTTATAAAGTCCACTGCATGCACGCTTAGTTGCTAAGTCAGGTCTGACTCTTTGAAACCCCATGGACTTTAGCCTACCAGGTTCCTCTGTCCACAGAATTTTCCAGGCAAGAGTATTGGAGTGATTGCCATGTTTTTCTCCAGGGGATCTTCCCTTCCCACGAATCAAACCCACATCTCCTGCTTGACAGGCAGATTCTTTACCACTGCACCACCTGGGAAACCCATAAAGTCTTTTAGTTCTTTCAAATAAAGCCATGATATACGAATACAAGAGAGGGGCTGACATAGAAGAGCAACTCAGCTTTTGACATAAATCAAACTCTACAGAGTGTATTGCCATGATATGCAGCTTTGGGGAGCAGGAAAGCTCTGTGTAACTCGGTTCCCTAGGAATGTGTTCTTACAGAAGCCCTATTGGATAATTTAAAATCCTGAGCTATCTCAATCATGAGTGGAGTTTTGAAGAATACAGTAAGGGAGGCCTGTATTTCTGAGATTTCAAAGACTAAAGTCTATATAGATTTCCTCCAGTGCATGCACTTTCTGCAAAGAATTGACCTATGACAGAAATCGATGCAAAATAAGTCAAGCTGCAGACTGAACCACTGCTAGGTTGCCAAATCAATTATGATTTCTTAGATAAGAAAGTATGACAGAGATACTCAACTATGAAACAACCTCTGATCTGCAAATATCATTGTTTTAGCCATGGCAAATAGATGGGGAAACAATGGCAACAGTGATACACTTTATTATCTTTGACTCCAAAAATCACTGCAGATGGTGACTGCAGCTATGAAATTAAAAGATGCTTGCTCCTTGGAAGAAAAGCTGTGACCAACCTAGACAGCATATTAAAAAACAGAGAGATTACTTCATCAACAAAGGTTCATCTAGTCAAAGCTATGGTTTTTCCAGTAGTCATGATGGATGTGAGAGTTATACTATAAAAAAAAGCTGAGCTCCAAAGAATTGATGCTTTTGAACTATGGTGTTTGTGAAGACACTTGCGAGTCCCTTGGACTGCAAAGAGATCAAACCAGTCAATCCTAAAGGAAATCAGTCCGGAATATTCAATGGAAGGACTGATGCTGAAGCTGAAATTCCAATACTTTGGCCACCTGATGCAAAGAACTGACTCATTGGAAAAGACCCTGATGCTGGGAAGGTTGAAGGCAGGAGGAGAAGGGGACGATAGAGGATGAGATGGTTGGATGGCATTACTGACTTGATGGACATGAATTTGAGCAAGCTCCAGGAGTTGGTGATGGACAGGGAAGTCTGGCATGCTACAGTCCATGGGGTCACAAACAGTCGGACTCGACTGAGGGACTGAACTGAACTGAACAGGCCTTACGTGGATGCATGATGTGAAAGAAAAAATGGTGAAGTTGTCAAGTCTCAGGGACTTGACACATTTTTCAGTAAATCACACAAAAACTTATAGCAGAATAATGGACCATGAAGTCATCAAAAGGGATGTAACACATGTATAAAATTAGAAACACTAACCAGGGCCAATGGTCTTTCCCCAAAAGTGTTTAAAACAGTAGATGTAACAGATTTACACTCTTTTAATCACATAATCTGGCCTACTGTTAAAAATAACACAGAGTATGTTACAAAATTAGGTCTTCCATAGAATGTTCTACTTTATAGCATTCTGTAGAAATAAAATTCTTTGAACGGTGAGTTTAATTTTCTCTCACATCAGTTGTCCTCATTGAGAGAAATGTCCCAATCCAGGTGGACCTTCCTTCTTAGCATCAAAACTCTAGCTTTCTTTAGTTCAGCGACACAGAAAAGTGAAAGACTGCGGTTCCAGCCTTCCTTGCATCTAACTATGGCCATGTCACCCAGTGGTTAGTGCAATGTAAACAGAATTCCTACATGAAACTGCTCGGAAAGTTGATTTCAGGGAATTGACACAACCTGGAAGAGGAACATTTTGTCCTTTCTCCCTTCTTTTCAGCTGGGCTGGATCATGCATGGAATAGACATACAGTTAGGATGGTGGATGTTGGAGGAGATCATCACAAGCACACGACCACTGTTTGGCCCACTAGCTGGACCTGGGCAATCATGGCTCTGCACCCCAACCCCTGTCCTTAGAATGTATGGTCTGCCCAACATTCCCACTCTAGAAGCCATTTCAAGGGCACAGCCCAGAGACAGCAATGTGGCGTTGAGCACACCTAGACTGTGTATGTAGCTGAATTCTAATAATAAGGTCTCTGAAAGTTCTTTCAAAAATAAGGGCTTTGAAACATTCTGACAGGCAGGAGCAAAGATCTCTCATCTTGCAGCTGCCCAAGACAGCCTCATACGGAAATCCGCTTGCTTATTAAACCTATCACCTGCCAAGCCACGTTGTTCTGTCTCTCCTTGTCCTCCTTCTATAGGACAAGTTTCAAATTTCACTCAGGTAACCCACAAGGTTGCAAACTAACCCAGGGCACCAAGGAAAAGGACAGTGATGCACAGGGAGCTACCGTAACAGCCCTGAGTGGCCTCACTCCAGACTCTTTATTTCTGAAAGAAATAGACCTTCCTTTGTCTAAGCTATGTGCCTGTCCCTGGTGGCTCAGAAGGTAAAGAATCTGCTTGCAATGCAGAAGACCCAGGTTTGAACCCTGGATCGAGAAGATCCCCTGGGGAGGACAATGGTTACCCACTCCAGTATTCTTGCCTGGAGAATTCCATGGAGAGAGGAGCCTGGTGGGCCACAGTTCATGGGGTTACAAAGAGTCGGACACAACTGAGCGACTAACACTGTCTAAGCTACTGTTACTTCTCCATCACTGTAGCTGAAACAAATCCTAATTGATGGACCCCATTCAACCATTGCCCTAGTATCAAGATCAACTTAAGTTTGAATACTTGTTTAATCTTATTTTGGAGGGTGAAGGGGGGTGTCATTTTTAAGTAGTTCATCTCTTTATTTTACTTGCTGAAATTTCTCCAGAAATATTAGTTGAGAAAATTAACAGGAAGCTAACCTGGCCAACTAGATAGGATAGCCAACTCATTCTTCAAGATACGCATCATGCTTCTTCCTTGTCCCTATGCTGATTTATGATCATAAAGCAGGAATCTAAAAAGTCAGTGTATGAGCAGAATCTCTGAGGGGTCCTCCATCAGCTGATGAATCTTCCTACAAATCTAGACTCTGTCATTTACTGCATTTTGCTTTGTAAAATTTGTACTTTACCACAGTGCATCACCACAACTGACAGATTTTCTAAAGTCAAGTTATTCAAAATGTTTCTTACTTTGGGAAAAGTCTATCTGAACTTGAAATTGTATCAGTTATTATAGAAATGATGTCATACCTTTGATGACCTTCATCAGATGTTCCTAAATTGGTCCCATCCCCAGGGTTTTCTATGAGTTGAAAGTGGGATGCCTAATTCAATAACCTAATTACTGTTAGCCTCAGGTTTGACTTTTGACATACATACCTCATGAGTGGTGCCATATTTTTCATCTTGCATCATATCAGGGGGCACCCCTGGATGGCTTTCTCGCTTTTAGTGAGGCTAGATTGATCAAAGAGCTCAGTTCCCCATCAATACTTCATTTTATTGTTTTAGTAGCTGCTGGTGACCTTTGTCAGCATCAGTTATTTCATTAGAACTTGAAAAATGAATTGGAAAAACTATTTCTAATCCTATCATTCTTTCTGCATTTATTTGCTGAAATTCTTCTGAACAGAAAACACTTCCTTCATCCATTTGATTACCCTGAAAAATAGTTTATGACAGTGATCCAAGATATATACTTCTTTTCCTTTAATGATCAATTTTTAGAGCAATGAGCCATGCCCTGGCCCCACTTGTTTTGAGTCAACCTAAAAGATCCAAGTGCAGCATATTCATCACTGCACTGGCCTGTACATAGTGAAGAGTGTTCAGCCACTGCACTCCCTGCTTTCTATAAAACCTGTTACCAGACTCTAGTTAAGTTTTTCTTGATGCTTGAGGAGCAAGTGGGAAGAAAATGAAATAGAAGAACCAAGTCAGGGCCAATCTTAGTTGGCCTACTTCTTCTACCTCCTTCTACCTCCCTACTTCTGTTCAACATCCTTCCCTAACTTCAGCTCTCTTAAAACACTGTTTGATGAACAATGTCAAGAAAAAAACCCTAATATAAATGAGGATTTTGAGCGATCATGGTGTGTCAATATAGTCTCATCAATTGTAGTGAGTGTACCACTCTGGTGAGAGATATTAACAATGAGGGAAGCTGTACAGGTAGGGAGTCAGGAAGTATATAAGAAATCTCTACCTTCTGCTCAATATCACTGTGAGCCTAAAACTGCTCTTAAAAATAAATCATATTAAAATAAATAAAAACACTCCATGGTTGCCCAGAGCTGTCTACATTATCACCCCTTCTCAACTCACTCCATTATATAATACCTGATGCCCTCAAATTAGTCATCTTCCAAACTGGGTGCAAACTCCTATAATGACCTCTTTCTTCTTTCATTTATTAACTTGTACAAATTAATTCACAATGGGATTGTAGAATGGAATAGTGAAGAAACTAGAGCTGAGCATGAAAGAATTGATGCTTTCGAATTATGGTGCTGGAGAAGACTCTTGAGAGTCCCTTGGACAGCAAGATCAAACCAGTCAATTCTAAAGGAAATCAACCTGAATATTCACTAGAAGGATTGATGCTGAAGCTCTGGTATTTTGGCCACCTGATATGAAGAGCCAACTCATTTAAAAAAAAAAAAAAGCCTAATGCTGGGAAAGATTGAGAGCAGGAAGAGAACGGGGCAGGATAGGATGGTTGGATGGTATCACTGACTCAATGAGCATAAGTTGGAGCAAATTCCAGGAGATAGAGGACAGGGAAGTCTGGTGTACTGCACTCCATGGGGTTGCAGAGTTGGACACGACTTAATTATTGAACAAAAACAACAACAAAGTGAGGAAACATGATTTTATCACCTTAAAGCATGCCGCTAAGAATAGCAGTTGGTGCTGACTGGTATGAGATGTTTCCAAAGTCATTTGCTGTTACACTTTTCACAAACCATTCTAATTATGACACATCTATGTTTTACCTTCAACTAGACAGTAGCTTCTCAAGCTTAGGATCTCATCTTATTCATCTTTGTATCCTCCAGCACTCAGCATGGATACTCCACAAATATTCTGAATAAGAAGAATAAATGAAGCATTTTTCATCTAATTAAAGCAAGTGCAGTATATTATATACACACTGATCTATACCAGAGCTTAAGATGGAAAATTAAAAAGGGGCCTCTACCCTGTGATGGGGCTTCCCTAGTAGCTCAGCTGGTAAAGAATCCGCCTGCAGTGCAGGAGACCCCGGTTTGATTCCTGGGTCGGGAAGATCCCCTGGAGAAGGGATAGGCTGCCCACTCCAGTATTCATGGGCTTCCCTGGTGGCTCAGATGGTAAAGAATCCACCTGCAATGTGGGAGACCTGGGTTCGATCCCTGGGTTGGGATGATCCCCTGGAGGAGGGCATGGAAACCTACTCCAGTATTCTTACCTGGAGAATCCCCATGGACAGAGGAGCCTGGTGGGCCACGGTCCATGGGGTCACAAAGAGTCAGTCACAGCTGAGAAACTTAGTACACACACACACACACACACACACACACACACACACACACTCACCCATGATCACTAAATCCTCAAGCATTGCAAATCTAGGTCTTGGAGAAGAAAGGGGCAGAAATGGAAGGATGCCTTGGAATGTCTATACCTGTTTACAAACCAAGCAGTTGAAACATCACTATAAAAATGTTGTTCTAGTACCATATGGGTATTTATTTAAAGAAAAATGCCATTCACATCAGCTAGCACTCTAATCATTGAATAGTGGGAAAACACAAAGTAATGGCATACCATTTTTTACCTTTGTTTACAGATGTATTATTCCTCTAAATCTCCCCGACTATGTAATACTATAAGACAACAACCAAAATAAGTATAAGAAAATTAATCATGTTTAGGCTCAGTATTTATTTTTCTTTCATCCCATAATACCTTTAATAAAAACCTTGAAACTTGTCTACTTGCATATTCTCCCTGAACAGGCAGATAGCTTTGAGGGGGTTTTGGTTAATTTAGGAAGCACTTAATACTTTTTTTGCCAAGACTCCTTTCAGGAAAGTAAAAGTACATTGTTTATGTTCACTTTCAATGGCACTTGGAAATACAGTCACCACTGCTAAGTCTACTGCATTTTCTAGATGTTTAAATCCATATCTAGCTCAATATTTCAGTTTTATTTGAGGTTGGCTATGGACTTCATGCAAATCTTTGTTGAGAACTCTAATTTGTACCAACCTAGACATTCAAATCACCAAAACAAGCAAGACAAGGATAGTATTATCACAGCAGAGAGCTTGTTATTTTTCCTCTTAACTGTGTAAGGAGGCTGCTTCTCCTTGTGTGCATAGATTTAAATCCTTAAAAATAATCTTCAATGATACTTAGAGTTGAAAACAACTATTTTTATCTGATCATGCTCTGATAATAAAAATACATAGTATTCTAAATATTATCTAACTTCCTACAGCTCAGACAGACTTATAAGACAAAGCTTTATAGATCTTAACTTTCAAATCTGTGTAATTTATTTCTTCCCCTTACACTTTTGATTCCTCGGTGAATTATCCTAGAGCGGCCCTGACTGCATGTTATGGGAACAACGTATGGTCTGTTCTCATTTACAGTTTTGCTCTGTGCTCCAAGGAGGGGTACCTGGGCTCTGCCTTAGCATCTGCCAAACTCCTTTCTCCAGACCAGACTTTTACTGATTAATTTTCATTTATTCAATCAAAGTGAAGCAAAAATGGCAAGTTATCAAAAGTTATCAGTCACAATATTGCACTTCCCCTTTAATCCCTATCAAATCCAATGCCAGGTAATGTTTGCTTATTCTTGTAATGTGCTTATTAGAAAACTTAAAATCAGCTACTTGGCCAACATTTGTGGCTTGCATCGCATCACCATCGGACAGTGCTGATGTAGACACTGCTCCTCCTGCCTCTGCCCTTTTCCCCGAAGGTGGGATCTTTAGCCCATCCAGAGCCCTAAGCTTTAGAGCTGGTCTTATCACTCAGTTATTGGGATCTAGAGCAGAGGAGTTGCCCATGACTTCTAGCTGAATTTATATGAACACAAACCTACCTAGACAGTGTTCCAGGTGAGAAGGTAGGAGTTGCTGTTACCGCTTTTATTACTTTCCATGACACAGAAACTATGGCCCTGTGATACCATCCCATCACGCAGTTACCTCAGCTGGGTCATGGAGAGGAAGGGTAAGCTTCTCTTAGAAACATAAAAAGCAAATGAGCATGGTCCCTAAACAAAGAGGGAGGTTTAGGTAGGAAGTTTGCCAAATCCTCACGTGTTCCTCCTTGCCATGGATCTAATCTGAGTCTTGGAAGGGGACACAGATGTGGCTAGAGAGGAGAGGCCAGATCTACAGTCAGCAAATTCATTTCCACTGGAAGCAGATATAGTCACGTGGTGATCCTATAAAATGCAGGCACCCATCAAAGAGAATTTTCCTAACTGTTTGCCATAGACATTTCATCGACTTCCCATGAGGAGGAGGCCAGCACATCTTCTGTGCATGGGGCTGTAAATATATTGGTGAGGAGAACAGAGACCAACCTTTTTCAGAGGTTCCCCAAAAGAGCTAATTATCAAGAGTACCTTTTCAAAAACCACAAATCCACTCAGTAAGGGTCTCTGAGGATTAATTAACATTAACCAAGGGCCAGAGACTACATGACATTTACCCTTCCTTCCAAGCAGAGAAATTCTTGACTGAAATGAGAGGCCAGTTCCTGTTTCTTGATTCGCTGATGATTTCTTTGTTTATATGCTGCAGGGGCAAAAAGGATGGGGTGGAACATTGTGCTAAGAACTAAAATTTGGACATATGTTAAGGAATATGTGTACCATAGGATGATTCACGAACTATGCTCAGTAATCTTGTAGTATACAGTATATCCAAACAGTGTTAATTGTTAGAAAAGCTTAGACATAAATTCCATGCATTGTTCCCATAATGTTTTAAAAATATGCTAGTGCATATTATAATTCTGCCCTTAATATCAATGCCTGTGGATGTGGTATAACCTCTGGGAGAGGTCAGCTCCCTGTTGAAGAGCATAAAACGTGAGTATAAGGTAGAGTGAACATTGCTTGTTTTTACCCATGGCCTACCTGCTTCCATTGTGAAAATGATCTCCCTGATTCATGTGATATGGAAGGAAGTGTTAACTACAGGACCTTTCCTGACACTTGGCTACATAAGTGAGCATGTGATCCAAACCTTGCCAGCAGTGGTTTTCCCAATTGTGGTTGGCCCAAAAACCAAATGAGGTCAGACAATACCAAATCGCCAAGTAGAGTCAAGGTATGTGGTGCTAGAGGACTGTTTCTCTTCTCTCTGGGTGGTGACCTGGGAGAACCTGGAGGCTTAGGGCTCCTCTGCCTCTTCCACGCTTTCCCGATCATGCAGCGCCCGTAGTTTGGCATGACTGGTCCACGCTGCAGTTCCAGAGATGGGCCAAAAGTGTCATGAGCATAATCGGGTCCTCCTGGCCGCAGTGACCAATCTCACGAGTGACTATACGGGACTTCTTTGTGATGGCCGAGGTAAAGCCTCCCTTGCCCTGGACAGTACAGGATACCAGCGTGATCCCTGAATCCGCTGCAGCCCCTTGAGTCCCTCAGAGAGGTCCACACAAGAAAGTAGCCGACGCAGGAAGGACAGAGTCAAAGGAGGCAATAGAGACACAGAGAGCCCCGATCAAACCCGGCCTGAGCACTTTAAACCTCTGGAATGCAATCTGTGGTTTTCAAATCATGTAACTACTTTCTCATCTAAGCCAGTTGAACTTTGTTTTCCATTGCTTGCAACTCAAACTGATACAGAATTTGGTACTAAGAATGAGGAAATAAACCCCTAAACAGGAGGACCAGCAGAGGGCAGTGTGGAGCCCCGTATTCCAGAGTGGAGGTCCGTCATCCCTCTCTGAGCCAAATGCCTATCGCTATTTATCACCTTAATTCCACTGAGATTTTCTTCACTTTGTCCTGCGCCCATGTCTATATCAAAGGTAGAAAAACAAAATATAGAATTGAGTTCTACTGGTTCAGAGGAGAACGGGATCTCAGGCCTGCTTTACTCATTTATATCACACTCATTATTCACCGTCTGATGTCTACAGGCATTTATGTTCACTAACGCTGGAGTAATTGTCACCTGATTGTCAGGGTGGGGTGGTGAAAGGGAACAGTGATCAGGTGCGGGAGGGAGCTGAAATACATTATCCTTGATGTCCTAGAAATCTATAACATAAAGTAGAGTGTATCTCAATAGCTACTAATAAATTCTTTAGACTATAGCTAGTCATTTTAGCCAACTAAGACATGCACAAAATTAGGAGACTATCATGCTCAAGAGGGTATCATCATATAATCAATAGCTTTGGAATTTTTGCTATTATTAATATAGTAACAAAATAATTATTCTAAATATTATCATATCAAATTCATATGGGCTATATCAAAATAGTTAATGTCACTTAGTAGTTTAAACTGTTTTCCCTTTATTACAAAAATTCTGAACATTACTGTGTCTAAGCCACCAAAAGTTGTCAGGATCTCTATGAAAATATTTTCAGATGAAACACCAGGAAGAATATTGTGTAAAACTCATTTCAGACATATTTGTTACTATAGAACTTTTATCAGATGAGTGAACTATGCAAGTGAAACAAAAAGAAATGCAGACTTATTTGTCTTTTTATTTTACAGCATAAATTCTAGGAATAGAGCCCTAGGAGAAAATAATTTCATTGTGTTCTTCTCCCCAAAAGTACTTTTTAAAGAGTGATATGATTAACTCTAAGACAACAGCTGAGAGGTGGAAAAGTTAGAGTTCTGGGTTAGTTAGAGCTGTGAGCCGGGACAGGCATCCCAAGAGTCAGAATTTCCAATAATGGAAACTGTGTTTCCAGTACTTCTTCCTGCCTGAACTGGGACCAGCCTGCACCACATTGTTTGTTTGCTTGCTTTTAATGATCACCAACAAAATCAGGTGTTAATAAAATCTTACCAGGCAAAATACATGAGATTTTACATGAAAGTCAGTGAAACATGAATCTGATGAAATCAAGTGTTTTCTCTTTAGCTGAAAAGAATAAAAGATGAATAAAGGTATGACTATAAGCGAAGAGAGGGCCTTTCCAAAGCTGAGCATAGATCTGGATGATAGCTGTGAAGAACATGGCCTTGCAGTGAGACTCCTTGGTTTGAATCCATCTCTGTCACTTATTACCTATTAAACAATGGACAAATTACTCACCCTCATTGTATCTCCATGTTTTCCGAGGTAAAATAGAGCTGATAATCGTGTGTCACAAAGTGTGAGGATTCCATGGGCTACTCATGTTAAAATAGAACAGCATCTGCACAAAATAGGTTCTAAGTAAAAGTAACTATGTCCCCAGCAACTAATGTTGACATTTCCCAAGCACTCTAGTAACGGCAAGATATATTCTGGGTTTCCACAATCTGTTATTTCTAGAATATTACTGACCACTTTCTTAGAATTGGTTGACTTCTCCTTCTGACCTGGACCTTTGTTGGAACATGTATGTCATTCATTCTATAGTCTATTTCTCTGCAACATTTCCTAAAGGTCAGTTTCTGAGATTGCTCAAACAATACCTGAATTTAACAGTTCCGTGAATTCAGTTAATTACTGCTGTTAAATTATTTCATTATTGGATGGTTAATGACACTTAACGTGATGCAATGGCTGATGGCTACTTTGCCCTTTTGCTTTATAACAAAACTCTCCTTAAGATATTATCAGAAGATGCTTCTTCAGGATTAAGGATTTTTCTTGTACAAACAGGATGTATGTCAAGGCTAAAAATTGGGTTACTGTGCAAATAGGGGAAAAGCAATGAGCACATTACTTATAATCCTATTTTTAGTTTCACTGCCTTCCACACTGCTGCCAGAGTTATATCAGAAACACAGATGGGATTGTGTTATTCTACTGCTTAATAGTTTTCAAATGGCTCCTTACTGCCTAAAAAATGTCCAAACTCCTTAACAAGCCCAAGGCCTTAAACAGTCTGGTTCCAATCTGCCCCTGGAAGCTCATCTCTACTTATTCCCTCCTCTACATCAGTGTTCTGACTTCTGAATACATCACACACTTAATTGCTTCTATTCCCTTTCTTTTGTGGTTCCCACAATTGGAATACCTTGCTTATCTGACATACTATATTTCTCCAGACTAAGCTGATATGTTATCTAAATTATCCTTCATGCTTATTTAATCTTTTGTTGGCTTCCAGGAAGAATTAACCATTTCCTTTTCTGAGTGTAGAGAACTCCATTCAAGTATGATACTGGGGATACAATGTGACATTAAAACAGATATCATTCTTGCCCTGGTGGAGCAAACAGTCTAGTGGAAAGTCAAACATTAATCAATTAATATCACAAATATAAATTAAACTATGATAAGGAGCAGAGCATGGTACTATAAGATCATTTAGGGATTTAAAAAGGCTTACCTAAAAGGTATGAAGAGTAGCAGTAAACTAGGTGAAGGGGGCAGAGAGAGTATTCTGATAAAATCATGTGCAAAGGCCCTGTGGCAGGAAAGAGCATCTCAGTGTTAAGAGCTGAAGGCCAGGGCGACTGTAATGGAAAAATCAGAGACACTTACAGTTGGTTGACCCTGGAAAATGGCACAACAGCCTTTCTTCTCAAAGCTTTGCATCACTTACTCTAACCTTTCTGCCTCTGGAGGATGATAATATGCGATTCCAGGAAAGTCAATATGGAATTTGTCAGATTATCAATACTCTATTACTGATAGCTCTTTTCTTTCGGCTGCACTGGATACTCACTGCTGCACGGGGCTTTTTCTGGTTGCAGAGGGTGAGGGCGACTCTCTAGTTGCAGTGTGCTGGCTGCTTAGTGAGGTAGCTTCTCGTCCTGCGGAGCATGGGCACCAGGCGGAGGTTCAGTAGCTGTGCTGCCTGGGCTAGTTGCTCCGTGGTACCTGGGGTCTTCCTGGGAGAGGGATCTAACCTATGTCTGCTGCACTGGCAGGTGGATTCTTAACCACTGTACCACCAGGGAATCCCATTCTCTATTCTTAATGATAATAAAGTGAACTGTTACCTAAAGACTACTTTTGACATTCATAAATGAAATTTATCTATTTTATTCTCTTCAGTACTTTGTATACTATTTCTGACAGACTGTTCATGAGTTACAATAGCTGTGCCCAACACCAGGACTTGTTATTGCTCAGAAAATGAGATAATAGCTTGTTTCCACTGTCAGGAGTAAGTCAACACCCCTCTGCCAACAACCACCACCAGTAAGTTCCATTCATGACCCCCCTCCACACCCTACATATCCCCTAGAGGGCAAATAAACCAACTGTAGGGGAAATTAGCCCCAAGTTTATTCCATGCTTCAGTCATCACAAGATTTCTAGTGTTATTAATCTTAGAAAATTGAGTATATTGCTCTGAAAGTAAACTCAAATTTCTCAAAAGATTCATTTTTCCAGAGACTGTTCATAGCAGAAACAAGGGAGACAGTTGCTCTCTGAGTTCATTACAAAAACAAGTGTTTTTCTTGGTGATGTATTCGGGGTTAATTTGTCATTTTTTTAAAGAAAGACAATTTTATATCTGAATTCTATGTGCATTACAGTTGAATTCTATGTGCATTACAGTTAGACAATGCAATAATTTGACATTTATTTCACCTACTCATTCAAGAGATATTTATTAAGCATTTACCATGGCCTCATCACTATGACAACTATGATCAGAAATGTAGCATTTCGTGATTTACATATTTTATTTTCTTAAGCCAGACAAGTGAAGTGTAATGGAAAACAAAGCAACCCTTAATGAGACTCGCATGTCTGTTTTATTCACTTGGTCTTCAAATGCATACATATAAGATATTAATTTCCACTTTGTGATGGAGGACGTTAGTATGCCGTAACTAATTATAGTACTGGTTATAGAAATGATAGATGAGGAAGCAGGAATTGTAAAGATGAGTCCAAAGTCAAAGTGCTTCATCACTTTTGATAGAACAAGAACAAAACTTTCCATTCTGTTCATGTGAAATAGATTACAGAGTAAGGCAAAAATGTAACCGGTCTCTCTCAATTCTAAAATTAGGTTTTTTGTGTTTTTACTAAATGCCTCTGTTGGAGCTTCTCTCTAATCATTCCGGACAAGATGTCCCAAAGCTTAAGCCATCAGGACAAACTCCGGAGAGGGCTGTACTCAATTTGTGCTGTAAACTCTACTTTTTAGTATAAAAGGAACCATTACCTGTTTGCTCGTAAACTAATGGTCCTCAGCTAGATATCTAAGCACAGTTACCATAACCCCTGCTAAGTTCAACTTCAAGTTCTCTCTGTTCTTTGTAAAGGGAACTTTATATGACTGTTGCCTAGATACCAAAGACTTCAACTCGTATTACAGTAGTTCATACTTGTCGCCATCTGTCAGGTCTTTAAGATCTTATAAAATCAAGCACTCAACCTAGAATTTGCAATTGTAGGGAAATTGAATTCACTCCAAATAAGAATAGGAGGGATGGTACTGTCTCTTCCCCCCAGTTAAGTCACTGTTTCACAAACTGTTGTCTTTGTGATTTGGAGAACACAGACTCCTCAGTATTTCATTTTCAACAAGGGTCACCCTACTTCTTGTGTCTGTGTGTATTTAAATGTTTTTAAACAGTGCCTTTGTAACAGGATAACCTCTTTAAAAGCAGATCCATAAGAATTTTGAAATTCTTATGAGCTTTAAAAATAACTGAAAACTGACATCTGAAATCTGCAAAAATATTCCATCTTGCAAGATAGAGTAACTTGAATTCTCTTCTGAGACTTGCTACTTCATTGTTCTTATGACTATGAATAGGCACCCTTAGAGATAAAAATTAAAAACAAAGAATCCGCCTGCAATATAGTTTGATCCCTGGGTTGGGAAGATCCACTGGAGAAGGGATAGGCTACCCACTCCAGTATTCTTAGGCTTTCCTTGTAGCTCAGCTGGTAAAGAATCTGCCTGCAACACAGGAGACCTGGGTTCAATCCCTGGGTTGGGAAGATTCCCTGGAGAAGGAAAAGGCTATCCACTCCAATATTCTGGTCTGGAGAATTCCATGGATTTCGTAGTCAATGGGGTTACAAGGAGTTGGACACGACTGAGCGACTTTCACTTTATGACTCCATTCTCTTGGGGATAAGTCTGAAGCCCCATAAACCCTTCTGTTGGCATTACGAATGAGCAACTAGCAGTTTCATTGCTAATATAAAATAAATGGAGTCTCTGCAGACATTGTATTGTTTGTTGAGCAGAGAAAAGCGCTTCTTTTTCCTTTGGAATTCATTGTGCACTCTGCCTAAAACTTTTCCCTGGTTTGTGTGAAAAAAAGTTGAATTCCTGTTTGAGCATCAAATCTTAGACAAGACGAGGAGTTGGAATCAAGAAACCTGGGGAAAGGATTTATATAGGCTTCTTCAAGTTAAATTGGAAAAAGGAGCCAAAAGAAACTAGACAGCGTCTAATGACTTTTGAGTAGGAACAGTCTGTTAATGTTCTCCTTGTGCTATTTCACATGAGAGAACCTAGACTTTAAGGAATATGCTGCTTTGTACCATTACATTTTTAGGTGATTAACTTACTAAGGCTAGAGTGCAAGGTCACACTCACACTCTGTGTGGAGGGTTAAGACTCTCCTTGAAGGCAGTGAATTTCCCACTGTCAATCTCCTGAGAAGAGGAAGTCCCAGCAACAGGAGAGGAATCCACCGGATTTGGTGAGGGTAAAAACTTATTACCTGTTGCTTGCTTCATGGTACTGTCTAATAAGCCCTCAGTAAAAGACAAATTCTATTGCTTTCCTGGTAATTAGGGTCAAGTCATTAGCAGATACATGAAAATAGTCTAGGGAGCACCCTATCTTTATTGTAACTAAGCATGAAAGATCTGGTAAGACTTCCCAGTGCAAGTCTGGGTCTCTGGATTATGAAAGTCATCCCATCCAATGGCAGTTGATGTTTCTCTGTGCTAAACTTCCCTTTGATTATGGCCAAACTTACCACGAAATCTAGTTTAGAGGTTGCAGCCTGATGGATGACTTCTAGAAAGGTAGAGTAAGGACCTCTGAAAATCTGCTAATCTCTAAAAGTAATGATAACACTGGGGAAAACTATCAAAATCAACCCATTCAGAACTCTAGAGATTAACTAAAGATTTACAACAATACAAGTTTTATTCATGAAAAATAGGTGAAAGTCGTTAAGAACAGTGAGTTCATAGCATTTTAACTTGTCCTAATCTTATTCTTCTCTCCCCAGCCCCAAGATATTCTTGGAAAACAACAGACTTGTAACCAGGGCAGCTGTAAATACCAGCAGCCTAGCAGCCACTGGAGGAAACACAATGGGCTTGGAATGCCTCAGAAGCCCCGTTCCCAGAGGACTGTCACTATTTGACTTGCCTGCTAGCTTACTGAAAAGCTCCAATCTCAGGGCTGGTGTTTATGTGATCCAATTCAGAGATCACTCTCTGTGAGAACTTTATCTCTAAGGTATTTGATGGAAGCCATCAGCAGTAATTGTATAAAATCACAGCTCCTGCTGAGGATAACAAGAGGCTGACTGTAGAAATGGAAAGGTCAAACTGGGGAACGAGAATCCACAGAGCTTTGAAAAACGTTTAGATGTTCCTGGGAATCTAGGTCATGTCCATATTCAGAGCTTATGTGTATGCCCAGGAAAAACTTGAGAAGATTTCTCAGATTTCTCACATCTGACCGACCTTCAGGCTACACACAAGCAGGAAGTGAAGGCTAATGCAGAGCTGTAAACTGACTACTAAAGTATTGAAGTCGTGACCCGACACATGGGCCAAGCTCCTCAGCCAAGGCTGAGACTTACTGGTTCGGAGCACTTAAGGAAATCTCTGCTCAATCCTTAGCTTACCCCTAAGAAAACAACCAGAGTGGCTGCACCTAACAAAGAAGAGAGACTTTACAAAATTAACCTAACAAAGTCACTAAACAAGCAAACAGCAAGAACCTTGGGGAAGGTAACAGTCTGATTTCGAGTTGTTATATTATTTTATATTATATTGTTTTATATATTTATAATATATTATATTATATTATTTATTTATTTATTTTATATATTTATAATATATTATATTATATTTATATATATTTATTTATATATATGTAAATAAATATATAAATATATTATATATAATATATATTTATTATTTTATATATTTGTAATATATTATATTATATTATTTATA
The DNA here is from genome assembly GCF_023699985.2 of Odocoileus virginianus. NCBI lineage: Eukaryota > Metazoa > Chordata > Mammalia > Artiodactyla > Cervidae > Odocoileus > Odocoileus virginianus. The sequence goes on along the minus strand of NC_069703.1, from coordinate 7,118,192 downwards.
ATACTCCACTTTTGACAAAAAAATTATAAGGCACACACACAAACCAACAAATGAAATCCAGAAAATTATAGCCCTTACATAGGGGAAATGAAGAAGTCAGTAGAAACTTACCTTAATGAAACCTAGACATCAGACTTTCATTTAAACATTTGGACAAACATTTAAAATCAGCTATTATAGATATGTTCAAAAAACTAAAGGAAACAAGGTTAAAAGTATTTAAAAAAATAGGAGACAGACATCTCACCAAAAAGAGAATAAAGAAAAAAATCAAATATAAATGGTGGATTTGAAAGGTACAATAACTAAAATGAAAAAATCATTAAAAGAGCTGCACAGTACATTTGAACTGGCAAAAGGAAGAATCAGCAAACTTTAAGATAGGTTAATTAAGACTATACAGTCCAAGGAACAAAAAAGAAAATGGATAAATAAGAATGAATAGAGCTTCAGATATCTATGAAGCACCTTGAAACATTCAACATATGCATAATGGGAAGGCCCAGAATGAGAGAAAGAGGCAGAAAGAATATTTGGAGAAATAGTTATCAAAAACTTCCCAAATCTGATGAAGACTATAAACCTGTACATCAAAGATGCTCAACAAAAACCAAGTAGAATAAAGTTAATGAGATCCACACCTATACATATCATACTCAAACTGTCAAAAGACAAAAAGAAAATCTTCAAAGTGAAGAGTGTCTTATTATACACAAGGGATTCTCAATAAGATTAATATCTGGGTTCTGATCAAATACTTCTGAGACCATAAGACAATAGAATGACATATGCAAAGTACTGAAGGTAAAAACCTGTCCACTAAAAATTTATATTGCACAAAACTATTCTCCAAATTGGAGCAGGACCTGGCAACCCATTCCAGTATTCTTGCCTGGAGAATCCCAGGGACAGAGGAGCCTGGCTGGCTACAGCCCATGGGGTCTCAGACGTCGTACACAACTGAGCCACTGACCCACACACGTTCTCCAAAATTGAAGGAAAAATTATTACAGTCTTAGATAAATAAAACCTGAGCGAGTAATCAGCAGTTCACTCACAGTCAGCACCAAGCCCTCAAATTATCTATACCGCATGGCCTAATAATTGTCATTACATTCCCATTGTTGCTATTCTTATTTTAGACTTGAAACACTTGGCCCTAATTTCTTATTCCAAACTAAAACTGGGTCTGTATCTCTGAATTTATTTAGAATATATTTACACATCAATGGAAATTAATAAACTCTTCTGACGCTTTAATGCAACCAAGCAGCAGGTTTAAAAGTGCACCTTCTATTTTCAATGGAAATGTGAATGTACTTCTCTAAGGTTAGGAGCATACCCATAATGTAATTCATGTTCTTTCCAAATATGTATTTATGTATTCATAAGCTGAGAATCAAGGGTTCTCACTAGAAAGGTAGAAGGGGGAGTTAATTATAATAATTTCCCCAAATTCACATCAAACTTTTAACTCCAAATAGTTAATTAGGCTAATGCACTTCCAAAAGTTCATTATTTGAAGACACTGAATATAGACTTTGCCCAACTTTAGCAAAGAAGCTAAAAAAAAAATATCGAGTATTATATTCTCCCTGCCTGCCTGGAAAGGCTCAGCCTCAGTTGCATTATCTCTGACAGTGTTTTCAGGCCATCCTGACCTCTCCTGAGTCCCACGCCACAGGCCTCTGGATATGCCATTCTCTTCCTAACTCAGTGATTCCACTACCCAGTCAGATTGCTCATCTTTTTAAGACCAGCAGACCCTCTCCTCTATAAATCCTTTTCTGATATCCTGGATAATTGGTCATTTTTCCCTCTGCAGTTCCACTTCTGCTTTTATTTCTTGGAAGTACTTATCACATTATACAGTAATTATCCGCCCACAAGGCTGCTGCTGCTACTAGACTCTAATCTTCTCCAGGAATGGCAACGTTCACGTATCTCTGTGTTCCTGATCCCCAGTGCAGCAACCAGCAGGAGTTCCGTGAAATTTGATCTAAGGAAATACGTGACAGAGATATCTAAATGTCACTAACGAATTATAGGTATAAAAGCCTTTAAAGGAAGATGGGGGTGCTTAGCAGTTTCTAATACTATCTGCTAATAACATACTCTCTGATAATTCACTAATGTAAAGAACTGTCTCAGCTTCTTCATGACTGCTGTTGATACAGAAGGAATGTGAGCAGTCAACGGTCACATCTAGGGTACTTTATGTATGTTTCATTTATTTGAATAAATGATGTAGCAGTACCTGTAAGCAGTCAATACTATAAAATACAAAATACAAAAAAAAAAAATCAGCAATTTGATCACTCATGCACATGTATGTCTGATCAGGTCTTCTCACAAGTATTTCAAATATACCTAGGCATGTCTGGCTTTGAGGATGAACGCAAGTTCTGCCAGGGAATGCAACATACATACTCAAATAACTGAGCACTTTAATTACTCATCTAATAATTCTAAGTACAGATCTCCTAGTACCTAATACAGTGCTTGGCATATGGTAGATGATCAGTGTTTGTTGTCAATTAATAAATTATAATGGTCTTTATTTAAATAGTGTAATTATCTCCTGAATCTTTCCCTATCTTTACCCTCATTTCTATCCTTAGTCAGGCAGAGTCTTCTCTTTCAGCACACCTTTTCAGAAGAAAGAAATACTTTTTCAGAATGATTTTCTGTAGTTATTCTTTTTGAGACTGGTTCAGCTTCCACAGATAGCACTTGATGTCTCTAATATAAATGCTTTTCTAGTTTCCCATTTCAGAATTTTCACTAAAATAGTAATAAGTTTAATTTGATCACACAGAAATAGTCTCTTTTCATTGGACTATAGCTTTTGTGAGTTTTCTTAAATTCAGTCTCAAGACTTTTCTAAATGATTTTTTGCGAGATAATCACAAAATTTCTAGTCTATTTTTCTCCAACTTTCTTTTCTAAAACCTTTAGTATTTGTTTTTCTGCATCCAACTCTCATTTACTTTTCTTTCACTAGGATCAACTCCTCAGTCTAAAGATCAGTCTTAGTAATGTTATATTCTCTTGGTCCACTTCTAAATACTATGAAGTCATCTTTTTGTTTGTAGCCAAATAGACTTTAGGGTAGTCAAGAAACTGGAAAGTGATGTGTTTCTTCACTCATCTTAATAATGGAATTATAAAGTTGGCTTATGCTGGTCATTATGGTAAAGAGTTCAAGTTTTTGTATATCCATTTTTTTAGTAATGTCTTTGTTTAGAAAGGAATACTGTTATACAAAGCCACCAGTTGTAGTGTGTGTGTCACAGTAATTTTATAAGAATAAGACCTAATTCTTAAAAATTAAAGCAAGAATGTTTATACACACACACACACATGAAGAAGCTTTCGTTTACATACTACAGATATATCATAACACAAGCAGATACTCAGCTAACATTCAAAAGTAGGATGTTTATTTTCCTTTTCAGATTCTTTTTTCAGATAGGTTATTACAAGATATTGAATGCAGTTCCCTGTACTATATGGTAGGGCCATTTTGTTTATTTTATACATAGTAGTATGTATCTATTAATTCCAAATTCCTAATTTATCCCTCCTTCCTCCTCCCTTTGGTAACTGTAAGTTTGTGTTCCATGTCTATACTCATTTCAAGATTCTTAATCACATAAGCAAAGTCTCATTTTCCGTCTCCAAAGTTTGGAATATGTGCATCTTTGATAGGAAGCACTATATTTTTTCCCACATACTATGACTCTGAAGTGGGAACAGTCAAAAAAGTTGTATTTTTCTATGACTGCTAGGGGGAAAAAGGCATGGCAGAGGTAGAGAGCTTGGCTTTACCAAGACTGTAACCCTGGAGAGAGAAAGGGAGACAAGGTAATTCTAGTGATGGGTCTGGGACTCTCAGTTGGACAAGAAAATAAGAAAAGACACAGTAGGGTAGAAGAGAAGATTGATAATTAGACTGTGCTAAGGTCAGTGGGCTAACGGTCTCAATGAGGTCAAAGAATTGCTGAGTGGGATGCCTAAAATAGACTAGTGGATGCAAGGAATCAGGAGTTTAGAAGTGTGCATTCATGCTGTGGTTGAGATCAGAGGTGTGACCACAGTAAAGGACAGCTCTGGTGGGATGAAACAATTACTGGATGCAAGGGAGTCACAATTGTTATGTTTAAGAAATTGGTAAAAAAGAAATCCCTGAATAAAGGGAACGAGGTTGAAGCTTGTCAACAGATGCAACCATGGATCCAGAAAAAAAAATGCATATATAAATACATATACATATATATATATAAATTTTTCTAACCCTATAGCATTTGCTTATTAGCAAAATTTTTAAAAAGTTACTGCATAGAAAATTAAAATCATTCCTCTGCTCCATCACTTCAAGGAATGCTGGCAATCTGGGTTACTTAGTGTTATGGGCTGAATTATGTCCCCAAATTCATATGGTGAAGTCCCAACCCCTAATACCTCAAAAGGTGATTAGATTTGGAGATTGGACCTTTATGGGAGTAATTAAGTTAAAACGAGGCAAACTAGGCTATAATTTAATCTGACTGTCACCCTTATAAGAAGAGGAAATTGGACACCCCAAAAGAAAGATGTGTGTACACGGGGGAAAGACCACGTGAGGACACAGACAGCCATATATCTGCCAGCCAAGGAGAGAAGCCTTAGAGGACCCAGACCTGACCCCTTGAGCTTAGACGTCTCACCCTCCAGAACTGTGAGAAAATTCCTGTTGTTTAAGCTATCCAGTCTGTGGTATTCTGTTATGGAAACACTAAGCAAACTAATGCACGTAGTTTGTTTTACAGATTATTATTTAGAAACTATTCCTAATTTTAACACTCCTTTAGAAAGCTCTTTCTATCTGGAAAGTTCTTTTCAGTCAGGATCTCAGAATTTACTCTGCCTTCCTTCATCTTGAATTCTCTGAATCTTAGTGGAAAGGGTAATGAGAAGTATTCATGTGAGTAGGTGAGAGGTGATGGCCTGTTGCCCACTGGTGCCCAAACTTTGCTTTGGTCTGCATAAATCCAGCCTTGATGCGAAGGGATTACATTGTGAAATCTTCTCAGCAAGGACACACACCAAGTCTTTTCCACAGCCTGTGCCTGGAAAAGTCTGAGTGCAAGCTGGCAGTAATGTAAGAGCAACCTAGGAGTCCAAGTCCTGTCTGGCCTATGTCTACCACATGTCTTCCTTATGGCAAATGATTTTCCACTGGCAAGCAGGCAAAGAGGTTTTGTCATTTTTAAATTAAGGTGTTTGTGTGAAAACACCCAGGAAACCAGCAAAAGCAGAAGGAGAGGTTGTACAGTCTTATGCAAATAAGAAGTGAAACATGAAAATGAAGTGCCCCATGAAGGATGGCTTGGCAGGATGACCCACATTCTACTACAAAAGTCATTAAAGAAACAATTTCATCTATTTGGAAATATTACAACAGGAATAGAATGCCGTGTCCTTGTGCAGTCCAGTTCTTGCTTCTGAGTTACCACATTAATTTGTAGATACCTTTCTACTCTCTCTGATCTTAAAATGTTTATAGAAACTACCAAAAGTTTGGCCTCCAAGCAATTTTTGAAGTTCTTATAAGGATAAAAAAGATTAAAAGTGGATCTCTAAATGCAAGCTGAGGGAGAGGCTTGGTGGTATTTATGTCCCATGTCGCCAACAGGACTCATCATTGGCAGCAGCAGCCGGTGGTAAGATTCTAGACCTGGTGCACTCAGCTGAAGCAAGCCACCTGCCTGGTCCACAGTGGCTGCCTTGAAAGCAACTGCTGCAGCACCCATCAAGTGATTCACTCCATCCTGAACTTGCCCTGTGAAGCCTCCCCACTAGCGCAGCAGGTGCAGCGTGGATGCACTCATCCAGAACTTGTCTGGATTTAATGATGCCCCATTTGATGCCAAAGAGGCTGTGTATAAACAGTAGTCCTGCCATGAATGCCTGCCATTGCCAAAAACACATGGCAAGAGAAGAGCATGTTTTAGAATGCTTACGGTGCAAAGGGATGCTTACATTTATTTTTAAACAAACAACAGAATTAAAGGCAGAATGATTGCTCTTGCTCCTTTCAGACTGGAGCATCCTGTACTGTGAGAAAACAACCAATCTTAATGTGTTACATAAAATCATAGAACTCAAACCCCTCCTTTTACAAACAAGGCCTAAAGACTTGGTTCAATGTCACGTGGAAGGTCACACTGATTTCTGAATATATGATCAAACATACTTGCTGAAAGTTCACACACCTTATGCTCACAATTTCTGATCCAGTGAGTCTGGCTCAGGCCAAGGAATCTGCATTTTAGAAAGTCACCCCTTGGTGACTCATGCAAGATAGACGTACTGAGATAATTAAGGGCAAGTCTCAAGCATTCTTCATTTTAGCTGAAAAGACTCATTTCTGCATTTTTTATATGGCAGGTCATGTGGTAAGAAAAACTCCCTTAGTTTTTATTTGTTGGGAAATTTTTCTCTCCATTTTTGAAAGACAAAAATTTCCAGATAGAGTATTCTTGTTGCTTTTAAGATTCTGTGTCTTTGATTTTTGATAGCTTACTTTATTTTTCAAACTATTGTGATAATTTTGTTTCTTCATGGAGATTTCTTTGAGTTTGGGGGGCACCTATGAGCTTTCTGAACTTGGATATCCAAACCTATCCCCAGATTTGGGAAGTTCTTGGCCATTATTTCTTTAAATAAGCTTTCTTTCCCTTTACCCTGGCTTCTCCTTCTGGAATTCCTGGTTGTTTCTTTTGATCCACAGATTTAAACTTGTAGGATGTTTCTTTTGATGATTTCCCATAGATCACATGCCTCCTTCTTCATTCTTTTTCTTCCTGTTTCCTTTGTTCCCTTCTGATTGGACAATTTCCAAGATCCTGTCTTCTAATTCACACTCTTTACTTTGCCTGACATGTTCTATTGATGGCCTGCATTTTTCATTTTCTTCTTTCTATACTTTAACTCCAGATTTTCTGCTTTCTATTTTATGATTGTCTCTTTGTTAAACTTATCATTTGATTTGTGTATTGTTTTCCTGATTTTGTTGAATTGTCTTTCTGTGTTTTCTTGTGGCTCAGTGTGCTTCCTTAAAACAGGTGGTGTGAATTTTTATCAGGTAAATCACAGATCATGTCTTTGAAATCGGTTGTTGTTGTTTAATCACTAAGTTATGTCTAACTCTTTTGTGACCCCATGGACTGTAGCCCACTAGCTCCTCTGTCCATAGGATTTCCCAGGCAAGAATCCTGGACTGGGTTGCCCTTTCCTCCTTCAGGGAATCTTCCTGACCCAGAGACTGAAGCCACATATCCTACATTGGCGGGGGTATTCTTTACCATTGAGCCACCTGGCAAGAAAGCCCTTGGAATCAGTTCAGTTCAGTCGCTCAGTCGTGTCTGACTCTTTGCGATCCCATGGACTGCAGCACACTGGCTTCCCTGTCCATCACCAACTCCCGGAGCTTGCTCAAACTCATGTCCATCAAGTCGTGATGCCATCCAACCATCTCATCCGCTGTCATCCCCTCCTGCCTTCAATCTTTCCCAGCATCACGGTTTTTCCAATGAGTCACTTCTTCACACCAGGTGGCCAGGAATCAGTTACTGAAATATTATTGTGATCCTTTGGTGATGTCTTATGTTTTAAATTTTTCATTTCCTTGAAGTCTCGTCTTGCTGTCTTTGCATTTGAAGTAGCAGTCCCTAATCCAGTCTTTACTAACTGCCTTCAGAAGAGAAATACCTACTGACAAGCCCTGCGAGGGTTTCTGAGGGCTTCTCAGACCTAGAGATACTCCTGCTCCACACTTCTCCTTCTCATGGCAGAATGTTTACAATTGTATGCCTTCTCTTGACCTTGCAGCGTGCCAGAGTGGGTACTGAAAGCCTCCTTTTTGCTTTCCCAAGGATGGAGTTAAACCTCAAGTTTGTGGTCCTTTCCTGGCTCACAGATTCGGGCTGACTTTCTGTGTTTGTTCACTATCTGTCTGCCAGAGTTCATTCTTGCTCGCACCAGGATCCAGCCACAAGTTCAAAAGGTATATGGGTGAAGCTGCAGAATGCTCAGGGCAGTTGGGCATTTGGGGAGATCTGCAGGCAAGGCATTTCTAGCAGCTAGTGGGTGGGCTTTTTGACAGAGTCCCTAACACCACTAGTAGCATTCACATCCTTTCAATGTCCTCTGATATTCCTCTCTGCCACTCTTCCAGTTTCTTCTCAATTTCCTTCTAAGTCATGCAACTCACAACCCAGTACTCTGGATGGAATGAGAAAGAATTGGGCTTCTTCAGCAGCATCCCACACAGCTGGGAAAGCCAGACCTGCACTCATGTTCTCTGACCTGCCCCTGCAGGAAAAACAACAAATCAAGAAGGTCTCTTTTGGCATTGAGCTGTGCCACTTTGGAGAATATATGATTTAGGTAAAGTCAAACCACTCTTACCCTCCCCATTTGTCCAATGGAGTCTTTTCTTTCCTCCCATAGTATGCTGGAAACCTAGACCTCCACAGAGGTTTTCTTATCTGTGGATTGACTGTCTACAGCCATGTCCTCTAGGGGCTCCTGAACTGCAGCTGAGAGGGGCTGGAGCGGGTTCATGGTCACTGCAGGGTCCACAGCCAGAACCGAGGTACGGGTGCCTATCGTCCAAGGCGCAGGTAAGCGAGTCTTTTCCCAGGCCCCTAGGTAAATGGCACTGCATCCCACAGCTCCCACAATGGCATCTTTCATGGATGGATGCCAAGCCGTTGCTGTTTAGGGGGAGATACAACTGAGCGATGCTTTATTAGGCCATGTTGTTGATGTTACTTCCTCATTATGTTGATTCTTAAAGCATGATCCCAGTAGAGGTTCTTTTGAACACAGTTCAAGATGTAAAAAAATCTGTGTTGGGATTTTCTGCCCTCAATTCCCTTCCAAATTTACTTAACTTGTTTCTAATCAAGAATTAATCTGAAATGAATTCAGTCATTTTCCCTCAATTTTTTGGAGGAAAATTAAATTCAGTTGTTACAATTTTCATTAATAAGAAAGCATCTGATACCTAGGCTTACAAATGATAATGGTCATAGCAACACACATAACAAATTAGAAGACAAGCGTCAGTTTACAGAACCCCTGAGACATACAGACAAGTATTCTAAGTACCAGAATTTCCAGAGCTTTCTATAAATATTCATTCAGTAAGTACCATCTGCAAGTCTCTGTGCTATAGACGCCATAGGAGAGTCAACCCTCTACAATCTTCAAAATCTCTGACTGGGGAGAATGCAAATAAGCGACCAGTAGCATCCAGTTAATTCACCCAAGTTGCTGATAACACTTTAGGGCTAATTTAATACTACATGTATAGCTTAAACAGTTGGATGCTGGAGATGACTCATATTGTCTTGCAAGATCCAATTAAATTTTCAGGAATTTTGCAACCTGGGTGTTAAATACAACTGTAATTTAAAAGTGCATAAACTTATATTTAAGTTATATTACAAATAATGGATATGTATGATCAAAACTCACTACTTCCTAATGATTCTACTACATATTACTATCTACTACATTTTACTGTATTCTTGAGGTTGGGCTTCCCCAGTGGATCAATGGTAAAGAATCCACCTGCAATGCAGGAGCTGCAGGAGATGCGGGTTCAATCCCTGGGTTGGGAAGATCCCCTGGAGAAGGGACTGGCTACCCACTCCAGTATTCTTGCCTGGAGAATTCCATGGAGAGAGGAGCCTGGCGGGCTACAGTCCATGGGGTCTCAAACAGTCAGACACGACTGAAGTAACTTAGCACATACATATTCTTAACACACACATATTCTTCATATTCCTGAGGTTATGTCTAAGATATCTGTATGGTGAAAATACCGTAAAATAGCGTGCATCTCTTTCCAACTTCTCACCCCGTAACATCACACTGGCAACTTGAAATCAGCCACAATGGGAATATTTACACCAAAGGAATCAGAAAAATGCTACAAAGCAGAGCTTGGTTTACTGTTTTGTTGATCATTCAGGCTGAGATTCGGCAAACACTTTCTATAAAAGGTCAGACAGTTCTTTTAGGCTTTGCAGGCCAAACCCTCTCTGTCACAACTCCTCAATGTGCTGGGGTAGAGACAAAGCACCCATAGACAAAATGTGAGCGAATAATACACCCGTGTTTCAACATGCATGCAAGCTCAGTCGCTCAGTCACGTCTAACTCTTTGCAACCCCATAGACTGTAGCCCACCAGGCTCCTCTGTCTATGGGATTTTCCCAGCAAGAATACTCTAGTGGGATGCCATTTCCTCCTCCAGATGTTTCAATATATTTATAAAACAGGGGCAGCCAGATTGTGCCCACAGGCTGTAGCTTGTCAACCCATGGTCTAGACTTAACAAAATGATAGATAAAATGTTAATGTATATCAAATTTAAAAGAATTTCATAACATAATGTAGTTATTAGATTGTACAGAACACAAAAAAATTGAGGAACCATTCCTCTAGTATTCTTAAACTACTAAATATCATTCAATTCAGGAAAAAGTTTCTTGCCTCTTTGATGAGCCAATGAACTTCTAACATACATCATAGCTGTTTCACTTTGGTCTTACTTGCCAACATAAATAAAATTATCAACAGATATTTATGTTGAAGTCACACTTTTAAAAAATATATGTATTTATTCTGAAATAATATAGGTGTCTCAATTTTTGGGTCAGGTATAAAGATGACATTTTTATATTGGTTGACACATAATCACTTAGATTTTTTTATCTTCTTCTTTACCTTTTATTCCTTTCTCACTTTTAAATATTAGGGCTTGGAACACTTACTTCTAGTAATTATTTTACTAATTTATTGTACAAACTAGGATGCTTTGAGCCAGAAGTAACAGAAACCTTGTTTCAAACTGTCTTCAAATATAAGGAAGTTTCTTGTCTTACATAAGACATACATCTAGAAAACTGAGCAGATTTCAGGGTTGATATCATCTATGGCTCTGGCTGCTTGCTGTTCTGCCCTCTGGGGTGTGTGGCTTCCTACTTAGGCTAGATGTGAAATGACTGCAGGATTGCTGGGCCACATGACAACATGCAAAGGAAGAGAAGAAAACTCCCAGGAGAGGGAGGAAATACTTTTGCCACAATCCACAGCAAGCTGCTCCTTCGTGCTTATTGGCACATTCAGGGTCATATGACAGTATCTGAAGCAATTCTAGGCAAGGAATATAGGCTTAACCATAGGCACACACTGCAATGTGGGCAGGATAAGATCCCCCTAAGACACAAGGACTGCACTGCACGGGGATGGACACATGAACAGAAGGGAGGAAGGGGGAAATGAATGAGAAAAAGATCACTGGAGATATCCCACTATTGTTTATTTTTTTATTTAATTCTTCTGTCATCTCTTTCTCTGTAGCTTGCATCTCAACTGAAACCTATAGTGAAGAGTTTCTCAAAAAGTTTACAATTTGAAGAAAATAATTAAAAATAGATTCAGATATTTAACTATTAGGGTGTTAATCAAAGCAAGCAAAAAACTTAGAAACAAACTAAATGTTTAATGATTATGGTGGAAATTATGTCATTGAAATGTTAGAAATACATTTGACACAGTAAGATTTTCATGAGATAGTATATAGTATTTTAAACTCTAACAATAAAGAAAAAGACCCCCAGAAGGAAATCCAAGTGTGTCCAATCTCTTGGCAGGCAGGGGAACCCAAGTCAGTGAAGAAGTCACTGAGTAGTTTGCTCAGGGGGGATTGTAGGTATTAGTGGTACTTATACATATCAAGCATTAAAAATTAGCCTCTGGGAAATGATGGAACAACTCTGTCATTCTGTAAATAGTTGGTAACAACAAGCCCCACATTGTATTGATAGGTGTCTTCAATGAGTTCCAGTAAGGGTAAAAGTTCACAGCCTTTAATCAATTTAATTATTTAAAACAAGTTTTGATAAAATGCAGCATTTAATTTTGGTATCTCCCAGTTCAGTTTAGTTCAGTCACTCAGTTGTGTCCGACTCTTTGAGACCCCATGAACTGCAGCATGCCAGGCCTCCCTGTCCATCACCAACTCCCGGAGTTTACTCAAACTCATGTCCATTGAGTCGGTGATGCCACCTAACCATCTCATCCTCTGTCATCCCCTTCTCCTCCTGCCCTCAATCTTTCCTAGCATCAGGGTTTTTTCGAATGAGTCAGCTCTTCGCATCAGGTGGCCAAAGTATTGGAGTTTCAGCTTCAACATCAGTCCCTCCAATGAACACCCAGGACTGATCTCCTTTAGGATGGACTGGTTGGATCTCCTTTCAGTCCAAGGGACTCTCAAGAGCCTTCTCCAACACCACAGTTCAAAAGCATTCATTCTGCACTCAGCTTTCTTTATAGTCCAACTCTCGTGAGAGTTGGTATCTCCCAGATGAGAGCAAAAAATATTTTTATATCACTATCCACCTGTATCAATCAGCATCCAGCCAGGTACACAAGAACCGCACTACCATTTAAAACAGAGGAAATTTATAGAAATTCCCTGACTGTCCAGTAGTTAGGTCTCCACACTTTCACTGTTGGGGTCCCCAGGTTCAATCCCTGGTCAAGGAACTAAGATCCTATATGCTGCATGCTGCAGCCAATAAATAAATAAGTAAAACAGTGGTAGGTGAAATCAGAACATTTGATACACAGGAGATGAAAGAGTTGAAAACTCAGAAGATGAGATGACAGGTTAGTAAGAACAGGAAGCCACTACCTAGCTCCTAGACTGGCGGGACAAGGGGGAAGGTGGTGAAGGTACAGCCTCAAAGCTAGGCTGACTGATGGCAACTAGAACCTCGATCACCCTGTCTCACAGAAGCTCGAGGAGATGTTCCTTAAGGCAGAGAGACGGAAATGAAAATACCCAGGCTTCTCCCTTCCTTCTGCCCTCCAATCTCTCATCAAGGCCTTCCATTGGCCAAACCTTAAGGAAACCCAGTTGATGAGGTAAAGAGAGAAAATAGGAAATGCTGTCTGCCATAGTCATCCCACCCTTCATAGAGAGAGCATAGGAAGGGATATATCTGATTGCAAATAGTATAAATCCTGGTACAGAGAAACTGTCAGTGAATGTGTTAATATATATAAATGTACATTTACAAGGATGATTCTGAAAATCCATCTACATGGGAAAATGTAAGTTTTTTCTAGGTTATAATAGCTTTTATTTTCTATTTAATTGCTCATATTTTATGATTTTTCTTCAATGACTATATATTACTAAAGTTATTTTCTTAATTACAAATTGCCTTCAGAAATCAAGTACTAAAACAGCAAGCTGTTATTGCAAACATTTAGTCGACAAATCACTGGTGCTTTCAAAAAATCTCTATTATTATTCATGACCACATTGTCTGCAGGGCATGTAGGTATAACCCATCATGAGGAATAGTCACAATCCTCAGAGTGGAATATTTACAAAAACAAATAAAGTCTTCTTTTTGCTGCTATTAGCTGCCTCTCATAATAAAACATGAATATATTATTGTCCTAACAGATGGACTCCTTACTCTTAGCACAGTTCCCATCTCCTCCAGATATGACGAGTGGAAGTAAAGAAATAGTTAAAGGGAAACTGTCTCATTCTGCCACAGTTTCAATGGTTCAAATATTTTCTTTTCCTGGAAGAGTATAGTATTAGTTTCAGGGTTATCAAAGGGCCGGCAGTAAGCAATCATAAGATGCCGAAGGACGAAGTTTTAAGTTTTGTGTGCTTAAAGGAGACCTCTCAGTACACAGGAAGACAGAGGAATCACACAGAAGCATGCCTGAGCTTTCAGAACCCAGGAACACCCCAAGAGACTGGGGCACAAGGGGCCGTGAGGTGGAAGCCAGTGTGTTTTCCCATGTCATTTTCAGAGCTTTCACAGTCCTCCGGCCCTGCCTACTGTTTGCAGAGTCTGGCCACCTGTTCACCTGTCCAGTGTATATGAGTAACTAAGAACAAGCCCAATACATTCCCAAATGCCCCCAGGTAGGTTAAGAAACTGAGTGAACTAAATATCAATATTTGCCTAGCACAGTATACCCTCCCCGCTGCCCCCAGTATAACCCACATCAATCTTGGCTGCCCGTTAAATTCAGCAGGGAAGCTTTTTTAAATGCCAATACCATGCCTAGAAATTGTGAGTGAATGAGTCTTGTATGGACCTGGAGCATCCACAGTTCTAAATACTTGTCAGGTACAGCCAGACCTGAGGGTCACAACTCAGAATCAAGTGCAGATCTACCAAAAGTTACTTCAGAAAGTGCTTCTTAATAAGAAACATGAATCTCCCACTGGGAACAACATCACAGGGTCTCTGCCCCTCTTCCTCAAGGAAAAGACTAAATGGAATTTTCCAGTTGTTAGCTTTAGACACTTTAAAAATGCAATTTGCCCCACTGTCACCCTCACTCAAAAGGATTGAAGAAACCAGGTCCACTTAGCCTGCTGCCTGGGACCAGAGATCCCAGAGTAGAGGGAAGTTTCAAGAAGGGTAAACCATTTACCCGCCTCTCCACAGGTGTTTTGGCATCTTGTAGATTTATTTACTAGTCCTCAGATATGACATGTCCATATGAAAATTTATATGCATGCACACCCACACCCACTGATAGACCCTCTGGGCTTAGCTCATGTCCTGCTTTGAATAATGGACCCTTAACTGTATCACTTCCCTCATTTCACTAATGGGGAAATTGGGAAAGGGGTCCCTTTGGTTTTCAACTTAAATGTCTCTTCTCCCAAGAAAGAGTTCCAGTTTCCCCCTAAGTTACAAGAAAGCCCTTGTTCTGTAGTCCCATCACCCCCTCTACTTCCCTATTAGAACACACTGCAAACATCTTAAATGGTCTGGATCACCCCTCAGATTCAAGTCCCTGAAAAAAGAGTCTGCCCTCTTGCTCATCAGTGTACTGATGTACAGTGGGATAGTACCCTAGTGCCAGGTATTCCATCACATTTCAGGGGAGATCATAGCTCTTCTTTCATTTTCATCAAGTGAATACCATTTGGGCTATGCATGGAGTCGAATATCCTAATTTCTCTTTTACAAAAACATATTCCATCTTAAGGAAGACGATAGAAACATGCATTCCTTCAAAGCCATGTCACCATCATTATACACAACACCACCTTCAGAACTGACTTGAAGGTTTGGGCCAGGTCAAATAATTTAAAAAAAAAAATTCTGACAGAGAACAGAGTAAGATTTAAGAATGTAGATTAAATTGTGTCAGGAATAATTATGAAGGTTTTTATTTCTAGAAAGAAAAATGGCATGTGAGGAGAAGTGAGTTGAGAAGTGAACACAGGCATCAGAGATGAATTGAAGGGGTGCCCGCTGGCCAGGACACTGGAGAATTTTTAGATGATGACACGTAGTTTTGGCTGGGATTTACACACTTACTGGCTTGAGAGTGCTTGGAAGGAAATCAACAGCTTGATCTTCTAAAAAAGTAAAGCTGCAAAATGTAAGCCAACAGGGACAAGGCACCAATCTCAAATACCTAGAAATCTGCCTAATTTTTTGGTTGAGAATATAGTGGCAGAAGATGTCTAATAAGGTGTATATTTTCAGAATCTCAAACTTTTTCAAATGCTCTCATTTTTCCTTACTAAAGTAAGCATTTCCTTACTAAAATAATGTATTCTTTCCCAGCTTCCACATCAACTCTCTATACCCTTGAATGCTTGAATATTTAGCTTTTATTTTCTCATCTTTCTTTTAGACAGACTACTATACTGGTTTGCTTTAAACACAGGGTCTCTGCTAGGTGAACTAAGTCTTAAAAAAAATAAAAACTTCTTTTCATACATGAAAATATAAAAGAAAAAGACTCTACCAAGTGTGTCTTTTCAAACAATTCTGTAGAATATTTTTTCCTTCCTTTCTTTCCTCATCTTGTCAACCTTTGTTGGAAAGATCCCCTGGAGGAGGGCATGGCAACCCACGCCAGTATTCTTGCCTGGAGAGTCCCATGGACAGAGGAGCCTGGTGGGTTACAGTCCACTGGGTCACAACTGAAGCCGCTGAGCGCAAGCATGCTTTCCTTATCTTGTAAACCTATGTGTTACTGCCAGCACCTCCACCTGCCTTTCAAAAATGAAGATCGGGTACATTCACTCTCCTCCCAAGCATTTGGCCAAACTCAGAGAGGTGGCTGAGATTGTCTTTTTCACAAGGCGTCCTGCGTGCTCGCTGCATTCTCCCACAGCCAGGGTGGAAGAGTACTTTGTGTTTCCCACTGCCCTGCTCTGCATCTCACCAGCTCATCTTCCTGTTTGGCCTTTTGGGTGATGGATAAGGTAAGAAGACTAGTTTCTACAAGTACAATGTGTGGTTAGAGAAAAAAGGCAGTGTTCACAGGGTGTTCCTCTTGGTGATACGAAAGGAAAAGGAAAATCACTCAGCTGTGTCCGACTGTTGGCAAGGTTACGATCGGCTCTGACACCAGAGGTGAAAGTCACTCAGTAGTGTCTGATTTTTGTGATCCCATGGACTATGCAGTCCATGGAATTCTCCAGGTCAGAGTACTGGAGTGGGTAGCCTTTCCCTTCTCCAGGGACACCAGAAGTCCTTGTTTAAAGCAAAAGACCAAGGTTTTCTGCCTGACCTGGGAACAGTGCTCTCAAGAGCCCTACATCAGTTCTTAGCTACCTGATTCTCAGCATAGTGGGATAATATTTTTAGGAAGTAACTGAAACCTATCCCTCAATTTAAAATAGCAAAAAATTTTAAACTCATTAGTAAAAAAATAAATAAATAAATAAACTCATTAATAAGAAGAATATTTAAAAATTTTACTAAGTCTTGCTTCAAGGGAAAAAGCCTATAGCAGATTGATTCAAAGATTCAATAGAGAATTTATAGAAAGAGAACAGCTCGATCAGTGTTTCTCATGCTCAGCACTATGGACACTCTGTTCCTGATAATTCTTTACTTGGGGGGCGGGGGCTGTCCTGTGCATTATAGGATGTTTAGCAACATTGCTGGCCTCTACACACTCCACACCAGTAGAAACTCCACCAGGGTAAGACAACCAAGCACATCCCCAGACATTGCCCAACGTTCCCTGGGGAAAAATAACATCTGGTAGGCTCTTGTGCTGTGCTAAGTTGCTCAGTCTTGTCCAACTCTTTGTGACCCCATGGACTGTAGCCCACCACGCTCCTCTGTCCATGGGGATTCTCTAGGCAAGAACACTGGAGTGGATTGCCATGCCCTCCTCCAGGGGATCTTCCTGGCCCAGGGATCAAACCCAGGTCTCCTGCATTGCAGGCAGATTATTTATCATCTGAATCACCAGGGAAACCCAAGAATATTGGAGTGGGTAGCCTACCCCTTCTTCAGAGGATCTTCCCAACCCAGGAATCAAACCAGGGTCTCCCATGCTGCAGGTGGACTCCTTACCAGCTGAGCTACCAGGAAAGCCCCGTGGAAGGGGTTAGATTACCACTAAACTTAAATCTACAAGAATGGTTTGTTAAAAGTTACAAAATTTACCAAACTCTTGACAGCTATCATTTGGATACATAGGTGACTGGCCTCTTTGATTTTTAATCCCATTAAAGTTCCTCAGGAAATAAATGGCTTCAACATTTTTATCAGGAATGTTTTTTTTTCCCCTGGAGATTGTGAATTACATCACAAAAATATTCTATCCCAGATCAGATCTGATTTGGGACAATTTTCTCTTACAACCTCTAGGACACACTTATATTCATCACCCTCTTCCCAAGCATTTAAGCAACAATGACAGTTTTTTATACGTGCTGCTCTTGAGGAAAGCAAGGTACAGCAAGAAAAAATCAGGTAGACACATTTCTAAATATTACTATTAAATGCCTAGTAAGAGCAATCACAGGAAACTTAAGGAACAAAAGCCAGATTTTCCATTGCAAGAACCAGGATTTTTGAAAGATCAAACATGTGTTTAGCTCAAGGTTTGAGAATTTGGAGCATTCAGAATAAAAAAAAAAAAGAAGGATAAACGCACACAAAAAACATAGTGTTCGCACAGAGAAAATAAATGTCAGAATAGAGAGGACAGGGGATTGTCTTAAAGGGCTCTATTGCTGGCCCCAGTCAGAGTGAAAACACAGATGTTGAAGAATGCGTGGTGCATCAAGAGAAACACTTAGAGCCTGAGAGTGATGAGGACAGGTATAAACAAATACCAAGGGTCTAAGGAAATTGCCTTGCACCACTTCCACCCCAATCTGCCTCCCTCAGCTTCCCAGTAGCACGGGGCAGGCAGGCACTAAAGAGAGCTGAGGACTCCAGTAGCCAAACTGTGGAGAGGGAAGGTGTCGCTGGGCAGAGACAGAGTGACCTAACGGAGAACTAGACAGCTGACCACCCACAGTGAGGCTTCAGTGAGCTGTTGTTCAGTTGCCCTGTTGTTTCTGACTCTGTGTGACCCATGGACTGCAGCATGCCAGGCCTCCCTATCTCTCACCATCTCCTGAAGTTTGCCCAAGTTCTTGTTGATTGCATCAGTGATGTCATCCAGCCATCTCATCCTCTGATGCCCTCTTCTCCTTCTGCCCTCAATCTTTCCCAGCATCAGGGATTTTTCTATGAGTCAGTTGTTTGCATCAGATGACCAAAATCTTGGAGTTTCAACTTTAGCATCAGTCCTTCCAGTGAGTATGCAGGGTTGATTTCCCTTAAGATTGACTGACTGGTTTGAAATCCTTACAGTCCAACGTGCTCTCAGGAGTCTTCTCCAACACCACAGTTCAAAGGGCATCAATTTTTCAGCACTCTACCTTCTCTACGAGCTCTCACAACTGTACATGACCACTGGAAAGACCATAGCCTTGACTGTACAAACCTTTGTTGGCATAGTAATGTCTCTGCTTTTCAACATTCCTGCCAAGAAGCAAACATCTGATTTCATGGCTGCAGTCACAAACCACAGCGATCTTAGAACATAAGAAGAGGAAATCTTTCACTATTTCCACATTTTCTCCCCCTATTTGCCATGAAGTAATGGGGCTGGATGCCATGATCTTAGTTTTAGTTTTAAGCCAGCTCTTTCACTCTCTTTCTTTACCCTTATCAAGAGGCTCTTTGGTTCCTCTTCACTTTCTGCCATTAGAGCAGTATCATCTACATATCTGAGGTTGTTGATGTTTCTCCCTCTTATCTTGATTCCAGCTTGTAACTCATATAACCTGACATTTCTCATGATGTGCTCAGTGTATAGATTGAACAAACAGCATGACAGCAGACAGCCCTGTCACACTCCTTTCTCAATCTTGAACCAATCAGTTGTTTCATACAGAGTTCTAACCATTGCTTCTTGACCCTCATACAGGTTTCTCAGCAGACAGGGAAGATGGTCTGGTATTCCCAACTCTTTAATTGCTTTCCACAGTTTATTATGATCCACACAGTCAAAGGCTTTGGTGTAACTGATGAAACAGGTAGTTTTCTCTATAGCTTTCTCTATGATCCATCAAATGTTGGCAATTTGATCTCAGTTCCTCTTCCTTTTCTAAATCCAGCTTGGTCATCTGCAAGTTCTTGATTCGCATAATGCTGAGGCCTAGTATGCAAAAATTTAAGCATGACCTTACTAGCATGTGAGATGAAAGCAATTGTTTGATGGTTAGCACATTCTTTAGTACTACCCTTCTTGTGAATTGGGATGAGGACTGACCTTTTCCAGTCCTGTGGCCACTGATGGGTCTTCCAGATTTGCTGACATATTGAATGCAACACCTTGATGGTATCATCCTTTAGGGTTTTGAATAGTTCTACTGGAATGAGACCTAGTAGATGCTGAAGAGATCAAGAAGAGATGGAAAGAATACATGGAAGAACTGTATAAAAAATATCCAGATGACTACAATGATGTGGTCAGTCACCCAGAACCAGACATTCTGGAGAACAAAGTCAAGTGGGCCTTAGGAAGCACCGCTATCGATAAAAATAGTGGATGCAATGGAATTCCAGAGGTTTCAGTGAGTTCAGTTGACTTCAGTCGCTCAGTTGTGTACAACTCTTTGCTACCCCATGAAGCACAGCATGCCAGGTCTCCCTGTCCATCACCAACTCCTGTAGTCCACTCAAACCCATGTCCATTGAGCTGGTGATGCCATACAACCATCTCATCCTCTGTCATCCCCTTCTCCTGCCCTCAATCTTTCCCAGCATGAGGGTCTTTTCCAATGAGTCAGCTCTTCGCATCAGCTGGCCAAAGTATTGGAGTTTCAGCTTCAACATCAGTCCTTCCAATGAACACCCAGAACTGATCTCCTTTAGGATGGACTGGTTGGATCTCCTTGCAGTCCAAGGGATTCTCAAGAGTATTCTCCAACACCACAGTTCAAAAGCATCAATTCTTCAGTGCTCAACTTTCTTTATAGCCCAACTCTCACATTCGTACCTGACCACTGGAAAAACCATAGCCTTGACTAGACTGACCTTTGTTGACAAAGTAATGTCTCTGCTTTTTAATATGCTGTCTAGGTTGGTCATAACTTTCCTTCCAAGGAGTAAGTGTATTTTAATTTCATGGCTGCAATCACCATCTGCAGTGATTTGGGAGCCCAGAAAAATAAAGTCTGACACTGTTTCCCCATCTATTTGCTGTGAAATGATGGGACCGGATGCCATGATCTTAGTTTTCTGAATGTTGAGCTTTAAGCCAACTTTTTCACTCTCCTCTTTCACTTTCATCAAGAGGCTCTTTAGTTCTTCTTCACTTTCTGCCATAAGGGTGGTGCCATGTGCATATCTGAGGTTATTGATATTTCTCCTGACAATCTTGATTCCAGCTTGTGCTTCCTCCCGCCCAGCATTTCTCAGTCACGGCTAAATCTTGGAGGAAGCTGCAGCTCCACCGTAATCTGGGGTGCAAGAGTCAGCAGGATGAGACCTCAGCTGTGGGCTATTCTAAAAGAAGTGAGTTAGAGGACCCCCTTGCGGCCATATGGTTAAGAATCACCTTGCAGAGGGGGAGGTGTGGTTTTGATCCCTAGTCAGGAAACTAAGATCCCATATGCTGCCCAGGAACTACTGAGCCTATACGTCACAGTGAAAGATCTTGAATGACAAAAGAATATCCTGGGTGCAGCAACTAAGACCTGATACAGCCAAATAAACATTAAAAAAAAAAAAAGAATGAGTTACATCAGCGGTGGACACTCCAACAGTGGACACAGCAAGAGCAGAGTGGTGAGAGGGAGGAAAAAGGGCAGTAGACAGCTCTCTGGAAGTGCAAAGTTGTCATATTTTAAACAGCTCATGATAAGGACAAAAGAGAGTCCCAAAGTGACAAAGTGAATCAGACTATACAGACTCTTCATGCTTCTCTCCTGAGAAACTCAGGAAACCACATCTCACTTACACACTAGCAACAAAAGATAATCACAAGTGAAATTCCTGTAGTTATGATAAGCAGAAAGTGAATAAAGATCAGAACAATATTTCTGTAAATAAGAAAGACATTTGGAAATTTGTGGATGTATACAAATGTATTTATTACATTTTAAAGTAAGCTAAAAGAAGATAAGAAAAATATAGGAGCAATAAAAGAATAGCCTAAATTGAAATTTTTAAATCTCATAAATGAGATGATTGGGCAAAAAAGAGCCAACAGAAAAGAAAGATTAGAACTCATAAGAAGCATGTCAGGACTTAAGACCAAGTAGAAGGAACACAGGGCCTTCCCTGGGAGCTCAGCTGGTTAAAAAAAAAAAGATCCACCTGCAATGCAGGAGACCCCAGTTTGCTTCCTGGGTCCTGAAGAAGGGATAGGCTGCCCACTTCAGTATTCATGGGTTTCCCTGGTGGCTCAGATGGTAAAGAATCCATCTGCAGTGTGGGGAGACCTGGGTTCGATCTCTAGGTTAGGAAGATTCCCTGGAGAAGGGCATGGCCAACCCACTCCAATATTCTTGCCTGGAGAATCCCATAGACAGAGAAGGCTGGCGGACTACAGTCCATGGGGTTGCAAACAGTCAGACCCAACTGAGCGACTAAGCACAGCACAGCACAGAAGGAACATAAGAGCAAATAATAGTGCCATAAAAGAAATACGAGATTAGTAGGAAGAAAAAATTTTAGGGAAATGGAAAAGAAGAAAAAATTGTAAAGATTTGAGAGAAACAATAGATGTAATAGATAAGCAAAGAAGTTTCAGCATATATGCAGTGGGAGTGACCAAACAGTCTATAATTCAATGAAACTTTCCTAAAATAGAACACTTGACTCTTCATATTTAAAGGGCATTTTGTATACTTGGGGGAAAAAAATCAAATCATGCAGTCAACATCAAAACTTTACCTAGTAAAACTATTGGGCACTTTTAAAAGAAAAGGGAGGGCAAATAGACCAAGTCACTTATAAAGTGGGAAAAAAAACAATGATATCACACTTTTCAACAACAATGATTATACCAGAAGACAACTGAGTGATGTATCGAGATTGCTTAAGAGAAGAAAATGTGAGCCAAGGATTTTATATCCACTCAAACTGACCTTTAAATATAAATACAACAAAGGAAAGCCTGTTGTGAACATGTAAGAATAGGATAAATATTGTTCCCATCAGCACTTTCTGAGAGCTCTTCTAGAAAATGAGCTTTTCTAGAAACCAGAGAGAGACACTGGCAAAAAGAGTATTGTTGAGCATTAAATAGATATTTACCTATGGAACTGATTTTTGCTTAATTTTTGCATGATGATTTCATTAACTGCTAGTTTACTAAATTCTCTTTTTGTTTAGTTTTTCCATTGACTCTTTTGATAATCAAGCTATATTAATAACAACATCTGCAAATAGATATGCTTCTATTTCTTCATTTCAACTGTTATAGTTCTAATTACTTTACCTTATCTAAATTCATTGCCTAGGGCTTCCAAATGGTGTGGAAATGTTTGCCTTCCCTGTCATTTTAGCAAGAAATTCTGTAATGTATATATGTATATAATCTTGTTTAGAGAGTATTATCATTTTCTGTTTTAATGAACAAGTGTTAAATCTTGTCAAATTATTTTTCTTCATATATATAGAGATGATCATATGATTTTTATCCTTATTTCTATTAAAATAATAGAAACGGATTTTCTAAACGGATTTTTTACATTAACGGATTTTCTAATGTTGAGCCTTTACACTGCAAGAAAATTTTATATGGTCATAATGTATTATTTTCTTAATGGGCTGTTATGCTCTTTTCCCTAACATTTTATTTAGAACATTTTAATTGATGATCATAATGAGATAGATTGACTGGTAGTTTTATTTTTTGGCACAAATTTTGTCAGATTTTGGAATCAGTTTACTTTATAGAAAGAATTTAGATTTTTTTTCCCTTAGACTGTGCTCTGTAATAATTTAAATACTATTATGATTAACTGATCTTTAAAGTTTAACATTAATAAATTCCTATGTGAAGCCATCTGGCCTTTAGATTGGAGTGCTATTTGATTTTTCTATTTCTTCTAAGAAAATTGGTCTGTTTATAGACTCTATATCTACTGGTGAATTTATTGTACCAGAAAATTATTTAATTTAAATTTATTTGCAGAATTGTACAAAGTAGTCTTTTATAATTTTTAAAGGTTTCTCTCTTCTAAATTTCTATCTTGTGATTTTTAATTTTGTAAATCTAAGTTTCCTCTTTTCTTTGTTAGTTTGACCAATGATTTTTCTATTTTGTTGATTTTTTTCCTCCAAAAACTTTTTTTTTACATATTCATTGGTTCACTCTTTCTGTCTTATTTTGTGTTTTAATTTAATATTTTATATTTTTATCTTTATTAATTCATTCCTTCTGCTTTTCTATTTCCTTTGTAACTCTAGATTTTTGTGTAAGGTATATAATTTGTTTGCATTTATTTTATTGCCACTGCTATTTAATACCCTTTGTACTCCTGATGTATTAAAAGCTATTGAACCACATTCTGAAGATCTAACCTGATATAGCTAACATGAATATTACAAACATTTATGGGGGCCTGGCTGAATTGAGTTATATTCATACCACTATGCAGCCATGAAAATTAATGAGTTAAATTTATATAGATTGCCTGGCAGAAATTTCTATAAGTATTTGTCTAATGAGAAAAGAAAGATATAAAGAAGACTGTAATTTTTTCTAAAACAGACACTGACAAGCCTTTAAATGCATATTAGATTATG
Source organism: Odocoileus virginianus (assembly GCF_023699985.2). NCBI lineage: Eukaryota > Metazoa > Chordata > Mammalia > Artiodactyla > Cervidae > Odocoileus > Odocoileus virginianus. The sequence continues at coordinate 7,094,008 of NC_069703.1, read as the reverse complement.
CATATAGAATATTACAAATATAATGCACATAGAATATTACATATCTATGAAAAAGAAATGGAAGGATACATCAGTTATTTGAGATTATCTGAGGAAGAGGGAGATCATATGAAGATAAGAAATAAGAATATGCACAGAAAAATTTTTTTTAAACATGACTGATAAAATAACATGATCACATTCAAGATAATTATAAATATGTGAAAATAAAGAGAAACAAAATGGTGGTCACTAAAATGTTAAATCCTGGTACCTGAAAATGGTATGAATTTAGGTATTTTAATTTAGCTTTCTTCTTTATTCATATTTTTATTATATTTATTTATTTGCCCCAGGTCTTAGGCAGGACAGGTGGGATCTAGTTCTCTAACCAGGGGTTAAACCCACTCTTCCTGTATTGGCAGCACAGTGTCTTAGCCACTGGACCACCAGGGAAGTCCCTATAACATACTTTTTAAGAAAATAAGAGAATGATGAAATATTTTTGTGATATGAGCAAAATCTCTTACAGTTATTTTCATCTGAACTGATCTTCATTTCCACCAATATATATCTTTTCCATTATCTTTGTCTTATTTTTTATGTAGATTAAAAATCTCTCAAGGAGAAACTAATTTTCTGCCTGAGTTTACAAGGGATTGCAGCTTTGCATAAAATAGCGAGAATGACATTTTTTCCTTTTTTGTCAGAAAAACCATGAAGATTCAGGAGGTGATTTAATAATGATATTTATTTTTAAATGGATATTAAATAGGAATGAGTAATCCTTCCATTCATCTAAAAAATGTTTAGAAATGTATTAGAATTCCATTAAAAACTGGAATCCCACAATTTTAGAGCAGTATGGTAAAAGTTCAAAGGGTTTGGAGAAGTATCAAAAGGGTCACTGAAGTATCTGAAAAATAAAATATATGGGGCAAAGTTAGAGGAAAGCATTGCTCAATGAAGTAGTTGGAGAGAAACTGAATAATCATTTTCACGTCTATAAAACCTCTTATACAGAAGAAAGAGGCCAGCTGTTTCCAATCTCCATTAATGATGTAACCAGAAGGGGGAAAGGGGGGAGGAAATTGCATGAGATGAGACATGGGCTAACTACAAAGATCCTGGTGGCAAGATTTGTCAAACACGAGGATGAGTTACTAAGGGAGGTTGTGGGATTACTTCTCCCTTCTCCTCAGGGGCACTTCCCTCATCTGTCTGGAATGGCTTAAATGCAATCCGGCCTCGAGAGAGGTGAACGCCTTCATGACTTACAGGCTCATCCTGTGCTGTATGTCTAAGACAGATTTGGACAAGGGTAAATTTAAAGCTAAAACAATTACATTCCCTTCCATCACTCTCCACCCCAGTGTCTAATAATGGAATATTTACTGTGCAAATTTATGAGGTAGCATGGCAAAGATTGGCTCCAGCAGGCAATTTAACAGAGAGCGGACCACGGAACAGCGGAAACCTGGCTCCACTACACACAACTTCAACAAAGAAATTTCATTGTGTCCTGTAAACCCAATTAAAATGTTTTTGATGATTTCCTAAACAATTTGTTTTACTTTGGACCATTCTATTGATATTAGATCTTAAAAGCTGTTGTGAAGCAGAGCCTTTTTGCAAGATGACTGTGTCTTATTGTGCAACTGTATTTCATAAATAGTTGCTTTTACCATTTGTGTCTATGTTTGTTAGTGAAGTAGCAATGGAGATCAATCCCATAGCATTATGGGAACAGGATCAAGAATTCTCCAGAGAGTAATGCAGAAATTAGGCCTAGCAATTAGTAAAGAGACCTAAAATGGCTTACAAGTAACCAGTACTTATGAGTCCTAATGTCTTTACAGCTGAATTTTTTATTTGTGGTAAAAAAAAGAATAACAGAAACTGTATCATCTAAACCATTTTTATGTTTGGTAGTGTTATGGGTGGGCTTCCCTGGTGGCACCAAAGTGCCCACCAGCCAAAGCAGGAGCTGGAGGGGATGCAGGGTTGATCCCTGGGTCAGGAAGATGACCTGGAAGAGGGCATGACAATCCACTCCAGTATTCTTGCCTGGAGAATTCCATGGACAGAGGAGCCTGGCGGACTACAGTTCATAGGGTCACAGAGTCAGACACAACTGAAGCAACTTAGCACACACACAGTGTTAAGCGTATTCTCATTACTGATCTCCAGAACCTTTCATCTTTGCAAAACTGAAACTCTTTATCCATTAAACAGCAGCTCCCAACTTCCCTCTCACCCAATTCCCAGCAACCAGCATTCTTTCTGTTTCTATGCTTGACTACTTCAGATACTTCGTATAAGTGGAGTCACACAGTGTTTGTCCTCTTGTGACCAACTCATTTCATTTAGCATCATCCAAGTTGTAGCATCCAGGCTGGGCTTCCGTAGTGGCTCAGCAGTAAAGAATCTGCCTGCAATGCAGGAGACGCAGTTCAATCCCCGGGTCGGGAAGATCCCTGGGAGAAGGAAATGGCAACCTACTCCAGTATTCTTGCCTGAAAAATTCCATGAACAGAAGAGCCTGGTGGGCTACAGCCCATAGGGTTGCAAAAGAGTCGAACGTGACTTACAACGAAAACAACAATATGTTGTAGCATGTGGCAGGATTTCCCTTTTCCAAGAAAGGGCTGAATAATTTTTTCCTGAATATATATACCACATTTTTATTTATTCTCTCATCTGTGAATGGACACTGGATATGTGCCCTAATTTTTTAAGTGCAACATAAAGCATCTCAAGAAATGTGTCAATTACTATGCTATTGTCTCTCAGCTCCAAACTCACCCTTTTATATTCTGTTTGAGGTCAACAGGGACTGTGACTCTGTAAATCCAATTTCTTCTTTTCCTGCTGGCTCTGTTAGACTTAAGGACCTCCCAGGATCTCATGGGCAGAATCCAGAGGAGCCTGATGGGGTCCTGGGGTCACAAAGAGTCAGTTACAACTAAGTGACTAACTCACACACACACACACACACACACACACCCCATTAGACCCCGTCAACAGGAGACACTAGAGGGAGCACGCCTCCGGAGGAGGAGGTCCTGCCTGCTCCGCCTAGATCTCCACAGCTTTCCGTATCCTTGCAGTTCCACTGTAACCCCAGCAGCACTCCTCGCCTGGCCTGGCAGTTCCTGCCAGCACTCCCCCAGCAGCTGAACACGGTCTGCAGTTTTTCTGATGCTGGCAGGGCCGGCCTCACTGCACCCTGGCTCTAGTACCCCCTGGGAAGCCCCCGTCCAGGGCCGAGTGACACCTCTGTGCCTCTGCCTTTTGGTAAGTTCTAGCCTGGCCTTTTACCCTCAGCTTCAGTTAAAGGTGAGAGCTCTTGCTCCCCAGATTTGCTACCTCTGAGCTACATCAGTAGTCTCTTTCTGCCTTTTCAGTTAGCTAGTTAACCACTATACACTATACCTGGTTCATGATTCTCTATATTAAATTCACTCTTTTCAAATAACTGATCTAGGTCTACCTGCTGACTGCCCCTGAACTGACACAGAAATCAAATAAACTGTCACCTGAAGTTCTAGAACCTTCCAGAAAGGAAGAACAAACATGGGCATGGCCAAACAACTGAATAAATCTATTCAGTCTCTCATAAGTGAAAGAGTATAGTACAATATGATAAGCTATGTTTCAAAGGAAAAGGAACGTAGGTTGTTATGGAGGATAGAGGTCAGCCCCTAACCTAGACAGGAGTTGCCTTACCTGGCTCAGATCTGTGAATGAGACAGATGGGAAGGCTGGCACCACTTGCCACCCAGAACCTCCACTCAGAGGGCTGCAGCCTGCACTCCAGGGCTCCGTCACCCTTTGCTGTCCTTTCTAAGTATCTCTCCACGTCACCCATCATCCATAACGGTATGGGGGTGTGTGTTCTAGCTCCTCTACATGCTGCGTCCCTCAAGACAGCAAGAAGGAAAACTGTATCTTTATTTCTGTAACTCTTCCAGCCCTGAGAAGGGCCCAGCCAGGAGAAACAGCAATTGCAGCCAACAATCCAGGTCTCTGTTTGCTCTGAAATTCATTCACTGGGGAAACATAAATGAGCTATTGTAGGGATAAGCCTGCGGGTGATCATCAGAATAAGAATAACTGACATTTCTTGCACAAGGGCTACATGCCAGGCATTGTCTTGATCCCTTCTTATCCATGAACTCCAATTCTTCAACAACATCCTTAGTATCATTACCACCATTTTACTGATATTCAAAGAAATTAGGCTTAAAGAAAGTTAATGAGCTTACCTAATGTCTCACAAGCAGGCTTTGATCTGAGATTCTAAGATCCTTCAGACACAAGAGCCTCTGATGCTCTCTCTACTGTCTGTTTTTATGAAAGAAAATAAAATTTCAAGAAACTATTGTTAGCCTACTGATTTAATATCTTCTATTTATACTGTTTCAGACCTAATACTTAAAAATCTGCTGTCTGCTTTTAAATGAAAATAGGCTCCTCCTTGAAAGTAGAATCTGTTCACATCTTATGATGATAATACGTATAAATGTAGTTATTTATATGTTAAACTTTTGAAAGTTAGACTAGCGGAACCATTCTAGAGTGATATTCTGGTAGTACTTAGCCAAAAAAGCAAAAGTGTGCGTATACCCTTTAACCGTGCTATCCTGCTCCTGGGTATATCCCAGAGAAAATATCACACAGTCCACAAGAAACTTCGTTGCAGTTTTGTGGTTGCAGAAAGCAAGCGATCTCATATGCCCATCCTAAGCAAGCAGACAACGAAAGTGTGATGGATAATACTGAATTCAATGCTAGAAAGCTTAAAGGCAAAAATCACATTTCCCTAGACTCCTTTGCATCTTGGGCTCTGGATCGGATTGAGGCAACTCTGTCAGATGGAATTTCATGACATTTGGAAGGCAGTAAGAAAAGCTGGCTTGAAACTCAACATTCAAAAAACTAAGATCATGGCACCCAGTCCCATCACTTCCCGGCAAATAGATAGGAAAAAATGGAAACAGTGGCAGATTTTTTCTTGGGCTCCAAAATCACTGCAGACAGTGACTTCAGCCACAAAAGACAAAGGTCCATATAGTCAGAGCTATGGTTTTTCCAGTAGTCACGTGAGAGTTGGACCATAAAGAAGCCTGGGTGTCAAAGAATTGATGCTTTTGAATTGTGGTGCTGTAGAAGACTCTTGAGAGTCCCTTGGACAGCAAGGAGGACAACCCTGTCCATCCTAAAGGAAATCAGTCCTGAATATTCCTTGGAAGGACTGATGCTGAAGATGAAGCTCTAATACTTTGGGCACCTGATATAAGAGCTGACTCATTAGAAAAGACCCAGATGCTAAGAAAGATGGAGAGCAAAAGAAGAAGAAGGCAGCAGAGTATGAGAGGATTGGATAGCGTGACTGATCCAATAGACATGAGTTTGAACAAACTCTGGGCAAGAGTGGAAGACAGAGGAGCCTTCATGCTGCAGTCCATGGGTCACAAAGAGTCGGACATGACTTAACGACTGAACATCAACAACAACAGGGAAGGAGAGGCTGACATTCTGGTCTTTCAGCTGGTCCTGCTGGCAAGCAGTTCCTGAAGATGTCTGTTTTGCTTCTGGGGCTTCCTGACCACAGTGGTCTTCTGGTTGTGACAGGGACTCTTGGTTTTGGCACCAGGAGCCTATCAATTCTGTAATTTCTCATCAGCCTTTGTGCTGTGCAGGCAATTCTTTGAGGCTCAGTTTTAAACCTTCCTAACAATTCTGTGAACTGTTTATAGCCCTGTAACAAGCCCATTTTTGCTTAAACTAAGCAGAAAAATTTATGTTCCTGGCCCTGACCAAAAGCATCAGAGCACTGTCTGCCTTGAAAGGGGTGCCTTGCATAGAGCTGTTACGGACCTGTGAAGAGTGATCTGTACTTCTGTGGCAGAGTAAACAGTTAGGAGCTTTTTTTTTTTTTTTTTTTTTTTGCTAAAAACAAGACTTTAATGTCTAGCATGCTTCATGGTCAGTAAATATGATGTTAAAAATAAAGCTTCTTAAAATTAAGCATGCAATATCTCCTACTAGCCATATACACAAAATGTTTAGAAATATAACCTAGCTACATCACCAGGCACAAATATGACTTTATTTATACCAATATACTTTGTTCAAGACTTGTAGGCACCTCAAGGGAAAGCTTGAATCATGTTCTGTTTATTTTTGTTTTACTTTATAGTCTGAGCTAAAATTGAATACACTTTCTCTGTTTGTCTAGTTTTACTTTAGCTTATATAAAACCAACTATGGAATTTGAGGAATCTTAAGGAAACTTCTCAGATTCCCCTGCAGCAAAACCAACAGCTGTACCACCGGATAGGATGTATACTGTGCCCCTCTTCTTATATGGCGCTTTATGCAGTCCCTTTCCAGCTAAAAACAGCAAATTTTCAGCATATACAGAAGGAGAAGCCTTTAAAGCTAGTTTTACAAAAGAACACATTGTGTTATAGAAATTACTCCTTCCTGGTAGGTTGCCCTGGCCAGGGTTGGAGCAGCTGAGACTAGAAAAGAAGGCAGATAGGACAGTGAGAGAAACCGCCATTGAATAGTTACAGTTCCCTAACCATTATCCCAAACACCAGGGACCCCAAAGCCTGGAATGTACCTGAGCTTTGGGAACAAGGTTCCACTTTTTCACCTCAGTCCTTGATTCTGCAGCCAGTTGTATCTTGAGATAGGAACTGATTAAAAATAATGTGTTCTCATTTGCCAAATGAAAAAGGGAAATGCTCGCCTTAGTATCTAAAAAGAGAAGATGAACCTAACAGCATTGCTTTGTTATGTGCTTTAACGTAATTGCTGAACTTGAGAATGAAAAGCCTACATGTATGTGCCTGGCCCACTACTTACCAGCCCTGAGACCTTGGGCAGGTCACTCAGCACAGGTTTCTGTTTCTTCCCTGGGGGGATCATTGCGTTCTGGTCTAATCCCAGGCTTGGGGATAGGGTAATATAAAATATTATACAAGAAATCTTCAGAATTTGAGAAAAATCATACAATTGACAGGTGTTAGCCCAGAAATGTGTTACACTCTTATCCATGTGATGACTACCAAGTTCCGAAAACAGCATCTGCTCCAAAAACTGTTGCTAACAGACACTGATCATTTTTTTTTAGTAATATTTATCAGGCACAAGTGTTTGTTGGATGACCATATGTGTGAATGAGTACAGCATGCTCTGAGGGAGCGGGGCCAATGGATGTCACAAGGCAAATGCCCGACAGAGTATTGCACCCAGCCAGAGGAAAGAAACAATGCTTCTTCACATCATCATCTGCAATTAAACTCACTTTTGAAATCCCTTGCAGGTGTTTCACTTGTCTCCTTTGCTCCAGCTCCAATGACTTTCCACATTCTGGAATCTGTGGTAATGGCTAATAATAATGTACAGTGACAACAATTAAGTTATGAAAGGGAGGGAAATGTCTATCATCACTTCAGTTCAGTCACTCAGTTATGTACAACTCTTTGCGACCCCATGGACTGCAGTACGCCAGGCAGTATCACCAACTCCTGGAGTTTACTCAAACTCATGTCCCTTGAGTCGGTGATGCCATCCGACCATCTCATCCTCTGTCATCTCCTTCTCCTCCCGCTTTCAATCTTTCCCAGCATCAGGGTCTTTTCAAATGAGTCAGTACTTCGTATCAGGTGGTCAAAGTATTGGAGTTTCAACTTCAACATCAGCCCTTCCAATGAATATTCAGGACTGATCTCTTTTAGGATGGACTGGTTGGATCTCCTTGCAGTCCAAGGGACTCTCAAGAGTATTCTCTATCATCACAATTCAAAAGCATCAATTCTTCAGTGCTCAGCTTTCTTTATAGTCCAACTCTCACATCTATACATGACTATTGGAAAAACCATAGCTTTGACTAGACCGACCTTTGTCAGCAAAGTAATGTCTCTGCTTTTTAATATGCTGTCTAGGTTGGTCATAACTTTTCTTCCAAGGAACAAGCATCTTTTAATTTTGTGGCTGCAGTCACCATCTGCAGTGATTTTGGAGCCCAAGAAAGTAAAGTCTCTCACTGTTTCCACTGTTTCCTCATCTATTTGCCATGAAGTGATGGGACCAGATGCCATGATCTTAGTTTTCTGAATGTTGAGTTAAGCCAACTTTTTCACTCTCCTCTTTCACTTTCATCAAGAGGCTCTTTAGTTCTTCTTCACTTTCTGCCATAAATGTGGTGTCATCACATCTGAGGTTATTGATATTTCTCCCAGAAATCTTGATTCCAGCTTGTGCTTCATCCAGTCCAGCATTCCTCATGATGTACTCTGCATATAAGTTAAATAAGCAGGGTGACAATATACAGCCTTGACGTACTCCTATCCCAATTTGGAACCAGTCTATCATGGCTGTCCTCAAAGACTACAAAACATAACTCTTGTATCTACTATGATATTAGTGGTGGTGGTGGTTTAGTCACTAAGTCATGTCCAACTCTTGAGAACCCATTGACAGCAGCCTGCCAGGCCCCTCTGTCCACGGGATTCTCCAGGCAAGTACTGGAGTGGGTTGCCATTTCCTTCTCCAGGGGATCTTCCCAACTCAGGAATCAAACCCACATCTCCTGCATTGCAGACAGATTCTCTATGAACTGAGCTACAAGGGAAGCCCTCCTAATGGATGGGGTGGTGATACCCAGTTTCCTAACAGACTCACGGTTTTTCCAAATGCATTTCACTGGCTCGGTGCATCTGTGCTGGTAACCACACAGTCCTCTAATGCACACAGAGCCATTGCTAGGCCTAGGCACAGTATTATACTATCAAAGAATGAGAAAAAAATTTGTAAGAAGTGTGTGGACCATTCTTTAATTTCCTCTTTTTCTAGGATACTGGCAGAAGATTCTCAAATGACAGTGAAATATGAACTTGGTTGCTTATTTTACACTCATTAGAAATCACTTTTCAAATTCAGTTAATAATGACTATTTACATGTGTAATACACAGGGTGTTATTTTTCTTCTAAATTTGAAACAAACTCTGTGAGCTCTTGAAGTTTTTCTGTGTTAATGTTTTGTAAAAGATTTCTGAAGACTTCACAGTCCCAAAGCAAATAACATTAGAAATGGGTAATCTTGCCAGATTTAGAACTTTGTATTTTGATGTAGACAATCCAACTGTCTGGAAATTGTCCTCTTAGGGATTATATGAAGCATATGCTGTTTCACTAGTCCAAAAAACCTTTTCCTAATACATTTACCAATCTTGGGGTGGAAACTATTTTTTAAGAAAACTTTCTCTCCAATAATAGCACATTCCCCAGCCTCACTCCAGACCTGCTAAGTCAGGTCTGGAGTAGAGAGGGTGAATGGGGGATGGGGAGAAGCTGTGTTTTAACAGTCCATCAGGTGATTCTGATGCAGCATTTCTCAAACTTTCACCAGTCTGAGAATTTGGATATCTAAGTCCCTAGGTGACACTGATGCTAAATGATCCAGGGGACCAGAAGATAAAGACCATCACTATTTACACTTACATAAGGAAGATGGTATGTGAGCACAGAGCCGAACGGCGGCTGCCTGAAAGTGAAGAGAAGAGGCCTTAGGATGAAATCGACCTTGCCGACACCTTCATCTTGGACTTCCAGCTCCCAGAGCTGTGGGAAATAGATTCCTGTTGTGTGGAAGAAAAAGTTAACTACACAATAACCAGACTGTAGACATGACATAAGCTGCCACAAATCCAAGAACTAGCCTCAAGGAAATGGAAACAAACCAACTCTGGGACTGAAGATTAACTGTCCCTAAACAATCAAGATGACGCTGGTCCGACCACCCCGTGACAAATTTCACGATGGCTGTCAGAGCTGACTCCGCTGTTCCTGCATTAGCCCCCTCCCAGGGTCTATAAAAGCTCTTACCCTCTGCATGTCTGACAAGCTAAAACAGACCTCCCCAAGTGTTAATGATTTTACTCAAATTAACAGTCATTGGAGAATCTTTGTGAATTTTCGTCCTTTCACATAGACAGTACGTAGTAAGCAGATAGGCATTTCATCATGCCTTAGGAAAGCTCAGAACTGATATTTTAAATATATTGTGCTTTCTCCAGATGACTGGATCTTGAACCCTCCTGTCTATGTTCGGTTGCTTTTTGGTGTCTCTTCAAGACATCCTCCCTGTTAAGTTACCTAAGGCTCTTCATCACATTTATGGGTGGTAGACATGGGAAAGGGCTTCCCAGTTGGTGCTAGTAGTAAAGAACCTGCCTGCCAATGCAGGAGACTTAAGAGATGTGGGTTTGAACCCTGGATCGTGAAGATCCCCTGGAGGAGGGCATGGCAACCCACTCCAGCATTCTTGCCAGGAGAACCCCATGGACAGAGGAGCCTGCCAGGTTACGGTCCACAGGGTTGCAGAGTTGACACCACTGAAGCAACTTAGCACACAAGCACAGACATGGGAAAAGGTAAAACCTGGTTTACGATCCTTCTAGCCTCGTGGTAGAAAATTCATAAATTCCACACAAGTGATTTCATGGTAGAATAAGTCTTTATGCCAAATGGAGAATAAGGTTGCCACTTTTCAAAATTTCAGAGGTGTGCCATCCACATTGTTGCAGATGGTGGTGCCTAGAGTTGCACTGTACACAGCCTGCCTGCCCTTAACGAGAACCCTGGTTGTGTAAACACAATATTTCCACCACCTTGGTACATATTTTGTACTTTTGTTCCTGACCCTTAGTTACAGTGACTAAAATTAAGTACTTTATCCTCTGTCCTAAGGACAGATCTCTGCTAGTATGCTAATAACTTCATGCAATGTAGGATAACTACTCCTACATCTGAGTAGCTGATACCTTTTGGGGTGCCTTCACATTTATGGTCCTCTCTCTAAAAGGCTTTCTTACCCAACAGAGTGAACCACTACAGCCATCTCTATACTACACAATATAACCCCTAGGCACTGCTAATTGCATCATTGGTGGCACCTGAGAAGGATGAAAGCGGCTAGACTGGCTACCTGATGGCCAATAAAAATCTGAATTTGAACTAAGAGATATAAAGATTAAATATTGGGATTTGAATCATCTCAATGCAAAATATTAACAATGAAGTTCAGTAAACTGTTATGTCCCCACAAACTGGCCAGGTCCTCACCCTTTCTGAAGTCTACTAGGTTTCACTAATTCTACAAGTTACTCTATTCTTTTTCAGTACTGTTTACACTTCCCTTGCCCCCATTTTCCCCAGATCTTCTCTGCCTTCTCTTACTTGCTCTTCTCTGGGCTCCAGCAGCTCACCAAAGCACATGGCATCACCCTGGTTCCCCTGCTGCCTGGCTTCCACTGGAGTTGGTCAATGGAAACACCTGCAGGTCATCAGAGTATGGACAAGCCAGAGTATTTCTTCTCCACCCCCTTCTTCCAGACTTCAGTGGCCCTCACCCCCACCATGACTATAACTTCTATCAGGCTATCCCTCCCTCAAAGTTTCACCTGTCACCAGGATCTAGAAACACTATCATCTCCCTTCTCCCTTTAGCACTAGAAGTGGTATCTGTTTTCTACTGTTACTGATTTCTAGGTACCTCATCACCCCTTGTTTATTTCTTTAACCATGCCTACAGCATGACTGCCATGCTGTAGTCATCTCTTTCATTAATGTTCACTTTGAACCATTTGAGTGAATTCTACTTCCTGCTGAAAACTCAACTGACACCATCCAATAAATGTTCCTATTACTAGTGAGATAGTAGTATTTGTTTAAGTGGGTTGTGACTGAACTGTGGCACATTCACACAAACATGATTTAACCAAAATATGCTACCTTTTAGAGGTGCAATCAAAGTTTGAAAAGCTGACATCACTTTCAGGTAAACATGGTAGATTTATCTCTTTTCCTTCAAAAATTCCACTGAATAGCAGAATGAAAATATTCAAAAGGCACAGGTTTTATTTTCTTGGACTCCAAAATCACTGCAGATGGTGACTGCAGACAGAAAATTAAAAGATGCTTGCTCCTTGAAAGAAAAGCTATGACAAACCTAGACAGCATATTAAAAAGCAGAGACATTACTTTGCTAACAAAGGTCCATATAGCCAAAGCTATGGTTTTTCCAGTAATCATGTATAGATGTGAGAGTTAGACCATAAGGAAGGCTGAGCACCGAAGAGCTGATGCTTTCAAACTGTGGTGTTGGAGAAGACTCTTGAGAGTCCCTTGGACTGCAAGGAGATCAAGCCAGTCAACACTATAGGAAATCAACCCTAAATATGCACTGAAAGGACTGATGCTGAAGATGAAGCTCAAATACTTCGGCCACCTGATGCGAAGAGCCAACTCATTGGAAAAGACTGTGATACTGGGAAATATGTAGGGCAAGAGGAGAAGGGGGTAACAGAGGATGAGATAGTTGGATGGCATCATCAGCTCAATGGACATGTGTTTGAGCAAACTCCAGGGAATAGTGAAGGATAGAGGAGCCTTCCATCCTGCAAAGAATCTGACATGACTTAGTGACTTAACAGCCACAACTAGTGCAGAAAAAGAACAGAATGAGAGAAGGCAATAGTGAACTAGAGATGAGAGTGAAGTGTAGGAGATGTTACGTGGGTGGAGGTGTAATGACCACATGATGACGCAGCTCAGGAAACCAACCTAGCAGAGGGGATGTCAAGAGGCAGTTAGCTGATTTCCCCCATCCACAGCCTCAAAAGCAAAGATTAACAAAGACCAGGGGAAGAGTGGGGGTGGAGAATTGCCCTAACCTGGAGGATTGGTTGAGAACCTGTGTATGAAGTTACTGAAATGCCAGGGCTCCTCGCCAACTTCCCAGGTTTTGCTCCCAAGAAATGTAACCAGAAATAGTGAAGGATGGGTATGTAAAGTGTGGAACTCAAGGGGATTCTGTGGCAATCTGATTATCCTTCCCCACCCACACCCCACCACCCATTCCCCCCTTTTACCCACTCTATCTGCAGATTCCAGTAGCCAGAGGGGACTGGAGAATTATCCTCTGGAGAAAATGATACACCCAGACAGAAAATATCCAAGTACTGATGATTGGGAATACAATAAAAAGCCAGATTTATGTATGTTCACTAAAGAGAAAAAGGTACAGGTTGACAAGACCAACTGCTACCACAGGAGAAATGTCCTCTTATGCCCTGCTCATGTATGAATGGAAAACCAGAGCAGAACCTCTCTTTGGCCTCTTGCCCAACTCTCCATTTAAGATCCCCACGTGTCATAAGCACAAAACCAAAATGTATTAGAGAATACATGATACCTATCACTCCATACTTAGCACAGAACTGCTGCAGCGACTTAAAACCATCAGCGTGCATTCTAAATATCTTGAATAAAAACAAATTTCTGATAATACTAATAAAAATAAGATGCTTACATTTTAAATGTTTATATTTCAACTTACATTTTCTGATAAAATATGTTCAAATTGTATACACCGAGTACAGTTATGGTTAGTTTTAATTCTTATCATTACTATCAATAACATCAATCATGTAAAAATCTTGCTTATTATATAATTATTATGTCTGCTGAAATAAAGGCAAGAAAAATAATTTAGAGAATGTACAATAATTCATAAATTATATTTTTTCTTTTATTGTTTGTCCAGACATCCATAGCTCTACAGAAGACTTAGACATGAACTATAATAATTCAATTGCCTTTGATGCTTTAATGATTTCTATTCATAAGAAAACCAGCTTTATAAAATTTTTAAAAATTATTATAGACATTGTTTTGAAAGTATACCTATAGGAATAGGAAAATTGAACAGTATGTTAACTTGAATTATAGTCTCTAGATATTTAGATATATGGTATACAGGCTTCCATTTGTAGTCTTGTGCTAGGCCCCACAACATTAGGGGCGGACCTGATCACTCACTGCTTGAGGAAAACCTCAGTAGGGAAATAAAAAAAGAGTATAGCAAGTGAAACAAAGAAAAAGCTGAAAGAAACAAAACAATGCAGATGTCAAAACTTTCTTTAAAAATTAAAATAATAATCATTGAAAGATAAAAGAAACCACATATTCCTTAAAAATGGATCAGGATCTTTCTTATTATTGGAATTCAATAAGAAGGATCTCTTGGAAATAGAGAAAGCAAAAATAAAAAGTATAAATATACACTGGTTAAAAACTTAACATTAAAAAAAATTCAATTAGAGCATGGGAAAAAATATGAATGAACATTTCACCAAAGAAGATATATAGACAAAAAAGCACATTAGAAGATATTCAGCATCATTTGATATCTCATCATTTGACATCAGTAAATACAAATTAAAGCCACAAAGAGATATCACTGTACACCTATAAGAATGCATTAAATAAAAGACAGTCACAATATCAAATGCTAATGAGGATATAGAAAAACTAGGTCACTCATACAGTGCTTGTGGGAAAGTAAAATGACACATCATTATGGAAAACAGTTTAATAGTTTCTTATAAAATTAAATATACAACAACCATACATGTAATCTAGCAATTGCATTCTTGTGCATTTATCCCAGAAATATGAAAAAGTCATGTTCAAACAAAAATCTGTAAATGGATTTTCAAAGGTGCTCTATTCTTAATAGCCAAAAACTAGGAACAAAACCCAGATGTCCTTCAACAGCTGAATGACAAACAAATATGTATGGAATATTACCCAGCTGTAAAATAGAATGGGCAATGGATAAACAAATTACATGAATCTGGAGGGAATTACACTAAGTGAAAAGATCCAGTTCCAAAAGGTTATATAATGTATGATTCCATATAGCACTCTTACAATGGCAAAACCATTCGAATGGAGAACAGAGTAGTGGTTGTAAGGAGCTAGGAAAGGGAAGGGGAAGGACAGTGGATGTGGCTATATGCATCTAAAAGGCTCAGATGAGGGGTGCTTGTAGAGATGGAAAAAGTCTCTCCTTGACTGTTTCAGTATCCTCTCATGACACTGTAATACAGGTTTGCAAAATATTATCATTGAGGGAAACTAGATAAAGGGTGTTCAGGGTCTTCCTGTATTATTTTTTTACAACTGCATATGAGTCTACAGCTGTCTCAAAATAAAAAGTTTAATTTAGAAAATAAGGAAGCACTGGAAGATCATTTGAAGGCTATCTAGAAAATAGGACATAAAGACATTTGAAAAGGATACAATAGATTAAAAAAAATGGAGGACCAGTAAGGTCCAAATAGGCCCTGAAGATACAAGTATTAATAATTTACATAAAGAAATGGACCAAATGCCCCTGATCAAATAGACCAAATGGTCCACACTCCTGCTCCAGCAGACTTTTCTCTCTGCACTTATGGCCTTGTGGGCAGTTCCTTATGATCACTCGATAGAAGAAAAGACTGGAACCTGATTTAAAGGTAGCCAGGTATGCACACACACAGGCACCATTCAAAATCAAGAAATTCCCAGGTGACTCGGTGGGTAAAGAATCTGCCTGCAACGCAGGAGACGCGGGAGACATGGGTTTGATCTCTGGGTAGGGAAAGATCTCCTGGAGAAGGGCATGGCAACCCACTCCAATATTCTTGCCTAGACAATTCCATATACAGAGGAGCCTGGCTGGCTACAGTCCATGGGGTTGCAAAGAGTCAGCCATGACTAAAGTGACTGAGCACACATGCCCTTAAAAGCAAATCGCCACAGCACTAAAGCCCTTTCTGGGACACTGTTTTCTCCCTGGAGAAGAGTGAGAAGGAGAAATCCTCTCAGTGGGCAGAACCTGGGGCAATGCACCTCACTGTTCACTTTGCTTGGAAGGAGAAAAGGCCAAATATGCCATTATATACCGTTTGTGGGATTTGGCCAATGGTTTGGCTGGATGGTCGGGATTTGAAAACAATATGATTGGGGGAAAAATGTGTCTCTGTTAGTTGCTCAGTCATGTCTGACTCTGTGACTCCATGGACTGTAGCCCACCAGGCTTCTCTGTCCATGGGATTTCTCAGGCAAGAACACCAGAGTGGGTTGCCATTCCCTTCTCCAGGGGATCTTCCTGACCCAGGGATCAAACCCAGGTCTGCTACATTGCAAGCAGATTCTTTGCCATCTGAGTCACGAGGGGCTTCCTGGGGGATAAAATGGTGACAAGGAAATTTCGGGAACAGGTATGTGGATAGACCTCCAAAAATGTGCAGAAGACTTGAAGATGTGAGTATCCCATAAAGCATTTGGTAAATGCTCACCAACGTGACATCAGCAGAGGACGATTTTAATCATCAAGACAGTAGGATCGCCATACTTTGGATACCAGTCAGACTCTTTCCCCGGCCACCTGGTCGTTGCCCAGTGGGCTCACGACAAAGTGGCCATGGTAGCAAGGGTGAAGGTTATGCCTGGGCTCACCAACATGGGCTTCTATTCACCAAGGCAGACCTGGCTATGGCCAACACTAAGTGCCCAATCTTCCAGCAGCAGAGACCAACACTGAGTCCTCAATAAGACACTATTCCTTGGAGTGATCAGTCAGCTACATGGTAGCAGGGTGATCATACAGGACCACTTCCATCTTGGAAGAGGTAATATTTTATTCTTACTGGAATATACATTGACTGTGAATATGAATTTGCCTTCCCTGCACATAACACATATTATCTTCCATGGACTTTCGGAATGTCTGTTTATTGTCATGGTATTCAACACAGCATTTCATCTGATTAAGGAACTCACTTCATAGCAAAGAAGTGTAGCAATGAGCCCACATGCATGGGATTCCCGGGTCTTACCATTTTTTCACATCTTGAAGTTGCTGGCCTGATAGACCCATTGGAGTAGCCTCTTAAAGACGCTTTTAGCACCAGCTAGGCGGTGATATCTTGCAGGGTTGGTGCAAGGTTTTCTAGAAGGCTGTGTATGCTCTAAATCAGTATCCAAACATAATTCTACTTCTCTCCTAGTCAGGAATCAAGGGGTGGAGATGAAGTGGTACCACTCACTATTGCCCCTAGTAATCGAGGTACTGCTACTCACCCACAAAACTTTTGCTTCCTGTTACCATGACCAAATTCAGACTGAAATTGAAGAAAGTAGAGAAAATGTCCAAACTACTGCACAATTGCACTCATCTCACATGCTAGTAAAGTAATGCTCAAAATTCTCCAAGCCAGGCTTCAGCAATACATAAACTGTGAATTTCCAGATGTTCAAGCCAGTTTTAGAAAAGGCAGAGGAACCAGAGATCAAAAGTCCAACATCCACTGGACCATCAAAAAAGCAAGAGAGTTCCAGAAAAACATCTATTTCTGCTTTATTGACTATGCCAAAGCCTTTGAGTGTGTGGATCACAATAAACTGTGGAAAATTCTGAAAGAGATGGGAATACCAAACCACCTAACCTGCCTCTTGAGAAACTTGTATACAGGTCAGGAAGCAACAGTTAGAACTGGACATGGAACAACAGAAATGGAGTTCCAAATAGGAAATGGAGTACTTCAAGGCTGTATATTGTCACCCTGCTTATTTACCTTATATGAAGAGCACATCATGAGAAATGCTGGGCTGGAAGAAGCATAAACTGGAATCAAGATTGCCAGGAGAAATATCAATGACCTCAGATATGCAGATGACACTACCCTTATGGCAGAAAGTGAAGAGGAACTAAAAAGCCTCTTGATGAAAGTGAAAGAGGAGAGTGAAAAAGTTGGCTTAAAGCTCAACATTCAGAAAACTAAGATCATGTCATCCAATCCCATCACTTCATGACAAATAGATGGGGAAACAGTGGAAATAGCAGAAACAGTGGCTGACTTTATTTTGGGGGGCTCCAAAATCACTGCAGATGGTGATTGCAGCCATGAAATTAAAAGATGCTTACTCCTTGGAAGGAAAGTTATGACCAACCTAGACAGCATATTAAAAAGCAGAGACATTACTTTGTCACCAAAGGTCCATCTAGTCAAGGCTATGGTTTTTCCAGTGGTCATGTATGGATGTGAGAGTTGGCCTATAAAGAAAGCTGAGTGCCGAAGAATTGATGCTCATCCAACTGTGATGTTGGAGAAGACTCTTGAGAGTCCCTTGGACTGCAAGGAGATCCAATCAATCCATCCTAAAGGAGATCAGTCCTGGGTGTTCATTGGAAGGACTGATATTGAAGCTGAAACTCCAATACTTTGGCCACCTGCTGCGAAGAGCTGACTCATTGGAAAAGACCCTGATGCTGGGAAAGATTGAGGGCAGGAGGAGAAGGGGACGACAGAGGATGAGATGGTTGGATGGCATCACCGGCTCAATGGACATGGGTTTGGGTGGACTCTGGGAGTTGGTGATGGAGGGGAGACCTGGCGTGCTGTGGTTCATGGGGTCACAAAGAGTCAGACACGACTGAGCAACTGAACTGAACTGAACTGAACCATGACTTATGCTCTGCTGGCTTAGTTCCAAAAGGAAGGATGCTTCCTTCAGTAGATACAAGAATTATTCCATTGAACTGGGAGCTAAGACTGCTACTTGCCCACTTTGTGCTGCTCATGTCTCTGAATCAAGAGGCAGAGAAGGGAGTTACAAGACTAGCTGGTGTGATTGATCCACACTACCACAGGGGAAATGGAACTGCTATTCCCTAATAGAGTAATAGAGGGATTGTCCATTATGTATGGAGTACAGGAGGCCCATTAAGACCTCTCTTGGTATCACCATGCCCTGTGATTAATGTAAATGGAAACTATAATAACTCAATCTAGGCAGGACTACTAATGACCCAGATCCTTCAGGAATGAAAATGCATGTCACCCCATAGGAAAAAGAACCACGACTGACTGAGGTGCTTGCTAAAGGACTGTAGAATGGATAGAAGAAGAAGGCAGGTTCTTCTAATACCAGCTACAACCACATGACCAGGTATAGAAATGGGCACTGTTAGTTGTTATGAGTATTTTCTCTTTATTTTGTTATGGATATGTGTGTGTATGTTAAGCAAATAACTTTGTTTTCTTCCTTCTCTTATTCCTTTATTTTGTAATATAAAATGTAATTACTTTACATCATAGTATTCAATTCACAGGACATCAAAAAAAAGAACATTATTCATGGACTTTCCCCTCTCTTCTGAGGAAGAGGTTAGATGGAATTTTGAACATATGATTATCTTTATTTGGGAATTAATATGATTTAAGAAGACACATTGGGTGCCAAGTTGACAAGGGTAGGATTTGTGGCAGTTAATTTTATGTTAACTTGATTGTTACAGGGTGCTCAGACTTTTGGCTAAATATTATTCTGGAAGTGTCTATGAAGATGTTTCTGGATGAAATTAACATTTCAATCAGTAGACCAAGTACAGCAGATGATCCTCCTTAATAAGAATGGACTTCATCCAATCAATTGGAGACCTGACTAGAGCAAAAAGCTGTGATTTCAGATATCCTAATTTAAAGGGTCTTATGTCTTTAATCTGATGCCTTTGGACTGGAATATACACAATCAGCCCTCTTGGTTCTCAGACCTTCGAAAGTAGACTAGAACTATGCATCAGCTCTACTGGGTCTCCAGCTTGCTGACTGCAGATCTTGGGACTTTGTAGCCTTTGTAATAGCATGAGCCAATCCATTATATCACACTCACACACATATGTGCATATGTTTATCTCATTGGTTCTATATTTCTGGAGAACACTAACACAAAAGACCTCACTGAGGTCCCCTAAAATAAATGAAAAGGTTTCATAGCCAATCACTGCCATCAATAACTAGAAGGGTCTGAAATTTTGCCCAATTTTTAAGCAAACAAGCCTGCCAGAGTTCCATAGGTCTGGCAGAAGATTAAATATTCCTCAATTAGAGACAAAGGACTTTATTACCAAACAACAAGCAGGATGAGTTTCATATTCACATGGTTCTCCTTGCTCCCTAAGTCCCATGGAGGCAACACAGAGCAATCCAGGTGGATGCTGCATGTGCTGTGGGTTTGTGTCACAGCTGAGAAACCCTGAGCTGGGGAAAATAGATTCTTCCATAGTGGGCTTCAAGCAAACTTGCCCAAACTTTGCACAAGAGGGAAACACTGCCTTAATATCCTAGATGACAACCAAATATGCCCTCCATTGAAGAAACATAGCTTCCAAGGCTGTTTTCTATACAAATGTCTTTGAAAAGATTGTTCAGAACAACAGGCTATCAGTGCCTCAGCTCATAAAATTTGTAGAAATGCCAGAGACCCAGGGAGAGCTGGCTCCCCAAAATGAGAAATAAGTAAAAATAAAGAGAGGAATTTAAATGTTTACACAGCAGAGAACTAATCTATTCAGACTTTTTCAATTAGCAGTTAAAAGATGATAAAGTGGTACCAGAAGACCGAGGGAAATAATTTTCAACTTAAAATTCTATACTCAGCCAAGTTATCAACTGAGTAACAGACAGAATATAAAGCATTCCCAAACATGCACAGATTTTAAATTAATTTCTGTGAGCATCCTACATAAAACTACTAAGAAGCTTTACAGCAAATCAAATGAATTTAGAAAGGAAATGATATGAGATCCTGTATATAGGAGATTCAACACACAGGCTATCAGTAGAGAGAAACTCTAAAAGGATGGTGAGAGAAGACCCCAGAAAACAATGCAATGGATCATAATAGTATCCACTATAGGAAAAAGCACCCACACAGGAAAAAGAAGAGACAGTTCTGCAGGTGAAACACAAGAAGAAATGAAAGATTTTCTTTAGTTGACCATTTGGAAAATTATACTGACAGGAGTTAACAGAGCTATTTGAATTTGGGATCTAATTAATAATAGGCTCATTTATTTTGAAAACTAAGCAAATGGAAAAATTGAAGCAGTTATTAAATAGTCCAGGAAAAACAAGGAGTTATGAAACATATAAAAACAGTAGAGTATCTGACTAGCACAGAGTAATATTAAATAACCAAAATAATTCAAACAAATATGAGGTATTAAATTGCTCTGTTTTGACTATATTGAGAAGATGGGTGAAAAAGGATTGGAAGTGATGCTTATATAGAAGCTAACTAGTCCACTACTGAAACTCAACAGATGATGTATAGAGTTAAGAACTAAAGGAAGTGGCAATTCAAACATTTCATTTAAAATGTGAAATTAATATCAGTAGCAATAGCTAAAAATATTGAAAGTGGTTTCTTCACTGAGGAGTGGGACTGGGAGTGTGCATGAGAGGCTTAAGGAATGTCTTCTGGGGAAGATAGCAAAAATAAGTCATTTTTCTCACTGACTTGGAACTTACTTTTATTATGTATCTTTGAATTCTATAAGACTTTTAAAAACATATGCTTATTTGACAATAAAGAAAAACAAACAGACCTAAAAGACTTCTGAGCCTTAGTAGCAGTAGTGTTAGTCATTCAGTTGTGTCTGACTCTTTGCAACCCCATGGACTGTAGCCTGCCAGGCTCCTCTGTCCATGGGATTCTCCAGGTAAGAATACTGGAGTAAGTAGCCATTCCCTTCTCCAGGGGATTTTCGTGATCCAGGGATCGAACCCGGGTTTCCAAACTATATATTATGGGTTCCAGGTCTAAATGGAGGTGTTTTAGGTCCCACCATTCCCAGCCACCAAAATATCTCTGTTCTCATTTTTCAGTGTGTACACGGGGACTCCACGCAGGTTAATTTCAAGATACTTCTGTTAAAACATTTTGTGTTGTGTTCAGTTGCTCAGTCATGTCCAACTTTTTGCAACCCCATAGACTGCGACCCAGTGTTAAAACATAAACAGCGAATAAGACGGAAACCACAAGCAATAATACAGCCTAACAAAATAAAATCATGAAATGAAATAAAATATAAGGGAATAAAATATACTAGGAAAGGAATATCTTAAAATAACATTCCTAATTCCAGGATGTCATATACCCAAAACAGGCTGGTATAGAGAAAATTTGAAGAGGAATGACAACTCTCATTGCTCTTTTAAATCAACCTGCACTAGTGATACACAGAACAAGCTGTCTGACAGTCAAGTTGTAATTCTCTTCTGGAAGGAGGATATTCCTTTCCACCTATGTCCTCTATTTATATCAGCCAAATCTTACTGATGCATTTGGAAGTGGAGATCTTTTTATTGCAAAGAGCATAAGTTCAATTCAAATTATTTTAAGGGGGAATAAAATGGAACATATTGACTTGTATAACTGAACAGGTCAAGAGTAGATTTTTTAACTGGATGAACCCAGGAGCTCAAATGTCAGGTCCCTGCCCATCTCTCAGCTTCCTCTATATTAACTTTATTCCAAGGCAGTCCTCCACTCACAGCGTGAAGCTCCAAGCATATATCCAACAGTCTCTGTTATCCCCCAGGTCAGAGCCACTCTTTTCCAAAAACTCCATGAAAATTTCCACTTTGCTTCTAATTAAACTAACTTAATTTGTATGCCCTTCTATAAATCAAAAGCCTCTAGTCCTATATGGGATACTGCAAATGAAGAATAAAAAGAGAGGGCTGAGCAGTCTTTGCTATATTTGTTACTAAATGTTTAATGCTACTATAAATGGTGTTACAATCTAAGCACCAATTGCAACATGTGGGTTTTTTCCTCACACCAAGCAATTCTCCATATTCTCCAGCCCAGAATACTGGAGTGAGTAGCCTTTCCCTTTTCCAGGAGATCTTCCCAACCCAGGGATTGAACCCAGGTCTCCCACATTGCAGGCAGATTCTTTACCAGCTGAGCCACAAGGGAAGCCCAAGAATACTAGAGTGGGTAGCCTATCCCTTCTCCAGCAGATCTTCCCGACCCGGGAATCGAACCAGGGTCTCCTGCACTGCGGGCAGATTCTTTACCAACTGAGCTACCAGGGAAGCCCAATTCTCCCGCAATTCAACTCGATTCTGACACTATCTGAGATAGCATCAGCCCACAGGTCAAGGGTTCAGTTCTCCAGGGCTGCCCCCTACCCTCAACACTTCAGATGCCAATCAAAGTCCAGCTTGCCACCTGTGCTTCTTACCAAGCACCTACAGATTGGAGGTTCCAATGACTCCCCTCCTTGAGTTCAATTTATTCGCCAGAACTGCTCGCAGAACTCAGAAGCACATTTTGTTTACTAGATTGCCAGTGTATTATAAAAGGATAAATAAAACTCAGCAACAACTAAACGAAAGATGCGCATAGAGCAAAGTGTGGGGAAGGATGGGGAGCATCCACGCCCTCTTTGGACATGCCGCTCTCCCCAGGTCTCTGTGTGCTGTCCAACCTGGAAGCTCTCCACTCTCCTTTGGGGTTTTCTGACAGCTTCATCACACAGGCATGATTTCAACCTCAAACTCCTCTCCCTTCCCTACAGGTCAGTCGGCTGGGATGGAAAGCTACACTCCTCTAATCACATGGTTGGTTCTCACAGGGCAACAAGATCCTATCCTTAGTTGGGGGTCCCAAAGTCACCCCATTGGCATTACAAAAGACATTTTTTGGCTCTTCTCACTTAGGAAATTCCAAGGGTTTTAGGAGCTCTGTGCCAGGACCAAGACCAAATACATATTTATTATAAATCACAATATCATAGATATCTTTTTTAAAAATTATTTTCTATTTGTTTGCTGCTTCTATTTTCTAGAAAGAGTTGACAGATCAGCTACCTTCACTGCTCTGCTTTATAATCTCCCAAGTGCTCTGCTACTTTGTAAAATAAATTTCCACTCTGATACCTGTGGCCAAGGGCAGGAATGTCCTCCCCTAACCCATACCCTACACTTTAGATAATCCTTTAACATTGATGACCATTTCCTCCTAGATACTCTCTTCTTGGAGATTCTGTGACACTGTACTCTGACATCTCTGGCTCTGCTTTTCAATTTTCTTTTTAAGTTCTTTCTTTGTTCATTAATTAGATTAATATTCTTTAATATTTTTTCCTAAGCCCACTCCTGTATATTTTACATTGACAATTTTTTCTGCATTCATTACTTCAAATACTATTTATAAATCAAATAACTAGATGCAAACCTAGACCCACAGCAATTAACTGTACATTTCTGCCTCATTCTTTCTCAGGTTCAGAAACCTTGCCAGAGACTATTGATGTTCACCAGTATCTGAATTCACCTGTTCTTTATGGGCACAGGGCTAAAATGTATTTTTCAGCCACCTTTGCAGTTCAGAGTGATTATGTCATGGGTTGCAGACAGTAGAAATAAGAGGAATTTATATTCTCCACTTCTAGGGTTAGCCCATAAAACCTTCATGTACAATACTTATTCTGTCAGGTAAATGAAAGAATGTCAGTTATCAGAAGACCTAGATAGAGTCTGAATTATTTTATGGAGCAGATTACATCTCACCCTCCAACCCACATTGTACTTTTGAGTGAGAAATAAAATTTCATTGTGTTAAACTAGTAAGAGATTGTCTGTTTCAGCAGCTAACATTATCTACCTAAACTCATAAAGACCCATTTACCTAACTGCTTCCACCTCTTTGTCAAACTCAACCAGACACAAAGCACTATCTTCTTCCCCTCCCCTCACCACCTAACCTGCTTCTCCAGCTCTGATCTCTTACTGGTTACCTTGCTGGCTTAATTACCTCAAAGGGAAATCTGCCAATCCTGGGTCCTTCCTCCTAATATCAGGCAGGACCAATCATCAGTGATCTCTGGAATTAAATCGCTTTTCTCTACGCCCACTGCTGCTCCTTGCACGCCAGGGGTCATCCTTGGGCTGGGTTACTGCCGTGGTTCTCCTAATTGCTTCCCTTCCTCATATCCCTGCTTCTCCAGTCCATTCTCCAGAGTGCAACAAGATCGACCTTGGAAAAATATAGATAACTCCCCCATTATTCTGAAGATAGAGCCCAACTACCCTCCCAGGGCTTCAAAGGCCCTATAGTATCTGTTCTTTGCATGTTTCTCTAGGCCCATGGTGTATAGTACTCAGTCCTCCACCAAGCTGTACATCTTCCGTTCCTTGAACAGGTGAAGCACTCTATCTGCCACTTCTTATGACTAGTGAGATCAGTGATGGCAGAGACACCATCTAACTTGGATGCTGTGGTATTTTCAGACTGTTTGGTATAAGTTAGCACCCAAGTATTGATGAGTGTCTGACACTGATTGACCACAGACAAAACATATGTAAATATCCTACATCAGTTCAGTTCAGTCGCTCAGTCGTGTCCAACTCTTTGCTACCCCATGAACGCAGCACGCCAGGCTTCCCTGTCCATCACCAACTCCTGCAGGCCACCCAAACCCATGTCCATTGAGTCAGTGATGCCATCAAACCATCTCATCCTCTTTCGTCCCCTTCTCCTCCTGCCCTCAATCTTTCACAGCATCAGGGTCTTTTCAAATGAGTCAGTTCTTCTCATCAAGTGGCCAAAGTATTGGAGTTTCAGCTTCAACACCAGTCCTTCCAATGAACACCTAGAATTGATCTCCTTTAGGATGGACTGGTTGGATCTCCTTGCAGTCCAAGGGACTCTCAAGAGTCTTCTCCAGCACCACAGTTCAAAAGCATCAATTCTTCGGGGCTTAGCTTTCTTTATTGTCCAACTCTCACATCCATACATGACTATTGGAAAAATCATAGCTTTGACTAGATGGACCTTTGTTGACAAAATAATGTCTCTGGTTTTTAATATGCTGTCTGCTGCTGCTGCTAAGTCACTTTAGTGGTTTCTGACTCTGTGTGACTCCATAGACAGCTAGGTTGGTCATAGCTTTCCTTCCAAGGAGTAAGCGTCTTTTAATTTCATGGCTGTAATCACCATCTGCAGTGATTTTGGAGCACAGAAAAATAAAGTCAGCCACTGTTCCTGTTACCCCATCCTATTTGCCATGAAGTGATGGAACCAAGTGCCACGATCTTAGTTTTCTGAATGTTGAGCTTTAAGCCAACTTTTTCACTCTCCTCTTTCACTTTCATCAATAGGCTCTTTAGTTCTTCTTCACTTTCTGCCATAGGATGGTGTCATCTGCATATCTGAGGTTATTGATATTTCTCCTGGAAATCTTGATTCTAGCTTGTGCTTCCTCCAGCCCAGTGTTTCTCATGATGTACTCTGCATATAAGTTAAATAAGCAGGGTGACAATATACAGCCTTGACATACTCCTTTTCCTGTTTGGAGCCAGTCTGTTGTTCCATGTCCAGTTCTAACTGTTGCTTCCTGACCTGCATACAGGTTTCTCAAGAGGCAGGTCAGGTCGTCTAGTATTTCCATCTCCTTCAGAATTTTCCACAGTAAATATCCTACATAAAGACCAATATTAGAGTCTCAGCCATGTTAATATCCATATACAGAACACCAAAAGCAATAGTACTTCTGAAATGGTGATCATATTAGTTGGGGGGAAAGGTAGGTAGCTATAATAAAGAGACTCATAAGGAGAATAGCTTAAGGAACAAAAATGTTTATTTCCCACTCACATAACAGTTCTGCTGTCAGTGGTCGAGGTTGCCTGGGCAGTTTTCCTCTGTATGGGCATTCAGGGACCCAAGTACCTCCCTTCATAGTGTTCCTTCACTCTTGGGGATAGTTTCACTATCTACAGGGACAAAACTGGATCACCATGGGTTCAAGCCAGTGGGAAATGAGAAGAGAATATGGGAGAGAAGGTACATAGCGAAGAAAAGGACTTCTAGGATGTATCAGGAAGGATTCCACCATAAAGACAGAAGCAGTAAGATAATATACATCAAGAGATTTATTGCAAGGAATCTGTCTATGAGATTATGTGGGCTGGCTGCTAAGTCACTTCAGTCGTGTCCGACTCTGTGCGACCCCATCCCTGGGATTCTCCAGGCAAGAACACTGGAGTGGGTTGCCATTTCCTTCTCCAATGCATAAAAGTGAAAAGTGAAAGTGAAGTCGCTCAGTCATGTCCGACTCTTTGCGACCCCATGGACTGCAGCCTACCAGGCTCCTCCGTCCATGGGATTTTCCAGGCAAGAGTACTGGAGTGGGGTGCCATTGCCTTCTCCGATGTGGGCTGGCTAGGCAAGTTTAAAATCCATAGCACAGTCTCCCCACAAGGGTGGGCTGGAAATTTGCAGGCAGAAACTGAAGCTTCCATTCCCAGGTAGAATTTCTTCTTCCTCAAGGAAAGCTCAGTTTTTCTCTTATATCCTTTCAACTGATTGGATCAGTCCCATCCTGAGAAGAGTCTCTTTTAAAGTTAACTCAGATACCGATCACATCTACAAAACAGCTTTACAGTAACACCTGGATTAGTATTGCTAACTGAGGGCTATAGCCTAGCCAGGTTGACACATAGAACTGACACCATTTCAGAAGAAAGGATAGCAGAGACAAGAAGGGGACAGAGAAGAGAAGGGCACGTAAAGGAGTATCATCCATTGCCTTCGGTCCCAGGTGAAGTGGGCAAATTCACTTCAAGTCACATTCCATGATGAGATCTTAGGCACAGGGCTGCCCCTAACTGAAAGGAAGTCTGGGAAATGTAGTCCAGCCATGTGCTCAGTATAAAACCAAAAAGCAGTTTTAGTAGATAATTAGCAGTCTCCACCACATCAATGATCAATTTTGAGAAAGTGTGTGTCGATACTTTGTCCATGTTTGTTTCTGGTGCATCAGAACTGAGAATGCACTCTACTCCTTCCAAATAAAGTCTCACTAATACCTAGGGATCTGAAAGCACTGCTGATGTAGACCAGCTCATGTACACAGCAGATCACACCAGCTCATCTTCTTGGCATTGCTTGCCCAGCTGCTCTTTCCACAGTAATGATATAGGTTGGTGATCAAACTTTGGTAATTGCTTCAGCAAACTTCCATCATTTATAACCTTGCTAAATCAGAGTTAGCATAATATCACTGATATTCTACCACTAACATTAGATTAAAACTATTAGGAACTTGTGATTCTAGCAATTAGCTAACTAAGAGAGTATAATATACTAAAATATTTTGGTTATTTTAACCAAAAAGATTTGACCATGTAAAAGCAAGCTTCCTACTTTTGGTATGCATCCAAGTATGTGATACAGTGCCAGGACTAGGAATGGGAGAAAGACACGTTTCTGTCCTCTTAGCAGCTTTATTTAATTTTATTCATTTGCTCTTTTTGAATTTGTAGAAATGCCCAGAAGAAGAAATTTTCTGCTGGCATCTCTCAGTTTGTTTCCTCCTCATTCTCACTCTTCATAAAATCTGTTGGTAAGCAAGGAAGGAAGAAGCAGGAAACAGCTTTCAATGCCATTGCTTTGCCCTCCCTCTAGTCCTAATTTCTCCACATTCCCAACATTGCTAAGATTAAGAGGCTTAAGTGATTCCCATGCTAGTGAGATACCCTATTGGTGCACTCTTATCATGACAGGGTCCCTAAAATATTATGTGTATATGTAGACTATAGTTACTATTCTAATGCGTGTAAATGAGGTGAAGTTAATGAGGAATCCAAATAGGATTTGGTGACTGTTCAAAAATTTACAATAAGCGACATCATGGATGAGGGCAGAACCACATTAGGGCTCATCCATTACGCAAAGAACCTTGGGCTTTCATGAACATGCTCTCCTTCTCCCCTCCAGGTCTGTCTCAAGATTTGTCTGACAATATTACTGAAGCCAGCTGGCAAGAAGGAAGGTTGGAATGAGGCTAGATAAGAAAGTTAATAAAACAAAGTCATCTATTCTAGGAAGAATAAACAATTGATACCACAATTTTGAGCTGTAAAATTAAGTTTCCCACTGTCACTGTGGATTCAAGCTTTCTTGAACTGCTTGCATTTCAAGTCAGGAACTGTGTAAAGCACTTTGTTTATCAGTGGATTTACTTCTGCAAAAAGTTAATTCTGTGAGATAAATATGATTAGCCCCAATTTTCAAATAAGGAAATCAGTGTTTAGAGAAGTTGATGAATTTGTCCAAGAACAAGTTGCTAGTATGTAGCAGACACACTACCATGTCTATGGTTTTTCTAACACACAGACACACACAAAAGATCCTGAGCTATATGGAAAAGTCTACAGTAGATTTAAAAAATACTCCCTCTCATTAACGGTGTGAGAAATAAAGACTGAATTGTTAAAGATTTCAATAACAAGGAGACTGATTGCAGAACACAATTTCTAAAAGTCCTGAAACTGCTTGGATAGATTAAGTTGAAAGCTAGTATGGGGAGTAAGAATGGGTGTAAGGCCAAAGAAAAGAGGAAGAAGAAAGAGAACCAGATGTTCCATTTTATCTATTGGCTACTGAAATATTGCCTGAAAGTAACCTTAACTAGAATCAAAACTAAATTCCAACACATGCTCAGAATCAGTAGGTCTTAAATTATAATCATGTGAGATTTCTTTAGAGACCCAAGATACTAAAAATGAAATTTTATTTGTGTATAGTGTCTTTATCCCCTCATATTAAATATGTCCTTTAAACTATTATTACAAAATAATAACTTCCACTCTAAATAACTTCAGTCTCTATTCTAGTTGTCTTTCAAATTTTATCTCATGTGGTCTCTCATCCACAATGATGGTTTCTAATTTCCAAAGACAATACTTTGTTTCTGCCTCTATTAACATATTTTTGCCTATAATGGAATTTTTTTTTATAAATTTGCAAGTAGCATCTTACTTGTTACCCTGGATACCAGGGGGAGATACTCAGTCATAGTTTGTGTTAGAAAAGAGATGAGAAGGAAAGGGGAGACAGAAAAAAATAAAATAGGAAGAGTATTGATTGGTTTCCTTGAGGACAAAAATTTTGGTAGAGGCCAAGAAAGAAAATAATATCTTTGCCCAAGATGCATTCATAGTCATAGAGGAGAATAATAGCATCATTATCACTAAACATTAATTGAGCGCTCTTACGAGCCAGGCTTTCCTCTCCATATCGTCACCATTATTCTTCTCGTCTCAATAGGTGAGCACGCTGAGAAACAGGCGACACAATGAGCCCAAAGTCATGAGAAACGGTGTAGCTGTCATTTAGACTCAGCAACACAAGTCCAGACCCCACATGTGACCAACGCTCTCTGCTGTCCTCCAGAGAACAAGATAACCACAGTGTTCCATGGGAAAGGAAAGCTCTGTTCCGAACGCCAAAGGAACAGGATGGAAGGAATATTCTGCCCAGGTGGGATAAGTGAGGGTGCATGGGTGAGATTGAGGAGTAGGTGGCAAATGGTATTTAGAGAAGAGGTGACACTGGGTTTCACCCTGGATGGTGGGAAGGGATTTTCCATATAAGTGTTCGATTGCGGATGTTAAGGAAGCAAAGACAAGTCCAGGCAAAGATAAAAATTTGTCACAAATTATAGATATCTGAAAGTACATGGTGTATTCTGTATGCACAGAAGGTAGTAAGGGGGGTAGGGACAGGATACAGCAGGGTTAGAGACTCTCAAGGTGAGTGGTAAACTGACTGAAAAATATTTTCAATTTTCATTCAACCACTGAGTATTGAAGATCTAGTACATGCAGCACATGGCAGTGACTAAAAGAGGCAGAAACTCTTTATGGAGCTTACATCCTGGAGCGCGACAGGCAAGAAATGCATATATAATGTAGCATATGATGATAAGTGCTAAGAAGGAAAATAAACCAATGTAAGGAGACACATAGTCAGAAGGTGAGTGCTATTTGAAACAGGCTAATAAGGGAAGAACTTTCTGATAGGCATTTATTTACACAGAGACTTAAAGGAGGGAAGACTTGCTGTCACAAGCAGGAAAAGTTCCTGACAGATTATCAGTAGGGATACAACTTCATCAAATTTCCCTTTCTGAGAGTTAATTTTAGCTGATGGTTTAGTGCTGGGAGTGGCAGTTGCGACTCATGAGAACTAGAAGACCCCTTAGAAAAATAATGCAATAATCCGAATGATAAAATATGATAAACTCAACTACAGCAGCAGCAGCGGGTGTATAATTTTAAAATAAGGATGAGCTCAGAGCGGGACCTAGAATGCTGAGAAAAACCTCTTTTCAGTAACTTGGACCAGAGGTAATTGTAGACATGCTAAAAGCCAGAAGATATTGGGAAGCTGACAAAGAGAAAACCAGAGAGTTATTTATTGCTCATCCTACAGCATCCATGGAAATGGGTGTGAATGGCTGAAAAGAGAATGTGGACCATTTCCTCACTTCCAAAAGCAAGCGCTACAAAAGAGGAGGGAGAAAACCTTGAAGTAGTCTTAGCTTGGAACAGTGGTAATGTCCAACGTGTCTATCATCATGGAAGAAAATAGGAGATAATGGATTCTGACTGCTCCTAATTCCTTCCAACTCCCACAGACGTTAGCCCACCAATGCTCACTTGCTTCTGCACCAGCATGCATGTGTTCCGCCCACGAGGGTCACTGGTCCTGCGAGACAGGAAAGGGTGGGCACCCTGCAGTGGGGGAAGAGACAGGAGCAGAGGTGTAGGCAGGCAGGAGAAAGGGTCTTCGGTGTTTCTGAGCTGATTTCATTGGCCCCACTGTTAGAGGATTAAAAGAACAAAAAGTAAACAACTTACATATAATAAAACAAACACCAAAGACCATCACTGAGATGGGCAACGAGGGGCTTCAGGACAAGGCCCAGCCTGAAAGCTGAGCTGGCATGAACCTTCTTTCCTCCTCCTTCCCTAAACTTCACAAGACTGGTCCTGGCAAGGCTGTGAGTAGAGCAGTCCTCAGAAAGCAACTGTATAGCACTGCAGGAGTGTGATACAAATATGTTTCTTACGACATGTGCCTTCAAGTACAGAGACTGCTGGGTTACAGGGAGACGGGCCAAGCTGGTGGAGCAGAGAGACCCTGGGCTCACCAGCTCTCACAATTACACCAAAGTCACAACTGTCTGCAGGGCAACCGTCGATGAAGATGGGAACCTAGCAGGAAAGGTCTTCTACAACTAAAGACAAAGAAGGAAGCACCTTGAAGGAACTCGCTCAGGTGAGGGGAGTAGAAGAGGGAGACTCGCGATATCGCTGAATCCTATGCCCCTCAGGCTGGGCGACCCACAAACTGGAGAATAATTCTGGTTCAGAAGTTCTCCCACACGAATGGGAGCTCTGAGTGCATGTCGGGCTTCTCAGCCCAGGGGTCCTGTGCCAAGAAGATGAGCCTCCAGAGTGCTGTCTTTGAAGGCCACTGAGCCCTAATTTCCGGAGCCCTGGGAGATAGAGACTTCACTTTTAAACAGCACAAACAAAACTTGATGCAAATCTAGACACAGGACAAAAGCAGTCATTTGACAGAAGCCTGGGCCAGACCTACCTGTTGGTCATGGAGGGTCTCCAGTGGAGGTGAGGGTGGCCTCAGCTCACCCTGAGGATGGAGACACTGGCGGCAGCCACATGTGGGAGCTTTGTAGTACCAGCAACGCCTTCGCAGGTTCGCCAAGACTCAGCCTGTGGGGCCAGTGCTGGGACATCTCAGGCCAAATAACTAACCGGACAGGACCACAGGCCCACCCTCCGGCAAAGAGGCTGCACACCGCTGGTGCAGCCCAGGATCCACCTCAGCCCACTTATACGTAGGCATGGGCCCTTCTGCCTGGAAACCTGCCCTGCGCAAGTCTCTAGACACAACCTCATTTACCAAGGGGCAGACAACAGCTACAAGGAAACCACAATTGCATAGCAGGCCAGACCCTACCTGGGACCAGCTGGTCCCTGACCCTTCTCACTAGAAGCCAACGCAAGCTTCAGGACACCCCAGATTACATACCCAACCGTGTCATTCCCCTGAGTAGCCTGACATGACCTATGGGATCCCTTTCCTGGTGACTCAGATAGTAAAGAATCTGCCTGCAATGCTGGAGACCCAGGTTCAATTCCTGGGTTGAGAAGATCCCCTGGAGAAAGAAATGGCAGTCCCCCCAACTATATTCTTGCCTGGAGAATTCTATGGACAGAGGAGCCTGGCGGGCTACAGTCCATGGGGTCACAAAGAGTTCGACACAGCTGAACAACTAAACACTTATGGGATCCCTGCATCCTGAAACAGGACTTGGCTCTGCCTGCCGGTAATCTGGGACCAGCTGGTCCCTGACCCTTCTCACTAGAAGCCAACACAAGCTTCAGGACACCCCAGATTACATACCCAACCGTGTCATTCCCCTTAGTAACCTGGCATGACCTATGGGATCCCTTTCCTGGTGGCTCAGACAGTAAAGAATCTGCCTGCAATGCTGGAGACCCAGGTTCAATTCCTGGGTTGAGAAGATCCCCTGGAGAAAGAAATGGCAGTCCCCCCAACTATATTCTTGCCTGGAGAATTCTATGGACAGAGGAGCCTGGCGGGCTACAGTCCATGGGGTCACAAAGAGTTCGACACAGCTGAACAACTAAACACTTATGGGATCCCTGCATCCTGAAACAGGACTTGGCTCTGCCTGCCGGTAATCCGGGACCAGCCCCAGGACCTGGCTTCACCCACAATAGCCCCAGAGTCTTCTGGACCCTGACCCTGCTCACCAGTGAGCCAGCCCAAGCCCCAGAGAACCCTAGGGTTCTGCAGCCAGCCACCTCATGGCAGGTCCTGCTAACTGGCAGCCAGCAGTAGCTGCGCAAGTTTGGTTGCAGAGCCTGGCAACCAACTGAACTGGGGGCCAACTGTGCCTCCAGACCACCTGCATGGGCAGCCCGTCATGACAGAAGGACCCATGCAGCCCTTTTAGAGGGAATCCTTAGAGAATATAACTTGGGTGAACACACAACAGGGTGCACTGCTGGGGTGTGTAGAACAACCCCTACAGAGGGCCACTTCTCCAAGGTCGAGAAATGTAACTAATCTACCATATACATACGAATAGCAACTACAGATAAAATGAGAAGGCAGAAGAGCATGCTCCAGATGAAGCAGCATGATAAAACCCTAAAGAAAAATCTAAGAGGAGATAGGCAATCTAACCAATAAAAAGTTCAGACTAAAGATGGTAAAGATGATTTTAAAAGCTCAGGAAAGGATTACCCTTGTGGTACAGTGGATAGGAATCCACCTGCCAATGCAGGACACACCAGTCCAGTCCCTGGTCTAGGAAGATCCCACGTGCCGCAGAGCAGCTCAGCCCATGAGCCACACTATGGAGCCTGCCTCCTGCAGCCACTGAAGCCTGTGGGCCCGGAGATTACGCTCCACAACGACAAGAGCCACTGCAATGAGAAGCCTGGGCACGGCAACAGGGAAGGGTGTCCCCACTTGCCACAACTAGAGAAGTCCCATGCAAAAGCAAAGGAGACCCAGCGCAGCCAAAACATAAAAAAGAAAAAGACAAAACCCTCGGGAGAAGAAATTCAGAGGAAGAACTCAATAACTGAAAGAAAAAGAAAAAGCCACCACTAGAAACAAGAAAACCATGAAATGAAAAAGCTCACTGGTAAAGGCAACATAAAGGAAAGGTGGGAAATTATCCACACACAAAACTGGTAGAGGGGGTTAAAAGACAAAAGTCTAATAGCATCTATACTCACAATACGCAGTTAGGGATACACAGAACGATCTGATATAAAATATGATATCAAGACTGGTAGCATGAAGTCAGGCTTACTTTTTAGGCACCATGGTCTGTGACTAAGTCTTGTTTCCCACTGCTTCCTTGCCACATTATTAGCACTTGGTAGCATGCAGAGTTCAATAAACGCTTGGCAAGTGGGGAAGCTGATTTAAGAGCCCCGGGAAGTTGTTTTGGCGCCCCTAGAGGCCATTTCGGCAGCTGGCGGTGCATTTAGGGGCTGGAGATACCCTCAGTGTGTGAGTTGCTTTTGGTCCTGGAGAGCTAAGAGGAAGTGGAGCAGGGCAGGGAGGGAGAAGCTGGCTGCTTGTCAGACTGATGAGTAGAGAGAAAAAGGAGCTTCCAAAAATTTCCTTGAGCATATTCAGCCCAGGCTCGCCAAGGAAGAAGGATGTCTGGCAGGACCCACAATCATGAGACAAACATCATACACATGCTCGACTTCTACACGTTCACACATTTCTGCTGCACAACAGAGAGAGAGGGAGCAGGAATTGAGAGGTGTGGAGCAGCACCAGCTGTGCAGCACCGGAGCGGCAAGCGGCCCGGAGGAGACACCCCTCGGCCAAGGTAGGGAGCAGCAGCTGCGCTTTGCTGAGCAGCCGGGGAGAGACACCCCACGTCCAAGGTAAGAGAAGCCCAAGTAAGACGGTAGGTGTTGCGAGAGGGCATCAGAGGGCAGACACACTGAAACCACAATCACAGGAAACTAGCCAATCTGATCACAGGACCACAGCCTTATATAACTCAATGAAACTAAGCCATGCCGTGGGCCACCCAAGACGGACGGGTCATGGTGGAGAGGTCTGACAGAATGTGGTCCTCTGGAGAAGGGAATGGCAAGCCACTTCAGTATTCTTGCCTTGAGAACCCCATGGACAGCATGAGAAGGCAAAAAGATAGGATACTGAAAGATGAACTCCCCAGGTCAGTAGATGCCCAATATGCTACTGGAGATCAGTGGAGAAATAACTCCAGAAAGAATGAAGGGATGGAGCCAAAGCAGAAACAACACCCAGTTGTGGATGTGACTGGTGATAGAAGCAAGATTCGATGCTGTAAAGAGCAATATTGTAAAGGAACCTGGAATGTTAGGTCCATGAATCAAGGCAAATTGGAAGTGGTCAAACAGATGACAAGAGTGAACATCGACATTCTAGGAATCAGTGAACTAAGATGGACTGGAATGGGTGAGTTTAACTCCAATGACCATTATATCGACTACTGTGGGCAGGAATCCCTTAGAAGAAATGGAGTAGCCACCATAGTCAACAGAAGAGTCCAAAATGCAGTACTTGGATGCAGTCTCAAAAACAACAGCATGCTCTCTGTTCATTTCCAAGGCAAACCATTCAATATCACGGTAATTCAAGTCTATGCCACTACCAATAATGCCGAAGAAGTTGAAGTTCAACGGTTCTATGAAGACCTACAAGACCTTCTAGAACTAACACCCAAAAAAGCTGTCCTTTTCATAATAGGGGACTGGAATGCAAAAGTAGGAAGTCAAGAAACAGCTGGAGTAACAGGCAAATTTGGCCTTGGAGTATGGAATGAGGCAGGGCAAAGGCTAGTAGAGTTTTGCCAAGAGAATGCACTGGTCATAGCAAACACTCTCTTCCAACAACACAAGAGAAGACTCTGCACATGGACATCACCAGATGGTCAACACTGAAATCAGATTGATTATATTCTTTGCAGCTAAAGATGGAGAAGCTCTATACAGTCAGCAAAAACAAGACCGGGAGCTGACTGTGGCTCAGATCATGAACTCCTTATTGCCAAATTCAGGTGTAAATTGAAGAAAGTAAGGAAAACCACTAGACCATTCAGGTATGACCTAAATCAAATCCCTTATGACTATACAGTGGAAGTGAGAAATAGATTTAAGGAACTAGATCTGATAGAGTGCCTGATGAACTATGGATGGAGGTTTGTGACACTGTACAGGAGACAGGAATCAAGACCATCCCCAAGAAAAAGAAATGCAAAAAAGCAAACTGACTGTCTGAGGAGGGCTTACAAATAGCTGTGAAAAGACGGGAAGTGACAAGCAAAGGAGAAAAGGAAAAATATACCCATTTGAATGCAGAGTTCTACAGAATAGTAAGAAGAGATAAGAAAGCCTTCCTCAGTGATCAGTGCAAAGAAATAGAGGAAAACAATAGAATGGGAAAGACTAGAGATCTCTTCAAGAAAATTAGAGATAACAAGGGAACATTTCATGCAAAGATGAGCTCAATAAAGGATAGAAATGGTATGGACCTAACAGAAGCAGAAGATATTAAGAAGAGGTGGCAAGAATACACAGAAAAAATGTACAAAAAAGATCTTCATGACCCAGATAATCACAGTGGTGGGATCACTCACCTAGAGCCAGACATCCTGGAATGTGAAGTCAAGTGGGCCTTAGAAAGCATCACTATGAACAAGGCTAGTGGAGGTGATGGAATTCTAGTTGAGCTATTTCAAATCCTGAAAGATGATGCTATGAAAGTGCTGCACTCAATATGTCAGCAAATTTGGAAAACTAGCAGTAGTCACAGGACTGGAAAAGGTCAGTTTTCATTCCAATCCCAAAGAAAGCCAATGCCAAAGAATGCTCAAACTATGCACAATTGCACTCATCTCACACCCTAGTAAAGTAATACTCAAAATTCTCCAAGCCAGGCTTCAGCAATACGTGAACTGTGAACTTTCAGATGTTCAAGCTGGTTTTAGAAAAGGCAGAGGAACCAGAGATCAAATTGCCAACAGCCACTGGATCATTGAAAAAGCGAGAGAGTTCCAGAAAAACATCTATTTCTGCTTTATTGACTATGCCAAAGCCTTTGACTGTGTGGATCACCATAAACTATGGAAAATCCTGAAAGAGATGGGAATACCAGATCACTTGACCTGCCTCTTGAGAAATCTGTATGCAGGTCAGGAAGCAACAGTCAGAACTGGACATGGAACAACAGACTGGCTCCAAATAGGAAAAGGAGTATGTCAAGGCTGTATATTGTCACCCTGCTTATTTAACTTATATGCAGAGTACATCATGAGAAATGCTGGGCTGGAGGAAGCACAAGCTGGAATCAAGTTTGTCGGGAGAAATATCAATCTATCAATAACCTCAGATATGCAGATGACACCACCCTTATGGCAGAAAGTGAAGAAGAACTAAAGAGCCTGTTGATGAAAGTGAAAGAGGAGAGTGAAAAAGTTGGCTTAAAGCTCAACATTCAGAAAACTAGGATCATGGCACCTGGTCCCATCACTTCATGGCAAATAGATGGGGAGACAGTGGAAACAGTGGCAGACTTTATATTTTTGGGCTCCAAAATCACTGCAGATGGTGATTGCAGCCATGAAATTAAAAGACGCTTACTCCTTGGAAGGAAAGTTATGACCAACCTAGACAGCATATTAAAAAACAGACATTACTTTGCCAACAAAGGTCCATCTAGTCAAGGCTATGGTTTTTCCAGTGGTCATGTATGGATGTGAGAGTTGGACTGTGAAGAAAGCTGAGCACTGAAGAATTGATGCTTTTGAACTGTGGTGTTGGAGAAGACTCTTGAGTGTCCCTTAGACTGCAAGGAGATCCAACCAGTTCATCCTAAAAGAGATCAGTCCTGGGTGTTCATTGGAAGGACTGGTGCTGAAGCTGAAACTCCAATACGTTGGCCACCTAATGTGAAGAGCTGAGTTATTTGAAAAGACCCTCATGCTGGGAAAGATTGAGGGCAAGAGGAGAAGGGGGCGACAGAGGATGGGATGATTGGATAGCATCACCAACTCGATGGACATGGGTTTGGGTAGACTCTGGGAGTTGGTGATGGAGGCCTGGGGTTTTGCGGTCCATGGGGTCGCAAAGAGTCGTACATGACTGAGCGACTGAACTGAACTGAACTGAGGAGTGACTAGAAGAGATGAGAATCGGAGGAGGAGGCAGGAGGAGGTTAGGGGAGAGGTAGAGCATATGAATGAATAAATAACAAATAACCACATAGATTTCCTTGAAGTAAGTGTCTCCAAGTGGGAGGTATGAGTCCCTTGTTTACTTAGCCACTTGGTACCCACATTCAAATATTTAACATTTTGTATGCAAGGCATATAAACCCAAGTTCTTTATCTGATACTCAATTATAGAAACAGAAATCTATGCAAAGCTCCATAGGACCTGTTAAAGAGAGTATGTTGATCTCCACCATGACAACTTCCTAAGAGATTTGCAAAGGTTGTTTAATGCTTCATAATTTTTACCTCCTGTGATGGGCTTAATATCAACCCCACAGCCCTAATAATGCATGGCATTGTTATAGAGACCTGTTCCTGATGAAATGACAAAAAGGAACATTTTCTAGTCAGAGTATAGGTGCTACCATTTTGAATAAGTAAATTTGCCAACTTAATAATGTGACAAAATTTATGTGTATGAAGACATGGTTTGCCATCAGATCTGTATCTCTGAACATATTAGATTTAGCCAGGACTTCCTAATTGTGAAGAAATTTCGCCAATTTATTTCTCTCTCCAATAGTAAGTCTGAAATGTTCACTTCTGCTTCATAAACTATCTCCTTCATCCCGTTTGTCTTGCTCATCCCTTACTCTAGCTCCTAGACCATTTTCCCTTACTGGATACTTGGATGCTCTAGAATCTCTGTCCATGCTCTCCCTCCAGTGTAGAGAGTCCTACCTCCCACCTTTTACATTCATGGAAATCATATTCTTCCTTCAAGATGGTGCTCTAATAGCCCCTCCTATAAATGTCTTTCTTAAACTAGCCACCTTCTATATTTGCCTACTTGTCTAATTATACCTCATGTTATAGTTAACTTATTGGTGTATGAGATAAAAGTGCAAAGAATTTTGAACTACATGTAAATTATAGTCATCTCTCGGCAACCATATGAAATATCCTAGGAGCCACCCAGGTGAGCTCTGTCAACTAATAAAACCATGAGAGCTAATGATAAGTTGTCTTAGAACAGTTTTCTGGGTTTTTGTTAAGCAGCAATGGAAAACAAGAACACAGCCAAAAGCATTCCAGATGATACAAAGATCTAGAAGCTGTGAACAAATGTCTTTTACACATGTGTCTTCTCAAGAAATGTGTCGAGATGGCATAGCGGAGAGAGGGCCAGGGCCACTCCAAGGGTCTGTACTGATGGGACAGGAGAGATGGTGCTGCTGAGGCTTGAGGCACACACAGAAACCTCCAGTGGCAATACATTAGATCTAAACACCCTTGAGGCTTCTCCCTAGTATCATCTAAGGTTCTGGGATGATGATACTAGGGTGAGTGAGTTTCAGTGATGAAACTCACTGAATCACTTCTTATACATTCAATAAATACTTAAGGAGAAGTTTACCCGGAAAGAGAAGAAGACAATAAATGATGAAATGAATATGATGCAAACAGACAGGGACTCAGTCTCCCATATTTGGTCTCATTCTCTCTGGTCCCAGCGCTTCTGTGCTGTGTCTGGCCTGTCGTCCCTCAGACTCCGCTCTCCCCCACACAGGAACCATGTCCCATGGTCATAGAGTCAGCCCCGCATTACTGCTCCGGTGACCTCAGCATTCAGCATCCGGTGCCACAGCCCATGCCCAGCTGTCACTCAAGCTGGATGTGGGGCCGCCATGCATTGAAGCCCCCAGGCCCAGTATTCCCGTTTTCTGAAGGCAGCTTTCTATCTCTTAGGTCTGTCCATTTCTGTCTTATCTAACCCACAAGCCCATTCTCCTCTGGGGAAGCCAGGCTGCTCATCTTGATGACCTAAAAACCTATCAACTGTTTACTCCACCCAGCAGACTGAGGATAGTGTGGGGATAGGGAGCAAGAGACAGGGACAGAGCTTGGCCTCCAGGGGCCACGGCTGGTATCTCCCTCCTGAGATGGGGAGTGAGAGGAGAGAGTGAGTCCACAGGAAGGAGGAAAACAGTTTTCATCTCCCTTTTTCTAATAGTTCACTCTATAGCACATGGTTGTTTGAGATAGGAGAAATGGTATTTTAGTCCATGGGTGGAAAACTCTGAATTCTTGCAATACATATAAAATTGTTTCTTGAAGTAAAATGATGAAAGAATATATCAGAGGAAAGATGTGAAGGTAAAAAGTTCATGAAAGAGATTTTCCTTACTTGTAGCCCAGCCTTCCCCTGAAATGAATAGTATTTCAGTTCATATCAGGATCTTTAATAGACCTGAGAAAGCAATATTCCTAAGAAAAGTGATACTTAAAAGTGCCTATTGCATTAAAAAGCAAAATATACAACAAAAGCATAAAACTGTCCTCTGTGTCCATTTCATAAATTCAATCTTTCCAAAAAGATAAAAACACTTAAAGCTCAGCACTTCGGAAATTAAACACGATCAGCTAAACATGAAAGTAGGTTTGGGTACTAATGGATTAAAGTGCCAGTTTGAAGCAGTAACATTTGAGAAAAACTGGCAGTAATTGAAAAAGGGTCATTTCCAGAGGTATCATTATTCAGCCAGTTTCTTGCAACACAGAGAGAACAAAATAATGTGGGAGCTATAGCTCCTTGTTTCATCACAAAGGAAACATATCCACAGGGAAGTCACTGAGGCTGGAATCAGACTTGACCTGGTACTACAAACTCCACCCTTCATGACCTGGTGAGTCATGGGCCCAAAGTCCTCTCCTCACTCCCACCTTGGGACAGTATCCCTCCTACTGCCTGCCTCTTGAGGACTCAGGAAATGTATGAAAAAATATGCACCATTCTTTTTCAAAAGCCTGTCAATTCCCATTGCTCTTTATTACTGTCAAAGTTATTTTGCAGTGGCTGAGATACAGTTCTAGACAGGACAGGTTGTGTCCTAAGAATTTACAGTGCCTAAGTTACAAAGGGGGTGTGTGTATACGTACACACGTGTGTCAATTTCACAAGAGGACAATAAATAGAAAACAATGTTTTCAAGGAGTACTTTACAAAGAAATATTTGTTGGGCAGAATTTTTTCCCCAGGTTAGCTCAAGTATCTTTACCTTCATTAGTAATTTTTTAAACATTTTTAAAGAAAATCCTCAAATATAACTCAAAAGTGGAAAGAAACATATAATGAAATCCCAAACCAAGTCCAAACTTGCTCTGCTCACCAGAAAACAGATCAATGAATCTGAGAGATGAGGGTCTGAGGGAAGAAAGAGACTTGAATGGGGCAGTCGGCTGACTGAGAAGATGGCAGGCTAGCACCTCAAAATAGCTGTCTCACTGGGGTCTGAATACCAGGTTCTTTTACAGATCAGAGATGGGGGTGGGGAGGCAGTGAAGAAGCAAAGTAAAAAGGCCATTTATCTTGTCAACATCTCCTAGAAAGCCTCAGGCAAGGGATGTGTTCATTTCTTCCTTCCTGCTATCT
The DNA here is from genome assembly GCF_023699985.2 of Odocoileus virginianus. Lineage (NCBI taxonomy): Eukaryota > Metazoa > Chordata > Mammalia > Artiodactyla > Cervidae > Odocoileus > Odocoileus virginianus. The sequence continues at coordinate 7,052,251 of NC_069703.1, read as the reverse complement.
GTAGGTGGACAGGGTTCTGAGCAAAGGTACTCTGGGTCTGGCAGAGTAGCAGGATTCTCTGAGGCAGGACTTTCTGTATGATTATAATAACAAAAGCAACGAAAAACAAGTCAAAGAAGCAGTTCCAACATGGAGTCAGAATCAGCTTCTTCTCTGCAACACATGTACCCATCATACAGAATGACAGTGAGCAGTATTCTGCTTGTAAGGGACTGAATTGCTTCTCCAAAATTCATATGTTGAAGCCATAAGCTCTAGTACCTCAGAATATGAATATATTTGGAGTCAGGTCCTTTCAAGGGGTGATTAAGTTAAAATAGTGGGATGTGTACCAATCTAATCTGGCTGGGGTCCTCATAAGAAGAGTTTAGGACACAGGAAAGACTCCAGGGATTCCCTCACACAGAGGAAGAACATGTGAAAACACAGACAGAGATGGCCACTTGCAAATCAAGGAGAGGGGCCTCAGGGGAAACCAACCCTGCCAGCACCTGGATCTTGGACTTCCAGCCTCCAGAACTGTGAGAAAATACGTTGCCATGGTTCAAGTCACTTAGCCTATGGTACTCTACTATGACGACCCAGCACAATAATACGCTGCTGTCTTTGTTGCTTCTGTTTCTATTATTCTACTTTTATTTTGTTAGAGTTCTTTAGTAAACTTGGCACTGGTTAAAATGTCACTGTTTAGCTCATGGGCACCATGTGCTCTCCTAAAGCAATGGTTAAAGAACATGCTCCAGTTGTCATCCTGGGCCCCAGAGCCACAGGAACAGCCAGTGTTTATTATAGGAGAACTTGAGGTTGCTACCAACAGAAGGAAGGAAGTGTGGTCACTTATATTCCTATAAAGGACAGGGTTTGCGGTCCCTTAGACCAGGGGTAGCACCACCATATTTTATACTTCAAATTCTCTTTATGCCATAGGCCAATTTTTGAAAAATTTATTCTTGCAAATTTAGAGACATACTATAGTAAAGTCACCCTTGGACTACTCTGATTAGGAATTATTATTAAATATTTATACAAAAATTGAAAATAGAGCCTTATATTTCAGTAAAAAATAAAATTTGCTTGATGATAGGAATAGCTCATGTACAGGGCTGTCAACAACAGAAGGCTTATCTTAGCCTTCTTGGATAGGAATATTACCTGGTAGCCATTCCACAGACCTCAAGCTACGTGTTCAAGCCCAGAGTGTCAGGCCTAACTAGACAGATATCAAAAGCAGGAGGGCTGCCACCTGGTAAACTCTGTCAAACACACATTCCCAGGAAGTTATGAACCAGAGGCTGCTTCCACCAAGTCCTTTCAATTCCACGTCTAGGGATATGGAAGGATTCAAGACTTGTAAGTTGAGAAAAGATAAGGAAATAGGAGAGGAATGGAGTTCAGATCTTCAATTTGTATCTTAGACCAATATGAAATAGCAGAGACCATATTTATCCTCCTACACGCTATGACAACAAGAACAAAAAAAATATATGAAACTAAAGCTCCCATGACATTGCACATTAGACAAAAAAGAACAGTGACCTCTGGAAGATGGGAAACAAATAAGATAAACCCTATGAATACCTGAGTTTACTGCCTAGAGAAAGTTTCTAGGCCATGCTGCAGGGATGAGGAACCCAAGCAAAGCCCAGTAGTCCCCCTGAGATGAGGATATGAACTTGGGAATCTAAGACACAAAAGGTAGCTTGAGTTCACAGGACAGAGTACTGAAAACGTGGTAGCTACACTGAGAAAAAAAAAATAGTCATCATAGTCAACAAAAGAGTCTGAAATGCAGTACTTGGATGCAATCTCAAAAACGACAGAATGATCTCTGTTCGTTTCCAAGGCAAACCATTTAATATCATGGTAATCCAAATCTATGCCCCAACCAGTAATGCTGAAGAAGCTGAAGTTGAACGGTTCTGTGAAGACCAACAAGACCTTCTAGAACTAATACCCAAAAAAAGATGTCCTTGTCATTATAGGGGACTTGAATGCAAAAGTAGGAAGTCAAGAGATACCTGTAGTAAGGGGCAAATTTGGCCTTGGAGTACAAAATGAGGCAGGTCAAAGCCTAACAGAGTTTTGCCAAGAGAATGCACTGGTCATAGCAAACACTCTCTTCCAACAACACAAGAGAAGACTCTACACATGGACATCACCAGATGATCAACACCAAAATCAGATTGATTATATTCATTGCAGCCAAAGATGGAGAAGCTCTATACAGTCAGCAAAAACAAGACCGGGAGCTGACTGTGGCTCAGATCATGAACTCCTTATTGCCAAATTCAGATGTAAATTGAGGAAAGTAGGGAAAACCACTAGACCATTCAGGTATGACCTAAATCAAATCCCTTACGATTATACAGTGGAAGTGAGAATTAGATTTAAGGGATTCAATCTGATAGACAGAGTGCCTGATAAACTATGGATGGAGGTTCGTGACATCGTACAGGAGACAGGGTTCAAGACCATCCCCAAGAAAAAGAAATGCAAAAAGGTTGTCTGAGGAAGCCTTACAAATAACTGAGAAAAGAAGAGAAGTGGAAAGCAAAGGAGAAAAGGAAAGATATACCCATTTGAATGCAGAGTTCCAAATAATAGCAGGAGAGATAAGGAAGCCTTCCTCAGTGATCAATGCAAAGAAATCGAGGAAAACAAAAGAATGGGAAAGACTAGAGTTCTCTTCAAGAAAATTAGAGATACCAAGGGAATATTTCATGCAAAGATGGGCTCAGTAAAGGACAGAATGGTATGGACCTAACAGAAACAGAAGCTATTAAGAAGAAGAGGCAAGAATACACAGAAGAACTATACATCCTGGAATGTGAAGTCAAGTGGGCCTTAGAAAGCATCACTACGAACAAAGCTAGTGGTGGTAATGGAATTCCAGTTGAGCTATTTCAAAGCCTAAAAGAAATGATGCTGCTAAGGTGCTGCATTCAATATGTCAGCAAATTTGGAAAACTCAGCAGTGGCCACAGGACTGGAAAAGGTCAGTTTTCATTCCAATCCCAAAGAAAGGCAATGCCAAAGAATGTTCAAACTACCATACAATTGCACTCATCTCTCACCCTAGCAAAGTAATGCTCAAAATTCTCCAAGCAAGGCTTCAACAGTAAGTGAACCATGAACTGCCAGATGTTCAAGCTGGGTTTAGAAAAGGCAGCGGAACCAGAGATCAAATTGCCAATATCCACTGGATCATCAAAAAAGTAAGAGAGTTCCAGAAAAAACATCTACTTCTGCTATATTGACTGCGCCAAATCTTTGACTGTGTGGATCACAACAAACTCTGGGAAATTCTAAAAGAGATGGGAATCCCAGATCACCTGACCTACTTCTTGAGAAATCTGTATGCAGGTCACGAAGCAACAGTTAAAACTTTGATATGGAAAAACAGACTGGTTCCAAATAGGGAAAGGAATACTTCAAGGTTATATATTGTCACCCTGCTTATTTAACTTATATGCAGAGTACATCATGTGAAATGCCAGACCAGATAAAGCACAAGCTGAAATCAAGATTGCTGGGAGAAACTTCAATAACCTCAGATAACACCACCCTTATGGCAGAAAGTGAAGAACTAAAGAGCCTCTTGATGAAAGTGAGAGGAGAGTGAAAAAGTTGGCTTAAAACAAAACATTCAGAAAACTAAGATCATGGCATCTGGCCCCATCACTTCATGGCAAATAGATGGGGAAACAGTGGCAGACTTTATTTTCTTGGGTTCCAAAATCACTACAGATGGTGACTGCATCCATGAAATTAAAAGATGCTTGCTCCTTGGAAGAAAAGCTATGACAAACCTAGACAGCATATTAAAAAGCAGAGATATTACTTTGCCAACAAAGGTCCATCTAGTCAAAGCTATGGTTTTCCCAGTGGTCATGTATGGATGAGAGAGTTGTACTATAAAGAAAGCTGAGCACCAAAAAATTGATGCTTTTGAACTGTGGTGTTGGAGAGGACTCTTGAGAGTCCCTTTGACTGCAACAAGATCAAACCAGTCAATCCTGAAGGAGATCAGTCCTGAATATTCATTGGAAGGACTGATGCTGAAGCTGAAATTCCAATACTTTGGCCACCTGATGCAAAGAACTGATTCATTTCAAGACCCTGCTGCTGGGAAAGATTGAAGGCTGGTGGAGAAGGGGGCAACAGAGTATGATATGGTTAGATGGCATCACCGACTCTACGGACATGAGTTTGAGCAAGCTTCAGGAGTTGGTGAAGGACAGGGACGCCTGGTATGCTGCAGTCCATGGGGTTGCAAAGGGTCAGATACAACTGAGCAACTAAACTGAACTGAAATACTCTAATGAATCTTAAAGGCAAGGCACAAAAAGGTCAAACCATTTTAAATAACTTACCTGCACTGCATAATATTGTAGAATAAATATTGCAGAATATTTAAAAGGATACAAAATATCCAGCATCCACAAATTTATAAGGTAAAATGCCTGGCATCCCATCAGAAGTTGCCAGGCAGGCAAGGAAGCAAGGAAAAAAAATTACAACCCATAAGAATAAGAAAAATCAATCAACCAAATCTGACCCAGAAATTATATGGATGATAAATAGCAGACAAGGATAGTAAAACAGTTATTATTAAATTGTTTTATCATTGTAAGTATTATTATAACTATAGTCCATACATTCAGTTAATTAGAGAAAAGGTTAAACATGTTAAATAGAGACATGGAAATTGGCCAAGATGCAAGGGCAATTCAATGGAGAAAGGAAAGTCTTTTCAACAAATGGTTCTGGATCCTTGGCCCATAACTCATAATGTATACAGAAATTAACTCAGTTGATCATAAATCTAAGTACAAAATGTAAATCTATAAAAAATTTTAAATCTTCATGAACTTTGAGAAAAAACAGTCTTGGACACTACAAAAGCATAGTGTGTCATAGAAAAATTGATTATACTTCATGAAAATTTAGAATTTTAGCACAACAAAGAAATGGTAGGAAATTAAAAGTCAAGCTAGTGAGTGCAAGAAAGTATTTGTAAATCATATCTCTGAGAAAGGACTTGTATCCAGAATAAAGAACTCTCAAACCTCAAATAGAAAATAGTCTATTTCTTAAAAATTGACCAAAACTTTGAACATTTGACCAAAGAAAATATATTGATGGTAAATAACATATAAAACGTTAGCCAATAGAAAATGCAAATTAAAACCTACAATGAAAGACCAGTGAACATAAGAGTGACTAAAATTTTTTAAATATAAGAAATTGCCCTCTGAAGGGTCAAAAGGACTAAGAGCAACTGGATCTTTCATATGTTCCTAGTGATATTACAAGCTAGTGGAACTGCTCTTGAAAACAGCTTTGGCAATTTCTTATAAACATGCACTTTCCATGTGACCCATCAATCCCACTTTTAATATTTATCCAAGATCAAGTGTCACACTTTTTTGTAAACAGAGTTTTATTGGAACACAGCCATCCTTATTTATATAATAAGCATGGCTTTTTCATACTTTAGGGATAGAATTGAGGAGCTATACCAGGCTACATGGCCAGCAAGACCTAAAATATTTTTTAGTTGTTCTTTTACAAAAAAAAGTTTGCTGAACTCTCCCCAGAAAAAAACAAGTACCAAGGCTCACACAAAAACTTGCTCACAAATGTCTATGGCAACTGTATGTGCCCTGGCCAAAAAACAAACACACACACAAAAAACTAGAAACAACTCTAATATCCTTCGATATGACTAGATAAACTCTGGTAAATCCATACCATGGGATTTTGCTCAACAATGCAAAGAAATGAATAATTGACAGACACAACAATATAAATGACTCAAACTAATTATGCTGAGTGAAAGAAGCCAGAGGGAAAAAAAAAGAATACAAATTGAATAATTCCAATTGTATAAAGCTATAGAAAATAGAAAACTATCACAACAAAGTAGAAAACAGTTGTTGCCTGGAAACAGGGTGATGTGGCCAGGAAGGGTAAGAGGAAAGAATTACAAATGGGCAAGCAGAAACTTTAGGGATGATGGATATTGAAATTGTGGTGACAGTTTCACTAGGGTGCATCTAGTTAAAGAGTTTGAGTGGCAATTTATTGTATGAAAATATGTCTCAATAAAGCTGTTAAAAACACAGACCTGCTCGAGTTCAATGTCCATACATTTAACCACAAGGCTCTATCTTTTTTTCTCATGAGAAGTCCCATGCTCCAACCCAGGCTGTAGTAACACCCTGTGGTCCTTTAATCCTCAAGGCTCTGATCCTGGGCATGGGGCTGGTTAGGAAGCCAGGAGCTGCCTTTTAACAGAACATTTCTGCAGACATCAGAGCCACAGCCACAAGCCTCCCCACGAACCAGCCTGCACCCCTCACCCCCACGTTGAGCTTCAACCTGCCCCATCGGGCCTTGAATGCCTCACCTGGCTCAGGTGGAGTTCCTCAGACATCCAGAGAGAAGCCTCAGCATCTCTATTTTTGAGGCTCTGAGAAGCCCGAGGTGTGTCGATTTATTTAAAATAAACAGTGTCTGTCACAGGTTGGGGTTTCTGGAGGCACATATGGAGAAAGACTATGCTTGAATGCAAGAAGTTTATCAGGGATCAATACCTGTGAAGGCAAAGGGAAACAAGAGGGATAATCAAACAGACAAGTTTGGCAAAGCCTGGGCCAGCTTGGAGGGGAGCTCTGGAGTACTCCCACACCCACACTCAGACCTTATCTGAGTAGGGTCCAGATGCTTGGGAATTTACATCCTCATTCAGGACTGCCTCATTCAGTCATGCGATGCAGGCTGAGCAGGAAAGTGTGTGACATTGGCTGAGCCCTTCTCTGCATCTGAGTCTGACCTTGAGGGACCTAATGGCTGGATGCTGTCATGTCTACCACCTGGCCCTTGTAGAATCAGCATGAGAAAATTGTGACATATGCTCACTTCTTTAAAAAAAAAAAAAAAACTATCATGAAGAAAATCTTTATACAAGATATAAATATGGTCTCTTTCACCAGTTTGCTAGGCAGTAGACACAGGCATGGGAAAAGAAATTGAGCCCCCTAACTAATAACAAACTGATCAGCTTCATTAGTTTATCTTTTGTGTCTTTCAGGTGTTGCCCAAGTTTCCCAAGATTTGTCACACTGTGAGATGATGCTGGATGGCAGATTTAAGAGCTAGCTAAGAATTAAAAAGCAAAACCACATACCTGCCATATCAGGAAGAAACTTCATGTTATATACAGAGAGAGAAACTATACATTAATTATGGGTATGCTTGACTGATTGCAAGAAGGCAGATAGGTGTGATGCCATAAGAAATGGGAAAGGAAAGCAATAATGATGCAGCCAGCAGGATCCTATTTATGATGCCCTGAGCTTAAAATGAGTGTCAGCAGAAGTAGCAGGAGGAGCGTGGGATGCCAGCTCTGGGATTAACAACAGGAGAATTTCAGGGAACAGTTGCTGCAGTAGTAAGATTCTGCCAAATACCAATACAAAAAGTTAGTAGGCTAGGACTCCAAGAATAGAAACAAGTGACTGTGAGTTGGTATTTCTCAAAAATGAACTGTCAGGAGCAAGCTTTTATTAATCAAGTAATAACTGTTCTGTTGTTGGGTGATACTGTTTGCAGACTATGGAAAAATAATGAATCAGAATTCACTGAACCTTTGAAACGCTAGTCTACGAAAATAAAATGTGTCACTTTTAATGGTGAAAAAAACTTCTAGAATTTCCATGAAAATTAAATCAGGGGACAAGTGTCAGTAGTGCTGGCAGTGGAATAAGTGGTAAAATAGGCAAGAATGGGTCTCTCATATCTCTTCTCCATTTGTCTCTCTCATAGTCCAGAGGGGGCCTTGGGGCCCTGGCAGCTTGAGGCTCATCTACCAGATATCTAAGACTACTGTATGCTCTCATCTGTGTGCCAGCCCTGTCGAGACCAAGCAGATCTCACCATGTCCATGGAGAGAGTGCCCAGATACTGAGTACAAAGAGAAAGGGGCACTTGTTTTCGGACCACACAAGGCCCCCTAGGGGAGAGTGCCTGGTACAAAGCCAGGAGACCTGGCTGCAAAGCTTGACTTTGCCACATGCAAATTGCAAGATCTTGGACACCCAGTTGCCTCTCTGAGCCTCAGGGTCTTCAAGGTAAAAGGAAGTAATACCCACACCCCTGGCTCTCTCCATTCCAGAGGAATGTAATAAGGATCAATATAAATAAAATGCTTCATAACAATATATAGTCACATCACAGCTCTAGAAACCCCTTGAGGAGAATAAAGGAAAATATTATTAACTGAACTTCAGGAGGAAAGCCAAGAAACATAGGGACATGAATCAAGAGCATGATGTTCCTCCTGATACAAAACCCAAACTGGCTTCAGATACCACCATCTAAAAGATCAAGCTTATTCTTTGCATTTTTTTTAATTTATTTTTTTTTCCATTTATTTTTATTAGTTGGAGGCTAATTACTTTACATCATTACAGTAGTTTTTGTCATACATTGAAATGAATTAGCCATGGATTTACATGTATTCCCCATCCCGGTCCCTCCTCCCACCTCCCTCTCCACCCAAAGATAAAGACCATTACAGTATACTAACACATATATATGGAATTTAGAAAGATGGTAACGATAACCCTATATTCTTTGCATTTTAAATTTAGGGAAGCCAAATAAGTCTTTGTTTAATATTTTAAAGGTAAAAATATCAAATATTGAATCAATTACTGAGGTCTAGAAATTCAAACATGCACCTAGCACCTTAAATCATACAACACTTATCTCTTCAATTAGCCAAAATACTTTTGGATGAGGAAATGTGAGCTTATACTATAGCTTATGTCATTCAAACTAGGTTTTGGTTTCCAGATGGAAACTCACAATACGGACACAACCCCTGCTGCATGTACTGTTGTCACGGTGCTGGTGTTTCTTCCAATAACCATGTCACATGGTGCTCCCAAAGAACGAATTCTTGGAGAGGGGTCAGAATGGGAGACTGTATGAGATGTTTATGAGCAATGTGCAAAATTCCTTGCGGACTCTCAGAAATAACTGGGTGAGATTTTCATCAGAGTAGGACTGCAGATCCTCTGTCAGCTGAGAGGGAAAGAGAAAGTATTCTTTTGCTCACTGTGACACCCATTTGCATCCACAAGTTGAGGAAGCTTGGAGAAACATCCCGACATCTATAGGCATTCCATTGAATTAGAACACAAAGAAACGAAACACTGATCAAAGTACTCTTGCCTTTCATAGTCAACATTTAGAACATCTTCAGATGGTCAGCTCCTTCAACCAGGGAGCTGCAAAAAACAAATGACCAATAAACTCCTATTGAAGTGACTTGCACCAGCAGGAAGACAAGTGTTCTTATACTACTATACAAGTGCCAATTACTCTGAGAGCAAAAGACTTCTATAACGTCTCTTTCTGACTTGGAATTCTACAGAAGTTTCCTAGAAACTCTCCTCAGGACCTGCCTATGTTCTTCCAGGGCTGCCAGAAAAGCTTGCCCTCAGTCACCTCATTTCGTCTATTCCTTTCATTCTGTGCAAATCTTCTCACAAGAAACAGGAGGACTAGTTTTCTCATCGAGAAATGACTGGCAATTCCAAAGGTCACTTGTAGAGTGTAGTGGGTTGAATAGGGTCTGTCCAAAATTCATATTCACCTAGGACCTCAGAATGTGGCCCTTCTTGAAAATAGGGTCTTTACATATGTTATTAGATAAAGATCTCAAAATGATATCATCCCAGATTTATAGTGGATCCTAAATCCCATGACTTGTGTCTTTGTCAGAGAAAAAAAGGAAATTTGGAATAGAGACACAGGACAAGCACAAAGATGCAGCCACGTAAAAACAAAGGCAAAAATTAGGGTGATGTAGCACCAACCCAAGAAATGCCAGAGATGACTAGAAGCCTAGAGTTTAAACTTCTAGCTCTATAACTGACAAAGAATAACTCTGTTTTAAACCACCCAGTTCGTGGCACTTTGTTACAACACTCTTGGGAAATGAACACAGAGATACAGTCAGACTTAATATGCCCCAAATCTGCCTTTATGTTTCATGACCTCCCTTTACCTTTTGATACGAGGTTCCTAGAATATAATCTGCCTGATGATGAAGATGATATGAAACAGTAAAAAAAAGAACATCAGCTTTAGAATCAGTTTGTTAATTATTCAGTTGCATGAAGCTACTCTCTCCTTTTCTGTTAAGGGGACTAGTATCTTCCCTATCAATAAGATGATTCTAGCATTTAATTCAATTATATATTTATATACCTTGAAATATTTAAAAACATCTGGTATAGCTTGATGAAAACTGGAAGGTAGGCCTATCCTATACATAGGAGTGATATGACACAAAATGAAATGCTTCTTTACAAAATGTTAATAATTTCCAAAGTAATTAAGCTAGTCAGTCTTGGTCAAACACTGATATCACCTGGAGATTTTTTTTTTAATTTGAACCCCACCCTAAACTAGCCTCTGAGGCTGGGAGAAGCATCAGGTTTATTGGTGGTGGTTAGTTTTGGTTTAACAGGGCTCTCGTTTGTGCAGACTTTCACATTTGTTTCCATTTCATAAAACATGAAATAGAACCTTAATAGATTTTATCTAGTAGTGTCTCTAATAATTTGCTTTCCTCATGTCACAACATACAGAATGTGACAAAATAATGAGGGTCCAGACAGAAAATCCACCATAGCCCAAATATTTCAGTTCAGTTCAGTCGCTCAGTCGTGTCCAACTCTTTGCAACCCCACGAACGCAACATGCCAGGCTTCCCTGTCCATCACCAACTCCTGCAGTCCACCCAAACCCATGTCCATTGAGTCGGTGATGCCATCCAACCATCACATCCTCTCGTCCCCTTCTCCTCCTGCCCTCAATCTTTCCCAGCATCAGGGTCTTTTCCAATGAGTCAGCTCTTCGCATCAGGTGGGCAGAGTATTGGAGTTTCAGCTTCAGCATCAGTCCTTCCAATGAACACCCAGGACTGATCTCCTTTAGGATGGACTGGTTGGATCTCCTTGCAGTCCAAGGGACTCTCAAGAGTCTTCTCTGACACCACAGTTCAAAAGCATCAATTATTCTGCGCTCAGCTTTCTTTATAATCCAACTCTCACATCCATACATGACCACTGGAGGTCAATAGCCTTGACTAGGAGGACCTTTGTTGGCAAAGTAATGTCTCTGCTTTTTAATATGCTGTCTAGGTTGGTCATAACTTTCCTTTCAAGGAGTAAGCGTCTTTTCATTTCATTGCTGCAATCACCATCTGCAGTGATTTTGGAGCCCAGAAAAATAAAGTCTGACACTGCTTCCACTGTCTCCCCATCTATTTGCCATGAAGTGATGGGACTGGATGCCATGATCTTAGTTTTCTGAATGTTGAGCCCGAACAGTGACCCCCTGCAAACATCCCTATTAGTCCAGATACTCTGGGGAAGACAGAGACATACCAGGACCTGGGAGGCTTTGCTGGAGGGCTTGAACCAGGACAAATGTGTCCTCCAGCAACAGAATGCAAAGAAATTATTATTAGGGTCTAAAAGTAACTGCATGCACTGTTGGAGCAATAAGACCCAAAAAGGGCAGAAACCATTGCTTCTGAGGTGACAGGAACAAAAGCAGGGTAATTATTCCATGTGATCCCTTACAAAGCACCACCAAGCAGATGGGCAGACTACCTAAGACACCCCTCCAACCCAAACACAAATCCACCCCTACCCTCACCCCGTTTAAGGAACCAGCTCACCCAGCAGGAGCACAGGCACCTGTTTCTTGTTCTCTCTCCCTTTTGCTGCAGTGTGAATCCCAGTAAAGCCTTGGCTGAATTTCTCATCTGGCCTCTTATCAATTTCTATTGATTAAAGAGCCCAAGGGCCCAAGTTGGTAGCATCACCACTGATTACTACTTTAGTTTCTGTTACAAATTCCAGTCCAGATGGCTGAAAATAAAACTTTCCACTCAGTTCACAGAGTAGCAGTTTATTATACCACCATCTCCACTCCATTTTGTTGTTCATGTGTGTATGTGAGCACGCGTTAGGACTGTGTGTATGTGTGTGTAGTTCAGTTAGCAGTGCACAGTTTATTATTTTCTATCTCCATTCTTTTGCTTCTCCTCAGCCTAATCATACAAAAACTTCCAATCAAACAGCATTGCAAAGCCCTTTAACATAATCTGCATTTTGCTCCATTAGATAAGAGGCATTGATCGCCTTCCCATCTCAACTGTATGTAACAAATAAGTCATCTCTGTAGGCACAGTGCCTCACAATGCATCCAAAAATAATATTAATAAAGATAGCTTTGAATCTCAAATATAGAGCAAATTTCCTCAAAGAGAAAAGCTAAAAGTGTTCTCGGTAATAGAATTGCCTGTTGCCATGGGAATGAATCTAAAGATTCTATGACATTTCCTGGGACCACATGAGCTAAGAAGAAAGGATGCTTTTTAGACATCAACCCTATGTTTATACATTTACCTGGGAAACTACGGGGAAGAAAAAGCTCAAGATAACAGTATTTATGTGGTTCAGGCATTACAAGCTTGCTATCTGAAATTGGTTGTCTTTTGCAGGTAAGCAGTTACAAAAGAAAAACAAAATGAGAGGAAACAACAATCGCCTAATACCATTAAATCCTAAAGTATAATGTGTGGGATAACAATAAAGTTCTCATTTTCATGTCTCCAACTCTACCCCAAAACAAGTAACACTAAGCTTTACTGTTCACACAATCACAGGAGCTGCGGGTAGGAGTGTAGCAACCAACACCATTGTCTCATGCACCTTTTGTCATCATCTGGCTTTCAAATAAGACTCCCGAGGACATAGCTGACTGGTTCTGCTGCAACAGAAACAAGACCAGCAAGCCATTCTGACTTTCTGGCTTTGACTCTGTTCTTTATCATGGAACCCACTTTCAGAAGTCGAGGTAAAAGTGGCTCTGATCGTCAACCCATGGACACTGCGTGAAAGACCATCACCAAGCTACAGCTTTGTTCCTCAAAGAGTGGGGCATCACCGGCCAACTCCCCCCCCAACCCCCTTTAGCCTGCATCTAACAAAGGCTCATCCTGTGAAATAGAATATCTCCTACCATGTCAATAAACAAGAACGTAACAAACATCAATGATTTCAGGCCTCCAAATGCAAATGAGGACTCCCAAAATGGAAAACAAAGCCTGCACGCCGGTAGATGCCACTCTCCTTTGTTATAAACTTATATACACCCCGACTCCCTCTCCTGCCTTCTCAGAGCAGTCTCTCGGGGATACCTGAGATGCTCCCTCCCGGGCTTGAAGTCCCAAGATTTTCCCACCAAATGAAATAACTCTCTATTTTTAGGCTGTAAATACTTACAGTCAACAATCCCTTTCTAAAAATTGTTTTTCCAGATATTATATAGAAATAAAAAAAATGCTAATCTCCAACCATGCTTGAACATATAAAAATGGCAAGTTCTTCTGGTCAACCTAATGTCATTATTCTTCAAGCTCTACTTAGAATGCACATGTTAAATATTTTAACATGAAAAATCCTACATGGTTTTACATTTTATTTAAAGAATTAAGAGGACTAAGAGAAAGCAGACCCCACAGGCATTTCCTACTTTTTTAAAAATTACAGATTATTGATGGGCCCAAGCTTCAGGGTTCCATCCAGCAGCAATTATATACCAGTTCCAAGTTTTTACCCTCTCCAGAGAACCTGGGTTACAAAAAATTCTCCCATGTGAGTACATGCCATCCTGTCAGACCTTATGTTCTCACCCAATATTTTCAAGATCCAACCCACATGGGTTCTTTTTACTTCACCCAGTATATGTTAGCCAATTTGTTTCAGCAAGTAAACTATGTTATTCTGGAGAACTCACCTTCCCTCTTATTTTACCTACTGGTCTGGGGGTATGAGACAAGGTGAGGGTGGATCTTGAGGAGAAGAAGCATCATCTTTCAAGGTTTCTTCCTCAGGCTAGGTCTTTGAAAGGGCTCCAGGGAAAGAAAGGCTGCTTTCCTCCACCCTCTGACCCAGAGAAGTGACTGCTGCTGGCCCAGAACTCAGAAGACTCTAGAGTTTCAAGTTTTTATCCATCCAAATGTTCCCATCCCAGGTCTTTTTTATAAATCAGGGTACTTGTTTTTCAGTAGAAACTTGTCACACCTGTGCACTCAATCCCCTTTTTTTTAGCTCTATCACATAAGCCTGATTTTCAACATACTTGAAAATCTTCCCTGTGAACTTACAAGAGAAGAATGTCTTTAAATGCTGCCATGAAGGACCTTTGGCTTTTATGCCTCACTCCAAGCTGACAGATAGCTGAACCGAGCCAGTTGTTTTTGTTCTTGGGAATTTTCACAGCCAGAGCCGCAATCACTTAAGTAATCAATACCCTCACAGTCTTCAGGTGCTGGAGCAACTACTTTACCTTGCTTATTTACCACTACCTAACCTACCACAGATGAGCCTTTTTTATTGTGATGTTTCACTATGCTACAGATTATCATCGGGAATTACTCACTTACTACCAGCAATTGGTCCTTGTTGCTATTTGAGGAGAGATTGCTCCAGAATATTACCCCACGTGTCTGCTTTCTAAAGCTATTCCTTACGCCAAATCACTATTTGGAGTTCCCCCCAAATCAATGTCTAAAATAACTACTTCTGTATAGTAGTTTATTTAGTTGCCAATTCCGGTGAAGAGAAGTGAATCACCAGGAAGAATGAGGAAGGGGAAATAAATTCATATATATGTTATTGATATTGTCATTGTGAACAACAAAGTCTTCACAGGATCTCCTGAGCAACAAAGAAAGTACCTCCCCAAATTGTCCCTTGGAAGGACCAGAGACAGAAGCAGTAATTCATGAGTTATCCACATCGTGCGCACTCATCCAGAACACCACTCAGCACCTCCTTGGACTCTGGTCACTAAATTTCCTAGAATTCCATATTTTGAGCTCTTCTCGGGCTCCACATTCTTCCACATCTCCTATTCCCAGCATTTAAGCTTCATAATTGCATATTTAATTGTGGTTTTGATTCTCATTTCCCTGATAGCTAGTTACATTGAGCATCTTTCCATGTGTTTGTTCAGTTCAGTTCAGTCACTCAGTCATGTCTGATTCTTTGCAACCCCACTGGAGCACACCAGGCTTCCATGTCCCTCGCCAATTCCCGGAGCTTGGTCAAACTCTGTCCGTTGAGTTGGTGATGCCATCCAACTATCTTATCCTCTGTCATCCCCTTCTCCTCCTGTCTTCAATCGTTCCCAGCATCAGGGTCTTTTCCAGTGAGCAGGTCTTAACATCAAGTGGCCAAAGTATTGGAGCTTCAGCTTTAGCACCAGTGCTTCCAATGAATATTCAGGACTGATTTCCTTTAGGATTAGTTGGTTTGATCTCCTTGCTGTCCAAGGGACTCTCAAGAGTCTTCTCCAGCACCACAGTTTGAAAGCATCAATTCTTTATGGTCCAACTCTCACATCTATACATGATACCGGAAAAACAATAACTTTGACTATATGAACCTTTGTTAGCAATGTGAAATCTCTGCTTTTTAATACGCTGTCTAGGTTTGTCATAGCTTTTCTTCCAAGGAGCAAGCGCCTTTTAATTTCATGGCTGCAGTCACCGTCCACAGATTTTTTGGAGCCCAAGAAAATAAAACCTGTCACCGCTTCCACTTTTACCCCTTTTATTTGCCATGAAGTGAGGGGATCAGATGCCATAATCTTAGTTTTTTTAATTTTGCATTTTAAGCCATCTTTTTCACTCTCATCTTTCACCCTCATTAAGAGTCTTTTTCATTCCTCTTCACTTTCTGCCATCAGAGTGGTATCATCTGCATATCTGAGGTTGTTGATATTTCTGGCAGTCTTGATTCCAGCTTGTGATTCAACCAGCCCATCATTTTGCATGATGTACTCTACATAGATGTTAAATAAGCAGGGTAACAATATATAGCTTTGTATTTCTTTCGCAACTTCAAATAAAATAATGGTACGTCTTATAATTCATGATGCTATATATCAAAAAAGTCCAGTACCTAGTAGTAGAGTATAGCTGGAAAATAATATGTGTTCAATAATTGTGCCTAGTACATAATAAGTATTCAACCAGTATTTTTTGAATATAGGATTGAATTAAGACTTTTTTGGCACAAAGACGTGAAAATTTTCTCTACAAATGAACTATTATTTTTCCTTTCTTTATGTGGAAATTTTATTATTCACCCTGTCACACTTTTTGCCCAAGTTATCTGGAAGCCCAGAGCTAATTCTTACAGCCAAGTACAGGAAATTAACTTGATAATGTTAGCCATTATTCCAAGGTACTAAGTCTGGAGAAAAGGAAAAGAAGATCATACTATTTTGATTAAATAAACATAAAAAAGTAGTAACCTTTTTATGCATATTTATTAAAGGAGTATCCTTGCTATAAAAGGAGTAACCTAATGTACTGAACTTAAATCATAAAAGATCAGTGCTCTGTTAGTGGAAATAGGATATACAGTAACAGCAGATGTGTTTGGGAGGAAGTTGCATTTTTAAAATGGTGAATTTGGGGACCTGAAAAAATATCCCAAGGAAGATGAAAGAATTCCAGAATAAATTCTTTAGTAAAAGTCAAAGATTTTCCTGAAGTAAAGCATGCATGATCTTCCTTATGCAACTTTTGTTAGCTAATTTATTGTTGTGCCAGTTGCTTCACGCCATTCATGAAACAGATATGTATAGGATACATCTGATGTTCCAGCACCGTGATAGAAGTCAGGGTATCGTGGTGAATAAGATGGAGGAGGATGAGTTCCCTCCTTTTATAGTGTTTAAATTTTACTTGGAGAAGGCTGATAATCAAAAGCAACAACAACTAAAATCAACAAATGAATACAATGCTCCGAAGGAAACAATGAGGAGATAGAGAATATTTGGACTTTATGTTGTGTGATCAGAGGAGCTCTTTCTGAAAAGTTGACATGTGAAATCAGAATCACACACACACACACACACACACACACACACACACCCCACAGTCGCTGGAAGAGAAGATGGAGAGCAAGCTTGATGGATCTGCGGCTGGAACACCATGACAGAGAGCTGGTGGTAGATAAGGGCTGGGCCTGAGTCAGCTCCATCTGCAATAACAGATACAACGGACTGGGTGGCTTAAACAGTAGCTTATTTCTCTCGTTCCAGATGCTGGGAAGACCAAGACCAAGGTGCCAACTTATTCTGTCCCTGGTGAAGCCCCTCTTCTTAGTCTGCAGACACCTTTTTATATCCTTATATGGTGGGAAAGAGCGAGCTCTAGTCTCTTTCTCTTCATATAAGGACACCAATGCCATCGTGGGGCTCCAGCACAGAACTTCATCTAAACCTAATTACCTCCCAAACATCCACCTCCTAACACATCCCACTGGAGGTTAGGCTTTCAATGTGTATGGATTTTGAGACAACACCAACATGCAGTCCATAACAGGCAGTAACAGACAGGGGCCAGTGCTCACAAATCATGAGGATCATGTCTGGGAATTTGAGGTTTAAGTGCAATCAGAAGCTATTTTAGGGTTTAAAGTAAAAACATTGACACGATTAATGACACAGTTATACACACACGTACATGTACACATTTTTTTCCATTCATTCTTACTACTGTAGGGCAAAGATAGACTAAAGTGTCTAGTTAGAAACCACTTCAACAATCCTGGCAAAGCAATGGTGGACAGTCAGCGACAGAGGTAGGTGGTAGAATTATAGGTAGAAGGGAGCAAGAAGATTCCAGATCTGTTTGGGTGAAGATGCTAACAGGAGTTGATTATAGGAGTGTGAGAAAAAGAGTGGAACAGACAAGGCTCTCTGGGATTTGGGCCTAAGCTCTTGGGAAGATGGTGTTACTGTTCAGTAGGAGAGAAAAAGACTAGGGAAGAACAGGTGGTGAGGGGGATGGGAGGCTGAGAAATCAAGATGTAAAGACACGATAATTTGACTTTAAGCCTCTTGCAGTGATAATGGCAGGGAATAATGTGGGCATGTTTATGACTATAAAAGGATATAAAGCATTATTTTATAAGTTGCAACAAAGAGTAATTGCCATATTATGATTCCTTGCACATAGTAGATGAAATAATACAATCTATTCATCACTGACTGGAAAATGAGCTCATAATCCATACAGCTTTATTCTATCTGTGGCATATATTTTTCATGATTATTTAGCAACTTTTCAAGAAGAAAAGAATTAGTGAACAATATTTTTTCACTCAGAAATTTATATTAAAACTCAGAGATACCAAAATGTTCTCTACAAAAAAATGACACTATTTTTAATGACATTATTTTTTACTAGTATAAAATCTGACACTATTAACAAATGAACATAGAAACCAATTTTAAAAGCATATTCTCTTACAACTTGATATTTTAAATAGCAAAATTACAATCCTTTGAATTGTGTTAAATTCCTCCTCACAACTAAATTGAACTGATGGCATGAGAAATTGATAGTAAAGAAATCCAACTTTTAAAAGAAGCAGAAAAAGAAAACTCCCTAATTTGATGACTCCTAAAGTGCACTTTCAATATGAAAGCCCTTTCTTTGTTTCACAGTGGAGGGTAGTCTGTGAGGGACATTTGGCCCATGAGAATAGGCTCAGAAACACCCCTTCCCTGAGCAAATAGAAGAATCAACCAGTTAGAAATGGAAATAGTATATAGGAGTCAAAATCAAATGAAGACAGTACAAGGGTAAAAGTGGATTTGATTTGGTAGAGAAGCAGACTCGGGGTATTCATTGATTTCTCTTTGCATGATGGCCTATGAGTGACTTTTTAAATTTTTTTCTAGAAGTCTCAGCATTTTTCTCACTTAAAAGGCTAACTGAAATTTTAAGCACAGGAGGGAATCAATGACCAGATTATGGAAAAAGAAAACGTGCAGAGGGTGGTGGGAAAGCAGCAGGAAAACCGCCATGAAAGGAGATAGAAGAAATTCGGAAAGTGCCGCGATAATGATAAACCTCAACACTTTTTCACCTGTCCCTCTGTTGCTCTGTCAAAAGGAACAAAGGCCTTTCTAGGTCCTATACACTGAAACCTGATCTAAATACAATGGCAAGGAAGCTAGAATATTGCAACTCCAGTATATTAATATGTAGGCCTTCTACATCAAAACGCTTACCAAAGGAATTTCAACACTCTCCTAGCACCACATGCCTGGCAGGATTGTATGTTATGAATAAAAATCAGAATACATAGTGTCCCAGATATGACTATACAATGAAGGACACTGCGGAAGATCTAAAATCTGTACTCTCCAGCTTGCAAGGTCAAATTTCTTATGCTATATGTGCTAGTACCAGCTACACCTTTGAAGCAAAGCAGATAAAGAGAAATTTAAGAATACAGTACATTAATATTAACTACTGAGCAAAATTTTAATCATTGAAGAGTTACAATGCCCTCGAGATTTTATTTGAATAGCATTCTTTTCCATTCTGCTTTCTCATTGCTTTCTTCAGAGATAAGAAGTGCTATAAAGGGTTCTTATAAAAGCTATTGTTATCCTTTCCTATGTCAATGGTTTATTTTACCCATCAAGCAATTGTGAATTCCTTGTTGAGAAATGCTGAAATCTGTGGTTACATAAATAACAGACAGATAAAAAAGTATTATTAAGCAGTGTGCCAGTAGCTGTCATATATGTGTTTGTTTTGGCAATCCTAAAATCTAAACATTTATGCATTATATTTCTGAGAAGATTTTACAGAAGAGAGGATAATATTTATATGGCATATTTGGAAATGGACAAATGCAGACTAAGGAGTCAGTTTAGCAGCAGCAATCTACCACTTTACAAATAAACATATATATATATATTCATATATATTCTAATGTATTCTAATATATATTCCAAATAGGGCCCAGATAAATTTAAAGAATTTAGAAAGACTTTGGAGTCTAGAAGTACATTTATGCTAATGCCACCAGGATGTCAGCAACATGTTCACGATGATGAAAATACATGAAGAAATTTTCAGTATTGTATCCTTGGAATTTTGGGGAGTTTAAGGTTAAATAAACTATAACCTACACATACTTTGGATGACCTACTATTCTGGTTTCCTCTACCTTGTTGACAAAATTGTACTAAAACTAGCTATGAAATGAAAAGTCACCAAATTGGAAGCCAGTAAGTGTGACTTCTAGGGACCCCTGGGTAAAGAAAGATTCCCTGGTGTCTTCACCAGATGAATGAGAATTATAAAACCTATCATAAAATGTTAGAATGTTGCAAAACAATATACTACATCTTTTGGGAATACAATTAATAAAGCATGTAAAATCATTCCCTTTCATTACAAGGTTGTCTTTTTATTAGGAATTGGAACATTTGAGTCTTTGCTAAGTCAAAAGTCCTTAACCCTGAGATGACTAGATCACTAAATAAGTAACATCAGATTCTATGGCTTATAATCAAAGATTCAGTTCTTCATTTAAATTTTAATGGTTTTAAAAACATCCTAAAAAAAATATTATATGTAGAATGGATCAACAACACGGTCCTGCTGTACAGCACAAGGAACTATATTCAATATGCTGTGAGAAGTCATAATGGAAAGGAATATAAAAGAGAATGTATATAAATACGTACCCGGGTCACTTTGCTGTACACCAGAAATTAACACAACATTGTAAATCAACTGTACTTCAACCAAAGAAAGAAAGACTTTCTTGCTAAAAAAATAAAATAAAATAAAAATAAAAACATCCTAGCTAAACAGAGGAAATAAAGCAAAAACAAACTCATGTCATTTCTCAAGAAATAAAATTTTCTTAAAATATTACAAAGCATGAATTTATTTAAAAAAATATTTTGTAACATAAAAGATGCTAATAAAAGCTCCTACCCGGTAAAGGAACATGACCACAGCACAAGACTTATGGAAAGTCATACTTATAAATTTTTAAGAAAATTTGAGATAGCATCTCTTTTATACTCAGTATAACTGTAAGAAGAAATGATATTTATAAAAAAAAGAAAACTTGCTTCATTATTATCAAGTGACCTTGGGAAAATTACATAATTTCTCTATGGAAGATTAAAGTTTCCAAAACTGACAAGAGTAACATTTCTGGTTTTACATGGTCTTTTAGAGCCTTACCACATTTCAATATGGGTTTCCACAGTGGCTCAGCAGTAAAGAATCACCTGCAATGCAGGAGACAAGGGTTCAATGCCTGGGTGGGATGATCCCCTGAAGGAGGAAATGTGAGCCCACTTCAGTATTCTTACCTGGAAAAACCCATGAACACAAGAGCTTGGCGGGCTACAGCACACAGGGTCACAAAGAGTCAGACATGAATGAAGCTACTTTCTTCACATCATTTTCATCATGGTGAACACGCATGCACGCAGTAAGAGTAGAAATGCCTCCCAGCCCGCCTTGATCCTGGGCGTGCCTTTGTGAGCTTCAGAGGATGTAATGTGATAGAAGCGGCACTGTGTGCCTTCCAACGCCAAGTCATGTGAGATGACAGCTCTGATTGCCTCCCTCTCTCGAGGAACACTTAATCTTGAGACCCAGCCACCATTCTGTGAGGAACACCAGGCCAAACGCAGAGACAACCTGTAGATATCCAGTGAAAGTCTCAGTCAACAGCCAACATCCATGACCAGCCACGGGCAGGAAAAAGTCTTCAAATGATTTTGGCCTCATGCCTTCAAATCATCCCAACTTACAGGAATGGAGCAGAGCTGGGTACCTCTGTTAAACCCTACCTAAACTGCAGATCTACGAACAAGATAAACAGACTTGATTTTTTAATCCAATATATTTTGGGTGATCTCTTTGTAGCAATACACATTCTCTAAGCCTCAGTTTCCCTTTCCCTATCTCCAAAGTGATAACACTGATCTCTAAGGATATTTTGAGAACTAAATGAGATTATGCACGTAAGCATATAGCTGTGGTATTTGACACACAGAAGTGAAGTCAAGTCACTCAGTCGTGTCCAACTCTTTGCGACCCCATGGACTGTAGCCTACCAGGCTCCTCTGTCCATGGGATTTTCCAGGCAAGAGTACTGGAGTGGGTTACCATTTCCTTCTCCAGGGGATCTTCCCGACCCAAGGATAAAACCCGGGTCTCCTGCATTGCAAACAGACGCTTTACTGTCTAAGCCACCACACAGAAGACACAGTAAATATTAACTTTAATGATAGGATCAGAAGATAGATCATAAGGGGAAAATTGTCCGAGAAGCAGGCGGGAACTTAAATTAAAAGCTGGATAAAATGAAGAAACATTTTAAATGAAAAATGTGATGAAATAATAAAACAACAAAACTGACAACATATAAAATGGAATGTTTGTTGTAAAGTCACAAAAAAAAAGCCTCCCAGAATACAAAGGAAAATGCAGAAAAATAATATGATTACAGAGAAGATAAAGGAAAGGATCCAATGATGGTATAGCAAATTACTGTTCCTGAAAAAACTAGAGCAGATACATGAAAGCAAATATGTCCCTAAACACACACACACAGGAAAAACACAAAATGAAAGCTTTTTAAGCTAAAACACTCCAACTCTGTAAACTCTCAATTCCCCAAATAAAAGTAAAACTTAACTATTTGAAAATATACAGAGGTGATATCATGTACATCAAAGAAAAAGAAAAGCCAGAAACTTTCAGGGAGAGGAAATGTCTACTTATAAGTGAAAAAATAAACCAGCTTCAAAAATATTATTAATGCAGGGAAACTACTGAGTATTTTAAAAGCTTTACTGAGGTATGTGTGTATGTTCCGTCACTCAGTCGTGTCCAACTCTTTGCCACCCCATGCACTGTAGCCCGCCAGGCTCCTGTCTAAGGAATTCTCCAGGCAAGAATACTGGAGTGGGTTGTCATTTCCTAGTCGAAGGAATCTCCCTGACCCAGGGATGGAACCCGTGTTTCCTGCGTCTCCTCCATTGTGCCACCTGGGTATAATTCATGTATAATTCATTATACAGAGGTATAATTCCATGCAATAAACTGCACACCCTTAAGGCATGCAATTTGATTAAGTTTTGACATATGTATGACACTGGAATGATTACCACTATCAAGATAAAACATTCCTCATAAGTATGACTGGTATGTCTTAAGACCCCTAGTGGATGCCTGAAATCACAGACAATACCAAGCTCTATATATGCCATGTTTTTTCTTATACATACATACATACATACATACATACATATGGTAAAGCTTAATTTATAAATTAGGCTTAGTAAGAGATTAACAATGTGTGTGCACATGCTCAGTCGCTCAAGTCATGTCTGACTCTTTGCAACCCTTTGGACTATAGCCTACCAGGCTCCTCTGTCCATGGACTTTTCTCCAGGCAAGAATACTGGAGTGGGTTGTCATTTCCTACTCAAGGGGATCTTGCCGACCCAGATATCAAACCTGCACCTCTTACGTCTCCTGAACGTTGGCTTTTACCACTAGCACCACCTGGGAAGCCCAACAAACTAACACAGTTGATTGAAAGACAGAGATGCCAGGGATGGAACCCAGGGCCTTATGATGCAAAGCACATGCTCTACCACTGAGCTGCCTCCCCAGCCCTGTTTTCCCCTATACATACATACCTATGATAACGTTTAATTCATAAATTAGGCACAGCGAGAGATTCGCAATAATAATAAAATACAGCAATTATGAAGTTATGTGAATATGAGCTCTGTCTCAAAACACCTCATTGTACTGTACTCAGCCTTCTTCTTGTGATGACATGCAACGCCAGAACACCTACATAGAAAGATGAAGTGAATGAATGTCATAGGCTCTGTGACACAGCCTTAGGCAACTCCTAACCTTCTGACAATACAACATCAACGGTGGGGGATCCGGGCAGGATGAAGCAGGACAATGTGACATTCCATCACATTACTCAGAAAAACGTACAATAAAGAACTTATGAATTTTTATTTCTGAAATTTTCCATATTTTGGGACCACAGTTGACCACAAGTAAGAGACAAACATACATGCATGCCTTATTTCATTGTCTACTTTCAAAATTCTCTCCTTATCACTACATTTGACCAATTTGATGACTATAATGAGCCTTTTTTGTTTTTTGTCTCTGGTCCTTGGGGCATTTTTAAGATTCTTGGATGTGGGGCATTATAGTTTTCAATAAAAATGAGGGTTTTTTTGAGTCATTGCTTTCTCAAATACTTTTCTTTGTCCCCCACCTTCTCTCCAATTTCAGATACATTAGACTTCTCAGAGTTATTTCACTACTTACTGGTGCTTGGTTCAGTATATACGTTCTTTTATGCTTCTTTTATTTATAATCATTTTACTCATAATTTACATACCATAAAATTCGTTCTTTTAAACTGCACAATAGTTTCTAGTACATTCACAAAGCTGTGCAGACATCACCACTATCTAATTCCAGACATTTTTATCACCCCAAAAAGAAACCATATCCTTTAGTAGTCATTCCCCACTCCACCCTGTCCCTGCCCCTGCCAATTACTAATGCACTTTGTTTCCATGGATTTGCCTAATACAGACATTTCACATAAATGGAAACATACATTAAATGGCCTTTATATCCGGTCTTCTTTGCTTAGCATGTTTTTTAAGACTCATTCATGTTGTAGCCTTTATTGGTACTTCTTTTTGTTAATAAATGATCCATCGTATTTAACAATTTAAATAAAAAAGGGGACAACACAGGATGAGATTGTTGGATGGCAACACAGACTCAATGGACATGAGTTTGAGCAAGCTCTGGGAGTTGGTGATGGACAGGGAAGCCTGGCCTGCTGCGGTCCATGGGATTGCAAAGAGTTGGACATGACTGAATGACTGAACTGAAATGAATCCATTGAATGGATATGTTTTTTTGCTTATCCTTTCATCAGTTGATGGACATTTGAATTGTTTCCATTTTTTGACTATTATGAATAATGCTGCTATGAATATTTGTGTACAAGCTTTTGTTTTTGAACATATGTTTTCATTTCTCTTAGGTGTATACCTAGGAATAGAATTGCTGGTCTGTGGTAACTATGTTTAACCTTCCGATGAAATGTCAAGCTGTTGTCCCAAGCAGCTGCACCATTTTACATTTCCACCAGCAGTGTATGATGGTACTAACTTTTATTACCTCCTCACTAAAATGTGTTCCTGCATTTGTTATTATAGCTATTCTAGCAACTTAGTGACCAAAAAGCAGTAGCAACAGCAGTGGATATAAAATGGTATGACTTTGTGGGTTTTTACTTAAACTTTCGTGATGGTTAACGATGCTGAATATCTTTATCTTCTTTGAAAAAAAATGTCTATTCAGATCCTTCGTCTATTTTAAAAATTAGTTTGTCTTTTTATTATGCTGTAGTTGTTCTTTATATATTCTAATTCCAGTTTTATCAGATATGTAATTTGCAAACTCACTCTTGAATTGTCTTTTCACTTTATTGATGGTGTCCTTTTAAGTACAGAAGTTTTAATTTTGATGAAGTCCAATCTTATTTCTCCTTTTGTTCACTTATATGTGGGTGTCACACCTAAAATTTGTGAACTTAACCCAAGATCATAAAATTTACTTCTGTATTTTTATCTCTATATAAATGGCAAAAGTTACATCTAAAAACTTTAATTTCCCAATAAAATCTACCAAAATCTAGTGTATGTATCATACATAATGATGAGATATTGGAAACTTTCCCCTGAGACTGGGAATGAGAAAGGATGTTCACTGGTATCACTTCTGCTGAATATTGTCCTGAAGGTTTGAGCCAGTTCAACAAAGCAAGAAAAACAAACACATATAAAAGCATCAGAAACAAAAAAATAAAACTGTCATTTTTTTCAGATGACATGACTGTGTATGGATGAAAACCAAAATCATACAGAGGTAATTACAATTAACAAATGCATTTGGTAAGCTCACTTTATATACGGCTGTCACAAAACAATCTATTGTATTTTCTATATACCATAAATAAGCAATCTGGAATTTTAAAATGTTATTATTTCTAACAGCAAGAGAAACATTAAATGTCTAGGAATAAATGTAATTAAAGACATCCAAAACCTTACTCAGCAATGTAGTAAAGAGAAAGTAAATAAGACCTTAAAAATGGAGAAATACACCATGAGAATGGACTGGATTAATCAATAACATAAATATGTTGGGACCCCCCCATACATTCAGTAGAATACTAACCAAAATTCCGTGAAGTGTCTGATGGAAATTGATAAGCTGATTCTACAATTTATATGGAAAAGAGCAAAAATAGCCAAGAAAATGGTGAAGAAGAAGAGAAGCAGGAGCCTACACTCTCTGATACCAAAACATGGTAAAACTATAGTAATGAAGACATTAAAATAATGTTGCCGGGACAGACTTAGGCCATGGAACTGAACAGAGAGTCTGTAAAGAGGCGCACACATACTTGAGGGCTACACTTTTCATGAGGGTGGCACTATAGAGTCATGGGCAAAGGACAGTCTTTCTAATAAATGGACCCAATCAATTCATTATCCATGTTGGGGAAAGATGGAATTGGGCCTCTACCTTCTGCTCTACACCAAAGTCAATTTTAGGGGACTTGTAAATTTAAATGTGAAAAGTAAACCAAAAAAGCTACCAGCAGGTTAAAGAATATCTTCATGAACATCTGGGGCAAAAATGTCTTTAACATTAAACATGAAGAAAAAAAAATCATAACATGGATTAAATTAGGGATCTATATATCAAAAAACATTAGCAACACACACAACAAACTCAAGGGTAAGATTCTTATTAAGTAAATGCCTCTTAAAAATAAATAATAAAAGATAAAAATTTAACAGTCCACCCAAAAGTTGTCTTCAAAAACAAAGACAATCTCTATGAGATTATTTATAGTCAATGAACATATTAAAGTGTGTTCAATCTCACTAGAGAATAAAAATAAAGAGAAGTAAGATTTTTAATGTAGTAGATTGGCAAAGATGAAAATAAGAAAAATTAAATCTTATATTAGCCAAGATTTGTACACTTTCATAAACTTATATAGGAAATTAAATTGGATAAGTTTTCCAGAAACTGGCAATTATCACAAAATCCCTAAAAATATATCTATTCCTTGACCAAGAATTCCACTTTTAGAAATTTATCCTAGAGGAAAAGCTGAACAACTTTGCAAAAATAGATTTTCATCACTGCAATGCTTATATAATAAATTAGGAGATAAAAGTCTAACAACAGGATATTGGTAAAATATGTTATGGTAATCCACATACAAAGACACTATATCACAATTATAAATAATGATGTGGATCAAGGCTTGCCACTTAAGATGACCACAGGGGCACGACGTAACATAAATGAGTGAAGAGACTCTGTCAGACTAGACAGCATGTGCCCCTTTTGAAGAGGGCAACTCCAATTAATTGATGCCAAGTAAGAAGTGAGGGAGGGTCTAGTGTTGTCAGCCAATATTTTAAGTGAAATAAAAAACTGAAATTTTTATGTGAAATCTCATGTTTAAAAGTTGCCTATTGTTTAAAAAAAATTGAAAAAGATTCAGTGACCAAATAAAATATGTCATGTATGGACTAGATTCAATTCAAAGGCTGACAGTACCAATGTACATGCATATTGTTGACACAGAAAGATATTCAGGATGTATTGCTTTTATTGCTGCAAAAAGCTTGTTACAAAACAGCTTCTATAATATGATCTCATTTTTGCTAAAATGGAAAGCATATTTATAGACATAAAGAAATGCTAAACAGTGTCTAAGGGGTATAAGTGGTATAAATCTAAAGGTATATTGGGAGATTTTTTTTATAAATTTCTTTATTTTTGCATTTTATATTGATCATTAATATTTTACTGTAAGAAAATAGCATGAAGTTTTTTTCATTTATGATTATAAAGGAAAGAGTTAATAGTTTAGTTTAAATTTTTGAGAATTAAAAAATCAAAATCACTGAGTAAATATTCTTGAACATAAAATCAAACAGACCAGAATTGAAAGTCAATTCTTCCATTTAATGTATCAGTGGCCTTGGGCTTTCTCACCAAAAAATGTCAATGATAATACCTACCATCCTCAAATCCCCTGGGTAATGTAAAGATTAGTAAACAAAAGCAGAATTAATATCTTCCACACTGCCTTCCTAGTATCCCCAAAAACGAAGTGAAGAGAAGGGGGCTTTTTCTACTGCTGTCCAAGTTTGAAAAGAAAACAGACACTTGTAGAATACAATAATGAAGAAAGGCTGGTATGTTTGCTTTTGTCATTCCATCAAGAGGTAAGACCTCTTCCCTTGCAACTCCCGGCCCCACACGTCACTCCCTGTCTACCAGGGAAGCCCGACACGGTGGAGATGAGCTGGCTCCCACAGAAGTAGCCTCACGTGAGGCAGAGTCGCATCGCCTTCTCAGGGGCAGCTGGGTAGGGCGTAAGTGTGCATGGAGCCTCAGCAGACACGGAACAAGCTAGAGAAGCCGCTCTGAAGATTGGGTTGGACCCTAAAATAAATACACGAATAAATAGTCTTTGAAAGTCTGCCACCCTTTAGCTTGTCTTCTCATCTCTCTGGTAAAGGCATGGATTTTTCCATAGGGAATTCAGGGAGGTGAAGCAGTCCACAGGTGAAACCAACCAATTGGCTGATGTAAGGAAGGTTTTGTTTCTATCTGTAT
Organism: Odocoileus virginianus; assembly: GCF_023699985.2. Taxonomy (NCBI): domain Eukaryota; kingdom Metazoa; phylum Chordata; class Mammalia; order Artiodactyla; family Cervidae; genus Odocoileus; species Odocoileus virginianus. Next base: position 7,023,531 of record NC_069703.1, on the reverse strand, counting down.
CACCTCTTTTTCATCATGAAGGACTTAGATATCCGTGTTCCACTATTCCTTGTAACGACCGTGCAGGGTAAGTATTTTTCACAATGGAGGATAAGGACACTTTTTCTGGGTACTGTATACCATTGGAAGCCTACCTTCAAATGAGTGTGTGTGCTTTCTAAGTACCCAGTTTTAAACCTGGGGAGAAATATCATCATATCTTGTCCCTGGATGTATATCCTATAAGATATTTTTGATATAATAACTTATTTTCATTATTGCTCCTTTTTCAATTAATTTCCAATAAAAGAGAACAATAAAAGTGTTGTTTTATATCTTTACTCTCTCAGTAATGTGCAACATAAACATAATAGTGTTAAGAAGTCAGAAATAACTTAACACAGTAGCCATAGATGTTTATATTTGCAAAATTTCAACAACAATCCTCCCTAGCTTCCCCCAAATTAGCATATTTGTTAACCAAATTAATTAAGAAGCTTTTCAAAATAAAAGCAATGTTTTAAATAAATAAATTTTCATACCATAGAACATTTAGTTCTGTTGGAGGTAACAAACATATTATACTCAAGTACTTTATGAAGACACTAGGATAAAAATTATCTGGATGCAATTATAAATGTACCCAAATTAGTCATTTGCTTTTTTTGTGTGTATGTTTTTCTGCATGTGTTAAAATTATATAATAGATTTTTGTAATCAGTTAATCCTTAAATCATCACAATGTTATTTGATGCACAGAATTTGTATCATCTCAAGATGATACTATGATATTGTTTGGACAATGTCTTTAAATTTAGTACTCTAAATTAGATGCAATGAAAGCCAAGATCTCTTCTCTGCCCATGTTTGTTAGAGAAAATGAACACTACACCCCCAGTTTGGAAGAATGAAACATTCTTACAAATCTCAACCTTGAAATTTCATAACTGAATATTGTTGTCACATCAAAATTCTAATCTCAACAGAATTCTCACTGTGTTTCAGAATGGGTGGGTGTAAATTCACTTATGATCAACTTTTCCACTGAAATCACATCTGTTTAGTAAACTACAAAAGGCTTTCTAAAAAATGATTTTATTTAATAAATATTTTAAAGAGTTCACTAACTGATCCTCCAGAAATTCTGATCAATTGTTTAGCTTTCATTCACTTTTATTTCTACTGTGATTCTTAGGAATTTGTCTAGTCTATAGTTAATCTATTAAAACATCTATGCATTGGTAACTTTGGCTTCCTTCCACAATAAGCTATGTTAAGATCTCTAAATTAAATTACAAAGGTAGAGAAGTAAAATTAAGCACAGCAACAGGTTATAGTGAGTGCTCTTTAGAATTTCAGATTAACAAATTTGTCCCAAAATAAGTAATAACTTAACCAAATGAATAATGCAACACAGAATAGATTTTAACAGAATCTCAACCTCTCTCCCCCTTCCCATCCTTCTCTCTCAATCTTTCTCTTTTGCTCTCTCTCTATCTCTCTATCTCTGTCTCTCACACACATACACACATACACACACTTCCACCCACATCCATACATGAGTGTGTACACACATCTCAGAATTTTAAAACACGGCTACTAGAGGTTTTAACTTAGATAAATTAACTACATTAAAATACTGACGCTGTGAAAAGATCTGTTTATGTCCAATATCCCATAGAGGGCATCTTCTTGTGAACTTCTAAAAATCTTAAGGAAAGAAAACCAGGAGGGAAAAGCAGAGTCCCAGGCAGGAAGGCGAGTGAAGGCGTTGCTGCCGCTCGGGGTCACAGCTTCCCATTGTCCTCACAGCTCTCCTTCTCCTCTATGGCCTCCAGGCCGCGCTTACTCTTCACCTCGGCACCGCTGCTGGGGGCTTTACTGAGGCCACAGGACAAGCATGCCAGCTGGATCTGCTTCATGTTTTCTATGGCTTCATTCTTGGCGTTCTTCAACAGGTCTCCCTGGCCCTACAAACAAGCAGAAATAAACATCAAAGAAAAAAGTTATGGTCCAGGAAGATCCCGAGTGACATCATTCTATATGCTTCCTGCTATCGCTCAGCGAGGAAACAGACTCGGACTTGAGAGGCCACTTTTGGCAGGTTTAGGCCACATTCTTCTCTTGCATCACTGAGGGTCTTTGTAGTTTAACTCAAGGACCTCAACCTGAGCTTTCACCATTGGTTCCGTGGTTGCCGGCAGCCCCCTTGAGATTCCTGTGGGAGCAAACACCCTCCTCTGAATGTATGGAGGATACTCAGCCCTTCCATCATCAGGGTTTGAGACTTTGCACATTGCTACAACTCCTGTCCCACCCAGCCCAGCATTCCTAAGCTTGGGAGAAAACAAGGAAAGAAGCTCTTCTTCAAAGAACCAAAAATTAAATCAGCTTCTTGGTGTACAAGGGCTTACAAAGCAAAATATCTTCCATAAAGTAAATCACACACCCTTATGCTTGGGTGTTTTCAATACATTGCATCATCACTGCAGTTTGCAGTCTAAGTTCCAGGTTACCCGCATTCCTTCTATCTCTTCCATTATCCTCAAAACAATGTTCCCATCTCGTTGATGGAGGAGAGGCTCTGGAGGCTTGGTGTGTCGATCAAAACAAAAAAGCAAACCAGGATCACAGGGAATCACCCATTTTTGGTTATATCAGAGCCTGAGTGATCTTTTCCCATTATCTTTTTTCTTATTTTAGTTCACTGTTGTGATGATCAAGTATGTATGCTGACGCTGGCCCAGGGGGCTGAAGAAGTAAGTATGGGGAAGCCAGAACATGTCTCCACGGGGTACAGACAGGAGAGGAAGCAGTTCTGTCTCCCCACTTCATTCTCAGGACAATGCCTGAGAGCATGACCTTGAAACTGGAGGTCACACGAGCTGCTGCAGAGTTTCTCTGTAAAGCAGAGACTCCGAGAAAAGATAAGTCATCTATTTTATGCATGATATGCTGTTTGCTCTCTTTAATTTGATGAAGGCTTTCAGCTCAGGGTATATGAGAAAGCTTGCATTTAAAATTCTTGGGAGTATTTCCTCGAAATCTGTACAAGCCACTTGCCAGTTCTATCTTATGTCATAATAGCTCAATCCTTCAAAAAACACTTTTAAACATATAGGATGAATAAGTAAGGCTTTGCCTAATATTTTTATTATGGTGTGCCTGTGTGCTAAGTAAATTCAGTTGTTTCTGACTTTGTGCAACCCAATGGACTGTAGACTACCAGGCTCCTCTGTCCATGGGATTCTCCAGGCAAGATATGGAGTGGGTTGTCATACCCTCCTCCAGGGTATCTTTCCATCCCAGGGATCAAACCTGCATCTCTTATGTCTCCTGCATTGGCAGGCAGGTTCTTTACCAGTAGCACCTCCTGGGAAGCCTACCCTATTTCACATACCACACTTAGAATTTAGACTAAGACTAGACTAGAGACTGAACACTCTTTAGGATATAGAGGGACTTTAAAAGGGGAAAATATGCACTACACCAACAGAACTTGGGGAGTATAGACAATAATAAGCCCCCTCTGAATGTTAAAAAGAAGGTCACATCCACCTTGACAATGCAGTCCTTAAGTAATAATAATCATATAACACACAAAGTGCTTGCTCTCTGTGGGCATCCTTCTTCATGCTTTATAAATGCTCATTATTCAATTGTCACCACATCCCCACAAAATAGGCATTTTTCTTATTTTAAGTTTAGAGTGAAAAAACAAACAGAGGCCAGAATGGTCCTCATTCCCAGAGTCACACAGCTGCTAAGTGGTAGAGCTAGGGTTGAAATAAAGTCCTGCAGTTGACTCTTAACCACTACATGATAAGGCATCTCTTCAAGGCAAGCTGCGCACTCTACAAAGCACATTAAAGCCTCCCAGTACTGTTACCCTTGGAAACAAGACAGATAAAAAGACAATCATTGCCCAGGTGGCACAGAACTTAGAGATGGGATCTACAGTCAGGAAGATAAGATATACCAAGATATGTTGGCAGGGACTAAAGTCAGAGGATCTTAGTTGTGCTTTTAGCTCCAACAATTTCTCCCTGTGCCATTTTATCTCTTGTAAAAATGATGAAAACATTCTTCTGCCTTCCTCATAGTTTTAAAGATTAAAGAAAATATGTCAAAAAGCTGTTTGTGAGTAAATATGCTATTAGGCAACATGAAAAGCAATTGACATAGTCAACTACTAAATAGTGGGAAATGGCAACCCACTCCAGTATTCTTGCCTGGAGAATCCCACGGACTGTAGCCTGTCAGGCTCCTCTGTCCATGAGGTCTCAAGAGTTGGACACGAGTTAGTGACTAAATCACCACCACCACTACTACTAAATAAATGTCTTGATGTTGTGCACATTTTAATATAAATGTTACCAACTTGTTTAAAATACATCCATAAGGGTTTGTTTTTACTGAGATATGTATACTGCTACTGCTTTTTCAAGTGCAAACATCCCTTTAAAAAAACAAGCTGTATTAATAAACAGATTATACCCACACTCATTTTCAGAGGATCAGTTTTAAGTGCTGCCTTTTCTCTTAGTGTTGAAATTTTCATCAAGCAGTTTTAAAGCATGACAAAAGCAAAGCTGGCATCTTTCCTAATTGCAAGAGAGCAGTGAAATATGCAAAAATATCAAGCTTGATACTACTAATGCATAATGCTCTCATGTCTCTTTTCTGGCAGCAGGTTATGAAACACATCTAATTAATCAGCCAGTATGTCATCTCATCGGTTCTCAGAAGCGGCATCCAGGCCTAAAAGCCAGACTGTGTCAGTTCTGGCAAACAGAAGTCACTCTCTCTAGAAAGCAAAGGCCAATTGGAGAAGACAGTTTGTGCCAGTACACAAAAACACAAAGACATCATCTCTGAATAACTAAGAGACAGCACGTCCTGGGTACATGATATAGGCAGGGGGAGAAAATCAAAAGAAAAATTAATCTATTAACTAATAGAACAAGAAAAAAATGAAAGACTATTAAGATTTACACAAAATACTGATGTAAAAATGCTGTTTTCAATTTTTTTTTTTTTTTAAGAAGAAAGCAGAGAGGTCATCTTTCTGTTCTGTGATTAAACTCCTTGAGTCCTCTTGATTAAATAAGCAGAAGCAGAAAAGACTCATTCCAGGCAAACTTTAAAGAGGGTGAAGTTTATTGCTAATAACCCCCATCTCTTCAGGGCTGACTTCTTCCCACTATATGTGCAGTGATTTCTATTGACCAACTAGCACCCCGTCTCCACTCCATCACACTCCATATAAGCTGGTATATGGCCCAGCTTATACCATATCTCTTCCCTTGAAATAGCTCTGTCCTGTGTATCATTTCCCACAAGATATATTAGGTATTTAGATCATTTAGCTAAGCCAATTAAAGATACTAGTGTGTAGTATTGATTTAACGAGTATTATAACTGGGCATCTCTAAAGAGTATACTTAGAAATTCTCTTCCAACAGAGGTCTTGGGAGAAAGGCAGAAAGGATAGACGCCTAAGAGAATTCATTTTACTTGCTGGAATATAAAGCGCGACATCTCTTGGGAAAATAAATCTGAGTTGTAATGGCCTGGAATGAACAATTAATGGACAATCTGACCACTGAATACTCAACTTGAAAGAAATGTCAAGCTGTTGCCAATATTTCAATATACAAGCGATCTCATGGGAACATTTAGCATCTCTCCTCCGGTACCAGGGACGCTTCAGGGGAAAACATGAGGACTGCTTCAATCTGAAGAAAAGTAAAAGTAATAAAGGGCATCTCAGGCAGACTGATGCTGAGACAAGAGGACCAGCAAAAGTCCCAACATCAACAACCTCCACGGTTATTTGGCTTCCAAATGTCAGAGTCCATGGAAATCCCAACGCACTAAGAGAGTGACACTTAGAATCACAGAAAACCATAAATCACTACAAAAATTTAAATCTAAAAATTAGTAATGATTAATGAGTTTTTTTAAAAAGATACATTAAGCATTCATAACCAAATCTTTCCAACATCATTAAACTGCAGTTAAAATACATTATCTAGAAATCAAGAAATATGTGATGCATTTAGATTGCAAATGGGACTGATAAACTACCATGCCACCGCAATTTTTATTACTACTAATAAATTATTACTGACAATAAATAGCAGAAATAGTCACACAGGTATAGAGAACAAATGTGTGGACACCAAGGGGGGGAAAAGAGGATGGGATGAATTGTCAGACTGGGAATGATTATATATTACTATGGGCTTCCCAGGTGGTGACAGTGGTAAAGAACCCACCTGCCAATGCAGGAGATGTAAGTAAGAGACCAGGGTTCGATCCCTGGGTTTGGAAGATTCTCTGGAGGAGGGCAGGACAATCCACTCCAGTATTCATGCCTGGAGAATCCCAAGGACAGAGGAGCCTGGCAGGCTACGGTTCATAGTGTCACAAAGAGTCAGACACAATGGAAGCAACTTAGCATAAGAGAGATAACTAATGAGAACCTACTGAATAGCATGGCAGGGGGTGGGGAAAGAAGGCACGATCTATTTGTAGGACACATATTAAGCTAACCTTTAAAATACATTCCAGTACACATTAGGTGAAAATACTGTTTGATTCCACTTACACGAGGTACCTAGAATACACAAATTCATAGAGTCAGAACGTACATTAGTAGATGTCAGGGCCCAGGAGGCAGGGGTGAGTGGGGAGGGGGAGGGGGAGTTAGTGTTTAATGGGGACAGAGTTTCAGTTTAGGGAAGTGAAGAATTTGGGAGATGGAAGATGGATGATGGTGAAAGGTGCACGACAATGTGAACGTACTTAGTGCCACTGAACTGTACAGCTAAATATGGTTAAAATAGTATGTTTTATATTATGTGACTTTTACCACAATAAAAAAAATTTTTAAACTTAAAAATGCTATTGTGATACTAAAGAGAAGCTAATACTTATTGGGCACAATAAACTAAACATAAACCAATTTGCACCCATTAGCTCATAATATCAAAACCATAAGAGGGGCTAGAATTCTAAATACGAGTCAGCTATTAGCTATATATGACAATATATTTTAGCATCTATCAAAAGACATTTAGAATTTGTGTTATTCCTGTTCATACTAAGAATGCAGTTTCCCTTCACTGTTTGAAAACAGTCTAAAATAGTTTTGGCTACATTCTGGCAGAGTACCTTACAAAAGACCTCCATGGTCTATAATATCCATTTCCCATGAACTGCACTAATCCTTGTGATACTGGTGCACGAAAGAGCGGTCGAACATTATAGCTTGTGTCCTTGCCGTGTGTGAAGGAAAGGCGTGGGTTGTCTCAGAGTGCACCACACATATTTAAAGCAGTTAATCAAGACTCTGGGAATGAAGAGGCCCTCACATATTCACGAAGACACCCATAAACAAATGCAACACTGTCTCCAGGCAGGCTTGTGTGGCTATTTGCCATCACACACTCAGTGGCAGACAGATTCCCCTGAATTTCTACCCATGTGAGTGGCCACATTCACAGCTAGAGTCACCCCTGGATAACACTGCAGCAAAAATCGGCCACAGACAGTATGACAGTGTTAGCACCTCTTTATTTGTCCCAGCTCCATTTGGTGGACATGACCATATTGTAGTGGGATGTGCACAGTGAATAACTGTTCAAAAGGCATGCTTTTGAGGAATCTCTGGATCATCTAAAAGGTGTAAGTGTTTTGCTCCAAGGAGAAACACACAACTATTACAGTGTCCTTTGTTTGAGAAATTAAAACAGCAGATGAAAAATGTGTTGATGTCAAACAGATATATTTCTCTTGATGTTACATTACTGAACTATTGGGTAACACTGTGCAAAGATGGCCTGGGATTCTTGTTCTCCAGAACAAAAGCCTAGTTATGTAGGGAATGTATACAACATGTTAGCCAGAGTAACAGGCACAGAGATGTAACCACAGGGAAATTATGTACAAAATACCTCTACTGCACAAAAACAGAAGTTCTCACTGCATAAAGTTATCAATACTCAGATTTATTATTTTTCAAGACCTTGTCCACTAAATATTCAACTGCATCCTATTTGCCTCTTAAAAATTGGAATTTTTATCCTATGAACATTCAAGAAATATAGATGAATAGTTGAAGAGTAGTTCCAGTCTAACAGTATTGACTTAATGGAACTTTTTGTGTTACTCTTCTCCTGAAACTCTGAACTTAAAAAAAAAAGGAAAAAGCACTGCTTTTCAAATCTTTATCACATAAAGCAACTACACTATTTCCTTTTATAGGAAGAAAAAGGTGAACTACATTGGACATATTTACCTGAAACATTAGATTTTATAACTTTTATACAGTTCAGTTTTTTAAATTATCCTTATGACACATTTTAGTATTTGTCAGAACTCCAGTTAATCGAATATCTCTGAAGATTATGGAAACAGAACCTAAGTAAGTATTTTTAGTATCTGAGAACCTAGATCTGAAAGAAGAATAATTTACAAAATGTAGAAGATATTTTTTTTTAAAAATTTAGAATAATTCAATGCCACACAACACTAAAGAATAAAACAGAATGACTTGTTTAATAACAACCATACAAAAGGTCCTAAAAAATATGAAGTCATACTCTATTAATATTCAACATAATGAAAATTATGTTTGAAAGTTAAATTTGATAACATATCTTTTAAGACCTGGTAAACAAGATTTTCTTTTTCCACACGTCTTTCTCAAATAACAACCTTTGTTTTAACCATGTTTTTTTAAAGTAGCTTTCAATATAGAGTAGACAATTATTGTGTCATTGTGTGAGCATGCATATATATATATAGAGAGAGAGAGTGAGTACTGGGCTTCCCTGCTAGCTCAGGCAGTAAAGAATCTGTTTGCAGTGCAGAAGACCTGGGTTTGAGCCTTGGGTCAGGAAGATCCCCTGGAGAAAGGAATGGCTACTCACTCCAGTATTCTTGCCTGGAGAATTCCATGGACGGAGGAGCCTGGTGGGCTCCATGGGGTCACAAAGAGTCAGACATGACTGAGTTGATTAATACACTTAAACATATACAGTCCTATATGTATATGAAGTAGTTTAACATTATTTAAATACTACTCACTAATCATAACATAATTGCATCACTTTAACAGAATGAAATATAAAAATTATATGATTACTTCAACAGATGCATAAAAATCATTTGACAAAATTCTACATCATTTCATGACAAAACTCTCAATAAATTGAGTACATATGGAATGTACTTCAATATACAAAAGGACATATGTGACAAGCCCACGGGTAACACCATCAGTTCACTTCAGTTCAGTTCAGTCGCTCAGTCTTGTCCAACTCTTTGTGACCCCATGGACTGCAGCACACCAGGCTTCCCTGTCCATCACCAACTCCCGGAGCTTGCTCAAACTCATGTCCATCCAGTCGATGATGCCATCCAACCATCTCATCCTCTGTCGTCCCCTTCTCCTCCTGCCTTCAATCTTTCCCAGCATCAGGGTCTTTTCCAGTGAGTCAGGTGACCAAAGTATTGGGGCTTCAGCTTCAGTATCAGTCCTTCCAATGAATATTCAGGGCTGATTTTCTTTAGGATTGACTGATAGGATCTCTTTGCCGTCCAAGGGACTCTCAAGAGACTTATCCAACACCACAGTTCAAAAGCATCAATTCATTGGCACTCAGCTTTCTTTATGGTCCAACTCTCACATCCATACATGACCACTGGAAAAACCATAGTTTTGACTAGACAGACCTTTGTCAGCAAAGTAATGTCTCTGCTTTTTCATATGCCGTCTAGGTTGGTCATAGCTTTTCTTCCAAGGAGCAAGTGTCTTATAATTTCATGGCTACTGTCACCATCTGCAGTAATTTTGGAGACCAAGAAAATAAAGTCTGTTACTGTTTCCCCAACTACTTGCCGTGAAGTGATGGGACCAGATGATCTTAGTTTTTTGAATGTTGACTTTTAAGCCAGTTTTTTCACTCTCCTCTTTCACTTTCATCAAGAGGCTTTTCAGTTCCTCTTTACTTTCTGCCATAAGAGTGATGTCATCTGCATATCTAGGTTATTGATATTTCTCCCTGAAATCTTAATTCCAGTTTGTGCTACATTCAGCCCAGCATTTCTCATGATGTACTCTGCATATAAGTTAAATAAGCAGAGTGACAGTATACAGTCTTGATGTACTCCTTTCCCATTTTGGAACCAGTCCATTGTCTCCTGTCTGGTTCTAACTGTCAACAGTAAAATGTTGAAAGCTTTTCTTCTAAGATCAAGAACAAGACAAGACTGCCTACTCGCACTGTTTCTATTTAGCATGGTATTGGAAGACTTAACCAGAGCAACTAGGCAAGAAAAAGGAATAAAAGGCATCCAAGTTGGAAAGGAAGAAGCAAGATGATGACCTGATGTTTTATACAGAAACTCCTAAAGACTCCGTAAAAACCTTTAGAACTGACCAGTGAATTCAGTCAAGGTGCAGGATACAAAATCAACATAAAAATATAATCAGTTGTATTTCTATACACCTAAAACAACTATCGGAAAGAGAAAGAAATAAAATAATTCCATTTACAATAGCATCAAAGATAATAAAATACTTAGGAATAGATTTAACATAGGAGGTGAAAGATCTGTACGCTGAGGACTAAAGGTGCTGATAAAAGAAACTGAAGATAAGACAAATAAATGGGAAGATATCCCATGATCATGGATCAGAATTAAAATTATTAAGATGGTCATACTACCCAAAACCACCCATAGATTCAATGTGATCCCTACCAAAATTCCAGTGGCATTTTTCACAAGAAGAGAAAAATAATCCTAAAATTCATATGGAACAAAAACGATCCCAAATAGCCAAAGCAATCCTGAGAGAGAACAAAGTTGGAGGCATCTGACTTCATACATCTGATTTCAAAGTATATTACAAAGCTAATCACAACAGTATGGTACTGTCATAAAAAGACACATAGACCAATGGAACAAAACTGAGTCTAGAAATAAAAGACTGTGCTATGTGCATAGTCGCTCAGTCGTGTCCGACTCTGTGTGACCCCGTGTACTGAAATCCACCAGGCTCCTCTGTCCATGGGGACTCTCCAGGCAAGAATACTGGAGTGGGTGGCCATGCCCTCCTCCAAATAAAAGACTAATAATAGATTACTGTTGTTCAGTTGGTCAGTCATGTCCAACTCTTTTTTGCGACTCCATGGACCCAGGTTTCCCACATTGCAGGCAGATTCTTTACCAGCTGAGCCACAGGAAAGCCTAAGAATACTGGAGTGGGTAGCCTATCCCTTCTCCAGAGGATCTTCCCAGCCCAGGAATTGAACTGGGATATCCTGCAATGCAGGCGGATTCTTTACCACCGAGATATACACACCACCCAAATAAGAATGGTCTTTTAAAATAAAATAATTTGCATTTCAACATGTAAACACCCAAGCAGGCATTCAGGAAACCATAATGAGGTAGATAGATACTTGCACTTACTTAATATGATTCATTTATATTTAAAAGAGAGATAACAGGACCAGATGCCTTTCTACACACATAAGATACAGGAAAATGACAATGCTGATGTACCACATAGATACTAGTGTATCAACAAATAATGGCAACAGACCAGACTCGCTTACATATAATAAAAGAAGGAAGGAAATGATCTTAATTAAGATAGGGATAATACGTCAAGATAAGTACAGAATCTCACCATGGAGAAAAATGTGATAATCCCACAAGTGAAGAAGTAAATAATGTTCCATACACCCCATCAAATTTGCCAAATCTTCAAAAGAACCTTAAAGGACATTTTTCTTGTGGTTGATAATATCCACTCCTACTTCACAGCATACTGTGGAAGGCTTATCATGGATTATCAGTAACAACAAAGTATCAAATCAAAGCCAATATCTCACTTCAGTTTGTTCCAATGTTACAATTATAGTAATTATACAATCAGGTCGACAGAACGCCCAGAGTGAATACATTATTCAATACTTTGGAAACAATATCTTTATTCATTTCACCGTACCTCTCAGTAACTCTCCCTTTCTCATACACTGGGTCTTTCACATAACTTCTTGTTAAACAATCATTTACAAAAGTCCTCTGATTTGTATCTTAGAGTGTGCAGTCAGGCAGGACTCGAGAAAGTCTTGCAGGACATAGAGCAATTCTTCATTGTTTTGCACCATCCTGCTGTGTAGGAAAGCCAACATCCCTGGCCTCTCCCACTAAAAGGCAGGAGAATCCCCCTCCCTCCCGAAGTCACCTCTGCAATGCTCTTAAACACCCTCTAGGGGGCACTACTGTGCCTATTAAGAACCATCAGGCTAGAATCGGGACAACATGTTGAACACAGATGACCCCCGGCCACATAAAACTTAAGTCTAGTAAGGGATACAGGCATAAATCAAAAAGTCACAAAAACAAATTTATGTCTAATCGCAAGCTGTGCTACGTGCTTAAAGGAACGTGATGCTACAAGAACAGGCAGTCTTGGGTATTAGTCAAGGCTTCCCTGTGAAAGTGACAACTGAACAACTTGAAAGATGGAGAGGCATCTTCATTTCTTTTCTGGCATCTTATAATCAGTGAAACACAATGTGAGGATCTTTTGATGCTCACCTTGAGTCTTTAATCCTCCTACAGTCTTACAGATACAGACAGCACAGGAGATTGGTCTAGAAGTTTACTGCCTCTATGACACAGCACCACAATTGTCTGACACATCCCATTTTTCCTTATATTTCATTACTTAGAATTTATTTATTTCCTTGAAATTTAAACTGGGAAAAAAAATTGAAAGTGGAAAATACTCAATAAAGTTTAATTTAGTGACAGTGTCATTTTGTTCCATCCAGTAAGCACTATTAGTCATTATTTAAAATTTTTGAAGGATAGCTATAATGTTTTCATAACTACATAGATGATTAAATGGACTCAAGATAGTTAAATAAATATATTGCCCAGGTTTGCACAAAATCAAGCACGAGGGAAATAACCAATAACGTCTCCTTCCCAGGACAACAGATGGTTTTTCTTAACTGCATTATTTTTCTTTGTATTTAGGTACATTACATGTTATGCTGCCCATGTCATCTAATAGATTTTAGAAATGTTGAGAAGGAGAAAATAGCTTAAGACTTTTTTGGTTTAAAAAAGAATAAAAAGTCCTTTGAGAAAACCTTGTGAATGTCCTTAGCATAAATACTACATTGATGCTCATACTTTGATATCTGACCTTTTCCTTCAATATAGGTACAGAGTTCGGAATAATATAATAATTTTACTCTGAGCCAAATTTTCAGAAATCTGCAATACAGAAGCACTGATAGAAGATTCATGAGTAGGGAAAGGGTGGAGAAGATGATTGGTTTTCACTTTAAAGAACACTGCGCCACCTGTCAGACTCCTTGAATGAAAGTGAAGTCGCTCAGTCGTGTCCGACTCTTTGCAACCCCATGGACTGTAGCCTATCAGGCTCCTCCATCCATGGGATTTTCCAGGCAAGAGTACTGGAGTGGGTTGCCATTTCCTTCTCCAGGAATGAAAATCCACCAAGTATTAGCAAGGTCATTTGATACTTCAGTTTCCTCATCCGTAAAATGACTATGATAATTGTACCCATCTCCAGGTTTAAAAGCAAGATTAAGAGAGATAATACATGTGAACAGTTTAGAACAATGCCTGGCATACATGGTAATCTCTAAAGATTGTTAGCTATTACTATTACTTTATAAACCGAAAATTTAAAGCTTTCAGGAAATGCAATGTTTCACTATCAGTACCATTATATATATAAACATCTATAGATGTTATAGATGTCTACTGTATTTTTACCTTCTAAAATGTAAGGAAACATAAGGTGATTTGAAGCTTAAAAAAACCAAGTTGGTAAAGTCAGGGGAAATAAACCATTATTGAGATTAAAATTCAGGATTGATCACCCATTAGCCCCATGAAAAATCTCATAATGTTTAAAAAAAAGAGTAACAATTGCTTTCATGTGGGAACTTACCTTGGAGAATCCCAGACCCTATAATCCTCCCCCCTCTGAAAGTTTATTTTTTGTAATTTAGCAGTTACAACATTGTTCAGTATAAAACGTGGAAGCGCTGCTCACTACTGAAATAAAAAAACAGCTGTTTCATTTAAGGCAGATGAGAAATTTAAAATGAACTGAAATCATCTGTCACCAAAAAAAATTAACGACAAACATTATCTTTTGTGACAGACCTGTTATATTTCTGAAGATACCAGAAGATAGATTTCTGCAAGGGTACTCTGTTTAAGAAGCCATCTGTCTGCTTTGGGCAAATGACTCTGAGCCTAATCCACTTACAGAAAATGTCAACAAAATTGCTTCAACACCAGTGAGCTGAATAATAGAAAACCCCGAGCTAAACTTTAAAAATATGATTCCAGTGCAGAAAGCTTTATGACTTTATGTTTGTGCGTTGATACTGATATCCTGAGAATTCTCTTGCAGGCATTTTGACAAAGAACCATTCAATAAAACAACAAGAAGCCACTGCCTGTTGATTTGCCTGCTCTTTGCTTCCCATCATTGTGATCATCTGCCTTTTGTCAACAGCTGTAGTTACAAAGGACAAGAGAGTAACATCAACTTTAGAAAGGTGACAAAGGCTATTAATTGTACTTTAAATGAAACTTTAGTAATAGATGGTCATCATCACAAAAAATATATCATAATATCTCAAATTAACTTTCCTTGTATAATGAACGACTCTCTTGAGTGCTACAAGCCAAACAAAGCGTGAGCTTCTCCTAATATAAAAACCTCTGTTTGGCCAATTCATGCAATTTTCATTTTAAAAAGATGATCTACAATGGCCTGAAAGATGTAGGATGCCTCAAACCTCAGAACAGACAAAGCCTAGAGAGGTAGTTACTAATATTAGAAGGATATTGTTAAAAATTCATTCTGGAGTTCACTTGGTAAGGTTTCAGTTTAAGAAGTTATTGATAGCATTGCTGAAAGTATTGGCTTTTTGATTCATCCAAAAAATAAATCTCCAAAAATGCCAGGATAAGAGTATAGATACATTAACAAAAGAGTGAACATCAGATCACAAAACGGTGTTACCTGCTCAGTGGTCACAGCGCTGAGACGTTCAGTGTGCACATGGCCCCTGTGACGTCTGGCCCTGCGTTGCACCACCCCAGGAGCACCTTTCACGCGGCTGTCTGGGTGAACAGCATCCCCTGCAGCCCAATGACAGACGCACTACATCTGGTCTAGACCTGCCCTCTACCAGGGACACTTATTCTCTATTCTCTGCCAAACCATAATGCTTTTACAAAGGCTTTAACTATCGCTTCTTGGGCTTTTGGCTAAGATCAAGTGAGGCACAAAGGCTTTAACTGTCCCCTTTTGGGGTGCATCATGGCGTGTGCCGAACCGGCCTATCCAGTGGCTCTATGGGCTCCCATTGACATGGGCATGACTCCTAGGTACCGTGTTGGTTACAGCGGCCAAAGAGCTATCAGCAAGACACTGGCAAAGGTCAACCACCTCGTACGCCCCACCCATTTCTTTATTAAATGAATTGGGCTACTTTTTATTAACAGTTAAATTGAGCTGCAGCCAACTCAGCTCCCTCCAGATTTAATCATTAATGAGGTATTCACTGTTGGCGGCCCAAATCCAGTAGCACATTTGGTTAAAGACCAGATTACTGTTACTCCAAGAAAATGTCAAGACCTGCGCTCGCTTGAGACTTTCTCAAGTTTCAGATCTCAAACTCAAGCCATCCACAATACCAAACTATTAGCAACACATTTTCTTCATGCTTTTTTATGTTTATTTCAAAAATCATGTTACTTGAAAGTTAAAATAATAGCATCTAAATTTTCCAGTTGTCCATATTATGTCATGTTGGTGTAATCAACTTATCTATGGCTATACATCTGTCTGTGTATACTTCATCCTGTATACCTCAGTAGGCATATCATGAAAATAAGGATTCTATGTAACCACAATACTATCATAGCCCCCAACAAAGTTGGCATTCATTCAGTCATTTAATCTGAAATCGGTGCATTTAAATTTGCTCAAATGTACCAAAACATATTTTACAGATGTTTTATAAAATCCAGAATTCATTCAAGTTTCACATTCCTAGCATCTTTGAAAATAATGATCCAGCTATGTGAGTTAGAGCAGAAGCCTGAGTGACAGGAGAGTGCCTGGGGAAACTTCACAGGCAAGATCACAGCAAGAAGTACCACCTCCTTAAAAACATACATTTATCTCCACAGCCTCACTCCTGTCCACTCCCCAGAATACGCACCACTAAATCATCACATACACTTGTCAAAACATTTCTTCTGAATGTCAAATACCATCACTCTTATATTCTTATTTTTAAATCAACTTTATAAATACAGACGCCTGGAAAAGTTCACTGTACACTCACTAAGCCCATTCAGTTTTATGAATGTCATGCTGCTCTTCCTAGGCAAGCCTCAGATTTCTTCCCAGAATAGATGACTCTGAAAATCAAACTATCAGAAACTTCAATTTCAATATTTCAGTAGCTGGTATATTTTTAGACCTTAGCTATACAAACCAAAAAATTCTTCCACATTTTTAGAAGAACTTTAAATTATCCCCAAATTAAGGATCCAGAACTCCATTTGATAAGCCTTGCATGACCTTGTCCAAGACCACAGACTCCTTCCAAAAAAACAGTGCCAGGCTGACCTTAAGCTGGATGGCTTTGCTCTGTGCTTTAAAGCCCATCTCCCGAGAGTAGCATGGAAACATATACACTAATATATGTAAAATAGATAGCCAGTGGCAATTTGATGTATAATTCAGGGAACTCAAACTGGGGCTCTGTGACAACCTAGAGGGGTGTGATGGGGTGGGAGGTGGAAGGGAGGCTTAAGAGGGAGGAGACATAAGAATACCTATGACTGATTCATGTTGATGTATGGCAGAAATCAACACAATATTGTAATTATCCTTCAATTAAAAATAAATTTAGAAAAAGATTGGGGAAGAAAAAACCCATCTCCCAGCCATGACTGGTTAAACCAAGCATCACACTGGGCCAAGAGTGGCCCATCAACAGGGGATCAGTGACTGATGAACTGGCCTGACCCCAGGCAGCAGTGACAATAATTAGTCAAACCAATCAGATGAGCTCGCTCAGAAATTGAGCCCGGAAAACTGGAAAAGCCTTAGCTGTTGTTGTTGTTCATTCACCGAGTCGTGTCTCTTTGCGACCCCAAGGACTGCAGCACACCAGGCCTCGTTGTCCTTCACCATCAACCCAGAGCTTGCTCAAACTCATGTCCATTGAGTTGGTGATGCCATCCTACCATCTTGTCCTCTGTCTTCCCCTTCCCTTCCTGCCTTCACTCTTTCCCAGCATCAGGGTCTTTTCCAATGAGTCAGCTTTTTACATCAGATGACCAAAGTACTGGAGATTCAACTTCAGCATCAGTCCTTCCAATGAATATTCTGTACTGATTTCCTTTAGGATTGACTTGTTTTGATCTCCTTGCAGTCCAAGGAACTTTCAATAGTCTTCTCCAACACCACAGTTCAAAAGCATCAATTCTTTGACACTCAGCCTTCTTTATGGTCCAACTCTCACGTCCATACTTGACTACTGGAAAATCCATAACTTTGACTATACGGATGTTTGTTGTATAGTCAAAGGTATGACTTTTGTGAGCCTTAGTTAGTTGCTCACAAAAAGAGGTGCTAGCAAATAGAGGAAAGAGAGGAGAGAGCTGAACCTAGGCCACAGCACTAGAGTGAAAATTCCTAAATTCTTGTTCCTAAGAGAGGAAAAGATAACACAATGCCCTGAAGCCTGCTCTCATTGTCATGATCTTCTAGCCTCGGTTCGGTGAGGCTACCCATTCTGAGGCTCCCCTTCTTCCCAGGAGACCAGTTGCCCACATTGTCCCAGTCTCACCAGAAAAAGCCTGAATGAGTCCCTGGTTCCCTGTAACTCAAGCCAAAAAAAAAAAAAAAAACTACTGAAACAAAGTTAAAAGCACACTTCTGCCCCAGCGAAGGCTTTCTTAAGCTTCTTGTAGCGAAAACCAGAATCAGTCAAAAAGAAAGGACAGGGATTATAGCTGATGAGTGCAGAGCAAAGAGGATCAGCACATCCTGAATCAGCTGTGTGACCTTGGGAACATCATTCACTCCTGTGAGGGGCCGGTTCCTCCTCTATTAAACATTGAATGGGATGAGATGGTCTCTGAGTTCACCTTATATACCCAGGGTCTATCATTTACTAATTAGGGCTTGATTCAAAATCGCTGTGTTAAAATTCATTACCTCATTATTTTAAATAAGAGAGACTGTCCAGTGGGAAAGAAATAGGAAGCAATAAAAGTGCTCTGTTAGGGAAAGAACAGAGGACTGTGGAAAACACTTGACAAAGATCCTAACCCTGATGGCAGTGGGGGCGCGGGGCTGAAGTCGCCGCATCAGCAAAGGTCTCCTGAAGACTTGGCACCTGAGCTCACAACTGGGGCGCAGGTGAAGTGCCCAATGCAAGGGTGTGAGCAAAGGCTCCCAGGGGCAGTAATACAGCAGAGGGAAGGCCTTATAACTGCTCAGCAGGACAGTGCAACGGGTTCCTCCAAGGGGAAAGGTCAGTGAGAGTGGGGCAGCGCTCAGAAGAGGAAGGTGATGAGAGGCGGAGCTGGAGAGGAGGCGGCCACAGATAGCTCCACGGCGAAGGTAAGGCGTTTGCAGGAGGAGCCGTGGAAAACCACGGTGGAGCTTTAAGAAGGCAGAATGGCCATGACCAGACCTCTAGAAAGGCCTCCCAGGTGGTGTGTTCTGGAGTGGGGCAAGGGTAGATGCAGAAGGAAAGGTTCTTCACTAACCAGAGTGATAAATAACTAAGGCAATAGCTATGGGAAGGGAGACCTCTTAGGGAGATATTTAGGAGGTTGACCAGTGACGCTTGGTAACTGCTTAGAAGTGGAGGTTTGGGGAAAAGATCAAGCATTACCCCAGGACGTTTATTTGGCTTGCTGAGAGTTGTCATTCACTCATTCAAGCAGGAATAACAGAGGTGTCGTGGAGGGCAGGCAGGAGACGTGGGTGGAGATGAGCACAATTTGAGCTGACCTCTCCATGGCTGAGAGGCCTCCAGAATGCAATACCTGATCGGTAGTTGGGAGGGATGGGTGGAGAATGGCAGTCATCTAAGGGTAGGAAGAGACATACAATAGCATTGGATTCAATAGCATAGAGGGGGCAATAGAAACCATTTGCATGGACAGTATGACCCAGAGAGGATGGAGTGAGAGAGCCTAAGAAACACCAGAATTTAACAGAAGAGTAGAGGAAAGGTAACCTGCAAAAATTCCCGAGAGAAAAAGCCAGAGATGTAAGAGGAAGGCCAGGAATGTCCAGCGGATACCCCCTAAATCAAGGGAAGCAGTGATGCAAGAAAGAGGGAGTGATCAGCCCTTAGAATGTTCCCAAGTCGAGAAGGGAGATAAAAGCTGACACACAGCCACAGATCTCCTGACAAGAAGGTGACTGGTGACTCTGGTGAGAACAGTTTAATGGAGTGTCAGGGGGAGAAGACAGATTAAAGGTGACTAAGGAGTGCGTGGGAGGTAAGGAAGTGGATACAACAAGTATAAACAACCTGTTAAGATGCTTGGCAGTGTAGGGAAGAGAGAGATAGGAAGTCAAGTAGCCAGAGGGGAGCTGAAAGTATGTATCAAAGCCATTTCTTATGCATAAACACAGTCAAACTGAACAATGAACTGTGGGAGAACAAAGACAAAACGTGAAGTGGAATAACTAAAGGCCTCGACTTCTGGGATTGATTGTTGTTCTCATTTGATTTTCATAGTATCCTAATGTTCCTTGTCCTTATTTCAGAACCTGTTATTTGTACGAAGTGGGAAAGTTGCTCAGCAATTAAACATGTAAAGCATACTAATTTCAATATCTCAATAAATGTACCTAAAAACTTAAAAAGCAGGGACTGCATACGTCCTATGTGATAGACTACTCCTGAAAAATGAAGTGTTCTCACATTGTCCACCAGATGGCTCCCCTGTTTGGGGCTTAGGAAGGAAGCGTCTGTCTGTCCATAAAGTCTGTTCCAATGGTTAGAAACGGCCTTCTAACACCATTTTGTTTATTCCTTTGCTTCCATGTAGATTTGGACCTCAATCATTCTAAGTATGTAAGAGTGATCTCAAATAAATTCTGAGAACTTACAATGTCATAAATTAAAAATCCATGCATCACCAACCAGTATATGTAAGCATTTTAGATGGAAAATACCTTTCCCAGCAAAATCTTAAAACAGTCATGGCCCTTCAAAACAAAACAAAACAAAAAAAAAACTATCTGCTTTCTCAGTCTGGTGAAAGGAGAAAAAACTAATTGTAAAAGGTTCAATAAATTAGTTTCACATAACAATAAGTAGGTTAAAATATCAATGTCTCTTTCATGTATAAGGCAGTAACTTTATACTTGCTGTTTGGAGAATTTTAACATGCATAACTTAACCTAATATGATGTAAAGCTCTCAAGTTTAAATTGTTGATGGCTCTAAGACATAAAGATTTTTCCTCTACTTGAAAGGAGTTATTAGATTGATTTAGCATTCAGGACATATTATCATTATGCATTTATGATGTGGGTTGAAGGAGATCAAACCAGCCAATCCTAAAGGAAATTAACCCAGAATATTCAATGGAAGGACTGATGCTGAAGCTCCAATAGTTTGGCCACCTGATGCAAAGAGGTGACTCACTGGAAAAGACTCTGATGCTGGGAAAGATTGAGGGCAGGAGGAGAAGGGGGAAGACAGAGGATGAGATGGTTGGATGGCATCACTGACTCTATGGACATGAGTCTGAGCAAAGTCCGGGAGAAAGTGAAGGACAGAGAAGCCTGGCGTACTGCAGTCCACGGGGTTGCACAGAGCCGGTCAAGACTTAGTGACGGAACAACAACCCCATGGACGTTTCTCTTTGCTCTTCTCCCATCCTGCTGTGCCTGAAGCACCACCAACACCAGAAATAGCATGGGAGAGGGGAGGGCAGGGGCTAGTTTTACAGCTGCCAGTGTACAAAGGGGTTAGGAACAGACCACCCCACACACACACACTCACACTCACACACACACACACACACTCACACTCGCACACACACACCCCATACCAGCTAAAACCAGTTTTCCTCAGTTGCCTATCTTTTTAGGAAACAGTTCTATCGTTTTTAATTTGTTCATAGTGCAGCATGAATGTTAGCAGCTCAGATTCGGAACCCAAATGGAAATGAGAAAAGCACCGAGATAGGGATGGCTCCCTCCACATGGCGCCTTGGAAAAGCCCCATGACTGTCCCTGGGGACAACATGTCATGTTACTCCTTCTTTACCCCTCTTCCCTCATTTTCTGAGAAACTTGAAAAAAATCATAAAGGTTGGCCTCTGAGTAAAATCACCCTCAGCAGGCAGGAAGAGCCAGAGGATATTTGGAGAACTGCAGAGGGCTGTTCACGGCTGGAGTGCAGTGGGAAGTGAAGATGAGCACAAGAAAAATAAAAGCAAAAAAAAGAAAAAGAAAAGCAGCGTTATGGTCATTAAGGAAAGTGACCTACTTAACAAGGCAAAACAACCTCATCAGAGACAAACTAAAGGAACTGCATATACCTAGACAGGGCTTTAAACCTTGGTTACCCTGGAGACTTGAGAAGCTGCATTCCTCTAAGGAAAGTGTTTGTTTACTTCATAGAGGCATGTTCATTGTGCTGCTTATGTAAAAATGTACGTCATATCTATTCAGAACAAACACCAACACATTCTAGCCATCTCCTAGCGCCATCCCCTGAGCCATTCTTCCTTGTCCTTTAACTTTCCATATTTATGTGTTGGAGCAGCCAGGCTGACACCTGCCAGATGATGTTTCAGCACTGAGAGAAATCAATGGATCCTGGCAGCCGTCTCAGCTCCCTTTAAAGGGTGACCTTTAGGAGAGGCAACAGAAGCATATCCCCCACCATGACATATTATTTTTTTTTAATCCTCAGTTTCAGGTTGCATAGTTTTTAATAAAGTCTTCCCCTAATGTCAACTTCAAGGGCACTGAACCATCACAGTGATTTCCTTCTTCTCTACCCACATTTCAGCCTCTTCTTTTTTCCTTTGTACTTGGGAAAGGGGAGCTTGGCTGTGGTGAAGTCGACATTAGTTCTCCCGGCTGTGGAGGGTCCAAGCGCTGCTAGATTATTTTAAAGGAATAGTTTCCAACATTTCTCATCTCTATAAACCACAGAAGGTTTATATTATATAGTCAGGTTTTTTTAAATAAAAAGGAAAAAATATCAAAGCCTGTAGTTACTACAGACAAATTGCTCATAAATATAAAAATGAAAACCCTAAGAATGCTAAACCTCAACATTCATAATACTAAAGGAAAAGGAAATCTATCTCTAGTTTAAAACCAAGCCCCATTCCTCATTTTGAAGACCAGACTAACAAGAGATTTGTACCTTGCCCTACAGCCAAAAGTGGGCTATTTTGTTTCAGATAGATATCTTTTGTCTATATATATGTAAAGAAATAGATACAGATATCTTCTATTCTCTAAGGAATTAACAGTGAAGGACTCTCTTACTTTACTTTGTAATTCTGGTATAACTGTAGCCCAGACAATGTTTGCTAAAGAACCTTTCTGCAATGATGGAAATATTCTATATCTCTACTGTCCAATATAATAGTTACAAAGCATATGTGGCTACTGAGCAACTGAAATGTGACTAGTGCCATGAAGATGGAATACATAATTCTCTTTAATTTTATTTATTTTCACTTCAATAGATACCTGTGGCTAGTGTTTTTCACACTGGACAACATGGACTAAAAGATGACGCCAACCTTCAGCAATACAATGAATTAAGAAAAATTATTTTTCACTCTCTCCAGCCTCTTTCCTGACATAGGACTGGCGACAGTTAGAATTAAATAACCAACTATGGCTTGCACAGGCTTCCCTTGTGGTTCAGCTGGCAAAGAATCCACCTGCAATGCGGGAGATCTGGGTTTGGAAGAACCCCTGGAGAAGGGAAAGGCTACCCACTCCAGTATTCTGGCCTGGAGAATCCCATGGACAGAACTGAGCAACTTTCACTTTCATGGCCTGCACTTTTTAACATTTTCAACAACAATGAGAACGCACACTTTTTGAATGCAGTGGCTGCCTCTGTCATGCACAACTGTATCCTCAGCAGGCAGCACAGAGCCTTGCTCAAAGCAAGACTCCAAAGTATTTGTCAAATGAAGGAAAAGATTGGGAGCCACTGCCTTCACATTCATCTCAACCTAGTATTTCCCAGGACTGTTGACATCCACCTCCCACAAAATCTCATTTCCCAACTTTTTAATTCTAGCAAGGAATAGTCAGTTCACCCAAAAACTAGCCCACCCTTTCATAACAAATATATTGTCCCCTACCTTTTACCCAGGCCCTTTTAAACAAGAATTTTCTAGAGGATGACCATGATACCAATAGCAATTTCAAGGTCAGGGGGAGTGATAATAGGTGATCAGTTCAGTTCAGGTGCTCAGTCATGTCCAACTCTTTGCAATCCCACGGGCTGCAGCATGCAGCACGCCAGGCTTCCCTGTCCATCACCAACTTCTGGAACTTGCTCAAACTCATGTCCACTGAGTCGGTGATGACATCCAACCATCTCCTCCTCTGTCGTCCCCTTCTCCTCCTGCCCTCAATCTTTCCCAGCATCAGGGTCTTTTCCAGTGAGTCAGTTCTTCACAACAGGTGGCCAAAGTATTGGAGCTTCAGCTTCAGCATCAGTCCTTCCAATGGATCAGGACCGATTTCCTTTAGGATTAACTGGTTGGATCTCCTTGCAACCCAAGGGACTCTCAAGAGTCTTCTCCAACACCACAGTTCAAAAGCATCAATTCTTAGGCACTCAGCTTTCTTTATGGTTGAACTCTCACATCCATACATGACCACTGGAAAAACCACAGCTTGACTAGACAGAACTTTGCCGGCGGTAACAGGTATATCAGTGATACGTTAATACCTGTACTGTGCTTAGTCACTGAGTTGTGTCCAACTCTTTGCAACACCATGGACTACTGTAGCTCACCAGGCTCCTCTGTCCATGGGGATTCTCCAGGCAAGAATACTGGAGTGGGTTGCCATGCCCTCCTCCAGGGGATCTTTCCAACCCAGGGATCAAACCCAGGTCTCCCACACTGCAGGAAAATTCTTTACCATCTGAGCCACCATGGAAGCCCTGTATATACCTATTATCACTCCACCTCTCCAGGGAGGCAGGAGCTAATGGAATAATAATGGATATATTTATATATTTGGTGGGAAACATAAGCCAGTAGAATTCTTCTAATCACCAAGAAGACTGTCCTATCGACCCACATCCAGAACAAGTCATGTGACTACACACACCCCACATCACATTAAAATGCATTCTAAGTAAATTATAGTTTGGGCCAATGATCAATAGAAAATTGTGACATGTTTCTTCCTACTGGGTTTTATATTAGAAAACTCCTTAAATTTTACAATCTTTTTCTTCCTGGGTTACTGCTATGGACTTTCATCTGTTGAAGCCTTAATCCCCAACATGATGGTATTTGGAGGTAAAACTTTGGGGAGGTAAATAGGTTTGGATGAAATAATTAATCCCCATGATGGGACTGGTGCCCTTATAAAAGGATGAAGAGTCAGACACAACTTTGCAACTGAATAAAAAATTTAAACTCTCTCTCTCTCCACTATGTGAGGAAACCAGAAAGAGGGTTCTCACCAGAAATAGACCTGCTGACACTCATCTCAGACTTCCCAGCCTCCAGAACCATGAGAAATAAACGTCTGCTCTTTAAGCCAGCCAGTCTACAGTATTGTTGTAATAGCAGCCCAGAATGATAAAGACAACTACTGTATTAGTTTCCTGCTAAGTCACTTCAGTCGTGTCCGACTCTGTGGGACCCCATCCCTGGGATTCTCCAGGCAAGAACACTGGAGTGGGTTGCCATTTCCTTCTCCAATGCAAAAAAGTGAAAAGTGAAAGTGAAGTCGCTCAGTCATGTCCGACTCTTCGCGACCCCATGGACTGCAGCCTACCAGGCTCCTCCGTCCATGGGATTTTCCAGGCAAGAGTACTGGAGTGGGGTGCCATTGCCTTCTCCGATTAGTTTCCTGAGCCTACCAGAACAAAGAAACACAGATCAGTGACTTCCCTGATGGTCCAGTGGCTAAACTCCACAATCCCAGCGCAGGAGGCCCAGGTTCAGTCCCTAATGGGAGAAGCAGATTCCACATGTTGCAGTCAGGAGTTCACATGCCGCAACTAATGCCCAGTGCAGCCAAATAAATAAATAAAATAAAATATTTAAAAAATTTGAAAAAAAAGAAACACAGACTGGAGGCTGGATTAAACAACAGAAATTTATTTCCTCACAGTTCTGGAGGCTGGAAGTCTGACACCATCGTGTGAGCAGGGCTGGTTTCTTCTGAGGCCTCTCTCCTTGGCTTACTGACGGCTACCTCTCCCTGGGTCCCCACCCGGTCTTTCTTCTGAGTGTCTACATTTAATCTCACCTTCTATAAGGACGCCAACCATATGGGATTAGGGACACCCCTTCCCAGTGACTTTTCACTTTAACCTAGCTACCTCTTTAGAGGCGCTATCTCCAAATAAGGTCACATTCTGAGGTAACGGGCATTAAGATTCAACATATGCACTCTGTGACTCAAGCTGACTTCTTATATACATCCAATCACACTGGAAGCCCATGTTGAAAAAAATTGGAGATAGTTTGCCTATTGTACTATGAACAAAGAGCCTTTCTCTGCCCATCTGAAGACTCCCTCTGCAATTATAGATTTGTTAGTTTAGGGTTTAATTATTATTATAAAGTTTAGCTTTACTATTGTCGATATGTTTTTTTCATGTGTTATATGTGAAATAGACAAGTAACAAGTGGGACAGTCTTGATGTAGACAGACAAGAATTCTGGGTCCAGACAGCCTGGATTTCAATTCTGGCTCTGCCACTCGATAGCTAGTTGACCTTGTTAAAGGTCAGCCACAACCTAACTTCTCTCTTAGTTTCCTCATGCGTAAGTCATAAATATTAGTAGTACCTACATCATCTGGTTGTTATGGAATTGAATGGTTTAATAAATATGAAATACTTGGAACACTGTCTAGCAGAGAATAATCATTTTATAACCATTAGCCATTATTAGTTGTTGTTGCTGCTAAAGTGCATTCTGTATTAAAAAAATATTTCCAAGAGAATCAAATTTATCAATTTCAACCAGTCATATGCTTGATTCCAATTTTACAGTGAGTATTCCTGAAAATGTCCCATTTCTTTCTGGTGTACACAAGGACTGTTTTCCAATAAACCTCTAAGTTATTGAATAAAAATAATGATGATCTAAAGATTAGAGGACTTTTCCACAAGCATAACGAAGACCAGTGGGTGAAGTCTGCCTATTTGAGGTATAAGTAAATCCAGGAAGGAGAGCAAACTTTCAAAGCATTATCATATATTTATAGCACTAGGTATATGATGAGCTCTTGATAAATATTTAAAGAGTGACAGTGATGAAGATGGTGATGATTCACAAAGGGAAGAAGGAACTCAAAAGATAAGTTACCCAGACTTTAAAAAAGATCATATAAAAAATTCTAAAGTTCAGTCACTTGGATTGTTAATGATATCTGAACCATGCTGGAAAAAGACAAAAAAAAAATTCAAAGATAATTAAAGTATCTTTTTTAATCCTGTTATGAGCAAATAAAGGCAATAGTGACTAAAGTCCTATTGCACTAGGGCAATTTTTAATATCATTTGGGGTTTATATTCAAATAATTCCATTCAACAAACATATCTTGAGCACATACCATCCGCTGCTTCTATTGCTATAACAAAAAATTGAATGCAGGAACTAGTTGTACAATGTAGAACAGGGCCACCAACAAGTGTCTATATTGTATACTTAGACTATGTTGTATGTGTGTGCACACTGCATTTACAGGGCATGAACTGAGGAAAACAGCTGAAAGGAAAACTGTGCAAACTGTGCAACTCTACAAACAACCTGAGAATAGTCACTAGTTGCCGAACAGACAGAAGACAAGTATCTGGAGGATAAGAAAAATAAAAGTGGACCGTGAGCTTCCGGAAACAAAAAGCTAAAGCCAAATTATCAATCTAATGCCCATTGTTGTGTGCCTGCGTCCTGTGAAGACAGAATGCCCCGGTTAGACAAGATGAGGAATAGGCCAGGGAAAATGACACCTCCCAGTTGTAGGAGGGGGAAGGCAGAGAACAAAATGCCAGCCCCACGAGGAAATGGAGCTGCCAAGAGCTGCAGAAACACCTGTCTCCCCAACGGGCACCCAGGCATTGAGTGGTCGCCTTGGACACCATGACTGTGGACGTGAAGAACTAGCTTTGGAGTCACACATAGGGAGGTCCGTGTCGAGCTCTGCTGCTTCCAAGCCAGTTATGTTCTCTGGAACAAGCTGCTTAGCTTCTGGAACCTTCTGTGTTCCCAGCTCAAACTCAGCACCGTGGTGAGGCACAGCCCCAGCCCTGAGGAAGCACAACCTCGCGCGAGAAAAGACGTGGGGACAAATCCTCACGATACAGGAGCGACACCACACGCAGGCTACAGATACACCACGGACGGGAAGATTACGTGGTTTTGATGGAAATCAAAGACTGGGGCATGGGGAGCCAAGCGCAGGGAAAGCTTCCCTAGAAAATTAAGAGTTGACCCTGAGCTGGGCCAGGCGATGAGGAGGAGCCGGCCAGGTGACCGAGGACAGAATCAACACTACGAGGGGCTGGAACAGCAAGTGGGAAGCCACAGCCTCCTGACACTGCCCGGGAGGCCCGGGAACCACAAAACTGTGGGAAAGCTGAAGCATGAAGGGCAGGTGCAGAGCGACGCAGCGGCCCCATCACACGGCGCCTTCTCCCCAGCCAAGAGCTTGGAATTCTTTCCTATGGCTGACAGACAAACATCAGAACACATTCCTCCTACTCAAGTTTAATTGGGCTGTCAAAAAAAAAAGTTGTTTTTCAATCCTCTTAAATGAATTTATAGCCTTTTTTTCCCCTGAAGATTAAAAAAATATTAATTAAATGTTCTCTCACAAGCTCATATTAGACTTGAAAAGAGAATCGGATATTATTTTTCCATTGCCTCTTGTATCTGTCATCTGGAGTTACAAATGGAACCAGCCACGTTTGACTGTCAAACCAATTAAAGCTAAGATCTAGCTAAGCTACAAATGAAATTTCCTCATCTGATGTATACAATACTCTGGATTACTAAGCTTCAAAAGACAGATAAGTGGCGAGTTCACAAAAAGACACATATTGCACATGGATACTTTGAAATTACTTCTCCTAAATGTAAATCTTAGTAGGAAGAATCACTGTGGTAGGCAATAATTAAAATTAATAAAAGTAATAAGAAAAAACACTCCCCCAAAACTTTATGGAAAACAGAAGGCTTTGCTTTATGTTTTCAATGAAGAAAAACTTTATGAAAAACAGAAAAATGATTAGATTTACCATTTCAAGGTAGCTCTATGACAGATCCAGAGGGCACCATTCACATAGACTCAGAGGGAATGGCGTCCCCTAGATCTGTGTATTATACAATTTACAGGGTAATATTACTGCATAGCAGCTCTGACCCACTCGAGGATCAGATTTTTAAACTTCATGTTGCAAAAGGGAAATTACACTGGTGTAGAAATGTCTAATCAAGAGCACCAGGAAGCTAATTTTGGTTGCACTGATATTTAACTTCAATGTAATTCATAAAGTCTCATGTGATTAATCATCAAGGCCAGCTATAGTTCAGGGTCTCTATAAAAAGTCTTCCTGGGTATCCTTGACAAAGGAGCTAAAGGAAATGACCTTCCCAGGAGCAGTTATTTAAGGAGTAAAAACAGGGTAACCACTTCATTATTTGCTCCCTTTCCCTCTGACCAGAGAGGAAGTTCGAGAACAAGCTGCTTCTGAGACAACTCAATAATCCCTAAGGCAGTGGTTGTTAAGAGAAGGGTGACAGAAATGATTCAACCTGGGTGATATAAGTGTAAGTCAGTAGCTAAGAAAGTACTCAGAGGCCATATAACACACACACACACACACACACACACACACACACACACACACAAGAAGCACACACTATATATACACAGAATTGTTTCTTTCCATGCTATTGTTCCTCTCCCAGACAAAAATGTATTACAGATAGAAGAGGGAGGAAGTTGCTGGTTTTTTTCCCTCTCTGGTTTCAGATTACATGAAAAGACTTTATGAACTGACTCAGAGGATACACAGTATACATTGTTAAGAATCATTAGTCTCATTTATTCAGATTTAATATTAAGGTGTAGCTACTATTAAAACACACCTTTCATACATAAGCATTTACATGCCAGCTTCATATACTAGCACCCTGGGATATTGGTTTCTCAGTTGATATCAAATCCACAATAAGCAAATGAGCCTGTCACCTTCAATATTTTTAAGTGTAAAGAACCATCTTTTTATCCTGGAATACATTGTGAAGTAGTTTAAGAACTGTCCATCTCTGAATCCATTGACTCAAAACTCCATTGAGAATACTATCTTTTAAATAAACACTCAAAGAGTTTGGCTATTTTTAGAACAAATAACTTCCTTCTGGCAGATTTACAAACCAAATCAGAAGGGGTTAGTCTATTTTGTAGCAGACTGAATGATTCTCTTTAGCTGAAAAGAAACCTAGATTTTTCTTTGTCTCTGAAAGCAAATGGCTTCTACCTAACAATTTGATAACCTTTCCATAAAATCATATGATGATTCAAAAGTTTAAGACTCAATTCTAAGCCATAGTTCTGTGACAGGGAATCTTTTCCCTTCTGAAATTACCTTCTTTCAAAAAATTAATATGATGGTCAAAATGATAATAATGATGATGTTTCTTTCTTATTCCAATACTTTTCTGAATAGTTGTATGTAAATTTTTATGAACCTAAATAAATGAAACTTACTTTTAAAAATCCAAAGAGATTTCTTTTTCAAAATATCTATGATTAATCTTCTCATAAAGTCATAGATTTTTCCTAAAATGGGAAATTCAGTTCCTACTTATTCTGTGTTAGTGAATAGGTACTTTCTCTTATTACAGATGCTTAAAGTATTACTGATATATGGGGAGTGATTAGCAAAATGAAAACATCCTACAAAAAGCAGGAAATAGGGAGAAAAAATCCCCCCACCTCCAACCCTGGTGTGTTACCATGAATATGTAATCTCATACACACTGCATATTTGAGCACAATGGATTGACTTAAAATAAGAGAAGTCTAACTAAATTGGAAGGTAACCACTTTCGGATTGGGGAAAATTATGATCTTTTCAATATGGTTTGAAAAGAGTAACATCTAATTTTATTATTCTTAACTTAAAAGGTTCTTTAAACACTTATATTTACATAGGTATACACACATGTATACATATACACACACATGTATACACACACACATATATATAACCTTGCTTGCATTCATATTTATGTATGTATGTGTGCATGTTGACAAATTTAAACTTTGCCTGAGCCCTGTGCTCCTGGAAGACAGGGATGTTTAGGAAACCCCAACTTTTTGCATTCCAGGAAATAGCTCACAGTCAAGAGCCACCCTTCACCATGTGGCCTAGATAAGACTCACAGGTGCCCTCCTCGTTAACTGACTCTGGACAGAGACACTCCAAGTTCCCTTTCAGAAATGATTAGCTGAACTGCTGAATCAGCCAGACTTAAGCTTCTCTCCTCCCTTCAAGACCTGAACTCTCAGCACTACCCCCCTGAGCTAGCCTTAATGGCCTCTCAGTATCACCGCACCCAGCCACCCACTCCCCATACCTGGCTCTTCTAGCCTTGTAGTAAAAGATCCTTCTAGTAAAAGAAAAACTGTTTCTACTTGACCTTTAAGAAGGTAACAGACTTTATGAAAGGATCATTCTCCTTACTTATTGCAATGGTCCCCTTCCCCACAATGCAATAACTCTTCTGAATAAAATCTTTTTTAACCGAAATATGGGTTTGCTTTCATGTGAGTGTACACACCACACTTACATACACATTTAGAGCAGTGAGCTCATGTTGCTCTGATTTGGGTTAAGAATAAGGAGGTTAGATAGATATATCCCATCTTCTCCTTAGAGAACAAGGAAAGAAGAGGAGCCTGTGTCTGAGAAACCTAAAAAGGCTATAAGAAATTAGAACGAAATACTTCTGCTATCAATGTTTTGTTTCCACATATCATTGAAGAAAATAGTTAACAGAGTAAGCGCATTAAATATACCTTAGACTAAGACTCTGTGTGTAAGAAACGTATTTTCTCTAAAGAAACTTTTCTTGCAAGAAAAGCAAGGCCTTCCATAACCTCACAAGTTATAGCCAAGTCCTTTAGTCTATGATGCATCTATTCATTTAGACTCTGTCCCTTTTGAATTATTCAAGACCATTATAAAATGCAGTTTTCATCTGAAAAAGCAAATGCACCTAGCTCTACGGAAGATAAAGTAAAGTGGGCTATGCTTCTATCATCATGTCAACAGCCTGGCTTTTACCTCTTCTAAACCCCTGGGCAGCACAGCTGGGATGCAGCCACCCTAGGCAGAAACCTGGATACCATGTAACCAGCTTGCTTATTGCTAAAGAAGCATTAATGTTCCATCTGAACCATGCTATGTTGCTGGACAAGGGCTGTTTGGAATAATGCTTTAGATTTGTGACATTTTTATTTTTATACATGTATTAATTATACTCTTTTCAAAAAGAATTTACTTTTTCTAACACTAATACCGTTCATATTGTATATCCTATAATTCTCTCTCTGCATTTTTTCAGCTTTAAATCACAGAAATCTCTCCAAAGCAAAACTTTTAGCATCCTTCTCTACAACTCCAAGCTGTCAAATGAATTTTATGGATGCACATGGACAGAGAACGTTGCTACAGATTATTTTTTAGAAGCCAGATTATTAAATTCACATGTAATTAACAATATGACTCATGACTGGATCCAATATAATGACAAGTTATCTATAATGCTAACGGTGATAATTAAATGAGCAAGGCAGACATTTGAGAACTCCCCAGACCAAGTTGAGGATGTCTAGCACATCTTTATTTTGATTTGTTTTCTCTTCACCATTATTTTCAGATTGTTTTGGCAACCATACTCAAGTATCAAGATACAAGGCAGGGTTTTGAAATCAATAAAAGGCTAAAATATTTGCTCCCTGCTCAACTGGTACTTCCTCAAGGAAGACTTCCCTGACCTCCCATTAGATCAAATCCCACTGCACATTCTCATACTTCTCTTTCACAGCACTCATCCCAGAGACAAATTTAATACAGTGTGTGATTATTAGTAACTACCTCTCCCACCAGACTGTCAGCCCATGAGACCATGTTTTTATTCACCAGTACATTCTTAGGCATGGAACCTAGAACCCAACAGGGGCTTATAAGTATTTACTTATTGAATGTGGTTTTGCAAAAAAAATAAATTATTATTTGCTAATTTGTGGTTTAGAGACCTCTCTTATGTTGTGCACCTTCTAATTTATAAATGTTAAAGTGCAAATAAGTTAAATCAACTTCTGGAGATGGAGCGATGTTTATTCTGTACTAAGTCAAACCAATAATAATGTTCTAAAAGTATGTTTAAGAGTACCCTTTCAAACACCTAGTCTAAGTATAAATACATCAAACAGCTTATAAAACCCTGGAATGGATGCTATGCCTTCTAAACGTATACTCTTTACTCATAAGGCCTAATAATACTTTCTTTTGTGTGTAAAGATAATGAATGGTACTGACACACGAGATGAGAGCTGTTTCTCTAATTCTTATCCATTCATTCTCTCTCACCTGCCACCTTCCTCCTGGTGATAAATGACGTGCAATGTAAGGCAGCTGGCTGATATTACAGGTGAGCCTAGGCTTGCTAGGTTGAGCAAGACTAAACTGGCTGCCACTGGGATCACATCCTCAATTTTGGTATCATCACTGTTTTGCTCGTCCCAGTTTCAGTTACCAGACATTTCCGGCATGACAAGTACCATAATTGCTCACCAAAATTCAAATATTATTTTTAAAACATTTAATAGGTCAATGAATGAATGAATGAATGAATGAAAATACATTTTAAACTAAGTGTAACCCAGAGAAGATATATACTAGGTCAATAGACAACATTCTGTCCACTAGCAATTAGACACACTTAACCTAACAATATAGGAAATTCTTTAGGTTGGTAGGTAAGTCTTTTAGTAGATAAATGGCTAGGTAGGTGAACAGATGAGAATGTCTTTAAGCAGTGACTACTAGACGGTCCACTCTACAATTTTCTTTTTACTATAGAGCACTTAATCTACAGAGTTTAACAGACTGTAATCTGTATTTCTAGAGTAGAAGAACTTTTGTGCATTATAAACTGAATTTAATTATCAGAGCTTCTATACAGTTTTTTGAGTATTTCGCTGCTGGGAGGCCTTGAAGAACAAAAGAAAGAATAAAAGATCACTCTGTTTGCAAAAATTTACAACAGGAAGGCAATATTGTTTAAGATGTCAATATTACCAAAAGCAATTTACATATCCAGTGCAAACCCCTATCAAAATCCCCATGATATTTTTGCAGAAATAGAAAAACTTGCCCTAAAATTCACTTGGAATCCCAAGAGACCCTGAATAGCCAAAACAATCTGGAAAACAGAAGAACAAAGCTGGAAGATGCATACTTCATGATTTTAAAACTTACATAGCTAATCAAAAAAGTGTGATACTGGCATAAACTCAGATACATAGAGCTGAATGGAATATTAATAAAATAGATAACCCAGAAACAAACTGTTATATAAATATGGCCAAA
This sequence comes from Odocoileus virginianus, assembly GCF_023699985.2. NCBI lineage: Eukaryota > Metazoa > Chordata > Mammalia > Artiodactyla > Cervidae > Odocoileus > Odocoileus virginianus. The sequence goes on along the minus strand of NC_069703.1, from coordinate 6,989,566 downwards.
TGATTTTTGACAAGGGTTCCTAGACCATTCAATGGGGAAATAAAGTCTTTTCAACAAATGGTGCTGAGAAAACTGAATATCTACAAGCAAAAGAATGAAGTTGGATCCTTACCTAATAACATATACAACAACTGACTCAAAATAGACCAAAGATCTAAATTAAGACTTAAAACTATAAAATTCGTACAAGATAACATAGTGCAAAACTTCATGACACTGGATTTAGTGACGATTTCTTGGACAAGACACTAAAGGCACAGGCAACAAAAGAAAAAATAGGCAAATGAGGCTTCATGAGAACTTTAAACTTTGTGCATCAAGACAGCAACATCAGAGTAAGAAGCCAAACCACAGAACAGGATGAAATATTTGCCAATCATATATCTGGTAAAGGATTAATATCCAGAATACATAGAGAACTTACAAAACTCAATAACCAAATACCCCAAATAACCCAATTCAAAAACGGGCAAAGAACTTGAATAGACATTTCTCCAAAGAAGATATACAAATGGCCATTAAGCACTTGAAAAGATGTTTAACATCACTAATCATGAGAGAAATGCAAATCTAAACTGCAGTGAGATACCACCTCATACCCATTAGGGTGGCCACTATAAAAAAACCAGAAAATAATTGTTGGTGAGAATGTGGAGAAATTGGAACTCTTGTGCACTGTTCATAGGAACATAAAATGGGACCGCTGATGTGAAAAACAGTATGGTGGTTCCTCAAAAAAAATTCAGTATAGAATTACCACATGTTCCAACAACTTCACCTCTGGGTATATATCTGTAAGTATCACAATCAGGGCCTCAAAGAGAGGCCACATTCATAGCAGCATTACTTACAAAAGCTAAAATGTAGAAGTGTCCAAGTACTTGTCAACAGATGAATGGATAAGCAAAATATGGTATTTATGTACAAAGGGATATTATTCAGCCTTAAAAAGGAAGGGAATTCTGACATATATCACAACATGGATGAACATTCAAGGCATTACACTAAGTGAAATGAAACAGTCACAAACAGACAAGTACTATACTATTGAATTTATATACTTCAAATAGTCAAAAATCATACAGACAGACAGTAGAATAGTGGATTCCAAGGGATAGGGGAAGGGGGAATAGGGAGTTACAGTTTAATGAGTCCAGAATTTCAGCTTTACAAGATGAGGAAAGTTCTGAAGATGGATGGTGGTGATGGTTGTACAACATTGTGAATATATTTAGTACCACAAACTTAAAATGGTTAAGATGGCAAATTTTATGTTTTATGTATTTTACCACAATAGAAAAAAAAAATCAGAAAAAAAAATTCCCAGCAAGATGGTAAGTAGAGACCATCTTATTTGGAAAAGTGGTCGGGAAAGGAGACAATAGCAATTGTGGAAACTAGCAGAACCCTGCAGGCTCCCCACCACCACCAAGTACAAAGGCCCCACCGTGTCCCCTGCCTCCTGGTAGAAAAGCTGAAGTCTCCCAGGCTTCCAGCGGCACAAAATAGCAGGTGTGAGCAGTTAGTGATTCGGATAATAGAGCCATGGACTTGGTGTCTGCTGCACATTCCTGAGCTGTTTTACAGATATTGTAACTTCCTCCAGAGGGCATGACATAAGCTGCTCCATCTTGAGCAATACTGAATCTATGGCTAGCACAATTCCAAGAACTAGCCTCAAGAGAATAGAATTAACATTATTGCTCATAATAACCTGTATCTTTGTGGGCATCAAAAAAATCATAGCTTGTTCTGCCTGTATATGTAAGCAGGCAAAAAAAAAATTGTCAGCAAAGAGATGCTCAATCCGTGTTGACATCTTTCATTCAGAGAATACATCATCCTATGTCAAAGAAGTTACAACAGCTGGACCTTCACCCCAACCCCACAGAAATGAAAAGATGTTTGAGGGTGGGGAGTTAAAAGCAGCTCTTTTGGCCCTTCCTGTTTGCCCATTTCTGTTCCCTTCTAACTGTAACAGAAGCTAATTACAGGAATGAAATCATTAAACAATTGAAACCAGCTCCTGACTTAGGCTTTCCTGAATGCGCACCATCCCCTGCCTAACCTGTTGACCCTTTTCATAGGTAAAAAGAAGTAAGAATGAAGAATTAAGTAGTTAAAGAGTGGTTAGCTCTCGACCCCTAGTAGTCCTCTTAAGCAATCCTGCAGGCAGATCACTCAGCCAAGATAATATTTGAAGTCAGTCAGTCGGCACACAGTGGAGAATGATGACCCAACCTCCAGCTTCAATGATTCACTGAGATTCTTCTCCCATCCATTTTTGCCTTTAAACACTGCCATGGCCTAGAGGAATCTTTGGAGTTGGTCTCAGGACATGAGCCCACCTTCTCCCTAGATTGCTGGCTTTTTTGGTTAAAGCACCTTTCCTTTTCATTGACACTGCCTCTCAAATTATTGGCTTCTGAGCAACAAGCAGCCAAACGTGAGCTGGGTAACAGTAGGAAGGATCACAGTGGGAGACTGTGGGAAATAAGGATAGAACCTGAGCATAATTGGGTTTTATAGTGTCATGGGTTTAAACAAAAGGTAGGGGGAGTGAGACATAACAGAGAGATACACGCTATTGATAAGTTTAGTGACAAAGGGATCTATGTATTTAAGTAACAACGTAGTTAAGTCACAGGAAAAAATTGAAAATAACATATAATCAAAAAATGTAAAGACCTGTAAGGATTCCAGCTATCATAAAGTCTGATCCTATTTTTAATTGAGGAAATCTAGCCCCAGAGAACATAATTTTTTTAATCATATTAATTAGTTACAGATTTCTAGATTCGTAGTCCAACTTTCTATATGTTAAACTCTTGGATAATTCTAAGATAACACAGACAGGAATTCACAGCCCAAGAGTTTGTTATTTTGTATGTATTACTGGAAAGTATTTTCATTGCACGTAACAGAATTTAAAACTTTGCTTAAACCCCTGGAACCTTGCTTCTCCCGATCGATGACTCAGAGGCTCCTCAACTTGGCCTCACAGAAGGCTCCCTTCTTCTTAGTGAAGCCTGAGGAATTTACAGATAGGGACTTCACCTCATTTCTCAACCAACTCAGGTTTGTTATTCAAAGGAAAAATATTCCAGAATTCTGATCTAACAGCTTAAATGATAAAAGAAAGAGGATATGAAAGGCAGAACTGAAGCTGTGGAGGAAGGAAGAAATGGGAATGGGAGTATGGTCTCTGCAAAGTTTCTGCTGAAGGCATGACTCCTAAGCTTCCTCTGTCTCAAGATGTGGAGATGGCAATGGCTAAACTAAAAGCCCATGAAGAGGAAAGAGAAACAGGGCGCTGGCTGGATTCTCAGGGTGGGTCTACGGTCCAGCCTTCTGCTTTGGTATTTTTGTTGTTATTTTGTTTTGCTTTCTTAATCTCAGTGGGATCTGTCCAGTGACTCAAATGCATCCAATCACTCAGTAGTGGCCAGGCCCTGGGGAGCTGATTCATGCTGACCAAGCTCATCAGAGATGGACTGATTAAAAAAAAAAAAAAGGAAGTTAACTGACTCATATACACAGAGACAGCCAGGCAGATGGGACTAGTTATGTCACTGGATAAACTTATCCCATCTCCACTAGAAAAGTACACTTGGGAAACCAAGTTGAGAACAGAGTTGCTTGGTGAATGGAGTGTCAGAACAAGGAGAATTGGTGATGCCAAGCTACACTGTCTCAATGTACCACTCTGAATAGCAGGAATCTGTCAAGGTGTCTAGAACATTCATGTCAACTGAACAGGACACTCACTGTCTTGGAAGAAGATAATAAAGCACTTAGTACAATATCTGATATTCATAAAGTATTCAGTTTATACAAGCCATCAATATTATGGGGCTATATACTGTCTGGCAGTTTAGCATAATGGGCTGACAGCATGCACTTTGGAATTAGATCCTTACTCCATCACTCACTACCCATATGTCCAAAGGAAGGTTACTTAACATCTCAAGTCTCACTTCTCCTATCTGTAAAAAGGAGTATAATAATAACTTTACAGAGTGACCTTTAAAATTATTTAATATGTTGTATGACAATCACTTAACTGCTCACTGTAAGCACTGAATGTTTTCAAACTTAGATAGCATTTTTACATCTCAGATATTGCTTTATGTATACATTAATTCATTTAGTCCTCACATGACCCTATGAGGTGAATATGGCTGAGGAACCTGTCACTGGTAGATTATATTCACCAATATCTGCTCCCCTTCCTCAAGGAAGTATATACTTTCCCAACTCCCTGAAGTCAGATATGACCAGCTGACTTGCTTTAGCCAGTCAAATTTAAATAGAAGGGACATGTAAACATTTAAACTCTTTGGCAGAAAACTTTAAAACCAATTTGTGCTTTCCTATCTCTAAGATTACCGGTGGATTAATTGAGGTAGAGCCCCCCCCCCCGCCCCGCCTCCATTAGCCCGAGTTTCTAAGTGACCCTTGCTGACCCTGGTGGACAAACAGTGTGAGCAAGAAATAAGCTATTGTTTTTAAAGCCACTGAGATTTTCATTTTTGTTCTCATCATACAATCTGGTATATTCCAATTGATTCAGAAGCAGAGAGACAAAAGGAAATTTTCCCAAGACGACACAGCTAGAAAGGATCTGGCTTGAGTCTGTACTCTTGCCCACTTTATATTTCTTAATAATTGATGGTAATATCAATATGAAGAGTAGTGTATTGTGAATGCATTGTTATCAGTGGAGGTCTCTTTCTAGACTTCATAAATAGCTATTCTTTTCTGAATGAGTTGGCTCAGGAGGAAACCTAGCCTTTCTCAAGCCTCTATTATAAAAACAGCCAGCAGCTGACAGAACAGCATTAGAGAATTTCTCAATGGATAACATGGAGGACCCTGGGCATGTTCTTTCTTTATATAACCTCAGAGCAGCACCCAGGGGCACAATCACTGTGGCTGCCAATAGAACCTGGTTGGATTCTCTCAATACACAAGATCTCAGAGAAAGATTTAAAGTATCTGTGGTCATTCTGTTGAGGGTGACCCCATTCCTTCTGTTAGTCTTTCACAGATGGATGCCTCTTCTCACACTTCTCTTCCCATTCACCCATCATCCTGTTTCCCTTCTTTTCCTGTCTCTGAACAATGAGCAAAGACTTCAAATGTGCTCTATTAGAAAGCATATTAGCGACATCCACGCAATTTCCCTTATGTAGCAAGATTTCCCAGAGACTGAGAGCCTGAAGTTTGGAGATTAAATGGGAGAATCTGAGTTAGAAACCCAAGTACTCAGGAGAGGCAAGGTGAGAAGTTTAAGCCTCTGCTCTTCCCAAAGACAATTAAAATGTTATCAAGATAAAAACAGAAGGAGCAAAGCTTAAGCAGTGACAGAAAACCAAAAAGTTAAGTGGAAAAAGATTAGTCATACCTACTGAACATTAATCTATAAAAAAGACTCCGTTTTTTTTTTATGATATATAATGTAAAGCTTTAAATTATAAGCTGAAAGTCTATCTAGGGAAAGTATAGATATGTATCAAGTAATAGAAGTGCTCATTGATAAAGTAACCATTTATTCATAATTTATTTGATACATGGCATTCAACTAGTAATCAATGAAATTCATGAACAAGTAAGAAGTCAGCCACTTCTTGACTGTTTTTTTTTTTGTAAACTCTAGGGATCTGTACTTCATAGCTTTTCCTTTATAATAAAATGTTGACTAATTATATTTCAATATTTTCATGTATCTCTACTTGACAGTTCTCCAATCTGATAAAGCTGATTTTTTCATCAAACTTTTAAAAATGTAAAGATAATGGAATTTATTTCCTTAAAAAAGACAATAGGGCAAGTCAGAAAAATAAATAATTGGGAAGCTCACTAAAATGTTACTCTCAGGTTCTTACTAATTTCAGTTTTGTAGGTGTGACTACCTTTCAATGAAATTCTTTTTGTATTTAAAGAATCAAATCATTTCGGGTAGAGTGCAAAATTTTAAGTGAATTCCACTTTATAATACATTATGCTTTATCTGTGAGTAGTATAAATTCCTATCTCTTTTCGAAGAGACCTTCAGAATTCTCATTAACAAAATTCTTCCAAAATTAAAAACTATTTAGGACAATAAGCTGGCTGTGCAAGTGACGTTGTAGTATCTCTTTCTGGAAGACAAAAAGAACAGGAAAGACTTTCACTGTAAGATTTTAATATTATGCTAATAATCAAACAGAACTCTTTTCTGAAGGACAGCATGCAGAAAAGACATATGGAAGGAACGGTTGGCATGTGTGGGTGGGATGAGATGAAGCTATCTCAGCCCAATAATTATCTGGAAAAGATAGTTCAGACTGAGTCATGAAGACCTGCATCATCATATCATCCCAAATGAAGACAGAAGCTATTGAGAGAGTTCAATTTTATGCTCAGAAGTGAAAGAAAGACAGGGAGGAAAATAACTGTAATAGTTGCCTAATGGCATGTGACAAAAGTGTGAGGAAACGTGAAAGTTCTACTGAGCAAATTCCCACTAAAATATGAATGAAAGTAAAACACACGTAAGGAAGCTTCCAGATCATCGTAAGTTCAGCCTCCTTGTTGGATTCTGAGTCCTCATTTCTAGCTTGGAAAAATTGGACCCTGTAAATGTAATTCATGCTTATTATATTGTAGAGCTATTCATCTTCATTTCTGCAAATTTTTCTGCAGCTTCTCTGTCACATATTAATACTGAATTGCAAAAAACACAAACTAAAGAAGTTAGCTTTTAGTCCCAGCTCAATTTGCTTTATTGATGCCCCTTTCCACCACTCCAAGCTGCCAACCCACAATCTATCTGAGAGCACATATCTTTGTTTTTCCCCAGATCCTCTCTTACTTATTGGACATTCACTTGAAATTAAATATTTTAACCACTTGAATCCACACATTCAACAAATATTACTCCCTTCCCCCAGATATCAAGAAGTACTCGTAAAAACTACGTGTACAGAAAACTTTTCAGTAAGAAATGCAGAATTTTTAGATGAGCTTTGACAGATCCTACTACTTTAGTGATTGTGTCTTAGCAGTATGGCTATTACTAACTCAACCAGTTGTAAGCAATGGAAATCGACTCCAGTAAACTTAAGGAAAAGCATTTTTAGGAGCTTGGAAAATCAATAGGAAGACTGGAGAACAAAGCTGGAATTAAGAACTTCAGACCCAAGATGCGAGAAATAAAAAAGAGGAGGTTCTTCTCAGAAAATCACCAGTACAGTACACAGTCTCCAAAAGAAAAAAAAAAGGCTGGGCTCTTTGTCCCTCACCTAAAAAGTCAAATTCTAAGGAAGTCATTTGTTTCTGTTTTTGTTTTCATTTATTTTTATTAGTTGGAGGCTAGTTACTTTACAATAGGTAACGATAACCCTATATGCAGGAAGTCATTTGTTTAGCCCTTGTGGAAAGGGTAGGTGATTAACAGGTTCACTGAACACAACAGAGAGGGCAAAGAAATGTCAGAAGTTTGGAAAAGTTCTCTATCCTTGTTTAAGCTCCTAGTGCTCAAGCTGAGATACCAGTAGCTGAAGAACTAAAATAATGGAAGACTGATTCTATTTCAAAACAGCTCTCTTAGAAAGATTTGCACAGCATTTGACTGTATAGCATTTGTACAGGCCTCATCTAGCCACCATGGGTTTCCGTGGTGGCTCAGACAGTAAAGAAATCTGCCTGCAATGCGGGCGGCCTGGGTTTGACCCCTGGGTCAGGAAGATCCCCTGGAGAAGGGCAAGGCAACCCACTCCAGTATTCTTGCCTGAAGAACCCAACAGACTGGCAGTCTACCATCCACAGGGTGACAGAGATTCAGACGCGACTAAAGAGACTAATCATGCACCCATCTAGCAATCAGCTCCTGTCACTAAACCAAACACACAAACCTCAGAAAACAGTGAGCCTTAACAAAGAAACTAACAATTATATCTCCATTTTTTAATTAATTGATTTTTTTTAATTGAAAAAAACCAAAAGCCTTATATTCCAACGGTCATCCTCACCCTAGCAAAGGTAATAGCACATCTATATGATAATAGTATAGGTAGAGATGTGTTATATAGTGTCAAGTTTCATGCACTGTGACTTAAGATATTTTGTATACTTTATCTCATTTCATTCTCACAAAACGCAGGGCGGAGGTATTATTAACGTTACCACCCTCAGCGAGACTACATAATTCGGCTAAAGCTCACAGCTACCAGGCAGCCTACACCAGGAGCCTGTGTCCTGACCCTGGTACTAGGCTGCTTGGACTCGGCTCCACGGACGAAATCTCACAGGACACAGAAGGGCAGGTCGTGGGAAGAACCACGCAATCTCAGCTCTGCCATCGACCAGCCGAGGGGAAGAAAGCAAAACCCCCCTGAGGCTCCATTTCCTCATCTCTGAGACGGCGAGGTCGTATGGGGTCAGCAGGAGCTGCTGAATGTCACACCGCTGTTGCAAAGTGGAAAGGAGGAAACACATATAACTACTTAGTCATGAGTGCTTAATCACACGTGAAGGGTTGAAGAACCGATGGCTGCTATGAGTCATCTGTCTGTCTCCCCGGTACACTAATCTTAGAGACCCAGGTACCTGGGTACCTTTTGACACTGTGTCCATAGCTCTTTTCTCAGCAATCAGCACATTAACAAGCCCATATAAATATCTGATGAACAGAAAGCATGTTTCAGGGCTCTTACTGCCACATTGTACTCAAGCATTATGAAATAAGCTCCTCTTTACAGTAACACTATAGTTCCTGCCTCTTAATCAAATGATGCCTATTTTCCCCTACCTCACCTCCTGTCCCCTGACTGCCAACTCATGAGGTTAGGGTCCATATAGTTTTGTTCTTCATAGATCCCTAGTGCAGTGCAAAGAGCTCAATACATGATAGGAGCTTACCAAATATTTGTGGGCTGAATTTTTAATAAGCATTTGTGATATGTATTACGATTCACTTAGCACGTTCACATAAACAGTGCAGTATCTCTCTGTAGACCAAGCTCTGGTCTGGAGCTACATTGCCTGAGTTCAGACTGCAGCTCCAGCATTCACTAGCTGAATGATCTTGGGTAATAGACATAAGTTTTCAATGCCTTGGTTTTCTCACTTGTAAAATGAGAATAATAACAGTATTGGGTTAATGAAAGTATTATAATGTTAATTCATATAAACCTTATAAAACAGTGCCTGGCTCATGAGTGTTCTTTAAATGTCAGTAATTATTAATTTTGCTTGTAGCTGTTTTTCTCCATCACAATGTTAAGAATAAATCATTCCAGCTGCCTAAATCATTTTTCCATTCATGTAACAAAATATGAAAAGTGATGTCTTTACTTCAAAGTCCTAAAATTAATTTCCAGCAGAGCAAATCATAATCTCAAAAAGCTGACTTCCAAAATTTCTGCAAAAATAAACGTATTTATAGAGGCTGTCCCTATAATAAAATAATCCTAAATGGCTCCAAATTGTCTGTAGTTTAAGGCTTTCCCAAATAACTTGTGTTGGATCCTTCTCCAGTAACATTTTATGTTGTTCCCTGCACAAACAAGAACAGCCATGCTGACCTAACGAGACGTATGAGTAAGCCACACGCGCGCGCACCCCCGCACCCCAGGTAATGAATTAGGTCTTGCTGTCTTCTGCCTCCACCACAAAACTCATTGCCTTACTATGGACAAAAGTGCATCAATCCACGTATGCATCTCCCCATCACTTAGAGTATGAATTAATTAGAGCAAGCTTTAATAAAAACTTTAAGTCACTGTTTTCAACCACTGATGAGAAGACCAATTAGAGAAATGAAGAGAAAAATAAAGGCAAATGGGCTCCTGAGTACTTCACTCACCTTCAATACTGTAATGTTCCAAGCAAAGCTCTCAGTTGCTTTGTTGAGTTTTCTTCCTTTCAAGCCTTCTTTTGCCCCCAGATTATGAAGCTCCTCATGGAACTCCATGCCTTTGAAAAGAGAACATAAGAGAATTTTCTGTATAAATTTCAGAAATTTAGGCATTTTATCGTGAAAAAATTATCAGTAAAAATATAACTTCCCATTTCTGTCCTCTCATAATTTATAAATCCCCAAATTGAATTCTCTTCTCATTCTTTTCATCACCACCCAATGGCTATCCTTAAGAGAAAACTAAAAATAACCAATGCATTAGATTAAATTAAATTTTAAACAGCAAGAATACATAGACAAAGACATGAGAAGTTAAGAAGCAAATTTTTCCAACAGGTTGCATCCATCTTGCCTGTCTTCTGCCTGGTTTTTATATAAAATGGTGTAATGTATGAACAGCTACCATATGTGAAGGATGCACATATCTTACTTTTTCTTATGAACCATCCATATGGCTTGACAGTAGGCCTGGAGCCTACAAAGATAACAATGGTAATTAGTAAATGTTGAGTAAAACTAAAAAGGTTTAAAAAAAAAAAAAAGCATTCCTGGAAACACCCAAATGTTTCAGATTTGGGAATGGCCCTAAAGTTATTTATAATAACTTTACAGCTAAACCATTCTTCTGAGCTTGAATACTATGAAAAACATCACCATCATCTGTTTCTCTAGCCTTTGTCTTAGCACCTCAGAATTAGGAATCACACTTTTTTCTGGTAAGCTCATTCCATCTTTGGAAAGCTGTGATTGATATCAAGCCAGTCTTTCTCCCTGGAACTTCTACCCCTTGGTTCTAGCTAGACTCAACAACAAGGTCTAATCTCTGTTCCACAGTGCAGCCCTTTAAATATTTGAAGAAAGATATTGGTTAAAGTCTACCAGAGCTTTCCCTTCTCCAGATTAAACATTCTAACATGTTTCAGCTTATTATAATGTCTCTCTTTGAGGATGACATCCAGGAACATTGTACTTAAAATAGGACTGAAGTAGCCCACAGGAGGTAAGGTTTTACCACCACTTCCTTGTTCTACCGACTAGGTTTGTATTAATGCAGCCTAAACCACATTAACTTGCCTGGTGCTAACATCACAAGCACAGTAAGTAGTAAAAGCATGGCTTCAGAGCCTAGATCTATCCCCTGGCCCTACCACTGACAGGCTCCGTGAGCATGAACGAATCCCTGAAACTCTCTGCCATTCAGTCTCCTCAGCGGTGCAATGACAACAACAAAGACTATTGACCTCATGGAATTGGGTGAAGGTTAAATAAGCCTAGAAACACAAAGCTCTCAAAGTACTGCCTGGCATACAGGAACATAATATGAATATTTAGTATTGTTATTATTTTCATGCTTCCTTTCAACAGACACATTTAAGCTTCCAGATCAGTAGTGAAGAGCACCATTCTCAAATTTTGGTCTAGGTTCAAAGGTGACCTCTGCCACATGTTGATATGGTATTTGGGATTATTCATTCAATCTCTCAGAATCTCAGAGGCCTCCTCTGTAGATTGGACATGATGATGATTACCTTGCAGAGCTGTTATGAGGACTAAATAGCATAGCATATGTGTTTAGTATATCATATGCATATACATCAAGCAACTGCCAGTGTCATCTTCCTTATCATAATCACTAGCGTGTGTATAGATTAGGGAGAACATGGACCCAAGAGAGAGGAAGAGTACAGGGGTGTGGATGAAGGTGAAAATAAACAAACAATGAGACATGAGAGACATGGGACCCACCGCACCCTTGAAGAAAGAACAGACCTAAAATGAGGACTAGTAAATGGGGCAAAAGCCTAGACGGTTAACAGGATTATGGTTCAAATTGCAAAACTAAAGTGGTTCTTAAGCGGCAATGTAAAACCACAGTTTCCATATCAGTAGTAAACAGCTTTGATAGGTTCCCAAATCACAAAAGTAAGTTCAGAAACCCTCACCTCTCTAGATATCTTCAGATACCATCTCTATATACACACAGACAACCCACTTACTATCATCTAGATCTCTTCTGTACTAAACAAAGGCTTCAATGCAACTCAAAGTATCATTAAACTATGACATCAAATATTTGAATTTTAAGAGTAAAAAGAGAAACTTTTAAAGTCTATACAAATCATCATTAATGCTTTCTAAGCAAAATAGGGGCAAGAGGGAAGATTACCTGCTTTTTGACACTGCACAATCTTTTCCTGGACTGTGTCTGCCATTTCTATGAGATATCGGCTCTCTTGGATCATCTGTCACAAAATAAACATTAGAAGGTAGTTGTCAGGAATCCTTAAACTGGCGCATTGTAAAGACGATATTCAGAAAGACCCACATGATACTGCCGGTAACGGGGCACCATGGAGTAACCACAGGAAATGAGAGAGGGAAGGATGATCTCTGCTCCAACCCCCATCCACTCACACCATCTAGAGCCACTTACCTTATGGCTGCTCCAGTTATGTAACATGCCTGCATACCATGAGTGCCAAATCAACAACCGTTGAATATACGCATACACACTCTTTAAGTCCCAGGTCACATTCTTCTTTTAATCCCCTCACCCCAAGTTACTGCAACATCAAGGCTAATGGTACTGGAACAGTAGTAATGAGAATCAGAACAAGGAATCACCCATTGATGAGCTTAAAGGACTACTGAACACATCAGTGAAGTTGGAAACTTGGATCTCAGTGGCACAAAGGTGGCAGAGGTCTGATCCTTCCTCGAGAAGGGCCCCGGCTCCATTGGCAAGAATGAGCTGTGAGTCATATTCACCACTGATTCCACAGAGCTTGTAGGCAACAGCATTGAAATGGCATCTCTGCCCTTCACATTTCAGTAGAAAGGAAAAAGACCAAGAGGTGATTAATACACTGAGTGAAGTAGGGGAAATAGGACAGCTGTTGAAGACATAGAGAAAAGAAAAATATGTATGTGAAGAAGGGGGAAGACAGAAATAGGTACAGAAGTTGTGATCAGAAACACAAGGGATTGGGATTTTCTAAAGAAATGGCCAAAGAAAGGCACCAATAAGCAAATGAACACTCCCTGAATGTACAGTCACTCTTCTATTCCTAATCAATTCAGTTGAATTCAGTTCAGTTCCTCAGTCGTGTCCAACTCTTTGTGACCCCATAGACAGCAGCACGCCAGGCTTCCCTGTCCATCACCAACTCCTGGAGCTTGCTCGAATTCACGTCCATCAAGTCGGTGATACCATCCAACCATCTCATCCTCTGTCAGCCCCTTCTCTTCCAGCCTTCAATCTTTCCCAGTATCAGGGTCTTTTCCAATGAGTCAGTTCTTCACATCAGGTAGCCAAAGAATTGGAGTATCAGCTTCAGCATCAGTCCTTCCAATGAATATTCAGGATTGATTTCCTTTAGGACTGACTGGTTTGATCTCCTTACAGTCCAAGGAACTCTCAAAAGTCTTCTCCAACACCATAGTTCAAAAGCATCAGTTCTTTGGAGCTCAGCTTTATAGTCTAACGCTCACATCCATACATGACTACTGGAAAAACCACAGCTTTGACTAGATGGACCTTTGTCAGTAAAGTAATGTTTCTGCTTTTTAATATGCTGTCTAGGTTGGTCATAGCTTTTCTTTCAAGGAGCTAGTGTCTTTTAATTTCATGGCTGCAGTCACCACCTGCAGTGATTTTGAAGCCCAAGAAAATAAAGTCTCTCACTGTTTCCATTGTTTCCCCATATATTTTCCATGAAGTGATGGGACGGGATGCGGTGATCTTAATTTTCTGAATGTTGAGTTTTAAGCCAGCTTTTTCACTCTCCTCTTCCACCTTCATCAAGGGGCTCTTAGTTCCTCTTCACTTCTACTCCCAATAAATGTCCCTTTTAATCTGGCTATTCCATGATTTCTCTGTCTGGCTCAATGATCTGAAGAGAGCTCAAGGCAGAATCCAAAGTGAACATAAAAGGTCTTAAGACACATATTCTTCATAATGAAATGTTGCTGAACAGATTGTAATTTTATAAAATCACTTTCAAATATGAAGTGGTTCATTACTACAAATCTTCAAATGGAAAAGGATATCTGAATCACAAATTTTTAGTGCCTAACAACTCCACAGGAACAAAATCATACCATTCATTCGTTTAAAAAATATCTACTCAGCAGCTTTTATGTGAAAGCACTGTAGTAACTACAAGGGGTATGATACACTAAGGAGCAGAAACAGACACATTTCTATCTCCATGGGGCTCCATGGTCTAGTAGGGAAGTCTGCTCAAATGAATGAATGAAATATGATATGTAACTCAACCAAACTTGAATTACTTGTATTTCTGCATAAGATGAGAGTCTGAAGTGACTTGGGCTTCCCTGGTGGCTCAGAGAGTAAAGCATCTGCCTACAATGCGGGAGACCCAGGTTTAATCCCTGGGTCGGGAATATCCCTTGGAGAAGGGAATGGCAACCCACTCCAGTACTCTTGCCTAGAAAATCCCATGGACTGAGAAGACTGGTAGGCTACAGTCCATGGGGTTGCAAAGAGTCGGACATGACTGAGCAACTTCACTTTCACCTTTCACTTGAAGTGACTTCTTTGGAGGGCTAAATTGACTATTAAAACCATAAACTAGACACGCGAGAAGGTCTAAGCTGCATCAAACTTTTTACCTGCATTAACTCTTCTAACTGCCAAGAGGAAGTGAAATGCTTCTGAATAACAATTTATCAAACGGCTAAGGGTAGCCTAGTTTATAGCAGGTTACAAGTGAATGAAACTCACCATCAAAGAAAAATTTAATATGAAGGCAATTTGATTTAGTCTTTTCTAAGCTTAGCATCTACACATGCAACATCAATTGAATTTTTAGGATACTTTCAAAGTTATCAGATGTTCCAATTAGTTAAATAGCATACAAAATGTTTTCATGAAACTCAAGCAAGGGAAATATTCATAAAGAGAAAAATACATTCGGTGACTTTGTGCTCGCTTCGGCAGCACATATACTACATTCGGTGACTTTACCATGAGCAAGAGCTAATATAATGTACATTTTTAGAACCATTCTAAGGCTAAAAGAATCTTAACTATCAGAACCACCCCCTTAATTTTGTGAAAAAAGGAAACTAAGACTTATAATAATTAAGATTCTCATCTAAAAAATAGAACTAATTAATGATTAAATTGGAATTAAAATTTCAGACTCCCTCTGATTTTGTCTGGCCTTCACACATGCCATCTTTTGAACCTGAAATATAGCTTTCCAAAGTTAACAGACTCTGGCCATTAGTAAAATCATGAGGCCGTGCCTATAAGTGAACTACTGGAACCATGTTCAAATGTTTCCTTCTAAAGAAAAACTTCAAAAGGGACAAGGTTGGTAGTTTCCTTTGACAATATCTCGACTGACATTCATTCCTCTTGGTTTTGCTCTCAGTGGGAAACATACACTATTCTCTGACTAAACGAAGACGAAACTATTGGTATGTGGCCAGTGTTCTTTGCAGTACTGTACTGCAAGTGAGTATCTCCTCAGTGTTGAGTGCTAAAGGAATATGCTTCCTGCCCCCAAAGATGCCACCGGAGAAGGAAGTGCCCTCTCTGCCAAGGCTGACTTCTGTCTCGACTTCCAATTTCACCTTCCCTGCTTCTTCCAGGAATTCACTCCTAATGAACCATTTTTCCATCGACAATTTCTGCTCCTTCCCCAGTTTTTCCCCTTTCCATACAGTATCTCCTATCTAAAAGTAAGCAAATAAAATCAATAACAAAATACTCAATTGGCCTTTGAGCGTTTGTCCTCGTCAACCTTTCCTTAAAAAACTATCCCATTACTTTGACTGTTGCAGGATTCCACTGAGACCCCCAAAGTGTGGTCTCATCACAGAGTACCCGTTGGCCTATCCCCAGATCTCATTCTTGTCAGTTCAGCAGTTGACATCACTTTATTACCCTACAGGCTTCCCTTGTAGCTCAGTCAGTAAAGAATCTGCCTGCAGTGCAGGAGACCTGGGTTCGATCCCTGGGTTGGGGATCCATTTAAGTATCTACCCATTTACGTATCTACCCATTTACATCACCTTTTCCTTATCTTACTTGTGATACTGATTTCTTCTACATATTAACTACCCACACATGTAGACAATATGCATTTTATTTATTATCGATCACTTCAAACTTTTGATTGTCTTTTTTTAAATATAATCTCTTTTGGTCTCTAGTCTTTTTCGTAGGTTCTCTATTTTTCTATAATCTTATGTGTTCTTAATTCCCTTTCAAATTGAGTACTGAAAAATAAAGTTTTTAGTAGGATTATACCTATAGAAAATGTAATACTCAAGTATCAGAAAACAAATCTTAAAACTGTATTACTTCTTTGAGGCAAAATAAATTCAGGACCAAAACATACAATAAACCCTATGATTCAAGTTCTCTTCAAAATCTCCCAAGTAAATATTTGTTAATCCCATAGTGTAAGAAATTTGTTTTTCCCACTGTCTAATAGATCGCTTCATAAAGAGATAATCAAATGTGATTTAACCTTCAACATAGAAAAGTATCCCTGAGGATAATTTGAAAGACTCTAGTCATAAAAGTCAGAACTTTTACTCTAAAACACCTTGTTATTAATATTCTCAGAACTTAAAATCATTGCTTATACAAACTTTTTTATAGGAGCATTTTGATCCTCTTCTCTATGATAACAGCTTCCACTGTATTTATAAAAATAATTTTATTCTATTTTCTGCAGTCAACTTTCAATCATTAGCAGTTGTAGAGAAAACAAATGAAACCAGATAACTGAAATATACCAACAAAGCCAAACCATATTTAAATCAACAATTTCAACCTTTCCCCCCAGCTTAGATAAGTAATTTATGTAAGTTGTTAGAAAGGAAAAATGGTTGATTTGAGTTTCATCTCCTTCCTAGGTCTCTACAGATCCTGACGGAACTGAAATGCAAAGCCAAGGAGTGAAGGTGAGAAGCGTGTCCTCAGACAGTCCCCAGCAGGGCAGCCGGCCGACTTAGACAGCCAAAGCTGGGCTGACTCGGATGGAATCAGGCAGCAGCCTGATCCACATAACTGATGTCTCAGCCTCAGCTCCCAGTTGCCTTTGCTGTTGGAGTGATACAAAGAGCTTTTCTTTGGTTCTGTTACATGAATATCTCCGAAAAGATCTTAATTCCTTGCCATGGCTTTGAATCTAAAAGAACAGAGGACTTATCCAGATAAAGACTGGTGTCACTTTAAGTATTACATGTGTTCTGAACAGAGGTGTGTAAAGTTGTCAGTTAAGACCAAAATCATTTATTTAAAACAAAACTTTACTGAAGGGGACAGTAATGCTTTTACTCAAAGATGGATTAAATTGTCTAATCTGTGTGAAAAAAAAAACTGTCTTGCCAGCCCAGTAGGGATTTGACTAATTGCCTAGGATCACTGCAGTCAATGCAACTATTTCATGGTACTGGAAAGATGAGATTTCATCAAAACATGACTCATAACCTTCCATAGATTCCAATTTTATCCTGAATTACATCTACATTCTTAGAACCACAGAAGTTTATATCTAGAAGTAACCTTAATGACCATCTATCACGGACAACCCCATTTTACAGATGAAAAAACTCAGTTAAGTACGGCTTAACTTGCCTTAAGCCATACTGCCAGTTGGTAAAAAATCTTACTCTAGAACTCAAGCATTCCTGAGGTGCAGACCTTGTAAACGGTTCTGCAACGCTAATATTATATTAGAGTGTAGAATTTCTACCACAAGTGCAAGTTGGTGATCAACATTTTATAAATTGGAATTCACCAAGGAAAGCAACATGAAAATACATTTTTTCCATGACTGCTTCCCTCTTCAAGTCAAGCAACACACACGAACCGATATAGGCATTCTCCCCATGAAATCTAGGAAGATTACCTAGATTACCTGTGTCCATTGTTTTTCCAGGAAGGAGTTTTCAAATCTGAAAAGGCAATCGCTTAAGAATACGTGAATCTATAAAAAGCCAATCTGCTCTCTAGACCTTCTAAGAAGACCAAAATAATCGCTTATCCTCTTTCTAATCAAAACACTGGGTTTTAGTTTTTAGTTCAATACTGGCTCATGTATTCAGATTGTTTAAAATAAGACTTGAATTTTATTAAAGTTGGTACACTTTAATATCTGATTGTTGTTACAAATACATTTGCTAACTAGAATGAATATAATTTCCTTTAACTTTTAATTTACTTAAATGTTTTAAATCAGATGGATAAAAAGCACTCTTGATAGATGGGCATCCTTTGGTTTTAAGCAAATTCAATACTATAAGGCTGCTAATTTTCAGTGATACAGGAACACGTCTAAGGCTACCACATTTACCAGCTTACTGGAAGTCTACTGCCTTTGGTGTATGTGGTGAAGTTAGTATGCTCCGTCCTGGAGCCAGCTCTGAATGACGTGTCCTAGTCTGAATTACAATGGAGCGGAACGGGGAACTCACACAGAGCAGGTCAAAGGACCTCTGTCTCCACACTCCTGGCAGTGACAGAATCTGTCAATACTACATGAGCAGCTTTCTGCATAAACGGATAATTTTACGTTTTCTTTTCTCTAGTTGTTCTGATTCTAAGATATAATTGTCAGCTATACCTTGAGTAATCATTAGAAATGTTTGTTTTTAATCTCACTATGATTAAAATTTAGTTCATTCATACTATTTCCTAGTGACTAAACTTTATGAGCCTTCTCCAGAATTTTTCAGACCAATTTGACAATCTTACACTCTGTTAAATTAAAACTGTTGCAAGAACTTGAGTATTCAGGAATGCAAAGCAAACTCTGGGGATTCATGCACAATATTTCACAAAGAAGCTCCCCGAAATACTTGCTTATTGATGCATCTCTGATACCCTGTGTCCTTGGTACCAAGTGAAAATGCTGCTGACCCTCAGATGCTGACAATTCCCGCAATATGTAGAAAACGTATAGAAAACATTGCCACACCCAAGAGTAAGCAGTTTCAATGCACTTAGTACACATTTTGTTTTTAAATAACCAGCTCTGGTTAAACACATGCCAATGGGGTTTTTTCCCCCTGGGTTTCATTACTACACAACCCAACATGCTTTTTAAAATGCAAACTAATATAAGGTTCTACACAAACTTCACAATAAGAGAGAGCAATGGATGGAGAATACTTTTGACTTAATTTCAACTTTAACTTGATTTCAAGAAGGAAAACTAAAGCTGCATTGGAGGGCTGTTGACATACCTACAACTTTTTCCCATTCTTTAGCTCAATGTATACTGATAATACTGAGAGCAGAAAACGTATTTAATCAAATCTATTGTTTGGCTTCAGTGTGATACCAGCCTGTACATTAATTCTACCCCAAGAGTGATAAAAGATAGTGATTGGCTCTCTTTGCTAGAGTCCTAGCTATGTTAACACAATCAACTGCTCTCCAAATCACACAACTAAGTAAAGATTAAACAATTCTTGACTTTTGTTATCTAGATTGTTTTGATTTTATGTTCAGAAAATCTGTTGCTGTTTTCACAGCAAAGTTTCAACTTTTATGTTCATGTCATTCAGCACAGAAGTCACCTTCGGAGAATGCTTTGGCTGCATTTTTTACACTTGTAATTTCCTGCAACTCTTCCACCTCTGATTTCTATATTTAAAACACTACTCAGAAGTGTTCAGATTAAACACTTAAAAGAACCAAAATATATTAGGCAATACTTCTTGACTATGCATGGAAAATTAGACAGGTGAGAACAATAGAAAAGTAAAAATTCAGGTATCTAAAGAAAACAATTTACAAAGGTTAGACAGTATTTTTCTTTCAAAACTATTTGCAAATTAATTCTGCTGAGCACTGGGTGAGACAGGGTAAAAGTCATAGAGGGGTATATTATAAGGCACTGTGAAAAATCCACCATAAGGACTCAAGGTCCTTTGACTCCATCCATCTCGGGACATAAAATATCATCTGCCTCACTGCTGGGACACTGTGTCTCTGCTCCTTCCCCTTTTCAGGTGTAAATCTTGCCTTCCTATCAGTATTGCCCATTCCTCAAGGACAGAAATTTTGCTTCATACCATTTCTCTCCCCCAGCAACTTGCATAGTAACATGTGTGCAAAGTTTTTTTGTTAAATTGACAAACCAAAAGACTAAAGACATAGACAAAAGGATACATCGAAAGAAGTATTGTTACAACTGGCAAGCATACACACTCCTATCTCATTTTACTTATACTCCCCTTGACTCAAAGAGCTGTCATGCTTTACATTATGGCTATTTGTGCTGATAAACATGTCATTTATTCACCTCTGCTTTGCACACAATCTACTAAAGTTCTTTACAGTTTACATGTGTTGAATGTCATGAATAAAACCAATAAATGAACTTTTTCTTAAAGTCAGTTTTGCAAGAGATTAGGACAAAGGGCTGGCCTTAGACTGATGCAGAAGGAATTAAGTCTAGGAAGTCATTTGAGGTAGAGTACCCCAGAAAAACAAAGGATGGAGAATGAAAAATACCTGGCAAATAAAAATAGCCTGACTGAAGGAGAGGGTTCAAATAGAAGGAAATGGGAGATGAGGGTGGCAAAACAGGCAGCACAGGGATGAAGGCTTCTCGAGCCTGATATATCAGAAACAGCATGTGAGGGTGATTATTCCCATTGCTCTTCCAACAACACAAGAGAAGACTCTACACATGGACATCACCAGACGGTCAACACCAAAATCAGATTGATTATATTCTTTGCAGCCAAAGATGGAGAAGCTCTATACAGTCAGCAAAAACAAGACCAGGAGCTGACTGTAGCTCAGATCATGAACTCCTTATTGCCAAATTCAGACTTAAACTGAACAAAGTGGAAAAACCACTAGACCATTCAGGTATGACCTATATCAAATCCCTTATGATTATACAGTGGAAGTGAGAAATAGATTTAAGGGACTAGATCTGATAGACAGAATGCCTGATGAACCATGGACAGAGGTTCGTGACATTGTACAGGAGACAGGGATCAAGACCATCCCCAAGAAACAGAAATGCAAAAAGGCAAAATGGTTGTCTGAGGAGGCCTTACAAATTTCTGTGAAAAGAAGAGAAGTGAAAAGCAAAGGAGAAAAGGAAAGATATTCCCATTTGAATGCAGAATTCCAAAGAATAGCAAGGAGAGATAAGAAAGCCTTCCTCAGTGATCAATGCAAAGAAATAGAGGAAAACAATAGAATGGGAAAGACTAGAGATCTCATTCAAGAAAATTAGAGATACCATTCCTAACGATACTTTTGTATCATTAGGTATCAAAGATACCTTTGTATGGAATGTGCATTCCATACAAAGATGGGCTCAATAAAGGACAGAAATGGTATGGACCTAACAGAAGCAGAAGATATTAAGAAGAGGTGGCAAGAATACACAGAAGTGTACAAAAAAGATCTTCATGATCTAGATAATTACTATGGTGTGATCACTCACACTCACCTAGCGCCAGACATCCTGGAATGTGAAGTCAAGTAGGCCTTAGGAAGCATCATTACAAACAAAGCTAGTGGAGGTGATGGAATTCCAGTTTAGCTATTTCAAATCCTGAAAGATCCTGTGAAAGTGCTACACTCAATACATCAGCAAATTTGGAAAACTCAGCAGTGGCCACAGGACTGGAAAAGGTCAGTTTCATTCCAATCCCAAAGAAAGTCAATGCCAAAGAATGCTCAAACTACAGCACAATTGCACTCATTCCACATGCTAGTAAACTGATGCTTAAATTTCTCCAAGCCAGGCTTCAGCAATAAGTGAACCGTGAACTTCCAGATGTTCAAGCTGGTTTTAGAAAAGGCAGAGGAACCAGAGATCAAATTGCCAACATCCACTGTGTTATCGAAAAAGCAAGAGAGTTCCAGAAAAACATCTATTTCTGCTTTATTGACTATGCCAAAGTGTTTATGGTGTGGATCACCATAAACTGTGGAAAATTCTAAAAGAGATGGGAATACCAGACCACCTGACCTGCCTCTTGAGAAACCTGTATGCAGGTCAGGAAGCAACAGTCAGAACTGGACATGAAACAACAGACTGGTTCCAAATAGGGAAAGGAGTACATCAAGGCTGTATACTGTCACCCTGCTTATTTAACTTATATGCAGAGTACATCATGAGAAACGCTGGTCTGGAAGGAGCACAATATTGCCCAGAGAAATATCAATAACCTCAGATATGCAGATGACACCACCCTTATGGCAGAAAGTGAAGAAGAACTAAAGAGCCTCTTGATGAAAGTGAAAGAGAGTGAAAAATTGGCTTAAAGCCCAAGCTTCAGAAAACTAAGATCATGGCATCTGGTCCCATCACTTCATGGCAAATAGATGGGGAAACAGTGGAAACAGTGGCTGACTTTATTTTTCTGGGCTCCAAAATCACTGCAGATGGTGATTACAGATATGAAATTGAAAGACCCTTACTCCTTGGAAGGAAAGTTATGACCAACCTAGACAGCATATTGAAAAGCAGAGACATTACTTTGCCAACAAAGGTCCATCTGGTCATGGCTATGGTTTTTCCAGTGGTCATGTATAGATGTGAGAGTTGGACTATAAAGAAAGCTGAGCACCGAAGAATTGATGCTTTTGAACTGTGGTGTTGGAGAAGACGCTTGAGAATCCCTTGGACTGCAAGGAGATCCAACCAGTCCATCCTAAAGGAGATCAGTCCTGGGTGTTCATTGGAAGGACTGATGCTGAAGCTGAAACTCCAATACTTTGGCTAACTGATGCAAAGAACTGACTTATTTGAAAAGACCCTGATGCTGAAAGGGGTTGGGGGCAGGAGGCGAAGGGGATGACAGAGGGTGAGGTGGTTGGATGGCATCACCAACTCAATGGAAATGAGTTTGGGTAGACTCTGGGAGTTGGTGATGGACAGGGAGCCCTGGCGTGCTGTGGTTCAGGGGGTCACAAAGAGTCAGACACGATTGAGAGACTGAACTTACTTATTCCCATTGGTGAATTAGAGAAAGGTAGAGACTAGTTGGGGGACTAGTCAACTAGTCAGTAATTTTTTCAATTATTGAAAAAATTCACATGGTAGAAGGAGAGAGTCTGCTGAGAACCTTGTTGCGTCACTGTAAGGAAATGGATATACATGAGAAATACGGCAAGGAAAGAAGCAATAGCTTTCACTGATACTGAATTGTAAATAAAAGACTTTCTTGGATAGCCAAGACATGGAAACAACTTAAATATCCATCAACATGTGTACATATAAAGAAGTGGTATACACACATTCACATACACACACATAGACTTGCATGTGTGCTGAGCACACATAGACTTGCATGTGTGCTGAGTTGCTTCAGTCATGTCCAACTTTTTGTGACCCATGGACTTAGCCCACCAGGCTCCTCAGTCCATGGGATTCTCTAGGCAAGAATACTGGAGTGGGTTGCTGTGCCCTTCTCCAGGAGATCTTCCCAACCCAGGGATTGAATCCACATCACTTATGTCTCCTGTATTGACAGGCTGCTTCTTTACCGCTGGTGCCACTCGGGAAGCCCTAAGCCACTGGTGGTATAGTCACTACATAATATCTGACTCTTGCAACACCATGGACTGTAGCCTGCCAGGCTTCTCTGACCATGGGAGTCTCCAGCCAAGAATACTGGAGTGGGTTACCACTTCCTTCTCCACCGAGCCCCTGGGGAAGCCCATAAATACATATATATACACAAACACACACACAATGGAATATTACCCAGCCATAAAGAATGAAGTAATGTCATTTGCAGCAACATGGATGAACCTAAAGATTATCATACTAAAGTCAGAGACAAATACCACATGATATCCCTTCATGTGGCATCTAAAATACAGCACAAATGAATGTATATATGAAACAAAGATTCTGCCCACTATGTGGGAGACCCAGGTTTGATCACTGGGTCAGGAAGATCCCCTGGAGAAGGAAATGACTACTCACTCCAGTATTCTTGACTGGAAAATTTCATGGCAGAGGAGCCTGGCAGGCTACAGTCCATGGGGTCCCAAAGAGCTGGGCACAACTGAGTGTCTAACACTTATGCACACTTACAAAACAATCTATATCTATATAGATCTATCTATATCTGTATAGATATAGAGAATAGATTTGTGGTTGCCAAGTGGGAGATGGGGCAGGGGTGGGAAGGATTGGGAGTTTGGGATTAGCAGAGGCGAACTATTATGTATAGAACAGATGAACAACATGATCCTACTATAAAGCACAAGAGACTGTATTCACTATCCTGTGACAAACCATAATGGAAAAGAAAATGAAAATGAATTTTTATGCATGTTTGTATAAAAAAGGCACACTGCTTTGCAGCATTTTAAATCAACTATACTTCAACCATCTTTTGAAGATTATTGAATCTAGAAAGACCTTATTGCAGTTAATATACACATAGAGAAAGAGCCTTTGAAAACCACTTGGAGGAACTGAGGACCATTGATTTGGTGTTATCTTTTGCAGTGATCAGAAAAGGGCAAATGAATACCTAGGGAATTAAAAACGAACCCAGTTTTTGGCCTATTAAATTTCTACTGTTTGTTTTTTAAATACCTAGGTGATACCCTGTGGTCAAATGTAGAAAATTTTAGGGCTGAAGCTAGAGATGTGTTTTTCAAATAATGTGAAATGTCGTGTAAAAACACCACTGTAGAAGGAGAAAGGTGAGACCTATCCAAAGAAATTCTGATAGTGTTCTACTGAAACTGAACGTACTTTCCAATGTAATCACGCACCATTACAACCTTGTGTTAAATGATGAGGAACATAAGTAGATGACCAAGGACAGAGTAAGAAGCGTGGTTTGGACCTTAGCAGGTCGCCTGCCCTGACTATAAGCTACGGGAGCACAGGGCCTGCTGTAAATCCCAAAGCATTAACGCAGTGGCTTGCCCGTGGGCTTAACTCAGTAAATGTTTACAAAATTAAACATCTCCATTCCTGGATCTGACACTAACCAACTCTTTCAGGAACTTTTTTTTTTAACAACCCCAAGGTTAAGATTAATCCTAAATGAAAAAAATCCTTACTTTCTATTTATAAAACATAATTTTGCTGCTTTAACAGCCTTAAGAGACTTAGCAGTGACTCTATGACCTACATTACCTAACCAGTGATATTTTCTTAAGAGAACGTGAAAGTCCAGAGTGGAGAAGTTAACGTTTGCTCTTTCAGAAACCAGAGCGCCAGTCTCCCATAGAGCAGGGCAATAAAGGGAAAAGTCGGTTCGAAATGACTTTCTGATTTTAAATTAAGGCTCTGGAAGTTTCTGAAAGCTTGTCATGATGACCACAGAGCCACCAAAATGGCAATGCAGCAAGGAGTCTGACACCACAAGTCGCCTCTGTGTGTCGTTAGCCTGGGAAGGAGACGTCGGTTCCACCTTCAGTGTTTAGGGCCTCTTCTACTTGCTTGAGTTATTGATTAATAATGTTCCCAGTTTGCTTCAGTGCGTTCCAGAGGCTGTCACTTTTCACCTCTGGCTGTGACACGTGTTTGATATCAGGAAAGTCAGCTCTACTTCTGTTGCCCTAAATATCAGCCAGGAATTTACATGGCTACATGCCTGTTCCGAGCACTGAGGGAGACTGGAGACAGGGCTGCTCTTAAGTAAAATTGCAATTGTTTAAGCAATTTCACCCTACCTGACGCAGACTTGGGGAACACTCTGTCATTAGGATCTCTTCCTTCTCCAGGTGAAAAACTGCCGGTAGGACAGGATATGTTATATTTATCCAAAGGTACAAATTACTGATAACTCAATGTGTTACTACTTACTAAGATTTTCTTGCATTTTAAGAGATTAAAGTCTTAACCTTTAATCAAAGAATTGGTTATAATTTTGAAATTTTAAGTACCAGTGAGCAGGTAGAAAACATGTCTTAAATAAGATACGAAATGGGGATGGGGTGTCTTCTGAAATTATGCCATGCAAATAAACCCACTCTATTATGGGTATATTTGGCTTTTGATTCCTTGATACCAACCATATGCTATAATATAATCTTAATAGCAATATAAAATGACTTTTAAGGCTGAATTTCTAAAACCCTCAAGACGAAATGTTTCCAAATATTAAATAAAGCAATGTTCAGCAAGGAATAGGGCCATCTCAGGTCATTAGGGAAAAGCCAAATTTAGGGAAAAAGAATTGTGCAGATGAGCTCAAGGTCAATGTTTTTGAGAGTATTTTGACTTTATTTCCTTAAGATAAGTAGTAGAGTTTGATGCATTTGGGTTGACTTTCAATAAATGTACGGTACCTGGCTGCCTGATTTGTTTCTTTTGATACTGAAATAAGCCAAACATTTACATCTTTTCAGAAATGATTTCAGGTTGTTTTTTATTCTAAACATAATCTGTATTTTTTTAGTGGTTACATTTCCTCTTAGATGGCATCTATACGGCTGGGCTTCCCAGGTAGCACTAGTGGTAAAGAATCCACCTGCCAATACAGGAGACTCAGGTTCAATCCCTGGGTCAGGAAGATCCCCTGGAGGAGGAAATGGCAACCCACTCCAGCATTCTTGCTTGGAGAATCCCACAGACAGAAGAGCCTGGTGGGCAACAGTCCGTGAGTTTGCAGAGTCACATGACTGAGCACATACAGCTTATTACCATTTTCGAGAAATTTTTAAGCAACTTAAGTCGAAGTTGAACACAGAAGCTGTTCATTTTGGAATACCTGCCCTCTACCACCACCACTACTAGGCAATAAACCCTAGACTTGTCTTTTGCGTTAGTCATCCAAATAAGTTTTTGTTAATAGTCTGAGTGGGGCTTTTTAGGCTTTATTTTTAGAAGTTTTAGGCTTGCATCAAAGCTGAGCACAAAGTACAGAGTTCCCATGAACTCTCTCACTCCACCTCACCCCGTTTTCCCCACTGTTAACATCTAGCATTAGTGTGGTACATTTACTACAATTGATGTGCCAATATTGATACTTAATTATCAACTAAAGTTCATAGTTCACATTAGGGTTAACTCTTTGTGTTTTATATTCTATGGGTTTTGACTAATGCATAATGGTGCAATCCACTACTATATTGTTATGCAGAATAGTTTCACTGCCCTAAAAAAGCCCTGTGGTCCACCTATTCAACCCTCCCTCACCCTATCCTGTCCCCAACCCTTGAAGCTACTGGTCTTTTTCCTGTCTCCATAGTTTTGCCTTAGTCTGTGTGTGTGTGTGTGTGTGTGTGTGTGTGCGCACATGTGTGTCTATGTGTATGTGTGTGTGTCTGTGTGTGTGTGCGTGTGCTCAGAGTCTGACTCTTTGCAATCCCATGGAGTGTAGCCTAACAGGATACTCTGGAATTTTCCAGGCAAGCATACTGGAGTGGGTTGCCATGTCCTTCTCCAGGGGATCTTCCTGATCCAGGAATCAAACCTGTATCTCCTGCATTGCAAGTGGATTCTTTACCACTGGGCCACCTGCAAAGCCCTTTGCCTTAAGCTATAGGTTTCCAACTATATGTGTAAGGCAGGGAACAATTTGGCTAGGGTAGTATCATAAAGATAAAACACAGGGGATTTAAAGGTTTTCCATAAAACACATTCAGAGATAGTATGGGAACTACATTATTTCAACAACTATATAGGTGAATTCATTTATATTTTATTCAACTGATATTAACTGATAACATACTATGTGTCAGCAGTGTTTTAGATGCTAGAGTTACCAACAGTAAGCAAGGCAGACAGAGTCTCTGCCCTCTTGGAATATATAATCAAATCGAGAGTAAAAGGAAAAGGGCAGAAATTAAACCAAATTCAAGCATTTTTCAATACTGCTGAATAAGATAATGGAAATCAAATAGGGTTATGTGATTGAGTGACAGCTGGAGCCAGCGGTTAGGGAAGCGGGAGACCTGGGTTCGATCCCTGGGTTAGGATGATCCCCTGTAGAAGGGAAAGGCTACCCACTCCAGTGTTCCCACCTGGAGAATTCCAAGGACTGTATATAGTCCATGGGGTCACAAAGAGTTGGACATGACTGAGCAAATTTCACTTTTCTCTGAGGATATGACACTTGAGCTAAGAATTAAGAGCTAAGAAGAAACTGAAGAGAAGAACATTCCAGGCAGAGAGAATTGCAAGTAAAATGGCCTGGATATAGGAGCAAGTTGAGTCTGACTGAACAAAGCAAGCCCACAGGGTCAAGTGAAGTGAACAGAAGAGAGTGTATGGAGGTGAGGCTGGGAGCAGCAAGTGAGATGGGACGGCAAGGCCAGGTCATAAATCACCCTGTAAGCCACAGTGAGGAGTTTTAGTTCTGTTTTCATGGGAAGCCCCAGGAGGCAAGAAAGTGATATGATCTGATTTATGTTTTTAAATGATCACTGGATCTGCAGAGTATCTTAAAAGCTATTCATTTTAAAATAAATACTAACATGAATATACAAGAGTACTAAAGATGTCAAGGGCCAAGAGGAGCTACTCCACGTTCAAGGTCAGGAGGGGCGGCCGTGAGAAGATACCCCTCATCCAAGGTAGGGAGCAGCAGCTGCACTTTGCTGGAGCAGCTGTGAAGAGATACCCCACGTCCAAGGTAAGAGAAACCCAAGTAAGACGGTAGGTGTTGTGAGAGGGCATCAGAGGGCAGACACACTAAAACCATAATCCCAGAAAACTAGGCAATCTGATCACAGGACCACAGCCTTGTCTAACTCAGTGAAACTAAGGAAAGCCGTGTGGGGCCACCCAAGACGGTCAGGTCATGGTGGAGAGGTCTGACAGAATGGGGTCCACTGGAGAAGGGAATGGCAAACCACTTCAGTATTCTTGCCTTGAGAACCCCATGAACAGTATGAGAAGGCAAATGATAGGATACTGAAAGAGGAACTCCCCAGGTCGGTAGGTGCCCAATCTGCTACTGGAGATCAGTGGAGAAATAACTCCAGAAAGAATGAAGGGATGAAGCCAAAGCAAAAACAATACCCAGTTGTGGATGGGATTGGTGATAGAAGCAAGGTCCGATGCTATAAAGAGCAATATTGCATAGGAACCCGGAATGTTAGGTCCATGAATCAAGGCAAATTGGAAGTGGTCAAACAGGAGATGGCAAGAGTGAATGTCTACATTCTAGGAATCAGCGAACTAAAGTGGACTGGAATGGGAGAGTTTAACTCAGATGACCATTATATCTACTACTGTGGGCAGGAATCCCTTAGAAGAAATGGAGTAGCCATCATGGTCAACAAAGGAGTCTGAAATGCAGTACTTGGATGCAATCTCAAAAATGACAGAATGATCTCTGTTCATTTCCAAGGCAAACCATTCAATATCACGGTAATCCAAGCCTATGCCCCAATCAGTGACACTGAATAAGCTAAAGTTGACCGGTTCTATGAAGACCTACAAGACCTTTTAGAACTAACACCCAAAAAAGATGTCCTTTTCATAATAGGGGACTAGAATGCAAAAGTAGGAAGTCAAGAAACACCTGGAGTAACAGGCAAATTTGGCCTTGGAGTACAGAATGAAGAAGGGCAAAGGCTAATAGAGTTTTGCCAAGAGAACGCACTGGTCATAGCAAACACCCTCTTCCAACAACACTAGAGAAGACTCTACACATGAACATCACCAGATGGTCAACACTGAAATCAGATTGATTATATTCTTTGCAGCCAAAGATGGAGAAGCTCTATACAGTCAGCAAAAATAAGACCGGGAGCTGACTGTGGCTCAGATCATGAACTCCTTATTGCCAAATTCAGACTTAAACTGAAGAAGGTAGGGATAACCACTAGACCATTCAGGTATGACCTAAATCAAATCCCTTATGAATATACAGTGGAAGTGAGAAATAGATTTAAGGGACTAGATCTGATAGAGAGCCTGATGAACTATGGATGGAGGTTCGTGACATTGTACAGGAAACAGGGATCAAGATCATCCCCATGGAAAAGAAATGCAAAAAAGCAAAATGGCTGTCTGAGGAGGCCTTACAAATAGCTGTGAAACAAAGAGAAGCTAAAGGCAAAGGAGAAAAGGAAAGATATTCCCATTTGAACGCAGAGTTCCAAAGAATAGCCAGGAGAGATAAGAAAGCCTTCCTCAGTGATCAATGCAAAGAAATAGAGGAAAACAACAGAATGGGAAAGACTAGAGATCTCTTCAAGAAAATCAGATACCAAGGGAATATTTCATGCAAAGATGGGCTCAATAAAGGACAGAAATGGTATGGACCTAACAGAAGCAGAAGATATTAAGAAGAGGTGGCAAGAATACACAGAAGAACTGTGCAAGAAAGATCTTCATGACCCAGATAATCACAATGGTGTGAACACTGACCTAGAGTCAGACATCCTGGAATGTGAAGTCAAGTGGGCCTTATAAAGCATTACTACAAACAAAGCTAGTGGATGTGATGGAATTCCAGTTGAGGTATTTCAAATCTTAAAAGATGATGCTGTGAAAGTGCTGCACTCAACATGCCAGCAAATTTGGAAAACTCAGCAGTGGCCACAGGACTGGAAAAGGTCAGTGTTCATTCCAATCCCAAAGAAAGCCAATGCCAAAGAATGCTCAAACTATCACACAATTGCATTCATCTCATACGCTAGTAAAGTAATACTCAAAATTCCCCAAGCCAGGCTTCGGCAATACGTGAACCAAGAACTTCTAGATATTCAAGCTGGTTTTAGAAAAGGCAGAGGAACCAGAGAACAAATTGCCAATATCCGCTGGATCATCGAAAAAGCAAGAGAGTTCCAGAAAAACATCTATTTCTGCTTTATTGACTATGCCAAAGCCTTATTATGTGGATCACAATAAACTGTGGAAAATTCTGAAGGAGATGGGAATACCAGACCACCTGACCTGCCTCTTGAGAAACCTGTATGCAGGTCAGGAAGCAACAGTTAGAACTGGACATGGGACAACAGACTGGTTCCAAATAGGAAAAGGAGTACGTCAAGGCTGTATATTGTTACCCTGCTTATTTAACTTATATGCAGAGTACATCACGAGAAATGCTGGTCTGGAAGAAGCACAAGCTGGAATCAAGATTGCCGGGAGAAATATCAATAACCTCAGATATGCAGATGACACCACCCATATGGGAGAGAGTGAAGATGAACTAAAAAGCCTCTTGATGAAAGTGAAAGAGGAGAGTAAAAAAGTTGGCTTAAAGCTTAACATTCCGAAAACTAAGATCATGGCATTCTGGTCCCATCACTTCATGGGAAATAGATGTGGAGACAGTGGAAACAGTGTCAGACTTTATTTTTTGGGGCTCCAAAATCACTGCAGATGGTGACTGCAGCCATGAAATTAAAAGACACTTACTGCTTGGAAGGAAAGTTATGACCAACCTAGATAGCATATTAAAAAGCAGAGACATTAGTTTGCCAACAAAGGTCCATCTGGTCAAGGCTATGGTTTTTCCAGTGGTCATGTATGGATGTGAGAGTTGGACTGTGAAGAAAGCTGAGTGCTGAAAAATTGATGCTTTTGAACAGTGGTTTTGGAGAAGACTCTTGAGTGTCCCTTGGACTGCAGGGAGATCCAACCTGTCTGTCATGAAGGAGATAGGTCCTGTGTGTTCATTGGAGGGACTGATGCTGAAGCTGAAACTCCAGTACTTTGGCCACCTCATGCGAAGAGTTGACTCACTGGAAAAGACCCTGATGCTGGGAGAATTGGGGGAAGGAGGAGAAGGGGACAACAGAGGAAGAGATGGTTGGGTGGCATCACTGACTCGATGGGCATGTGTTTGAGTGAACTCCAGGAGTTTGTGATGGACAGGAAGGCCTGGAGTGCTGCGATTCATGTGGTCGCAAAGAGTCAGACACGACTGAGCGACTGAACTAACTAACTAAAGATGTCAACCTACACAGTGCAAATCCTAAAGGAAAATGGTTTTTGAGATCATCATGGCATGTGTCTATCCCATATGTACAGCACCCCCTTAAAGAAATAACCAACTGAGACATCAACAGTATTTTTGGTCATGTCCACAATTGGCCAAGTTTAACACTTGGTAAGGTCAGATGGTAAAAGAATCTACCTTCAACGGAGAAGACCCGGGATCAATCCCTGAGTCAGAAAGATCCTCTGAAGAAGAGAATGGCTATCCACTTCTTGCCTGGAGAGTTCCATGGACAGAGGAGCCTGGCAGGCTACAGTCCATGGGGTCACAAAGAGTCAGACATGACTGAGCGACTAACACTTACATGTTATGGACAGCCTATGCTAGCTATAGGGATGTATACTCTCAACTCCCTACCAAAACAAAAATCTTTCCCAAAGGGAACTATAAATGAACACATCATTAGAAGTAGTTCTGCTTTCCATGGAAATTCTCTGGTGGTTCCAGTGGTTAGGACACCACACTTTCACTGCCCAGGGCCGTGGTTCAATCCTCAGTCAGGGAGCTAAGATCCCACAAGCTGCATAGCACAGCCAAAAAATAAAATTAAATTAAAAAGAAGTATTTCTGCTTTCCACTATAGTCTTTTATTTTAAACTTCGGGAAACCATGGTGTACATGCAATTAGAAATTATATTTTAAAAATATGAATGAAATTTGGCCAGCAGGTATAGTTCTAATACCATGGGACACTTGGGGATATGAAATGGAAACTGGCTAACCACAGTCCAGGTGCTTTACTGCTTATTACAGCCCAGCTCCAGGGAATCAGGCTCCCCTCTCTGTGAGTGATTTTTCTTTCTTAGCTTACAAAGGGAATTGGAGCAATAAGTGTTTCAATTGTCTGTCTCTATGGCAACAGGTACCCTAATGTCACCTCTTAGATGGCAACTACACCTATTCACTGTTTAGCTTTCAGTCCCTACTATGATGATAAAGAAATTTATTTCATGAGAAACGAGATTTAGGTAACAGGCAAACTCCTTCCCCAGCAACCATGAAGTACAGTTTGTAAGAGGTCTGATTATTCACAAGCAGAATATGCTCTGTGGGCTTTTCTTTCTCAAGTGTAGGGTATTTATTCCCAATATCTCTCTTCTAGTTGCTTTTGAATGATAAAAAAAAGTATCATTTTCTTTCTTAACATCTACTTTTATTCAATTATGAAAATTAGTCAGGTTCATTGTTAAGAGTTTGGTAAATACAGAAAAAAACATAGAAAAGCATGTGCAAGAAAATAAAACTCACTCTCCTTATTTAAAAATAATCACTATTAATACCCTGCTAACATTTTAGATGTCAGTTCAGTTTAGTTCAGTTTAGTTCAGTCGCTCAGTCGTGTCTAACTCTTTGCAACCCCATGTAATCGCAGTACACCAGGCCTCCCTGATCATCACCAACTCCCAGAGTTTACTCAAACTCATGCCCATTGAGTCGGTTATGCCATCCAGCCATCTCATCCTCTGTTGTCCCCGTCTCCTCCTGCCCCCAATCCCTCCCAGCATCAGGGTCTTTTCCAATGAGTAAGTTCTTTGCATCAGGTGGCCAAAGTATTGAAGTTTCAGCTTCAACATCAGTCCTTCCAAGGAACATCCAGGACTGATCTCCTTTAGGATGGACTGGTTGGATCTCCTTGCAGTCCAAGGGACTCTCAAGAGTCTTCTCCAACACCACAGTTCAAAAGCATCAATTTTTCAGTACTCAGCTTTCCTCACAGTCCAACTCTCACATCCATACATGACCAATGGAAAAACCATAGCCTTGACCAGACGGACCTTTGTTGGCCAAGTAATGTCTCGGATTTTTAATACGCTATCTAGGTTGGTCATAACTTTCCTTCCAAGGAGTAAGCGTCTTTTAATCTCATGGCTGCAGTCACCATCTGCAGTGATTCTGGAGCCCAAAAAAATAAAGTCTGACACTGTTTCCACTGTCTCCCTATCTATTTCCCATGAAGTGATGGGACCAGATGCCATGATCTTACATACAAATAAAATTTAATGTATATAATTTTTGCAACCAGACTCTCTCACAAAACATACTATGAGGAGTCCTTCACATCATCAAATATTCTTCTGACACAATTTTAATGGTTTTAAGGAAGTCCATAATATGGCTTACTATATTTAATTTATCCCCCTGAAGTGAAGTGAAAGTCTCTCAATCGTGTCCGACTCTTTGCGACTCCATGGACTATATGGTGCATAGAATTCTCCAGGCCAGAATATTGGAGTGGGTAGCCTTTTCCTTCTCCAGGGTATCTTCCCTACCCAGGGACTGAACCCAGGTCCCCCTCATTGCAGGTGGATTCCAGTTATCCTTCCATGTTGACATTACTAACCACAGATGTTTATGTACACATCTATTGACTTAGAGTAAATCCCCGGATACAAAATACATGGATCAAATAGGATAATCATTTTAAATTATATTGCTAAATCCCTCCCCAAATTTACCAATTTATTTCCCCACTAGAGGTAGATGGATGATAGTATTTATGTACTTAAGAGGTACTATTTTAAAAGTTACCAATTTGATGGAGAGAGGAAGTATCTCATTACATTTCTTTAATATATTAAATTTAAAACTTGTTTTAAGGTTGAACATGTTTTGGGACTTCCAGAGAATGCCATGGACGGAGGAGCCTGGTGGGCTACAGTCCATGGAGTCACTAGGAGTCAGAACGACTGAGCGACTTCACTTTCACTTTTCACTTCCATGCATTGGAGAAGGAAATGGCAACCCACTCCAGTGTTCTTGCCTGGAGAATCCCAGGGATGGGGGAGCCTGGTGGGCTGCCATCTGTGGGATCACACAGAGTCGGACATGACTGAAGCGACTCAGCAGCAGCAGCAGGTGGCACAAGTGGTAATGAACCTGCCTGCTGATGCAGGAGACATAAGAGCTTCAGTTCGATCCCTGGTGGGGGAGATCCCCTGGAGGAGGGCATGGCAACCCACTCCAGTATTCTCACCTGGAGAGTCCCCATGGACAGAGAAGCCTGGTGGGCTGAAGTCCATAAGGTCGCAAAGAGTCGGACACAACTTAGCACACAGTATAGCATGTTTTTAAATTTTTCATTATTTTTGAGGGAGAGAAGATACATAAATTGCCTGTTCACCTCTGAAGCAAAGACTACTTGTTGTCCCCTAACAGCCATTCTCTATTTTTTAGTAACAGAAGAAATTATTTTTAGTTGAGCACATAGCCCTTTAAAATAAAGATATTTCTGGGCTTCCCTCATGGCTCACTGGTAAAAAATCCCCTGCCAATTCAGGAGACATGGGGTCCAATCCCTGATTGAAGAAGATCCCACAAGCTGCAGAGCAGCTGAGCCCAGGCCCCACACCCACTGAGCCTGTGCCCTAGAGCCGAGGAGCCGCAACTTCTGAGCCCATGTGCCGCAACTACTGAGCCCATGCGCCGCAACTACTGAGCCCATGCGCCGCAACTACTGAGCCCATGCACCGCAACTACTGAAGCCCATATGCCGCAAATACTGAGCCCATGCGCCGCAACTACTGAGCCCATGCGCCGCAACTACTGAGCCCATGCGCCGCAACTACTGAGCCCATGCACCGCAACTACTGAAGCCCATATGCCGCAACTACTGAGCCCATGCGCCACAACTACTGAGCCCATGCGCCGCAACTACTGAGCCCGTGCGCCGCAACTACTGAGCCCATGCGCCGCAACTACTGAGCCCATGTGCCGCAACTACTGAAGCCCATGCGCCGCAACTACTGAGCCCATGCGCCGCAACTACTGAGCCCATGCGCCGCAACTACTGAGCCCATGCGCCGCAACTACTGAAGCCCATGCGCCGCAACTACTGAGCCCATGCGCCGCAACTACTGAGCCCATGTGCGCCGCAACTGAGCCCGTGCGCCGCAACTACTGAGCCCAGTGAGCCGCAACTACTGAGCCCAGTGCGCCGCAACTACTGAGCCCATGCGCCGCAACTACTGAGCCCATGCAGCCGCAACTACTGAGCCCATGCGCCCGCAACTACTGAAGCCATGCGCCGCACTACTGAGCCCAGTGCGCCGCAATACTGAGTCCATGTGCCGCAACTACTGAAGCCCATGCGCCGCAACTACTGAGCCCATGCGCCGCAACTACTGAGCCCATGCGCCGCAACTACTGAGCCCATGCGCCGCAACTACTGAGCCCATGCGCCGCAACTACTGAGCCTGTGCGCCGCAACTACTGAGCCCGTGCGCCGCAACTGAGCCCGTGCGCCGCAACTACTGAAGCCCATGCGCCGCAACTACTGAGCCCATGCGCCGCAACTACTGAGCCCGTGCGCCGCAACTGAGCCCGTGCGCCGCAACTACTGAGCCCGTGCGCCGCAACTACTGAGCCCGTGCGCCGCAACTACTGAAGCCCATGCGCCGCAACTACTGAGCCCATGCGCCGCAACTACTGAAGCCCATGCGCCGCAACTACTGAGCCCGTGCGCCGCAACTACTGAGCCCGTGCGCCGCAACTACTGAAGCCCATGCGCCGCAACTACTGAGCCCATGCGCCGCAACTACTGAGCCCGTGCGCCGCAACTACTGAGCCCATGCGCCGCAACTACTGAGCCCGTGCGCCGCAACTACTGAGCCCATGCGCCGCAACTACTGAGCCCGTGCGCCGCAACTACTGAGCCCATGAGCCGCAACTACTGAAGCCCATGCACCGCAACTACTGAGCCCGTGCGCCGCAACTACTGAGCCCATGCGCCGCAACTACTGAGCCCGTGCGCCGCAACTACTGAGCCCGTGCGCCGCAACTACTGAGTCCATGTGCCGCAACTACTGAAGCCCATGCGCCGCAACTACTGAGCCCATGCGCCGCAACTACTGAAGCCCGTGCACCGCAACTACTGAGCCCATGCGCCCTAGGACCCATGCTGGGCAGCAAGAGAAGCCATCCCGGTGAGAGGCCTGCACGCTGCGACTAGAGAGTAGCCCCCTGCACACTGCAACTAGAGAAAAGCCCCCCTGCAATGAAGACCCAGTATAGTCACAAATAAGTGAATTAAATAATTTTTTTAAACTGAAAAATACACAAAATAAAGATATTCCACATTCTCATTTGCACGTATACGTGTCTATGTGTCAACTCCAGGTTGATGAAATAAAATGTGATGTACCTTTTTTCAGAGACATGTCTTTAAAGGGAAAGAATAGTGCCCTCTTTTTCCTCTTCATCATTCCTGATGGTTGGAATGCAGATATTATGGCTGGAGCTTCAACAGCCATTTTGGACCCTGAGGATGGTCTAGAGATGGTAGAACAGAAAACTAGAGGGAGAGCCTAAGTTCCTAAGAATTTTATAGAAGTGTCACCATGAATGGCTGTGAGATTTTTATGTGAGAGACTGTATTTTTAAAGCAGGATTGGTTTGCTTTTTTAGTTTTGAGAAGCTGAACTTAACCCTGACTGGTACAGGTTTTTTTTTTTCTTATTTCTTTTTCTTATTGATTTTTAAATGCTTTTTTCTATTTTAAGATTATTTACACTTTATCTGGTGCACATGTCACAAATTTTTCCAATTCTTCATCTGGTCTTAATTTTATTATGGAATTAGGACTTGCAAAAATATCATTATTCTTAAGTTTACTTGATATTTAAATTCTATTATATATTCAGAAAAATCAGATAACAGTATTAGCCTAGAAATATAAATTCCAGAGAATTATTTTGTCTCAACCACCATAAGACAGTACTGAGGCATAATTTTACTTCCTCTAGGCATGTGATTAAATAGTTATATTGCAGGCTAAAGTTATTTAGATAATGAGAAATTGTGTATACTTTTGAGGTCTTATTCAAAATTTATTCTTTGCTATTGTAGAGCATAGAGCAGAGATTTTTCCAGTTTTAATCTGTGGAGCTCTGGGTTCAAAGCATTGTCTCAGAGGTCTCCACTGGGGCTTAGGTGGAGCTGAGTGGGCCAGTTCTGCCTGGCACCCCCAGTCAAGGATTTTAAAGGCAGTCACTCTATGTTATTTACTGAAGTTTCATAAAAGAGGCCCTGCAATATGATTTCCTCCCACACAGACAATAAACAGAGAGTAACAATTTCCTACCAGATCATAAGCAGCTAGCATCTTTTTCTGCATATCTGGGATTGCCCCCAGAGGCTCCAGATAAGGAAAGCTGTCTTTCATCACAAGAGAGACGGAGGGAGTATTATCACTGGTGATGAGCCGAGAGGACAGGGTCAACAGGCACTGCTTCAGACTGGCAATTGGCGGAAGTCCACACAATTCCTTAACAGACACTATGGCATTCTGTGTGGGAGAAAACAGAGAATTACACTTCTGACCATAGGACACCACCCTGAGCACTTCCAGTACACGAAAGTACATTCATTAGAAGCATACCCTTAAATACATATGTAATTTGAAGCAAACTGGATTATAATCAACCCAAAATACTATAATATACATGGAGAGAACACGCAGAGCTAATTCACAATTTCAATTCATCTTTTCCAACTTTTAACAACTGCTACAAATATGCCACAAAGCAAAGGAGGTTATGACCTAAAGTTACACAGTACTTTTCAAAGTAGGGCTTTGGAAGATTCTGGAATATCTGAAATATTCTGGACAATGCATACAAGTTAACATGGACTGATCATGAATATATTATTAAATCTGTATCATGATGATCATAAAAGCACATCACTGATTGTACATTGGAGTGCATCTCCTTTGAGATTTTTCCCACAAGGTAGCAAGCTGCTATTGCTCATCACCCACTTTTCACATAACCGTCAATGGTATCCCTCTGTCACTCCATCAGAAATGCACCTGACAGACGTGCATAAAACACATTCTATGAAAAGCTACACTTGTCCATGTGACAGGCATTTAAAAAAAATATTTGAAATAGCAATTATGCCTGTTAACAATGAACAATACCTAACCTAGCATGCCTCATGAATTTAGTGACAATGATGGCATTCATTTTTATGCTAATTAGGCTCTAAATAATCCTTTATGTTGAAATGAGATAAGTTATGCTAACAGAAAAAACTTTATCCATAGCCAAATCTCCTTAATATGTATTTTAAATATATAATACATGCAAAGGATATATTTCAAGAACTATATGGAACTGTACAAAATCTAATTCGAATATATAAAGTTAAGTGTAGAAATGACTTATAACTAATCTAACACAGGGGTTTATAATGGTTGCAGAATTATGTCAGAAAAAGCCAGATAGAGAATGTTAATATTTGGAACTTATTTTTATAATAGTGGTTAAGGCAACCCACTGCCAATCATACGTTTACAATCTAAGTATTTGTATGTAACGTAGTATTTTCCATTATGGTAATTTTAATTGATCTTAAGCCCATTCCAGAATTTCTCTGTGAAATAATGTAAAAATAAAGTTTTCACCAAGTCATAGTGTGCTGTTCCACATTAGGTGACTGAGAATCTTGAGTGATTATTGGGTTTTGGTGGCAGCTAATTCTGTATTTAAAGCTCAACATTCCCATTTATTAAATGCAATATTGGGGAAATTGCTTAACCTCTTTAAGCTTGTTTTCTATTTTGAATGTAGGGATTTTGGGTGGTTACTATAAAAATGTTAACTAAAGGATCAAATAAAGCACATTGAAAAACATTCCTCTCCTTTTTTGTTCTCATACATAGACTGCTGCCACTTCTGCCAAACAAGACCTCCTTGCACCTTGTAAGAACTTATTAAGCATTTGTTGTTTGACTGTTTCTCAGTAACATGAGCCTAGAGTACATATACTATACAGCATTAAAGAAAAAGTTTTCAGCCTTCTCTGATTATAAGTATTAATGAAGGCAAGAAAACTGAATTGAATTCCTACATGCTAAGACTGGGTCATTTACATTCACTCTCATTTAATTCTCATAATAATCCTATGATGTAATTATTACTATTTTTCTCATCTTATGAGGAAAAAACTCAAAAATCACACAGTGATAGAGTTTAATTCAGAATCCATGTCCTTTCAATTGATGCACAACACTGAAACGACTAAATAGTTTTCAACAAGTTCAAGTGCTGAATTTTGTTTATTAGTTTTTTGCTTGTTTCATGGAAGATAATTTATCATTATTATACACTTAAACAACTAAAAAATAATCTAACAGGCATTACATGTTTTATATGACTTTAAATACCCTTCTATTTTCTTATCTGTAAATATTTTTATATACACTTATAATTAGTATGTATGTGTCTGTATATATAAAATTTTGTATATTACATGCACATATACTATTTTATATTCTCTTTTTCATTGTTTCCAATACATATTCCCATATATCAATTTACTGTGTACTAAGGACATTTAGTGGATATATAAAACATTTTGCTACATTGCTCTATTAGTTGGTTTAGTTCAGACCAGATTTAACAAAGCATTCACAATCAGAAACATAAAATATATCTGTTTTACAGAGTTACAAATGTAGGGAAAAAACTTACGGTTACAGGGTGGAGTAAGGGGGGAGAGTTAAATTGGAAGATTGGAATTGACTACATACTACTATATATAAAATAGATAACTAATAAGGACCTACTGAATAGCACAGGGAACTCTACTCAGTACACTTTGATGGCCTATATACGAAAAGGATCTAAAAAAGAATAGATATACATATATTTATAACTGATTCACTTTGTTATACATCTGAATCTAAAACAACATTGTAAATTAACTATACTCCAAGAAAAGTTTTTCTTAAGTATATGTTTTATCACAGGCAATACTGAACCTAATTCAGCAGTACATGGGTTTATACATCCTCTGTGATAATTTTTTGAGGAATCAGATCATTAGCAAAAACACAACGTTCAACGTTCACTGGTGAGAGAAAGATCAGAAGAAGGAGGGGAGGGAAGAACAGGATGGGCCGTTTCCTACCTGCATATTTTCTCTCATATCTACGGCTTCTCGTAAGGGATGAGCTGCTATCTTAAAGATGTCATCTATGGTTTTAAGACCAACATTCCTGAGCATGGTACACTCCCGAACCTTCTTCCCCATCCTCACTGAAAGGCTGCGCTTCTGTGGCTTTCCTCCTCCACTTCTATTAGTTATTGCTATGTGCACAAAAAGAGTTACATGCTCCATGACGTCACCCACAAAGGAACGGAGCGGAACGTGCCGATACCCAGGCTGCAAGCATTCAAACGGTATTGTATATTGCCCTATAAACTCATCCCCAATGTAGTCATCATCCAGAACCACAAAACGGATCATGGCCAGTTCAGGCAG
Source organism: Odocoileus virginianus (assembly GCF_023699985.2). NCBI lineage: Eukaryota > Metazoa > Chordata > Mammalia > Artiodactyla > Cervidae > Odocoileus > Odocoileus virginianus. The sequence continues at coordinate 6,948,498 of NC_069703.1, read as the reverse complement.
GTTCACTTGAAACTCAAATGTCTCATCAAAAATAGGGTTATCACTGTTTTGTTGAACAGTTTTAGTTCTTTGTTCCGAACAGTCCGCTGGAATTCCATGTATCTCTATACACACATAGGGATCTATGACATCCCCTTTGGCACAAGCTCCCTTGGGCTTTGGGAAGTTCTGACCACTGATAATCTTAATATGAAGCACTAGAGGAGACACCCCAGGTACAATGCCCTTTGTGTTTGCACTGAAGTAAGAAACTTCATCTCGCATGATAGACGGCCTTAGAACATAGCCACAGCCTCCATTCTGAAGAAACCAGCCTGTGTGGAGGTCCATCATTGGACCTGGAGTCTGAAAATTCATTGCCACAATCTGACAGCCACAATTCCAAAAGTCCTGTGGATTCAAGTTACTGGAATCAATTCTCATGGCGCTTGGATAGATTCGTGATAAGAACTTCTTATTATAATTTACAAAATCCTCTGGGTATTCATTTGCAATTCGGCTGGCCTCTGTCTCACTAAATGAACAAATTTCCCAATAGTTTTGGCTTTTCATAGATAATTCAAAATCCCTATACTGAACAGATTTACAGATAGATACCAAGTCAGAGAGCTCCCTACACAGCAAGATCTGTTTCTGCTCACCATTGTAGTCTACTGACATCCTTCGAGACATTTCGGCTTCTTCATCTTCATCTGTAACTTCTCCTTCTAAAACATCTGTATCAGAAGGCAATTTCTTTCCTTTCACAATGATCATTCTTTTTAATTTTTCTGGTGACGGGAGGTAGGATTCTGACAGCAAAGGTGCTTCAGTATAGAGTTTACTGCCAAAGACCTTTTTCATCTGTTGGACCATTACCTTCTGCTGTGGTAGGGAGCAGTGATTCCCCAAGCAAAGAATGAGTGGGTATTCAGAAGCCACGAAGGCAAATTTATTTATCACCTCTATGACACTTCGAAAGGAAAGGTGTGTTGTCGTGTTGTTTCGGTTACAAAGGATCGGTTCGTTGTCTGAGCCATCATTTACATCAAGCTCAATGCTGCGACAGCCCATTTTCAAAGCTCTAACATACCCGTTAATATCAGCTGGCCCCCTGTACTGGTCTTCAATGAGATAGGTGTTGTGAGAGGCATTGATGTAATAGTGAGATAAAGGCTGGGTCATGTCTTGGGCAACCTTATTCTGTTCAGGATCAAAAATGTTACATTCTGGTGACAACAAATACTGGGTAAAGCCGTCAATTGCAAGAAACCCTTTCTGACGTCCTTCTTCGGAAAGTTCGTATCTCCGAATAATGTCTAAGCACATGTCCTCAGTGATATGGGTGACTCCTTGCTCAGCTTCCAAAAAAAGCATGAGATCATTGGCGTCCAAATATTCTTTGTTTTTTGATATCTGCACAAGTAAGAAATACACTTCCGGCCTGGTGCAAAGTTCACAAAAAGCTTCGCAGAACTCCTCTTCTGTCACTCGAGTTGTCAGCTTTTCTTTGCTCTTCTGGATTTCTTTAAACTTGAGCCTAATCTTGGACTCCTTCAGGGTAGGGTTGAGTTGTTTTATTAACTCTACAGAGGTATCTTCCAACATGATCCCATTCCCATCAACATCCGCTGCTTCAAACACTGTCTTCAACCACATGAACCTTGGTGTGTTCTGGTTTCCCTCCATAAAATCGAGGGGTTGCTTACTTCGAGAAACCAGATACCTCAACCCTGACACCCAGATATTTGCTACGTCCGCTGAATTGGCCACCAAGTCCAGAGACTCGTAGTTTTCCCCGTGGAGTATGGAAAAGGCACAATCCTCACAAATCTGGTCAGCGAGGCCATTGTTTCTAAATGTTTCCGTGTTCTTCCCCAGTCGGATCTCTTTTATGGCAGAAATATCAAGCTTAGCTTTCTCGAGGTCTTTCTTGGAAGGTTCCCAGCGAAGAGCCTGCAGGTCTGTGTCCAGAGTGAAGAACCGGTTGTAAATGCGAGAATTCGGCCGAACTTTCTTCAGCTCACAGCCCGCCTGCATGAAGCTGATGCAGTCGCTCGCGCTGCTGATTTTCTTTTCCGACGGCATGCTGCTGAAAGACACGGTTTTTTTTCTTCCACCACATTTCTGGTTTGCAGGATCCTGTAAAACAATTTGAAAACAATGAATCAATTTACTTTACAAAATAAACAACTTCGGTAACACTCTATGAACTCCGCAGATTCCATTCAGATATTATTATGATTATATGGACAAAAGCTAGCCTAAACCTTACTTTTGTATTGTTTCAGAAAGAAGAAATTGTCCCCAAAACTGAGATTATTAGGTTCAGGAAAAACCAATTTTTGCAATGTCTGGTGTTCTTTGAAATGAAATTAACTACAAATCACTCTTATTTGTTCGTTAAAGGAGATTTCCTAAGATCCTCTACCCCTTGGTACTTAAATAACCTTGCTCAGTCCCTATAGATAAATGAAACAAATAAAGCTGAATTTCTTTAAAAAGTTGTCTTCATTTACAGTTTGTTACAGTTTAATTTTTATACTTAAAATTAGCGCAAATAAAAAATTTTTACCTTACCATACATTACATCAAAAAGTCCTTACAATACAGCTTAACAAAAAAAAAAAATCACCTTTCTTCCTTAAACTATTTTGAAGAATAAAGGCATCTTGAAAGTTAGATTCAGAACTAACAGTAAACAATAACTCTCACTTGAGCAATCTTTCAATTTAAGTGAATATTCAGTTCAGTTCAGTTCAGTCGCTCAGTCGTGTCCAACTCTCTGCGACCCCATGGACCTCAGCACGCCAGACCTCCCTGTCCATCACCAGCTCCCAGAGTCCATCCGCATCCATCGAGTTGATGATGCCATCCAACCATCTCATCCTCTGTCGTCCCCTTCTCCTCCCGCCCTCAATTCCTCCCAGAATCAGGGTCTTTTCAAATAAGTCAGTGCTTCACATCAGGTGGGCAAAGTAATGGAGTTTCAGCTTCAACATCAATCCTTCCAATGAACACCCAGGACTGATCTCCTTTAGGATGGACTGGTTGGATCTCTGAGTAAATGATTTAAATGAACATTATGATAGAGTTGCCATATGATTTGGCAATCCCACTCCTGGGTATATATCCAAAGAAAACTATAATTCAAAATGATACATGTACCCCAATGGTCAGAGTAGCACTATTTACAACAGCCAAGATCAAGTAGCAACCCATATGTCCATAGACAGAGGAATGGATAAAGAAGAGTTGGTACATATAAATATATACACTGGAATACTACTCAGTATTAATAAAATAATGCCATTTGTAGCAACATGGGTAGACCTAGAGGTATCATACTAAGTGAAGTCAGAAAGAAAAGACAAATACCATATGATATCACTTATATGTGAAATCTAAAATATGATGCAAAAACCACTGCAATGATGTAAAGTAATTAGCCTCCAACTAATAAAAATAAATGAAAAAAAAAAATAAAATAAAATATGATGCAAATGAAGTGTGAAGTGAAAGTGGCTCAGTCGTGTCTATGATTCTTTGCAACACCATGGACTACACAGTCCATGGAATTCTCCAGGACAGAATACTGGAATAGGTTGCCATCCCTTCTCCAGGGGATCTTCCCAACCCAGGGATCGAACCCAAGTCTCCTGCATTTCAGGCGGATACTTTACCAGTTGAGCCACAAGGGAAGCCTGATACAAATGAACTTATTTACAAAACAGAAACAGACTCACAGACATAGAAAATGAACTTACGGTTACCAAAGGGTTAAGGGGGTGGGGGAGGGACAAATCAGGATTTGGGGATTAGAAATACAGACTACTGTATATAATACAGATAAACAAGAAGATCCTACTGTATAGCATAGGGAACTATATTCAAACTCCTATAATAAATCACTATGAAAAAGAACATATATTATGTGCGTCTGTGTGTATGTGTATATATATATATATATATATATATATATATATATATATATATATGTCATTTGCTGCACACCAGAAACTAAGACAACATTGTAAATCAACTATACTTCAGAAAGAAAATTAAAATAAATGAACACTATGAGATTCAGACCTACATTTCAGTATAAGGCTATTAACAGACACTGCTTAGAACCAAACAGAAATATTAATGACTTCACTAATTTTTGAGGTTCTTCTGTTCAGACCCAAAGACTCAAATTAATAATGCTCCCAATCACATTATCAACTCAGATAATTCTCCCAGGAAATAATTTCCCAAAAGTACCGTAGTGCATGTTTATAATAGCCAATTTTATAAAGCATATCAAAGAGGCAATGACGTATAGAGAGCCAAAGGCACAGTCCTCAGGGCAAAAATGACTAGTCTCCAGTTGGTTTTGTTCCATTCACTAGTGACCTTGGGTAAGTGATTTAGCCTCTCTGAATCTTAATTTCTGCTTTTAAGTAGGAACTAATAATCATTAAGTATGATAGAGCATTATTATAAGACTCAAAAGAGAAGATGTTCATGAATATTTTTTGTAAGGTTAATCTTTTTGAAGGGAGAGGAACACTTCCTCATATATCTGGTTTCTGTAGGACTGTCAGTAGGCACCAACCAGGATATTGGTAGTTATCTGGAAGCTGATTCACTCCTGACCTATGAGCATTTAAAACAAATCTTCAATGATAAAATGAAAATGTTTAAAAACAGCCATATGATATTACTAATTTAAACACTGAAAAGTGTAGCCCAAGTAGTCTAGGCTGTTTCCTTTACTGTCATTCTTTTAAACATGATAGAATCTCTCCTCTAGGGTCTCTTTAAACTGCAGTTTTGCCTGTAAGAGTCTCACTATCTTGTGATTCAGAAAAAGGCAGGATGGTTTATTATTCAATTGACTAAAACTTTGCCTGGAAAAAGGAAACAGCATTTGCTTTAGTTATGGGATGTTGGGAGGATGATTCATTAACTCAAATATATATCTGATCTTTAAGTGACAGATATAAATTAGTCAATTTAGATTAGAGGATATTGTCTCTTGGTGCTCTGGCATTTAAAAACTTACTCCTATTTTTCTATAGAGTTGTTATTTTTTATTACCCGACAGTGGTCAATTTCCTCATTTTTATGTTAAAAAACAACCATAAATTTTCAGCTGCTTATACACAGATGCACTATTAAAACACATTTGAACACATTTAAACTCGTCACAGCCCACATGCTCAGAAAAATCAGATGTCTGTATTTTCCCTCACTTTCAAGGCAGGAGCCTAATGGCACTGCTGAGATGGGATTAATCTACCAAGTAAAATACTGAGAGAAGCTGTGAATTGTGATGGTAAATTAAACTGTGACTCAGTTTTCCAAAACTACTATTTCACCAGACTTTTAAGTAATGAGAGATTTCACATTAAAAATTATTTTTATATAAGCATATCATGTTCCAAATAAGATGATTGTCAACAGAGTTATAAAACCTATAACAGTTTCTAACAAAGCCTAAATGGGAAATCAGTGTTCCTCTGAATGTACATCTATAGTTCCTGTACCCTATATGTGGTATTATACCATCCTTCCCAACAGTCTAAGCACCACTCTTGACTTCAGCCACTATTTGTTTATGAGAACAAAACTACTGCTATCAGAAAAGCTTTCTCTTACAAGGCTCTCTTCTTTAGGGTGATATCTTCTTATATCAAAATTTTCTCTCCTAGGAAGGTAAGTCTTCAAGAAATAAATGTTTTATATCTACCCTACAAAAGAATCCATCTGCCTCATAATGCTGTAACTTTTGCATAATTATAAAACTTAACCTAAAATGGCTTACAACTTAGAACTAATGGAAAAGATACGATCTTAGGTTATCATCTTACAAAGGACAAAATGCAAAGTTATTACAAGCCTCCAAATGAGCAAATAAATACATTTATATATATAACATATATTACACAAAAGAATAAATTATTTACAGCTCTTTAAATGTGTTTTATTATACTGAAATGGGGGAGAAATGTTTAAATAAATCGAATTAATAAACCTGTTTCCATAAGTTCCCATTGGCATTTGCTCTCTGAATCCAATAAGGCCAGATATGCTGCAAGTTCCTTAACAAAACTCAGCAAACAAAATCATTTTTCATCCGAACACACTGATAAGCCCCATAGAGAACTTTGCTTATTTAACCTAAGCACAGTTTTGGGTCTCAATAATGAATTATTTCAATATAATAATTTTTTAAAAGTATACTAAAGCAGTACAAAAAATGTGAATGCACACAATGCCATAGAACTATACATTTTAAAATGGTAAACTTTATGTTACATTTATTTTATCACAAAAAAAGAGCATACTGAAGCACTGTACAAAAATTTAAGAGTAAAGGAAAATACCCATGTTTTCCTACCTCTGACCTGACAAGTATATTTAAGCAACTAATTGTAATGCAATATATTCTTTCCATTTTTTTTTTTTTGGTAAGCTGTTATTAAGAGAATGAAGATTCTTTGTTAAAACAAATTTACAAAAACATTAAGAATAGCAATCAAAATACCAGTTGTCAAACTGTGATTAGAATCTTGTTTCATAATACAGAAGTTCAGCTACATAAATGCAGATACACTAAAGTGACATTCACTTTTCTTTTTTAGTAAAAGAGGGGGGAAACATTTATTTCTGAGTAGTTCTCCTAAGAAAGTCTCCAAATAAAAATTTAATAGACTATAACTAAAAGACAAATATAGGCACACAAATCTTATTTTCACCATAGGAAGCCTATCTTGTTCTTACAGATAACCTATGAACTATAATCCCATCCTAATGATATTCATCCCAGTTTTATGAACTTCCAAGGAAAATTCAGAAAAGGTTTAGTTGATACATGAAACCTTCAAGGGATTATAGACAATATAATCTAGGACCCAAATGAGCCCCAACAAGGATGCTGGTCCCATTCTTCATTCATTCAACAAACAATCCTTCATGCTATAGATTAGCACATTTAAGAGTTTTTTGGAGCAACTGATAAAGTCTCATTTTTATCTTACATAGATCACTTTAGATGTACACTCAAAGGATTTGATACAGATGAAACTGAAGATGGGGCAGAAGGTGAGAGCTACAGCATTAAAGGAAAGAGATGTGAGGTCCTGAGGTAGGTCACTAACGAAAGGAATGTAGGGAAGTGAGAAGTATCAAGAAACAGGAGGTAAAATCAGAAGTTCTTGACTCAATCTAGGATGACTCCTAGGTTTCTGGTTTGAATGAAAGGTGAGTGGAAATACTGCTAATAGATAGGAAATACAAGGAGAGGTAAAGTTGAAGAGGAAGTATGTTTCCTTTGTGTTATGGTGGACTTCAGATGACCACAGGCCCCCTAGGTCAAGAGGCTGGGCAGAGGAGAAGATCTAAGGCAAAAAAAAGCAAACAACAAAAGGCTAAGAGGTAAAAGAACCAGGAGCACGATTCTCACAGAAAAGCAAGCAACAGATTTGAATGAGCAGGTCTGGAAAATAAGATGTTAAATGGCTTACTGGATTCAGTCATTAAGATATTTACTGGTAACTTTAATAAGAGAATGTTTCATGTTGTCTTCAAAATGGTGAGGATGGTGACGGGGTGACAACCAGACTGTAACCTGAAAACAGTTGGAAGCAAAGAGTTCCAGGAAAGAAAAGCAGACACAACGTTCCGTCAGTGGGAAAGAGGGTCAGGATAACCATCATATAATCAGTGAGGGGTAGTGTGGCCACAGATGAGAGTGTTTTGCAGGCAGAGTGAGAATAATAAGTCAAGAGAAGGCCACCCTCAAATTGCTGGTTTTACCGACTTATGTTGGCGACAGAATAGATTCCAAGTGTAGTGTATGCATTAGATGTATATGTCCTGTATGTAATGTATACTTATATCTAGAGTGTCCTGTCCAATGGACCTATGCCAAAATCCGCAACCATGCCTGGCAGTTAGGTAGTCTAGAAAAAAGCCCAGCACCCTACACAAGGCCTAACTCTTCACACAGAACTCAAGGAAAGGCAAAGGTGGTATCTGTTGCCTTCAAGTTTCAAATAAAGGAAGATTGCAACTGTAGAATAACGTCACTCTTTTCACATTAACATTTCCAAAGCTATTTTCTCACAGTAAACTCAAACTACTTAATGCAAAGTCACAAACAGGTGACATCACTTCCTTACGGTGAGCATCCTGTGACCCACCTAATGTCACTGTGTGAGACAGTGAGGGCGGAGGTCCTGAGACTCACTGCTGAGAAGTGGGTGAAGTCTGACCCAAGCTCTGTGAACCACAGGCTCAACCTGGTGGTTCTCACTAAGCCTAGTTGGTAAGAAGCTGAATTTTATTACCCGTTAAGAAAGTGTTCATTCTCTACACCATCTTATAATTCAAGAGAACTAACTAAAGGCAATGCGAAGTTATGCATGCACATATCTATCACCAAATTAAGTTTCATGTCTGTATTTAACATTACATTTCATTTATAAAAGGTGATCCCTTTAACAAAATGCACTAAAGTCATCCCCTTTAAGAAAACTACCCCACTGTGTACATGTGGTGGTGGCGTTGAGAAATTCACCAAGTTATAGGAAGGTGGTGATCCTCTAAACATTTTTTTTCTTAGTGACACATCTTAAATGACTCTCCTAATCTGAAAGCAAAAATGTTGATTTGCTAAAAGCAGAGGTGGAATAAAATGTAGAATCTGTCCACTTCAGAGTGGGTTCTTAGTACCTTTTATTTGTTTTGTTGAACAGAGGAAGCTTTCTGTTATGCTGTATCTCACTGCCATCATTTACTCATTAGAATTCATTATGACATGACTCTAAGTAAAAGTGATTATCTCGGGCTCTTCTGCTGGCAAGGTTTCTACCCAGTTAGGGCTTTTCTACAAATATGATGCTCATTATGCACATTCCATGAATTAGTTGAAAATACAGTACTCACTTTTGCAAAGATTAACTGATCACCTACTACGTGCTAGCACCATCCCAGTGATTGGTTCTCTAAAATTTATTAATCCCAACATTAACAGCACCTTGAATAATGCTCTTTCCATCATACTTTTAATGTATAGCTTTTATAACTGATGAAATCTGTAAGCAGAATATTGACAAAATCATCAAATTTAATAAGTCAAACAAAACATATAACAAATGCTTTTAAATACAAAAAAAGCAGCTTTAAACAACATTGAGGATGTTTGAGAACCAAGACATAAAGGGGCACAAGAGCTGATGATGCAATATTTAAAAGGAAGTGCTAGTAATTAAGTATAGTTAAATTATATCTTTACCACTAGGGCATTTATTGAGATATTTAAAACTGGACAAGAGAAAAACTAAGCTTTAAAGTGTTCAAAATCTATAAAAGTCTTAGGTAAAATAGTTTTAAAAATCACTTCCATTTAACAAGAAAACAAATACAACTTTCACATGGATCTACACTATAACTTTATGCCATGGGGAAAAAGTCTTAACACAGCCCTACCTGTGACTCCATTATTCCAAGATGTGTAAGAAAGACCTGGCCACTAACTGTGTGGCTTGTCAGAGTTTGCTGCAGGAACCCAGAAGATGGCATCAGTGGGTTTAGTCACACCAAAGTCCTGTTGCCAAGTTCTCACAGTAACTGTTAATAGTCAGACTACAAAGCACTTTATCAACCACAATAGTACTGGATTTTTAATAGGCTAACATTTTTTAATGCCTCCTAAAATGACTGGAACAGCAGAAGCAAGATTATGGAGTCATATTCTGTTAGTTTCATTTTGAGAAAAGAGGCTTCCTTACTCTCCAGACCATTCTCTAGACCATCTCTAGACTAAAAAGGCTTTGGTTTGAAATTTTCAACAAAGCTAGGAAGAAACCAACTCAGAGAAATGGTACGAATAACAGTAAATAATACCAAAATATCCTTTTCAGCCGACTCGAGGGGTGTGAGTTTGAGAAACCCTGGGAGACAGTGAAGGACAGAGGACCCTGGTGTGCAGTCCAGTCCATGCCTGCTGCATGTTCAGTCGTGTCCACCTCTGTGACCCTGCAAACAAGAGCCCGCCAGAGTCCTCTGTCCATGCGATCCTCCAGGCAAGAATACCAGAGCGAGTTGCCATGCTGAGATCTCCCCAACCCAGGGATCAAACCTGCATCTCGCATGTCCTGCATTAGCAGGCAGATTCTTTACCACTGCGTCACTTGGGAAGCCCAAGCACTGTAGTCCATGGTGTCACAAAGAGTTGCACATGACTTAGCAACTGAACAACAACAATCCTTTCCAGATCACGACTTCAAGAACACTATAACCTGATTTATATATTTTAAATATTACGTATGATGTTTGTTCAACAACAGTGGACTAAAGATGAATTACCTCTTCTTGAACTTTATTCTATATACCCTCATCTCTGTGATTCATTCAAGAGGCAAAATTATAAACCTAACTAAGAATCTCTGACTTTTCATTGCAGATCAAGGCACATAGGTAAAATCAAAGACTGTTCACCTGTTTGGAATTATTTTTTCACTTGTACAGAAGTTAAACCCATATGGGTGAGGAGATATGGCTGCAGGTCAATAAAGGCTGGAAGCCTATGTCTCTAGATGTCTAATCACTCTATTATTCCATTGATTCCTGCCATCTCTGTTTCCCCCACAGAAAGAGGGCACAAAACCTGTGATTATTTATTTTCAAACCTCACTATCTGATGGACTTTCTATTTTCAACTCTTATTTCCCTGCAAGGACACAAGTATAAATGTTCCTGTATAGTGTCAACCGCCTTCATGGGAAAGGTCTTGTTTCTCACTTAAACCTTGCCAATCTCCTCTTGCATCCTTCACAATCCACTACTTCATATATAGTTACAAGGTACACCAATGATCCCATTTTTCTAGTAAAAAACTTGACTGCTTTCACATGACCTCTATCAAGAGTTGGGAGGGGGCGGGGTGTCTTGCCCTCAAAATGATTTAAAGAAAATAAAACACTTGACTGTTTTGAACTAATCCAACTGCTACATGAAGTACATGCTTCTGTTTATTATAAATCCCAGGGGACTTTGTTACACTACTGTGTCTTGGCAGCACCCATATGAATAAAATGAAGGGGAAACCAATAAAGGTCATCTGACAATTATCCAATGGCTTCTGAAGAATGACCTGCTGCTACCAATCCTATTCCTCTAAGACAGATGTCCACCTCACACTCAAACACTATATTTAAAATTCATTGGTAGCCTGTGCAACTCTCAACAGAGGTGCCAAGAACCAAGTGGGCCTGGAGACCGAGATATGATTCTGTCCTTCCTCACGAGACTCCCTACGCAGCAGGCCTAGGAATCCTGGCTGAACTTAGGCCAGAGCCAACTCCATTGCTTCTGGCGTGAGGATTAATCAGAGGTGCTCCTTAGGGAAGGTAGCATGTCATAGTCCCTATGAAAACAAAGTGTGTAATGAAGAATATGTAAAATATGGTTTTAATAACTATATTGCTAACACATCTCTTTCAGGGTCCTGTTACAGGGATCAAATATTGGGTTGGCCAAAAGGCTCGTTCAGGTTTTTCTGTAACATCTTACCGAAAAGCCCAAATGAACCTTTTCACCAACCCAAAAGAATGCCCTAATTATTTGTCTAAGCATATATTGATGCTTAACTCGGGCATCCATCAGAACTTGATATTTAATTAGAGAGGCATTAAAAACTATGCATAATTTTGTTTTTTCATTCCAAACTAATGTTGCATATACTTAAATTATCTGAAAAATTAAAATTCAACAGGAATGGAACATTATTAAGTTCATTTCAAAAATGTTGCTGAAAAAAATTCCCATTTTCCTTTGTCTGCTAAATAACCAGCTCACAGAATAGTTTCTGCTTCATTTCGACTTTTCAATTTTTAATGGTAATATTTACCATCAAGTATGAGACACTGTTATATTATTTACATTGATTTCAGTCAATGTGGAATTTAAACATAGTCTCCAGTCATCCAAATCTGAATAAAACAAATTTAAAACTGAAAAGGAAATACCCAATATGTTTCAATAATATGTGAGTTCTACCATTTGTTACCATAGGGTGTTATTGGAGCTCAGTTTCAGAAACAGATGTGATTTATAAAAATAAAATCATGTAAACCTTGAAATTTGCTAGGAGAGTAGATCTTAAAAGTTCTCATCACAAGAAAAACAAATTTTAAATATGCACAGTGATAGATGTTAACTAAACTTATTCTGGTAATCATTTCACAACATATACATACATGAAATTATTATGTGGCACACCCAAAACCAATACAATGAATTTATCAGTTAAATCTCAATTTAAAAAAGAAACTCACTCAGAGCTATATTAGCTTAAGTGAAAATAAGGTTATAGTCAGCCTTGCTTCAGAGCATAAAGTTGAATAAAATAAAATTTTAAAAATGATCAAATTCCAGGAATTCATGATTTTTCTGTGCAACATTTGATAAGAACAGATTTCAGACTTTAATCATTTATAAATTCCAAATGGGGTAAATATAAAATATATAACTATTAGTGGCATTTTTTAGAGGTAGATAAGTGCCATTGTACTATATAGAAATTAACACATTTGGGTTTCTCACTAAGAGAAAAATATCTTACAAGAGATTTAAAAACAATAAATTTACTTTATGAAAACATGTTGTAAAAGTGTGTGACTCTGGACATAAAGATTAAATGTCAGTATAACAGCATAATTCTATTCAAAGCTAAAATACAATTCATTTATAGTCTAAATCCATTTTTCTCTACACTTGGAGAAGCCTAGCCTCCCATTTAACAAATAAATGTACATCAACAAATGGGCCATTCTTGCATTGGCATTAAGTTTTATAGGTTCTAAAATTTATACTTAAGTTATTTTAAAATTTCCCAGTTGAAGATTTCTTCTGTAATAGATTTTGAAGTGCAATCTCTAAACTTTCTATAAGGCAGATGCCTGAACCACATATAAAATAGACCTAATGCAATGTAAAAATGCATCCTTAATATTTTTTCTCTTATGATAATAATGAAATATGTGTTTCAGGACTAGTTACCAAAGAGACGTAAAATCTTTGGCTCAAATAGCCAACTTGACTTGAATATCATTATGAATCTGATTCAAGGTTTCAAGTTTTATCCATAACTTCTGAATGGGTTAGTAGCATCTAACACTTTAATCCTTATTGTATTACCTCGGTTTAACTGAACATCAGCATCTGTCCATGTGCAACAAACAGATGGCAGATCTCAGAAAATGTATATTTTTAGCACACTTCTTTAGGGTGAAGGCTCCCTGATACCCAGTGAAGGCTCCACAGTCAAAACAGAAACAAATCTATTGTCTTAATTTAGAAAAATGTAAAAGGAAACTATATAAGGACAGCTTTTATTTGAGATGATAAAAGTCAAACTCCTAAAAACTAAAATACCTTACTTATAGAAATTACTGCATTCTCCCCAAAGCATTGGATTGGGGACTAACTGATTTTAGTTACCATCACCACCTACTTGCATGACTTTATGACAGGCAAAAAGTTCTATATCTATTGTTTTTATTTATCAGAATAATGTAATAATTTCTGGCCTAATTCATAGAGTTATCTCAAGGATCAAAGGAAATAAAGCATGCTAAAACCCTCTGAAAAGCATTCCAAAGGAGTGAATTATAGATCCATCTTACTTATGAATAAAGTAAAATACAGCAATATTTTTAAAAGCAATCAATTTTTTTAAAAATCAGGTTTATTCCAGAAGTATAAGAATGTATCAGCATTAAGAAAGTCATCAATGCAATCCAATAAATAAATAAGCTAAAAGAGAAAAACAATATGATCCTACCTATAAATTCCTCCAAGGTAATACAATATTAATTCCAATGAAAACATTCAGTAAACTGAAAAAGAAGGTAACTTCCTTTACATGATCAAAATCCTATTTCAGAATCCTAAAGGAAAGATCATATCAACTGGTAAAGATTTAGAAGAATTCTCATTAAAATTTAAAAAGTAACAAAACAAAAGGCTACTATTTGTTCTACATTTTAACATAATTCTGGGTACTTCCCTCAAAGCAATAAGACAAGGGTAAGAAATTAAGCATAATATATGATAAAGGAAGTGAAAGAGCATTACTAGTCACAGAGATGATAATTATATACCTAGAAAATTCAAAAGAATCAACTAAAAATTATTAGAAATAATAAAAGACATGGTGGCAAAACAAAGTATAAATATAAAAAATTAATAGCTTTCTTATACAACAATTTGCTTCTAAATGTAATGGCAGGGATGGGTAGAAGTGAGACAAACCCATTCAAATTAACAACAGATATTTAATAAATTTAACAAGATACAAAAATTACGCATAAAATTTTATTTCATATAAAGTTGATAAAGAGGGTCAAATAAATGAAAACATTAAAAAAAATTACTTACTGGAAAGATAATGCTGGTAAAATTCAAGTTCTACACTAACTAGTAGATAAATACAATAAAATTCTAATGAAAAGCCCAGTGGGATTGTTTCATGGGGTAGGGTGGAAGTGGCATTTAAAATAACAAAGGAAACAATATATTAGTCAAGTATTAGTGTTCGAAAATTCACTATTCATTTGAACAAAAATATAAGTAAATTACAGTTTCATGCCAGACCTAATAATTATTTTAGACGGATTTAAGATACAATAGGGTTTAGAAGTACTAGAAAAGACTCAACCATATATATTTCTATAGTTTCGAGTGGGGAAGATCTCTTCTTAAATAAATCAAGGCCACACAAGCCACAGAGGAAAAGACTGATAGATATGAGCCCAAAAAAGCTTAAAACTGTGTCCAATTTTTTTTACTCTCAAACTTTAAACTATTTGATATATGCTTCTTAATTTGTAAAATTTGTTCACAAACTAATTTTGGAAAAGATGAATTCACAAAATTATACAACTGTTTCAAAATTAATGAAAAGATGCTCAAACACAAATACTTATATGTACTATAGATACACAAATAAATTTATTAATTTGCATACCAGATTATCAAAGATTAAAAAAATGTCAGGTTATAGAGAAAAGGGAATTTCTATATAATGTTAAGTTAGTATAAAATGGAACAACTTTTCCAGAAGGCAATGTGATAAATGTTTTAAAATGTTAAAGATGTGTCTACTTTGATCTAGTAATATCACATTTGAGACTTTATTTTAAGCAAATATTTGAACAAACAGGCAAAGATATAAGTACATGGAAATTCAATGTTACTCTGTGAATAATATTAAGGAAATCAGAAATAAACTAATAAACTAAACACTCATCCCTAGTAAGGACTGGCAAAATAAATTATAACACATTCATGCAAAAAGATTCTATGTAGTTCTTATAAGGGTGACATAGATCCATAAATCTTAAAAGGGACCATCTGTGTGTGGATGTGTGTGTGTATATGTCCTTAAAAAATAGATAATATAAAAGAGTACATATATTATGAGATCACATCACTAATATATAACAAATCTGAAAGGCTCTATTCCAAGTGGTAATAGTGGTTTTCTTTAGGGGAAAAGAAGGAGAATTATGAAAATAGTTTTCTCTGTTTTGTTCAAATTATTCAAAATTAACATATATTAGCATATAGTATAAAAAAAATATTAAAGATGTTTCCATAGCATTGAGTTCCCTAGTAGCACAGCTGGTGAAGAATCCACCTGCAGTGCGGGAGACCTGGGTTTGATCCCTGGGTTGGGAAGATCCCCTGGAGGAGGGCATGACAACCCACTCCAATATGCTTGTGTGGAGAATCCCCATGGACAGAGGAGCCTGGGGGGCTACAGTCCACAGGGTCGCAAAAAGACATGACTGGGCGGACTCAGCACACACAGTCCTATAATTACCTCATTAATTATCAGAAAGATGTACCTTGTAGAGATAATGATATACATCTATAAAGAGTTAACGAGGCATAATTAAAGTGCATTACCTTATTTTTAGGACTTCCCTGGTAGCTCAGCTGGTAAAGAATCCGCCTGCAATACAGGAGAACCCAGTTTGATTCCTGGGTCAGAAAGTTCCCCTGGAGAAGCAATAGGCTACCCACTCCAGTATTCCTGGGCTTCCCTGGTGGCTCAGATGGTAAAGAATCTGCCTGCAATGCAGGAGACCTGGGTTCGAGCCCTGGGTTGGGAAGTCCCCTGCAGGAGGGCATGGCAACGCACTCCAGTATTCTTGCCTGGAGAATCCCCATGGACAAAGGAGCCTGGTGGGCTGCAGCCCATGGGGTCACAAAGAGTCAGGATGACTGAGCGACTATGCACACACACAACTTACATTTACGAAAATAATTATACCAATATTATTTTAGTTAAATATAAAACTTTATATATTTATTATTCTTAGGACTGGCCAATGTGTTTCTATTACAGTATGACAAAATATCCCCTAAACATGATAAATCTTTGATTCAGAAGTTATTTTAGAATCTTACACTTTAGAACTACTGACTTTAATTCATGTATGAACGTGGAACTGGACCATGAAGAAAGCTGAGCACCGAAGAACTGATGCTTTGGAACTGTGGTGTTGGAGAAGACTCTTGAGAGTCCCTTGGACTGCAAAGAGATCAAACCAGACAATCTTAAATTAAATCAGTCCTGAATATTCATTGGAAGGACTGATGCTGAAGCTGAAGCTCCAATACTTTGGCCACCAGATGCGAAGAACTGACTGATTAGAAATGACCCTGTTGCTGGGAGATTGAAGGCAGGAGGAAAAGGGGACAACAGAAGATGAGATGGTTGGATGACATCACTGACTCGATGAACATGAGTCTGAGCAAACTCTGGGAGTTGGTAATGGACAGGGAGGCCTGGTGTGCTGCAGTCCATGGAGTCGCAAAGAGTCAGACACGACTAAGTGACTGAACTGACTTTAATTAGCCTTGGTGAAAGCAGTGTTCAAAGCACAATGCAATTTTGCAGTGTATCTGTAAAAATAACCTCATTAGTACTTAAACAATCAATCTAATGAAAATGTATAGTATATCTCCTATTGAATCAGACTTTTGCTACCTCTAAGCTTTGAGAATAAATATAAATAGATGAATGTTCCCAGAGGAAGAAAAGGAGATTAAACGAGATTTCCTGACTAGTTGTTTAAATCAATTGATTTCAATTAAATGCACTCCATTGATAATGAGATTCAAATCTGCTGTATTAAATTAGGAATTAAATATGCTTCAGAGAAATTGGATTCAGTAAGAATTCCATGTAGATTACAAGAAATTTAATCTTTCAGAGAACACATCCTAATTATCAAATTTTCAATAATTTTCATTAAATACAAAGTGTAGCCCTACAAGTTCTCCTATAGCTTTGGCCTAATCCTCTATTTTCACATCTAGATATGGGTTTCAAATTTGCCTTTGTGTTTTATACTCAACACATTCTCTTTCCCCCTCTTTTTTTTTTTGGAAGACAGAGTACACAAAAGTATCTTTTATTGTTTCCTAAATCCGTATTTCCAGTAGCCATGTATGGATGTGAGAGTTGGACTATAAAGAAAGCTGAGCACTGAAGAATTGATGCTTTTGAACTGTGGTTTGGAGAAGATTCTTGAGAGTCCCTTGGACTGCAAGGAGATCCAACCAGTCCATCCTAAAGGAAATCAGTCCTGAATGTTCATTGGAAGGACTGATGCTGAAGATGAAACTCTAATACTTTGGCCACCTGATATGAAGAACTGATTCACTGGAAAAGACCCTGCTGCTGGGAAAGATTGAAGGCAGGAGGAGAAGGGGACGACAGAGGATGAGATGGCTGGATGGCATCACCAACTTGATGGACATGAGTTTGAGTAAGCTCCGGGAGTTGGTGATGGACAGGGAAAGCCTGGCATGTTGCAGTCCGCAAAGAGTCGGACATGACTGAGCGACCGAACTGAATCCATATTTCTTTATTGCTTTAATTATAGCAAGAGTCCCTTCTTTAATATAGGTTTCTTACCTAAACTCAACTGACCCAAATTCACAAAGTTGTTTCTGTACATCTTTGCCACTTAAAACACTCCTCTACTAACTACACTTAACTTTCTACATTTAACTTGTGAATCTTAGGAAATTTAGCTTATGAACCTAATATTCTAACTTGAATGCTACTTAAAATAGCAAATATTCTTCTGAATCATTTTTAGACTTTCAGGAAAAATAATATTTGTCAATATGTTAAAATACACTACATCTGCTCAATAACCACCAGGATGGTTGCCTCATGAGAATATAATCTGCAGTATGAGAATATAATCATAAGAAACAACAAGCAATGTAACTAGGATAAAAATGCTCTCATCCCATGTAAATCTGAGCCAGTTTCAGTTGAAATACAAACAGTCAATTACAGTGCATATTCCTAAGCTTTGTCTCACTGTTTTAAAAGACTGCCAGGTGGCTTGCTTTCTTGGCACTAAGAGAAGTTTACAAAACCCTATGAAATTTGAAATAGTTAGACTTGCTCATCTTAGCAGTTTTAAAAATGGGATGAACGTCACAGACACTTACAGGACTGTAAATTAGCACATACTGATCTCCAGGTTATCAATTTCTCTGAACACAAAGACATTTAAAACACAATTTGAATTATGTGGGGTTTTTGTTGTTGTTATATAAGGTCATTAGTTTTACTAAAAAGCTTTGCATTCCCATTTGTTGATGAAACTGATTGGCACACCTCTGAGAAGATAAATTCTTATACATCTACTAATGTTCTCTGAAAAGGATAAGATATTTTATCCCAAGGAGAGTAAATCCCATGGTGAAGAAATAAAAGAAAAATATTCACATTACAGATTCTTCTTTAGTACTTAATCATAAAAGGATCATGGGCAGCATGGATTCCAAGTCATGCTGGGTCAGTTAAATTAAATTTGTCTCAAAATAATGCTTCATCTCTTAGATCTCATTTATATTGCCAGTAAAAAGAAAATTAAAGTCACGTATTACTGTAAAACTGGTAGAATGACAGGGAAATAAAATAATTAATGAAGCCATTTAAAATCTATAACCCTTTTCTTAAAACAGCATTTCTACTAAACACTTCACAATGAAAAGGCATAGAAACTTACAAATAGCTTAGAGATTAATCTCTAACTAATTTCTTTAGAAAAAGAGGCTTGACGCACAGCATATTTAAAGTTAATTAGTATTGCTATCAGGAAAGCTTGTAAAGAATTAAAAAGTAAATCCACAATGAATTCACTACATTTACTTTCATAATATCATCCCTAGGTGATTTCTTAATAGTAATTTTATATATTGAATGAAAGTAACAGCTAGCCCTACCTATGAGAGTGGCTAAGTTCATTATTCTCCAAGTAAAACCACTTTATGTTTAGAAATGAAAATCAAAATAAAGAGTGTAAGAGCATCTCACATTTTTAAGAAGTTTTATACTTTGCAAAGGGCTTCTTCCACATTTGTCTTCTTATGAAATCGCCACAAGATTTTAAAGGTGAGAAAATCCAAGACACAAAAGGACTTGCCAAAAACATGTAAAGCAGTGGCAGAATGAATGCTCAGCCTGGATATTCCTATTCCTGATTAAAGTTTTTTCTATAAACTCACACTACCTCTGCATCTTACTGCTTTACTTTTCTAGTTCCCAGTGTATGTTCTCACCCCTTCACCTGGCTGAGGAATGCAAATTTTACAACTCCAGCTATTTTCTCTCACCCAATGCTAAATAATGGGAACTGACTGTCATTTTAACTAGTTATCCCCTCCCAACCGTGCTATTTTACTTGGTAAAAATGTCCCTCAAGAAGAAGGACAACAAAAAAAGGATATGTATGGAAAGTAATTTTGCAGTATTTTTAATCCTTTCAAGATAAATTTATGGAACCTCTGCAGGAGACATGGGAAACTCGGGTTCAATCCCTGGGTCAGGAAGACTCCTTGGAGAAGGAAATAGCGACCCACTCCAGCACTCAAGCCTGGAAAATCCCGTGGACGGAAAAGCCCGGCAGTCACAAAGAGTCGGACATGGCTGAGCACATCCACACGCAGCTTGGGGTCAGGGGCTCGTTCAGGTGAATAGGCAGGCACTCAGCTTGGAAATAGGTGCACTGCGATGTCACTTATAGTAGAAAGATATGGTAACAATCAAACAAACATATGATTAAAATTATTTAAAAATGCTCTGAAAGTATTTTAGGTACAGGGGCTAGTTTAGATTCGAGCGGGGTCCTAACATTCCCTTGAGGAACTGACATTTAAACTAGGCAACCTGCCAGACAAATAATGTGGGAAGAGTACTCTATGCAGAAGAAACAACATGGGAAGATCCGAAAGTGAATTCAGTACTGCAGACCAGTGTAGCAAATGTGTGGTGAGAGAAGGGGAAAAAAATAAAGCTGAAGGAGCAGGCAGAAGGCAAGTCAGATGAGATGAGCTGGGAAAGCCATTTCTGAAAAATCTGGAGTGTATGCCATGTAGATTTTAAGCCAGAAAGGTGAAAGTTCATACATTAAAAATATCTCTAACTGCTGGATAATGAATTTGGCGATACAGAACTATCAAGGAAGAAATCCTTTAGATGGTGATTGCAGGACATCCAAGTGTACTAAGTGGGGTGGGAATAAGAGAGACGTGGGGGTTTTGAGGATTTACTGGAACTGGAGTGGAAAATGAGAAAAGGAAGAAGGGGCTACCACAGATGACCCCCAGATCTCCGGTTTGAGCAATGAGGCTGGAGTAGCTAAGACCAAACAAGGAGCAGGTTTGTGAGTGGCTCTGGAGGTGTTGACAATAAAGTTGCAAAAAGAGGACCAGATCTCAGGACAGACATATGGATTCAACATAAATTTGGGAACCGTCAGGTCATTTGTGGTATCTAAAGCCATAGGACTGGGTGAAATAACTTTAGGGGGGAAAGGGCAAAATAAAAAGAGAAGCATATCTAACACTGACCTTTGGGAAAGTATATTTTGAGATCACTTACAAAGGAGATGGATAATGAAAGCCAAAGCAGTAGGAGGAAGCCAGAAGAGTATGTTGTCATGACAGCCAAGAAAAGAGAACATTCTAAGAAGGAAGGCGTGGTCAGCTGTAGTGAATGCTGGTAAGAGGTCTAGGAAGATGGAAAGAGCTGTCCGCTAGATTTGATAACATGAAAGCTCTTGGTGGTCTTAGCGTGAGCAGTGTCAGCAGAGTGGTGGCACAGTGGATATAGAAAATGGAAAGCAATGGATTGAAGAATTAATGTGCAGAGAACACAAAAGTTTGGCTGAAGAAAGGTGTTGAGAGAAAGAGCAATGGCTGGAAAAGAGATAGGAATCAAAGAGGTTTTTAATTTGTTTTTGCTCTTGTTCCAGGGGGGAAAAGAGAGTAATAGAAGATATGTACAATGAGGTGTGGGGAAGATAAATGAGTAGAGGGATAGAAAGAGATCCAGAACTCAAGTGGAGGAAATAGCTTTAATAGCAGAAATTATAACAGGAAATAAAAAGATGAGTGCTGAAATAAGCAGGGGAAAGAAATGAGTAGTGGCAAAATATGAGATGTCCCATTTGGCGCCTCCCAGTTTACCTCTAAAGAATAAGGCAAAGTCATTCACTGAGGATGGTGATTGGGAGGGTAGGGAAAATCAGAGATTTGACAAGAGTGGATACAGTCGGGTTAATTTTGCTGGCGCATCCCCCATTCACCTTCCTATTCCTCATTTGCAATCTATGGTCTAGAGAGGGAACTGACATTTCACTCCCCTCCCTCTCAACCTAGATCCTAAGGTGGGCTTGCCCACGTCTGCTCAACTGACGCATTCACCCCTTTTGCATTAGTCATTGTTTCAACCCAGTGAAACCCAACTGTAGAACTTTTGATGAGATCACTGGGAAAGCAGCACATTGCTTCCTTTGGGGCTTCTAATATGTGGGATGCAAGTCTGACAACTGTCCTTATCCCATCTGGGAAGAAACCTGGGGAACAGAGAATGAAAAAGAGAGAGAAAAAGAGCTAGATACTCCCAGACATCAGCATCCGAGCCAATATCCCTCTCTGCTTGAGAGAATATGCATATGTGGTTTGAATTGTTGACATGTGCAAGCAAAGGCATCCCAATTGATATAGAGTGATATTAATGCCCATGGTGAGTGAGAGAGTAACTTACTAGAAAAATGATTGTCAGGCATTGCTGAGGTTCCGTTTGGCTTCTGGTTGTCATGAATTTGTGGTGATATCAGTAACCTCAGGATTCCCACTACAAGCTAAGTCATTTCCGTTGTGTCTGACTATTTATGACTCCATGGACTGTAGCCCACCAGGCTCTTCTGTCCAGGGGACTCTCCAGGTAAGCATACTGGAGTGGGTTGCCGTGCTTTCTTCCACGGGATCTTCCTGATCCAGGGACCAAACCCATATCTCTTATGTCCCCTGCATTGGCAGGCGGGTTCTTTACCACTAGCACCATGTGGGAAAGTTAGGATTTCCACTAGATAAATCAAATTTCTTTAAATTTTTTGTCATCATACCAACCCATTGATACTTAATACAATTAGCAATTTGATATAACCATGACTAGTATATACTAAAAACAAATAAAAACAAGCTATTTAAAAACAAAAGTAATATAAGAGAATGAAAAGCTAAGATTGGGAGAAAATATTTTCATAGACATGTTTGATAAAGGACTATAAAACAAAATGTTTAAAGAAACACTTTAAAGTCAATAATAAGAAAACAAAAACTCAATTAAAAAATGGGCCAAAGACCTTCACAGACTTCTCATCAGAGAAGATATATAGATGAAAAGTAAGATGTTCCACATCATATATCATCAGAGAAATGCAAATTAAAAAACAATGAAATAACACACCTATCAGAATGGTCAAAGCGCAAAACACTCACAACACTAAATGCTAGCAAGGATATGGAGCAACAGAAACTCTCACGCACTGATGGTAGAATGCAAACGGTACAACCACTTTGGAAGACAGTTTGGTGGTTTCTTAAAAAGCTAAATATAGTCTTACCGTGAAAGTGAAAGTCACTCAGTTGTATCCAACTCTTTGCAAACCCAGGGACTACAGAGTCCATGGACTTCTCCAGGCTGGCCTGGAGTGGGTAGCCTTTCCCTTCTCCAGGGGATCTTCCCAATCCAGGGATCAAACCCAGGTATCCCGCATTGCAGGTGGATTCTTTACCAGCTGAGCCACAAGGTAAGCCCAAGAATACTGGAGTGGATAGCCTATCCCTTCTCCAGTGGATCTTCCCAACCCAGGAATCGTCTCCTACATTGCAGGTGAATTCTTTACCAACTGAGCTATCAGGGAAGCACAAGCCTTACCATATGGTCCAGCAATCGCATCCTCGGTACTTATCCAAAGGACCTGAAAACTTCTGTCTATACTAAAACCTACACAAGAATATTTATATTAGCTTTACTCATGGTTGCCCAAACTTGGAACTGACCAAGATGTCTTTCAGTAGGTGAACAGTTAAATAAACTGTGAGACATCCAGACAATGGAATATTATTCAGTGCCAAAAAGGAATGAAAAGATGTGTGTGTGTGTGTGTCAGTTGCTCAGTCGTCTCCGACTCTTTGCAACCCCATGGACTCCAGGCTCCTCTGTCCATGGGATTCCCCAGGCAAGAATACTGGAGTGAGCTGCCATTTCCTTCTCCAGGGGATCTTTCCCACCCAGAGATCAAACCTGAATCTCTTATATATCCTGCATTTGCAGGCAGATTCTTAACCACTAAAATCCATATTGCTAAGTGAAAGAAGTCAAAGTGAAAACACTACACTGTATATGGAAAATCACTGAATTTCCTTTTAATTTGCTGTTTAATTTTAACAGTATCTCCCTTGTCTAAAGTTTAAAGAAATTCGGACACCTTATCTTCGACAAAGGAGGCAAGAATATACAATGGAAAAAAGACAACCTCTTTAACAAGTGGTGCTGGGAAAACTGATCAACCACTTGTAAAAGAATGAAACTAGAACACTTTCTAACACAATACTCAAAAATAAACTCAAAATGCATTAAAGATCTAAATGTAAGGCCAGAAACTATAAAACTCCTAGAGGAGAACATAGGCAAAACACTCTCTGACATAAATCACAGCAAGATTCTCTATGACCCACCTCTCAGAATATTGGAAATAAAAGCAAAAATAAACAAATGGGACCTAATGAAACTTAAAAGCTTTTGCCCAACAAAGGAAACTATAAGCAAGGTGAAAAGACAGCCCTCAGATTGGGAGAAAATAATAGCAAATGAAGAAACAGACAAAGGATTAATCTCAAAAATATACAAGCAACTCCTGCAGCTCAATTCCAGAAAAATAAAGGACCCAATCAAAAAATGGGCCAAAGATCTAAACAGACATTTCTCCAAGGAAGACATACAGATGGCTAACAAACACATGAAAAGATGCTCAACATCACTCATTATCATAGAAATGCAAATCAAAACCACAATGAGGTACATTGCACGCCAGTCAGAATGGCTGCTATCCAAAAGTCTACAAGCAATAAATGCTGGAGAGGGTGTGGAGAAAAGGGAACCCTCTTACACTGTTGGTGGGAATGCAAACTAGTACAGCCGCTATGGAGAACAGTGTGGAGATTCCTTAAAAAACTGGAAATAGAACTGCCATATGACCCAGCAACCCCACTTCTGGGTATACACACCAAGGAAACCAGATCTGAAAGATACACGTGTACCCCAATGTTCATCGCAGCACTGTTTATAATATCCAGGACATGGAAGCAACCTAGATGCCCATCAGCAGACGAATGGATAAGGAAGCTGTGGTACATATACACCATGGAATATTACTCAGTCATTAAAAAGAATTCATTTGAATCAGTTCTAATGAGATGGATGAAACTGGAGCCCATTATACAGAGTGAAGTAAGCCAGAAAGAAAAGCACCAATACAGTATACTAACACATATATATGAAATTTAGAAAGATGGTAACGATAACCCTATATGCAAGACAGAAAAAGAGACACAGATGTATAGAAGAGACTTTTGGACTCTATGGGAGAAGGCGAGGGTGGGATGATCTGAGAGAACAGCATCGAAACATGTATACTATCTAGGGTGAAACAGATCACCAGCCCAGGTTGGATGCATGAGACAAGTGCTCGGGGCTGGTGCACTGGGAAGACCCAGAGGGATGGGATGGGGAGGGAAGTGGGAGGGGGGTTCAGGATGGGGAACACATGTAAATCCATGGCTGATTCATGTCAATGCATGGCAAAAACCACTACAATATTGTAAAGTAATTAGCCTCCAACTAATAAAAATAAATGAAAAAAAAATAAAGTTTAAAGAAATTCAACTTAAAAGTAAAAAGAATATAATATGAGATCACTCAGTGTCTTAACACCATCTAACTGGCAAAAGGTAAATTAAGGAAATGGTTTTCTTCTATGTCTGTGCCCAACATGAGGCAGAGACTGATATTTGTCTATAGTTTAACCAAGGGAAAACAATCCCTATAAATTCTATTAAATTATTTAGCAGCCACAAACAGATGCGATAATTCATTGTCAGTGAAACAAATCATTTTCTCTGTTCTCTCTCAGTGCCAAGAAAGCAAACATTCACAGGTGCTTCATCAGAATCTTGCATAAAGCCAAACAATACAACTCTTTTATGAATGACAAAGGAAACATACATGAATAGAGTGACAAAAAATGAGTCATTATTCTCCAGATATTTGAAGAGGTTTTTTTTTTTTTTTTTGAAGAGGCTTTTTAAAGAACCAATCTGAAGAATATGGGGGAAGTTTTACTAAGATTCTAAATGTAAAACTCACTTCATTGAACTGACATTTATCAAGAAGTCACTGGACAGAACTCTGTGAGAAAAAGATTTGAAAGAGCTTTTTCTGACTTTCTTAATCATGTGGACTGGAAAAGTGATTATACTGTTACCAACCCTGGGTTGAGAATATGCTCAGACTAAAGAAATTTCCTAAACTGAAAAAAGACGTTTCCTAGAGAACTTTCCTTTTTAAAGGCTTTCTGACAAGGTGATACCTAAACCAGTCCAGAGAAAACTATCTCAGAAGAAGCAAAATTTCTCTCTCTACTAGTGTTACATCCTAAAAATTGTCCCTCATTCCTTCAAATAATGAAAGAGTGCTTTTTCTGTACTAATCTTTGAGATTTCGAGCATTCCAATAGTCCCACAGTGACAGGGTGTACATCATATATGCATCTGCCTTCTTAAAAAAGAAATCTTTGCTGCCTCCCTAGTCTTTTATTTTGCATTTGTAGTTTCTAGTCTTATGTCTTCTCACTGTCCCTATGCTGTTTTGCCCCCTGATCTGGGCACTTCTGTGGGGCTCTGCGAATTTTCAATATTCACAGCCATAAGCAAATCTATCCATCTAACATATGCTACTGGTCATGCCAAATATTCTCCAGATGGGTAAACGAGCTGGACACAGCTGAGTGACTGAGCATACAATGAGCACAGGTAGACTAGAGCAGAAATAGTGTTGCAGTGTCTTCTACGTGTCATAGAGAAGCTGGTGTTGGTTCCTGGGCCAGAAAGATATCTGCCCAGCCTAGTAATGACTCTATCTCCATCTTCCCCATGCCCACAGTCCCCTGCAGTCATTTGTTCCAACAATTCACACACCTGAGGACAAATGGGTGCTCTTTTGTCTGCAAAACATAAAGACTTTCATTCAGTCTTTGCTTTAACTTAGTTACAATCTTACAGAAGGAAGTACCATCTTAAATGAGTCACCATACAACTTTGGTATATTTTGGCAAGACTAAGATAGTACTCTCCTTGTGGGCCAGGAAGCGAATTTTGCTTAAATTTTCAACCATAAGACTATGAAAGCAATGAGGTTAGTAGGAATCAACAGCTTCTTAGATTTGGTAGTCAAAATTATAGTTACAATATTTTAATTGTAGCTATGTCTTCAATTGTGGCTAAGTCATCAAATAGAGAGTAAACACACAGAAAGTTCGTTGTTATTTGCACTGTAATATGGATAAAATTAACGTCCAAAAGAGGATAAAATGGACAGATTTTAAGTTGCAAGCTAACCTGTAAATCATTGAATTAAGGAATTCAGTCTGCTGGTTAAAGCAGAAAACTCTAGTCAGGAAATCTAAACTACAAACTAGCTACAATGAGCCAGAATAACATGAATAAACAAATATAAGGTACTGTAACGGGAGCTCTAGAGAAGGCAATGGCACCCCACTCCAGTACTCTTGCCTGGAAAATCCCATGGACGGAGGAGCCTGGAAGGCTGCAGCCCATGGGGTCACGAAGAGTCAGACATGACTGAACAACTTCACTTTCACTTTTCACTTTTATGCATTGGAGAAGGAAATGGCAACCCACTCCAGTGTTCTTGCCTGGAGAATCCCAGGGATAGGGTCACGCAGAGTAGGACATGACTGAAGTGACTTAGCAGTAGCAGCAGCAACAGGAGCTCACAAAGATAAGGATTTTGTTTTTGTTTTGCTCATTGCTCCATCTTTAGTATGTAATGTTATTACAGTAACTTCCTTATTTTCAAGTTGATTGCCTGTCTTCTCCCAGAGCTCCCTGAGAGTAGATGTCCCTAGTACCCAGGACCATGCCTGGCATGTTGCAGTCACTCGATAAACACTAAATAAAAGCTTGGAGAAATCCCTTTGTTGTTGTTTAGCTGCTACGTCATCTCCAACTCTTTGAGACCCCATGGACTGAAGTCCACCAGGCTCCTCTGTCCATGGGATTTTCCAGGTTAGAATATTTAGGTAGGTTGCCATTTCCTTCTCCAAGGAATCTTCCTGACCCAGGGACTGAACTCATGTCTCCCGCATTGGCAGGTGGATTGTTTATCCCTGGACCACCAGGGAAGCCATAGCTGTATGCTATGATTATTAGCTTACTAGGCATTCACTATACTTCAGGCACTGTACTAAGGGCCCTGCCTAAGAGGTAGAAGCAAGATTTGAACCCAGGCATTTGACGCCTGGGGTTCTTTCTCTTTAACAGCTATTCCTGGAGTTCAAGTCCATGAGACTACTATCTCCATATAATATATACTTTCTACATGATCATTGAATTTTTGCTTTCAAATTGCCTTTTCTTTCTCATATCATGAGAAAAAAAAAATACTACTTCATGAGAAACTATGGAATAAAGTGAAAGTGAAGTCATGTCTGACTCTTCCCGACCCCACGGACTGTAGCCTACCAGGCTCCTCTGTCCATGGGATTTTCCAGGAAAAAATACTGGAGTGCGTTGCCATTTCCTCCTCCTGGAGATCTTCCCGGCCCAGGGATTGAACCCCGGCCTCCCGCATTATAGGCAGATGCTTTACCGTCTGAGCCACCAGCAAAGGCTGTGGAACAAAGCGCCCATGTTTAATGTGATGACCATATTTCTTTCTTGGGACTCAACTAAATGTACAATTATCACATTAGTCACATATGTAAGGAGAGCAGGTAGCAGTGATTTTATCCTCAACTGACATGGGAAACAGCTCTCAGAAGATTGGTTTCTCCATTTTAACATTATTTGCTTCTCTTCAGTATCTAAACTTACAGAATCTTGACAGTAATGATTCAGACAAAGCATGCAGATTAATCAATGCTATCAGACTCATGCATCCAAGTGACCTTTCTCTTCACACACAGTTAACAGCTTGTTTTAATAGATTCACTTTGTATTCCTGAGTTGAATTCAGATGATGTGTTTTACTAAGATATGGCTATTGCAGTCAAGTTATTATTTCGCTGACTGCTCACCCCTCCCAACCCTTTTATTGGCCTCTCTCTTCCTTTTGTTTCTGCCTCTCCTTCTCAGTTTCCATCTGTATTACATGTTTAAACATGGTAGCTTATATTGCACTTTACAAGCAAAATACATATACATATATTTATGCATAATGTATGCAAAAACTTATTTAAGTATGCACAAGAAAATTATAAAAATAGAAAGAAGAGAATAAAGCTAAGGGCTACTAAAAACTATAAAGAAAGTTTATAAAAACTATAAAGAAGACTGAGCATTGAAGCACTGATGCTTTCAAATTGTGGTGTTGAAGAAGACTCTTGAGAGTCTCCTTGGAGAACAAGGAGATCAAACCAGTCAGTCCTAAAGGAAATCAACTCTGAATATTCACTTGGAAGGACTGATGCCAAAGCTGAAGCTCCAATACTTTGGCCACCTGATGCGAACAGCCAACTCACTGGAAAAGACCTTGATGCTAGGAAAGATTGAAGGCAGGAGGAGAAGGGGGCGACAGAGAATGAGATGGTTGAATAGCACCATCAACTCAATGTACATGAGTTTTAGCAAACTCTAGGAGATGGTGAGGGACAGAGAAACCTGGCATGCTGCAGTCCATGGGGTCCCAAAGAATTGGACAAGACTTAGCAACTGAACAACAAAGCTTCCCAAATAACAAGTAGGATTAGAACCCAGATGTATCTGGTTTCAAGTTTGCATTCTTTCTACCACATCCTTGGTTCCCAAAGTATGGTGCTTGCCCTTACCTTAGTTGTTCAAAGTTAATACATTTTTCTGTTGTGAAGACATGAATAGACAGACCATCAAAGGCTTTACTTCTATGCATTTGAAGTTGAAAGGTAACTTCTGATTTCTTTACTTTTAAGGAAACAGAGGTGAGAAAAGCTGACTAATGGTCTTTTTTTAAGGGACTCCAATCCAGTAGGATATCAGAAGCATGTGAGCTGTCAGCTGTCAGCCGCAAATCACTCCGGCACTTGTACGTGGAGAGGGCACATCTCCCGCTGGTAACGTTACATGTAGCCAGACACCTTGCCCAGTCCTGCTAAACTGACACTCTCACATATTGGGGTTAGCGTGGCCCAAACCATGTCTACAGATTGTGACAGCCCAGACCACACACCTTTCTGGAGCTCCTGCAACATGAATGCCCTTACACCTCCTTGTCTCCTGCCTGAGTTTTATCTATTGCGCAAAGTCTCTGCATGCAAAACACAGAATTCAGAACCAGTCCCAATTTCCTCCAAAATCACACATAAATAAACGTGTGGCTTACTTCAGATTCTGAGTGTATGTGTCCTGGGCCAAAAAGGCAGGGATAGTCACTGATAGACATTTCACTGGCTCCAACCCCGTTCTCCATGTCCTCTCTCAATGTTTCCTCCCTAAAAGCTAAAACTGCTGCTGCTGATGCTAAGTCACTTCAGTCGTGTCCGACTCTGTGCGACCCCATAGACGGCTGCCATTTCCTTCTCCAATGCAGGAAAGTGAAAAGTGAGAGTGAAGTCGCTCAGTCGAGTCCAACTCTTCGCGACCCCATGGACAGCAGCCTACCAGGCTCCTCCATCCATGGGATTTTCCAGGCAAGAGTAATGGAGTGGGGTGCCATTGCCTTCTCCAAAAGCTAAAACTACTTTCTTCCAACTATAAACCCAGGCCCTTCGGGTCTTTTCTTTCTCTGGTAAGCAAACTACACCTTTCTTCCCAAACACAAGGCCTTACTTTGGTAAAAGAACATGTATTTGTCAGACATGGTTAATCTAAAGACTTTTCCCACCTCATGATATGTAAAACATACAAATAAAAATCAATTTTACTGGTATTATACACAAAACAAACAGCTAGGTTTTCCAGAAAAAAATCTTGATTCTTCATACATTCTTTTTAATAAATGAGGTTTGTTAAATACAAACTTCTGGTTTTCTTTTCACACATTCTGTCTTTTCTGACATATCAATTCTCAACAGAAAAAAATTTTTGTCAGGCTACATCGTCCATTTTCATAGTTAATACATTCAAAGGAGAGACCTTTGCTGTGCCCAAAATACTTGAGCTGGTCTCAGGTTTGAGCTGGCTAAATTCAGGTAAGGGTCGGGGGCAGCATTCCAAATTGGAGACCTGCTTATCCAAAAGGGAGAAATGCTGTTGAGATTGTTCGTGATTAGTAATTGTAAGCACTGAGCTAGAGCTCACATTGGTGTTGGAGGTTACAGGTGATGAAATGTACATATTAATATACTCAGGATTCTGTTATGTTAGTCCTCGAAAACCTTCAAGAAAAAGATTTTTAAAAGTCATGTCATGCTCTATCATCTGTTTTTGTATGAGTATGTAATTCGTACGATTTTAATCCTGTCTTTAGTTAGCCTGATAGAAGAAAGTTACTAGAATGAAACAAAATGGAATAAAGCAAAATAAAGCAATCACATGTCTCAGTCATTATATTTGTCAATTAAAAAATATAGTCACAACCTGAAAGTACAGGGTTATTTTATTTGGTGGGACTCTGAGTTTAGGACTCTGAGCCCAGGAAACAGTATCTCAGTACCTCTGAGAAAACTGCTCCAAGGAGGCAGAAGGGGAAGTCGGACTATATACAACTTTGCAGCAAAGGGAGCAGGCAGTCTGAACATAAAAGATCAGGTATCAAGAGAACAAGATTGGCCCAGATAGCTGAGGTGCATATGAAAGGAATAAATTCAGTGAGCCCAGAGGCTAGCATCTTCCCATACATAGAATGCTAAATTCCTTGATACCTTGCATTCCCCCAGCTCCTCAGCAGTCACTGTGGGGGGTGGCAGCAGCCACTGGATCACAGTATTGGGAGCTCTCATTCACATCTGGAGGCCAGGAATTGCTGATGGCTGTGACATTTCTTATTTATTAATATGGCAGGAGATATTTTCATTTTACATACTAAAACTAAAGAGAATAAAGAATTTTTTTTAAGTGAGCCATACAAAATACATATTGGGTTAGTAAAACAACCATTTTTCAGCTTGTTAGGACCCTGGTACAGAGATGTAGACCATCTGCTAATAGAGAGTAAAATTAAGATATTTAACTTATAGTATTTTAAAATATTTCCTTAAAATAATTTTTTAAATGCTTAGAAAGGCCAGTTTGGTAACTGAATGTGCTTAAGTTTACAAAATGGTTCATTTTATTTCTGAAGTGCTCCCCTGTGGTTTGACTACAAGATTATACTGCTTAAATGTGTCAGAACGCATATGGTAAAATGAGTGCTTCCTCCTTCATAGTAGATAGCTTGAAAAGGAACATACTTAATTCAGGATGCAGTCTCTGCTTAAAGGCATTTTTTTAATTAATGGTAAAGCAAAATTTGTTAGTAGAATTACAGAAAAACAATGTCAAACTATGGAAAGGCATAGAAAGAAAGTAAAATTCAATGAATACCACAAATTATAAAGATACCACTATTAATATTTTAACAACTATCTTTCTAGACACATGTTGTTTATGCAAACATGTAAACAAAAAAATCACAAAAATGCCATCCTACTATATATGTGGTTTCATTACCATTTTTCTTTCCACAACATACCATAAAAATCATTCAAAATAAGCAGTTTTTTAAACCACATAATATTTACTTAAATACCTCTTTGAGAGGTATTTTGGGGGATTTTTCCCCTGATTTTTCATGATTATTAATAACACTATAACAAGCTCAATGCATTTTCAGAACAGCATTTCAGAATTCTTGTCATATGCAAATATACATCCTCAGTGTTAAGAAACTACACTGCACTGAGCGCCTTTTTCCTTGGAAATGTCCAAGTCTTTCAAAGCCAGGTCTGGTTAATAAAAGTAGCACTATTCCTGATTACACCGGCTGTGACTGATGGAGGAAATTCTGTGGAGTTCCATTCATCATGTGCTTCCTGGGAGTCACAATAGAGAGAAACAGGCACAGACTTTGAGCCAGCAGACCTTTTTTTTTTTTTTTTTTGTATAGGTAACTTTTATTGAAGTATAGCACATACACAGAAAAGTGCACGAATTCTAAATATACATCTTGATGGATTTTCACAGAATACACTATGCAGTCAAAACTGTAATTTTCTTCTCCTTTTAAAACTGCTTTTCTATTCACCGCGTAATCTTGAAGAAATCATCTGTCTGAGCCTAAATGGGGCATGATAATACCTGCCTTAAAGATACTAAATGCATACAAATGTGTACTAGGCTAAATGTATACAAAGCTTCTAGTACTCAGTAAATAAATGAGTTTCCTCCCCATCTCTCCCCAAACTGGGAAGCATGTTCCGGCTGTATTCCCAACCAGCTCATTCTCTCCTTTAACCTAAAGCCATCAAAAGCCTGGAATACCTTGCTCTCCTGACTGCTTGAATTACAAGTCTCTCCATTGCAAAATGAGTTCTTAATAATGTTCGTGAGGAATACAATCACATCAAGGATCCTAATTTAGCACCACAAGGTATTAACCAGTAGGAGATAAAGAAGCTCATCTCCATTAAGAAAAGTAGTTGTTAAAATGACTCGCAAGTTTAATTACGCTACTTGCTAAGTATTATTAAAAATATAAAGAAAAGAAAAGCACCCTGAGTTTCACCAAGGCACCCACACAAGCCAGGTGCAGCCTTACTTAGCAGATCTGTGTGTCATATTCTCAAGCACAAAATCTTGTTTTATTCAAAAAGTCAAAATCAAGGATAGTGGGTAGCAATGAATGAAACTGAGCTTGTTTTTTTGCCATTGCTGCTAAAGCTATCCAAGGGTTGAATGCAGTGTCCTCAAGTCCAAATGAGAGCAACATCCAACAATTCCACCATCCTATCTTATCTGTGAGGCCTCAACCAGCACTCAGGGGCTACTCTGTGATGACAATATTTAGTAATACAGAAAGCAGACTGTCAAATGCTAATAGTCACAAAAGCAAACAGATAGCATAAAAGCTTTAAA
The DNA here is from genome assembly GCF_023699985.2 of Odocoileus virginianus. NCBI lineage: Eukaryota > Metazoa > Chordata > Mammalia > Artiodactyla > Cervidae > Odocoileus > Odocoileus virginianus. The sequence continues at coordinate 6,914,811 of NC_069703.1, read as the reverse complement.
AAAAAAAAACAGCTACTAAGGTTTGAATCTTACTATGTGCCAGGCTCTCTGTAGTGTAAGTTCTTCGCACACTATCACTTTATTTTCCCCTCGCAGCAGGTCTTTGCAGAGGTTTTCTTATCTCTGTTTTGCAGGTGGAAAAATGGAGGCTTAGACAGATGAAGTTACCTGTCCAAGATCACACAGCAGAGATGACAGGAGATCAAGTCAAGGCCAAGCAGAGACTATTGAGCATTTAAGCCTGGGTCTGTTGGACTCCAAAGTTTTTGTCTCTAAAAGCCAGATGGCCAAAAAGTTGCCTTTGTTCATCTCGATTTTTCATACAAAGTGTTACACTCTTTGCCTGATGTCTACAGCAAGTTTTTAAAAAATGAATCTATCCCTTTGGGGTGGGAAAACACTTCAATTTTGTAAGGATAGGAAAAACTGCCTTAACCCAAAGACTTCTTTGATGAAAAGTTTTGTTGCTAGAATTTTTCTAGTTATTTTAATTAGTAATGAGATAAACAACATGAAGACAAGGAAATGTTATTGAAGTGGTATTGTCTGTAATAATTTTCTCCATTTCTTTGAACACTTTTAATTTCAAAATTTCAGCAGAGACATCTTAGTGTAACTAGCATTCCGTCTGAAGCCAAGAAGTGGTGGAAATTTCATATGGAAATTTTAATAGTCCCTTTCTCTCCAAAGCCAATTATTTTTCTTTCCTACTTGGAATTAGCCCATCCCATTTGACTTCCAGCCATGAGCTTGGAGGTTGGTTGGAAAGCTGTAATGAGCAGAGGCTGACAGCATGTCAGGTTCCATTGTGTTTGTGTGACTGCTGATCACAGTAATGAAACAAGGATTAGCTTCGTCCTTATCACTATAAATAAATGTGATCTTTTGACAATACTGGAGCTTTCATCATTTATTAAAAAGGAAAGGAAGAAACATAAAAGTGGCTATACAACTATTATCAAGCAATCTGCTTGCTCCCTGAGGTCAGCAGTTGACTTTAAATGTTATATTATTTATGTTGTGAATTAAAAGTTTTATTAATGAAAGCATCAATCCAAGGAAAACCATGCTCCATCTCACTATATTTTAGAGGACATATCATAAATAGTTTTCTCCAGCCAAATCTAATTCACTCAGAATTGGAAAAGACCATAGAAAACAAAAGATTAGTTTGGGAAATTATAGAATATTGATGCATTTAACATTCAATTCAATTGAATCAATTATTTAATTAACTGGAGGTTATCTGGAAGTTAGATATACTATGACGTTCCAAGGACATCTGGAATCTCTCTCTTCCTCTCTCTCTCTCTCTCTCTCACACATACACACAGCGGCTTCAACCAGTAGTTCTTGAGGTTCGTGAATGTTATGAGTTTAAGAGTTTAAATCCACTGGTTTGTGCATTCTTCAGCCCCGAGTTCCTACAAAACAGGAAACATTACAGTTGCAGAAGGCAGGTCAGAGCACTAACTCTTTCTTCCCAGAACCTTCGACCTGCACAACGTGACTGAAAGTAGCTGGGAAGAGTTTGGGAAGGACTTCCTGTTTGTCTCCGTTTATTAGACTCTTCTCTTTTCCAACACACACACATAAAACACATCATGAATGCCACATAATGTGCTGACTCTGATTTGCCAGGATGATTTTATGTTTGTTTTCCATCTGAGGTCATTTCTTAATATATCTAGACATTGCTGCTGAAGACACAGGCTTGTTTCTGTCCCTCAGAGACCATTTTCCATAATGTCCCTGCACAGTGAGGAAGTGGATTCCAGCCTGCTATAGCAATGCTGACCATCCCCACCGTGAACTATCTTAACCCATGAGGAAATTAAAACTTCAAGTGTCTGTTGTTTTTTATTTATTAGGTCTGGATGTAAAAGCTGGTACCAAAAATGCCTCTCAATTCCTGCAGGCCATTTGGAGGTCAATTTTTATCTCCTCCCACAGCACTCTTCTCACAAACGCTACACAAGCAAGAGGAACAGCCTGCTTACCTCAGTCCCTTTGGTGAGGAGCTGCTGCCCAACTGGCCAAGGTTGGGTTCTGAGCAGCCACGCTCCTATTCTAGCCCCCCAGAAAGGTCAGCGTGACAGGACTGGAGTCAATGAAGCGGAGAGATAAGTCCAGGGTGCTCAAGGCACCAGAGTGCTTTCCCTTCTGAGCCATTCACTGCTCTCCTCTCTTCCCTCTGAACTCCGTCCCTTTCCCTTTCTCCCTCATATTCCTATGAGTGAAATTACGAAGTTGCCTCTTTGACATGCTCAACACCAAACCTACAGCTTTTTCCCAAAAGCCAGCTCCTCTTTCAAGGCCCATCTCAATCGTAGCAGTTACCACTAGTTGAACTGCCTGATTTCTCCTGACCATTGTTCTTCAGCTTAGTTGAAGTTGACTGTTGTTCATAGCGAGATTGTTGAAATGGATTGAATCAATGAAAGTCCACTGAGGGGGAAAAAAGGAAACACTCCGAGTGTCCAAAAGAGAGGGACTTTAACGTGGGGCTTCATATACACAAGTGCTGGGAGAGTTGAGAAACCAAGGGCGGACAGTGAGGCAACACAGAGATTAGCACAGTAGGCAGTTATCCACTCCCAGAAAAGGAGGAAGCGGTGTTACCAGAACCCAAAGGCCGGAGCCACGGAAGAAGCCAGAACCACAGTGGGCTCGTTTGGCAGAGCAAACAGCATAGCTGTAGACTCTCCTAACAGCGCCTCCCACTGGCCGGAACTGGAGCTGTTACATCAGCCAGCAGGGGTTGAATCCTCTGCCATGCAGAAAAGGGGAGCGGGAGACAAAGAGCAGATCTGATGGCAAAAAAGGCCAAGAACCAACTCATGAGCTAAATACATTCTATTTAGTTCCCACAATTAATAACTGATACCCTCATTCTGGTGGTGGTTTAGTCACTAAGTCATGTCCAACTCTTGCAACCCTATGGACAACCCTCCCAACTCCAGAAAACAATACTGGAGTGGGCTGCCATTTCCTTCCCCAGGGAATCTTCCCAACCCCGTGATCAAACCCACGTCTCCTGTATTGCAGGTAGATTCCTTACCGCCTGAGCCACCAGGTAAGCCATCCTCACTCTATATTCTAGAAAAGTAAGTCTCAAGAGGGTAAGTAACACACTGGGAATCAAATGGGGCAGCCACAATTTGAACCTCCATCTCCCCAACTCTAAAATCCTTTTTCTTTCCCCCCTCTCTTGACTGCTTTCTCTTGCCAATAACTCTTCAGCTATAATATTTACACCAGAATGGAATATAGTCTTAAAGTATAAACAAGCATGTGAAGTTTTGAATAGAAAATTCATTATTTATGATTTTTCCTAATTAAATAAAAAAGTAGTAACATCTATAAACCATAGACTCATAAACACTTAAAATATAAAACTATAAAATGTTAACATTAGCAAGAGCTGGGTAAAGGGTATACAGGCTCTATCTATACTATCTTTATAATTTTTTTATAAAAATTATTGCAAAATAATTTATTTTGCAAATAAATAATTTATTTATTCGTTGAGACCCACTGAATGTTTATTTTATTTTTCATTTATTTGTATTAGTTGGAGGCTAATTACTTTACAACATTGCAGTGGTTTTTGTCATAGATTGAAATGAATTAGCCATGGATTTACATGTATTCCCCATCCCGGTCCCCCCTCCCACCTCCCTCTCCACCCGATCCCTCTGGGTCTTCTCAGTGCACCAGGCCCGAGCACTTGTCTCATGCACCCAACCTGGGCTGGTGATCTGTTTCACCCTAGATAATACATGTTTCGATGCTGTTCTCTTGAAACATCCCACCCTCGCCTTCTCCCAGAGTCCACAAGTCTGTTCCATACATCTGATATGTAATATCTCCATTGATATGGAAGATCCATTTCTTTGTTCCTCTTGTTATCCATTTCTCAATCCCCTTTCCAATGACTTTGTTCATTGTTCATAGCTTTCTTGTCATCCTTAATCCCTCAAATTGACTTCATTTTATGTTCAAGCCAGGAAACTTTGCAATTTGAGTTTGGAGGAGACAGATCGCACTTAGTTTAGTTCCCACCCTTTATGGCTGTATCATATTAAAATGTTTCCCTTTCAAATAATTATACCGCATAGCACTTTCAAATATAACTACTTGAAGAAAACCAATTTTAGAAAATCAAAAATAGCCCACAAAGGTCACCTTTGTAACAATTGCTTAATATAGGATCATGAAGCCTCTAAAGAGAGTTTCCAGATGTTCTCTAGCATATGAGAGAAAATAAGGGAAGAATTAGAAAAGAAGAGGCAAGGAGAGCAAAATGATATTAAGAAGACAAAGATTTTGGAAGGAGGAAGGCTAGAAAGGAGTTTTTAATTCCAGTTCATTTCATATCAGCCAAATTGCCAAATGAATAATACCTGGTAGATGTTAAGTCTTAATTTAAATACCACCATCTAAGTCAAAGGAATATTATGAGGCCTATATTTTAAAATCTTCTCATGGCACACACCAGACAAAACAATCTTTTAACACTCTGCTTTAAACTAAGAGAGTTCTATCAACTATTTTCTTCTTGTCTTTTTATTACTCCTAAGTTTCCCAAAATAGTACCTTTGCTTAGATATTCATTTTATACACTTAAATAAAAGATAACTTTTTTCTTTTCTTTTCTCCCCACTCCCTGCTCCCAGAGATGCTAGAGAGATAAAGGATCTTTAAGCATCTACATATTAGTCATGTTACTGGCGAATGAAAAGAGTTATTTTTCCTTTTCTGGTAAAGTTTGTTTTTCCACAAGTCTCTAATTTCTTCTAAATCTCACCTACCATTGTCTACATATGATAATAACCATGAAGAAAAAAAGAGGAAAAAAAACACAGGCCTTGGCAGACAGCAGCCCTGAATATTAAGCTGCAGTCATTTACACAGCCTGGTGTGGCAAGTGTGAGCCAGAAGCCTTTCCACATCAGAGTGAACATGGCAGGAGGCAATTCTCAAATCACAAGCCTCACCTCCTCACCCCTCCCTAAACAGCCCAGCCTGGGAGGCCCACACTCACCCAGGTGCTGAGGTATTCATCCTTGTCCAAGTTAGTCTTACAGTTTTCTTACAAGCTCTTCCAGGACACAGTGACACTGTGGGTGATAGATGTGCCCAGCAAGTCTTCATATTTACTAGTTTTCAGTTACAAAAAGACAGGCTTTCTTGGCATCCTCTTACTCTCTTCTCTGCAGAATCTTTGGGGCTCCCAATCCATCATTACTGGCAGAGCCCCACCCACTTTCATTGTTCAATAGAAGGTGCCATCTATTAATATTTTTGAAGTCAGGGATGGTGTGACCACCACACAGTAGTAAACTGGAGGTGCCAAGTTTCACTCAAAAAGCGTGAAAGATGCTGTGATTTACAGCCATCCTAATGAGTTGGAGATTTCTGGACCTGTAAGCACCTGCTGCTTCCACAGCGTCTGCCAAGTCTACTGCCACATCCTGGATTATTGGACAGCACTCCCTTCCCCCTTAGGAGAATTTATGCTTAAACTACATTGGAAGCCTTCCTGTATGCCATCCACTTTTCTTAAGAAGCCAACACTCTTCGGGAAAATCCATTTGGGGAAATGACAGAAAGAGTTCTATCTTTGCTTTTTCTCTTTTGCTCTATGACTGCTCTCCACAGATTCCCAACTAGCCTTACAGTGAAATAAAATCAGGAAGTAATTTTGTTTATTTACTACTTGTATCCTATCTTCTATAAAAAGTTTAGAGGAAAGAGCCAGAAAGCTACAGGTGCTGTTTGTTTAGACATTTATGCTGTTGTATTTTAGGCACTTGACGTTCCTTCCCTCCAAGACTGTGATCTGTCACCGGTCACAACTAGGAGCAAACAAAATAATCCTGGAGACTCCCAAACCATGCAGATCTGCTCATACCGCCTCAGGTAAACGTGATGGAATCAGAAACCAGGCTGACCAAAACGGTGCCTTAGTTCCTTTATGTTCCGCCACCCACCCACCTGCTCCCTTTCCCCACGCTTCTAGCTTCAACTAATGTACCAATTGTACACATAGGCCATTCACTCCATCCAAGCTCTTCTTCCCCATGAACCACGCTTATTCAAGTCCCAGAGTCACCCTCTTATCTCGCTATCAAACCAAATGCATACTCTTCTCAGAAACTGAGACAAAATATAATGCTCTCCACAAAGTCTTCCCCAGTTAATCCAGGTCACCACTTTTGATTCCTATGGCACGGGTAGCTGGTACCGTGTGACAAAACGCTTCTACTCTACAAGGTTCTTAATCTGCTAATATGCTCATGAAAAACTTATGTAAAATGAACGGGTGCTTTACTCTCTGATTTCCACCTCCCTGTTCTGTACAGACCTTTCGACATAGAATAGAAAGATCCCCATTGTTTAAAGCTGGAACCTGCTTTATTATAGTGCAAGAAAGTTAAGGTACAAAACTAAATGCAAATGACACAAATTACAGATACAACATCCTGAGTTGCTCGCGCTTGCAGGTAACTTTATAATTGCTTCTAGGGTTCCTTCCAAGTTCCCCCTTTCCCCACGTATGGTTATTTTTCTTAACTTCATTTAGTCCTTGAAGATAGAAATTCACTAGGTTTTGAGCCAAAGTCTCCCTATCTGTGTTACTCAAATTAGGTTCCTAGAAGCAGTTGTGGGGACATCCCTATATATCAATTACAAAAATATCCTAACTGCCCTTTCCAAGCGCAGAGTCAAGAAAGCCTAGTTCATCACACTCTCTGACTCTACAACTTCTAGAAAAGTCCCAGACTCATTTAGAACTCTGGCTAACCTGTATCTAATCATATAACTATGTGCAAAAGGCTGTTGCTCCCATTTCTAAGCCATAAAGTCAAAAAAGTTTCTAGTATATTAGTGTGCTCACATTGTACTTTTGAGAACTCTGGCTCTGGCCAGATTGAAATAATTTTCAATTCACATATATTTACGATACAGAATATAGAAGGGTTGTTTTTTGGTGGGGTTTTTTTGGTTTTTTTTTTGTTACCATCACACGATTAGTCCTTGGTTATAAAGTGTTTTATTTTTCTCTGGTTATTTCATTTATATATGTCTTGTCTGAAGAATTCTCCAAGGAAGTGAACAGGTTTTTCACTTCTTTTCTGTCTTTCTGAGCATCTTGGTAATTCGATTCTAAAGAAATTGTATGCTGTCAGGTTTAAAAAATGCTAGAAGGGAAGGTCTTAGTTTGACTTAAACTTGGAGTTGACAAATTTTTTCAGAAGAAAGCTAGTCAGTATTTTAGGCTTTTTGGTGCGTATAACTTCTGTTGAAACTATTTATCTCTGCCAGTGTAGTAGGAAAGCAACCATAAATAATACGTAAATCAATGAATGTGGCTGTGTCCCAATAAAACTTTATAAAAACGGGGTCGATCACACTAGGTCTGCAAGTCATAGTTTGTCAACCTCAAACCGAAACTTGTGAAAACATCACAAAAGACAAATGATATATACTAGCACTCCACCAATAAACACTGTAATTCAAACTCAACTCCACAAGAAGTTGCTACTTAAATTGAATTAAGAGTAGTAAGATATACATATATACCTCAGTGAAGCGCTCTATCAAATTAAGTGGTACATTTCTGCCCTGATACATTTGTGCTCACCTCCTTACATCCCACTTCATCCCTGAGCATTTTATTCCAGAAATAATTGTAACTAAACTCAATTAGGCAGTTATGTACTATTGCTGACAATTCTTGATCTGTTTTTATGTTTCATTTGAGTCCAAATAAATCAGTTCCTAAGCAAATGTCTATGTATTAAAAAATTAACATTTGCGTCTTTGGCAGACTCATTGGTTTCTGACTAAAATTCATTACTCCAGAATCCACAGCCATGACTATATTCCCCCTTCTCTCCCACTCCTAGTTACTTCTCAAGTGCTTATATTAAATGTAAGTCAACACAAAATGATTATTCCTTTTCATCCTCAATTTCAAAATGGAAATTCTATAAAGCAAAAGGAACTGACAGACAAAATATTTCCAGAGTTAAAACAATAGTGAAAATATCTTATGTAATACTAATTAAAACAACATATCCAACTTACAAAGAGTTCAAATTTCCACCTAAATAATGTAATATGTTTCATATTCTCTACTGCCTAGGATTCCTAGCCCTCAAAAAACTAGAATACTAAATAAGACCCAGTAAAAACTGGGAAATTAAACCAAATCTGACTTGAATAGTCAGTTGATTCACTTTAACAGACATTTGATTTCCACTAGAAAACATAATGCAAAAAAACAGACACAAAGGAAAATAATCTGGCAACATGAAAGAACTCATTACCCAAAATTATTTCCTATATTTTGGGCTGTAAGTAAACAAGCATAACCAGGGTATAAAACTAAATTTTATCTATACTTAGAATTAATCCTAAAAGGAACTTGGTATAAATCATAATAGAGTTAAATCATCATCCAAAGACTGGGGGGCAATGGGGGCTATACTCACTGCAATCACTTTTTTCCGAGTAGACAGCAGGGGTTGCAAGCTAGTCAGCCTTTCCATCTCCCACAGAAATTCAGCTTTCTGCCACCTCTTCTGTTGCGTACTTTTCTTCTAACACCCTTTCTTGCTGACTTTATAGAGTTTTCAGAAAATGAAACTACATATTAGAAGTGAACTGACCGACTGAAGTGGGAAACAAAGGTATGTTTAACATGATTTCAGTTTCAAAAACCCTTCACCAACCAAAAAATAAGCAAATAGTGGTATTCTCCAGGAAGCTGGAGCAATTTTTACCTTTTCTCTTTTTCTCTATTTTTCAAATTTTCTGCCATGATAATGCTTCACTTCTACAAATCAAGAAAATAAGAGTCTAAAGACCTAGTAAGGTCCTCATGAGTTGCATCTTTCATTTCTATTCCTTACTGTGTATATATAGTTTTTACATTTATAGTTTTTATATAATAAAACTGGCGCTCTAATACATATCTAAAGGAAGAAATGGCAACCCACTCCATCTTGCCTGGAGAATCCCATGGACCGAGGAGCCTAGCAGGCTGCAGTCTGAGGGGTTGCAAAGAGTCAGACATGACTGAGCAACTGAAAACGCATGCATAATACATACATGAAGATCAGTCCCAATATACAGAAATGATCCCTTAATAAATTAATATAAACTCGAGTTTCACAGGATTCCTCCTGAGCTGATAGTGAAGGTCCTTATATAGTTCAGTTGCAGTGTGGAGGGAACACCAGGAATTCATGTCATAAGCCAGCTGCTAATTCTGTAGTGCACTTTTTAAGAACCTTATTAAAAATTGTGCTCCATAGAGATTAGCAGAAGACACGCTGGAAAGGGTGGCAGGTTTCAGCCACACTGTCAGGAACCCCAGGCTGAGTCCACCAAGAGTATAGTTGAATACGTGGAACGGTAAAATACTGCTGGAATTGGCATGTCAATGCTTTTTATTTCATATTTAGGATGTCTTACCTAAGTGACATAAAGCTTGTTAGATTTGTGCCTAACTTATACTCAACCTAAATTGTATTTCTAAGTAAATAATACACCAGTACATTTTGAAACAGCATGTAATTTCATCCAAGTGATTTTTTTTCTTTGAAAAAAAAAAAACAAACTAAACTTCTATTCCTAACAAGCCACTGTGTCCAAGTACTTAAGGCAATATTTACCCCTAGCCACCTGGCGGTCACGCTTGGCATTTGAGATCCACGTTTATTCTCCTCGGGTCCTTTCTTGGCCTCTTCCCCCCATCACGCCCTCCACATCTGCTCTGTGACCTCTGGAAGGTCTCCCCGTTCCTGGCACACGGGACTTCTCACCCTCTTCCCTCCCCAGGAACACTGCTCTAGACTCTGACCTTTGCTACTCTGCGTGCAATCTCCACCCAGTGCTGGGTCTCCTTGGTTTCCAGTTCTCTGCTAAGGACCCAGCTGAGAAGGAAGACACAGTATCAGGCAGCCTTGCCCTTGACAAGGATGGCTGTCACCTCACTTAGGGTAGGCCTGTTGATCTTTGCACAGATGCCCCATTCACACACATCCTCACAATAGCTGCTCCAGAGTTAGTCCCTCCCAAGTTCCCTCATCACTTCTCCCCACCAGCATCCCAGCTCCTGACACCTGATGTCACCTACCCTGTGGAGACAGACACAACCAAGTATATTTGCTTACAGCTATTAACATTGGCCTCCAACTTCAGAGGAGTGTCTGAATCTCCCTAAAAACAAGATATTTCTGTTTTGATGATCTGTCCATTGGTGTGAGTGGGGTGTTAAAGTCTCCTACTATTATTGTGTTTCTGTCAATTTCTCCTTTTATGTCTGTTAGTGTTTGTCTTATGTATTGAGGTGCTTCTATGTTGGGTGCATAGATATTTACAGTTGTTATGTCTTCCTCTTGGATGGATCCCTGGATCATTATGTTATGTCCTTCCTTATCTCTTGTAATCTTCTTTATTTTAAGGTCTATTTTGTCTGATATGAGGATTGCTACTCCAGCTTTCTTTTGCTTCCCATTTGCATGGAATATATTTTTCCATCCCTCACTTTCAGTCTATGTGTCTTTAGGTCTGAAGTGGCTTTCTTGTAGATAGCACACTGGAATATTACTCAGCCATAAAAAGGAACACCTTTGAGTCAGTTCAGAAAAGTCAGAAAGAGAAAGATAAATATCATATTCTAACACATATGTACGGAATCTAGAAAAACGGTACTGAAGAATTTATTCAAGGGCAGCAATGGAAAAACAGAACAGACTTGTGGACATGGGGAGAGGGGAGGAGAGGGTGGGATGTAAGGAAAGAGTAACATGGAAACTTACATTGCCATTTGTAAAATAGATAGCCAACGGGGATTTGCTATATGTCTCAGGAAACTCAAACAGGGGCTCTATGTCAACCTAGAGGGGTGGGATGGGGAAGGAGATGGGAGTTTCAAAAGGGAGAGGATATATGTATACCTATGGCTGATTCATGTTGAGGTTTGACAGAAAACAGCAAAATTCTGTAAAGCAATTATCCTTCAATTAAAAATAAATTAATTTAAAAATAATAATAAAGAAAATATTTCTCCAACATCACCAATAACCTTATTTTGCTGGGTTGGAAACTTTCTACTACTTCCTTCCTGGTTTCTGATCTTTTTAAAACCATCTTTTGGTAAGTCTACTACCTCTGTAAGAATCAGCCTTCTCAATCTCCAGTTTTTTCAAAGAATGGTCTTTCTCTACCACTCTCAGTTTCTACTCCCTTCCCTTCCCACTTACAACCCCCTATCTTCTTCCCAAATCCAGGCAGCTGATGTGTGTGTGGCTCTCAAGTTGGCAGAGATCCCTTTCCTGGAAATCATTCATGTTCTGATTTTACCAGATCCACTTTTCTCCTCAGTCTTCACTTTCCTTGATTTTTCTAGAGCATTAGATACTGATGATGATCACATTCATCCTGGCAACATGCCTTTCTTAAGCTTTGATGGCACTGAACCCTATTTAATCTTCAACCCTGTCTTATCTCCTTTCTCTGTCTCCATGTTTATACTACTGACCTCTGTTCTTCCTCTCAGCTCATAACTGGAGATATTGTTTAATACTTTTCTCTCTGTCCACATCCAAGGTCATAGGCACCCTACAGACCGCTTGAATTTAAATGCTCTGTTTCTAAACTATTTACTGAACATTTCCACCTGGATGTCCCATCATCATCCAAACCTCAACATGCCTTAAAAGAGAATTCATTTTTATCATATCTGCATATTGTTAAGGTGGTATGGCTATCCCACTAATTTTCCTGTTTAAAAACCCTGAAGTTCTGTGGCTTTCTCTTAGAAATGCCTGCGTGCTGTCTCTTCAGTTGTGTCTGACTCTTTGTGACCCCACGGACTATAGAGGAGGCTCCTCTGTCCATGGGATTCTCCAGCAAGAATACTGGCGTGGGTTGCCATTTCCTCCTCCAGGGGATGTTTCCAACCCAGGTATTGACACTCCATCTCTTCTGTCTCCTTCATTGGCAGGTGGGTTCTTTCCCACTAGTGCCACCTGGAGAGCTCCCAGCTTCCAGAGATGTCTGCCTCCCTCCTATTCCCCTTGCTGTAAGTCTTGTACAAAACCTCTTCATCCCAGGCCTATTTTGCTATGACACCCACCTCAATTTTTACCCCTTTCAATTCACCTTGCACACTATTACAGATTAGTCATCTTAAAATAATGTCAAAACACCACAAGTAACTTTTAAAAACTGTGACTTAGAGTGCTATATAACATAAAATATAAACAGAGTTTGACTTTTCTCACATAACAGGAAGTCCAGAAGCAGGCTTCTCTTAGTATAGGTAAAGCAGTTCGGTGGTGTTAGAGACAACACCTCTTAGCCTTTTCCTGGTGGTAGCAAAGTTGTCATATGGCTCGAGGCTTTACATGTTCATTCAAGGAAGGGAAAGGGGAAAGGGAAGTTCCTGCATGTTATCATAAACATGTTATCACATTTAAAAAGCTTTTCCTTAAGTGCCATCAACTGTCTTCACGTTGACCAGAATGAGGTCACTGGGCTGTTTTATTTGCAAAGGAGGCTGGGAAATAGAATATCATGAGTGGATTAAACCAACCATGAGCCATCATTTGAGGACAGGCACAGAAATGAGATTCACTTATCAAAGAAGACTGGATGCTGAAGGTGAATCACCAATACGGTGGCCACCTCATGAGAAGGGCTGACTCACTAGAAAAGACCCTGATGCTGGAAAAGATTGAAGGCAAAAGGAGAAGGGAGCGGCAGAGGATGAGATAGTTAGTTAGATAGCATCACTGACTCAATGGACATGCATTTGAGCAAACTCCGGGAGACAGTGAAGGACAGGGAAGCCTGGTGCTCTATAGTCCGTGCGGTCTCAAAGAGTCGGACACAACTTGGCAATGGAACATCAGAGAAGAAGGGGGGGATGCCCAACTTTATTTTTTCATTCCTCCTGCATACTGAGCCTGTCCTCCGGCCACCCTGGCCTCTTCTCTCAGGGTCCCAAACACGGCACACTCACTTTTACCTTGCCACACCTTTGCTCCCTGTATTGGGACCATTTTTCTTCCATTTCTGTCTACTTGCCAAATCCTATTCATTCCTCATGGTTCTGCTCATATTCCATCTATTCCATGACACACAGAATCCACAATGATTTCTTTCTTGAAAGAACACTTTTATTCATTCATTCACTCATTCATTCATCCATATTCACTATTGACTTACATGTGAGTACTACACAGTTGAACATTTAATTCTTGTTCTTTAGAATGTTTCTTCTGACTTGGCTTAATTTCTCTACAATATTATATCCAACACAAAAACATGAGCTGTGCCTCAGGTTTCTTTTATGTTCCCAATCTTTACACAGTACTAAAAATATGATATATGCTTAGTAAATTACTGACTGAAAAATTCTATAATTACCTAGAAAGAAAAATACATGAATTCCTAAATGTAAAAAAAAATAAAAAAATAAAAACACTGTAGTTGGGACTTTAAAAACAGTACATTATCTACTTATCTCAGTAAAAATATACTCCACAAGACAAGAAAATAATGATTGTATTTGCATTTCAATGGTGAATTTATTTACTTTGGAAAGCTCAAAAGACCAACAAAGCTAAATAAAATTCAAAATTATCAAGTAGAGAAGCCATCTGCAGACTTTTCAGATCTAAAGGTTAGTCTCCTAAGCCATTCCCTGCAATGTTAGACAGAAAAAAAGTCAAGTGATTTATTTTAGAGAGAGGTTGATCTATACAGGGATTAAGAGATCTCCGACTAACACTGCTGTCAGCCAGCGTACTAAGAAGATTTCAGACTGGGAGCAACTTAGGCAAGAGACTTACAATTTGCTTACTGCCCTTTCATTGTCCAACTGGCCGCGTAGATGACTTAAAATATATGGGGACATGCTTTCTCACAACTTATTATGGAGTCTGCAGAATAGACAGTAGTGCAGCCTCACTATTCTTGGACCTGCAGAGGACAGCCTCTCAGAAGGTGGGAAGAGAAAATAGATTGTAGGAAAGCTCATAAACTGCCCCAGGTCCTTGCCAGAAGCTGAAATATCATCCTCAGGGAGCCTGACGCACCGCACTATTGCTGGGCACTGGGTTTCTCTCTGCATCTCCTGTCTCCACCAGGACAAAGAAAACCAACGATGGGACTGAGTGCAAAGCTGAAAAGAGGCCTCTTTTCCCTGCTTCCTTTGTTCTCAACAACATGTGATAGTATTACAGTGGTCGCATTCTCAAAGGGAGCAAAAGCTGCAAATATTAACTTCTGTGAAATAATCACTAAAGGGACCACCATGCTGATTGCCCAAAATGTGAAGCCCAAAAGCCAGTTTTTCAAATGAGCCCATGCTCACCTGAAAAAATTCTGTCACATTTTGCCTGTATTTTCCCCTAAATTCCTCAACTAGCTACCTATGCTGGGAACATCAGGATGTGACTGCTACTACAAAATAAGACTCAAAAAAGTAAGTACCCCAGCAAGAAATACTATTGCAAATATTACTCTTGAATTTGGATACTGAGGACTATTTAGGACACAATTTTGTCCTATTTAGGACACTGTTCATGTCTGATCCATTCCCTGTTCCTAACTCCAATTTCAATGTCACCCTAATGTTTTTCATGGGGACCAAGAGATATGTTTGCCCATTCTAACAAATAACGTAGGTTCTCCATTTCAGTTACAAGTTTTTATAGTATACTATACATTCTCAAGAAAGTAGTAACTAAAAAAGGAATACTGAAGAAACTTTCAAAAAATTATCTCACTCATCTTAATATCTCTATTTCTTAGCAATTATTTGACCCAAATATATTTACTAAGTGAGTGATGTGATTGCACATTTAAAATATCTATTCTTACTAAATAATAGAAATTCCCACAATATAGCATTTTGAAAGTGCTATATTGTGATCCTATAAATTGACCCTAAAGAAGCAAAAAATAATCAGAAACATGAAAAGTTCCCAAGAAAGATGTTTAAGAATTCAATTACAATAAAACAAAAATAGAAGTCATACCACCTTCATGAGACTTCAGTTCAGTTCAGTTCAGTTGCTCAGTCATGTCCGATTCTTTGTGACCCCATGGACTGCAGCATGCCAGGCTTCTCTGTCCATTACAACTCCCGGAGCTTACTCAAACTCATGTCCATCGAGACGGCAATGCCATCCAACCATCTCATCCTCTGTCGTCCCCTTCCCTCTCGCCTTCAATCTTTCCCAGCATCAGGGTCTTTTCAAATGAGTCAGTTCTACTCATCAGGTGGCCAAAAAGTATTGGGAGCTTCAGCTTCAGCATCAGTTCTTCCAATGAACATTCAGGACTGATTTCCTTTAGGATGGACTGGTTGGATCTCCTTGCAGTCCAAGGAACACTCAAGAATCTTCTCCAAACCACTGTTCAAAAGCATCAGTTCTTCGGTGCTCAGCTTTCTTTATAGTCCAACTCTCACAACCATACATGACCACTGGAAAAATCATAGCTTTGACTAGATAGACTTTTGTTGACAAAGTAATGTCTCTGCTTTTTAATATGCCGTCTAGGTTGATCATAGCTTTCCTTCCAAGGAGCAAGCATCTTTTAATTTCATGGTTGCAGTCACCATTTGCAGTGATTTTAGAGCCCAGAAAAATAAAGTCTGTCACTGTTTCCAATGTTTCCTTATCTATTTGTCATGAAGTGATAGGATCAATAAATGCTGGAGAAGGTGTGGAAAAAGGGGAACCCTCTTGCACTGCTGGTAGGAATGTAAATTGATACAGCCACTATGGACAACAGTATGGAAATTCCTTAAAAAACTAGGAATAAAACTACCATATGACCCAGGAATTCCACTAACAGGCATATATCCTGATGAAATTATAACTGAAAAAAAACACATGTACCCCCGTGTTCACTGCAGCACTGTTTCCAATAGCTAGGACATGGGAGCAGCCCAGATGTCCTCTGACAGGTGAAAGGATAAAGAAGTTGTGATACATATACACACTGGCATATTACTTGGCCATTAAAAAAGAACACATTTGAGTCAGTTCTGAGGTAGATGAATCTAAAGCCTATTATACACAGGGAAGTAAGGTAGGAAGAGAAAAGTGAATACCATATACTAACATATATATGGTGTCTAGAAAGATGGTACTGATGAACCTGCATGTGGGGCAGCAATGGAAATGATCACATAATAAACGGACTTGTGGACGTAGTGGGAGAAGGAGAGGACGGGATGAGTTGGGAAAGGAGCATTGAAACACATCCATTACTACGTTAAATAGAAACCCCACGGAAATGTGCCGTTAAGGGTAGGGAACTCAAATCCAGTGCTCTGCGACAACCTAGAGGGGTGGGATGGGGTGGGAAGTGGGAAGGGATTGCAAGAGAGAGGGGATATATGTATACCCACGGCTGATTCATGTTGATGTACGGCAGAAGCCAGCACAGTTACTGTAAAACCATTATCCTCCAAGTAAAAGTAAATAAGTTTATTTTTTAAAAAAAGAAAGTAAAACAGTCCATGCAGATATACCAAAAAACAAGAAAAGATTTCACTGCTGCTATAATAAACAAATCCTGTTAAAGTAACTATGTATCAATTCCACAAGGGGTGTGATAGAAAATAATTTCACTAACTAGAGGAATAAGATGTCAACATAACATCAAGAAGGCTCCCTAAAATTCCTATGGGCATTGATAGCAAACAATCCATGCTGCTTAGCATAAAGCATGGGCAGATAGGTCACGAGAATCTAGAATAATGTTTTCATGTTGAATCTAAAATAACTACAGGCAGATCCTCTAACACAGTCACACCATCCAGTCCTCTTCTTGACAGTGATAAACCTTCCCCCTCCATCCCACTATATTCTGACCTCAGAATTGAAAAACTGAAATGAATAAAACCTTCCCCCTACATCCCACTACAGTCTACCCTCCAGAAAGCGTACAAAGGATCTGTCAAAATGAACCAAACTGTTTTTTTCTAAGCATTCACTCAATTACTACTCTAATAGAAGGGTTTTCAACATTTCAAAAAAAGCACAATTGCACGGGGTGGAAATATCCTTTTCATATTCAAATACCAGTTTAATTGTTTGACAAATTGCTGTCTTATGGCTCTCCTTCTGGCATTTGTGGGGGAAAAAATAAGGTAAAAATTGAGTGAATTCCAAATTTCGCTCTTTTTTTTTTTCTTAAATGAAAGGATCAGGCAATATTTTCTTTTTTTGTTCTGTTTTGTACATAACAAAAGCAGTTCCTTGCTTCGCCTCTTTTATAAACTACAGATCTCTGTACAAATACAGCCTTAAATAAAACCTGAGAAATTATTGTTGCATTATTCATTTCAAATGAAAAAACTGGTCCACAACAAGGTAGCTGTTTTGTTTACATAGCACATATGTGTACAGACTCTAAAAATTCTTAAATAGCAATATAACCTTACATTGTAGACCACCATGACATAAGAGAACCTAGACATAAATCAAATGTTATGTACTGCAAAGTCTTTAAGAATTTTTACTAAAAAAATAACATAGAAAAAAATACATTAGTAATAAGTAAAATTTGTTCCCAGCCACAAAACCAAAAACAGAGGACTGGATTCAAAAGGATATATATGTGTATATGTATGGATTGCTCCCAAAGAAAAAGGAAGTTTAATAGCATTATGGGCACTAATCAATTCCATGGATTTGTAATGAAACATGAAGGCAGCAAGTCAAGGGGGGCAAAGGTTATAAAGACAACATAGCCTGGCTTAAGAGACACGGACAAGATCTGTGCTGAATATTTAAAAACATGCCACAGAGAATATATACACTTCCCTTTGTGAAGTCTCCTCTTCAATTCTCTCTCACTAGAACACAAGCCCTTTTATCTGACACCCACAGGGCCTGTAATTAGAGTAAAAGTAGGAAATAATAAAAATTGGTACATATGGACCTTAGATATTCTATCTAAATGTATGTAAGACTTTGCGAATGAATCTAGTGGAGTTATTGTTACAATTCCAGTTATACAGTTAATCTTTCTTGAGTAATGCTACATTGCAGTTTCTTTAAATTGCATCAATGACAAAAAGAAACTTGCAAAGCAATCTACATAAGAAATATTTTATTATTTTTTCCCAAATATTTCGTAGTTTGCCTGATCTCACCTAATTTAACAACACTTTCAGAAATTCTCCTTGACTGTGTCTTTCCAAAGCATTCAATTTATTTTTCAGAGAAACAATAGCTCTTTCTAATTTGTACTCACAAGTCACAGGATTATGTAATATTTAATTAAGTTATGCAATTTTAATTACAAGTACAAATGGAATAAACAGGTTTTGGGGAAAAAATACTCAACTGACTCTTTGTAAGCATGTGAATCAGTGACAGGAGAGGCTGTTAGAGAAAAAACGATCAATCCCAAGTTTTATGAAGGGAATGCTGAGTGTCGGTTAAGTGGATGTGGGTTGAGAAAACATCTTCTATAATCTCTAAAGAAGTGATTTTTAAAGTGTGTCCTAAGGAAAATTAATTTCAAGAGTGTGATGAGAAAAAAACGAAAAGGACTCTGTGGTCAACTAAGTTTGGGAAATGCAGGGTTAAACAAAGCTAAGCAGGTCCCTATATTGCAGGATATTGATCTCTAAATAGTTAACGTGCATTTTTAGTTTCCAAAATGGCACTACAGAATGCAATGTTTTCCCAGTGCATTTGATCACATACTTTGTTTTCATCAAGAACCTCTTAGGCTTGGAATTCCTGGGCACGGCCCGATGTTATAGACCACCTCCTCTTCCCCCGATATCATTGCAACTTTTTTTTTTACTATTTAATTTGAGGGTTTTTTATTTATACTGCAAATTACTGTTAAGCCTCTTGTGCATGGCTCTATATGACTTTTCTAATATTGCTAAGAAATAGAGCATTAAGGACCTCAGCATTGGTAGGTATCTGATAACTCTAATTCTTTAGCTATAGTGCTGTCCCGGACAATTAGTCAATAAAAATTTCAGTGAACTTATATTTCTCTATAATTAGTATTCCTTCTTATTTCCCTCATCTTATCTTGGCTTATCATCCACTTTCTGTTTTATTGGGTTTTTTTATTTGGCCTATATAGAATTTCATTAACTTATATTTTGAAATTTTAATTAAAATGGAAGTAATTGCCCATCACTTCCTCTGCTTACTGATAGATTTCATTGTTAAGGCAAATGTTTTCCTTCATATATTAAATATTTTTCACATAATCTTCTAAATTAAACATAAATCACAGCAAGATCCTCTATGACCCACATCCCAGAATATTGGAAATAAAAGCAAAAATAAACAAATGGGACCTAAATAAACTTAAAAGCTTTTGCACAACAAAGGAAACTATAAGCAAGGTGAAAAGACAGCCCTCAGATTGGGAGAAAATAATAGCAAATGAAGAAACAGACAAAGGATTAATCTCAAAAATATACAAGCAACTCCTCCAGCTCAATTCCAGAAAAATAAATGACCCAATCAAAAAATGGGCCAAAGATCTAAACAGATATTTCTCCAAAGAAGGCATACAGATGGCTAACAAACACATGAAAAGATGCTCAACATCACTCATTATCAGAGAAATGCAACTCAAAACCTCAGTGAGGTACCATTACACGCCAGTCAGAGAATGTCTGCTATCCAAAAGTCTACAAGCAATAGATGCTGGAGAGGGTGTGGAGAAAAGGGAACCCTCTTACACTGTTGGTGGGAATGCAAACTAGTACAGCCACTGTGGAGAACAGTGTGGAGATTCCTTAAAAAACTGGAAATAGAACTGCCATATGACCCAGCAATCCCACTCCTGGGCATTGCAACTTTTATAATTTACTTTTTAATACTTCAGCATGCGCAGTATGATATTGTTTGCATGCTAGTTGGTTCCGTTTTTAATACTAAAGGCAGAAGGTTGCCCTAAAAACAACTCCACATTCAGCCCACATCTTATCCAAAAGGTGATGCTCCAGAAGCAACCATCACAAGCACTTTCATCCTCCCTATTCTCATTACAATACACAATATAAGTACTCGTGTTATTCATATTAACACCTAATACTTTGATCATCAGTATAACAAATGTTAGCAAGTATTTTAATTGGTGAAACTAGTGGCTTACTAATTAATGTGAAGAATCTAGAAATGGGCTCTCATAAGTAAAATTAAATACAGTCAAGAATATATGGAATAGCAAACATACCTTAGAGACATCTTCCCCTGTAGTATGAACAAAATATAAGAATCCAGAAAGGCTCTCCCCATAGAGGTGAACTTGATGTTTGATTTCTAAATGGCCCTGAATACATCTGGCCCTGAATACCTCCTTGGTTTAAAAGGATTTGTAGTTGCCTGATAATTGTGGAAAAGGTAACAGAATTCAACCTATGAATGTTGCCGTCTGCCCTGAAGGTGAAAGAACTGAGGCTTCTTAACAAGTTCTAAAAACAAGGTACATAAACTTTGTCTGTTTAGCTGCTAATAGGAAAGGGGAGAGGGTTAGTTGCTCACTCGTGTCCAACTCTTTGCGACCCCGTGGACAGTAGCCTGCGAGGCTCTTTCTGTCCATGGAAGTCTCCAGGCAAGAATACTGGAGAGGGTTGCAATTCCCTGCTGCAGGGGATCTTCCCAATCCAGGGATCGAACCTGGGTCTCCTGCACTGTAGACAAATTCTTTGCCATCTGAGCCACCAAGGAAGCAAAGTTTGGGGTAGTAGATAATATTTACTCATTTCAAACCTCTTCCAAAGTATGAATCAAGGTGGGAGGGAGCAAACAGAAAAACAAACGGAAACAAAAAAATACCTAAAGGCTGTGTACCACTATCAGCTTACACCAGTTTTCAACACTTTTCTTCAAGGCAGAAGTTACCTACCAATCTATCCTATAATACAAGAGGAGCCCCCAAAGTCTTATTAACCCTCAACAGATTCCCTTTTACCTGTTTTCCAGACAGATAGCCCCTTCTTACCTACCTGGATTTTTAAAACAGCAATTTTTTAAATGTACTCACACTAGCTGACAGGGCAAGAGGCTTCCGGGGAATTTCTCTAGCTCTCATCTTGATATAAACTGATATAAAATAAGCTAAATGTTTCCTTGAAAAATCTGGAGAATCTAAACAGATGGGATGAGACATTAATCCAATACTGGGAGGGTATTTCCTCATCTTAGGTTCTCAGGCACATGGCAGGATGGGCACAAGAAAAACCAGCTTAAGAACAGATTTGACATAATTGTGTGCTGAAAGCTGTGGACTGATTGACTGTGTGGGGAGGAAGCAGGAAGAGCAAATCTAACAATATTAACAGTGAAAACAATCCATCGGTGATTCTTTTCTCAACTACCATTTTTACAGCAGTTGACAAATGCTGGTTTTCATTCAATCATTCCTTTTACATTTATTTGTTGAAATTCTATTATAAATAATAACTTTCCAATCTTATTTATTTGAATTCAGATTCTTACTCGATCAGGCTTCCCTCATAGCTCAGTTGGTAAAGAATCCACGTGCAATGCAGGAGATCCTGGTTTGATTCCTGTGTTGGGAAGATACCCTGGAGAAGGGATAGGCTACCCACTCCAGTATTCTTGGGCTTCCCTTGTAGCTCAGCTGGTGAAGAATCCACCTGCAATGCGGGAGACCTGGGTTCAATTCTTACTCTATCTGTTACTACTGTTTATTTCTATGTTCAGTGGGAAATTAGCCCTTCAAGCTGGCTCCTGAGTCCTTTTGACATGTCTCCACCATTCTTTGTTCACTTCATTATTTTCTGGCAAAACAACCTGTTCCAGGCTCATCATGTTCTTTTCCTACCCCAGCCAGGAAGATTTGACTGATTCTTTTTGAAGAATAGTGTTTAGAAAACAAGATATGATACTAATTGTGCTCACTGTTACTGTTATCATCATTTCCTTATCATCAAAATGGATAGAGCTAGGAGGATGGGTAGATAAATAGACAGATAAAGACAAACAGATGTCTATGTATATATAGTTATAGAAACCGTGAGTTCACATTGATATCTCCACTGGCAATCCATTACATATGGGTTCATTTTAGGCTTCTACCTTTCCATATTTAAAATTCCCTTCTCCAACAATGAGAAATCTGACCCTCATCCATAACAGATGTATTTATTTTCATAAGTCTCAAAGTATCTCCCCATAAAATAGTTATTAATTATCAGTGGAAAAGAAATAATTATACAGCACAGAAGTATGACAGACACCTCATTAACTATGTGACCACAAATAATAGCACAAGTTATCTTGTGCCCCTGCTATGAGACACTAAATAGGGCATAACATCATTTCTGTGGTATCCCTGCCAAAAATATATAATCTAAATCTAATCATTAGGAAACATCAGAGAACCCAAAATAACTGGCCTGTACACTTCAAAAATGTCAAGGTCATGAAAAACAAAGAAATAATGAAAAACTGCTCCAAGTTAAAACAGACTACAGAAAATGAGAGCAAAAGGCAACTTGTGATCCTGGATTGAATTCCTAGACCACAAAACTTTTGTTGTTTTTTTCCCATTTGTTATCATGGCTATTAGTGGAACAACTGGCAAAATCTGAATGAAGTTTTTAAGTTAGATAACAGTAATGTTAATGCTAATTTTTATTTTGATAATTGTCTTGTGGTTATATAAGAGAACATTCTTGTTCTTAGAAATATACACTGAGATATAAAAGGACAGTAAGTCTGTAACTTACTTGGGAATATTTCAGGAAAGCGTATTCCACACACATGTTATCATGGGATTGGGGGCAGTGTGGACTAGAGGCTCCCAGGTGATTCTGATGCACGGCCAGCCAGAAAGAATATAAAGAGGGCTGAGGACAGAATCATAGGAAGTAGCCACCTTGAGTGCTTGGAGTCTGCGACTTAGAAATATAAAAGAAGTAGCAATAAATCATATTAAAGGAGAATCAGAAAAGTTAAAAAAGAGATGGTCAAACAGGAGAGATTGGTGATTTTTCAGTGTTGTACAAAGATAAACAAGATGAGGTTGGATAAACAGCAATAGGTTTTGGTGGAATCTAAAATATGACCAGATATGAAACAACAGACTTGTTCAAAATTGGGAAAAGAGTACATCAAGGCTACATATTGTCACCCTGTTTATGTAACTTATATGCAGAGTACATCATACAAAATGCTGGGCTGGATGAAGCACAAGCTGGAATCAAGATTGCCAGGAGAAACATCAATAACCTAAGAATGCAGATGATACCACCCTTATGGCAGAAAACAAAGAGGACCTAAGTGAGAAATAGATTTAAGGGACTAGATCTGATAGTCAGAGTGCCTGATGAACTATGGATGGAGGTTCATGACATTGTACAGGAAACAGGAATCAAAACCACCCCCAAGAAAAAGAAATGCAAAAAAGCAAAACGGCTATCTGAGGAGGCCTTACAAATAGCTGTGAAAAGAAGGGAAGTAAAAAGCAAAGGAGAAAAGGAAAGATATACCCACTTGAATGCAGAGTTCCAAAGAATAGCAAGGAGAGATAAGAAAGCCTTCCTCAGCAACCAATGCAAAGAAATAGAGGAAAATAATAGAATAGGAAAGACTAGAGATCTCATTCAAGAAAATTAGAGCTACCAAGGGGACATTTCATGCAAAGATGGGCTCAATAAAGGACAGAAATGGTAGGGACCTAACAGAAGCAGAAGATACTAAGAAGAGGTAGCAAGAATACACAGAAGAACTGTACAAAAAAGACCTTTATGACCCAGATAATCATGATGGTGTGATCACTAACCTAGAGCCAGACATCCTGGAATGTGAAGTCAAGTGGGCCTTAGAAAGCATCACTATGAACAAAGCTAGTGGAAGTGATGGAATTCCAGTTGAGCTCTTCCAAATCCTGAAAGATGATGCTGTGAAAATGCTGCACTCAATATGCCAGCAAATATGGAAAACTCAGCAGTGGCCACAGGACTGGAAAAGGTCAGTTTTCATTCTAATCCCAAAGAAAGGCAATGCCAAAGAATGCTCAAACTATCCCCAATTGCACTCATCTCACATGCTAGTAAAGTGATGCTTAAAATTCTCCAAGCCAGGCTTCAGCTATGCATGAACCATGAACTTCCAGATGTTCAAGCTGGTTTTAGAAAAGGCAGAGGAACCAGAGATCAAATTGCCAACATCTGCTGGATCATTGAAAAAGGAAGAGAGTTCCAGAAAAACATCTATTTCTGCTTTATTGACTACGCCAAAGCCTTTGACTGTGTGGATCACAATAAACTGTGGAAAATTCCTCAAGAGATGGGAATACCAGACCACCTGACCTGTCTCTTGAGAAATCTGTATGCAGGTCAGGAAGCAACAGTTAGAACTAGGACATGGAACAACAGACTGATTCCAAATAGGAAAAGAAGTATGTCAAGGCTGTATATTGTCACCCTGCTTATTTAACTTATATGCAGAGTACATCATGAGAAATGCTGGTCTGGAAGAAGCACAAGCTGGAATCAAGATTTCTGGGAGAAATATCAATAACCTCAGATATGCAGATGACATCACCCTTATGGCAGAATATGAAGAACTAAAGAGCCTCTCGATGAAAGTGAAAGAGGAGAGTGAAAAAGTTGGCTTAAAACTCAACATTCAGAAAACTAAGATCATGGCATCCAGTCCCATCACTTCATGGCAGATAGAAGGGGAAAGTGGAAATTGACAGATTCTATTTTCTTGGGCTCCAAAATCACCGTGACTGATTGTGGATGGTGACTGCACCCATGAAATTAAAAGAAGCTTGCTCATTGGAAGAAAAGGTATGACACACCTAGACAGTGTATTAAAAAGCAGAGATATCACTTTGCCAATAAAGGTCCATATAGTCAAAGCCATGATTTTTCCAGTAGTCAGGTACAGGTGTGAGAGTTGGATCACAGGAAAGCTGAGCACCAAAGAACTGATGCTTTTGAACTGTGGGGTTGGAGAAGACTCTTAAGAGTCTCTTGGACTGCAAGGAGATCAAACCAGTCAATCTGAAAGGAAATTAACCCTGAATATTCATTAGAAGGACTGATGCTGAAGCTGAAGCTCCAATACTTTGGCCACCTGATGCGAAGAAGTTGACTCATTGGAAAAACTCTGATGCTGGGAAAGGTTAAGGGCAGGAAGAGAAGGTGGCAAAAGAGAATGAGATGGTTGGATGGCATCACTGACTCAATGAACATATATCTGAGCAAACTATAGGAGACAGTGGAGGACAGAGGAGCCTGGCGTGATACAGCTCACGGGGTGGCAAAGAATTGGAAATGACTTAGGAACTGAACAACAACAACAAAAATATGATACAGGGTACCTGTCTATGAAATTGAAACAAAATCAGCAACATAGAGAATAAACTGGTGGTTACAAAGGCAGACATGGAGTGGGAGTTTGGGATTAGCAGATTCAAACTGGTATATATAGAATGGACAAACAACAAGGTCTTACAGAATAGCCAGGGAACTATATTCAATATCCATAAAATATTCAATATATGGTTTATAGTCAATAAACCATAACAGAAAAAAATATGAAAAACAATACATATTATAACTGATTCACTTTGTTGTACAGAAGTAATTAACACAATATTCTAATTCAACTAAACTTCAATAGGGCTTTCTAGATGGTATTAGTGGTAAAGAACCCACCTGCCAATGCAGGAGACATAAGAGATGTGGGCTCGATCCCTGGGTCGGGAAGATCCCCTGGAGGAGGACATGGCAACCCGCTCCAGTATTCTTGCCTGGAGAATGCCACGGACAGAGGAACCTGGTGGGCTTCAGTTCATAGCGTCACAGAGAGTCAGACACAACTGAAGCAACTTAGCACACATGCATACTTTAATAATAAGTAAATTTTTTTTTAAAAAAAGAGACATAGGCTTTAGCAGTTTGGGCATAAGGATACTCATTCAACCACGTGGATGTTGTAAGTATATGAAAGGTGGGTATGCATCATGGAAATACAGAAACTCAGATGCTGACGTCAAGGGGCTTACATTGTCCTGGCTCCAATGGAAAACAGTACGAGTAAAATCTGTTGCATTTGAGAACATTCGATATCTAGAAATCTCCATCTCCAGTGGAGCCTTCTTGAAGCCAGTTAGTCCCAGGTCACTCTATCTGGGTTCCATCAAGTGAATGGACAGTTGTTTGGAAACTGTGGCTCTCCTTGCAACAGGGAATGAGAGCTTTTGTGGGGAGATCCTGCACTCACCAAAGTTGTTTCAGATGACTAGGTTTAATCAGGCTCCCCAGGTGGCACTAGTGGTAAAGAACCTGCCTGCCAATGCAGGAGACTTAAGAGATGCCAGTTCGATCCCTAGGTGGGGAAGATTCCCTGGAGAAGGAAATGGCAGCCCACTCCAGTATTCTTGCCTGGAGAATCCCATGGACAGACGCGCCTGTCAGGCTACAGTCCATGGTGTCGCAGAGTCTGACAGGACTGAAGCAACATAGCACTTAGCACAGGATTGATTAAGAGAAGGCCTTAGAGAGATGTCCGTGCTTCTCCCGGTACTTCTGTGTGCTAAGTGCACGGAACAGTCTTCAGTGCTTCTCTGATTATATTTTACCTTTGAGGTCCAAAGTCTAGAATTGTCTTCATCTCTATAATTTTTCTTTCGTTCTCCATTAGTGAGAATCAAATTTTACCTACTTTACAATAAAATACATTTTCATTGTGGCCTGGAAGTTGAGAGGCATGATGACATTGCTCTTTGCACGCTGCCTGATGTCTCTATAATTTGTTTGGTTTTGTAAAGTTCAGGACACGGGCAAGGATACGTGAGCAGCAAAATCCCAAGACCCAGTTCTTAGCATTTAAGCAGATATTCCAAAGACAGAGCAGTGTAGGTCGGAAAGAGGCTTTGAATAAACACAGGCACTTTACTTTGTTGTCCTAATAATAATAGTTGATGATAACGAGTAATGTTTTACATTTTACAAAGCTCTTTCAAGCATGTTCTTATTTGATCTCATAAACTTGTAGTGATGTGAATAAATAAATTTTCAAATCAAAAGCCACTGGGGGAAAAAAAGTGTTTTTCACTTCCAAATTCCTTTATCTCCAAAAAACAGTCGATGTTGGAAGAAGCTAGCATACTCGTTTAAGCCCCCAAACCAGGAAATCCAATAAATTAGATTAGGAAATGCAATAATCTAAAGAAAAGGATCTTAATCAACTAATAATGTGGTTCACCTGATGCCTAGCAAATTGTTTGTTTTAATATAATAGCAAACTTATCTGGCTATTTGGTTTCTTGCCTACTCCTTTGCCTTCATAAAAGCCAAAGCTAGACACGGTCCTACTTTATCTTTCTGAGGCAATCTTCTGCCACTGATGACATACAGAAGCTTTAATTAAAACGACAATTAACACAGGGATTGGAAGGAGTTTGAATTTTTTGAATCTCATTTACTTTGAGCTTGCTTTAGAAATGTTAATGCCAGTGTGTTTGCTTCTCAGAGAAAAACGTCCAAATATTTAAAGGCTGACTTCTTTTGGCTTTTGGTTTAAAGAAAAACAGAAAAGAAAAGCAACTGATAGGTTTTCACAATCTGTTAGCACACAGACAGATTTGTTCTTAGAAAATGATTAGTTTTTTGGACACAGATGTGATAAAACTGTCATAGAGATCACAAAGAAATTTTTAGTCATTAACTCTTCTTTTTTCCCAAGGAAGAGAATCAATATTTTATGTCTCTCTAAACACACATGCAGAAATAAGCTTCACCTCCTCTGAATTTACAGATTCATCCTACATGCCCCCAAAACGAAAGATAACCTACATGTATAGGTACTGTTTTTACATACCAGTGCTGTGGGATTTGTGCTCTCAAATTATTCCTGAGACAGTAAATATCAGTTTCTGACTATCACCCAGCATATTGAGAGGCACAAAATTAATAAGTTAAATATTCAATCATTTGTGACATAAACATTTATTGAGGGCCTATGAAATCACAACTAACTGTGGAAAATTCTTAAAGAGATGGGAATACCAGACCACCTGACCTGCCTCCTGAGAAATCTGTATGCAGGTCAAGAAGCAACAGTTAGAACTGGACATGGCACAACAGACTGGTTCCAAATAGGAAAAGGAGTATGCCAAGGCTATATATTGTCACCCTGCTTATTTAACTTATATGCAGAGTACATCATGTGAAATGCCAGGCTGGATGAAGCACAAGCTGGAATCAAGATTGCTGGGAGAAATATCAATAAACTCAGATATGCAGATGACACCACATGTATGACAGAAAGTGAAGGAGAATTAAAGAGCCTCTGGATGAAAGTGAACCAGAGTGGAAAAAGTTGGCTTAAAACTCAACATTCAGAAAACTAAGATCATGGCATCTGGTCTAATCACTTTACGGCAAATAGATGGGGAAACAATGGAATCAGTGACAGACTTTATTTTTTCTAGGCTCCAAAATCACTGCAGATGGTGACTACAGCCATGAAATTAAAAGACATTTGCTCCTTGGAAGGAAAACTATGATCAACCTAGACGGCATATTAAAAAAACAGAGACATTACTTTTCCAACAAAGGTCTAAATAGTCAAAGCTATGGTTTTTCCAGTAGTCATGTATGGATGTGAGAGTTGGACTATAAAGAAAGCTGAGTGCAGAAGAATTGATGCTTTTGAACTATGATGTTGGAGAAGACTCTTGAGAGTTCCTTGGACTGCAAGGAGATCCAACCAGTTTGGAAGGACTGATGCTAAAGCTGAAACTCCAATACTATGGCCATCTGATGAGAAGAACTGACTTACTAGAAAAGACCCTGATGCTGGGAAAGATTAAGGGCAAGAGGAGAAGGGGCCGACAGAGGATGAGATGGTTGGATGGCATCACTGACTCGATGGACATGAGTTTGAGTAAGCTCCGGGAATTGGTGATGGACAGGGAAGCCTGGTGTGCTGCAGTTCATGGGATCACAAAGAGTCACACATGACTGAGCGACTGAACTGAACTGATGAAATGAAAACAAAACAAAACTTCAAAGAGCCTCCAATTCAATAGGCGGAAACAAGACATATATATGAACAACAAAAAAGTAAAACCAAAAATGATGTCCAAGAGGAGATAAAAAGAATCACTGGATGGTTAATCCTTATAGTTAATAAATAGAAAACCTCACCCCGTCCTTTAATATTACTGATATTTCTAAATAAAGTAGACATCATAATTTAAAAACAACCAATTATAAAACTGAAAATGTTGTTTTTAAACTAAATGTCCACTTATTCAAAAGATTCTGATACCCCCAACATATGAGATGAGCCAAGCTCAAAATCATTCTCTTGATTCACCATGTTAAAACCAAATTATAATTTTAAAAATTTAATAATAATACAATCACAAAAAATAGAAAATATTTAACATTACATGACTAAAGCAACTAAGGTATGATGTATGGGATTCGTTTAAATATTTTCAGTATATTTTTAAGAAACTGATGTTTTTATCATGAATAAAATGTGAAATGGAGCCAAATAAGGAAATCTGGCAAATCCATGTTCCCTATGAACAGGGGAAGCGTGTGTTCTTCGTTACCACATTCACTAGCTCATGTAAAGACACCTACCCTCCCTTCTGGGTCAATGCAGAAAAAAAGGAATAGAAAATGCTGTTTAGAATTTTGCCTCTACAGTGCGCTAACTGTGAATGTGGCAAAGTTGTTCCACTAAACTCTCTAATCTGTGCTGACAATAACAATGCACTTATTTCATAGAACAGTTAAGGAAATTCACTGCAATAATGATATAAAGAAGTCACACTGTGTCAGGCACATGAGAAGTGCCCAGTAAATGATAATTACTACTATTATCATCATCATATGATTGCAGAATGTTGCATTTGTACATACACATTCGATAACCAAACACCATTAAAAGAATTCATTTGAATCAGTTCTAATGAGATGGATGAAACTGGAGCCCATTATACAGAGTGAAGTAAGCCAGAAAGATAAAGACCAATACAGTATATTAACACATATATATGGAATTTAGAAAGATGGTAACGATAACCCTATATGCAAGACAGAAAAAGAGACACAGATGTACAAAACAGACTTTTGGACTCTGTGGGAGAAAGCAAGGGTGGGATGTTTAGAAAGGACAGCTTCGAAACATGTATATTATCAAGGGTGAAACAGATCACCAGCCCAGGCTAGATGCATGAGACAAGTGCTCGGGGCTGGTGCACTGGGAAGACCCAGAGGGATCGGGTGGAGAGGGAGGTGGGAGGGGGAATCGGGATGGGGAACACATGTAAATCCATGGCTGATTCATGTCAATGTATGGCAAAAACCACTACAATATTGTAAAGTAATTAGCCTCCAACTAATAAAAATAAATGGAAAAAAAAAAACAGAAAAAAAATAACCAAAGAGAGGAAAGCTATTAAAACTCGATGATCACCTTCTCTGCCTCATAAATGTCTTTTGTCTTCCTTCCTTCAATTTGAGGAAAGTCTTTTAGTTACTAGTATTTCTGGTATCCAAAACTTTGGAGGACAGAATGAAATGACAGAACTAGGCCCAGGTAGTATTTGCCACTCCTCAGCTCAATCAGCAAGTGAGAAAGGGACGTGAAGGATGATCAGTCACTCCAGCACTGGCTGCTGCTTATACGCAGCAAAAGTTTCCCAGGTCTCCACTTGGTGATGCCAAGGGTATCCCTTTTGCCAAGTGGTACACCTTCTATCAGCTGCCTAAAATACTGCTTTTCCTGTGCTCTGGTTGTTCCCCAAAGGTACAGTGATGACAATGTACAAAAACGCCTGCTGCCAAAACAATTTAGATCCCACACAGAATGCAATGCTCAAACATGCTGCAAGAAAAATATAATTTCTAATGATGCTATCTAGTAGAAAATTACTGTTTATGAAAATCTTTAAATTACACTCTAAAACAATTATGTTTTCTAAGTTTGATAAGACAGACAAAAATAAATCGGACTTTCTAGTTTGGACCTATACAATGAAGTAAGCAATGGGACATGCCAAATATAATTAAGCTGTAGGAACCATCAGAGAAGTCAGACGGGGCTATCACCTTCCTAAAGACAGTAGGTCTTTAGGAAGAGGAATTACTCTTGGTCTCAGCATCAGAAGGTTCTCAAATACCAGCTAGAATTCATGACCATGCTGTGAATAACAAAACAAAGCCAATGACTCCTTCACTGCTAGGCTGTAAATATATCAGTAAGAATTGTCATTCATTTACTATTCAATTCATCTAAATCCAACTGCATCTAATCATTGAATGCTTTTTTGAAATCTCTTTTTAAATATATATTCTTTATTGAAGCACAATTGATTTACAGCATTGAGCTAATTTGTGCTGTGCAGCAAAGTGATTCAATTATACAAAATAATGGAACCTCTTTAAATAGACTTAAATGTGTCTCTATGAAAGGAAAATTCCAAGATAGAACAGTTGGCATGAATAGGCCAGATAGAAGCCACATTAAAACCCTGTCACCTAAATCAAGGAAAACAATTCAACAAAATTTCAAATTTGCTCCTGTAACAACTCAACATCAGAAGTTAAGGAACTTGGTGAGAAGGCAGCAGGCAATTAATATCATCCCCCCTGAACACAAGAAGGTCAACAGTGATGTGATGTACAGAAGGTTGTATCCAAAAAATAACTGTGGCTTCTCTTCCACTGTCACATGAAGGATAACTAGTTTTACTCTGGTCAGGAGAAAAAATAAGGAAATGAGAAACATCAGAGTGAAAAAAGTAACTAAAGGATCAAAGTAATTGCTTATTTCTGCTAAATCGAAAACAGGATATATCCTCCTATCAGGCTTTTGATTACAAGGCTTTGGAAGCAAAGGAACCACCATCTGATGTCTATACATACATCTAAACTTCTGTACAGAAAGAGGAAATGAATGCAGTGACAATCTCAATCCCATTCCTACTGAAAGTGTACATGGCCTAGAAAATGTTTTACAATAAAAAAAGTCCTAGTGAGGCTAGGAAAATCTTGCACTAGACATAGAAACTGACATTTTTACTAAATTCTTTCCAGATTTCTTATGACTTCAAATCTTTTCATACCATAAAGAGTCTGAAGATCTGCCTTCAATCCAGGATAAGCATGTCACTGATAGGCTAGCCAGTCTTAGCCGCTGTAACATAGGAATGATAGTACTCTGTTCAATTCATCCTCTCTCCCTCCAACTCATTCTCTAAATCATTCATGAGTATAAGAAGTTTACCCATTATACCCAGTCTTCCTAAAATGTACTCTGTAAAAAATAGGCTCCATGAAAAAACAAGTCTATGAAAAGCAGCATTTTACACTCCTGTCCCCATAAGTCATGAGTAGATTAGTTATTAAAGGCTCTAAGAAATCTTGCTGTAAACAAACTTGTCTAAGACATAGATTTTAGATTTATTTGCTCATGGAACTCTGTTCCCAGGCATGCACTGTGTTCCCAAGAGGACACTGTGGCAAATACTGCATGAGTCCATGAAACCAATAAATACACCACCACCCACCTGATCACCTCTACCAAGATCTCAGACAGCATTTTTTATAAAGACTCTAATGGCAGCCTTAAAAACCAAGCCTATTAAGAGACACAAATGATCTCCATCACAAATATAATCAATTCTACCTTATTTTCAGTTTGAACAAAACTTTGGCTCCAATGTCATCTAAATATCGGTTATTAATCACAATTTTGAAAATTCAGAATTAGACATTTTTCAGATTTTCAGAAGTCCTAAGGGATAATTACCGCCCTCAAACACTTCTTTTACTGACTCTACATTTACATGGGAGTTTTTCCAGACTGTCCATGATACGTCCTTCATGAGGGATTGTGTCTTAGCAGTTTTAGTTATACTGGGTGCAAAAGTCTAGGAATCCAGTGTTTTTCTCTGGGTTGTGCCAAAACTATAAAAATGATATTCAAATTCACACACACATAAAAAACTGACTTATATTAAATGTTAATCTGCAATGAGAAATATAACCACCAATGAGGTAGACAGTAAGATCAACCCATTTCCTTTGCCACTTGGGAAACATTATTCAAAGTCTGATACGAGAAGCTATATGTCTTTCAACAGGCAACCTAATGAATAAAACATTATGGAACCATGTAATATGGTACTGAGCTACTGTGCAAAGTAATGGAATGATATTCAGATTCTATTGTTAGACGGAAAAAGCAAAGTTTAAAAGAGTGTATCTATTATACTATATTTTTATAAGAATAGAAAAGGATTTATGAATAAATATATGTATAAATATTCACATATTTGTCTTTTATTTTTATACATGTATAAACTTGTTTATATTATCAAAAAGAAACAAATAAACTAAGCAAGCAAATAAGATGAACTAAAAATTAGTTTTTAAATATGGGTATAAAGTGAACAGGAATGATTTCTCTGAAGTCCCTTATAGTTTTGATTTCAGTTTTAGATCATTAAAAAACAAAGTTAAATCAAAAGGAAAAAAGTAAGTAAAAAGTTAAAAATAAAAACAAATTTAAATAAATGAACCTAATTGTATATGAAGTTGACTTTAAGATACCGAATACTGATTAACAACCAATGGGAAATCAAAAGAACAACAAAGAAATCTTGAGAACTGAATTCAGTATCCTTTTATTTATGGTATTATCATTAGAAATTATGTTAGCTACTAGGAATAATGAAATTAAGTTAATTAGGGAAATTCATCTATTTGGAATTTCTCATAATGTCACATAAAGGAGATATTATTATAAAAACATATACTTTTGAGATTAAATCTTTGTCTGTTGCTATTATTTTCTCCCAATCTGAGGGCTGTCTTTTCACCTTGCTTATAGTTTCCTTTGTTGTGCAAAAGCTTTTAAGTTTAATTAGGTCCCACTTGTTGATTTTTGTTTTTATTTCCAATATTCTGGGAGGTGGATCATAGAGGATCCTGCTGTGATTTATGTCGGAGAGTGTTTTGCCTATGTTCTCCTCTAGGAGTTTTATAGTTTCTGGTCTTACATTTAGATCTTTAATCCATTTTGAGTTTATTTTTGTGTATGGTGTTAGAAAGTGTTCTAGTTTCATTCTTTTACAAGTGGTTGACCAGTTTTCCCAGCACCACTTGACAACCTCTTGTTAAAGAGGTTGTCTTTTTTCCGTTGTATATTCTTGCCTCCTTTGTCGAAGATAAGGTGTCCATAGGTTCATGGATTTATCTCTGGGCTTTCTATTCTGTTCCATTGATCTATATTTCTGTCTTTGTGCCAGTACCATACTGTCTTGATGACTGTGGCTTTGTAGTATAGTCTGAAGTCAGGAAGGTTGATTCCTCCAGTTCCATTCTTCTTTCTCAAGATTACTTTGGCTATTCGAAGTTTTTTGTATTTCCATACAAATTGTGAAATTATTTGTTCTAGTTCTGTGAAGAATACTGTTGGTAGCTTGATAGGGATTGCATTGAATCTATAGATTGCTTTGGGTAGTATAGCCATTTTGACAATATTGATTCTTCCAATCCATGAACACGGTATATTTCTCCATCTGTTTCTGTCCTCTCAAAAATATACAAGCAACCCCTGCAGCTCAATTCCAGAAAAATAAATGACCCAATCAAAAAATGGGCCAAAGATCTAAACAGACATTTCTCCAAAGAAGACATACAGATGGCTAAAAAACACATGAAAAGATGCTCAACATCACCCATTATCAGAGAAATGCAAATCAAAACCACAATGAGGTACCATTACACGCCAGTCAGGATGTCTGCTATCCAAGTCTACAATCTATAAATTCTGGAGAGAGTGTGGAGAAAAGGGAACCCTCTTACACTGTTGGTGGGAATGCAAACTAGTACAGCCACTATGGAGAACAGTGTGGAGATTTCTTAAAAAAAACTGGAAATAGAACTGCCATATGACCCAGCAATCCCACTTCTGGGCATACACACCAAGGAAACCAGATCTGAAAGAGACACGTGCACCCCAATGTTCATCGCAGCACTGTTTATCATAGCCAGGACATGCAAGCAACCTAGATGCCCATCAGGAGACAAATGGATAAGTAAGCTGTGGTACATATACACCATGGAATATTACTCAGCCATTAAAAAGAATTCATTTGAATCAGTTCTAATGAGATGGATGAAACTGGAACCCATTATACAGAGTGAAGTAAGCCAGGAAGATAAAGACCAATACAGTATACTAATGCATATATATGGAATTTAGAAAGATGGTAACGATAACCCTATATGCAAAACAGAAAAAGAGACACAGATGTACAAAACAGACTTTTGGACTCTGTGGGAGAAGGTGAGGGTGGGATGTTTTGAGAGAACAGCATCAAAACATGTATATTATCTAGGGTGAAACAGATCACCAGCCCAGGCTGGATGCATGAGACAAGTGCTTGGGCCTGGTGCACTGGGAAGACCCAGAGGAATCGGGTGGAGAGGGAGGTGGGAGGGGGGATCGAGATGGGGAATACATGTAAATCCATGGCTGATTCATGTCAATGTATGACAAAAACCACTACAGTACTGTAAAGTAATTAGCCTCCAAGTAATAAAAATAAATGAAAAAAATAAAATGAAAGGAAACAGTGCAATAAAAAAAACATACCTTTCATTGTAGTAATTCTTAACCATCAATTGCTTCAAGGTGTCTGTTTTGGTGTCTATAAAATAAATAACTGTAATATCTTAAATGGCAAAGACAGAGCCTCATTTATCTTTGAAACTCCCACACAACCTGGAACAGGATGTAGTATGCACCTCAGTAAACAATTACTTTTGAATGAATGAATATTCAACCAGTATTGCTCAAGGAAAACAAACTTACTTTAAAAATTTGTTTCAGGTAGTAACTTTGCAGAATAAAGTTTAACATTTTGGACAACTATGTTATTCCCAGAATATTAAAGAGAAGCACACTATGTGTTATCTGTCCCTATTGCCAGAAGCAAAGACTTTTAGAGCTGAGAAATCAACAAGCCAATGTCATTACAACGTACTACATGGGCCTGTCCATGTCTTTATATTATGTTAGAATAACAGCAAAAATCAACCTGGAAATCTTAGAGGTACAAAGAGAGCTATATATATGGGCTTCCCAGCTGGCGCTAGTGGTAAAGAACTCACCTGCCAACGCAGGAGATGTAAGAGACGCAGGTTCAATCCCTGGGTCAGGAAGATCCCCTGGAGGAGGGCATGGCAACCCACTCTGGTATTCTTGCCTGGAGAGTCCCATGGACAGAGGGGCCTGGTGGGCTACAGTCCACGGGGTCACAAGGAGTTGGACATGACTGAAGCGACTGAGCATGCAGAGATACACAAAGAGAACATTTTTTTTTTTCTCTCCTTTCATTGTAACATTGAGGGCCTGCTATGTGGAAGATTTTTCCCAAGTTCCTTTATTATAACAGGTAACACAGGTGCTGACAGAAATTCTAGGAAAATTCCACCATAGGACAGAATATAACCTCTGCAGGTTTAGTGGAACAAGGGCATTGCCACCCTACCTGGTCAGCCCACCTAGGTCTCCTCAGATTTAATTTAAACCATGCCCTCTGCTCCCCAGCCCAGTTCTAAGACTTGAGTCTCACAATTCTAGATTGTCTCGGGAGGAAGCAGATGTTTAAAACTGGCCAGAATTCAAGGTCTTGGCCCCAAGACTATTGTTCTTTATCAAGGTGAATTCCCATTGTGTTTTGGAGCAGGCTCAGTGACCATCAGATATTTCACTGTCGTTTTAGTCATAACACATCATGCAGTCTGGCTACTCATAGAGATTATCAAGCGATATGGCACACTTCATTTTCCTCCTCACCATCATGATTTTAAGAGTTGATTTCCGATGGCGCCACCTTCTTTCCCCTATGATCACCCCCCACCAAAATCTGTGGGAGCTTGGAGTGAAAAGCACCACGATCTATGCCTCTCACGGTCCCTAATTTTAAGCAACTTTTCAGAACACAGACCAGAAGTGGCAATATAAACATTTATTAAGGCTGACGTGGCAGTAGGGACTCTGCAAGGTGCAATGGAAGGCAGAAAAGAAGCATGAAAAATGCTTCCTGCCCTCAAGATTCTCACCGCACTGTGGGGGAAACGAGGCCTTCAGATGAGACAACATGAAAATAACCTGACACTGAGCTTTGTAACCTCAAGTGCTTTCAGAGTTGAGCCTTCAGTACTAAGTAGAGCCAAGCACCCAACACTGCAAGGCTTCCCCGTGACCACTGCACTCAGCCTCACACGGCCTTATAAGGGAGGTTTCATCCACCCCCCACTTAAGAGTCAAGGGCTGTCAATCAAGGCAGTTAAAGGACTTGCTCCAGTCACACAGCAGGAAAGAGTCATGGCCAGGATTTGAATCCAGAACTACTTCTGACCACAGAACAGTTCCACTAGGCCACTGCCCCTCGGGCTTACAGCGGCATTAGAGATTGCAGTTTATAAAGGCTTTCTTAGAAGGGAGAGAGCCACGGGACTTGAAGGGAGGCGCATCAAAGAAAGCTCCAGGGTGAACAAATTCTTAACGCTTTCAAGTTAGCGGAAAACAGTTTTCTCACAGAAAACTGGTTTTCTTTTTGTGAACAGCACAAGTAACATTAACGGGCAGATCTTTTATTCTTTTTCCAGCCTGCTCTCCTGTTAATTAGCTGTTACCACCTTGACCCTAAAAGTGAAAGACTCTATTGATCAGGCAGAACTTCAAATGTGCTGCTACCAACTGGAACCATTCATCTGTCCCTCCCCAGCAGCATCTGCCTCCCCACTGGGCAAGGCATTAGTGTTGCTATTTCACAAAATATTAGACAGGGCACAATAGCAATTTTGAAAGTAGAAAAGAAAAAAATTGCTTTTAATCCACATGTTAGGCTCATTGTACACATCACCTGAATGTTTTCCAATCCATTGTAATCTTGAAAACATCTTGTCAGGTGAAGTTGTAAGATACATTTATTTACCTTCAGAGAGAGAGTCATATATTGACACCAACATGTACATTTTTTACATACACCATCCTAAGTGCAACTCCTTTCCCATAAAAAGTGACTTCAGACCGGTACTCAAAATTTTGGGTGCAATGTTTTAAACATGCTGGGACAACTTCATTTGTCAAGCACAACATTCTGAGCCTACTAATGAAGGTAGGTTACCATCACCATGACCACCACCTCAGGGACCACTCCTCAGGGGACTGCACCGCCTGCATTACATATGCGATTGCACTTTTATTTAACTGGGAATTGCCAAGCTCCCCCACTGGACTGTAGATCATTTTATTCACCATTTGTATTACCAATGTTTAAAACAGTATCTAACCTACTCAACAACTATTTGTCGAAGAAATTAATCATTTCCATACCAAAAAACACGGTCAATATATCTCTTACTTAGTGATTTCTTAACAGCTATTAATTGGTTGCTCACTGAAACCAACAAGATTTTCTACAAAGCAACTAGATTTAGGCCACATACATTTCACTTTCTGATTTTTCAAATGATTATTTAAATTGTGAAGAATGCGTGAAAAAATATACTTTAGGAATTTTTTATATTTCTTTTGCTAAGTAATTACCATTTCCCATTCTTGTATAAACATCTTCCAATGACACTTTACTCAACTTTTATAATCCTGCTAAACTCATTTGTGCTCCTAAAACAAGTGATATATATTAGGTAAGTAGATAGATTGATAGATCAATACTGAGGCAAGAACAGCAAGATACCAAACAGATAGCCATAATCTCCTCAAGGTTTCAGATTTTATGAAATAAAAAGAGAACATGATATACACACACACACACACACACACACACACATATATATATTGCCCCCTTTTTTGCCAACTTGTTTCTATCGGGATGAAAATCAAAGAACTCCTTCATTTTATTTTCTTCTGAGGCTCTGAACATGTAAGTGCCAAGAGTAAAGCAAATAGTAAATTCTGCAACATTAAGACAAAATGACTCAATGACTTTGCCAAAGAAAGCAATAAGGATAACTTTACTGACTAGAACCGATTGCAGAAGTTTCAAAAATTGAGGGAGAAAAAATTCCTGCAATCAAGTAATGTTTTCAGAATTGATGAAACAAAAAGGAAAGCAGTCTGCACATATAGCCCTCCTCCGCACATCTCCCAGAGATCAAGGACTTTAAAACACTTGCCACATATTATAGCTGGTATTAAATGAATTACTTGCAAAGGCTAATCTCCTTGTACATTTGAACTGAGTCATGAATCTTTCATTCAAAATAAATTAGGCACTTGGGGAAATGCAAGAATTGTTTATACATTCATTATAGATGCTATCACATATTCTCTCTAAAAAGAAAAATCCAGTGTCATTTACTATTCAGCACAAACATTCCCGCATGATAATAATGAAGATAACGACAACAAAAACAACAAGAAAAAAGAGCTAATACTTTTCAGACCTTATTATGTGCCAGGCATTGTACTTATCACTGCTTTACACTGATTAGCACATTTAATTCTAATCAGAATCCACTAACTTGAGGTCCTTTCATTGTGTCCATTTTTTGGTTGAGGAAACCAATAACTGGAAAAATACTTTGACCAAGGTCACAGAGATGAAAAACGAAGCAATTTGAATTTGAACTCAAGTCTGACACTTGAGCCAGAGGTAAGTTCTTAATTAATAAACTATATTTAATCCCTAAGAATTTCCATTCCTTTGAAACATGTCACTTTTCTTTCTAATCCAAACTTTTCTACCTAAGACAGCCAGAGAATCTCTAAACCAGAGCATAACCTCATAGATAGCACACCAGTTTTCAACATTCTTTTTCTTGATTCAGCCTGGAAATAGTAATACACAGGTTGAAACAGGCCACAGGACTTAGGGGCAAAAGCTGTGGCCACAAAGAAAGCAGAATTTACTGCTTCACAGCTCCACAGGCTCATTGGGCCACAAGTCACATTAAGATTTCAAAAGAGGTGAACTACTTGGGCCAAAAATTAGTAATTTTATTATGCCAAATCCCCCACAGTATTCAGCCTCAAGAAAGAAAAGCTTAATGTTCACACAAAATAACATTTTAATTTGGTTTGGCTATATAAAATGATGCATTAAGCTCTCATAGATGTCTAAATCCGCAGTGGTGCTGGTTTACTGGTGTTTGATAATGATTCATCTGACACACATTCTCATAGCTTCCTTACCTTTTTATCTATAATCATTCTAATCACTGCATATAGTTGCCTTCAGTTCAGATTACCTATGGCATGTTTTCCCAGATTTTCTTAGTGCAAGTCATAAAGATTTTCAGTTAAGCTATGATTGGATAAAACAGCAAACCACTTCCCAAGTGTAACATTTATAAGCATGGTACACAGACATGTTAGAGTCTCCAGGTAAGATTTATTCAAAAGGTGCCTTGAGTCAACTAATGGGATTCAGCTGGAAACAAAAAAATAACCCAGAAGGAAAAGCACCCGTCTTAATAAAATTCCCATAGATAAAGGAGAATGGCAACAGTCTCACTGAGTCATAGCACTTGCTATCACAGACTGATTTTCAGTATCCCTGTATAAGATTCAACCAAGGCCCAAGAAATTATTCAAGTAAATGTAATAGAATAAATGGGTAACAGAGTGTGTAAAAATTGGGAAGAGATTAGTTATTGAAAATCAAATTTTAAATTTGTTTCTGGAGTTAATAACTAAAACTCGATGTGATTACTAGCATTTCTATAGTGCTCTCTTCTTGGGAAGGGGGAAACAGTAAAAGTAAACATTGAAACAATGAGCATTAATTTTGCTACTGGAGACCACTTTGGCTTTGGCTGTCCGGGAGCTTAGAAAGAAGTAGTGGTACTCATTCTCAATGAATATATTAGCCTAGGTCTGGGGGGCTCCTTTGTTTCCTCTCCTTCAATGACTATTTGAAATTTTATTTCTAATTGCACATACCTTTTTTTATAAGCCACTTTATATTTTGTGGAGTAGGGTGTAAACTGCAAATAAATTAGGATCTATCAATGGTTGTGGAGAATGAGAAGTGGAATCAGAACTTTAAACAGCTTCCTGATGAAAACAGTTACAGAAATCTTTAGTACAACCAGGTGCCAAACGTATTTTTTAGGGCTTTGATGAAATCAGCATAACTGACTCATAAAGAGAGGGCCAACATTCCATTCATATAATGGTTTCCTTTATTTTAACAAAGTGATATTTAATTAACTTCTTTTCCTTGAACCATTTCAGTGAAACTTCACATCAGTAGGCCCTTTTGCTGATGCAATACATGCAATTTTTAATACATGAATTGAAACACACACACATGTTAGTTGTTGCTGTTAAAGGTGGTAATTCCTGCCATTCTGTATGGGTTCCTGACCTCCAAACTCACCTGATAATATAACTAACAGCTAGTAGGCCATCAGAAAAGAATACAGACAAATGAAGGAAGTAGGACACTTTCAGGTTCAATTTCTAGGTTTCTAAGGAATTTTATTTCCTGTGTGTAGCGGGCTGAATGGTGACCCAGGTGTGAATTTTCCAGGTGTGAATAAATTAAAGATTTGGAGATGAGATTATTTTGGATTATCTGGTGGGTACTAAACATCATCACATGTATCCTGATAAGAGAAAGGGGGAAAGGATAAGATACTCAGACCACAGAGGAGGAGGCAATGTGGAGACAGGTGGAGACTGAAGTGACGGGGCCCCAAGGCAAGGAATGCCAACAGCCATCTGGCAACAGCTGGGAGGGGCAAGGAACAGCTTCTCCCCCAGAGACTCTGGAGTCAGTGTAGCCCTGCTGAGACCTTGATTGCAGACTTCTAGCTCCAGAGCTTTGAGAAAATAAAGTTTTGTCATTAAGTCACCAAGTTTGTAACAATCTGTTATAGCAACCTCAAGGAAACTAATACACCATGCATTCCCTTCGGACTGTAAGCTGTGCTGTGTGTGAAATATGCCAAATAACCAGTGCCTTGTATGAAAGTTTCAACAACACAGATTTGAGCCCAATAGTGGAAACTTCAAAACTGATGTAGCCCAGTGAAGTAGGAAGAACACTAAAGAGTTCACCTGGATATCAGGATTCTCTACAAGGTTGTAATCTGCCAGATGACCCTAAAACAAATCATTTCTCTTTTCTAAACGA
The DNA here is from genome assembly GCF_023699985.2 of Odocoileus virginianus. Classification (NCBI taxonomy): domain Eukaryota; kingdom Metazoa; phylum Chordata; class Mammalia; order Artiodactyla; family Cervidae; genus Odocoileus; species Odocoileus virginianus. Next base: position 6,872,589 of record NC_069703.1, on the reverse strand, counting down.
TGGTTGATTCAAAAGAAAAAGAAGAAAACTGACAATCGTGAGAAGGAGAGAAAAAATAAAGGGACAAGGTCCACACAAGAGAGGTTAGAGAGGGAGAAGAATTAAAATGGGAGAAAGAGGCAAACATTTGCAAAGTTAAAAGAATACTGTGAAATAAAAACACCACTGTTTTTTTAATCCCAATAATGAAGTATTTAACGGTTGACATACAGACATACCAGATACTCTCTAAAGTTTTTTTTTTGACAGAATAATGTTAAAAAATGGGACAACCTGGCAGAAGTACCTATCCTATGGGATACCCTGCAGGCAAATACTGATGTCATTAAAAAAATTTTTTTCAGGCAAAAAATAAATAAATAAATAAACGATGGTTGAATCGCATCACCGACTGGGTGGACAGGAGTTTGAGCAAGCTCCAGGAGTTGGTGATGGACAGGGAAGCCTGGCATACTGCAGTCCATGGGGGTCGTAAAGAGTCGGACACGACTGAGCGACTGAACTGAACTGAAGCTACATCAGTGAAGTAGGAGCCCAGCTTATCTTTAATGCCACTTGCCGGCTCCTGATGATCTACAGTATTCATTCAAAATATCTTGACATTTAAAACACAAAAATTTACTCATTTTAGGGCATTTATTGACTCTAATAATGTGTTATCTTTAAACTCTTCAGGTGTGGTTTACTTCGTGGTTGACAAAACATTTTTATAGACTGTGTTTCATCTGACATAACAATCCTCATAGTAACATCCCAGTTTTTAAATTTCTACTTTCCTCTTTAGAAAAACAGACCATTATATACATTATTGCTTCTTTCATATGTCCTAATCCGATTCTATTTTTTAATTCATCAACATCATCATCAATATTGAGGAACATTTTAAAATTCTGTTATCTAAAGCAAAAGATATCATTTGTAAAGATTACTTTCTAAACTTTATAGATTTATTTCTATTTCATGGTATCTACCCATAGTGAGCTGTGTACTTAGCATTGCAAAGCTACAGAGGTCCCCATTGATCACCGGAAAGACCTTCCCATCAGAAGCAGCAGATACTCGCCTTGTGAAACTGATTAGAGGCTTTAGGGCACAGCTCAGTTTTTAGAAGACAGATCAGCACTCACTCTACGGGCTTTTGTAGCAAAGGCTTCCCTCTGTTTCAGTGCTCCAAAGAGCACCACAGTCAGCAAAATGCTGCAGCCTCATTCTTGGAATATGAACACTGGAGATACAGAAGCCCAGGGCCAGAAGGCAGGGCCTTGGCTATAAGTTATCTGGAAAGGGATCCTCCAACCATGTTACAGCACACTCACTAGAGGTTCCAGAAACTGTTGAGAAAATTCAGATTCTAAAAATATATGCAGCAGGAATGAACTGAGAATAAATAAATACAAATATACACAGTGTATAAGCAATGGCTTAAAGTCTGGGAAAATGGACAACTTATCCCTGAAGTTTTTAGGGGAAAACGTCCCTCTGGCAGGATATTTGGGACCTTTGTATACAAACTATTATTCTTTGTTTATCTGAAATTCAATTTTAGGCATCTTTTTTTTTTTGGTACATCTTTTATTTTATGTACAAAATCTGGTAACCCTACTGTCATTTATTACCAAAATTTAATACGGTCTCAAGTATGCACATACACAGGCTGCCCTAGTGGCTCAGTGATAAAGAACCTGCCTGCAACTAAGAAAACACAGGAGACATGCGTTCAATCCCTGGATTGGAAAGATCCCCTGGAGGAGGGCAGGGCAACCTACTCCAGTATTCTTGCCTGGAGAACCCCAAGGACAGCGGAGCCTGGGGGGCTACAGTCCATAGGGTCACAAGAGTCGGACACAACTGAAGTGACTGAGCATCCATGCACACACAGACACATACACATGTTCACACACACACACACACACACACACACACACACACACACTTAATGGGGGAAAAACAGCCCATCTTCATAAAATCATTCCCATTATCACTCAAAGTAGTACCTTACTTCTGAATCATAACATCATTAACTTAATTTCAACATCTGAAATCTGATGGTGAATTTTCTATAATTTCCCTTCTTTTCGACTCACTGCATATACAGGGATAAAGTGTGTACTTCCTGCTCCCATCACTAAGCATCAAGAAGATCTAGAATGTGAAGTTTTAAGTTAACACACGTCAGTTCAGTTGAGTTCAGTTGCTCAGTCATGTCCGACTCTTTGCGACCCCATGGACTGCAGCACACCAAGCCTCCCTGTCCATCACCAACTCCCAGAGTCTACTCAAACTCATGTCCATTGAGTCAGTGATGCCATCCAACCGTCTCATCCTCTGTCATCCCCTTCTCCTCCCACCCTCAATCTTTCCCAGCATCAGGGTCTTTTCAAAGAGCATCGGCTCTTCGCATCAGGTGGCCAAAGTATTGCAGTTTCAGCTTCAGCATCAGTCCTTCCAATGAATATTCAGGACTGATTTCCTTTACGATAGACTGGTTGGACCTCCTTGCAGTCCAAGGGACTTTCAAGAGTCTTCTCCAACATCACAGTTCAAAAGCATCAGTTTTTCTGCACTCAGCTTTCTTTCAAGTCCAACTCTCACATCCATACATGACTACTGGAAAAACCATAGCTTTGACTAGACGGACCTTTGTTGGCAAAATAATGTCTCCGCTTTTTAATATTCTGTCTAGGTTGGTCATAACTTTTCCTCCAAGGAAGGGGAAATAAAGGAGGGGTGGAAATGAGGGAGGATGGGAAGGAAGGAAAGCTTTTTAAGAAAATAATTTAAAGAAATATATTAAAAAATATTTAAGAAAACAATTTAAAAACTCACCTTTCTACCTTATCTGAAAATTTTATTTTCACGAAGCTATTTTAGGAACCAAAGGCTAGAAAGGACTATTTTTGGATGTGTTAATGGCCCCATGATTTCCTTTCATGTTCTGCAGCAACAGCTAATTTTGCAGTAAGCACTTTCATGTTCACCAGCCAAGCCAGACCTTTTTATGTATCTGAAATTGGAAACAGAGCTTAGATTTCAAATAATCAGTCTGACATGGCAAATCTATTCCCTCTTAAGATACCTCTTAAACAGAAGGATTCAGGAGGTGCTCATGCTGATAAACAATGCTCTAAGTTAAGAATTTTTTATATATAAGACTGAAACTGATACATGTTTAAATACTTGGGTTTTAAATAATAAGATTTTTAAAATAATCTACATTTCCCAGAATTTAAGGTTTGTTACCTAAACATGGTTGTAAAATAAATCATCTCATTAAATTTATCATTTAAACATGACCACCCTGGGTTTTATAGACAAAACTGACTGTTAAATTCCTGTATTTCTTTCAAGAACACACATACTCTAACCAAATACAGCATAGTCTTAACTTGGACACACATTCTATGGATAAGATAGCCAAATCTCTTATGAATTAATATGGAAGCAAGCCTAAATAATATCAGTAGAATACATTCAATATAACAAAGATATTCATTCAAAGAGCACACTCAAATGACAAATTCATTCAGAATATTTTAGTCAATTAAATGTTCCCTGGCATTGGTACATTGTGAATGATCCATCAAGAAACTGAATGACTAATTCACTCAATTTCTTGTAACGCTTCTCAAACTTTCTTGAAAGTGATAAGAGTAATTTAAATAAACCAAGTGTTTAAAATTGACTATTCCCACAAAAGGCTAGCTACTGGGAACATTTATAGAAATAGGCCTAGCTTCCAGACTTGCTTTAAAAAAATGCTAAATGTGTTACATTGAAGCCTTAAATAATGTGTAAAGTTTAATTTAATTTATAGGAATATAGCAGTGAAATGACATTTTAGTGCCAAATTTTAATTACTGTTAGTTTAATAATATTAGAACAAGACTTTCTGGTCCTATGCAGCCATTGACTAATATTAATCACTTCACTTTCAGAAAAGCATCACATGTATAAATTAAGCCACAGAGTAGGTCAAGTCCTTTTTAATAGATTCCCTAATTAGGATCTTCAGCTGTGTACCTGTGGTGGAAAGAGGTCTTGAAGGACAACCTGAACTCATTAGAAGGCCAATGTTGTCCAACCACAACACTTCGTAATGGCTCCACCTCCAGTACTGTGGAAATATTAATATTTGTAAGGTCTGTATAAAGAGCACAAAGTAAGAAATTATGTGCATAGGCCACATGTTCTTCTGCAAACCACCTAGATATGACAAAGTGGGCATTATTTTAAAATATAAGTGTAAATTGGGCCAAGAAGGTGCCCAGGGGAAATTATCTCTAATAGTAGAAGGTAGATGAGGTGAAATAAACAGGTCCTCTATCTTGAACAGAGAAACTAAAAGCTAGAAGCAAGAGTGTAGCTTTCTATCACTCCCCTCATTACAACTAAACCCACTGAACCAACAAAGGAATCTGAAAGTTACTCCAAGACATGGCAGTTTCAGGAATGCGTTTCACAGCTTGGATTCCATAAGAAACACCTTGTATAATATACTCATTTGACCATTAAGTGCAGAACTGTTTAGACCTGTCTTCCTTGCCTCCCATAATGGGTTCCTCCCTTGACCAATGCTAGTTGAACCAGCATAGACTAAGTTAGCACAAAATGGCAAGCCCTACCCCTGGTTTTTAAACTATAAAGAATAAAAAAAAAATTTGATAAGTCTTAGTAGAGATCTGCATTAGATATCTGTTGTAAAAAAAAGTTATAATTATTAGTTCAAAATAATGATTACTAATATTTTCTTTTGACTTTCTTATGATTCTGTATAATGCACCCAGCATCTGTTATAAACAAAGAATGGCTATAGGCCCCTGAATCTAGAAGGCCGGCTGGTACATGCATCTACTCCTTGGGAACTGACTGGAACATGTAGCTTCCAGAGGTTAACTGGCTTAGGAATGGTTCATAGTTTAGACAGAAGGCTGGAAAGCCTGACAACTGATTGCAAAGAATAGTTCCTGTTAAACAGAGGTGATAATCAAATGTTTAACACAGCATATGGCAAGAGAGTAACCAACAGGAACGGTCAGAATGGACGCTGGCTCACAGGAGTACTTGCGGTAACTGCCTGCTGAAAACAGGCCCAGGGAGGATGGACTGCCCCTTAGGACACCAGGATATCTTACAGGAAGAAATGAGACTAAACAGCAGAACACTCAAGATCCCACAGCCTAGAGACTGCATTTTTGTGCAAAACTACACAGCTAAAACTACCCAGCTCAGCTTTTCCTAATTTAATGTGTGTATGACTACAATAGCAACCCCCTCACTGCAAGCTAAGTTAATAGAAATGAGGCTCTATTCCATGTAATTTAAGAGCATAGGATGCCAACAAAAGAGAAAATCATATCCTATTTTTCACACAGTTCAAACTGTATTCCTGTAAAATCCTACTATAGATTTACAGAATTTTACTGATGTTAAACAATATTTTTTTGTGGAAGTATAAATTGGTACAATCACTTTGGAAAATAATGTGTCCACATCTATTAAAATCAAATATATGTATATCCTGTCATCCAGAAATGTCTCTTCAAGATACATATTCAACAAAAATACACAGAAATGTTCAAAAGACATGTATAAGAATGATCATGGCAGGACTATTTATAAAACTCACATGTCCATCACCTAAGGAATGAATATATAAATTGTGGTATATTTATACAACATAACACTCTAAAGCCATGAGAATGAATGAACTACAACTACATGGAAAAAAATGGATCAACTTCTCAAACATAATGGGAGCTAGAGAGCCAGAAATGAAAGAGATCATTCCATTTATAAAAATTTCCAAAATAGATGAAACTAACCTATGCTTTTAGAAGTTAGGATGATCATCTTTGTGGTGAGGCAACAAGAGGGAAAGGGTGCCACAGGACCACCTTCTGGAATGTTCCTTTTTATGATCTGGGTTCTGGTTACATAAGTATGTTTACTTTGTCAACATTCGTGGAGATGTGCCCTAACGATGTGCGTACTTTTCAAATGTATGCATGTGAAACTTCAATGGAAAACTTACATTAAAATAACAAAATAAACTTTAAACAATCCCTCTATAAGTGGTATGACTAATGTTTTATTGTTTACAGAGTCCTTTCCCACCCATTGTTTCCATGGCATCAAAATCGCATGTGCCGGGCAGGCTGCGCAATATTATCCCCAACTTGTATCAATAGATGAAGTAGGAAGAGAATAAACAATACATACTTTAGATAGGTTAGTTCATTGTATCCTCTAAACAACCCCACATAAGAGCTATTGCTTCTCTGTGAGTTGGTAACACAGCTAGAAAACAGAAAAACTGCACCAGACCTCTCTGCCTTCAAACCCCAACTTCTTACTAACAGAGTTTGCTGACTATGCGAAACTCAAGAGTTCAAACAGCTAATTAGTTTAACTAAGTTAATAATTGGCTTACTAGCTAAACTGTCATTACCCTAGTCTTCTAACTCTCAGTGAAACGGTATTTGGAGAGCAAAACTGATGCAGTCCTCATGTACTAGTCATCATGCCTCTAGAGTCTGATCTCAAGCACCCCTTGTTGATGTTAGAGTTGTCTTTATTATAGGGTTCTCCTGCAATTAAATAAATGAGAGAATATATACAGCACTTAGTTCTTGCTTTTACATTTCCATAACAGTGCCTGGCATATAGGCACATAGGTGAGTGAGTGAAAGTCACTTAGTCATGTCCGACTCTTTGTGAACCCATGGACTATACAGTCCATGGAATTCTCCAGGCCAGAATACTGGACTGGGCAGCCTTTCCCTTCTCCAGGGGATCTTCCCAATCCAGGGATCGAACCCAGGTCTTCTTCATTGCAGGAGGATTCTTTATAGCTGAGCCAAAACGGAAGTCCAAGAATACTGTAGTGGGTAGCCTGTCCCTTCTCCAACAGATCTTCCCCACCCAGGAATCAAACCCAGGTCTCCTGCACTGCAGGTGGATTCTCTACCAGCTAAGCTGCCAGGGAAGCCCATATAGTCACATAATAGAAGATTAATAAATTGTTTTGATTAAATAAGTAAATTAGGACACTTAGTCTTCATAAATATAGGCTTAAAAGAAAATGGTTCTTTTTAGTAAAAGTCTCCAAAAAAGAAACCGAAAGTAAGTTAGATGATTTCTGGTTGTTCTGTAGCTCGCCAATGCTGTGACCTTGAATAAGTCACTTAGCCGCTGTGAACGTCAGTTTATCTGTTCATAAAATGAAGGTTTAAATCATATGACTTCTCTGATTTCTTCAACATGTGTTACATTAGACATCCATGACCATATAGAAGACCCCACACATGAATATTAAATGTCAAAGTAACTTTGACTAGACCATAATGCTACTCATTATATTGTCAACTTTGGGCTCACTAAATTGGCCTGGAAGAGAAGGAAATATCTCTAATGTTAAACTCATTAAGAAGTTTAATGGATTCTTCTTAATTCAGTTTCTTCTTCTGCACGTGTGTATGTTAGTCTCTCAGTCATGTCTGTAGCCTGCCAGGCTCCTTTGTCCATGAGATTTTCCCAGCAAGAATACTTGAGTAGGTTGCCATTTCCTTCTCCAGGGGATCTTCCCAACCCAGGGATCGAACCCAACTCCAAATTAAGCAGACATCTCTGCACTAGCTATTTATGGGGAGCAAAGTACTGCAATTATAATTGACTAAACTGGGAAAAAATTGAAACCACATCCCTTAACCACTCTGGCATCATCTTTCTTATAGATAATCTAAGATACACTGCAGGGTGCACAAAAAAGATTCTACTTTAGGCATAAAATTGTGATCAATTCTGGGATGTCAAAGGTTATTGGATATAACATTTTAGGTAATTTTAAAATGCAAGTGGAAATTTCAACTTTTAATAATTTTCTCCAAACAAAAATATAATTAACAACTCAACAGACCTTCTAGCTATTTGCAACTGCACAGCCTCAGGTATCTAAAGCTCTGTTTTCTTTCTCAAACTCACACTCTGTAGATACACATGCATACACACACACTCATATAAAGATAGAACAGAGGGGAGAAAAAAAGGGAAGTTGATTCTATATAACTTCCATAGCCATATCTGTTCATCCAATGCAAAATTCATGTTCCATCCTCTCCTTTCCAAAATCTGCATTGTGGTATAAATTAAGAAAGGAATAGACTGGGCACTTCTTCCTATAGATACCCATTAGGGCTTCAATACCCTATGCCTCTAATCTACAGAATTCCATACAGTTGAAATAATAAGTAAATTATAACTATGCACATTTCTATCTGTCAAAATTCAAGAGGTTTGTAGCTATATATTTGAGCTTCTCTGATGGCTCTGTGGTAAAGAATTTGCCTGCCAATGCTGGAGACATAGGTTCAATCCCTGGTCAGGAAGATCCCCTGGAGAGGGAAATGGCAGCCCACTCCAGTATTTTTGCCTGGGAAATCTCATGGACAGAGAAGCCTGGAGGGCTACAGTCCATGGGATCACAAAAGAGTCAGACACAACTTAGCAGTTAAACAACAACAAGCTATATATTCACACCTACAGACATGACTGTGATAAAATAAATAGTTTTTACTTAATTCTGTTCTATAGTAACACTGGGATATGAAAGGGAAGTTAATTACTAAGGTATACATAGAGCCAGCTAGGATGATATAGCTAAAATATAGTAAAAATATCCTACTCTAACTACCACTACTAGCCTACATTTAAAGGGTACCTATTATGCTGTGGGGCTTCCCCAGTGATTCAGAGAGTCAAGAGTCTGCCTACAATGTAGGAGATATGGGTTTGATCCCTGGGTCAAGAAGATCCCCTAAAGAAGGGAATGGCTACCCACTGCTGTATTCTCACCTGGATAATTCCATGGACAGAGGAGCCTGGCAGGCTACAGTCCATGGGGTCACAAAGAGTCGGACACGACTGAGTGATGAACACTTTGACATGCTTTATTATGTTGCAAGTGCATAATAAGTGCTTATATAGATCATTATATTTAATCCTGGCAATCTACATCTTCATGTTATAGATGGGAAAACTGGGATGATACTATTCTCTATTTGCCGCTCCTAAACCATCCTTCACCCTTCCCTACCCTGCTTTGTACCCCAGGAAGCCCACCCCTATGGACCCTTATCCTCATGCTGCTCTTGGAATTCTGCCAATGAAGGGATCAGCTGAAGAGAGACATCGCAGGATGTTGATTCCTCCCCTCCTCTGTCCCAGCCAGGCCAAGGTCTTGAAATGCTTGAGTTCATGGCCACAGCTCCTGCTGGGAGGTCCCTCACCCAAAGCTTCAAGACCAAACTCTCTCCCCTCTGGCCCCTTTAGACTCAAGGGTGGCAATGGTTCCTTGTGCTGCCAGTCCCTGAGGATTCACCATCCTTCGCTGGTTCCTCTCCCAACATCTCTGCAAACGCCTCTTCAGTTGGCCCTTTGAGCATGTCACCTGTTTATTAATGGTTCTAAGAGGGGAAAGGGATAGACATGAGGAGCTGTACACTTCACACTGGTTGGACAGGGGAACGGGCAGATCCTAATCACGGAGAGCTAGGGTACAGAGGCAGGTTCATTTTAAGTCACTGGATCAGCTATCTGTGGAGGTGCTCTACAACCAACTTCTTGGTCAAGTGTAAACCAAGTGGAGGTAAAAGCTTTCCTGATGCAACATATCCCGCAGGCCTTATTTTCTTTGTTACCACAGAAACAGGAGGCTGCCAGGATGGGAGGGAGTGGTTTGAGTGAGCAGTAAATACATGGCTATGAGACAGGCTGAATACCAAGCAAAGACCAATGGTGACTTTACAAAGGTGGTACGCTGGATATTCATGAAAGCATCCCTGTGTACTGCCTGCTTCCCTACACACACACAGACACAGACACACACACACACACACACACGGCCCACAGACTCTGCATTCATGACCATAAAATGTTCAGGGAGCCTAGCATCATTCTAAGAAGATGTATGTTAGTTAAAAAGAGTAGACTAGATGTCTGGCTCTTCCCAACCTTCTCACAATACCCTTTAACACGTGCACATCTCACATAGACTCACACACACTCAGTTCACACACATCCTGCTCAACCCTTCTCAAGGAAACTCTCAGGGAAAACTGGATAAACAAATACAATTTCTCTTCCATTGGCCTGAGCTTTCATTTCCTATGTCCCTTAGAATCACTCTCCTCCACCCCCACCCACACGAGACTTCTCCATTTGCCTTATCAGTATCTGAGCTCAGCAACTCATTCACCATGAAGAGTATGACTGAAAAGAGTAATACTCTTGAGATATTTATACTTTAACACAAGACCATCTTGATTCAAGTATCACTAAACACATTATTAATTACAGAATTAAAGGAACCAGTCCTCAGTATAGTTTTTGGGAGGGGATGGGGGCAGAGGCAAAGGGACCCTTCATATAGCTCCTGCAATTTCACTGCATGGGGTACAACTTTATCAGACTAATGCAAGGCCTTTTTTCTTTTTTTTTTTTTTCCTCTGATGACAATAGTCCACAGGAATGGAAGATGGAGATTGGGAACAGCACGTTCCCTCAAACCTATAATGCACCCTATTCTATCTGACCTAGTTCAGTTTCAGAATCCAAGCAGCACTGAAGAGATTCAAGTTCCTGGCCCCTGAAATTGTCAGTCTGGAACAGACATTGGCAGGTGCGGGGTCATGAAAAGGTCTCTGTGTGAATCAGGAAGATCATCCAGGGCTGAGAGCACGCTTCTTTAACCAAGGACCACTGCTATTATCCACTGTTTAGAGCTGGAGCAGCGCTGTGTGTGCAGACGCGGCTCTGCTGCGGGTTCAGAAGAGCAAGGCATCACCCATCACCTCTGACCATTAGAAGCTGACCTCAGCAGACCACAAGCAACCGCTCAGCTGCCATTTGAGCTGCAACACCAAGACGAGAAAAAAGGAAGTGGGAGCGGCAGGCACAGAGTGGGTACTTGGTATTCTGTGAGCACAAAAAAAGACACTAAAATCATTTTACAGTTGAGGCTCCTTCAGGTAATGGAACGAAGTACAGGCTTACTCTCTCTTCCTCTCCCCGCCCCTTCTCTCCTCTTTCCGCCCCCCATATAAGACTTTCAAAATGCTAGAATCTGGTGTACTGAAGAGTCTCCTCCAGTGTTCTGATGGGCCCTAACACCATTTATGAAGCTTTAAAAGCAAGCAACGTCCTTCTTTCCTCCATGCAATTTGGGTTGCTTTACCAGTAAATTAGAGGAGTTAGAAAAACAGGATGTGCTACAGTCTACATTCTGATAACTACCGATTTGTTCAACTGATTATTTCTCTTTGAGAGGGGTGCTATTTTTTTTTTCTTTTCACTGTATTATGTAAGCCTGAAAAGACTATGCTCGTCAAAGAAATTCTGCAAAAGTAAAGTTGCTATGCACGGAACCAATCTTCACAGGCAAAAGTTTATTTTAATTATCAGACTTTATTTTTAAAAGCAGTTTTAGATTTACAAAAAAACTGTGCAGAAAGTCCACAGAGTTCCCATATACTTCCCTTCCCCCGCTGCAGTTTCCCCTGTTATTAACATCTTGCATTAGTGTGGAACATTTATCAGTGTGTGGTATGTGAACCAATATTGATACATGATTATTAACTAAAATCCACAGTTTACATTATGGTTCACTGTGTTACACAGTTCTACAGAGTTTGACAAATGCATAATGTCATCTGTCTACCATTACAGTATCATACAGGAGAGCTTCACCACCCAAAAAGCACTCTGGGTTTCACCTCCCCATCCTGACCGTTTTCCCCACTCCCGTACTCCAAGAACCTCTGGTTCTCAAAATGGGTTCATTCTTAAGAGATTCACAAGAGAGAACAGGAAAGGCTTTACCTAAAATGGCAGTGTGTGAAACTTCAGAAAAAAGGCTGAAGCTGTAAGAAATATGGAAGGCTGAAGTTATAAGCGAAAACAGAACAAAATGACAACACATCTGCATCAGAACGAACAAAATTTAGTATTTGTAATTTTTTAGTCATGGGTATGTGTCACAAGTTAAAGTTCGGAGTTTCACTAAATCTACTTAAAACCTGAAATTTATGGGACAAGCATTAGGAGAATGCCTTGAGAAATGAGAGCCTAATATCTTGTTTCTGAATGCAGATGACAGCATCCTCTTTTCTCCACTGCTACTCTGAAAACATAAGGAAATGGGTTCCCAGAACACATCTGCTTGGAGTGATCATACACATGAAGAAGAAAATGGCTTAAAGCTCATTCTAAAATAAACTCAAAAATCAGGCCTACATGATTAGAAAAAAATTAAGAGAATAAACAAATCAGATGTGAATTTGTTTATTCCAGGGAAGATGCTCTATTAAACTTACCAATAATTGAACAAGAATATTTCTAGTAGAAACTTTAATTTGGTCACGCCTTACCAATTTGAAATATTTTTATTTTCCTAATTTACCTTTTAGCTTGTAAAAATAACATCTAAGTAATCTCATGGGAGCATGAGCTATTGTAATTGACTTGTGTTTCAATATCAGAAAAGTTTCCAAAAGCATATTGTATGTTCCTCAATATAAAGGGATCTCAAATATAAAGCAATCTTCCCAATTTCCCATTGAGATGATTAGGGAAAAAAGTGTATTCACAATTAATCCAAATACACAAACTTTTAGGGATACAAATTGCATATGGAGAAAATTGAACTAATTCAGTCCCAGTTCTGCTGAAGTCCCTAGGGCAGAAGTGATATATTCCAGAATGAGGAGTGAGACACTGTCCAAAGCCTAGAGTTTTGTGGCTATTACCCCTTCTCACCTTTCTTGAGTGTAGGTAAGTTAGAAAGTAAAGGAGAATATTGGAGAAAGCTACTGGGAGGAACCAGGAAAGGACTCGCCCTCACCTCAAGCCTAGGGTGAGGAACCTCAACAGAGTCACTGAGAGTAACTTGTGTTTCCTGGACGCAGCAGAAGGGCAACTGATTACACACCCAAGCGCTCTAAAGGGCAAAGGCCGGTGGAAGCAGCCTGGGGCCGCAAAGGAGTGGCTGGGGTTTAGCTGCACTCCTAAGGTCCTGTGGACTCAGAGGGAGCTCCGCATATGCCCTGGAAATCTGATTTACCAACCCAGACCCCGCTTCTACCTTTTACCATGCTGTTCTGTGTCCTGGAGGCTGACCTCCACAGACTGTATCCACCAAGCTCGCCGCTAGGTTTGCCCAGTGGGAGGTACCAGTAGAGAAAGGGAGGAGAGAGAAGATGGGATTTGTCTTCCCCCTAGGTCCCAGCCTGCTGGCTGAAAGTCAACAGAGGCTCCTGGGAAGTCCACTGTTTCTGCTGGGCAGTCCTCTCCTGCAGATATAGGTCTCTCTAGTCCCTCTGTCAGCATCCTTCCCTGGTCTCCCAAGCCCGGGGCAATGATGGCCCTAGGCTGCTAACAGGTGTTTCACATCCCTTTCTTGTGTACCCCACCCTGCCCACACTTCTGCGAGGAGTCCCTTCACTGAACTCCCAATTCCTCTACTGGGGCGCGCCATCCGGGCCCCACTCCCGACCCGGTGACAGACCACACAGGGACCAGCATGAGGTCTCCTTAGATTCTAACCAAGAATGCCGACGAATGCTGATCCTCTACAACACAAACATCCCAATTTAAAAATTGGGCAAAGGACTTGAATAGACTTTTTTCCAAAGAAGAAATACAAATGGCAAATAAGCACCTGAATTGCGACTCAACAGTACTAGTCACTAGGAAAAGCAAATCAAAAATCAAAACCTGATGTGACACCACTTCACACCCACTGGGATTTTTTATTGTTAAAAATAAGTGAATGAATAACAAGTGTTGGTGGGGAACTCTTGTGCACCATTGGTACACAACATAAATTGGTGGAGCTGCTCTGATGATTCCTCAAAAACTTAAACATTTAAGTTTTGCCATTAAAATTACCATACAACCCACAAACTACTTCTGAGCATATTTGAAAAGAAGAAAAAAACCTAAAAGCAAGGACTTGAACAGATACTTGTATACTCATGTACATAGCAGCATTTTTCACGACAGACAGAAGGCGGAGGCACTCTGGTGTCCATCAATAGATGAATGGGTAAACAAAATGTGGTATATTCATACAATGGTATATTATTCAGCCTTTAAAAGGAAGGAAATTCTGACACTTTCTGCAACATAGAAGAACCTTGAGGACATTATGCACAGTGAAATAGGCCAGTCATGAAAGGACAAACAGTATTTGGCTCTGCTGATCTGATGCATCCAGAATAATCAAAGTCACAGAAACAGAAAGTGAAACAGTGGTTACCAGGGGCCAGGGAGAGGGGAGACAGGGAGGTAGTGTTTAATGGGCACACAGTCAGTTTGGGAAGACTACAAATTGCTGGAGATGGATGGTGGTGATAGCAACACTGCAATGGGAATGTACTTCATGCCACAGAATTGTACACTTAAAAATAAAGTGGTAAGTTTTATGTTTTATATATATATATATATACATATATATATATATTTACCACATTAAAAAAAAAAAAAGAATGCTTATAAGCAAGTGAAAGACCTCAACCAAAGGACCCTGATGTGTACAGCCAGAAGCCTAGGAACCAGCAAAACAGCTTAAGGCGTAGGCCAGGAGAAGTGCTGTTACCCACATAAGAAAGTGAAATTGAATGATCTCCAGTGACAAGAGAGATTTCCAGAACCCACGGAAAATAGTGAGTACTTTTCGGCCCAACCTCTCTTCTCTCTGACTACACAAACCAGCACGCTTCAAGGTTAGCAAGTGTGGTGAAGAGAAGAACCTGAAGAACTGAGTGGGAAAGAGAGAAGCATCCCCGCTTCCCCCACTCTAGATGGCCAGCTTCCAACAGCCCTGCCCTGGGTAACAGGAAAGTGTGAGATGAATCAGGAATTACTAACAAAGACTGTGTCTCACGACCTTCCAGAGGAAGCAGAGGTGACGGGGAGAGTCATGAGGCTATCTAAACCTCAAACAAGAACAAGAACAATCAGTAGAAGCACAGAATAAACTTAAAAGGACAGCGAGTAACAAAAATTAAGTTGCTTTATGATGACCCTCCATGATAAATACTTGTTCAAACCTAATGGTTATATGAGCTATTTAATTGCCTATGTTTTAAAATGCACATCCTACAGAATTACATATCTGTTTTGGAATATTGCAATTTTTATGGAACAGTTATATCTGGACTCTCCGGTTCTATGCAAACTTTAAGTAAACAAACAGCTTTCTAAAAATCACATCCTCACATACGTCCAAATTGCTCAAACAATATTTTCTGAATCTACCCTCAATGGAAATTTTACTACAAGTCATGACTTTCCAGTCATATGACGTTAGAAAGCTATTTCCTTCTGTCCTGAGGTATACATTTATGGTACCCACAATATAAATGCCTACCATACTGCTTTAAAAGGCATGGTTAAAATTATATGCAGCACCTGCCATTACAAACTCATACATCCAGGAATAATAACAAAAACTGTATTGCATTTCTTTGCCTCTTTTTTTTAACTCATCATGTCAGCACACCTCTGTGAGCAAATAAAAATAGCACTGACTGAGGTCATTTCAGTCTAATGTGTCTTCCCCAAATAGTACTTTGCTGTTCAAAATAAAGTAGTTGAATGAGTGCCATGTAATGTGAGAGACTTTATCAGGATTCCAATATAAGGTGACTCCCACAGGCACATACAAAGATTGACAATAAAATAACATTCCAGACTCACACTATCTTTAACAAACCAGATTCTCCAACTGTATTCTTTTCCTGGTAGGCATTGCCCTGCACGTTTGTCCTTCATGTGGTACACTAGTCTCTGCACATCGTATGTTTTGTCTTGGGGAGTCTCCAAGCAAACTCCAAGTGAGAGTCTCAGAGTTATTTCTATTTAGAAAGGTTTGGATTCTCTCCTGAGCAAACAGTCTTCTAAATTACAACTATTAACAAAGGTATTTTACAAGTTCCACTGAGAGTTATCCTTTCCCAGACACTTTTAAGTGAACACCTTAATCATGGCACAGAGCTCCCTTGATCAATTATAGAAACCATATCTTTGAGACACAAATTCTCTAGCCAGGCAGTCAAGGCCCTTCACAATTTGACCCTCTAATGGGTCAGTTATGACCAACCTAGACAGCATATTAAAAAGCAGAGACATTACTTTGCCAACAAAGGTCCGTCTGGTCAAGGCTATGGTTTTTCCAGTAGTCATGTATGGATGTGAGAGTTGGACTGTGAAGAAAGCTGAGCACCAAAAAATTGATGCTTTTGAACTGTGGTGTTGAAGAAGACTCTTGAGAGTCCCTTGGACTGCAAGGAGATCCAACCAGTCCACCCTAAGGGAGATCAGTCCTGGGTGTTCATTGGAAGGACGGATGCTGAAGCTGAAACTCCAATACTTTGGCCATCTCATACAAAGAGCTGACTCACTGGAAAATACCCTGATGCTGGGAGGGATTGGGGGCAGGAGGAGAAGGGGATGACAGAGGATGAGATGGTTGGATGGCATCGCCAACTCGATGGGCATGAGTTTGAGTAAACTCCGGGAGTTGGTGATGGACAGGGAGGCCTGGCGTGCTGCGATTCATGGGGTCGCAAAGAGTTGGACACAACTGAGCGACTGAACTGAACTGAACTGAATGGGTCAGCTCTCTCTTCCACTCTGCCAGGAAGTCCACAAGCCTCAGTCACATTCGTCTTCTTATAAGCTCACTGCTGCTGGGCCTTTGATCTGCCACTAGCCTGCTCTAAAGAAATTTCTACCATTCCTTTGGTATTCCAAATCCTACTCATCCTTCAAGGTCTAGTGCAAATCCCTAGTCCTCATCCTTCAGAAAGTCCTTCTCCAGATCAAGCCAAGAGAAGTACTGACTCTTTCCCTAAACTGCCAAAACATTGCCTCACATGGGCTTGTTTTGTATAGAATTTTCCAACCTTCCTGTCATAACTGCCCAACTGGGTTGAAGGCAGTCCAAAGGCGGGGGGACTAGTGATTCTATCATTGGATGTTCTACTGCTTAGTATTCACACTGCTGAGTATGTATCTTACACATAGCAAACTGTCATAAATAATTATTGAATAATAACAAGAACAGCAATCATAACTGTCTGGAAATGTATTCATCTTTTTGTTTTATGCGTTTTTAAAGATCCATTCAAAAAAGAATGCTGACGAGTCTTTGTTTATTACAGTAATTTTCTAAAAGTCCCCCCGTTAGTTGTTTTATTTGATAGGATATAATTTATCCCTTTGGGGTTGCACTATATAATCCATCCTATAAATTACACTTCAAGAAAAATAAGTGATAAGCGCTCTGCTTCACTCAGCCCGTTTGTATAACTGACACCCTTTCCTACCTCTGAGTAGGTCCCAACCATCAATTCCTTTAAACCACCCACACTCACTTGGCCTCTGCCTATTCCTCCTTCTGACAGACTGCCTGTCGACCCCAGTCTACATGCCTCTCCCTGGTCTCTCAGACTCTCTTTCCCTTTTTAACATACAGTATTGTGTAGCAGGAAGTCTTCCATAAAGGAGACATTTATCACATGCCTGATGATGCTTCCCTTAAAACAAATTTCTGCTCCTAAAACTGAAACTCAGTCTCTGTGTTGACATCCATTCAAAATGCACCCTCCAACCAATTTCTCCAATATGGAAAACAAACTCCATTTGTTCAATTTACATAATGTTTTCTGAACTGAAACCTACAAACCATAGTCTGATAATGAAATATTTGACATATGATTCATATGGCATAAATAGAAAACATACAGCTGACCTTCACTGAAACATTATCAATTTATTTAAAAACTGTGCATCCTGGAAGTCCCTCGTGATACAGTGGATGGGAATCCGCCTGCCAACGCAGAGGACGTGGGTTCAGTCCCTGGTCTGGGAAGATCCCACATGCCATGGAGCAACTAAGTTCATGTGCCACAACTACTGTGCCTTCACTCTGCAGCCAACAAACTGCAACTGCTGAAGCCCACGCACTGCAGCTAGTGAAGTCCAAGCGCCTGGAGCCCAAGCTCTGCGACAAGAGAAGCCTCCGCAATGAGAAGCCCAACTCAGTAACTAGAGAGTAGCCTCCACTCACTGCAACTAGAGAAAGCCCTCCCGCAGCAGTGAAGACCGAGCACAACCAAAAACAAAAATAAATTTTTAAAAAACCTGTGCATCCTTTCTGGACTTATCCCTAGGCTCTTGCTGTTCTGTTATTCTTCAATAGTAAGGAAATTAAAAAACGCTTACTCCTTGGAAGGAGAGTTATGACCAACCTAGATAGCATATTAAAAAGCAGAGACATACTTTGTCAACAAAGGTCCGTCCAGTCAAGGTTATGGTTTTTCCAGTAGTCATGTATGGATGTGAGAGTTGGACTGTGAAGAAAGCTGAGCACCGAAGAATTGATGCTTTTGAACTGTGGTGTTGGAGAAGACACACACATCTGTGGGCCAGATGAAACCTATGGCCCAACAGTTTGCAGCCTCAGGTTTAAATGATCTTCCTTTCTTACTTTCCTATATAAAATTCTCTATGTGTTCTCTGTATGCTTGCTTTATAAACTAGTAAGATTTTATATTTTACCCATTTTTTAAGAAACCTGGCTGAAAAGGAACATCAGACAAAATGACATAGCAGAGGAAACACAGGATATAAAGTCAGAAGACCAGTTCAAGTCTCTGTTTCATTCTTTAGAACTATATGGCTTTAGACAAGCAGCTTACCTTTTGGGAAACTAAGCTTCATCATCAGTAAAATACGGATAATTCCAATAGTTCTAACTTGTAGGCTGATGCTGATACTTGAATGAAATTGTATAAATGGAAGCATTTTGTAAACTCTAAAGCACTAAACAGCCCTCAGGGGTGATATTATATTGTCTAACTCCCCAAAAATCAATTCAGGAAGAAAAAATAAGACTTTGAGATTAACTGAATATCACTTATGGTAAAATAATAATAATAATGAAAAAGACTTCTCAGAGGCCAACAATTTGTTCTGATGTTAAATGTTAAATCTATAAAAATTATTATGCTAAATTAAGTGAAATGTGGTATTAAACCTTCAGGTAATTTGTAGTACATACACAGAGCTTAATCTCGTCTGCCTCTACAGCATCCACTCAAATAAACAGTCAAAATCCACTCAGTTCAGGGTCTCTAGACAGGTGCTTGGTGGGAATCTTGCAACTCAGGACTTAGAATGATACATAAGGACCTGTTAAGAATGACAGAATCCACACTGTGACAAAAGCTCTGAGCAATTTCCAAAGCTGTAGGCTGATAAAGGATACAGCGGGGATGCTGTATCTGTCCATAGACTAGGATGTGATCAGTCCTTGCTCTGAAACTGAACCACAAGAAGAGTTTCAGCCCTATCCAAGTCCACTTCTGGAGTTCCTAGATTTCTTATTCTCAACTATTCCAGGGATGGTTTTATGATTTTTAGTCACCCAGTCATGTCCAACTCTTTGCTACCCCATGGACTGTAGGCCACCAGACTCCTCTATCCATGGGATTTCCCAGGCAAGAATACTGGAATGGGTTGCCATTTAATCACAGAGAACCCTTAGACATCTCTGGTTAACCCCAAGAATAGCTAAGTAATCCTGTGGTCCACACCCATGGCGCCTCACAGAAAGTGGGCTCTCCATAATCTCGATTAAGCAATCAGGGATTGGCAAATTATTTCTGTAAAAGGCCAGGTGGCAAATATTACAGGTTAGATGGGCCACAGGGCTCTCTGTCTCAACTATGCTGCAGCCACAGACTACACCTAACTGAGTGAGCACACTGGGCCGTGATGAAACTGTGATTTACTGAAAACGTCCAACCTCTTTGCTTTGGACTCTTTATTCACTTCATTCTGTGAGCTATAGTCAATATCAGATGACACTGAATTTTTGAAGAATTATTTATATGATAAAGGATGCCAAGGAAAACTAAGGAAATACAGCAAGATGCTTTACACAAAGGAGTTTGCTTTCTTCTCAAGGCAACCCTACAATGAGGTTATTTTGCTCCCCACTCTACAAGGGAGGAAATTGAGATTCTGCAAGCTTAATAAACCATCTCAGTTACACAGCTAGTGACTGACAGCCAGGATTTTCTCTAGGTTTCTCTGACCCTGCCTTGTCTTTCCACCAAAGCATTCAGCTGCCCATGTGGTATATTCAGGAATTTCGGAATGTCTCCAAAAATTCCTGAGCTAATCTGAGATATAGAAACTCATTAAACTTTCATTAAAAAATGTTCATAATGAAAGTGAGTATGAAAATATTTAGCTTGAATGAATCATGCAACAGGAAGAATAAGACTAAATTCCATTCACTATCATTTTGCTTTTGATTGAGCCTATAAATTTTATGTGTAAAGCCTTAGATAGAAGAAGCCAATGAACTAATCACAGTCCCCTTTCTAATACAGTAGACTTTTCTAGAACAGATAAATCATCTTTTTTTCTGGCATTTTCATTGGGACTTCCTACTCTCTCACTACAAACAATATCACCAGAAACATGTCTTACCTTCTCTTACGCTTAAATTTCAAACACAAATCTATTTCGCAAACTTAATAGTCAATGTTATGGACCACCCAGGAGACAATCATTAAAGGGAAAGAACTCCATTATTTTGAAAATATTCAAATAATTATCACAAAGAAATTATGAACATGATACTCTTTTTATTGAGGATCTGATAAATAAACCATATTTAAATGGATTCTTAAATGCATTTCCTTATAGTGAAAACGGTTTCAATGGATCTTAGTTCATTTGTGAAGTCCAATCTATTGTCTCTGACTTCTAAGGTAGTAATGTGCCTTAACTTCTTTGAAAATCAGGGCCAGTCATCATTGAAGGATTTGTAACATATTTGAACATTACTATTTTCAGCTCAGTTCAGTTCAGTCACTCAGTCGTGTCCTACTCTTAGACCTAATGAATTGCAGCACGCCAGGCCTCCCTGTCCATCACCAATTTCTGGAGTTTAATCAAACTCATGCCCATCGAGTCAGTGATGCCATCCAGCCATCTCATTCTCCTTCTCCTCCTTTCCCAATCCCTCCCAGCATCAGGGTCTTTTCCAATGAGTCAGCTCTTTTCATCAGGTGGCCGAAGTACTGGAGTTTCAGCTTCAGCATCAGTCCTTCCAATGAACACCCAGGACTGACCTCCTTTAGGATGGACTGCTTGGATCTCCTTGCAGTCCAAGAGACTCTCAAGAGTCTTCTCCAAAACCACTGTTTAAAAGCATCAATTCTTTAGCGCTAAGCTTTCTTTATAGTCCAATTCTCACATCCATACATGACCACTGGAAAAACCATAGCCTTGACCAGATGGACCTTTGTTGGCAAAGTAATGTCTCTGCTTTTTAATATGCTGTCTAGGTTGGTCAT
This sequence comes from Odocoileus virginianus, assembly GCF_023699985.2. Classification (NCBI taxonomy): domain Eukaryota; kingdom Metazoa; phylum Chordata; class Mammalia; order Artiodactyla; family Cervidae; genus Odocoileus; species Odocoileus virginianus. Next base: position 6,851,158 of record NC_069703.1, on the reverse strand, counting down.
AACTTTCCTTCCAAGGAGTAAGGGTCTTTTAATTTCATGGCTGCAATCACCATCTGCAGAGATTTTGGAGCCCAGAAAAATAAAGCCAGCCACTGTTTCCACTGTTACCTCATCTATTTGCCATGAAGTGATGTGACCAGATGCTACGATCTTAGTTTTCTGAATGTTGAGCTTTAAGCCAACTTTTTCACTCTCCTCTTTCACTTTCATCAAGAGGCTCTTTAGTTCTTCTTCACTTTCTGCCATAAGGGTGGTATCATCTGCATATCTGAGGTTATTGCTATTTCTCCTGGCAATCTTGATTCCAGCCTGTGCTTCCTCCAGCCCAGCATTTCTCATGATGTACTCTGCATATAAGTTAAATAAGCAGGGTGACAATATACAGCCTTGATGTACTCCTTTTCCTATTTGGAACCAGTCTCTTGGTCCATGTCCAGTTCTAACGGATGCTTCCTGCCCTGCGTATGGGTTTCTCAAGAAGCAGGTCAGGTGGTCTGGTATGCCCATCTCTTCCAGAATTTTCCACAGTTTATTGTGGTCCACACAGTCAAAGGCTTTGGCATAGTCAATAAAGCAGAAATAGATGTTTTTTTGGAACTCTCTTGCTTTTTCGATGATCCAGCAGATGTTGGCAACTTGATTTCTGGTTCCTCTGCCTTTTCTAAAACCAGCTTGAACATCTGGAAGTTCATGGTTCACGTATTGCTGAAGCCTGGCTTAGGGAATTTTAAGCATTACTTTACTAGCGTATGAGATGAGTGCAATTGTGTGGTAGTTTGAGCATTCTGTGGCATTGCCTTTCTTTGGGATTGGAATGAAAACTGACCTTTTCAGATCCTGTAGCCACTGCTGAGTTTTCCAAATTTGCTGGCATATTGAGTGCAGCACTTTCACAGCATCCTCTTTCAGGATTTGAAAGAGCTCAACTGGAATTTCATGACCTACTAGCTTTGTTTGTAGTGATGCTTCCTAATGCCCACTTGACTTCACATTCCAGGATGTCTGGCTCTAGGTTACTGATCACACCATCATGATTATCTGGGTCATGAAGATATTTTTTGTACAGTTCTTCTGTGTATTCTTGCCACCTCTTCTTAATATCTTCTGCTTCATAGGTCCCTACCATTTCTGTCCTTTATTGAGCCTATCTTTGCATGAAATGTTCCCTTGGTAGCTTTAATTTTCTTGAATGAGATCTCTAGTCTCTCCCATTCTATTGTTTTCCTCCATTTCTTTTCACTGAAGGCTTTCTTATCTCTCCTTCCTATTCGGTAGAACTCTGCATTCGAATGGGTATATCTCTCCTTTTCTCCTCTGCTTTCCACTTCCCGTCTTTTCACAGCTATTTGTAAGGCCTCCTCAGACAGCCAGTTTGCTTTTTCGCATTTCTTTTTCTTGGGGATGGTCTTGACGCCTGTCTCCTGTACAATGTCACAAACCTCCATCCATAGTTCATCAGGCTCTCTATCAGATCTAGTTCCTTAAATCTATTTCTCACTTCCACTGTATAGTCATAAGGGATTTGATTTAGGTCATACCTGAATGGTCTAGTGGTTTTCCTTACTTTCTTCAATTTACACCTGAATTTGGCAATAAGGAGTTCATGATCTGAACTATAGTCAGCTCCCAGTCTTGTTTTTGCTGACCGTATAGAGCTTCTCCATCTTTAGCTGCAAAGAACATAATCAATCTGATTTCAGTGTTGACCATCTGGTGATGTCCACGTGTAGAATCTTCTCTTATTGGAAGAGGGTGTTTGCTATGACCAGTGCGTTCTCTTGGCAAAACTCTATTAGCCTTTGCCCTGCTTCATTCTATACTCCAAGGCGAAATTTGCCTGTCACTCCAAGTGTTTCTTGACTTCCTACTTTTGCATTCCAGTCCCCTATTATGAAAAGGACATCTTTTTTGGGTGTTAGTTCTAGAAGGTCTTGTAGGTCTTCATGGAACTGTTCAACTTCAGCTTCTTTGGCGTTATTCGCAGCGGCATAGACTTGAATTACCGTGATATTGAATGGTTTGCCTTGGAAACGAACAGAGATCATGCTGTTGTTTTTGAGATTGCCTCCAAGTACTGCATTTTGGACTCTTCTGTTGACTATGATGGCTACTCCATTTCTTTTAAGGGATTCCTGCCCACAGTAGTAGATATAATGGTCATCTGAGTTAAACTCTCCCATTCCAGTCCATCTTAGTTCACTGGTTCCTAGAATGTTGATGTTCACTCTTGTCATCTCCTGTTTGACCACTTCCAATTTGCCTTGATCCATGGACCTAACATTCCAGGTTCCTTTGCAATATTGCTCTTTACAGCACCGAATCTTGCTTCTATCACCAGTCCCACTCACAACTGGGTGTTGTTTTTGCTTTGGCTCCATCCCTTCATTCTTTCTGGAGTTATTTCTCCACTGATCTCCAGTAGCATATTGGGCATCTACTGACCTGGGGAGTTCATCTTTCAGTATCTTATATTTTTGCCTTCTCATACTGTCCATAGGGTTCTCAAGGCAAGAATACTGAAGTGGTTTGCCATTCCCTGCTCCAGTGGACCACATTCTGTCAGACCTCTCTACCATGACCCATCCGTCTTGGGTGGCCACACACGGCATGGCTTAGTTTAACTGAATTAGACAAGACTGTGGTCCGTGTGATCAGATTGGCTAGTTGTCCGTGACTGTAGATTCAGTCTGTCTGCGCTCTGATGCCCTCTCTCAGTGCCTACCATCTTTGCTAAGAAAAATTAGTTTCAAATGTTTTTAAGATAACCAGTTTCCTAACTACAAATTACCGTAAGGGAAAAATATAAAATTAATACAGTAACTTAAAAGAGCTTCTTTGTCTTTGAATCAGTAATATGCCTTTAACTACTGAAACACAGAAAGTAAAACATGTTGAAACAAACCATTAAAACATGTTTACATTTTCAAGAAGTTGGAAAGTACCCATTTTCCACAGATCTGCTTAATCACTACACTAATAAAAACAAATCCAAAAAGTTCCTCTGTAAAGCAAGATTTGTGCTTTGATAACCAACTAGTTGAAACTTAATATAAATACAACTGGTAGTTGTATTCCAGTTATTCTTCCCTTGAAGGGATATAAAAGATGCGACTGATAAAATGAAAAACTTGGAAGCATAGTTAACCTTTTTAACTAGAAGATGCTGGGATTTAATGGTACTTCATGATGAAAAAATTATACTTTATTCATCCTTCTATAATCTTTTATGCATTTTGTAGATCTGCATATTACTTTAAAGACTAATCACACAGACCTGGAGGGTAAACTGACAGATGGCTTTCAATCCAACCTACAAAATAGCAGAACTTCTATTTTCAGAGAACAATGGTAATTCTAACCACATCCCTCCAGGCCTCTCACCAGCCTTTGATCCCTTTGAAATAGTGTCTTTTCATCCTCTTTCTATCTTCAGTGTCTAGCACAAGGTCCAGCAATAATGGTAAAAGCAACAACTAACAGAAATTCTATCCTTTCCATACGGCAAGTTCTGTGCCAGTTAAGTCTTTTACAGAAAATTCTTATGTAAGCCTCAAAACCCAATTTTACTAACTTCTATGTAAATTTTATATAAATGAACAAATATATTCAGCTATGTATCTGTGCATGCTAAGTTGCTTCAGTCATGTCCAAATCTTTGTGACTCTATAAACTATAGCCTGCCCATCTCCTGTGTCCACCGGATTCTCCAGCCAAGAATACTGGAATGGGTTGCCATGCCCTCCTCCAGGGGATCTTCCCAACCCAGGGATTGAACCCGAGTCCTTACATCTCCTGCACTGGCAGGTGAGTTCTTTACCACTAGCGCCATCATATATCTGTAACTATAATTTAAATAAAATAAGGAGTTTGTTCTTACAAGGAGCGCCTCAGCAAGTCCATTTTATAAGTACAACGCAAATAGTCACTGCCCTCCCTAACTCCTCACTTGAATAGAAGTTCAACAGGGAAAAAAAATATTTTATAAACTATGAACCACCGACTCAATGGACATGAGTTTGAGCGAGCTCCAGGAGTTGGTAATGGACAGGGAAGCCTGGCACACTACAGTCCATGGGGTCACAAAGAGTTGGACACAACTGAGCGACTGAACTGATGAACCAAAACCTATTTTATCAAAATGGATAACTTGTAAGTCAATGTTTTAATACTTTTTCTTTAAAATTACTCCACCATTTAACTAAGAGAAAGATCATACTTTAAAAAATAGACAAGTTAAACAATCATGGAAAAATATTAATATTTAATAGGGTAGAATCAACAAATTGTTGAGGCTATTCTTTTCTTAAGGGAAGCTGGCTGGCTTGTAGCTAAGGACAGAAGCAAGTTCATTCAAGGCTCCAATTCGGGCTTGTATTATCCTGGTCAAGTCACTCAGCTCATATCTTTGGATCACGGCTACTTTCTCAACAGCTCAGGCACCTCACATTCACATCACAGAAGGAACCGAAGCAGTGGTAAGGCCCACTTAAAATATGATGTGTACATTAAAGTCTATACTTGGGAGAGCCCCATAGCTAATCATTGTTCAGAATAGTCAGTAGTTTTCAAATTTGGGGGGTCTATAAAATTCTAGAAACATAATTTGGATTAAACCACAGGAGACTGGCAAGAGGTGGCCAAGTATCAGATGAAACAAACGGAAAGAAATCAAAAAGTTGAAAAAAAAGATTAATTGCTTAGAAAGCATGAGGGCATGGGAAAGGTGTTTTAAATTATTATTGTGATAAGAACTTAACACAAAATCTGCCCTTAATACTTTTTAAGTGCATTACACAGTATTATTAACTATAGAAACACAACATTGCCCAACAATGGATCTCTAGAATTTACTCATCTTGTATAACTGAAACTTGTATAAAATTGAAGAGCAACTTTCCATTTCTCCCTCGCCCAGCCCCTGGTAATGGCCTTTCTACTCTCTGCTTCTACCAACTTAACTATGAATATTTTCGATGCCTCACATAAGTCAGTACATACAGTACTTGTCCTTCTGTAACTAGTTTTTATCTCACTTAGCCTAATGTCTTTTAGGTTCATCCATGTTATCACATATGCCAGTACTTCTTTCTTTTTTAAGGCTGAACAATATTCCATTGTATGTGTGTGTGTATATATGTATACACTCCATTTTCTTTATCCATTCATCCATTGATAGACATTTTGTTTGTTTCCATGGGAGAAATTTAGAGACAGTTAAAAGTAAAGCTTTCTCTGACTGTGGCTTTCTTTGAGAATTAAAGCCAATAATTCTCTATTTTCTTTAATGAATTTATATGACTACTCTAAAAAAACCTAAGAAATTCTATACCACAAGATGAATAAAAAAATAACAAATAGGATCAGTAAAATGGTAACGAATAGTGTCTAAGTCAGAGGGTTGCTGAAATACATTGCAGCAGACTGTTTTCCAAAGGATGCCTTTATAGGCATTGAAGGAATTGAACTTACCTTTACAGGAATTGAAGTTGCCTTCAATTCCACATGCTATTTTCAAATGTGACTTTGATAATCCCATCAAGAGAAGGAGTTTATTTCTCCATCTCTTTGAATGTAGACAGGCCCTGAGACTGCTTTGTTTAGTAGAGTAACAACAAAAATAACCTTATGCCAGTTTTAAGTGTCTGTAGACAAGAATTATTTTACATTGCTATCAGTTACTGCAACTTACAGAGTTGTAAAATAGTTCAAAGAATTCCAGCAAAACATCTACTTCTGCTTCACTGACTATGCTAAAGCCTTTGACTGTGTGGATCAAAACAAAGAGTGGAAAATTCTTAGAGACGGGACTACCAGACCACCTTACCTGTGTTGTGAGAAGCCTGAATGCGAGTCAAGAAACAACAGTTAGAACCAGCCAAGAACAACAGGCTGGTTCAAAACTGGGAAAGGAGTACGTCTAGGCTGTATGCTGTCACCCTGTTTATTTAACTTATATGCAGAGTACATGATGTGAAATATCAGGCTGGATGAAGCACAAGCTGGAATCAAGATTTCTGGGAGAAATATCAACAATCTCAGATATGCAGTTGATATCACTAATGGCAGAAAAGTGAAAGTGAAAGTCACTCAATCGTGTCCAACTCCTTGCTACCCCATGGTCTATAAGTCCATTGAATTCTCCAGGTCAGAATACTGGAGTGGGTATCCGTTCCCTTCTCCAGGGGATCTTCCCAACTCAGGAATCAAACCCAGATCTCCTGCACTGCAGGCAGATTCTTTACCAGCTGAGCCACCAGAGAAGTCCAAGAATACTGGAGTGGGTAGCTTATCTCTTATCCAGGGGATCTTCCCAACCCAGGACTCAAACCAGGGTTTCCTGCATTGCAGGCAGATTCTTTACCAGCTGAGCAACCAGGAAAAGAGGAACTAAAGAATCTCTTGATGAAGGTGAAAGAGGAGAGTGAAAAAGTTGGCTTGAAACACAACATTTAAAAAAATAAGATCATGGCATCCGGTTCCATCACTTTATGACAAATAAATGAGGAAAAAAGTGGAAACAGTGACAGATTTTATTTTCTTGGACTCCAAAATCACTGCAGAAGATGATTGCAGACATGAAACTAAAAGACGCTTGCTCCGTGGAAGAAAAGCTATGACAAACCTAAACAGCCTATTAAAAAGCAAAGACATCTCTTTTCTGACAAAGGTCCGTATAGCCAAAACTATGGTTTTTCCAGTAGTCATATATGGATGTGAGAGCGGGACCATAAAGAAGACTGAGTGCCAAAGAATTGATGCTTTCAAATTTTGGTGCTGGAAGACTCTTGAGAGTCCCTTGGGCAGCAAGGAGATCAAACCAGTCAATAATAAAGGAAATAGACCCTGAATATTCATTGGAAGGATTGATGCTAAATCTGAAGCTCCAATACTTTGGCCACCTGATGCGAAGAGCCAACTCACTGGAAAAGATCCTGATGCTGGGAAAGACTGAGGGTGGAGGAGAAGGGGATGACAGAGGATGAGATGGTTGGATGGCATGAGAGACTCAATGAACATGAGTTGAAGCAAACCCCAGGAGATAGTGAAGGACAGGGAAGCCTGGCATGCTGCAGTCCATGGGGTTACAAAGAGTTGGACACAACTTAGCAATTGAATAACAACAACAGTTCAAAGACAATAAAGATTGAAATCAGATAATACAGAATTGTATCTCCTTGATATTCCAGTTTTCTACAGGTGAGAAGTACAAGTAAGAAGTCCAGGCAATCCTGGCACCTTATATGCTGAGATAAGGGAGAGAAAGAGAAACAACCACATGTAAGAGCGGAGGCACCATACATTTTAGTAAAGAAATGAACTTGGATCATCTATTCCAATCAGGCCTCAGATGATTAATTCTAGCACCATCTACTATATGACTAGCATCGTATATGAGACCCAGTGCAAACAATGCAGCTGAGCCCAGGGAAACTACAGAACCACATAACTAATAAATGTTTTGCCTAAGGAAATCCAACCAGTCCATCCTAAAGGAGATCAGTCCTGGGTGTTCATTGAAAGGACTGATGCTGAAGCTGAAACTCCAATACTTTGGCCACCTGATGCGAAAAGGTGACTCATTGGAAAAGACCCTAATGCTGGGAAAGATTGAGGGCAGGAGGAGAAGGGGACGACAGAGGATGAGATGGTTGGATGGCATCACCGGCTCAATGGACATGGGTTTGGGTGGACTCTGGGAGTTGGTAATGGACAGGGAGGCCTGGCATGCTGTGATTCATGGGGTCACAAAGAGTCGGACATGACTGAGTGACTGAACTGAACTGAACTGAAGTTGTTTAAAAAAAAGTAAAGCATTCTCTATGTTCTTCAGCAAATTCCTAATTATTCTCTGAGATCACACACTTAAATTTGCATAGTGTTTGAGCATCAATGGAAGTGGAAATAATGTGAAAGATGGAAGAAATATACAGGGCCAGTTAACATTCATTGTCATTTTATTTTGTCAGTTTTACACCTCTTTATATGTTATGGACTGAATATTTGTACACCCCCATCCCTAAATTCATATTTCGAAGCCCTAACTCCACTGTGGTTATATTTGGAGATGGGGCCTCTAAAGGAAGTAATTAAAGATAAATGTGGTCATGAGGTGGGGGCTTCCAATCCCAGAGGATCGGTCATAATAAATACACCAGAGAGCTCACTTGCTAGCCTTCTCCATGCACGTATACCAAGGAAAGGCCGTGTGAGCACGCGGAGAGAAGGCAGCCATCTGTATTTCACAAGACAGCTCACCGGACACTAATTCTGCTAGCACCTTAATCCTGGACTTTCAGTTTCTGAAACTGTAAGAAAATAATTCTATCGTTTAGGTCACCCAGTTTATGGTATTTTGTTAAGGCAGTCCAAGCTGACTAATACAATATATGTGCAAATTATACTGGTCAAAAGATATCACTTTTAATAAAAATTCAAGCAGAAATTAATTGCTTCATTAATTAATGTCAAATAGGATATAAGAGTTTTTACTTTCTAGTGGTTAAGTACAAACTGCTCATATCAATTAAGCTATTACTCTGTGAGTCAAAAGAATACAATTAAACCAAAGATTTACAACTATATTACAGACTTTTTAATTTAAAATTATTAAAATCTATAGATAAGATTATAAATGCAAACTTCTAGGCAAAATACACAAGTCTGACAAGAAATGCTACCCAGAATACAATCACTTCAAGGCTATGACGTTGGAAGACGCCTTTCTTCATTTATAAAGCAGGGCAACTGAATCAGAAGGTCCCTACTCAGCCTCTTTCGTATACTATGGAACTAATTTCTCCATCATGCTCACAGTTTGAAAGGTCTTTCTACACGGATTTCTTTTGTTGATTATTATGGATAAATTCATTTTTGAAAGTGGAGGCTTCTTTCAAGAACACACATATCAAGCTTTTAATGAACTTCTCCCTTTAGCCATCACAGTCTCATCAAAAACTCCATATAGAGAATAGGAAGAAAAACAAAGGTAGAATTCTAGCTACTTGTCTTCACGGTTCCCCTAAATGGTGGACAAAAAGTAACAGCTATGTGTCAATATGATTTATTTGCAAAATACCTATGTAGAAGAGGGGAAAATGAATTAAAAATGGATGACTTACAATTGCTTGTTATTGAGAACTTTCTCATTAATAATCTAGTCTGAGCAGGTGAGCAGGCAAAGCAGACATGCCTCTATGATTTTTCTCTTTTCAGTCGTGTTTCCAACCTAGTCTACTTTAAAATCAGAATCATTTCTTAACATTTGCTTTCACATAATTTCTCTGATAAACTTCATTACATATTACAGTTAGAAAACAGGTGTAATTCCCTACTCCCCATCCAGAGGTTCTTTTGCCCTAATCTTACACTGTATAAGAAGAATTACTGCTGGTTTGATTGATTGTAGTTGGCTTGAGGTGTAGCGTATTTGAAGGTGAGCAAATGCAACTTCAATGCTTAAGAAGTCTTTAGTCTTTTCCTTAAAAGACTAAACATTAAAAGAAAAAAAAAAAGAAAATGTTTAATTTTGCTTAAACTAGAACATCCCCCCTCCAGATGTCCTGATGACTGGCTCCTTCACAGTTTAGCTCAATATAACCTCAGAGAACCCTCTCTGATCATTCTAACCAAGGCAAGTCACTTGCCACCATAGCACCCTGCTTAATTCCCCTCATAGAATTTAACACCACCTACATTACAGGATTTTGTGAGGGTTAACATTTTAAATCCATGTTAAAAAAAGCCTAACACTTAATGAAAACTCCATAGTATTAGCTATTATCACACACTATTTTGTTAATTTTCTCTCTTATTGTCTCCTCACTGTTATTTTCCCTGCTATCTTTTCAGTGTCTAGGACACTGCCAGTACATAAAAGGTGCTCAAAAATTATTTATTAAATAAATCATTACATTCTTCTCTCACTCATCATTATGGCACAGCTGAATGAACTCACATAGTCATTTCCTCAATTGAAATTTTATGCACAAAGCATAAAAGTGACAAGATACATACAAGACAAATTAATAAGTGAGTCTGTGTCCTGACAGCAGAATCAAGGTGTCAACAGATAATTATGTTACAATATGGTATGGAAGCACAAGAAAGGTATAAATCAAGTAACTGTATGTTCAGAAGGCTTCCAGACATCAATTGCCATTTTATGTGTTGGAATCTCCCCAAAATATATTTCATCTGAACTCTGGGATGGATGAGATCCATACATCCCATTGTGTGCTAGACAGGACCACTCAGATATCCTAGAGGCACCTTAAAATTGAACTACCATTTCTCCCCTGGACTGCTTTTCCCTTTCACTTCTGTCTCCCTTGGTGTTCACACACCTCTTGTGTCACTCAAGACAGAAATCTAGGGGCTACTCTGTTCTCGTCCACTCTGTGCCTTTCACCACATCTAATCAGGCACCGAGTCTCAGTATTTCTTCCTAAGGATTTCTTTGTTCGTGGAGATTTCTCACATTTCATCCCTTCTATTCCCTGTGTATTGTCATTTTCTTGTACATTTCCCTGCACAAATCATATGGAAGGACTTACATGTCATTTCCTAGCATTTTTCACAGCCTGGATTTCAATATGAGGATGAATAAATGAATGAGCAAATGGTATACGAAAACAGAAAAGGAGCGACTCTGATGATGTTAGGAAAAGCCTCACAGACAAAGCAATATTTGAGCTTGTTTTAAATGATCAGTGAGAACTGGCCAAGGTAAGAAGTAAGCAGGATATTTCAGGCCTCAGAAGATCATGGGCTCTTCTGGGAGCAGTGAAACTCTCAGCATCGCCAGGACAGGCGAGACAGCTGAATAAGTGGTTAAAGATGAACTTGGAGAAGGCAACTGGGAACTTAAAGGGACCTTGGGATCCCACAGGTGAATTGGGATTGAACTTCTAGAAGCAACAGAGAATCAGAAACTGTGTGTAAGCAGAGGAGTGGTAACACCACTTCGTTTTGGGTGGAGACAACTCCGCTGGGGACAGATAGCAGTGGGAAGAAACTCGTGGCAGAGAGAGGTGGTGAGGGTCAGAAACGAGGCACCAGCAGTGGGAATGGAGAGAAGGACAGAGACGTCACAGTTATTTTAAAGGTAGAATCAATAGAGTTAGGAGACATTAGAGAAAACAGTACCTCACAGTTAACTTGGCGATAACTTTAAATCTTTTTTGCTGTTCCTTAACTAAAACACTATATTAAAACTGAAAACACACAAACAACCTCATATCGATAGAAATAAACACCCAGGGGAACAATTTTCACTACAGCATTTAGGTTTCTTCCAGGCAAAATTATGTGCAGTCCCAAAGGGCCCCAAAGCCGGATGTCCTCTAAGCACATAACAGATACTTTTAACTTAGGAAGGATCAGGGGCCTGAAAAAAGTCTAAGTAACAACTAAAATAACCAAATACCAAGTACCTGAAGAACTGTTCAAATGACACCAGTGGAAAACACTGAGAACTGGGGCCGAAGAGCAAAATTAATATAGGAGGAATATAAAATAATCATCAAAAATTAAAAATGACCTAAGATAATTGACTTCAAAATTCAGAGAAATCATTTCTTCTTGGGAAATGAAGAAAGCTTTGACCATAAGTAACGCTGGGGGTTACACTTTAAAGTGTGTAGTAATTTCATTTGCGGAGCTGGAGGGAAGTCCTCTTCAGTTAAAGGGAACAATGACGGAAGTGGGAAAATCTGGGAAGCATTGAAGGAATGGCCAGAGATTTCCACTTTGATTTGCTCACTGGGAACATAAACAGAAATAGTGGAAATGAAGATTGAAAATGTAGGATGGGCCAGGTCACAATAGACCCTGAATGCCACATGAAGGAGTCTGAACTTGAAGGACCTCTAAAAGTGGGTTGAACAAAATGCGGCATGCTCCACACCAGGTTTCAGGAAGAGTCGCTTATCAAGGTAGGGAAAATGGAGTGAATGGGTGGGACAATGGACAAAAGAACAATTGGAACACATATGAGAGAAAAATTTGAGGCGCAAAAAAAAAAAAAATAGACAGGGCTTACCATGATTGGGATTGGAAAAGACTCAGATTAGTCCCACTGGGGAAATCAGTTGGGAGCTAATTAGCAATGGGAAAGCAATGGAGCCAAAGGTCTAATTGAGGAGGTGATACTCATGGCAAGATCAATCAGACCAATTTTTCTGCTGTCTTCTCTCTGGATGGCCCCTGGAACTGCAGCAGCCATCATGCAATCAGGAAGATAACTAGCCATACTGCAACTGACCTCATAGGGTCAATCTGGTGGAGGGAGGATGGAGAGATCCCAGTTCTTAAATGAAGTTACTGAGTCACCGATTTAACTAACCATGGGATTTGGAGCTATATGCTAAAATGTTAAAATCAGTCATAAGACTTTTTTTTTTTTTTAAGCTCAGTAATGTGAGAGCAAGAATAGAGAAATCAGATGGTGGAATTGAGTCCGAACTGGAGCTTTACAAAGCAAATAAAACAGGACACGGGGAGCAGAGCCTGAAGTCCATGAAGCTAGCAAGAACCGAGTTTAAATAGCAAGCGAAAAGGTCCTATGGAGAGGGAGGCCAACGTGACATGTCAAGGCAATGAATGGGGCAAGGAGCTGTTCCAATGGAGAAAGCCAAGATTTAATACAAGAAAAGATTAAGAAGAGCTAGAACCATAACCGATATGGCCTGAGAAGATCATTTCACATGAGGAGTTACATCTGTGCCTACAGGAACAAGATGTCATAGAAATAAACTTAAGTTTCAGAAACCAAAGCTAAGGACCGGGATTGGCACAGCAGGCAAGTGTTCAGTGTCCTCCCGATGAAAGAAGAAAGAGAGGAAGCCAGCAAAAGCAGACTTTTAATGGAGTAAGACGCAAGCACACCATGTGAATTGAATATAAAATGGAAAGACGTGTGGTACACAATGATAGAGTGGTGCTTAAAACACAGTTCTTGAGAGATAGTGAGCAAATAATACTAGTCTGGATGTGACAGTTGGAAGCAGGAAATTTGCTGACCCCTGTTCCTTACTCTGAGAGCCAGAGAAAGTAGAAGTGACCACTGGTGATAAATTTGGCTCAGAAACTTATAACTTAGAATAAAGCCAAGACTGAGTTTCAGCAAAAGTGCAGGGATAAGTGGAAGGGAAAGGTTAAAGAATGTGAACTTTAACAGGTAGAGCACCAGAGGGTAATAGAAAGGCGTGGGAGGGGAGAAGGCAGGTACGCAATGGGCGCTGGGGTTTAAAATCTATAGGCACAGAGCAGAAGCATCAGAGGTGGGCACATGTACCTTGGGAGAGCATTTTTAAAGAGAGAAATGTGGCGGCATCTAATTGGGTATTTGGCTAGCAAGACAAGGGTTGACAGGGGAAAACAAGATGGGGGGATAAACTAAGGCAGATCTGGGTAGCTTAACAGCCTGGCAAATGAAAACCTGTAAATAAATTTAGAACTAGACAGACCTAGATCTGAGTCCTGACTCTGCTATTTACTAGCCATGTGACCTCAAGCTTCTGTTCCCTCATCATTAAAATGGAAATCAAAAACTCAGACTTTGCTGAGGTTTCAAATATAATTTCAAAATAATTTATGTAACATTTCATAGTCACTGGCTCAGGAGAAGCATCACTCTATGACTACAGCTAGCTTCTTGGCTGCTGGCCTGCCAGTCAGCTTCTGGGACATGCCAGGGGGAAGGAGGCTTAAGCACCTTCCCCAGCAGCATTCCCCACGAAGTACACAAGGCCACTGATGCATGGCCCTGCTCAGTACTGTCCCACTCTTTGTGACCCTGTGGATTGTGGCCCAACAGTTTCCTCTGGCCATGGGATTTTCCAGGCAAGAATGCTGGAGTGGTTGCCATTTCCTTCTCTAGCGGATCTTCCCAGCCCAGGGATCAAACCCACGTCTCGCGCATTGGCAGGCGGACTCTATCACTGAGACGCTTAGGAAGACTACACCACCACTGGAGATAACAGCTATTGGCTTAGCAATGAAAAAGAATGAAAACTCTGAGTTAAACTCAGTAATTCAGTGGCCAAACCTAAAAAGACCTGAAAGGGGATTTCACACACATGATGGCAGAGGCACTTTGTGCTCTGCATTTTGGTTATTCAGTGAGTCAGCCTATTATCAGCACTTGCAAATTAACTCTAATTATCAGATAAAAGTAGTTATTCTAACTGCTTGATAATCAACTACTACAAAAAGCCTAAGTAATGAGTAATAATTACTATATTATTTCATAAAGAGGATCTTTTCTTTTCTTTTTTTTTTTTGAAAGTAGGACACACTCAAGATTGTATCTGGTTTACAGCCACACTGGGACCGGTCACGATTTATTTTAATTTATTTTATTTTTGGTCCCACTGCGAGGCATGTGGGATCTGAGACCCCTGACCAGAGATGAAACCTGTGTTCCCTGCGTTGGAAGCACAATCTTAACCAGGGAAGTCCCAAGGGACTGGTTTACAATTTTATTTAGCCTTTCACAATTCATACTAGGCTCAGGCCAGTGATTCCCAGATTTAAACCTCCTGTCCAGGCCTTTTCATTGAGGCCCAAGAGACCTCTCCGACATCTCATCTTCAATATCTAATAAGCAGCCCAGCTTAGAATGGTAAAAACAGAACTCTTGGTACGCTTCCCAACCAGTCCCTCCCCAGGTCTCCTCTTCCTCAATAAATGCCACCACCATTGACCAAGTTATTCAAGCCTCAAACACAAGAATCACCCTTGGGTCATACTTTTGTTTACTGTCCTACAAGCATCCATTAACAAGCCCTGTGGGCTCCCTACTAAAATATGTCCCCAAACCACATACGGTTCTCTCTTTCTCAATCGCTACTAATTTTGCCTGAGTCACCCTCATCTCTCACTTGGATTACTGGATTACTAACTCCCAGAGATCAAACTGCTAACATCCATTGGATTATCAAAAAAGCAAGAGAGTTCCAGAAAAATATCTACTGCTTTATTGACTATGCTAAAGCCTTTGACTGTGTGGATCACAACAAACTGTGGAAAATTCTTAAAGAGATGTGAATACCAGACCACCTGACAGATTTCCTGAGAAATCTGTAAGCAGGTCAAGAAGCAAGTTAGAACTGGACATGGAAAAACAGATCGGTTCCAAATCAGGAAAGGAGTACGTCAGGCTGTATATTATCACCTGGCTTATTTGAACTTATATGCAGAGTACATCACGAGAAATGCTGGACTGGTTGAAGCACAAGCTGGAATCAAGACTGCTGGGAGAAATATCAATAACCTCAGATATGCAGATGACACCAACCTTAAGGCAGAAAGCAAAGAAGAACTAAAGAGCTTCTTGATGAAACTGAAAGAAGAGAGTGAAAAAGTTCTCTTAAAACTCAACATTCAAAAAATTAAGATCATGGCATCTGGTCCCATCACTTCATGGCAAATAGATGGGGAAACAGTGGAAACAGTGACAGACTTTATTTTGGGGGCTCCTAAATCACTGAAGATGGTGACTGCAGCCATGAAATTAAAAGACGCTTACTCCTTGGAAGAAAAGTTATGACCAACCAAGACAGCATATTAAACAGCAGAGAGTTGGACTATAAAGAAAGCTGAGCGCCAAAGAATTGATGCTTCTGAACTGTGGTGTTGGAAAAGACTCTTGAGAGTCCCTTGGACTCCAAGGGGATCCAGCCAGTCCATCCTAAAGGAAATCAGTCCTGAATATTCATTGGAAGGACTGATGCTGAAGCTGAAACTCCAATACTTTGGCCACCTGATGCGAAGAACTGACTCATTGGAAAAGACCCTGCTGCTGGGAAAGATTGAAGGTGGGAGGAGACGGGGATAACAGAGGATGAGATGGTTGGATGGTATCACCGATTCAATGGACATGAGTTTGAGTAAACTCCGGGAGTAGGTGATGAAATAGGGAAGCCTGGTGTGATGTAGTCCATGGGGTCACAATGAGTCGGACACAACAGAGCGACTGAACTGAACTGAACTGAACTCCCTTATCACTATCCCTAGGACTTTCTGATAGTTCAGTTGGTAAAGAATCCACCTGCAATACAGAAGACGCCGTTTCGATTCCATTTGATTTGGTTGGGCAGATCCACTGGAGAAGGGATAGGCTACCCACTCCACTTCCCTTGTGGCTCAGCTGGTAAAGAATCTGCCTGCAATGTGGGAGACCTGGGTTTGATCTCTGGATTGGGAAGATCCTCAGGAGAAGGGAAAGGCTGCCCACTCCACCATTCTGGCATAGAAAATTCCATAAACTGTATAGCCCATGGGGTCACAAAGAGCCGGACACGACTGAGGGACTTTCACTCTCAATCACTCTCCCTACTCTTCCGCCATCCATTCTCCACCAAACAGCCAGAGAAACCATAAAAAAAAGTACAAATCAGAAAGTGTTATTCTCTGGTTTACACCTTCCAATGGTTCATTGCTTTTACAATAGAATCCAAACTTTCCCTACAAGGTACGCCTGACTGCATGCCTACCCAGGCCCCTGACCTCAACTCCAGTCATTCTCCCCTGCACACATTGCACTCTGGTCACACTGGCCTTCCTTCTCTTCTCGAACGTGTGCAGTTCATCCTCATCTTTCTCTTGCTATTTCCTCTGCCTGGAATGTACCAGCACCGGACCTTTTCATGGCCAGCTCCTCCTTTTCATCAACGAGGAGATATTTGCCTTTCAATGAAGCTGAAAAAGTGAAAGTGAAAGTTGCTCAGTCAAGTCCGTTTCTTTGTGACCCCATGAACTGTGTAGTCCATGGAATTCTCCAGGCCAGAATACTGGAATGGGGAGCCTTTCTCTTCTCCAGGAGATCTTGCCCACCCAGGGATTGAACCCAGGTCTCCTGCATTGCAAGCAAATTCTTTACCATCTGAGCTACTAGGGAAGCCCAGTGAAGCTATTCCAATCTTAATGACTAGCTCCTTCTAGTCTCTTTCTATTGAATTGTTATTTAGTCACTAAGTCATGTCTGACTCTTTTGCGACCCCATGGATTGTATCCCTCCAGGCTCCTCTGTCCACGGAATGCTCCAGGCAAGAATACTGGAGTGGGTTGCCATTTCCTTCTCCAGGGATCTTCCTGACCCAGAGATCAAACCCATGTCTCCTGCATTGGTAGGCAGATTCTTTACCACTAAACCACCATGGAAGCCTCTCTATTGAATTACATAGTTTTATTTTTTCATATATATTGTCACCAACATAGCATACAATAGCCACTCAGTAAATCTAGATTTAATTAATAAACCATGTACAGTTTTTCTTAAAATAGCATCCTAACTTGGGACAATGCAATCTCAAGGTCACCTGGCACTCATCTTCAACTCAGCTCAAAAAGCTGCTGGATTGACTCCATCAGCTCCCAAGTTGATGAGAAGGGATAAAGGTAAAAGTCTCAGAGCAAAATGCATTTGTGGCCTTGTGTCACTTCATAGTTCATACCTGCATGCACTGTTCTAGCTAAGAGCCTCTCAGAGCAGGTAGGACTCTCTGGACAAAGACCAGAATGTGTTGCTTGAAGAACCTGAGCAGCTCCTCCACCCCAGGCGGGCAGAGTCACCAGCAGCACGGTGGCTCCAGGAAGCCTTGAGGACAAGGAAAGTTTGCCCCTGCACTGGGGAATATTGCTAAAGCTCCTTCTCTGTACAGCCTTCTTACAGACACAGACACGAGCCAGCATTGGTTGGATTCCTCCTGTCAATCATCATGACTCTTATGACAACTGTGCAAAGGCTTTCAAAATGTGCTGATAACTTGAAGGGACTTTGCGGAAGGCCATAGTTCTGGGCAGTGCTATAAAGTTACCCACAATGCTTTCCACACAAGAGAAGAAGTTGACCTTGATTTTTTTTTAGTTTTTGCTTTTATGTATCAAATGGTATATGAATATATAACATATCATAGAATAAATTGGGTTTTACTTTTAAAAATAAAACCAGGAAGCCAGACAAAGACACATATGATACCACTTATATGTGGACTCTAAAGATAACGATACAAATCAACTAATATATAAAACAGAAATAGACTCACAGACATAGGAAACAAATTTATGGTTACCAAAGTGGAGGAGGGGCAGGAATAAATTAGGAGTTTGGAATTAACAGATACACACTGCTATATATAAAATAGACAACATACTGTATAGGACAGGCTTCCCTGGTGGCTCAGAGGGTAAAGAATCTGCCTGCCATGCAGGAGACCCCAGTTCAATCCCCGGGTCAGAAGGATCCCTGGAGGAGGAAATGGCAACCCACTCCAGTATTTTTGCCTGGGAAATCCCATCGACAGAGGAGCCTGGTGGGCTACAGTTCATGGGGTCACAAAGAATCAGATGCTGTATAGCTCAGAGAACTATGCTCAATATTTAATAACCTATGAGGGAAAAGAATCTGAAAAGTATATATATATATACACATACACATATGTATACATATATACACACATACACACACGTATATATCACTGAACCACTTTGTTGAACACCTGAAACTAACACAACATTATAAGTCAACTGTATGTAAATTAAAAAAATTAAAATAGAACCAGGAAAGATCATACTAGGCTTTACAATCCAAATTCTCCAGATTCGACAAATAAGAAAAATGGAACCCAGAAAGTTTAAGTGACTCAAGATCCCCCAACAATTCAGAATGTTTTTCATACATAACACCTTATTTTTTGCCCCTTTTTAAACATGGGGAAAAAATGAACTGATCCTGAAGGATAATTTATTTATTTTGCTCTTGCTCAGGGGTTTCAGTAAAATTAACCTTAGGAGGATGTTTTCTGAGGTTGTCAGACACATAATTGAATTCAACAAGGTCACAGTCTCTAGCAGGGGAAGAAAAACCTTTTCTCATCTCATATCTTGTTACATTTTGTTTTTCCTTTCCTCTTGCTACATGTAATTTTTTTTTTTTAAGTAGAATGTCTTCACACTAAATTTATCTTGGAAAGATTTTCCAAGAAATTAGAGTTCCAAGTTTTCCAGATATTGCAAAACAAACCCCATATTTGCCTTTCTTTGACAAAACTTGGCAGCCTGCCTTGAAAACTGACATTATTCAGCATGTGCCCTCATGGCATAATTCCCAAATCCTCTATAGTCTTACAAAAGCATTTTCTTTCCTTCTAAAGAAATGTTCACTTTCAGATAAGACACTTCCATGATATGAATCAGTTATTTCCCTTTGTCAGTAAGAAAGTCATTTGGAGCCTTATTCAGAGAGGAGACTACCACACCTAAATGTGAGTATTTAAAAATTCCTTGATTACCAAAATGAATGTGTTCACTCAGTACATTTCTTATTCCCTCCCCCTGTTAAATTTTTTTCTGTTACATTACTAATTTTTTAATCAAACTATAGTCGATGTACCATATTATCTTAGTTTCATAAAATTAATATTTATATTATTAATATTGGTGTATTAATTATATAAAATTATTTACATATGCACATACTATGAGATGATCACCACAATTAGCCTAACCATCTGGCCACATACAAATATTATTGACCATAATCCTTATGGTGTACATTACATTCCCATGAATTATTTATAATATAACTGGAGATGTATACCTCTTAATCCCCTTCACCAATTTTCCCCTCACCAACTACCTCCCTCGTTCCTTTTTTTTAATTTATAGTAATTTGATAGTTGTTTCAACAGAATGCAAATGATATAGGCAACCTCTGCACTGGGTACTTAAACTCTGTCCTGATGTTACTCCTAAAAGCAAAAATTCTGAACCAAATTATTTACTGATTATACAAATCATACATGCTAATTTGGGGGGGAAATTCACAATGTATAACAAAGAAAGTACAAATCACCTGAAATCCAGTCACCATCCAGAGAGAATCATCTAATGTTTTGGTAAGTGACATGCTGTATGTCTTTCCATGCAACATATAATATATAATTCTATGCAAATCAAGTCATACAAAGATTGGCTTGTGGATAAGTTCATCCTTAGTCTTCAGTCCATCTTCCCCCATCCCCTGTGCCACCTCTTGCCCCTTCCTTAGCCAATGAAGCAGCCTAATTCCCTCTAGGTTCATGCATTTTTATGCCAATAGCTACAATTTATTAAGTGCTTAAAATTTTTTCCAGCATCTTTGTTACTTGGTGTTTCCTCCACCCTTTTTTTTTTTTTTTGAAGATGTGTTGCTAACCTCAGGGGCCCCTTTCACCGCCTATTTTGCTCTCTATCTCACTCATCAAGAAACCGAAAGCCCTGCCTCCTCACGAGAGGGATCCTCCACATCTGACACTGCAAAAGCCTTCAGGGCTGCCCTGTTTCTCCCATTCCGTTTCTTGGTGATTCGCGGCACAAGGCCTCAGATAAAGGGCAAGCCAATATAATAAACAACATGGATGGATGACACTGGCAAAGACATAAAGGTCACCATTATGACTGAACAAACAGGCACTTTTGATTATTTTTACAAAGATAAGAAAATGCTGGCCCTAAAGGGTGACCTCACTAAAAATTTGAACAGGACAAGTATTTAATAATCATAATCATAACAGTTTTTGATTTGCATTCTGCAACATTTTTTTTAAATAACATAAATATATATAAACATATCATATAATTTTCTGATGGCTTAAAAAAGATTAAGGATTTTATTCTTTAGCTAGGAAATAAAAGAGGGGATTATTAAATACAAAATACAAAGATTCATGTTGAAGATTGCATATTTTTAATGTTAAGCTAAATATGTAGGGGGAAATATTTTACTCATTAAACTTATGAATCTTCCATATCTCATACCCTAGACATGCTTAGATGCTATGGGAAAATAAGGGTAAAACAGACAGAGCTCCTGCCTTCAATAAGCTTATGGGTCACGGCAGCACTGTTTGACAAAAATAATGCAAGACACATGGATACTTTTTCAAGTAAAAAGAAACACATGAAATTAATTTTAATAATATACTTTAACCCAATATGCCCAAACTACTATTTCAATATATAAACAACACTTAAAAATCACTAATGAGATATTTTGCATACCAGGTCTTCAAAATCCAGTGTGTGTTTTACACTCAAGCACAGCTCTAACTGCACCAGCCATGTTTGAACAACTACTGCATTGGACGCCAGGCTTGGGGCATCTGTAAGAACAGCCCAGGTTATGCCGTGCACAAACAACCCAACCTGTCAGCTGCTGAAAGCATCAAAAATATATTTCTCGCTCAAGCTACATGTCCTTTGCAGGTCAGCAGGGGAGTCAGGCACCATATCAACACACAATCATAGTTAACAAGAATGAGAAGCAGGAGTTGAACACCAGATATCAAGTGCTTCCTACCTGAAAATGACATGCGTTATTTCTGTGACAAAAGGAAACTCGAAGTCAAAGGCCCTGGGAAGTGCGATCCTATCACCTGCCCAAAAAACTAACAGCTGAAATATTTGCTGCGCGATGCCAGTGATTACCACATCTCTTGGGCAAACATCCTGAGTCAAACAACAGGATGAGCAAGAAGGAAGATAAAGAGGGAGACAGCGAGAGTTAAGCTACACCAGGCGGTGGGAGGTGATGAGAGCACTCAGCGTGGGGCAGAGAAAACGCCAGAGGAGCTCAGGGGAGAGGAAAGTGACTTCTGGCACCAACAGAGCAGCAGCTATAAATAGGGCTTGTCTGGAACCACCTTACTCATCTGGAGGGCAGTCCCACCTAATTAGCCTAGAGGCTAGCCTTGAGAAACCAGATATCTCACCTCTATTACAGAGTACAAATTGCTGCTGCGTACAATCTGTGAAAATGTACAGCACACTATATGCTAGATTCAAACATGCATTTTGAGAGTAATTCTGTGGAAACTGTCCTTTTAAACCACTCACCCTGAAATTATAAAACAGCCATCTCTGAACCAGCCATTAGGTCATCCAGACCATTCTAACGTCTCAGAAAAGGAGGAGGATGGGAAGTCCTCTGCAGGGACTAGTACTGCACCATGCTCGGGGAATGCCCAGCAGAATAAGAAATGCAAAGAAAAACCAAACACAGTAGCAAAAAGACAATTTCAATTTCCTAGGCAGTATAGAGGAGAGTGAAAAATCTGGCTTAAAACTCAACATTCAAAAAACTAAGATCTTGGTATCCGGTCCCATCACTTCATCGCAAATAGATGGGGAAACAATGGAAACAGTGACAGACCTTATTTTCTTGGGCTCCAAAATCACTGAGGATAGTAACTGCAGCCATGAAATTAAAAGATGCTTGTTCCTTGGAAAAAAAGCTATGACAAACCTAGAGAACATATTAAAAAGCAGAGACATTATTTTGCTGACAAAGGTTCATCTAGTCAAAGCTATGGTTTTTCCAGTAGTCATGAATGGATACAAAAGTTGGACCATAAAGAAAGCTGAGTGCCAAAGAATTGTTGCTTTTAAACTGTGGTGTTGGAGAAGACTTTTGAGAGTCCTTTGGACTCCAAGGAGATCCAGCCAGTCCATCCTAAAGGAAATCAGTCCTGAATATTCATTGGAAGGACTGATGCTGAAGCTGAAGCTCCAGTACTTTGGCCATCTGATACAAAGAGCTGACTCATTGGAAAAGACCCTGATGCTGGGAAAGACAGAAGGCAGGAGGAGAGGGGATGACAGAGGATGAGATGGTTGGATGGCATCACCGACTCGATGGACATGAGTTTGAGCAAGTTCCAGGAACTGGTGAGAGACAGGGAGATCTGGTGTGCTGCAGTCCATGGGGTCGCAAAGAGTCGGACACGACTAAGTGACTGAACTGAACTGATCTTATGAAGTTATTGAGAGGCTGTTTGGTTGAGAAACTTTCTACTTTGCCCTTGTAGGCCTCCCTGGCCATTTGGAGAAATGTTAGCTATATCTGGGAATATTTTATATATTACAGAGCTGTGAGACTATTGCATTATAAAGTATCAAGGAATGCAGAACGGCTGCACATCACCTTTCCAGGAACAAGTCATGGGAAACAGGACACAGCTTATCCTCACATGTCTGCAGAGGTGGCTGGGTTCCATGATATAAACTTCAGAAAAAGACAATCATGCCCTGTAGAATGTCTACTGATTTGCAGTACCCTGCATAACACATGTCACATTCTGTCAATCATTAACGGGAGCACAGGAGACATGCAGAATAACTTACAGTATTTCTCATCCAGTACAACCCTATCCTCCAAATCATATCCTCACCCAGTAACCAAATGGCAGACAATGCTCTATTAGCCCTGGAAATTGCAGGGTCATAAATGTATAATCTGAAAAAAAACCAACAATTTGTATAATATCCATTTATTTGTCTTGTTACAAAAGATGCATCTCATTCTGTCAGTAATTTAAGGTAAAAGCATATTAGATACTCATACTAACACTTTGTAGCTTACAGAGAGTATAAGATACAGCTTCCTGACTAGCAGAGAGGAAAATTACATACCCATGAAAAGCTGAAAGGAGAGAAAGTGCTTTAAGTTGAAGTGGTCAAAAGACATCTCATAAGAAGCAGAAGGTGTGCTGACTCAAAGGATTTCAACAGCCAAGAAGAAGACAGAAGAACATTCTGGAAAAAAGTAAAAGCCCCAAAATGCAAGGTATATGCTGAAGCAACTGGATATCCATATGCAAAAGACTGAAGTTGACTTCCTACAAAAATTGACTCAAAATGGATAAAAGACGTAAATGTGAGAGCTAAAATTATAAAATTCTTAGAAGAAAATAGAGGAGTAAATCTCATGAACTCAGATTAGACAATGGTTTTTTAATTTTGGCAACAGAAGCACATGCAACAAAAGAAAAGATAGAGATGCTGGACCTCATCAAAATTAAAAATTTTTGTGCTTCACCATTAAGTGAATTGACAATCCATGGAAGGGGAGAAAATGCTGACTCATATAACTGATTAGGAATGTTTATCTGGAATACATAAAGAACTCTCAAAACACATCAGTATAAGCATAAATAATCCATTTTAAATATAGGCAAAGGATCTGAATAAATTTTCTCCAAATTTCTCCAAAGAAGATATACAAATGACAAATAAGCTCATGGAAAGATGCTCAACATCATTAGTCATCAGGGAATGCAAATAAAAAGCACAATGTGATACCATTTCACATCCACTAGCATGGCTATAACCCAAAAATAGACAATAAGAAGGCAAGATGTAGAGAAATTAGTACCCTAAGCAACTACTGCTGATGAGAATGTAAAATTGTGGGGCTGCTTTTGAAAACAGTCTAGTATTTCCTCAAAAGGCTAAACACAGAGTAACCATATGACCTAGCAATTCTACTCCTAGGTATATAACCAAAAAAAATAAGTGTTTCCACACAAAAACTTGAATGTGAATGTTCACGGCAGCATATTTATAATAGCCAAAAATCAGAAACAACCCAAATGTCCATCAACTGATGAGTGGATTAAAAAAAATATGACATAGTCATACAATAAAATATTATTTGGCAATAAGAAGAAATGAAATATTGACACTTGCTACAACATGGATAAACTTTTAAAACTTTATGCTAAATGAAAGAAGCTAATCACAAAAGACCATATACAGTATGGTTCCATTTATTTGAAAGTGCAAGTGAAAGTTCTCAGCTGTGTCCGACTCTTTGCAAGTCTACAGACTGTAGCCTACCAGGCTCCACTGTCCATGGAATTCTCCAGGCAAGAATACCAGAATGGGTAGCCTATCCCTTCTTCAGCAGATCTTCCTGACTCAGGAATCAAACCCACATTGCAGGTGGATTCTTTGCCAGCTGAGCTACCAGGGAAGCCTTATATGTTCAGAATAGGCAAGTCTATAGTGATAAGAAAGTAGATTAGTGGCTTGCAGAAGAGTGGGTGGAGAGGAGAAATATCTTGATTCCAGCTTGTGCTTCATCCAGCCCAGCATTTCTCATGATATACCCTGCATATAAGTTAAATAAGCAGGGTGACAATATACAGCCTTGACATACTCAAAGAAAACTAAGATCACAGCATCTGGTCCCATCACTTCATGGCAAATAGACGGGGAAACAGTGGAAACAGTGACAGACTTTATTTTTCCAGGCTCCAAAATCACTGCAGATTGTGACTGCAGTCATGAAATTAAAAGACACTTGCTCCTTGGAAGAAAAGTTATGACCAACCTAGACAGTATATTAAAAAGCAGACACATTACTTTGCCAACAAAGGTCCACCTAGTCAAAGCTATGGATTTTCCTGTCATCATGTATGGATGTGAAAACTGGACTATAAAGAAAGCTGAGTGCCAAAGACTTGATGCTTTTGAACTGTGGTGTTAGAGAAGACGCTTGAGAGTCCCTAGGACTGCAAGGAGATCCAACCAGTTCATCCTAAAGGAAATCAGCCCTTAATATTCATTGGAAGGACTGATGCTTAAGCTGAAACTCCAATACTTTGGCCACCTGATGTGAAGAACTGACTCACTGGAAAAGACCATGATGCTGGGAAAGACTGAAGGTGGAGGAGAAGGGGCCGACCGAGGATGAGATGGTTGGATGGCATCACCAATTCAATGAACATGAGTTTGAGTAAACTCCGGGAGTTGGCGATGGACAAGGAGGCCTGGCGTGCTGCGGTTCATGGGGTCACAAAGAGTCGGACACAACTGAGCAGCTGAACTGAACTGAACTACCAACACCTGAGGTCCAACCAACTTGATTCAATTTACTTTTGAAGATTAAAAAAGACAATGGATGTCAGCTTGATTTTCGGATCCTTAAAAAAAAAAAGAAAATAATCAAAGCCCTGAAATTCTAGGCATAATGTAATGCACAAAGGCAATGTCCACATAGGTAAATTAGACTTGTAAGTTATTTTGAGGTAATAGAATGTCACTGGAATAAGTGAAAAACAATTAAGCTCAATAATGGCTATGTTTGCTATGTTAACCAGACACACATCAGTAGAGGGAAGCTGTTAGAGATTAGTGTGTGGAAGAGAGTGGACTTACAAGAACAAGGGAGAGACTGAGAGTCACCCACCTATAATTTTCCCAGCTTTGATGGATCTGTACTTTGAGCTACATGAGGAACCATAGAATTTTCTTCCATGCTTCTCTCTGGTGAACAAAAGAATTCAAACCACGCGTGCATTATAAAGTTCAGCATCTCAAGAGCACTGACATTTTACTAATATTAAAAATAAGCCAAGAGAAAGCATATAATTTTTCCTCTGAGTTTCTTATCTTTTCATCTAGGACCATGGGAGAGATATAGCTTTTTTAACTGTCAAGTAGATGATGAAAACATACAAGTCATCAGAGACTCACCAAAGAAACCCCTAAAATAAATTAACAAACAAAATGAAAAGTGGTTTTCCCATCTCTGAGCACACTAATAATTTCAGATCTAACTACTCAAGTTAGAATGTATTCTGGTTGCTGGTATGTATGTAATGAAACCCAGATTACTTCTAAACTTAGGATAGTTATCAATGAGTGAGCAGAAACAGAACAAAACCTCTAACATAACATGGCATTCGCCTACACAAAGAATAGCACATTTTCATACAGCTGCACAGACAAATCCTCCCTGGGATTCCACGATGTCAACAACTACTCAACTTTCTGCCCTTGCAATTTCCAAACTGGAGCAGTAGCCTCCTCTTCCAGGTTTGCCTCAGCCCCTGAGCCTGACACTACTGTACAGTTGAGGCTGCATAAGAAATTAGTTGGCATTAGTTGGCACAAGAAGATAGGTGGGTCGGAAGAACTGTGAAGTAAAGAAAAAACTCAGAGATTTAAAACCACCATGGATAATCCACCTGTGGTTAAACCAAATGACAACACAGACAAACCATATGTGTTCTACCAAATGTCCCAAACTGTATGTGACAATCCTGCTCATAAGTAGTCTGCTCAGGGAGGTCTTTCCACTGACGTCTGCATTACCCATCAATACATGTACCGTCTTTCCTTTGTGCTTGTATTACTTTAAAGGGAGAAGGAGGACAAGAATGAAGATAAAGCCATTAAAAACAAAATCTGCAAGCTATTCTGAAAGTGTAGCCTTTTACAGTTTAATTTTTTCTCTCATTTCAAAATAAAAACTTTATATTAATACTATGCCATGTAAATTCCAAGGATAGTTTAATCACTTCTATTATTAAAATACAAATTATTCATGTTTCTAATTATAATGGAATTACAGTATTTCTCCAAGTCCATTTGTTTATTTTGCTAAAACACAATATATTTCTTGTTACTTTCTACCTTCTACCTGATGTAGAAACAGGAAGTAGCTCAGCCTTCAGGCCAAGAGAAAGCACCATTATTACTTATCCTTGTAGCTCAAAAATAACCCCCTGAGGTTTAAAGTTTCATTTCCAAAACTACCTCTCACATAGAGTCTATTATCTGATTGAAGGAAAAGACGTTAACTGCCATAGCCCTAGGACCTAAGCTTATTTTGTCTCTGAGCCAAACAAGACTACAGTTCCTAACAGAATAGCATAATAAGCAATCTTCCAAGAGCTATAGTCAGTAATTTACTAAAATTACTCCAAAAGACAGCATAGGAAGCATAAAAGTTTTGTTTAGTTTAATATTTCCTTTCCTATGATTTAAAGGAAAAGGGATTTAGAAATAAACTACTAGGTAGATTTAAAAATAAGAAAGCTACAAATCTATTCAAGATGAAAATAAGCAATTGGTTAGAGTTAATGATGACCTTAATATGTTCAAAATTAATAAAAAGTAATAGAAAATGTTCTAAAAATGGAAAATCTAGAGGCAAGCATATGCCTCCCAAGCAGAAAATCTAACATTAGACATTAAAACCTATGCATTCTCTCTCTGAAAGATCTTCACACAAATTATCCACAGGAATTCAAGTATCATGGGAAAAAACTGCATACAAAGTTTAATATTCAAATATACACCCTGGGAAAAAAGAACATTCTTGATGAAATGGAATATGGCAGCTATTTAGAGCTAACACATTTAGGACTAGTAGAAACTATTATTGATTAGGATTAATAAAGAGTAATAAATGTTGAATTCCAAAATAAAATTTGGAATCATTCTAGAATACTTTTAACATTTTGTTTCCTATGGAGTGTAAATATATAATCAAACACTGTCTGCCAAGAAACTGACAAAGAAGCTAACTGTCCTGAATTACTTTCATGAAGACTGACTTTTAGAGAAACCATAATAACGCCATACATCTGAAATACATTTCTCTAAACTCAGAAAAACAGCACGTTTGCAAACCATAGGCCTGTGGAATTAATTTTCAAGGTCCTGAAGAAAATTTGTATATATTTTGTCCCCCAAAAAGTGGCCATAGGCATGTTAACATGCATAAAAGGATGTGACTGACTTAGCCATACTAAGCCATTAGTAAAGAAAATTCTGGTCCTCTAAGCCTCTGCCTTACTTTCTCTATTTTCTACTATTTTCAGACCTATAAGGCCCCTGGGTTGTTTCTTTTCCCTAGTGCCCCATCAAACTGTATTTGCAATATGGATCTAATATCACCACTCTGTTCCTGTGTCAATTTAGGCTATGACTGGCTACGCTCAGAGGTGTCTGCTTTCTTTCCCATGATGGAATAAAATGCTGTACTTTATTTCTCACTACAAAATAAAAGGTTTTGTCCTGGTTGAAGTCATTTCAGCATTCACAGAGCAACTGCAGAAGTTGTAAAACTATTTTACCTTTGAAATCTCACTTTAAACAACTGCCCATTCTATTTTCCTATAAAGCCAGCCTGGCTATTGAAAGGTATTTCTCACATTTGACATTGCTTGTTGAACTAATTCAACTCCATGCAAAATTAGCAGGTTCTCTTCTTACATCGATGTTCTTCCATCTCTGCATCTGGGGACCCCATTCAGTGACTCTGAAGAACCCAGTTCATAATTTCTATCACTGCCTACCCAAAAGAGCATGCAGAAATATAAAAGCACTTCTTTCATTAATTCAAAAAAAGTAGTGATCTGCGGAGCCCAGAGAGGGCAACCCTGGGAAGGGTGATAAATCACCCTGTGCACAGTGAAGAAATAGCTATTTCTGGACCCCGCAACAGCTTTCATGTCTGCGAGGAATCCTACTTCTCCCTCTTGTCATTTTTAATCAGGGAGGTGGAGCTGCCACAGACGTTTGGTAGCGAACGAGACAAGGGTCAAAACTCAGATGCCTACAGTGGCTCAGCGGCTCACAGAAATAAATGTCATGAACAAAGTGAGTGACATACAGACGGCGGTGGGGATCCGGGAGACGGCAAACCCTGCCAACAGGGGGCATCTGCAGCTCAGCTACCCCGCGCCATGCGCTGGGGCCAGATCACCAATTCTTCTAAAAAGGAAAACCTAAAACACAGATGCTCATGTGAAATGTGTTAGCAACTACCAAGCAGTAATGCAAGTGTTTAAAAACACTGGGTGGAGTAAGTCTGCGTGAGTCAAACTAAAGCCACCTGTCGTCAGGGTGTGTCCCACTGGTCATGTGTTTGCTGCCTCTATTATATAATTATGATCACCTGGCCCAGTCCCCTATGATTTTACCAATGGGATTTTGACCTATGGGACCCAGAGGGAAAAATGATATAATGATTAAAGTTATGTGTCAATTTGGAGGGTGTTTTTGGATGAGATCAACATTTAAATCAGTGAATTTGGGGTAAAGCAGATTGCTCTCCATAACGTGGGAGGGCCTCACCCACTCATTTGAAGGCCTGAATAGAACAAAAAGAGTGGCCTCCCTGAACAAGAGAGAATTCTCCAGAAGAATGCCTTCCAACTTCATCTGCACCACCAGCTTTCCTGCATATCAAGCCTGCTGGCCTGGCCCACATTACAGATTTTGCACTCATCAGCCTCCATAACTGTATAAGCCAATTATTTACAATAAATATATGCACATTGTATTGGTTCTGTTTCTCTGGAGAAACCAATACAATTTGGCCAAAGTCACAAAACTAGTTTGGGGAAATTTTTTAATGAATTGCTCTCTTTCCCTAGAGTATGTTCCAGTGTACTATCCTGGAGCAGGAATCCTTATGAAGTAGAAGATGGCATTACAGACTCTGGTGGCCCTGACAGTAAAGAATCCACCTGCAATGTGGGAGACCCGGGTTCGATCCCTGGGTTGGGAAGATCCCCTGGAGGAGGGCATGGCAACCCACTCTAGTACTCTTGCCTGGAGAATCCCCATGGACAAAGGAGCCTGGCAGGCTGCAGTCCATGGGGTCACAAAGAGTCAGACACAGCACATGTACATACATTACAGTACCCAGAGACAGCACATACAATGTGTATTTCTCAGAGTGTAGCTGCAGCTCTATGGAATCATACAAATACTTGTTTACATACAGATTCCTAGGTTTAGCTCCAGATGAGCTGAATACAGCTCTCTAAGGTGGGGCCCAGGAATCTATATCTTGGCAGCTCCCCAGCATGGTTCCTCTGCACACCAAAGTATGATAACACTGGAGTAATCAAGAGGCAAAATAGATTAGCAGTAAAGAGCACAGACTCTAGAGCCAGACTGCCTGGCTTTGAAGCCCAACTACTTAACCCCTGTGCTTCAAACTAGAGTACATTTCACACCTCACATCCCAGAGATGACATGAGGATTGAACAAGGAAAGGTTGTAAACACTGGTGCATAATTAGAATTTAATCAATGGTAGATATTACTAAACCCTCTCATCACAGGTGTTCTGGCACACTTTCAGTATCATGCTGAGCAACATTTACAGTGATGATCACACTGGCACTTTAAGATCTTGAAATACGTGCTAAAGCAAAGATCAATGTGGTTAGAAGCTTCATCTCGTGAAAATTCTTTGCAACTTGATAATTTGAATGTAACATCAACGGTAACTTTTTCTAGAGATTAGAACATTTGATAAACCTGAATACCACATCTGACTATAACATGTAACAGAGTTTGCTGCATGCGTGTACCATGTAGTGTGAAGACAGTGAGAGATTTTCTTACCATGGTCTTTCTGCAGTTTACTGATCTTCTTTCTCTATTCCTATAAGGATTCAGGCTATATTTTATTTTTTTTTGTTTAAGCTTTAGCTCTCCAGTCCCTAGCTCAGACAGCCTCCACAATAGGCATTCAAATATAAATAATTGTTGAGTTAAATTTTCACACTAACATAATGGCTTTGATCCAACACTCTTTCACTAACAAATTCTCATGATAATATCTAAAAAAGGATATACAAACAGAAGTTACAAAAGGAGGCTGTAAATAATGACGTGTGGAATATTTGTCTCCCCCATCAAGAAGAAAGCCAAATTCACTCATCTTTCAAACTTTTATTCCAGCCAACTCTTAACCTGAGAGCAGTTATCAGCTAATAAATTGAAACTGCACAAATACAAGAGCTAACAAGTAAAAGGAAGCTGTATGAGACAAAATTGGGTGAAACCAGAAATATGGTAGGCTTTTGGATCATTTGGCACTAAATATAAACCTGAGATCACTTTGCATTTGAATTTGAAAAAGTCTTTTGACAGAGCAGATCTGTTTTAGAACAACTTAGAACATTCGGAAAATTTTGCAGATACCATGTGGCACATGGTGCTTCCTAGGTGGCATGAGTGGTAAAGAACATGCCTGCCAATGCAGGAGACCCATGAGACCCAAAAGACAAGGGTTCAATCCTTGAGTAGGGAAGGTCCCCCAGAGGAAGGCATGGCAACCTACTCCAGTATTCTTGCCTGGAGAATCGCATGGACAGAGGAACCTGATGGGCTACAGGCTATAGGGTAACAAAGAGTCAGACACGACTGAGCGACTAAGCACATACACACATATAGAGACTGGATATTCATACAGTGACTGGCTTCCCTGGTGGCTCACTGGTAAAATAACCACCTGCAATTCAGGAGACGTGGGTTCAATCCCTGGGTCAGTAAGATCCCCTGGAGAAGGAACTGGCAACCCACTCCAGTATTCTTGCCTGGGAAATCCCAAGGACAGAAGAGCCTGGCCTGCTACAGTCCATGGGGTCGCAAAGAGTTAGACATGACTGAAGCGACTTAGCATGCACACACACACGTGGCACAATTAAGAAACTTGAAGGTGAAAAATATAAATAATGGAGGCCAACAATAACCACAAGATTTGACTTGGAACAAAAGGAATACACCCCCCAAAAAACAAGGATATGGCCAAAATGAGGCTTCAGAAATAAAACATCATTATTTCATTTAGCACTTGGATCAAGAGGAGGGGCTCTCCAGCAGGGAGCACCCCAATTGAGCAGAGGCAGATGGGCCATGGCAGGGTGGCTGCTCCCCATAAAGGAGGTGGTCTGAGTATACGTGAGAGAATCAGGAATCCAAGAACTAGATTCTGAGCTAGAACACCAGTGGTTACACAGACTAGAAGGAAATTAATACATCTACATGTGCCCAGCATCACACAAAACTCACCAACCTCACATTGATGAGAGATTTCTAAACCAATAAAATAAGCAAGAATAAAGAATCTACAAGAGAAATGGTTCCAACAAAACCCTTCATTCACTGCCCTGTGTACCTAAGTTATCAAAACCAACCCTGTGCAAGTTACTGTTCAAAGGAAAAATAAAAACAGCAAAAAGATATGGCCCCTGCCCGCAAAAGTGATCATCTAGGTAAAGGGTATAATATAAAGAACATACAGGTAAGAAACAATAATAACACAAAGCAATAATCATGATGCTTAAAGTGAGTTTCAGTATTCTAGCAGAATGAAAGGAAGGAAAGACTATTCTAACAGAAGTGAACTGGAATGAATGAACGGAGTTTAAGGGCTTTTGAGAAGACCTGAACACCCAGGCTTGACTTGATAAGATGGAAGTGGCACAGGCAGATGTCTGTAAAGGAAAGAACAGAGAAGAACTTACTAAAGCAAATATTCAAATCTGCTGGGTCTTAGAGGACGAGCAGCAGAGTCACAGAGGACAAGGCAGAAATCTCACCTGACTGTCATAGACCTTCACTGCTAAGCTACGGTGTTTGGGTTTTATTTGCCAAACAGTAGGAGACCACTAAAGGCTTTGACCTGGTCATAGCTGTGTTTGATCTATCTGATGAAATACAAGATAGTATTTAGAAAAGAGTGAGAGTCCGGAGAAAAACTAAAAGACTCATGATAATCCATGAGAGGACTAGTAAAAACCTAAATTAAGGTAATTAGTACATGGGAAAGGAAAAATTGATAGATGTGGTACTTGCTCCTAAAATGTGGGATGTTCTGATATTAATTAGCAAATTCACTACCAAGAAAATAAATGTTTATGCACAACGTAATTAGAAACTTCCTAACTCCAGTATAATTCCCAACATACCAACCTCAAGTCCTTAAAACATTCCTCTAATGTTTCTTCTCAAAGAGAAATTTTCTTGCAATATTTTTTAGCTTCTAAGTTAAGATAATTCACCATTCTCTCCTGTCTGAGGTTTTCCCACAACTGCCATGCAGAGGAAGGACTGAGGAACGCACACAGCACAGAAGGCCAAAAACAGCCTCTGCCTGTTAACAGTAAATTTAAACGTGAAATCTGGAGAAGCCTGGAGTTTCTGTCACTTACAAAACTCCTCCTTTCTGAATATATTCACACTTCAGCAAACAAGCACCTCTGAACAATCATTCTTAAAAATGAACTACACGATGCAGTGGAATAATTGTAAATTACCACATAGTTCTCGACACCCACTATGATGCTTGCTCATGAAAGAAACCACAGATGCTGAACTGATAGAGATTAAAATCTCTCCCTGTCCTTTTGAAGGAAACAGGAGGCAAGCCATCTGAGGAGAAACTAGGCTGAGGCTCTCTGCAGGCCTTCCTGCCTTCAATTTCTATTCCAACCCACCGAACAACATAATTTGTGGTGTTTTCTTGTTTCCAAAAGGGTTTGTGATCAGATACCAGAAAACAGAGCTCCAATTACCTGACACTACAGAATTCCAGCCTCAAAGTTTAAATGAAACCTGCAGATCATTTCTCTCAGTTACTTCCTTCTAAAGCCAAGAAAAAAGAGAATCAAGGTCCCACAGCTGATATGGCAAAGTATAAGTCTTCTCACTGACAGTTTAAGGTTTCTCTCACTGCCTTCCACACTGTCTTCACAAGACTTCAGTTTTAAATATCCATGTATTCAAATGATGGAGTGTCAGCCCCAGTATTATATAATGGATCACGGTCAAGGAAGAAAAATAAAAGCTCAGCCATTGACACACAGGGCAAGACTGCACCAGCTTTTTCCCACCATGAACATGTGTGTTGTTAAAAAAAAAAAAAAAAAAAAGATGGGTGTTGTTTCCAGATTGCGGAAATAAGTCCAGCCATATATACACAGGGCAAGGTTGCTCCAGCTTTTTCCCACCATGAAGATGTGTGTTGTTTTCCAGTTATGGGCCAGGCAAGATTCATGCAGATTTACTCCACTATGGCAGGAAGTTAGTGAAAATAGAACAACATTTTAAAAACAACTCTGGATAGCAGCCATCCTGACTGGCGTGTAATGGTACCTCATTGTGGTTTTCATTTGCATTTCTCTGATAATGAGTGATGTTGAGCATCTTTTTCATGTGTTTGTTAGCTATCTGTATGTCTTCTTTGGAGAAATGTCTGTTCAGTTCTTTGGCCAATTTTTTGATTGGGTCATTTATTTTTCTGGAATTGAGCTGCAGGAGTTGCTTGTATATTTTTGAGATTAATCCTTTGTCTGTTGCTTCGTTTGCTATTATTTTCTCCCAATCTGAGGGCTGTCTTTTCACCTTGCTTATAGTTTCCTTTGTTGGGCAAAAGCTTTTAAGTTTCATTAGGTCCCATTTGTTTATTTTTGCTTTTATTTCCAATATTCTAGAAGGTGGGTCATAGAGGATCCTGCTGTGATTTATGTCAGAGAGTGTTTTGCCTATGTTCTCCTCTAGGAGTTTTATAGTTTCTGGTCTTACATTTAGATCTTTAATCCATTTTGAGTTTATTTTTGTGTGCGGTGTTATGACAAAAACCACTACAATATTGTGAAGTAATTAGCCTCCAACTGATAAAAATAAATGGAGAAAAATAAATAAATAAATAAATAAAACCTATATTTGAATCTCAAAAAATAAATAAATAAATAAAAACAACTCTGGAATACACAAGGTGTTGTTTACAATACTTAGAAAAGCTAATAAAAGAACTTATAAATGATATTTATCCTTCTAGGTCTAACAGTTATTAGAATATTAATGAAGGTACCTCTAAAATGGAGTTAATGATGAGATGTTGGTTATTGACACATTATGAATAATATACAAGCAAGAGTAGTATTGTAATCCACTTAGAAATTTCAGAAAGAACTATCCCTAACAAACCTCTGGAAATCAGAATTATAAGGAATTATTCAAAGACCCCTAGGTTCTCGGTCAGTGGCTCAATCACCATAAGGTTATCCCCCAACAATTCCCAATCCTCTCCAGGAATTACCCTCTGAACAGAACAGCACTCAGTCTGCACGCGGTCTCTGTGTACTATTTAGGGATTTTTTATTAATATCAAAACTCTTCCACAGCTGGGTTAGATGATGATCCATGGCAAGATGCCAGAGGCTTTCTGTTCCCTTGGGATTACCATGGCAACCACTCCTTACTGGCTATCTAAAGACAGGGAAGGAGGTAAATCACACAGGCAAGGAGTCCAATTTGAAGGAAACAGCACTGGAGAGCGTCTTCTGAGTCTTGTTCTCTCTTTAGCCAAATCACCTTAGCCAAGCTACTAAACTTCTCTGCGCTTAGTTTTCCTCTCTTATAAAATGAGAATAATATCTACTTAATAATGTTGTCCTGAAGATCAAGCTCAACGAGATAAAGTGTGAAAGCATCAGCAGTGTCTAGAACATGGCAGTTTTCAACAAATGATACCTATTTTATTCTATATGCAGGTGTGACTTACCTATATAAGAGCAAAGAGGTAGGCACCACATCAGAATATATATATGATATAAAATATTTACCAAGAATGGTTATGCTGTATTTACCAAGATGGTAAATGGTTATGCTATTTACCAAGAATGGTTAAGCTGTATTTACCAAGATGGTAAATGGTTATGCTATTTACCAAGAATGGTTACGCTGTATGGGAGATTCAACACTGGGAAGAATTTCAGCATCAATAAATTTAATGACTTTTACTGCTGATAACTGGGTGCTGCTTCCACAAAAAGTCACTTCCCCCTTCTTATTACTATAGTATCTTAAATTCACAACCAACTCACTCCAGTGAGCTTAAAAGTGAGTAATAACTGGAGAAGGCAACAAAATAAGCCAGTGTCAATGAATTTCACTTTAGCAGAGTAGTTAACCAAATTCTTTAGCTGATCAGCAGAAGAATACTGACACAGGGCAGAGGTTTAAGACAGAACATAAACTTTCACTACTTGCCTATAATGCCAATAAATAGCCTCAAGTCTACCCCGACTGATGTTTTAGAAAGGACCTACTCTCTAGGGCAGAGTGACAGGGTCCTATCAATTTTGGTGTATTAACCATGAATGCTCATCACACAGACAGAATGACTTTGGACAGCTGTCCCAACTAATCAAAAGAGACTGATTAGTCTTTAGACTTCTGGAATAGCCTTGTGGAATATTAAATATTTATCAGAAGATAACTAGTCACTCAGTCAATAGGATTTCTACCTACAGACACAAGTCAATGTTCCTCCATCATGTCCAACAACCAACGAGTTCAGAGTGTTATTAAACCTCAGGATTACTTTGATGCCATAGTCTCCCAGCCTTTAGTAATTGCTCCTGTATACAGTGCCTATGTGTTTGGTTAAGTGACAGAAATTCAGCTTAGATTAGTTGGAGCAATGTGAAAATACATAGGAAGTACAAAGTATCCTATGATTTTAAAGGACTGAATACCTAAGCTGCCGGAAGTATGTATCTCTCTACGTTCTGATCCTCTCACTGTAGACTGGTTTCCTTCTCTGGGCAGCAAACCTGGCTCCCGGGTTTCATTTCTTTTATAAATTCCCCAGCTAAAAGGAACTGACGCCTTCCCAATTCACTTGTACACTTCAGGGGAAGGACCATCTTGGGGCAGATGCCCTCTCCTGGCCCTAGTAAGAGAAAAGATGAGATCAGGGACCGGGCAGCATCACATAAGTACCACGCAGTGCCCACTGGAAGCTTAAGCCATCCCCAGAGTAAAAGGGATGCTGTTCCCAGAAGAAAAGCTGAGGGGAGGGTTGTGGAAACAACAGTGGCAGACTGCTACAGGTATGTATGTGCAATTTTTATTTCAAGTATCAGCATGTTATGAAAACATACATGTTCTTTCACTTTGTAAATAAACCTTCACCAAACTTAACTATGGGCCATAAATTTTATAGCCATTCAGGTCAGGTCATCTACTGTATCGTTGGTCTTGTCAGCTCACTATTTCCCACCACTTCCACCTCCAGACTCTTACTTAGCTGAAACACAATAAACCTCCTAAGTAGAAACTTCTACAGGAGGGGATACATTCACAAGGATTGCACAACCATGCTTCTCTTGTCTAGAGCAGTCCTCAGGCAAAAAATCTTTTTCTTTGTTATTCTAGGTATCTCATTTTGGCCTCAGATAACCAAAACAATTTTTGCAATGCAATTTCATTACTGGAAATAATTTCATTATAAGAGAATATTAGGCAACTGTTAAGAGTGAAGTCAAAAGGTCAGTATCCACCCATAAACTACATTCCTATCTTATAATTCTGCCTACTTACATAGAGCAAATTGTAAAGTAGCAAATAGACTTAACAGAAATATTAAAATATTCTTAATTACCTTATACCAGCATTTGTAATTATTTCCTCAATAAATATGTATGCTGATTTTGAGGTTTATAGTATACAGAGTTTTTTCAAACTGCTAGTTCTGGGGTTTACAAAATGACTGAGAATGAATCTTTTATTGCCTTCTTCCTCTCATGTTAAATGATTTTTTAATATTACTTGATATGTCATAAAACTTTACCCATTTAAATCCATGTGATCATATAACATATGACCTTTGAAAAACAGATGCCCCACCTATACTAATGCTCAGGAAAACAGTCTCCCAGAATATCAGTCATGTCTGACCACTCTTTCTGGGTGACCAGATGTCTCCCGGGTTCAGGTGCTGGGCTGGGTACAGTAGACCCTTAGGTGTGGAATGGAAGAACTAGTCTCCCCCAAGGCCACGGGAACAAAGGAAGCAGTTGTTGTTGCCTCTGTTGTTGTTCAGTGGCTAAGTTGTGTCCAGCTCTTTTGCAGCCCCAGGCACTGTAGCCCGCCAGGCTCCTCTGTCCATGGGATTTCCCAGGCAAGAATACCGGCTGCTGCTGCTAAGTCACTTCGGTCGGGTCTGACTGTGCAATCCCACAGATGGCAGCCAACCAAGAGTGGGTTACAATTTCCTTCTCCAAGGGATCTTCTCAACACAGGGATCAAACCGGCTGTCTCCTGCATTGGCAGGTGGACGTTTTTACCACTGAGCTGCCAGAGAGGGAAGGGAAGAAAGCCAGATGCAATCAGAGGGAGAGGAAACAAAGGAACGCCACACCAGTTAGAGAAGCAGGACAGAAACTGTGAGTCGGAAGCACAGGCTGAATGAAACAGCTGGCAAAGCTGAAGAAGAGCCAGTGGGGCCAAATCACTTTAAAGGAGCTAGAACCCAATTTTTTTGGGAGAAATCATCTATGCTACCCAAAACTCTACAATCCAACTGTCGCCTGGAGTTTGGGTCTCCCACCAAAGCTCTGTCCAGAATTTCTGAGATTCCTTAGGTGTGTGTAATGTGGGAGAGGATGCAGAACTTGGGCCTCTAAGTCAGCTCCGCACGGACTTGCATAGCCCCATCTCTGTTCTCCACCATCAGACCCAACATGAAGCTCAAGCCTTCTTGAGTTCCCCATCCGTTTCTCACTCACACAAAGCTTCCATGAATATGAGACTTTGTCAGTTATTCAGAGGGAGGTATAAAGGGATTTTACACGACAGCAAAGTAAACAATTTCAAACTGAACATCTCTCTTCTCAAGGCTTCCTTGATGGCTCAGACAGGAAAGAATCTGCCTGCAATGCGGGAGACCTGGGTTTGACCCCTGGGTTGGGAAGATCCCCTGGAGGAGGGCATGGCAACCCACTCCATTATTCTTGCCTGGAGAATCCCCAAGGACAGAGGAGCCCGGCGTTCTGCAGTCCATGGAGTCAAAAAGAGCCAGATATGACTGAGCGACTAAGAATGCATTCATACTTCTTAAATTATCTTTTGATCACCCTAACACCAGATTATTTCCAGAGATCTCTTCACCCAACTTTGCAGCATCTGCAAGTTTCTCTACCTTCCTATCTCTATATATCTCCTTCAAAGAACCACCACAAACTACTCTCCTCTCCAACCCTGGCTCTAGCCTCCAGAAGGTTCTCCAGTTTTGCTTCATGCATCTACGTGGATTACCAAGGCTTTCACAAATGGATTTCCTCCTTTCAGAAGAACTTCAGTGACCACTGTCAAGATCATGGATTTAACTTCTAACTCTCATTACACAAGACTGAACTGGAAACATTGGTCCCTGGATGAGCTAATGAGAAGAAATGAGCTTGGGTGTTACTCGACTCCATAATCTAGGGATAGGGCAGCCTGACTAGGTCGGGAAAGACCCCACCCATTCATTCACAAGTCAGGGCACCTGAATACCGTCTGGGAAGAGTTCTCAGCAGCTTCTCTGATCTCCCTAGTTGTAGAACTGACTCCCCTTTCCAGAAACAAATTCTGCTTTTTGGTTCATCACAAGAGGCACATATTGGCAGGTGCTGAGCTCAGGTAAGTGAGCGCTGATCTCACATTCCACACTGCAACAAGATGGCATAAGGACCCACTGCCCGGGAACCCTGTCCCTGCTATGCCTGGCAGGCCCTGGCATACACAAAAGCAAGACAGATTTCTGTAACATCAGTTTATAGGTCTGGTCTAATTCTGCTGAAATCACAGATCATTCTAGCTCATGAAAATAAGCCAAAAAACAGACGCAGAAGTAGAAACCAGACACATTTTAGAAATCATAGTAATGTAAGGAGCACAAAACTGCCTACACCAAAAACCCTCTGCCCTTTTGGATTCCATAGATTCACTGAACCAGTTCAATACTTTATGACAATCTAGTCAAGACATAATCTTTAACTACTGGATATTTGGTGCTCCCTATACAATGTGATCCGGAGAAGGCAATGGCACCCCACTCCAGTACTCTTGCCTGGAAAATCCCATGGACGGAGGAGCCTGGTGGGCTGCAGTCCATGGGGTCACTATGAGTTGGACATGACTGAGTGACTTCACTTTCATTTTTCACTTTCATGCATCGGAGAAGGAAATGGCAACCCACTCCAGTATTCTTGCCTGGAGAATCCCAGAGATGGGGGAGCCTGGTGGGCTGCTGTCTATGGGGTCGCATAGAGTCGGACACGACTGAAGTGACTTAGCATACAATGTGATCTGAAGACACACTGCCCATCAAAGTGATAAATGGACTTCATGTATACAAGTAAGTTCACTCATTCATTCATTGATTAATTCAACAAATACATATTGAGTGCCTACCACACGCCCATCATATTAAGCTCATAGGTTTAAGCCTTTTGAAAGCTCCTAGCATGATTTTATCTACCCATTTAAAAAGCCACACATTACAACAGAGTTTACATTTTCTAAGATTCATGTGAAATCCACATAACAATTAACCCTATCCCAGCTAGTGATCACAATGGCCTGTCAAAAGAGCAAGGCATTGACTCACCCTCAGTTCTACTTCTTTTCCCTAAGAACAAGTCTGGTTCTTGACTGATACTACAAGGTATCTTAGAGTTAACATAACCAAAATTAAAAATTTTTAATTTCTCCTCAAACCTGTTTCTACCCTAGTGTTCTCAATTAACGGCCTCACCTCGCACCCAACTGGAAAGTGACCCTGCAGTCGTGTTTGAGTCTGCTCCCCCTGTCTCAGACTTCTCATATCCAAGAATCCACTGGCAGGTCCTCTTCTTCTACCCCAAACCCCACCTACCATCCACTTCTCACCACTCCTACCACTACCAGCAAACTAAAGCCAATATCACTTTTAACCCAGACAACTATAACATTTTCTCTCTTTTTTTCTTTTTTTTTAATTTATTTTAATTGGAGGCTAATTACTTTGCAATATTGTGGTGGTTTTTGCGATACATTCACATGAATCAGCCACGGGTGTACATGTGAACTATAATTTTCTAACTGGTCTCTTCATTCACTTTTAATGTCTTACAAATTCATTCTAACAGCTGGAAACTAAATTAAATTATGTCCTATACTGTTCAATGACTTTTTATCACATCTGAAATAAAATGTCAACTTTACCTTACCATTAATACAAACAGCCTGTATCCATCATTCTCAGCCCTGGATGCTTATCAGAATCACCTAAGAAGCTTTTGGAAATAACTAATTGCCTCCCAGCTTCATTAAGTTTGGAGGTGGGCTTGGCGTGGCTTGTTAAAGCACGCTCTCAGAGCGGAGGACACTGCTCTCACGGCCTGCCGCTGTCTGTCCTCCTCTCCGAGTTCCCGGCCGCCACTGCCCCATTCATTCTTCTGCTGGTTACACAGGAGCCCCACTAGCCCCTCTGCTCCCCTCAGCCCACAGCTTCTCCGCTTTACTCGGAAAGCGCTTCCTCATTCCCACCCTCTACCCCCACCACTGATGTGCGCCACACTGGCTCCTTCCCTTCCATCATTCAGGTCTCTCCCCACGTACCGCCTCTTTGGAGAGCTTTTCTGGAGCTACTCAATACCCTGCGCCTGTGGTTCTCAAAGTGTGGTCTCCAGGGCAGCAGCAGAAACAGAACTTAACAACCTGTTTACAATATAAACTCCTCAGCCCCACACCCAGGCCTCTATTGAATCAGAGACGCTGGGAGAGGGGCCTAGCAGCCTGTCTGAATTTAAAGTCTAACGGGTGATTCTGATACACATTAGAGTTTGAGAAGCACTATTGTGTGTATGTGTATGTGTACATACTATGTTTACATATGTACATAGCTCTTCTTCCTATCAGTCATCTGAAAGTGTTGTTTAATTTTTTAATTGACCGTCCCTTCCTCCCTAAAATACAAGCTCCAAGGAAACTTATGGTCACTCCTATATGCTCAGTGATTAGAACAGTATCTGACACACAATAAGTATTCAATAAATATTGATTGAATAAATGAATCTACAAAGGAATCATCCTGGTCCCTTTCTTCCCCAGAAGCTCTAAGGTTTTGTTCTGTTTTGTTCTGCTTTCCTCTAGAAAGGAAAGAGGGGCTTCTCAGGTGACACTATTGGTAAAAAACCTGCCTGCCAACTCAGGAGACGCAAAAGATGTGAGTCTGATCCCTGAGTCAGGAGGATCCCTTGGAGGAGGGCATGCCGACCCACTCCAGTATTCTTGCCCAGAGAATCCCAGGAGCCTGGCAGGCAGAGAGGAGAGAACATGTGCACAGGGGTCTACCGGAGACGTTCTCAGAAAACAATACCAAAATCCAATCAGAGAGCCACAAACCAGCCAACTCTGGCTCTTCAGAAGGCAGCCTCTTTACATGCTGAACATGCTTGGCTCACATAAATGTGAGGTAATTGCTCCCAGTGATTAATGCAGAGCTGGAAGGCCTCATTACATCTCAAGTACCTACTGGGGCACTTTCCCAAAGAAACAAAATACAGAGGAAGAGCACTTAAGGGGGTGTCTTGAAAGCAGAGATGCAGAGGAGGCTGGTACTCAGCTCAGAGGCCAAGGTGATCCCACCCACAAAGGATAGCTTCCTTTGACTATGAAACACTGGTGAACTTGTGTCTCTTCCTACCCTCAATCCATGCCACCTTTCCCAATAAGTGAAAAATATCTTTTATTTGATTTAAATTTCTTTAAATTATAGTAAGGACCTTGCCATATCTGTTCTCACCATTTGTAATGGTTTTTTCTGTGAATGGACTGTCCCTGTAGTTTTCTTTTAGGCTGCTTGCCATTTTCCAACTGATTGGCAATTAAATTTACTCTTGCCTTTTATACGCACTGTCATCATTTTTCCCAGCTTGCGTTTCACCCCTGACTTCGTTTTGATTCCTCCCCTCAGTCAGAGGTTAAAATTTTATTTAGTCAAATGAGCCACTTTTACTTTAAGGTTTCTGATTTTAATGTCAATAAATAGAAAAGCTTCCTCTACTCCAAATACATTAAAGTATTCAGTCATATCTCCTACCAGTACTTTTATGGCCCTTTTTGGTTTTGTGGGGGTTTTTTGGATTAAATCTTTGATCTATCTGGAGTTCATTTTGGTGTGAAGGTTGAGAAAAGTTTCTAGTATTTTTTTCCAAATGCCAAGTTCATCTGGGAAACTCTATAACTCAGCATTTAGCATAGGAAAATCATATATATGGTTGACATTCAATTTATGTCTGTTAAACTGAATTATCAGAAGGGTGATGAAGCTATAAAATGGCTATTGAATTATCACATACAACAATACAGCCCCCCCCCAAAACGCATGCTTTGTAGGACATTAATGTGATATTAATGTTCAGTTCAGTTTAGTCGTTCAGTCGTGTCCGACTCTTTGCGACCCCATGAACTGCAGCACGCCAGACCTCCCTGTTCATCACCAACTCCCGGAGTTTACTCAAACTCATCTCCATTGAGTTGGTGATGCCATCCAGCCATCTCATCCTCTGTCGCCCCCTTCTCCTCCTGCTTTCAATCTTTCCCAGCATCAGGGTCTTTTCAAATGAGTCAGTTCTTTGCATTAGATGGCCAAAGTATTGGAGTTTCAGCTTCAGCATCAGTCCTTCCAATGAATATTCAGGACTGATTTCCTTTAGGATGGACTGACTGGA
Source organism: Odocoileus virginianus (assembly GCF_023699985.2). NCBI lineage: Eukaryota > Metazoa > Chordata > Mammalia > Artiodactyla > Cervidae > Odocoileus > Odocoileus virginianus. The sequence goes on along the minus strand of NC_069703.1, from coordinate 6,807,255 downwards.
TATTAATGTATGTCAATGTAAATCTTAATAAGAAAAGTAGACATGTGTGAACCAATGCCAATTTTGTTATCTCTATGCCAGCAACAGTAACAATAACAATAACCACTGTTTACTGAGCACTGAAGCTTCACATACTAGAAGTGAAAACATATTAACTCATTTAATCCTAAAAGCAAGCCTATGCGTTTCTATTCTATCTTAACTTTACAGATGAGAACACATATGTGCTAGGATATAAGGAGGACTGATGACCAGCAGTTGGCAGAGTCACACTCTGAGACAGAAGCATTGAGGATCTTATGGCTTAACCACTATATCTCGTCTCAAGATCGCTGCTGACCACAAAACAGAACAACAGGATGGTTTTCCTATTACCATCTAAAAGGTGTTCACATTAGGACATTCTTTTATTCTTATTCTGTATTTCTATTCATGTTCCTATCCCCACTCTCACCCAACCTCCCCCACCTCCACAAAAAAAAAACAAAAAACTTATGTCAGAACTCAATAATGCCTTTGGCTACCATATCTGACAAAGGACCTATAAAGGTCCAACACTAGGTAAATCAAAATTTGACATCTTTCTCAACTAAACCACATTGCTTCACACCTTTTAAGTTCAGATGAGATCGGGCGCGTTCAGGGTGGTATGGCCGTAGACACCTTTAAGTTCAATATCCCACCATAAACTACTATAATTTCCAAGAATGCCCTGATTTGAAATATTAATATGACAGAGCTGCACTGAATAATTTGGTCCAGCAAGGTCAAAAATTATCTCTCAGTATTTTATATTATAAATTAGATATTTTAAAGACATAGATAAAATTACTGAAAATATTATTAACAATGACCAGTATCATTTTAATGTATTCTTTTTTTCTTTTTCAGATTCTTTTCCATTATAGGTTGTTACAAGACACTGAATAAAGTTCTCCATGCTATACAATAGGACTTTGTTGTTCATCTGTTTTATATATAGTAGTGTGGTGTATATCTGTTAATTTCAAACTCCAATTTATCCCTCCCTCTTCCTTCCTCTGTGGCATCCATAGTTCATTTTTTGTGTTGGTGGGTCTATTTCTGTTTTGCAAATGAGCTCATGTGTATCAATTTTCTAGATTCCAGATATAGGTGATATCATATGATAATCAACAGGTATCATTTTATAACTCTAGCTTTTATTTAGAAAAATGAGTAGACTCTCAGTTTGATGATGGCAAAGTAAAGGCAGTTTCACTCTCTTCTTCTCTCAAAATTCTAAAGCCACAAAGATGACCGGAAACAAAAACACAAACTCCAACAAAATGAAGTAGCTACAATCCAACATTTGAAGATGGAAAGCAAATGGAGGAAACATCTCAGCAGAGTGGAGAAAAATCAAGCCAATGACCACAAGACGCAAGCCAATGTGCCCCCGTACATGCTTTGGAAATTGAGACACTGGGTACTTTGATGAAGAAAATAATTGCTGAAAATGAAGGCATATTCAGGCTCTCAGTCTTTGGTGGGCTGCAGCTGGTTTGTACTGGCTTGCAAGAGCCAACTCTGCTGCTATCTCACACTGGGAGCTTGAAATCAACCACAGTGGTAAAATTTACACTACAGGAATTGGCAAATTCTACAAATCAGAATGTTTGTTCTGATTTTTTTTTTTCCAAAGACCTAGTAGTTAAACATTTACCAGCCCACTACACCAAAGTGAAAGAGGAGAGTGAAAAAGTTGGCTTAAAGCTCAACATTCAGAAAACTAAGATCATGGCATCCAGTTCCATCACTTCATGGCAGATAGATGGGGAAACAGTGGAAACAGTGTCAGATTTTATTTTCTTGGGCTCCAAAATCACTGCAGATGGTGATTGCAGCCATGAAATTAAAAGACACTTACTCCTTGGAAGGAAAGTTATGACCAACCTAGACAGCATATTAAAAAGCAGAGACATTACTTTGTCAACAAAGGTCCATCTAGTCAAGGCTATGGCTTTTCCAGTGGTCATGTATGGATGTGGGAGTTGGACTATAAAGAAAGCTGAGTGCCGAAGAATTGATGCTTTTGAACTGTGGTGTTGGAGAAGACTCTTGAGAGTCCCTTGGACTGCAAGGAGATCCAACCAGTCCATCCTAAAGGAGATCAGTCCTGGGTGTTCATTGGAAGGACTGACGCTGAAGCTGAAACCAATACTTTGGCCACCTGATGCGAAGAGCTGACTCATTTGAAAAGACCCTGATGCTGGGAAAGACTGAGGGCAGGAGGAGAAGGGGATGACAGAGGATGAGATGGTTGGATGGCATCTCCAACCAATGGACATGAGTTTGGGTAATCTCTGGGAGTTGGTGACGGATGGGGAGGCCTGGCGTGCTGCAGTTCATGGGGTCGCAAAGAGTGGGACACGACTGAACGACTGAACTGAACAGAACTGATAGCTCCAAGTCTTAATCTTTGCCATTCACTAGAAATCTGAGGTTTATTCTCCAGAGAAAGTGAACCATGAAGGTTTCAGGCTCAGGCACAGTAGTCACGATAAAGGGCAAGTAAGAGTACAGCACTGAAAACAGAGATGATAAATGAAAATCTCCATTTTTGATCAACGAGTTCCTTCAACCCAAAAACATCCACCTTCAAACTGAGTTCCCCTGCAGGACACTGAACATTCTCTGGAGAAATTAAACTGCCCCAAAGAAGGTATTTACAAATAGTGATATTTTCAGGGAGGTAGAAGGGGTGGTGGGTCTCAGTGAAAAATCTAGCTAACTTATCTGATCAGCCTACAATGAATTAGTCCCTTCAGACATGCAAAGTGTAAAATAATTCTTTTCTGAAGCACCTTTCTCAAGAAGCCACTTCAGGCTATGCCTCACCAAAACAAAGGAATAAGCCAAGAAATACAAGGATGTCCAATGGAAAGAGGTAATGGGCATTGCCAGAGTAACAGCTGTGCCTCAGACCGAGTGAAGAAAGTGCATCCTGGGGCAGGAAGTAGAGGCTGAAAGAATAAAAAAAAAGGAACTGGTAAATTATCTGACTGCTTGATCATGTGGAACACTGTACTGGGAGCTATTTTACAGCACTGTTATAGGATGTTGGAAGAATTAGCATTCAAAGAATATTAAACAGGAAAAAATGAGGCCATTATTCATTCCAGGTAAAAAATGACAATGAAAATAAGAAATACAGTCATACATAGATTACTCAACTGTGGGAAGCACTTATATAGACATAATAAGATGCTAGAAAAAGGTTAACCGAACATTTAGACATAATAAACTATACAGTAAAGAAGTAAAATTTTTTACTTTGCTACATAGACCAAATTATTCAGTGCAGCTTTGTAATATACTCAATTTCAGATCAGGGCATGCTTAGAAATTATAGCTGTTCTATAAATGAGGTCCTCTATAAAATGAGGAGATTTTGAACTTTAAGGAAGAGGAGGTAGAAGTGAGTGAAGATCCTAATATACCCTATTAGGAAGTAAATTGACTAATCAAGAAGCTTATTCTTTTCAAGTAAGGAAGTAAACACTAGAACAAGCAGCTAAAAACACTGAAGTGATTCTTCTAGTAAGTGGACCAAGGCAGTAGGAAGGTTTTAAGTATGCTTTACATAAGTATTTGCCAATCATAATCATGTATACTTTCATCAAAATTTTTAATTTACATAGTTAATACAGAGAAAATTAAAATATAAGTTACAGGCAACTCCAGAGAACGTGGAAATTATTCTGATATTCTCATAATAAAGGGATTCCCCTATTGTAGCAACAGGAAATTTCCAAATCAGGAGAGATCTGGTTAAAACATCTTACAATCAAGAAAAAAAAAAAAAATCTACAAGAAAAAAAAAAAAATCTACAAGGAAAAAAAAATCTACAAGGAAAAAAAAAATCTACAAGAAAAAAAAAAACATCTTACAATAAGTTATATGAGTATACATTGTCAGGTGCAATAATCAAAATCTAAGTTATGGGGCATTAAACAAGAGAACCTGTGATAAACATGCTAATGATAAAACCAATACAGATTTATCTTCTGAACTTATCTTTTGGGGGCAGAAGACAGAACCTTTACTGGGGCAACCATACTTAGTCATCCAGTGTTCACAATAGATAAAATTTATGCGTCCTTTGTGTATTTCTAATTTCATTTTCTAAAGAAGATGAAAAAAAACCTTTTCATAGTTCTCTTCATGATTTTATTTTCTGCTCTGAAACACCAATCTAACTGCTAGAAAAGAAAACTGATTTCGTAATTAGAGGAAATTACTGAGCCGGGTGGTTTAGAGTGGGAAGAAGAACCAAAAATCTTAGTGGTAAGGAAGAAATAAATCATTTTTTGGATGTTTGGCGGGGAAAAGACTGAGAAATTCAGTGGTAGCAAGGGTCATGGGAGAAAGAATTTTTCAGATGGGGAAATCTGGGTTGTTCAAAGGCAAAGGGAAAAGATGCAATTAATTTTAAAAGAAAAAAAGATTAGATGATAGTGTGAAGGAAAACTAAAGATGGAAATTGATAAACTGAAAATCACAAGTGGAGGAGTTTACTTTCGACCAGAAAGTCCTTCCTTGTGTAATTCAGAGAAAGATGATACCTAGGAACATGTTTCTGAGGTAAACAGAAGAGAATATGAGGAATATTTCCTGGATGGCCTTAGTTTTTTTAAGTGAAGGAAAGGACCAGTCATCTCCTAAGGGGGGAATTAGAAATGGGAATTTCCAAGAATGGAAGGAATTGAAAATAGTCATTCTCCTAGAGCAAACCACCAGGAGTCCCCAAAGACCATTCATTCCCTGGACCAGAGAAAGGCTGATCTTATCAAGAATTGCCCAGGAAAGTAGTGAAACAGAAAGATTCCACAGCCTGTCCTCAGGAGCATTTGACAGATTCAAGATGAAACTGGGGGACCAATTTTTAACAGACCAAATTTTAACAGGATATCTCTATGAGAAGCTAAATCTGGAAGCCACTAGCTAGGGATCCCCAAGGTACAAATAAAAGAATTCCAAACAGCACTCATGAGGCCAAAATGTGAAAAATTTGCAATGGGGCATATATATGAGGTTTTGCTATTTTCTCACAACAATGAAAAAAAGTAGAATTATGAGGGCTAATAATCCACACAGTAACTGGGAATTACAGTGGCATTCAGTTGCTAACCAAATCTCACTTTTGCTTCCATGATTTAAAAAAAAAAAAAAAAAAGAAGCTAAAAATCAAAACAAAAAACCTCATTTCTCATTCTTTTTATTCAATCCATTTTTAATCAAAAGCAGTCCCCGTCATAAGGAAAATCACTATCTTAGTCTAAGTGGGCACTTGTGTCCCAGATCAGTCCTTAGTTTCAATGAAAGGAAAACACAATTTGGTTCCACCTTTGGGTACTTTGCTAGTGAACGTCTAAGGTTGAATTCATAAGTGTTTTAAAATAAATTCTCTAAATGTATTGATATATTAAAGTCTAGATTAATCTCAGTCTGTTGAATTCTTGCAGAGCTTTGAGCAAGTGCTTACTTAATGCAGAGATGCAATCATAATTTTAAGATAAAAGCTTCTGTCCTCAAATCTCTGTGTCAGAAATCAAGAGAGAGAAAGGAAAATAAAATCAACTATTTTCCTAGAACTGTACACTTCTATAGCTTAAATGATGCTTTTTCTGATCTTGAATACCATTTCTAAATCCCTTGATTAAAACTACATAATTCAGTCAAAATGAAATCATACTATTTAAAAATAACTTTCTGGGGAAAAAAAAAAAAAAGAAACCAAAAATAGTATTAAGGCACAATGGGAAAGACAGTGTGCCCGCGTGTAATACAGCACAGTAGAAATGGTCTTTTGTAATTGAAACAATAGTACTATTTCCTCACCCAAGCTCAGCCTTCTTTTAAGCCTGGACAGTGAAGAAATACATATGTAATTAATTTAAGCAAATTACAAAGGCAGCTCATCCATGGCTTTATAAAATAATCTCTGACACAGACCTGCATTCTAGGAAGCAACCAGATGTCATGAAGACTTAATGAAAAATGCTAGATAAGTGGCTTTAGTTCAACACACAGAAACTGGCCTGATTAAATCAATGAACTTCTATCAGATATTTATGTCATCTGGAACATAAAAGCTAGCCTCCTGAAAGATGAAAAACATTTCTTTCATCAAGAAATTTCTCTAAAAGTTATGACATTTTAGTCAACTTAATCATTTTAGTATCAGTTGTTTCACTTCATTCACTTTCTGAATGATACACCCAAGCTCCTTTGGTTTGTTTCCATTAAGTGGAGAAAAAACCTGCAAGTCACATGTAAAATAATATCAAACTCCATGCTTGACATTTGAAACTATACCACCTCAGAAGTACTTAGCCCTTTTCTTAGACCTGAATTGTACTGTGGTAGATATACATCTTTCATAGAAAGAAGCTGTATTTCTTAACAAATTCTCAAAGAAAAAACTTAGAGAAAGGTAAGTAATATGCTTTTGTTTATACAGTTAAGAAACATACTTTAGGACAGTGCTGGTCAAACCTGGGTACACATTTAAATCATCTGGGAGCCTTTATTTAAACTAGCAATACCACATTTTACCCAGGTCAAATCAAACTTTTGAATGTGATGCCTGAGCATTGGTGTTCTTTACTTTTTTTTAAGCCACCCGGATAATACCCACTCCTTTTCAGATTCATAAGTCTGTAATGACCTTCCCATATAGATCATTATGGAGTATTGACTAGAGTTCCCTGTGCTATATAGCAGGCTCTTAGTTATCTATTTTATCTAGAGTAGTGTGTATAGGTCAGATGCTTAGAGAAGAATATGAGGTCTCAAATCAGTCATTCCTCTGCATGGAAAATTCATAATTATTTTGTATCTTACCTTGGTTTTATTTGGTGGCTCAGAGAGTAAAGAATCTGCCTGAAATTCAGGAGACCTGGGTTTGATCCATTCCAATATTTTTGCCTGGAGAATTCCATGGACAGAGGAAGGTTATAGCCCATGGGGTCACAAAGAGTTGGATACCACTGAGCAACTAACACATCTGGTTTTATTTTACAGCCTTTCTCTTTGGGATTAATGACTTCTTTAATCCTTGTATCAAACATCTGATTAACTTCTATTTACTCATTCATAGAAACTGTGTGTAGCTTATGTTTGTTTTCAAAATTCTACTGACATTTATTTCTAAAATGTCTTTGTCCAAGTAATCTCTAAATTTAGAGGCCATTATGACAGAGAACATCACAGGGAGCTTGGGACATAGTAAGCTATAGAAGTAGCCAGTGAGACAAGTGAGACAGAGAGAGAAATGGGCCTTAGACAATTTTATTCAGAGGAATTCAAACTTATTCCTCTCTTATCCAAATATACTCATTCAAACAGTATCAAGTATCTAATAGTGCTTTTCAATATGAGAGAAAAAAGAAACACCCTGACTTGACTGCTGCGGTTGTGGGGAAGGCATCCTGCATGTGGATATGCTGCCTTCACAAAGTCCAAAGTAGGAATAGCAATCTCCTCTCAACTCTAATGAACATTCCCCCACTAGAGCACATTTATAACTTCCATGAACTCAGTGAAAGTCGGTTCGGGGATGCATTAGGTGTTTTATCATATTATCCCTTACTCACACTACTTTGAAAAGAGCCGAAGAAAGAAATCCCTTGGAAGACAGCTTCCTGTCTATTTACAACCTAGAAGGGATCCTCACAAAAGAAAAAAACACTTGCTGGCAAGCCAACATGTTTCCTGAGATAAGAGAAGGGAGCATAAACACATTCATTTTAAAGTACTCATTTTTTAACTATAGCTGCTAATATTGAACAACAGTTGGCATGAAACCTAATTGGATGAGGTGCATTAGAGTTAAGTGCATCAAGCCAAAATGCATTTACATCTGCCTTACAGACTTCTGGAAGCATCTCACAGTACGCATCTCAGCAGCTATAGCCATTTCTAACCCAGCTTCCTCTTCCAGGAAGTTTATTTTAGGATTAGAAATTTAAATACTGTATCAACAGAAAAAGAAGAAAAGCCTAAGTAATTTTTTAAAATCATTATATAACGTAGCCATAGTTCAGGACAATATATAAAATAAAGAACCTGCCTCCCACTCTTGCCCAAGATACACCTTGATCTTCAGTCACTAGCCAGCCCAGCACCACTGACTTCTGCAGTCATTATCCATAATGACAATGATGAACCAGAAGAGACAGCCAATTTATCAATTACTACTCTCATTTAGGCCAAACATCACAGCTTGTCCTCAGCCAATCTTTCTAAAGATTTTCAATTAATCTTGTTAGTTTCCTTTCTATCAGCTATAGAGAAAGTAATATAAGGAAACAACACAAAGATCAAATAAGAGGCAGGCAGAAAGAAAAAGAGGGAAAAAAGAGGGCAACTTAGATAATTCTCCAACTATATAATGAGCTCCTAAATAACTAAGAATCAGCTAAGAAATGCTGCCTACCCCACTCACTGGAATTTTTAAAAGCTCTCTTTCCATAGCTTTGTGTCAAGGGCAAGCCTTTGAAAAAGCAGAGGCTCTCACACATGCTTTGTTTCTAGGAGCAGGTACTTTAAAATATTTCCTTTATTAGTTTCTCACTTTTAATGAATTGACCCTACTGCTACGGCTAAGTAGCTTTAGTCGTGTCCAACTCTGTGCGACCCCATAGATAGCAGCCCACCAGGCTCCCCCGTCCCTGGGATTTTCCAGGCAAGACTAGTGGAGTGGGTTGCCATTTCCTTCTCCAATGCATGAAAGTGAAAAGGTGAAAGTGAAGTCGCTCAGTCATGTCCGACTCTTCGCCACCCCATGGACTGCAGCCCACCAGGCTCCTCCGTCCATGGGATTTCCCAGGCAAGAGCAGTGGAGTGGGCTGCCATTGCCTTCTCCATAAATTGACCCTAAGCCTCACCAAAAAAGGAGAAGAAGAAAACAAAGCCCAAACCAGCAGACCTGAAGAAATCAGAATGCCTTCCCTATAAGACATGATTGCCTTTTCCTTTCAACACTTCGAGTGGAGTGCTTAAAATCTCCCCACTGACTTTAATATTGACTCAAGGCAACAGTCACTTTGAACCCCTCCAATACCGGGCAGAGTATCTTACTAACATTAGATGACTGAGGACAGTTCTTGAATTTTAAAATTGAAGCCATCTTTCTATACACTCACACACACACACAGAGTCATGAGTTTTCAAGAAAGCACAAATCTGTGGAAATGGGAAATAACTGTATCTAGTGCAGTAAAGAGACATTTTAGAATGGCTTTTTCTCAAACATCACAAGCTGAAGAAAACACCCAGGTTCCCAACACAACCTCCTTCCACAGGATCAGCACAGAAACCAGCCTCATCAGACAATAACTGATTGTTATTATAACAACAATAACTGATTGTAACTGATTGTTACACTAACTGTTGAGGAATTGGTAGCCAAGTAGCAAGGGCTCTGCGATATTAGTAGCAATGGCCAGAGAAACTGTGGGAAGGACCACTGAACCTAAAATGGAAAAACTGGTCATTGTTTGAATCTTTTATTCCCATCATGTCTTACTCATTCACCACTCAAGAGAATTTCTTCTAAAACAGCCAGGTCCTGATCCATGAAGAATATTTGATCTTCCAGCCTAAACAAAACCAGAAATATACATATACAGTGTGTGGAATGACCTGCAGTTTCCATAAATTCCCAAAATACTTCTAGCCTCTCCATTTTTGCTTTCACGTTCAACTGAACTTGCAGTAACAAAAACATTCAAGAAAGAGTTTTACCATAGTCCTTTATACTTCACAGTGAATTTAAACCTGGAAATAAAGGGCTCTGTCCCATGGTAAAAAGATTGGCTGGTGAGCTGGTGGATCAGTGGGCTGGCTGATTGGTTGAAGGAGGGCATAAAGTCCATTCTAATGTCCCTGAGATCATACTCAATAAAGCCATCTCTAGACAGGAAGGCAGAAACTTCATCAAGATCACTTGCGTAAAGGTACTGGTAATGTCTGCCTGGAAGAGAAAAGTATGGGTGGAATTTGGATAGACAAATTAGTAACTTAAGGACCAGCCATATAAGTTACTGCTCAAAGCAATAGCTGAGCCCCTTGTGATTCTAATCCAGTTCAATGACATTATCCTCTTTAGAAAAAAAAAAAAGAAAAAGAAATATTCTCAGAGAAGTATAAATTACAGTACCAATTCCAAACCACTGCTCTGAGGTGGGTGAGGCAACAGGAAAGCATATAATGAAATTATATAATAACTTCTATCAGCCTGATTTAAACACTTTTATGGGAAAGTGAAAGAGGAGACTGAAAAAGCTGGCTTAAAGCTCAACATTCAGAAAACTAAGATCATGGCATCTGGTCCCATCACTTCGTGGGAAATAGATGGGGAAACAGTGCAAACAGTGTCAGATTTTATTTTCTTAGGCTCCAAAATCACTGCAGATGGTGATTGCAGCCATGAAATTAAAAGACACTTACTCCTTGGAAGGAAAGTTATGACCAACCTAGACAGCATATTAAAAAGCAGAGACGTTACTTTGCCAACAAAGGTCCGTCTGGTCAAGGCTATGGTTTTTCCAGTGGTCATGTATGGATGTGAGAGTTGGACTGTGAAGAAAGCTGAGCACCAAAAAATTGATGCTTTTGAACTGTGGTGTTGGAGAAGACTCTTGAGAGTCCCTTGGACTGCAAGGAGATCCAACCAGTCCATCCTAAAGATCAGTCCTGGGTGTTCATTGGAAGGACTGATGCTAAAGCTGAAACTCCAGTACTTTGGCCACCTGATGCGAAGAGTTGACTCATTGGAAAAGACCCTGATGCTGGGAGGGACTGGGGGCAGGAGGAGAAGGGGACGACAGAGGATGAGATGGCTGGATGGCATCACCGACTCGATGGACATGGGTTTGAGTAAGCTCCGGGAGTTGGTGATGGACAGGGAGGCCTGGTGTGCTGCGATTCATGGGGTTGCAAAGAGTTGGACACGACTGAGTGACTGAACTGAACTGAACTGAGTGGGAATAAAGCAATCCTGACCTTGGCTGCTGGCAATAAACTCTGCATAGACTCTGTCTTCCCTTCTGAGACACCTCTCACTTTCCTTTCTCTGTCAAGGTGGCTCTTGTTTTCACTTGAGGTGGAATTTATTCACAAAAAATTTAAGACAGTGAACACGAAATGTGACTTGGCCCAAACTCACTTATTTTCCCTGCCATCCTCCAGCCAACCTTCGGGACACTGCTGTCCACAGCCCCTGATCACTCAGACTCTTGATAATAGACTTAAACATGGTATTAGAGAAGACTCTTGAGAGTCCCTTGGACTGCAAGGAGATCAAAGCAGCCAATCCTAAACGAAATCAACCCTGAATATTCATTGGAAGGACTGTTGCTGATGCTGAAGCTCTAATACTTTGGCCACCTGATGCAAAGAGCCAACTCATTGGAAAAGACCCTGATGCTGGCAGAGATTGAGAAGAAGAGGGAGGAGGCGACAGCAGATGAGATGGTTCGATGGCATCACTGACTCAATGGACATGGGTTTGAGCAAACTCCAGGAGGTAGGGGAGGACAGAGGAGCCTGGCATGCTGCAGTCCATGGGGTCACAAAGAGTCAGACACGACTTAGAGAAAGAACAACAACAAACAACAAAAGAAGCACGAATATCATAAAGAATAACTTTCTCCATCATGCAGTAAAATGTTTTTATAGAAAAAGACTTGACAGAAGATACAATAAAAGAAATAATCCCCTTCCAGACAGGAAAAAAGACTTAAAAAAAAAAAAAGTTGCCCATCCTTCTCCTTATGTAAGAACTTCTATGAGTTATAAATGCAATTACTAAAACTGCAAACATGCCCCCTCAAGATTTGTCCTGGCAGTTGCAAAATGGTTGTCTGAAAATTCCGGAGGCAAACAACCTACTGGATTACAAAGTTCCCTTCAATCTTCGTCCTTTGTAGCTTAGCAAACCCAACCACTGATAAAAGCAGCTGTTTGATACAAATCAATAAACTAGACATCTTAGGACATGTATCACTTTTCCTAAACTTAGCAAGAAAATGAAGAGTATCAAAGAATAAGACATAGTAGGAAAATGAGGTTTCTTTACACAATAACCTATTAAGAAGAAAAATTAATATCCAGTTATTTCATTTTGTTTTCAACCCCTTAATTTTCACATATTCAAAGTTATCAAATATAAAATAACCCAAACATCTTTCTCTCAAGATACTGCACCAAATAGCTCAACTGCAACACAGTTGAGTTCAGTCACATCATTTGTATGTATTCTATTTTGTGAGGAACAGAGCTGATGGAACAATCTTTCTAATGACTAAAATAGTATGGTTTCTTGAAGCAATGTAGTAATTGGAGATTCTCCTTAACTGATATTTTCAAAAACACCTTTCTTAAAATAGGAAGGTGGGATATATGGTAATGTGTGCTAAAAGATCACTACCTTCTCTTATAAAAGCATAATCAGGTTAAAAGATGGCACACAGTCCACTTCAAACTACGTCAAATACTTTTTGATTGTTCATACTTATACAGACTAGTAGTAATGGATTTTTCTTCACTCTGTAAGTCTTATGGCTAGTAGTCATTTGCACAAATTACTGCACACTCTTCCATGCAGATTCCTCCCATGGGAAGGACTTCCTCTTCTCTCTCACTCAATAACACGTGCGCCTTACAGGAGGAAAAAAAATTGCAGTAGAACAACTTCAGGCAACAAATGTTATTAAATCAATGGATTGGTATTAAGTACATTGTTTTCTGTTTTTTTCCATTATTCTACAACCTCACACTGAGAGAGAAAGGATAAGAGATCATACAAGTCAAAAGCTGAGAATCAAAGGCAGAAGCAGCAGAAGTACAAAGTGTTCTGTATCACTCACTTTGCTGGTTCTCTAGCACTGTTTTCATCTTTCTCACGGTTATTCATGAGAATTCGTATCTGCCCAGAATCTGAATGCAAACCATTCCTGTACTCTATCCTAGATCAAAATATATAAAATGCCCAGCTTTCAACTATTCCTATAAAATATCCTTTAATCACTCATATTCCTTCTACCTAACCTTCAGAAGCTCCTGATATCTGAAAGACAAGGGAAAGGAATTTTGCTGAGGATCACTATGAGCCACGGTAAGTCAGAGAAATGGGCCGGCTCACTTCAGCTGGTCTGCTAACGACAGAGCTGCAGTCACTTCCAAGTGAAGAATGGGAGCCTTCCTGGCCACCGAGAGTCAAAGAGAAGAAGCCTCTTCACAGGCAGAGGAGCACAGTGCCTCGTCACCTGGAAGGCAGAGCTGTTTCCACTTGGGAGTGCTCACAGCACTACTAAAGTAAATAAAACTAAAAGAGGGGAGATGTGTATACCAAATGTCACTACGACACAAACGAAGCTAGAAAATGACTGACCTAGAAGCCTTTCCTTTAATCATTTATTTATGAACATAATTTAAAAACTAGCAACACAGTTGAAACATAAACATTAGCAATCAAATGATTTCATTTAGTTAATTGACATATGCCTATGCTAGAAATAGTCTCATTTTAGAAAGTTAAAATGAAAGAAGATGAAATAAAAGTATAATTAAAAATTTACCAAAGGGGAAAAATATCATCCAAACATATTAAGACAATGATTATTTACATAGTGATATAGTTTCTTCAGATATTTTTCTAGCTATATTTATTTTTACATTGCTATACCCAAATATATACATAATTATGATTCTGTTGTTTCATTTACTATTGTTGCATCTAAGTTACTAAAAACTCAATAAATATCTTTATGACAGAACTTAATCTTGAATTAAGCAAAAGTAGAAAAAACAAATCAGCAGAGTGACCCATCAGTGATTTAATACACACACACATAAACAAAGTTCAAAGATATATCTCCAACATTAACATTTCATCATACTGTTCTCATAAGTATTTTTTAAGTTGTGGGATCTAGTGTAATTAATAGAGAAAGACAGAGACATACAGGCCCCTAACCATGTTTAACAACACTTTCAAAAAATACTATAATCAATTCATTTCAGAAATTTTCAGAGCTAAAAACTGTGCCAGTAACAATAATGTTAGCATGGATTCCACTCACAACATCTCAAATATTTATCTGAAATATATTCCAAGTATTAGCTAGTATCTATCTTCCTTCTTTAAAAATCTAATGGGGTCAAGAGAGAAATTTTGTATAAGGAACTGCCTGGAAACTCCTAATAGCTCTTCGCAGTTAGGACGTACTAGCAAGTAAACACCATTTGCTTGCTTAATGCCACTAAGGACAGAGCCAAGGAGATTTAACCTTGACAGCTAAGCCATTTATGCTGAGTAATAATGTAAATTAGAAGAAACTGCTTGTCCAAAATAAAAAGCTAATATATTATCCTGCATGTTTATCCACAACACAATGTTTTCAGCAATGCTAAAACACTGATATTTATATGAAAAGAAGGTTCTGAAACAGTATATCTTTATTTGAAATATATACACATAATAACTAGATGCAAATATAAAGCAATATGAAAGTCATTCAGTCGTGTCTGACTCTTTGTGACCCCACGGACTATACAGTCCATGGAATTCTCCAGGCCAGAACACTGGAGTGGGTAGCTGTTCCCTTCTCCGGGGATCTTCCCAACCCAGGGATCGAACCCAGGTCTCCCACATTGCAGGCGGATTCTTTACCAGCCAAGCCACAAGGGATGCGATATAAAGCAATACACCAATTCAAAAAGTATTTCACACTGTCAAACTTCAATAAAAATGACCTCGGTTTCAAATTTAAGCTTAACAGTATGTGCATTTTTCCAAAATAATAAATAAACAAATATTTCTTCTTTCCTTTCCTAAAAGAGAAAAGAAAAAGTACACCCTATTTATCAGTTTTTACACAAACTTGCCATAACTTCACTAATGCTAAGTATAAACATCTGTTTGGATTATTCCCAACAAGCTGCATAACCTTCAAATTTTCCATAATGCAAACAGATGTTGATGGACTTCCCAGGTGGCAGTAGGGGTAAAAAATCCACTGGACAATACAGTAGACGAAAATGATGCGGGTTCGATCCCTGTGTCAGGAAGATCCCCTGGAGTAGGCAAAGGCAACTTGCTCCAGTATTCTTGCCTGGAGAATCCGATAGACAGAGGAGCCTGGCAAGATGCTGGTCATAGGGTCGCAAAGAGTCAGACATGACTGAAGCAACTCAGCACTAGCAATAAAGCAAACAGATGCTGATACTCAAATTATTTTACCTTAGGAACAGAATCACACCATCCAACTCCTGGGAAAAATATTAAAATCTCACCTACATATTTGATTCAGACGTTGGACCCACGAAGAAAGATGTCTACTGAGAATCCCTCTTCTCAAATAGTCCTTCCAAATGAGCCAGAGAAGTTGCTAAAACTATGTAGCTATTTCTCCAGAATTTTTGTAAAGATGCCCTCTAAGTTGACTATCATACTTGGCTGTTTGCCTTGAAAAAACTAGTCCTACTTAATTACAATGCTTATCTTGGCTTTCGACCCTTCTTCTTTGTATTACTAGCATTAGCAAAAAGGAAGGTAACCCTCTGAATGAAAATGTAAGAACATCTGCCAAATTAATACTTGAAATACCAAAGGCAAGAGACACAGAAGACGGTGAATACCCTAAGGAGGTGCTCACCGTCACTGGCAGCACGGAGATGAGTTTCAGGTGGGGAAAAGAGACAGGATTAAATGACAGCGACTTACTAGTGAGAAAGTCATTCCCTTTTTGGTTTGGTTCTGACTGCAACACAGAGAACATCTAAGTTTGGGGCTAGCTTTTGACAGCACTCTAACAGTAACCTGTGGTAGATTAAAGATGATCACAGATTCTTTGCCATTCTTTTCCCTAAATCTGTCCTGGCCTTGAAAGTCAAACTGTTAGTCTCTCAGTCATGTCCAACTCTTTTCAAGTCCATGAACTATACAGCCCACCAGACTCCTCTGTCCATGGAATTCTCCAGGCAAGAATATCAGAGTGGGTAGCCATTCCCTTCTCCAGGGAATCTTCCAGACCCAGGGATCGAACCTGGGTATCCCACACTGCAGGCAGATTCTTTACCCTCTGAGCCACCAGGAAAGTACTGGCCTGAATAACTTCTTAACCAATAAAAAGAAAGTAACATATCAGGAGGCTAGGTCATAAGAAGCCCCATAGCGTCCACCCACACCTCTTTGAACAGCTACTCTTAGATCCCAGCTGCCATATGTGAGAAGGACAAGCCACATGAAGAAGCAATGTGTAGGCACTACAGTACAGTGCCAAGGGAAGTCTCAGCAAACCACCAGCATCTATGAGCCAACATGACATCCATCGTGACAGCCACCATGAAATCCAGCCGAGTTGAGCCTTCAGATTACTCCTGCTCCAGCTGCTAACTGAAAACCGCAGGAGAGATCCCAACTGAGAACCACCAGATGACCCAAGTCAACCCACAAAACCATGAGCGATAGCTGTAAAATGTCACTTTAAGCCACAAAATTGAGGTGGTTTGTTTTGCAGCAACTGATAACCTGAACACTTCCTGCTCTGTCTTTGCAAGAAAAAGAGAAAAGCTGCAAGTTCAGCAAGCTCACAGGCCAACATCAGAAAGTATGGACAGATGGTTGTCTTCTCATCTTAGCTGTATTTATGGCGAGTGATACTGAGTTTTTATTGACCGTAATGATGAGAAAGAGAAACATCATATGAGAATATTCAGGCTGACAAATTTTTAATATCAAGGAAATTATCATTTGAGTTTAAAAGCTTATAACAAAAAAAAATGTATTTGTGAATGGCTGACATTTGGGAAACTTTGCAGAAAGAGAACAAGAATGTTAAAATGGAAAGGTTCAAAAGGGAGAGACTGGAATCAGGAAACAGAAACCTGTTATTTGGCTTAGGAGTGGTAAAATGGTACTGTAATGTCAAGAAGAAGGTTCATTCCATACTTGACACATTCTTATGTTCTCTGTTCAAATGTCACCGATTATTCCTGAATTTCAATTGCAGGAGCTAAGGGCAATCCTGACCTCTCCCACAGGTGTTGTTTGGAGGCTCTGTGGCATTGCTGTCCTGATACTATTTACTTTATATACTCTTTAGAGGTTAAAAGAAATCACCAAGCGTCCACTGAAGCCTGACAAGTTATTTACTGACACGCTGTGAGCAGGAAGTTCACAAATGGTATAGAGCAGCAAATAAGGATTCATAAAAGATGAGAGAGAAAACAACATTTGTAAAGATGAAAGAGAAAGCAAGGACAACCAGAAACCATTAACAGGCAGGCAACATAGTACAAATACAATGAGAGATGACCTTCAAATTAAGATTGAATTTGATTTAGAATGTGTTGGGAATACAGAAGAAAAAAAGATGAATGTGCTATGTATGAACGGGCTATGTATAAAGAAGCAATTTTAAGTATTATACTCTGGAGTATTTGAAAGCAAGTAGAAAAATCAGGCCATGGGCTAAAAGAGAGATCAAAATGAGAAGAGGCGAACAACAAAGGTATGAGATTCGGTAAGAGGTGCTGCGGGCACAGGGAAGGTCTCAGAGAGTGAGTAAATGAGGAAGTGAATCAGTGAGTAAATGGAAAAAAAATGTAATTTAAGCACAACTGATAGACCATCAACATTTGTGACGGATGTCCTCAGGCTTCTGTAATTACCAAAATGGCATATGATGTCCTCTATAAAATACACACATGAGAAGATATGGGTATAGACTTTCTCCTTGGTTGTGAATGGCTCCAAAAAACCAAACTTGCATTCTCCATGTCATATTTATGATTTGACAGAATTATAAAGCACTGCACTGCAGAGCTTAAGGTACATTCCTAAACAATGAAAACTGAAAATGTTAAATTCGGGAAAACTTAAGAGTCTATTTGCATTCACTTGAGATGAAACTTCTTCCCAGAAGCTGAGCACAGATGACTGATTAAGCAATCCACTGGTTAGAACTGTGCTATCCCACCCAAAATTCAAACTGACTGATTTAGCCAACTGATTTTTCAAATTTCCTCAGTAAAGTTCTATAGTGTATAAATAAATCTTACACAATTCTGAAGAAATTATTTTATAATTTTTACTTTATCACCTAAATAAAAACAACTTTTATCTAGACACTTAAATGTTTTCAGTGTGGGAAACTGCGTGTGTTGCTAATAACCTCCTATCCAGTACACTCATAAATTGGATATTATTAATAATTATATCACTATTCACAAAAGTCCATCAGAAAAAGTCAAGAGGGATTCCTAATCTTTTGATTGATAAGCCACTCTTTCCATCTTAAGAAGAGCCATTTCGTGCTACATCTCAGGATGGTCTACTGCCCTAATTTATTCAACAAATTGGTAGGAAATCCAGAGCTAGAAATCTATATTTCCTTCACTTAATTCTGTGTTCAATTCTAGATCATCCCCAATTATTAAGAAACCCTAACTGTTCAGACTCTCACTGTGCAGAATTTTCAGTCAACTGCTTAAGTCCTCAGAAGGTAATGCTTTACTTTTCTACTGAAGACCGACAAAATGAGAAAGATATTTAATTGAGCTGCCACCTTCCTCTTGTGGACAAGCAGGTCAGAATAGTGCTTAAGACTTTCACTGTGGAGTCAGCCTCAACTCTTTGGACCTTCAGGAAACAGCTTGGGCCCTCTGTATTTCTGTTTCCTTGACTGTAAATTGTTGAGAATAGCAGTATTGCTCACGGGGTTGTTGTAAAGCTTAAATAGAATGATACGTGCAAAATGCTCTGTATAATGCATGGCAGAGTAAGTGCTATATGAATTTCCACCACTACTATTATTGTTGTTATTAGAATTTGCTAAAATTAACTCAAATCAAAAGGTGAATCTATCAGAGCTTCCTCAATGCTTAATATCAGTGGAAGAGTCACTTGAAAAAATGTTTATGTATGTGATATAGCTGCTTTCAATTTCCCAGCAATGAAAAATTCATCCTTCAACCTGCAAATGTTATCTTTATCAGTGCCCAGAACTCTACAAATAGGGGGATTTCCTTAAATAACATGGCCCAAATGCAAGCAGAGAAAATTCAGAAACATGAAATACAGAGATAATAACACAAGATTGCATAACTACTAGATTGTAAGATACCAACCACAGACTTGTAGAAATTCTGAGAAAGATCAGTGTGGACCAAATAGTTAGCTGATATTCTGGAAAAGATACACAATTTCTGTTGGACTTTTAGCTCAAAGAAGTGCATTTCATGTGGATAGACAGTGTGATCAAAGGTACAGAGGTGGGAACAGGAGTGGAGATACATAGAAATTAAGCAACAAAGCAGAAAGATCTTTGAGGGTAAGGACAGACGTGTTTCTCCAAACATAAGCTTAAAAAAATGCTTGTTTATTTATGAAATTTATATTTATATTTTTATTTTCAACTTTGGTTCGTTAAATTAAATTACATTGCCTTTATTGGAAGCTTACATCTGTCAGAATTAAATATGAGTACATTTCTGCATGCCAATGTTTTTAATCAAGGCACTTTACCACAGCTAAAAACTTTTTACTCCCAAACTTTGAAAAGGACTCCAATTAATACGGATGCCTCTTGTTTTTCTATTTCATAGGTTTAATGACATTATAAATAACATCCAGCAAATGATAGATACCTTACATAATCTGAGTGGCTTGCTGCTGTATTCTGAATATTTGTATCCCTGCAAAATTCATATGTTAAAAGTTAACACCCAATGTGATGGCATTTCTAGGTGGCCTTTTAGGAAGTCATTAGGTTATGAAGGCAAAGTCTTCATGAATGGGATTGTTGTCCTTATAAAATAATCCCCAAAAGCTCTCTTGCCCCTTTCACCTTGTGAGGTTATAGCAAGAAGATGACCATCTATGAATCAAGGAGTGGCTCTTACCAGACGTCACATCTGCCAGCGCCTTGCTCTTGGACTTCCCAGATACCAAAAATGGGAGAAGTAAATTTGTGTTGTTTTGTAAGCCACGTGCCTATGGTATTCTGTTACAGCTGCCCACGTGGACTAGGATACTTGCTATCATTTAATATAAACCAACTTTTCAAAGAAATATAATCACTAGATACTAACAGCATAAGTATACCTTCAGTTTCGCTCTATATCTTTTTTCATTGAGTTGGGAAATTAAACTGCTCATAAATCAAAATACAAAAGGCTTATGTGCTTTGGTTTGCAATGAACATCAAATTGACTTACATATAGTGCTGGATATTTGTCCACTTTTGGAAAACAGCTGCAATATATTTACATAAAATACACAAACTCATTTCATTTTTAGACATATACAAAGATAGATATACATTCTTCTAGAGGGCAAATAAAACATGGCAATTGTATCATTTTATCTTTTTACACTATACACTGACCATAATAACCACAATAATTTGAGTACCCATTAAACTATGTGAGCCAACGTAGGTACTTTTGCATATTTTATTATACACTTGATCTATTTTGTAATCATTTCCTCAATTTCACTCAGCAGAAAGGTTACAACAAAATGAAGCAGTCATTTGGTTAACAGTAAAGAAAATATGAGGATACTGTTTCAGGAGCTAGAAAAATAGTAACAATTTCCAATTCCAAGAAAGAAATCTGTCTTCCTCAAGAACTCTGTCCTCTGCCTGTCACTGATGTAGCATCTCATACTGTAGTGTGGTATCGAATTTCCTCATGTTTTGCAAACCACTCAACATCAAAAGCACTAGAGAGAAAGATGATACAAGTGAGCCTCTCAGCATTCTGAGACAGTCTGTGGAATAACTGTCTGTCCCTATGACACAACCCTGTAGGAAGAGCTATACTATTCTGAATAGCATTGTGCTTAATATATTATATTCAGAAGTTTAATTTGAGAGACCACTGATGAATTTTAAGTTACAGAACCAAATAGACAAAAGGATAAACAAGGCCCTCCTTGTTAATAATTCTGTGTCAAGGCAAGTCATATATTATTCAATCATCACAATGGCCTTATGGCATAGGCATTATTAATATTCTCCTTTAACACATGAGGAAATCAAAACAGAAAAGTTAAGAGGCTTGCCTAAGATCACAAAACTAGCAAATGGTTTGGCCAAGGTTCAAACTCAAGCAATCTTACTTAAGATGTTGCAATTTTTCTTCCACTTACTTAACATAAAGAGTGAAAGTCGCTCAGTTGTGTAGACTCTTTGCAACCCCATGCACTAGTCCATGGAATTCTCCAGGCCAGAATGCTGAAATGGGTACCCTTTCCCTTCTCCAGGAGATCATCCCAACCCAGGGATCCAACCCATTGTGGGTGGATTCTTTACCAGCTGAGTCACAAGAGAAGCACAAGAATACTGAGTGGGTAGCTTTTCCCTTCTGCAGTGGATCTTCCTGACCCAGGAATCAAACCGGGGTCTCGTGCGTTGCAAGTGGATTCTTCAACAACTGAGCTATCAGGGAAGCCCTATTTCTAAACATGCTATAAGTCTTACACAGGTCATGTGACAGGGGTGGGGAATGGTTATGCTCTTCATAGCCACTCAGAAAAATCAGGCATTCAGAAGGTATACAGAAGCTAGATACATATTTCCTCACTCACGAAGGCAAGAAAAATGAATGTGACAAATCTCACACTAGCTCTTAAAACTTTTTCCAGGAAAATAAAAAATGTCATTTCCTCTCTTTTTTCATTGGTCATCACAAGTCATGTGGCTGTGCCAAAAAGGAGGTGGGAAATCCAATCTCTCTGCCAGGAAGGCAGAGGGCCAAAATATTTCAGACTACAACTAGTGACAGCCATTAAGGAAGTCAATGAATGGGGCTTTCAAAGACAAAAGGAACAACATTAGAATTGGCAGGAAGGTGGAACTTCCAAGAACAACCACAATTATTTTTTAGCTATGTTGAAACATCATCATGGCAAATGGTATATGGGATAAATGACTTATGGGGAAAAAAAAAAAAAAAAAAACGTGCTTCAGTAGAAAACTGCACTGTCTAACACCCCTCTGGGTTATCTGATTCTGATTCTATGGATGTTATTTTACAACACCATCAGTTGTAAGTAATTGATTGCAATGCAAAATAATTTGTCTATAGATTTGCAAATCCTGTCTTGTCCAATAGAAGTCAAATTGACTTGTCTCCTTCACAGTGAAAAAAGCTAGTTTTGCCTCTATTTGCACATTCATTTCAATATTCTTGATCTATAAGTGTGTCTGATCTTTTTTTTAGATCCTCTAAATGATTATAGCATATATCTGGTTTTTTCATTATGAGTTAAGCAAAATTTTTAACATGACCATTATTTTTATATCTCTATGAGAGTCATAATTTGTCTTTTTAAAAATTATCTTTTAACTAAACCATTATTTTTATAATAAACTTTAATTTCTAGAACTATCTTAGATTTCTAGAAAAATTATAAAGATAAAATAGTTTCCACATACCCCCTGTTTAATTTCCCCTATTAACATCTTGCATTAGAATGGTACATTTTTTATAGTTAATGAACCATTATTGATATATTATTATTAGCTAAAATCCATAATGTATTCAGATCTCATTTGTTTTTATCTAGTGTCTCTTTTTTCTGTTCCAGGATCATATTTTGTGATAATACATTACATTCAATTATCATGTCTCCTTAAGCTCCTCTTGACTGTGATTATTTCTCAGACTTGCTTGCTTTTGACAGCTTTGATAGTTTTGAGGAGTACTAGTCAAAAAGTTTGCATATTGTCCACCATCTGGGATTTGTCTGATACTTTTCTCATGATCAGACTGAGGTTACAGGTTTGAGAGAAGAAGTTACGGAGGTAAAGTACCATTTTATCACATTATAAAAAAAAAAAAATGCTAGCAAATGTCTTATTACTGCTGATGTTGACCTCAATCACCTGGCTAACACTGGTCAGGTTTCCACATTGAAAAGTTACTTTTTCCCTCCATCTGGCACTTTACGCTTACATCAGGATGGATCCATGGGTATTTATTTTATATTTCAGATTATAATCCAATACTACTTTATTTTGTTGCTCAAACAGTTCCAATTTGGCCACTGGGAGTCTTTCCATTGGATCTTATATCCCTTTCATGTAACCAATCATCCTGAGGTTTCCTGTTGTTTTTGTGTTTACTGCAGTTTGTTGTTATGGATGTTGCCATTTTGTCTCATTTTAGCTTTGAGCACTTCTTTACCTTCTTGTCCTACAAGATGCTACAGGCCCATCTTGTATGTGTCCTGCCCAGTCCCAGAATCATCTATTTCTCTAAGGAGCTGCTTCCTTTCATTAGAGAATGGTATTAGAAACCAAGATCTGTATGAAAAGTACGCTTGTTGCTACTGAAATGTCATTGCTAGGTACTGTCAGCTGTCAGAGCAAGGAGATATTGGTCTATGCTAACCCATGTATATACACAAATCTATAAATATTTCTATATGTATAGATTGTTATCCACCCTAAGCTAAGCATGAGTTCATATTGATATTTCCAACTTTAATCTACTACCACACTAGTCTCCTCCCCGGCTTATCTATAAATTCTCACTCTAACAGTGGCGCCCGCCATCTACCACTCACTTATTTAATTGTTCATTTTCAAAATACATGTATCATAGTACCAGAACTCTTTACTCATATCTACATAGAAAGTGTAATAATATTTCATTGTATAAGTATAACACAGTTTGTTTACTCATTCACCAACTGAAGGACATCTTGGTTGACTTGGTTTTTATTATTGTTAATAAAGCTACCATATGCATTCACATATAAGTTTTTATGTGGTCATAAGTTTTCATATCCTTTTGGTAAATGCCCGGGAATGCAACTGTTGGATTGTATGGTAAGATTATTTTTAACTTTGTAAAAACTGCCAGCCTCTCACCAACAATGAATGAATGCATTGCTTCACATCCTTGCCAGCAATTACTATTATCAGGGTTTTTTTTTTTTAATTTTTGCTAATCTAAAAGATGTGCAGTGGTATCACGTTGCTGTTTTAATCTGAAATCCCTTATGACATGATTTGGAGCCTCTTTCCTTTTGTTATCTGTACACTCCCGTTATTGAGGTGTCTGTTTAGTGATAACTTTTTATCATAGAAAGTTATTTTCCTCAGCCCTGGATATAAGAATCCATCCTTGATTGCCCTTCACTTTAGTTTTTGAGCAGCAGTTGGTATTCAGTTTGGACTGGCTTTCTCTAAATGCCTGCCCTGTTAATGATTATTCCATCCTGTCCTCTAAGCTGAAGCAGCTGGTGATGATGGGAAGACGGTGAGGACAGTGACCACGACGATCATGTTACTGAGCTCTGAGTGCTAACCGTGTGCCAGATACTCGGAGTGCACTTCATGGATTGTTTCATTTACTCTTCACAACCCTGAAAGGTGGGTGCTATCAGCATGCCTGTTTCATAAACTTGAGTACATAAGTTAGAGAACATTAAGAAACTTGCCCATATTTACAGTTAGTTGAGCCACTATTTGAATCCAGGGAGGTAAATCCAAAGCCTGTGATTTTAACCACTATGGAATATTCACACTGCCTAGACACTAAAGGTTGAAAAGATAAAAACCATTATTTAAAATATTCTTTCTCAATTCTTAAAAATACTTCATGTGAAACACCAAATCAATCATTTCTGTAAACTATGAAAAAAAATCATCACTACCTATGAAACAGGAATGGAATAACCACTCATCTCTACAAACAACTGCTGAGTTGTCAGAATAATGTATTTTAATGCTGGAAATATACTGCTACTGAATAAGATAGAGAAGAAGTAATATACAGAGAGGCACAGTCTTTGCCTCAGGGATGTAATGCTTAGCACAAAGGAAGGTTTCAGCATCTCCAAGTCATAAAAATTATATGACCACAAGCAGCACAGAAGTATGCCTACCAGCTTCCACAACTAGAGCAGCTAAAACTGCTGTGATGTTTGATGCTACTTTAGCCATTTATCCTATTGCTCCCTGAAAAAAATATGCTAATTCTAGAAGTCAGAGCAGCTAAGACACCTCAGGAAATGTCACTGGCAAAATTTCATATCACCTCCGTCAGTATCTCCCAGCTTCCCATCACCAGCTAAATGCATTGAGCTCTAAGACAGAGAGGATATTACTCCCCTTATCAGATACAAATGAGGGGTCAGTGCCTCATGGAGGTGAATGCTGCTGGGCTAGAAGCCAGCCACCTCTGTGAAAATACCTGCTGTTAAGAAGATGCTCTTCCTTCCTTTGCTTAAGTCTCAACGCCGCTCAACTGGGAATTTCATATTCTCTTGTCACTAGGACATTTTTTTCTTCTTAATCTCCTTCTAAAATGTAAAATTTTAAGTTTGGACCAAAACTTCCCTTTATCACAGAGTTTCTGGAAAGAACGTCTTCTATTTCACCTCTTTCTTTCACACTTGATACTTAAAATCCCTCCTAAACTCACTCCCCATTTAAATATGAGAAGGAAGTAGGATGAGGACTTCTCAGCATTCTGTAAAATGGGACTGTGTACATACAAATCCTGCTACGTTATTCTGCATGGTTGATGTTGCCATTACGTCTAACAGCTCGTCCTTGAAATCAGCTTAAATCATGTGAATCATTATTGCTTCCAAACATAAAAAAAAGAAAGCAGATGATTTGAAGATTAAACCCTTTCTTTAAGAATTTTCCAATTTGTTGTGATCCCCAAAGGCTTTGGTGTAGTCAATAAAGCAGCAGATGTTTTTTTGGAAATCTCTTGCTTTTTGATGATCAAACATATGTTGGCAATTTGATCTCTGGTTCCTCTGCCTTTCCTAAATCCAGCTTGAACATCTGGAAGTTCATGGTTCACATAGTGTTAAAGCCTGGCCTGGAGAATTTTGAGCATTACTTTGCTACTGTGTGAAAGTGAAAGTGAAAGTCGCTCAGTCGTGTCAGACTCTTTGTGACCCCATGGACTGTATGGTCCACGGAATTCTCCAGGCCAGAATACTGGAGTGGGTAGCCGTTCCCTTCTCCAGGGTATCTTCCCAACCGAGGGACTGAACTCAGGTCTCCTATATTGCAGGTGGATTCTTTACCAGCTGAGCCACAAGAGAAGCCTAAGAATACTGAAGTGGGTAGCCTATCCCTTCTCCAGTGGATCTTCCCAACCCAGGAATCGAACCAGGTCTCCTGCATTGCAGGCTGATTCTTTACCAACTGAGCTATGAGGCTACTGCGTGAGATGAGTGCAATTGTGCAGTAGTTTTAGCATTCTTTGGCATTGCCTTTCTTTAGGATTGGAATGAAAACTGACCTTTTCCTGTCTTGTGGCCACTGTTGAGTTTTCCAAATTTGCTGGCATACTGAATGCAGCACTTCAACAGCATCATCTTTTAGGACTTGAAATATTTCAACTGGAATTCCATCACCTCCACTAGCTTTGTTCATAGTGATGCTTCCTAAGGCCCACTAGACTTCACCTTACAGGATGTCCAGCTTTAGTTGAGTGATCACACTATCATGGTTATCTGGGTGACGAAGATCTTTTCTGCATAGTTCTTCTGTGTATTCTTGCCACCTCTTCTTAATACCTTCTAGTCCTGTTAGGTCCATACAATTTCTGTCCTTTATTATGCCCATCTGTGCATGAAATGTTCTCTAATTAAATGTTCTAATATAATTAGTTCTAATCTAATTAAATGTTCCCTTGGTATCATCTGACCTGCCTCCTGAGAAATATGTATGCAGGTCAAGAACAGTTAGAACCGTACATGGAACAGACTGGTTCCATATAGGAAAAGGAGGACATCAAGGCTGTTTATTGTCACCCTGCTTATTTAACTTATATTCAGAGTACATCATGAGAAACGCTGGGCTGGATGAAGCACAAGCTGGAATCAAGATTGCTGGGAGAAATATCAATAACCTCAGATATGCAGATGACACCACCCTTATGGCAGAAAGCAAGAGGAACTAAAGAACCTCTTGATGAAAGTCAAAGAGAAGAGTGAAAAAGTTGGCTTAAACTTAACATTCAGAAAACTAAGATCATGGCATCCAGTCTCATCACTTCATGGCAAATAAATGGGGAAACAATGGAAACAGTGACAGACTTTATTTCCTTGGGCTCCAAAATCACTGCAGATAGTGACTGCAGCCAAGAAATCAAAAGACGCTTGCTCCCTGCAAGAAAAGCTATGACCAACCTAGACAGCATATTAAAAAGCAGATACATTAATTTGCCAAAAAGGTCCGTCTAGTCAAGGCTAAGGCTTTTCCAGTGGTCATGTATGGATGTGAGAGCTGGACTATAAAGAAAGCTGAGCACCGAAGAATTGATGCTTTTGAACTGTGGTGTTGGAAAGGACTCTTGAGAGTCTCTTGGACTGCAAAGAGATCCAACCAGTTCATCCTAAAGGAAATCAGTCCTGAATATTCATTGGAAGCACTGATGCTGAAGCTGAAACTCCAATACTCTGGCCACCTGATGCGAAGAACTGATTCATTTGAAAAGACCCTGATGCCGGGAAAGATTGAGGGCAGGAGGAGAAGGGGCCGAAGAGAATGAGATGGTTGGATGGCATCACCGACTCAATGGACATGATTTTGAGTAAGTTTCAGGAGTTGGTAATGGACAGAGATGCCTGGCGTGCTGTAGTCCATGGGTTGCAACGAGTTGGACATGACTGAGCAACTGAACTGAACTAAAACCCATTCTGAGCTCCAAGTTTATTAAACATTTGAACCTCTTTGGGGAAAAGGGATTGTTCTTACCTGAACTGCAAGCTAAGGAATAAGGTCAAAACAAGAATCCAGGATTGCTGGAACTCTAAGTTTGGCTCCTTGGGAAGAGCCCCACATCCCTAACCGTGTTTTAAGCTTATGCTCCCTTATCCCACTCTTAATTCCAACAAGATAAGTCATGTTGCAGGTTACTCTAGGAGAAAACAACAGGCAATGCTCAGACTCTGTGTTGCTCCCTTTCAGGCATGAAGACGGGCCCACCATTTAGTTGTAAGGAACAGCACCTCCTCAAGCTGCACAGCCAGTGCATTGTTGTGACCCCATCTGTGCCAGTAACAGTGGCTGAGAGCAAGAGCTGTGCCCTTTTATCCCACTATCTGCTGCACAAAGTGGGTACTCAGTGAACAGTGTGTTAACTGACAACAAACTACACCGAGACACACAGGGCTCTTATCTGATAAATCTGTCTCATCCTATCTCTCTCACGCGCTGAGGACCTATTTCCACATAAAAAGATATGCAAACCAAACAAGATCTATGCCTTTGCACAAAAATACAAATGCTTTAAATCTCTTTATCTCCAGTCAACAACAGAGGTTTTACTAATTAGCATAATGAAGGCTAGAAATGAGTTTTCATGATGATGTTCAGTCACTAAGTCATGTCTGAGTCTTTGCAACCCCATGAAGAACAGCACGGCAGGAAATTATAGCCACTATCTTGTAATAATTTTTAATGGAGTATAATATGAAAAAAAATATTAAATCACTATGCTATACACTGTAATATTGTAAATTAACTGTGTGTATGTGCACATGTGTGTGCTCAGTCGTGTCCGACTCTCTGCAACCCAATTATATGTAGCCCACCAGGCTCCTCTGTCCATGGAATTTTCCAGGCAAGACTACTGGCGTGGGTTACCATTTCCTACTCCAGGGGATCTTCCCAACCCAAGCATCGAAACTGCATCTCTTGCATCTCCTGCCCTGGTAGGCAGATTCTTTACCACTGTGCCACCTGGGAAGCCCAAACTAACTGTACTCAATTTGGAGGATTCTGGGAAAGAATTAACTGAATCCTGTCCCAAGAATAATTTTCTTGAGAAAATCTGCCATGCCATGTGTGGACAAAGCATTTCTTTCCTGACCAATTGCAGATTCATCAAGTTTACAGAACAAGTCATCTAATTAATGCTTATCTTAACACATGTGAAATACGTCTCTCTGTGTGATGGAATTTGGTCAAGTTTTAATGTCACTGTAACCTGGTGGGAGAGTATGGTGGAGAAGGTAACCTTTGCCCATCCCTAACTACTGGTGAAAGTGAAAGTCACTGAGTCATGTCCAACTCTTTGCGACCCCTTGGACTATACAGTCCATGGAATTCTCCAGGCCAGAATACTGGAGTGTGTAGTCGTTCCCTTCAGGGGATCTTGCCAAACCAGGGATCGAACCCAGGATCTCCCACTTTGCAGGGGGACTATTTACCAGCTGAGCCACCGGGGAAGCCCTAATACTGGTAGCTGTTTGGGTGGGTTAAGTGGGCATTTGACAACATAGCTTTTCCTTCGGCATGTTTAATTGTGATGTTTAACAGACATCCTTGCAGTTTAAGATGACACTTTTAAAGTAAAATTCTCTCTCCTAATGATGACTTGAGCCCTGCCACCTGATGGGAGAATCAGCAGAACTTATAGGATCTTATTTGCAATTGACATTCTCTATTGTAATTTTGTTCCTGTTTATTTTTAAATTTTTCTTTTTGTTTCACTGGAAAGGAAAGATGATGCTCAGTTCTAAATGTTAGAAGTGTACAAGTTGCTTTGTTACAATAAAACTAAATGTATACCAAAAAATATATATATATATTTTTTACAATAATATAGCACATTGGTTTAGGTCAGTTTGCAACACCCTATAAACTGGTTGCTGTTTCTTGCTGCTTTTTTTTTGCACTTATGCTAAAAAAGCTTTAACTATGAAGCAATCTTTTCTACAGTTGAATATATCATTGACAAACAGAATTAGCAACTTCATTAGGGTATGGGACTCAACTTGGCAAAGTGGCACTTGGAGTAACAAATATGATTAACACATACCTGAAAACCTTCTAAGTCTTTTAACAGGGACATTTTTTGCCTGGTAACTAAAAGCCACCTTTGTCTCCAGAAGGAAGGAGTAGGGAACACCCATGAAGTCACACCGCCCAGGAAAAGCTACTTACTTCCTCTCTTTTCTGCTAAATGCAGTTTCAGCTTTGCTCCCATCATTTTACTTCTTTGTATTTCAGCTTACATTGTCTAATTACAATTACATCGTTGAAGTCAATGGACCTTTCCCAAACCAAAATCTAAAGACTGGCAGAAAAGAGAAAGGTTCTAACATTCCTCGCCTAGTCAGAAAACCAAGTTAATAGTTCACAGTCAGCACTCTCTTCTTCAACCATGACTTCATGCAATAGTTAAGGCAGTGAATATCGCTTCAATATTCCCTGAAGCAGTGTCCAAGATACCCATTAAAATCTAGTTTTAATGAGCCCTAAAGGATCTGGTATTAGGAAATAACCTTGGTCATGTTAAGATGTATGACATTAAAGCACATTTCTCCATTTTCTTCAAAAGCATAACTTTCCAGAGATTACTATGCATGCAAAGAATGCATTCCAGGGGGGGCTGGAATGCTTCTCTGTGTGTTCTGGCATGGACTCGGGGGCAACAGATACGGGGGCCTGGGACAAGAAGCACAGTCGCTGTTACAGGTCACTGAGCAAATGGCCAATGATTTACTGAACACCATGCTTGACCTGTTGTTCAAAACAACCTTATACTGCAGAAGTGCTGAAGTACCACGTGCAGGAAATTATGCATTTCATACAAATTAAATAGGATGCTAAGGATGCCAGAGAAAAAGAAAGGAATGATAAACACTATCAGGAACTCTCAAATTCTGCCAACATAATACTTATGATAGAAGCAAGGAATGGATGATCTTCAGAAGGCAAATCAAATATACTGTGCTACACAGTTCTAATTTGTTTTCAAATCTTTATCATCTCTGAAAGAAATCTGATTTTTTTCTTTTCCTATAGAAAATCTGAGTTTTTCATATTCTCTCTAAGGTTTCTGTTTTCCAAATTACTAAACTGTTATTAAAGATGAGTAAATTGATATCACAAATATGAGCTTCCACTTGCAGCTTTTAAATAAAATGCATTGTACCCCAAACATCAACTTTCAGGATTAGGATTCATTTTACAATGTGCACAAATTTAATTTGTTTTAAATTAATATCATGTCCATTGATTTTATATCAAAGTGCGAAGCTTTCATTTCTGGATAGTCTTTTATTGATTCTAACTTCTTGCTTAAAACTTTTCAGAGCAAAAACAAAGACACCAAGTTATTGAACTTTGAAGTAAATACCAAATGTAATGAAGATTACATTGAACACAAAGTTATTTACTTCTCTAGTAATTTATTGCAGGATATTTGAGTTGGGCAGAAAAGAATTAAGAAATTAACTCAATTAACCTGGAGTTCGAGTTAAAGAGAACTTTCGGGTGGCGGTTCGGGTCACTAGGGAAAAAAATATGGTCCACTATCTGAGACCTACTGCGACAAAGAGATGAAGACTCTGCTTCCAAGTAATTGCTAACAAGTGGAGAGACAGACGAGTGCTGAGAAACAGTAAGCTATGAGGTGAGGCTATAAACAGTAAGCTATGAGGTGAGACTATAAACAGTAAGCTATGAGGAAGGCTATGAAAGCATAAGAAAAGGAATCATTGTTTCTGAGGAATGTGAGGAGTTGTGGGGCAGAGGTAGAACTTGGGGAACGCTTTTGCAGAAATGGAGCAAACTTTTGTTAGGCACCTACTAACTGATGCTTAAGCAGGAAAAGATGGTTCACTTATATCTTAAAATAGGAAGATACCTTTTTACATAGGATGGAGCTGAGGATTACACAACATAAATGCTTGGGCATCTTTAATTAAAGACTATGCAGCTAGGAAAGAACAGAATGAGATAGAATCCAAATGCGAATGGTTCCAAAGTTCATGCTTTTCAACTAAAACACTTGATTTCCTGAGAAGATCTGCTAACCACTTTCTATACATTAACCATCTAATCTCACTAGCCCTCACCTAACACCCTGTGCAATAGGCTAGTTAACCTCCTTTCCCCAACAGGGAAAACAAGTCCAAAGAAGCAAATTAACTTTGACCAAAGTCTCTTACTTTGGGTAAGGGTCAAGTTTTAAACACATATCTGTCTCACTCTAACTTGAAGATAAGCCTAAAAGCAGAATAGAACTGCAACAGGTGGGGCTGGAAGGAAAGGTACAAACAGAGCCCCTTCTCGTTTCCTACACTGATGCCTGGAGGACACAGTATGTGCAAAGCCAGAATTGAAGGTCTACTGGATTTTTAATTTTCCCAAAGAACATTTACTACATCATATGACCCTTATCAAAGGGCAGACAGTGTAAACTTTACAAGCTCACTGCTACTAACACAACTTTTCCCTAGAGAACTCCATTCTCCAAAATTCCAGGCCACCATCCAAAATTCCGAACACCCTCTCAGAGAGGGAACTCTGAGGTAAACAGATCCCATCCTCAGAGAGTACTGAGGAGCTGCTGGCTATGAGTTAGGAGAGTAAGCGCCGCCTTGATTCAATTCTGCAAAACTGTCTGCGGGGCTTCCTGGTGACATGAGTAGGAAGTGGGTCGGGGAGGAATCACTGACAGTCACCTACAAACGCACGAGGACGCGCCATGAAGGGCGTGACTAAGGATGCCTCAGACCGGTCCTCAGGACACAAAGCCTGTCCTCTGTGTTGGAGCAAACTGTGCTTCTTCCGGGTGTAAATTTTCAGCGTCCACTGCTGTTCCTTGGCAAAAAAAAAGAACTCAGGAATGAACTTTTAATAACATTCTCTCAAACCAGAATGGATGACAAAGGTTTTTCCAGCTATAAATGGAAACATGTCCTGGCTAGGCCAAGTACCTAAAGGAGACTCTCTAGTTCTTCTCTGATGTATGAATGATGATCTAAACAATTAATTCCAAGCTCAAAACCGTTTCCAAGGGAAGGAAAGAGAGATTCGTTATCTAAATGGGTGCGTACCTTCTGAAATACAAGAAATGGGAGACTGCCACATTTATCCATGACGATTAAACCAAAAAAGGACCAGAGGAAGTCTCATGTTTGGCCTTTTTTGTGACTATGCTCTTCTACAACTTTACAGACTTTCAAATGATCACTGTCTTCATTCTGGAAACAAGTCAAAAGCATCTCATATTGGGATAAATTCTTAAAATAATTGTAAGGGATCTTTTCTTTAACAAAGTATAATGTACTTTACATAAATTTTCTATTTTTAAATCTGACTTTTATATAAAGAAAGTATGTAAAGAAAGAAAAACATGTTTCAGAGGCTATCACCTCTTCCATACTACAAACATATAGACAGCTTTTTAAAAAGACTTATGATATATAATGTCATTAAATGAAGATGTAATCAGGAAGTATATATTCCCTTAATCAAGTTTAATCAACATTTACGTTTTAGATAGCTTGGTAAGAAGATACCTTAGAAGTATCAGTACCTCAAACATGTTAAATGCAGAACAGGTAACCTTGATACCAAGGAAGAAAATATTTGAGAATAAATTTCTCCTGAAGCATGGAAGAGAAAGACTTGCTATGAACAGCTCCAAAGGCAGAGAAAGGATCACTGGACTGAACAAAACAGATTCAAGGCCAATATAAGGAAGAACTTTTGAACTATTTCAGCCATTCCAAGATAGAACAGATAATTCACTCTCTATTGCCAGAAATATTTAAGCAGAAGTCAATAAGTATCTGGCAGGCATTCTTTAATATATTTAGCAATAAAGGATAAAGTCCTATCCCAGTTTTGGCCAGCACTAATATTTGAGATGTTCTTTCTTATCTCCAAATGGCTGTCCCACGGGTTGCTCAGTTCTTCAGTCCAAAACTGAATCATGTTTTCTCTCCTAAGCATCATGCCTATTTTGTTATCTCAGTAGATGGGACCATCTAGGCAACATCTTACATGCATCCCTTTTCCTCACCCCAAATACGTGATCATTCCCCAAGTCCTATCCATTCTTCCTCTCGAAAGTCTCTTCCATCGGGTGACAGGTCGAAACAGATGACCCTCTTACACTAGAGCAGTGGCTCTCAAACTTAGCTGCTCGTGAGACTCATCTGGAAAGCTTTAAAAAATGTAATATGATTTTAATATGCCCAGATTGCACCCCAGCCCAATTAAATCAAAATTGAAATAAGAAATTATGGACTAGGGCGGGTGCAGTTTGGATAGAAATTTGAAAAACATTTTGAGACAACTGACAGAGATACTGGAACATATTTCTCATGAAAATGCCAACCTTCATGGCATTACCTCAGTTCTTTTCATCCCAGCTATGGTCAGAAATTACAAAGGACCAACCAGTTGCAATCATTCACAGAGGGGACCAGCTGAAATATGTAGATGGATCAGCTCAAACTTTTTACTATCCCTGGGGAAACAATCTACAGTGAGCCAGGGGAATTACCTATAGAAGTATGAAAACATTTGGAGCATTTGTGTAAGTAGATCACAGTGTTTTTCATACAGAGTCACCAAAAGTATGCCCTAAAAATTAGGTCCTAAAAAAGTTTCAAGTACCTAGAAAGTAAGGAAATGTATTTGTCTAAATATTAGTCTGATATAGGATATTCACATATCTAGTATTCACATATGTTAGCATTATTTATATTTTGATTGTTGTCCAAATATTATGCTTGAGATTGATCTTTTTGTTTATTATATGCCACAAAGTTTTTCTTTAAAAAAATGTTCTCCAGAGGAGGAGCCAAGATGGCGGAGGAATAGGACGGAGAGATCCCTTTATCTCCTACAAATTCATCAAAAGAACATTTGAATGCTGAGCAAATTTCACAAAAGAACTTCTGATCGCTAGCAGAGGACATCAGGCGCCCAGAAAAGCAGCCCATTGTCTTCGAAGGGAGGTAGGACAAAATATAAACGACAATAAGGGAGTCGAAAGAGCTACGGACGGAGACCCGTCCCGGGAAGGGAGTCTTAATAGAGGAAGTTTCCAATCACCAGGAAACCCTCTCACTGGCGGACTGGGGGAAGTTTTCGGCATTCTAACTGGGAGGAAAAATTAAACAAGGCCCACAGATTACGTGCCTAAAAGCAACTCCCAGCAGAAAAGTACCCCAGACGCCCGCACCCGCCAGCAACAAGTGGGGCGGAACGGAGAGGAGCGGGCGGCATTGCTTGGGGTGAGGTCCAGCCCGAAGACCCTGAGAG
Organism: Odocoileus virginianus; assembly: GCF_023699985.2. Lineage (NCBI taxonomy): Eukaryota > Metazoa > Chordata > Mammalia > Artiodactyla > Cervidae > Odocoileus > Odocoileus virginianus. The sequence continues at coordinate 6,772,164 of NC_069703.1, read as the reverse complement.
CAATCGGAGGGAGCTTTTTTAAACTGTGGGATAGCAAGGGACAAAATTAACTGGCCCGAACACACTGCCGGCGGTTCGCAAAACAAAGGGACTGAGAATCTCCAGAGAAGAGCCGGCCCATCCCCGCTGGAGGTAGGAGGCAGGGGGGAGGGGAAAAGGGCAAACTCAGCCCCTGAGAAGCCACCCCCTCCCACACTGCAAACAGGCCTCCGGTTTCTAGCTAAAGACTTCCTGAGACCCGACTGGCGGTGCGTGCTGGGGCCGCGGAGGGAAAAAGCGCGCCGTACCCGGGGAGAGAGGGCGCCCAAGCCTCAGGCTGCCTGAGCCGCTCGCTGCGGAGGGAAAAGGCGTGCCGCACCCGGGAGAGTACGCCCAAGCCTCTGGCTGCCTGGGCCGCTCGCTGCGGAGGGAAAAGGCGCGCCGCACCTAGGGAGAATACGCCCAAGCCTCTGGCTGCCTGGGCCGCTCGCCGCGGAGAGAAAAGGCGTGCTGCACCCGGGAGAGTGCGCCCAAGCCTCTGGCTGCCTGGGCCGCTCGCCGCGGAGGGAAAAGGCGTGCTGCACCCGGGAGAGTGCGCCCAAGCCTCTGGCTGCCTGAACCGCTCAGGCCGGGGAAGGCACAAAACGCAGGAGCAACCGAATCTGCGCTTTTGTGGAGTACCCGAAGGCTGGAACCGCACTCAACGCAGGGCCCGCTCCATGTGGAGCAGCCGGGAGCCTGAGCAGTGTAGACGGCGAAAGCACAGACACCCGTGAGCGGGGCAAACCCAGTGTAGCCGGAACACGGTGAGCGCTATCCACACAGAGCAGTATCTGTCTGCAGCGCCCCGCCCTCCCCGTAGCAGGACTGAACTGAACTAGAGAACCTAAATAAGAGATCACCTCCGCCCGCCTGTGTCAGGGCGGAAATTAGACACCAAAGAGACAGCAAACAGAAGCCAAATAAACAAAGGGAACCGCTTCAGAAAGGACCGGTGCAACAGATTAAAATCCCTGAAGGTAACACCGGCTACAAGGGAAGGGGCCTACAGATATCGAGAAGTGTAAGCTGGAAAGAGGAGCTATCTGAAATTGAACTGAACCTACGCTGACCGCAACAACCTCAGAGAAATTCCCAGATATATATGTACATTTTTTTTTAATTTAAAAAAAAAAAAAAAATTTTTTTTTTCCTTTCCCTTTCTTTTTTTTTTTTATTTTTTATTTTTTCTCTTTCATTTTCTTTTATAATTCCCTATTACTCCCCCAATTACTCCTCAACTTTCATTTTCATATATATTTTTACGATTTTTTTATTTGGGAAAAAAAAATTTTTTTTTCTTTTCTTTTTTTTTTTCTTTTTCTTGTTTTTCTCTCCTATTTCCTTTTAGAGTCCTCTAATACTCCTCTATTATTCCTTAACTTTCATTTTCATTTCACTGTAGCCACACACACAAAAAAAGAGAGAGAAACCCTATTTTTAAACTGAACTTCATATACAGTTCTAAATTTTTTTGTGTTTTTGTTTTTAAATATTGTATTTCAAAGAGTCTAACCTCTACACTAGATTTTCAATCTTTGTTATTCTCCCTCAGAACACCTCTACTTCCTCCATTCCCCTTCTCTTCCCAATCCAACTCTGTGAATCTTTGTGGGTGTCTGGGCTACAGAGAACACTTTGGGAACAGATAACTGCGTAGATCTGTCTCTCTCCTCTTGAGTCCCCTTTTTCTCCTCCTGCTCACCTCTATCTCCTTCCTCCCTCTCCTATTCTTCATGTAACTCTGTGAACCTCTCTGGTTGTCTCTCACGGTGGAGAATCTTTTCACCATTAACCTAGAAGTTTTATTATCAGTACTGTATAGTTGGAGAAGCCTTGAGACTATTAGAAGAATAAAACTGAAATCCAGAGGCAGGAGAATTGAGCCCAAATCCTGAGAAAACCAGAAAACTCCTGACCACACGGAACATTAAGGAATAAGAGACCATCCCAAAGCTTCCATACCTACACCAAAACCAACCACCACCCAAGAGCTAATAAGCTCCAGTACAAGACATACCACGCAAATTCTTTAGCAACGCAGGAACATAGTCCTGAGTGTCAACATACAGGCTCTCCAAAGTCACACCTAACACAGAGACCCATCGCAAAGCTCATTACTGGACACTCCATTGCACTCCAGAGAGAAGAAATCCAATTCCACGCACCAGAACGCTGACACAAGCTTCCCTAACCAGGAAACCTTGACAAACCAATCGTCCAACCCCACCCACTGGGTGAAACCTCCACAATAAAAAAGAACCTCAGACCACAAGAATACAGAAAGCCCACTCCAGACACAGCAATCTAAACATGATGAAAAGGCAGAGAAATACCCAACAGCTAAAGGAACATGAAAAAAGCCCACCAAGTCAAACAAAAGAGGAGGAAATAGGGAATCTACCTGAAAAAGAATTTAGAATAATGATAATAAAAATGATCCAAAATCTTGAAAACAAAATGGAGTTACAAATAAATAGCCTGGAGACAAAGATTGAGAAGATGCAAGAAATGTTTAACAAAAGGGGGTAGAAAAAAATAAAAAAAAAAAACAATTAAAAATTAATAAAGAAATAAAGGGGAAACAAAAAACACTCTGGAGGGAAAAACCCTGGTAGAATAAAAAGAGGCAGAAGAGGATAATTTAAATTTAAAAAAATTTAAAAAGGTGGAAATAAATGAAGGGAGAGAGGAAAAAGAAAAAAAGGAATAAAAAAAAAAAGGGGGAACCCAAACCCCAGGGACCCCCCTGGGAAAATTTGTGAAACGCCCCCAAAATTCGGAAAACATTTGGGGTTCCCCGAAGAAAAAGGGCAAAAAAAAAGGGGCCCTGAGAAAAATACTCGGGGGAGATAATTGCTGGAAAAACTCCCTAAAATGGGGGGAAGGGAAAAAAAGCCCAAACCCAATTTTTAAGAAACCCAGAGAACCACCCAAACAGGAAAAAAAACCCAAGGGCCCAAACAACCCCCCAAAACAAAAATATTACTCAAATTTAAACCCAAAAAATCAAACACAAAGAACAAATATTTAAAAAGAAAGGGGAGAAACAAAAAAATAACACACAAAAAGGGGGTTTCCCCTAAGGGGAAAAAAGCTTTATCTAAAAATAGAAACCCTTTTAGGCCAGAAGGGAATGGCAGGACATACTTAAAGTTAAAGAAAAGAGAAAATAACCTAAAAACCTAGATTACTCTAACCCAGCAAGGAATTCATTTAAAATTAAGGGGGGAAAAAAAACCTTCTTTCAGACAAAAAACCCAAAAGGAGAAGAATTCACCACCACCCCAAAACCACTTTTCCCCAAAAAATACTAAAGGTTTTTCTCCCAGACAAGGGGAAACGCAGAAAAAGGGGTTTAAAAGTGGAACCCCAAAAACAACAAAATAAATTGGGGAACGGGACCCCTACCCTATCAAAATTACCTTAAATGTAAATGGGTTTGGGAATTTCCCCAACCAAAAAAACAAAAGGCCCGGGGTTGGGAAAGGATAACAAAAAACAAGACCCCAATTTTAGCGTTTTCAAAAGACCCAACCCCAAACATGGGACACAAAACCCGAAAAAAAAGGGGGAAGGTGGAAAAAAAAATTTTCCCCCCGGAAAAAAAGGAGACCAAAAAGAAAGGGGAAGGAGTCCAAAAACTCATATCAGATAAAATAGGGCTTTTTAAATTAATCTGTGAAAAGAGACAAAGATTTGGGCACTAAATAATTATCAAAGGATCAAACCAAAAAGAAATCTAAACCCAAATTTTAAAAATATAGCACCCAACATAGGAAACAACCCCAAAAAAAAGGCAAAAGCTTAAAAAGGTTTTTTTTGAAAGAGGGAAATTTAAAAGTAACACAAAAAAAGAAAGGAGATTTAATAAAACCCCCCTCAAAAAAAAATATGGATAGATCAAACCCAAACAGAAAAAGAACCCCAAAGGGGAAAAAACAAAACTTTAACGGGCCAATGGAACCAAAAAAGCCCCCAAATTTTCCCTCTTAAAAGGACGTTTCCCCCCCCCAAAACAATCAACTTTTACCCTTTTTTCTCAAGTGCACCGGAACCTTTCCCAGAATAGATCACATTTCCCTTTGGGGCCTTAAATCAAATCCCCTTTGGGAAATTTTAAAAAGACCCGAAATCATTTCCCGTTTACTTTTTTTTGGGCCCAGTGCAGTTTAAAATTAGATCTCAATTACAGGAAAAAAATTTTTAAAATTTCAAACTATGGAGGCTAAACAAAAAATGCTTCCTGAAAAAACCAACAAATCATAGAAGGGAAATTTAAAAAAAAAAAATCAAAAAATGCATAGAAAAAGAATGAAAATGAAAAACAACAACCCCAAAAACCCATGGGGGAAATGGAAAAGCGTGCTAAGGGGAAAAATTCAACATTACAGGGGGACCTCAAGAAACAAGGAAAAAAAATTTAAATAAAATAAACCCAACCCCTACCACCTAAAACAAATAGAGGGGAAGAAAAGAAGAACCCCCAGGGTTAGTAAGAAGGGAAAAAAATCTTTTAAAAATTTAGGGCAGAAATAAATGCAAAAGAAATAAAGAGACCATAGCAAAAAAATTAAAAAAACTAAAAAGCTGGGTTTTTTTTAAAAAAAATTTTAAAAAAAATTTTACAAACCTTAGGGAAAAAACCCCATTAAGGGAAAAAAAAGGGGAAAAGGGAAACCCCAAAATTTAAAAAAATTTTTGAAATGGGGGAAAGGAGAGATCACCCAACCCGACAACATGAAATAAAAGGATCATAAGAGATTTAATACCCAGCAGTTCTCTATGCCAATTTAAAAAGGAAACTTGGAAAAAAAAGAAATGGACAAGTTCTTGAGAATATAACTTTCCAAACCCGTAAACAGGAAAAAGGGAAAAAGAAAGATCTTAAAAAAAAACCCTCCCCAAGCAAGGGGGAAAACGAAACTGTAATCAGAAATTTCCAGCAAACAAAAAACCCAGGACCAGATGGCTTCACAGGGTGGGAAAAATTTTTACCAAAAATTTTTGAGAAGAGCTAACACCTATCTTACTCAAACTCTTCCAGAAAATTGCAGAAGAAAGGTAGAATTCCCTAAAAATTTATTTTTAAAGGCCCCCCTTTTACCCTAATTCCAAAACCAGGACAAAGTTTCCACAAAAAAAGGGAAAAATACAGGCCAATATGCCCGAAAGAAAAATAGATTTCAAAAATCCTTAAACAAAATTCTAGCAAACAGAAACCCCAAAAACATATTTAAAAAAATCATTCATCCCTGACCTAGTGGGCCCTTTTTCCCAGGAATGCAAAGGTTTTTTTTTATCCGCAAAAAACAATCCCGTAATTTTAAAACCCCATTAAAAAAATTGAAAAATAAAAAAAAATATGAAATTTTTCAAAAGAGTAAAAAAAAAAGCCTTTTTACAAAAAATTAAAAAATCCCTTTATGATTAAAAAATCTCCCAGAAAGCTAGGAATTGGGAAAGGAAAAAAAACCCCCCCAACCCCAAAAAAAGTATATTTGACAAAACCCACCGCAAAGCTCCCCCTCAATTTGGGGAAAAAAAAAATTTAAAAACCCCTTTTCCCCCGAAATCAGGAAAAAAACAAGGGTTTTCCCACTTAAACCCCTACTAAATTTAACATTGTTTTTGGAAGGGTTTTGGGGCCCCAGCAATCAGGGGAGAAAAAGAATTAAAAAGGGAAACCAGAAAAGGAAAAGAAGAAAAAAAGGGGAAAACTCTCGCTGTTTTTGGGAGGTTACATGATCCTCTACTTAAAAAAACCCTAAAAACTTTTACCCGAAAAAATTTTACAGTAAATAAAGGGGGTACAGGGCAAGTTTGCAGGATATAAAATTAACACACAGAAATCTCTTGCATTCCTATACACTAACAATGAGAAAACAGAAAGAGAAATTAAGGAAACAATACCATTCACCATTGCAACAAAAAAAAAAAAATACTTAGGAGTATATCTACCTAAAGAAACAAAAGACCTATACATAGAAAACTATAAAACACTGATGAAAGAAATCAAAGAGGACACAAATTTGATGGGGGAAATATTTCCATGTTTTTTGGGTTGGAAGGGAAACAATTTTTTTCCAAAAAGGGTATACTACCCAAAGTAAATCTATAGGGTTCAAAAGCAATTCCCCATCAAACTACCAACAGTTTTTTTTTCCCCAGAACTAGAAACCAAAAATAATTTTTTACAATTTTTTTTGGGAAAAACAAAAAACCTCGAATAGCCAAAAATAAACCTTAGAAAGGGAAAAAATGGAACTTTGGGGGAATCAAAAATTTCCTGACTTCCCGACTTTACTAAAACCCAAACCAAAAGTCATCCCAAAACGTATGGGGGACTGGCCAAAAAAAGACAGAAATAAAAGATCAATTTGGGAAAAAAAGAAAAAAGAAAGCCCAGGAGATAAGTCCCGAAAATATGGTCAAACCTTTTTTCTTCCCACAAAAAGGGGGGCCCAAAGATAAAACAAATGGAAAAAAGTAACCCCCTTTAACCCAAATGGTGCGGGGGAAAAAAAGGTTCCCAAAAAAACCCGGGAAAAAATTAAAATAAAACACTTTTCTAACCCATAAAAACAAAAAATAAAAACCCAAAAAGGAATTTTTAAAAACCCAAATTTTAAGCCCCAAAAAATATCAAATCCTAGAAAGGGGAACATAGGCAAAAAAACCCTCCGACATAAAATCAGGGGAAGGATTTCCCCTATACCCACCTCCCAGAATTTCAGAAAAAATAAAAGCCAAAAAAAACAAATGGGACCCCAATGAAACTTTAAAAACTTTTTTGGCCCCAAAAAAGGGAAAACCATAAGGGAAAGGGGGAAAAAAAACAGCCCCCAGAATTTTGGGAGAAAAAAATTAGCCCAAAAAAAGGGAAAAAGAAAAAAGGATTAATCTCAAAAATATACAAGCAACCCCCCTCCAGCTCAAAATCCAAAAAAATAAATGGGCCCAATCAAAAAAAAAAGGGGCCCAAAAAACTCAACAACATTTCCCAAGGAAAAACATACAGTGGCTAACAAACAAAAATGAAAAAAATGACAACATCACTCATTATCAGAAAAAATGCAAAACAAAAAAAAACAATGAGGTACCATTTTACGCCAGTCCGGATGGGCTGTTCCAAAAAGTTTACAAGCAATTTAAAAGTGGAGGGGGGTGTTGGGAGAAAAAGGGGGCCCTCCCTTAAAAACGGTTTTTTTTTTGGGGAAAGAAAAAAAGGTTAACGGCCACTTTTTAAAAAAAAGTGTGGGGGATTTCTTAAAACCGGAAAAAAACTCCCAAAATGACCCAAACAATCCCACTTTGGGCATTACCCCCCAAGGGAAAAAACCCCTATTGAAAGAGCCACATGCACCCCCAAGCCCCCACACCCGTTTTTTTTAAAAGCCAGGGGGCATGGAAGCCCCAGGCCCATCCCAGACGAATGGATGGGAAACTTTTGGGACATATACAACCCCTGGGGTTTATTTACCATTAAAAAAAAATTCCTTTTAATCCTTCTAATGAAAATGGGAAAGAAACTGGAGCCCCATTATAAGGGGCGAAAGTTAAACCAGAAAGGTTTTAAAAACCCCTTACAGTATACAAACACATATATTTTGGACTTTAGAAAAGATGGGAATGAAACCCTATATGCCCAAAAAAGAAAAAAAAAGACTGATGTATGGAACCGGGCTTTTGGACTCTGGGAGAAAAGGGAGGGTGGGATGTTTTTAAAAGAACAGCATTTTAAAAATGTGTATTATCTAGGGTAAAACGGATAACCAAAAAAGGTTTGGGGACATGAAAACAAAATGCTCGGGGGGCCCGGTTTCAAAATGGGGAAGACCCAGAGGGATCGGGTGGAGAGGGAGGTGGGAGGGGGGACTGGGATGGGGAATACATGTAAATCCATGGCTAATTCATATCAATGTATAACAAAAACTACTGTAATGATGTAAAGTAATTAGCCTCCAAGAAAAAAAAAAAAAATATTAACTATTGTTGCATCATATTACTATCCATGTTATTTATAAATATATATAGTAATAATAAAAAAAAAAATACTCACAAAAAAAAAAAAAAAAAAAAAAAGAATACTAGAGTGGGTTGCCATTCCCTTCTCCAGGGGATCTTCCCGACCCAGGGATCAAACCTGGGTCTCCTGCATTGCAGGCAGATTGTTAACCACCTGAGTCACCAGTAGGATTGCATAATAAGAGAAAAATAAACCCTGGTACAATTTTCGTATCACTGACATGATCTCTGTTGAGTAAAACCACAATTAAAAGAAAAAAAAGCAAACTGGCTCAGTATATCTATTGTAACTATGGCCTTACATTGTTTAAATATAAAGAATTGTCATGTTAAAGAAAAATTCTGTTTGTTACTCAACACCTGATATTGGTAGCTTCAGACTGTGACCAACAGAACTGAGAGTTCCTGAAAAGAGGAGACCTTTTAATAAGGAAAGAATCTGAAACAAAGACAATAAACAGATTTCAAATTTACTTGGTTTTAGAGTCTTTACATGATGTAGTGAAATTTCATTAGTTTGCATTCATAACATCAACTAATATCACCTAGCTAGTGCCAAAGGTTACTTTTGAAATATCTATGATGCAATAACACCAATAATACAAATTTAAAATAGCTCTTTCCATTTAGAATGCATAAAATGAAAACATCTGGACAAGGTGGCTCAAGGAAATATTTTTAATTTGTAGAGCAATTCCTGGGATTTAGTTTGCTCTGCAGGGAGGAACAAGCTTCCAATAAATATTTTCCCAAATAAAAAAAAAAAAAAAAAAAAAAAAAAAAAAATGTTCTCCAATTAATAGAACTTGGAAAAGCATGGTACTATCACATGTGTTTAGTTCAAAGAAAAAATCACTGTCAGACCAATAGACCTTACCATTCCTAGAAACAACTCCGACTTACCACAGCAATTTCCTCAGGAAAGGGGGTGGAGTAGAAAGCCACTAAACTCCTACACTTGTCTGTCAGCCCATGACCTTCCCTCCTCTGGCATGAGAAACCTAATAGGCAGGAGGTGAATTAAAGGCACATACTGTAGGCACGTTACTCTGGCTTCCTGGACCTTCTCAGAATACTGCCAAGAATAAACAAAAGAGAAATCTGCAACTCTTCACTGAGCAGAATTTGGCTGTCTTCTTCCAAACTTTCTAATACTACTAGAGAAGTGAAATAAAAGCATATCAGAATAACATTTAAAACCCTACAAAATGGATAGAAATACATGGGTGAAATCAAGAAGAAAAAGGAATAAAGAGCTCAAAATTCAGGCAGGTGAATACCTGTAGAGTGGAAAGAAAAAGAGAAGGGATTGGTGAGGGGCATGGACAGAATGCTGTCCAAGAAAGAATACTGGATTGGATTGCCATTTCCTCGTCCAGGGTATCTTCCTGACCCAGGAGTCAAACCCAGTTCTCTTGTGTATTCTACATTAGCAGGCGGATTCTTCCCACTGCACCACCTGGGAAGCTCTTAAGTACCTACAATAAAGACCATATGACCTACAAATCCTAAAATATTTGTTATCTGGTCATTTAAGGAAAGACTCTCAACTCTGAGCTAAAGAACTACTAGAACTTCTCCTAATTAATAAAGACTAAAATGAAGAAAAAAAAATGTACTGAAGCATGCTAACACCATTTGGCCCACTAATGGATCAAACTTTCTTTTTTGTATGTTCCATAAATGTTTGCTTACGTTAACTATCCCACAGTCTATAAAATCTCATGAACCACGTCAACAGATTTTAGACACAGATTTTGTGCAAAATGTAGTTTCTTTTACATCAACAGTAACACAAATGCAGAATCAGCAACCTCCTGCCCTGGATATTAAGATCTGCCTCTGAAACTAAATCTCATAAGCAAAATCCAGGATGGGAAATCTCAGAAACTAAAATACCCTCTTGTGAAGGGTCTCAGCTCACTTCGAATCAGAGAGGTTTATTCCCAGGACTTGATCTACTGTTTCCCCACATGCTAACACAAGGATTATCTCAAGATTATCAGTGTCTTAGCTTACATACATGTGCACATGGAAAAGGCTAGCATTTGCCATTTTTAAATGCCAAGGGTGAAAAATCCATTCTGATCTTCTTCATCACAGTAAGTTCATTTCTCTATCTGCACAAATAATCCTTCAGCCTGCAAAACTATTGATGAGCTGCCTCTGCCACAGATTAAGAAAAAAAAAAAAAAGGACTATACTGTCTACAAACTTCTCGTCTCTAACCTTAACCTCTTGTTCTTCTTCAAGCTCATGTAGTGGCAATGATACAGTGTTGCATTCACCCTTGAGACATAGCTGCCTACCCCAAACTTGCAATGTTGCCTGAAATCCAACAATTACTGATGTTGCCACTCCATCCTTGGATGATCAAGTGGCATGAATGACCAGAAACCATTCTGAATGTCTAAGTTCAAATTACAAAAAGCCCATGAATTCAAATGGAAATAAGACACTTTTTGGAACTACCCATTTCAGGGTCTGTAGATCCACCAGAGCAGCAGACCCAGAATTCTCTTCCTTGGTTGTAGCAGGACAGGTGGGCACCAGGGCGACAGTAAAGAAAAGGAACTAGTCAGGGACCACAGCAGGCTCCTCAATCACAGTCAGGACACCACCCTTGCTTTAACGATATAGTGCTTCTGTTGTGGTATTTCAGTTGAAAGCAATAAATCTTTCTTTTACCCTCTAAGAAGACAGGTTTATAAGGGTTCATTCAATTTCTTTTATAGTCTAAATTATCCCGTTCACAGATGAAAGTTACTTATTTGATGAGAAACGCTTAACTGAGAAAATTATTTTTGGTATATAGGTCTTTGGGGGAATTTTGACTTTTACCAAAAAAAGGACACTTGGAGTTGAAATCACAGGATGTAGATTCTAGTTTCTTTTGTGTTAAACTGTCACCTTGAACAAGGCCATAACCTCTCAAGACTTATATCTCTAAAGTAAAATTCATGGAATAAGTGGATCTGAAGATACCTTCTATCCCCTTCCTCCTCAACAGATCACTTTGTCCATAATCTAATGAGTTTGAAGCTATGAAATGATCTCCTTTATCCCTATACCTCAAGTTACTCTGAATATTCTCCCTGGAGGTCTGTGTTTCTCTCTCTAAATTAAAAGTATTCTTCCTTCTTATCACAGGTAAATTTTCCACCCTATCTCTTGACCTCATCCCCTTCTGCCTCTTCTGGAAGATTGCTGCTGCTTTAACACGACCTATACTTTTTCACTTTTGTGTGCCTCTGCGCATATGGATTGCCATTCCATTCTTCAGAAAATCTTATTCAAGATCCACCACAAACATCATTTCTTGCCTCTTGCCTTTTCTGAATCTTGACTAGGAGCAATGTCTTTGTCTTGTGTACCTCATCAGCTTACATTTTATTTATTTATTATGGGGCTCATCTGTATTGCAGTGATTGCATTCTTGCCCTGTCCTTTCTGGTAGATTATAAACTACTTATCTCTAATTCAACTTTGTATACTTAACAATGTCTCACACATTATAAGCATTCAATCTGTACTGAATAATGATGAATAAAATAGATTGAAAGTCTCCTCATATACTAATTCCATATTCTGGTTAGTAAAAGCTTAACCTCTATTGTCTGCAGTCCCTACCATGAAGAGGTACATTTTAGAAAAGCGTTATCTTTATTACTGAGCAAATTATCTGCTAGTCACAGAAAACTAAAGACATCACTTCTCAATGTATATGTACCTAATCCACTTTTCTGTTTGTCTAGTTTAGAGACGTTTTCAAAATCCCATGTGGTCAAGTTGTGACAGACAGGATGACAATGATGCGCTTTAAAAAAAAAGATTATTTACAATCTTCGGAGAAAAAAATCACAGTAGGTGTGGAAACTTTGTGAGTGGTGACAGGATATCCACTTCAACCAAACCGCTCATGCACCTTCAAGCAGGAGAAAAGCCCTTAGGTTTTACTAGTTTACAGAAATTAAGCTTTTTTCCTGATTGGGAAAAAAATTATCTATGACAATTACCTTTCACTTTGTAAGCGCCAATAAATAATAGCTGAATAGAAAATAAAAACATCAACAGTAAGAGAATAGGAGATTAAGCGATAATAATAAAATCTGAAAGGAAATGGCAATCACTTGATTTTTCTTGCCCAGATTCTTTAGTGATTTTGTAGCAAGGCTAACTTAGCTAATGATCCCAAGGTCCAGGGACTGTTCTGTTCTTTCACTACTCACGGGAGCCCCGCAACTTCTACACTCAAACATTTCTGAATATTTAGACTCTTGGGACAGTGCACTCAAATGAATAACATTAAGTTTCCTGCCTTAAAAAAAAAAAAAAGTTTCCTGCCTTGATCTTTTTTTTTTAACTCTTTGCTTTATTTCCCCAACTAAGATTTATTTTATTTCCTCTAAGTCCATTCCACTTATTGTTAATCATGACTTGCCTTACTCCTTTTATAAAAGTAATCATGATCTTTAGCTCCATTTCATGTAAACTTGCAATTTAATTAACATTACTTAATACATCCTAAAACATTTCTTCTGCAAAGTCAGTAAACTCTTTTGCATTGACTTATTCATTTGGTGACTATTTATTGACCTCTTACTATATGTTATTCACTATTCCGGATGCTAAGAATATAGCAGTGGTCAAGTCATACAAATTCCTGCTCTCAAGAAGCTTAAATTCTAGTGGGAGAGACAGATAATAGACACATACATGTCAGGAGGTATTAAGTGCTATAAAAAAAAAAAAGTGGAGCAGAGTAAAGCACTAGAAAGTGCTGGGGGAGAGTACTATTTTCAGTAGCATGGTGAAGAGTGAAGTGGGGAAACAAACTTTACAAGAACCTAGAAGAAGAACATTCCTGGGAGGAAAAAACCTAACTGTCAAAGCCCTGAAACAGGAGCTTGCTTGATCTGGTCAATGAGCAACAGTGGATAATCAGAAAACTCTGCAGCTCATCAGACTGCACCAGCTTCATTTAATTAAGGTTCATAAACTTTCTACTATTTTTTCAAATTACTTTCTCAACAGAAATGGCCAGGTAAAATGCAAAATCAATCTAAACTATACCACCCCCTTGATAATTATTGCTGATAACCACTAAGTATTCGGATAGTTCCAGATGGAGAAAACTTGACTCTAAAGCATCCTAAACATAACATATGACTTTGTGTGAGAGTAATTTAGTTCCTCCAAAGTCACCAGTTTACAATCTCTGAGAAGAGTAGGAGAAGAAAAATGAATGAATCAGGAGCAGAAACCTAAAGAATAAAAGGCAGGCAAAAAAAATTAGATCAATGGTCAGAGGAAACAGTCCGAAAGTTAGGAAAAGAATCAAAAGCAAGTATGGTATTAGAGCATTCAAGGAAAGACAGAGCTTAAAGAAGGGAATAAGTAACAGTTCCAAATTTTACAAAGCATCAAATAAGATCAGGACCAGAGAATTGTTTAGCTTTGTCAAGAAAGGCACTGGAGATCTTTGCCAATTCAATTTATTTAATACCAAAGTAGCAGAAACAAGAGTGTGATTTTAGTGGAGACTATTCTGCAGAACGGTTATTCCCAGGGCCTAGAAAATAGTACCTGAGCTGTCCACATTCAATAAATATTGAAGAGCAAACAGGAATAAGACAAACACAAGATAGAAATCTGCTTTGTGATTTTGGTCAAAGAGAGTATATGTTGGTGTGGTGATGACAATAGCAAAACTAGTAATATTTTGTGAGTCCTTAAGATCTGACAGGGCTTCCCAAGGGTGCTAGTGGTAAAGAATCCAGCCTGCCAGTTCAGGAGATTTAAGGGACATGGGTTCAATTCCTGGGTCAGGAAGATCCCCTAGAGAAGGAAATGGCAACCCACTCCAGTATACTTGCCTGGAGAATCCCATGGACAGAGGCACCTGGTGGGCTACAGTCCGTGGGGTCGCAAGAGTCGGACACGACTTAGCAACTTAGGACGGATGGAAGATACGGCAGGCACCGCGTTGAGTGCTGTGTGGTGCAATATACAGTATGCACAACTTTTCAGAATAAGTACTATCATTATACTCACATTACAGTTGAGGAAACGGAGGCTGAGAGAGAATGTAACCAATTTACAAGTGCCAGAACTGAGATCTGAACACAGGACGTGTGAGTCAAAGAGGAAGGAAACTACACACACACACAATCTCATCTTAATAAATTGTAGGTAGTATGGGACGTGTTCCATCAGGAACATGAAACAGGAAAGAAGCATAAATTTAGGGATGAAGAGTTACTTCTTAGATGCAAGAAGGGCCAAGCATGAGTGTTCTCGGAGTGATGCCAAGATCAGCCTCGCTGTACATTTTATAAATGGACTAGAGGAGACTGAGTAATCTGATGTTTCAAATTTTGCAAATGACACATTAAGCATCTCTAGGGTGTGAAATGCCAACCTGACAAAAATAAAACAAAGTATACTTAGGGAGTGACGAGCTCTAAGTTCACAAGACCCAAGAATGGGATCTGGCAACTCCATGAAGCAGGTAGGTGTCTCTCCACTTTCCATTTTGGTACTGCTTCCATTTTCAATGTGTCCTACCACCCCCTGATCCGCTGAAGCCTTTGGATGTGGTCATCTCTCCCAGGGAAAAGCTAAGGCTAAGGGCCCCAAGGACCCACCAAGCCAGGACAGGACCCACCAAGCAGGCCAAGAAATTCACCCTGATCAAAGCCTTGGGGTTCAGGACAGGTTATCAAGCCCTGTGGACTAGGAAGAGCCCAGCCTGGCACATTCCCCAAGGAGCAGATGCCAGAACACTGTCCTAGGCTCTCCCTTCTCAAGGTGGACACAAGCCTCTCTGGCCCACATGCCTGGCTACTCTACATGGAGACGGTGAGCCGCTGGACTCATTACTACAACATATGGCGAGAAACAAAATACCAGGATGTTTAACAGCTTCTTAATCTAAATGGGATTCAAGGTCAGCCAGGGTTTAACAGGACAGAGAAAACTGGTCTCAGCCAGCAAACGCTTCTTGAAAAGATATTGTACACACAGTATTATATCTGAATAGATCACACCCCTGAAGTGCATGAAACTTCTCATATAAACTATTCAGTAGCTACCAGACCTCAGAGTAACAAATTTGTCTCTTAATACTTCTTGATTTATAGTTCACATTCACCTGACTTCCAGAAACCAACACTCCTTAAGTTTTAGGAAACTAAAGTGATTAGAGCATCTTCAAAAAATGTTCAGTAACAAATATCTCTACTGAATTTAAACCAAAATTAATAATAATTTTGTTTATTTCCATTTCATTGAATTCATATTTTTAAAAAATACAAGGGATAAGTACTCATATTATCCTGATTGCACAGATAAGGAAACTGAGATTTTCAGAAGTTATGTGACTTATCCAAGACCACATGGCTATTAATTGGTGGAATGGCTACTCAGAACTTGGGCAGTTTGTCTCCAGAACCACAATCTGAACCAAAAAACACTCTATATTGCATCCATTCTCTTCTACAAAAATAAAACATTATTATACAAGTCCCTTAACATTAATCTGTCAAATCAAATTCTCTAATCTAGCACAAGTAGATACTACATAGGTTAAACAAAACAAAAGCAAAAACATAAAAACAAGTCACATCCGCAAAAGCATCATTGTGAAAATGTTCATGTATACTTTGTAGCTTATTAAGAAAATACTAAAAGCAGTACTGTATACAGTTTTCCAAATAAAAATGGCATATGTGCCTTAAATACCAAATCTTAAATTTAGGGATCACAAGAAACTGAGGAAAACTCTTAAAGAGATGGGACAACCAGACCACCTTAACTGACTCCTAAGAAACCTGTGTGCTGGTCAAGAAGCAACAGTTAGAAATGGACATGGAACAACAGGCTGGTTCAAAATTGGGAAAGAAGTACATCAAGGCTGTATATTGTCACTGTGCTTATTTAACCTCTATGCAGAGTACATCATGTGAAATGTTGGGCTGGATGAGGCTGAAGTTGGAATCAAGATTGCCAGGAGAAATATCAACAACCTCAGATATGCAGATGACATCATTCTAATGGCAGAAAGCGAAAAGGAACTAAAGGGCCTCTTGATGAAGGTGAAAAAGAAAACTAAAAAAGCTGACTTAAAACTCAACATGTAAAGACTAAGGTCATGGCACCCAGTCCCATCATTTCATGGCAAATAGACAGGGAAACAATGGATCACTTCATGAAAAATAGACGGGGAAACAATGGAAACATTGAGAGACTTTATTTTCTTGAGCTTCAAAATCACTGCAGATGATGACTGCAGCCATGAAATTAAAAGATGGTTGCTCCTTGGAAGAAAAGCTATGACAAATCTAAACAGCATATTAAAAAGCAGAGACTTGAATTTGCTGACAAAGGTCTATGTAGTCAAAGCTATGGTTTTTCCAGTAGTCATGTATAGATGTGAGAGTTGGACCATAAAGAAGGCTGAATGCCAAAGAATTGATGCTTTTGAATTGTGGTGCTGGAGAAGACTCCTGAGAGTCCCTTGGACAGCAAGGAGATAAAACCCATCAATCTTAAAGAAAATCAAACCTGAATATTCATTGGAAGGACTGATGCTGAAGCAAAGCTCCAATACTTTGGCTATCTGATACGAAGAGCTGACTCACTGGAAAAGACCTTGATGCTGGGAAAGATTGAAGGCAGGAGGAGAAGGGGACGACAGAGGATAAGATGGTTGGATGGCATCACTGACTCAAAGGACATGAATTTGAGCAAACTCTGGGAGATGGTGAAGGACAGGGAGACCTGGTGTGCTACAGTCCATGAGTCGCAAAGAGTCAGACACAACTGGGCAACTGAACAACAACAACATCCTCTTTCCATCTGTTCTCAAATAGAAGGAGTGGTTTCAAGGCTGAAGAGCACCATTGGAGAGTCACCAGAGGTTGTGTGGAACAGTTCTCATGGATAATACTTCCATATAAAACAAGATCAACTACTCTGCAGAGACAAAAATTCTATCTAGAAAAAAGTCACCAGTGAAAGGAAAACAAACCCAAAGCTGGCCTAGCATTTTCACTAAATTTTATGTAAATAAAGAGCACCAAACACTAAGCAGTAAAAGCAGCAGTTTGTAGAAAATGAGCTTGGGAGAAGTCCGATGTGTGGAGTCATATGGATACACAATGCAACATGCATGCCTGATATTAAACACCATTCACACATTTTACACTTCTCCCACATAGAAGAAGCCATTTCAAACTGTTTAATATTGGGAATAGTCTTTATATTTTTAGAGTCACATTCTGAAATATTTATGGGTGATATGACTTGCTTCAAAACACTCCATATTGGGCAAAGAAAGCAGTGGAAGGAGGAGCAGAGAAACAGAATAGGCCATGAGCTATGAATTGTTGAAGCTGGGGGACAGAAATAAGAGGTCTCACAATATGATTGTCTTTATGCTTTATTGACACAGATCTAGTTATTTATGTGTATATCTGACATGTCCCACAATGAAAGATTTTTTTAACCTGTTGAAGAGTTTTTAAAGTATTATCCTACTTATGTTTCTGTTGGTATAACTTGTCCACCAGATAAAATAATCTCTGACAACAATTTAAAATTCAGAATATGAGCAGAATACAGATGCTATCACTAAAGCATGTACAATTTATCATCCGCCTGAGTTCATGGAAAGCCTGGGACAAGTGGGTCAATGTCACAGGTTCCATTTTTTTAAGGTATAGTTTGATTTCTTCTGCTCCTCACCTGTATAATTCTAGTCTCAGCTAGCCATTTTAAGAATTTATTTTGTCCTGTAAACCAAAGAGTGATGTATAATTCTTGAATGAGAGCAGCAATGACCAATAAAAGACTTCATTATATCTGACAGTATCACCAAAAGATGGTGGAATTTCAGTAGGAATTGCCGAGAATAGTTCCAATATGCTTTTTTTAAATTAATTTATCTTTTAATGGAAGGATAATTGCTTTACAGAATTTTGTTGTTTCTGTCAAACATCAACATGAATCAGCCATTAAACCACCATGTCTTGGAACGTCCACTGATGTGTTTCATTCTCCTTTAAGTCTTCTCATCCAAAGCTCATATTTCACATGTTAATTTTGGTTCTCCTGATTATTCTCTGACATCAAACTGCAAAGTTCCCAACTTTGCTTCTATTAAATAAATACAAGAGGCATTTGTGTGGTGAAATCCAACTTATTACTGAAGTGCGTCTTGGTTGTTAACCAAATTTGTGCAAAAAATAAAGAAATGTTTTCAAGGTATGTTGATTAAGTAAACATAACGAAATTTGCTCACTGAACCCAGCAAACCAAAAGGACAGTAGCATTTAATTTTATTTTACAACCTGTTTTACAAACATCACAGTACTATCTATCTCAGAAAACATCCCTCATTGACTTCATTAAGAATTATATGAATTGCTACATATGAACATTTGGTTACATATAAATGAAAAATACACAACAAAAAGAAAAATTAAAATGATCTTTGAGTTACCCAAACTCTTATTTTTAGATTAACACACACAAATTAGAATTTCCTTTCAAAATGACCTTAACAATGACATTTTTTATACTTTCTCTGACTCAGGATAGCTTACTGGGGTGGGATAAAGAGGGGAGGGAAAAACAGCAATGGATTTCATTTTGAGGGAGCAGTGTTAGCCTGAGTAGCGATATCCTTTCTCTTAAGTGATAACTTAATAATAATCTAATTAGGTACTTGACTTTCTGTCACCACACAGGGCTGCTATGTATTTAATCAGAAGGGAAGTCCACTGGGCCAAAATTTCTAAATTACTTCCCCTTTCTGTAAGAAACAAAAACTCAAGTTTTTTTATCAAGGGAAAGAGATAAACTGCTTCCAAGTTCGACAAGCCAGGGTGTTGTAGGGGAAGCAAGGAACCGCAGAGAGAAAGAGAAGCTGCAAATACAAGTGCCTTCTCTATCCCCAGCTCTGTGGTTCTTCAGTCACAGGGCACATCATGAACCCTCAGAGCTGTGAGGTGAGTGTCGTCACCCTCACCTGAAAAATGAGGAGACTAAGGGTCAGAAGGTGACCCAGGACTATAACACCAGTGCGTCTGCTTCCAAAACTTCTCCTCCTACTCCACTCCACTGAAAAAAAAGGATATGTGCCATCATTTGGCTCTAACTTAAAACAGCTTCATGAACAGGCCTGTGCTTGGCCACAGAAACTCAACTCTAGACAAACACACACAGTCCAGGGCCCGCTGATCCTATACAACCATTCTTAAGGACAGCAAATGCATTTTCATTCCTACTCCTTCCTAATTTACAAGCATGCAGAAACCGAATGTTTACAAATGATGATAAAGTAGTTGTATAACTATCTTGCATATAATCTCATGAACTAGACATGCTAGTAAAGAACTGCTAAGCAGAAAACAAACAATCCAACGAACCACAACATCCCCTCTCCAATGTTATTATACCAAAATAAGTGATATGGGAGTTATTCAAATGTTACTTTCTTAGGAGTTGATTAGGAAAAAGCTGCCTAGCACTCAGAACCAGTAATCACAAACTTCACAAAGCAGTAGGAACGTACAGGGATTTTCAATTGGTGTTTATCCAATGCTGTTTGCTCCATTTGGAATTACAGGAAGACTGTGAGAAACACTGTGAACTGGCTTACTCAACACCCAATGCCAACCACCTTTCTCCCTTGCCTACCTCTACTTTTAAGGCTGACAAAGCTAGTATTGATTTTCCCTGACTCTTTCATAAGGTGGGGGATGGGAACAGGAGACTCAGGGATGTGCGTTAAGTCTCTGGTGGTGGTTTAGTCGCTAAGTCATGTCCAACTCTTGTGACCCCAGTGGACTGTAGCCTGCCAGACTCCTCTGTCCATGGAGATTCTCCAGGCAAGAATACTGAAGTGGGTTGCCATTTCCTTCTCCAGGGCATCTTCCCGACCCAGGAATCAAACCTGGGTCTCCTACACTGCAAGCAGATTCTTTACTGACTGAAGTGTAAGGGAAGCCCAGGTCTCTGGCCAATATGACAAACAGAAGTCCACTGGTGAAATTTTCAGGCAGCTTTTGATTTTCATGATAAGAGGGACAGATGAAGCTGGTAGCCCCTCTATTGCACACACACTCCATCCCTTTGTGCCCAAAGCTGGGGCAGTCATTTTGCAACTATGAAGAGACAAACATGAGGATGAATATCAATGAGTCCAAGAAGAGCAGAGCAAAACCTCAGAAACGGCTTGGGTCACTGAGCAGCAGACCCAGCGCTGGCAACTGTCTACCTCCAGTTTTCTAACTGTATGAAAACACTGGATGCCTATTTGTTTAAGTCACTTTAAGTCAAGCTTTCTGTTGCTTGAAGCTAAACCTTTCCCTAACAGATAAAACTCCCTGGTAGCTCAGCTGGTAAAAATCCACCTGCAATGCAAGAGATCCCAGTTCGGTTCCTGGGTTGGGAAGATCCCCTGGAGAAGGGATAGGCTACCTGCTCCAATATTCTTGGGCTCCCCTGGTGGCTCAGCTGGTAAAGAATCCATCTGCATTGCAGGAGGCCTGGGTTAGATCCCTGGGTTGGGAAGATCCCTTGAAGAAGGGAAAGGCTACCCACTCCAGTATTCTAGCCTGGAGAATTCCATGGACTGTATAATCCATGGGGTCATAAAGAGTCAGACACGACTGAGCAACTTTCACTTGAAAAACTTAAACCCCTAAATCACTCCGAGTTTGAGTTTTGCAAACTGAGATGGATAATACACTGGACTCTAAACTAGGCATTGACAGTGACTGCTCTTGACTTCGGGCAAGGCATTTCACCTCTCTGAGCTTCAGTCTTCTCACATTTGTAAAGTGATGTCTGCTCTCCTACATCACATGATTGTTATAAAGTCAAGTGAAGGGCCTGACTCTGAATAAACCCTAAAGTGCATCATGAATGTAAAAGTGATATGCTTCTCTAGTCTTTAGTTGCCACCTCTCCCTCTCTCAAATCCTGCAGCAAATATGGCACTGAGTTTACTGAAGAACACTAAAAGGATACTACTTAACTTTTTTTTTGAGAGTCCCTTGGACTGCAAGGAGATCCAACCAGTCCATCCTAAAGGAGATCAGTCCTGGGTGTTCATTGGAAGGACTGATGTTGAAGCTGAAACTCTAATCCTTTGGCCACCTCATGCAAAGAGTTGACTCATTGGAAAAGACGCTGATGCTGGGAGGGATTGAGGGCAGGAGGAGAAGGGGCTGAAGAGGATGAGATGGCTGGATGGCATCACTGACTCGATGGACATGAGTTTGAGTAAACTCCAGGAGTTGGTGATGGACAGGGAGGCCTGGCGTGCTGTGATTCATGGGGTCGCAAAGAGTCAGACACAACTGAGCGACTGAACTGAACTGAACTGAATGTTTTTTTAATTGTTCTTTCCTAAAGGATGTTTATGCTATCTCTCTAGCCAACACAGAATCTATGCACCAAAGGGGTTCAAATCTAATGGAGAGACAGGATAAGTATGATAAGCTGTGTTCAGTTGCTCAGTCACAGCCAACTCTTTTCAATCCCATGGACTATAGCCTGCTAGAATCCTCTGTCCATGGGATTTCCCAGGCAAGAATACTGGAGAGGGTTGCCATTTCCTCCTCCAGGGGATCTTCCTGACCCAGGGATCAAACGTGCACATCTTGCATCGCCTGCATTGGCGAGGAATTTTACCACTGCGCCACCTGGAAAGCCCATGGGATAAGTGTAGTCATGGCAAGCAAAAGAGGTACTGTAAAGTTACAGATATTCTAAGTCCTAGTTTTTAACTCATCTGTTGGTTAGTTGTACTTGATTAAGAAATTTAATTAAAGAACAGCTATACCAAGAAATAACCAATAGTGACTTTATGACTCAATACAATTAACCAACTTCAAACCTCTTATTCTGTGAAAGCTCAATAACATTTTTCTGTTCTTTGAAAAGGCTTAAGATTTAACTCAAAGACTGGCTCCAAGTTACATACATATATTGAATGACTCCCCATTAGCTCTCACATAGTAAATCATAAGTAAACAGATGTTATTTGCAAAGAGAAAGGAGTCAATTCAAATATAATTTGCTGTATAACAGATGTGCAAAGTGAGCTCACCAAAGTCCTAAGACCACAGGGCACATTGACATGTAAAGAGTGAAATGGAAATCCTCGCTTAACTGAAACCCTCGGCGAGCACATCTTGTACACCAGTGTGTCCACAGAGCATAGCCATCAACATCACCTGGAAGCTTGTTAGGAAAGCAGAAGGTCAACTCTCCCAACTTCCCAGACATACTGAGTAGGAACCTATATTTTAACAAGATCCCTTATGATTCACAGGCACATTAAAGTTGGAGAAACACTCTTCCCTGCCCAACTAGCATTTAGATCTGATTTAACATTCATATAAATAACCAACAAGCCAAGAAAATTTAATTATCTCTGTATCAGAAACTAGGAAAACATTTCCATAATATTCTGCCTTTCCTACTAGTTTACCTAAACCACAGTTCTTATAATGATACTCAAAATTTTCAGGACTCCTCATCACCTACCCCATAAAGTCTAAAGTTCTTAGTTTGATTGTCAAGGTCCCCTGTCATCTGACAGTAGCCCCCTTTCCAAGTCGGTGCTCCACCCTAGCCCCTTCCCACGCCTTATGCCTATTCTCAAAGTGTAAGATCCCCTGGAGAAGGAAATGGCAACCCACTCCAGTATTCTTGCCTGGAGAATCCCATGGACAGAGGAGCCTGGCAGGCTACAGTCCATGGGGTCGCAAGAGTCGGACACGATTTAGCGACTAAACCACCACCACTATAGAGAACACTACCCACAACAGAACCACCTGAGGTCTCATCCTTGACCTGCTGAATCATGTTCTCTAGGGAACAGAACTGGAAAGGAGTGATCTTAACCAGTTCTCCCAGGTGATTGTTGGGAAACGATCACCCAGCCTTTCAGGACTAAATCTCTCATCCTCAGTCAGTTTCCTCCCAATGCACCCAAGCACTTGCCTTAGTGCCAACACCGGCCCCATATACATGTCTGTTGTCCACCTCACATAGTATTACAATTACATGCTTCCATGCCTGTTTCCCGTTTGAGTCTCTGAATATGGGAAATGTGTATTATGTATCCTTGTATCTCCAACATCTACCAGTGTCTGGCACCGTTAAGTGTTCAATATTTGCTGATTTTCTGCATTTTTGTTCATACTAGGAAAAAAGAAACTGAAACAAACTTAAGCTCCATTATTTGAAAACTAATTAATTACAGTACAACCATCCAGTGGAATGCTATGTATTCATTAAATGATGATACTGTTTACTGATTAGAAGGATACCCCAATCTTTCCTTTTTATAGTGAAAAAAGCATATTGCAAACATATTATAAAATAATCTTATGGAATATACACAAAAATGTTAACAGTGGTTATTTCTGAGTGATAGGTTGTAAATGACATTATTCTCTTCTTTGAATATACTACTTGAATTTTCATAAGTATTATATTTTTATATTTTAAAGCTAGTCCTATTTTAAATGCTTATGGAACGAGTGTCCTTATAGCAAGTATTGGCTTCACTTATTCAGCTTCCAAGGACAGGGATTTCCAAAAGCTGGCAATGAACCAGATGTTGGCAATGATCCAAAGGCTGGTGCTGTTGTTGCTAAGAAAGAAGAACATAGGAAATGGGTAGTCCTTAGCAACTGGCTCTCACCAATGTTCCTCCTATTGTCTGGGACTTACAAAAATATTTAAATGTCCTTTAACATCTTATTACATAATACTTTTCTAATAAAAACTGTGGCTTCTAATGGAAACAATTTTGACAATATCAATTAGCCTCAGCATAAAGAAACAATCGTGGTCAATTTTTTTCAGTTGTGAAACTCAGCTTTCACCCTCATCTCACTTTCTCTGTTGGCTCTTCTCTCACTTTTCATAATGCTCACTGTCCAAAATGATTTGTTAAACACTATGCTTTACTTGATTTAGCATGATACCAAAAATGGATGTCCTAGCACATGTCAATGACTTTCAGTTGCTATCACCAAATTGGGGCATTGCTTCTGCCATGAGAAGGATTAGTAGGAAGAATGAAAAGATGCCCCCAGCCTTCTTTCATCTACTACAAGGAAAACTTTCAAGCAAAATTCATTTCAATTAATATTTTACATGAAATGAAGATGAATTGAAGAAAAATAACTGAAACAAATTGTATCTCGAGCAGCAGGAAGTACGTGTCAGTTAATGTGTTATTTTTTTCCATTAATTTCAACATTCACCTTAAAGTAAAAGCAACACAAAGAGATTTACAAAGAGAAAAACACAGAAATAATTTCATTAATCAACAGCTGGAATTTACTACAGTTTGGATCAAATTTGAATGCTTTGAATATATATTCTGCTTAAAGAATCAGTTCAGTTCAATCACTCAGTCGTGTCCGACTCTGTGACCCCATGGACTGCATCATCCCAGGATTCCATGTCCTTCACCAACTCCTGGAGCTTGCTCAAACTCAGGTCCATCGAGTCAGTGATGCCATCAAACCATCTCATCCTCTGTCGTCCCCTTCTCCTCCCACCTTCAATCTTTCCCAGCATCAGGGTCTTTTCCAAAGAGTCAGTTCACATCAGGTGGCCAAAGTATTGGAGCATCAGCTTCAGCATCAGTCCTTCCAGTGAATGTTCAGGACTGACTTCCTTTAGGATGGACTGGTTGGATCTCCTTGCAGTACAAGGGACTCTCAAGAATCTTCTCCAGCACACAGTTCAAAAGCATCAGTTTCTCAATACTCAACTTTCTTTATAGTCCAACTCTCACATCCATACATGACTACTGGAAAAACCATAGCTTTGACTAGAAGGACCTTTGTCAGCAAAGGAATGTCTCTGATTTTTAATATGTTCTCTAGGTTTGTCATAGCTTCTCTTCCAAGGAGCAAGTGTCTTTTAATTTCATGACTACAGTGATTTTGGAACCCAAAAAAATAAAGTCTCTCACTGTTTCCATTGTTTCCCCATCTATTTGCCATGAAGTGACGGGACCAGACGCCATGGTCTTAGTCTTCTGAATGTTGAGTTTTAAGTCAGATTTTTCAGTCTTCCTTTTCACCTTTATCAAGAGACTCTTTAGTTCCTCTTTGCTTCTGCCATTAGGGTGATGTTATCTGCATATCTGAGGTTATTGATATTTCTCTCAGCAATCTTGATGAAGCTTGTGCTTCATCCAGCCTGGCATTTCGTATGATGTACTCTGCATATAAGTTAAATAAGCAAGGTGACAATATACAGCCTTGACATACTCCTTTCCCAATTTGGAACCAGTCTGTTGTTCCATGTCCAGTTCTAACTGTTGCTTCCTGACCTGCATACAGATTTCTCAAGAGGCAGGTCAGGTGGTCTGGTCTTCCCATCTCTTTAAGAATTTTCCACAGTTTGTTGTGATCTACACAGTCAAAGGCTTTGGTGTAGTCAATAGAGCAGAAGTAAATGTTTTTCTGGAACTCTCTTGCTTTTTCTATGATCCAACAGATGTTGGCAATTTGATCTCTGGTTCCTCTGCCTTTCTAAATCCAGCTTGAACATCTGGAAGCTCTTGGTTCACATACTGTTGAAGCCTGGCTTGGAGAATTTAAAGCATTACTTTGCTAGCGTATGAGATGAGTGTAATTGTGCAGTAGTTTGAGCATTCTTTGGCACTGCCTTTCTTTAGGATTGGAATGAAAACTGACCTTTTCCAGTCCTGTGGCCACTGTTGAGTTTTCCAAATTTGCTGGCATATTGAGTGCCACACTTTCACAGCATCATCTTTCAGAATTTGAAATAGCTCAACTGGAATTCCATCACCTCCACTAGCTTTGTTCATAGTGATGCTTCCTAAGGCACACTTGACTTCTCATTCCAGAATGTCTGGCTCTAGGTGACGGATCACACCATTGTGTTTATCTGGGTGATGAAGATCTTTTTTGTACAGTTCTTCTGTGTATTCTTGCCACCTCTTCTTAATATCTTCTGCTTCTGTTAGATCCATATCATTTCTGTCCTTTATTGCACCCATCTTTGCAAGAAATGTTCCCTTGGTATCTCTAATTTTCTTGAAGAGATCTCTAGTCTTTCCCATTCTGTTTTTTTCCTCCATTTCTTTGCATTGATCACTGAGGAAGGCTTTGTTACCTTTCTTTGTTATTCTTTGCAACTCTGCATTCAAATGGGTATATCTTTCCTTTTCTCTTTGAAGAATAGTGACATAAAAATATGGATTGATATAGATTAATAAACTTGAACACTCTTCCTACTTGGGTTGCCCTAAAATGTCCTTACTACAAAAAAAAAAAAAAAAAAACATAAAGTAAATAGAGGGAAAACCTTTAAAAGATTTGCTAAAATATTAAAATTAAGTAAATTGAAATATAAGAATTTTTAAAGCTATTTTTTAAACATAGCTCAAAATAACCTCTCCAAAAAAAAGCAAGATGTGACTACAACTTACTATTCTCTAGTTTCAAGAAATATGGCTGCTCATTTGACGAGTTTAGAAGAAATGCAGCTATTGTCATAAACTCCAAGTATGCAGACATGCAACCTATGCTTCCAAATGGCCCAGGAGGTGAAAGGGATTCTAAACAAGAGGGAGACAGAATGAGTTCTTCCCTTTTGTTCTGCAGTGACCACATGACTCAAGCTAGTTCCTTTGCTTCTCAGAATTTCTGACTTCCTTATCTGTAAAAACAGGCACTGGGCAAGATGATGTGTAGGTTCTTTCCCAATCAAAAAAAATTTAAGCTCTAATTCTACACACTCTCCACACACATACAACCTGAACATATCAGACTTTATAATATATGAAAGCTACAAATAAAAGAACTCCACGTTTGCAGATCTTTCCCACTAAATTTTTGAAAAAGGGAAAAAGATACAATTTCACCATTTAATAATTATTTCACTTTTCAAATATTAGCATCATCCCTTATTACTCATTAGTATTAGTAAACCATGCCTTTTTTTTTTTTCGAGCCCCCTAGCTATAAGGAAATCTGTATATCCCAACTATTGAATCAGCAGGAATCATGAGATGAACTAAAGGCAGAAAAATATCTGAGATATAATGATAATTAGTTTTGCTTTCCAAAAAACTAACTAAAGGCAGAAATTCCAATTTCCTAAAATATTATATTCTAACGTAAAAGATAGTTCAATTATCAAATCAGTAGTCAAAACTAGTATTCACATAGAAAGAAAGAAAGTGAGAGAAAGAAACAAAGTGAAGTCGCTCAGTCGTGTCTGACTCTTTGCAACCCTGTGGACTGTAGCCTACCAGGCTCCTTCATCCTTGGGATTCTCCAGGCAAGAGTACTGGAGTGGGGTGCCATTTCCTTCTCCAGGGGATTTTCCCGACCCGGGGAACAAACCTGGGTCTCCCATATTGCAGACAGATGCTTTAACCTCTGAGCCACCAGGGATGCTATTATTTATAGAGTACTTTCACATGCATGATGTTACCAAACCCCCATAACTTTCTGAGGAAGTACTATAATCAGCCCCACACTATAGCTGAGGAACGTGAGACTCCCTGACATTAACTGTCCAAGGTCATAAGGCTAGAAAACACCAGATTCGTGACACAACCTCCTGAACTTTTCCTCTGAATCTCTTGCTCTCTCTGTGACATTTCACGCATTCATAAATCTTTGTTTCAAATGAAGCATAATTTCACCTAACTTAAAGTGGATGGTTGTTCTTAAACACCTTAAACAATTAGTTGGGAACAAATATTTAAAACATATATGACAGAAAACGGTTGATTTCATATCTTGATGTAGTTTGGGTCTTTACAAATTATAAAAAGGAAAAGACCAACAACTCAGTAGAAAATCAGAAGGTAAAGACAACCAGAGAGTTAACGAAGAATCCAATGCAAATAATTTTTAAATACTAGAAATAAAAAGGCTTAATCTCAATTAAATAATTGCAAGTAAAAATAAACTTTGTTTTCTGACTATCTTACTAACAAAACTTTAAAAATTGATCATGGGCTAAACTAACCTTGGTTTAGGGAAAAGTTACTCTCTTACACCATCATGGAGAACATACTCATTAAAACTTTCAGGAAGGGAAATTTTACATATGTAGCAGAACTGAAAAACTTACAGTATTGACACACAATCCCACTGAAATTTATTATTTACTTTATGTGGACAAAGAAAACAAGTGTTCATTGTGTAAAGGATATTCCTGAGAGCATCAGCCATTACAGGAAAATACTAAAGACAATGCAAATGCCCACCCTCACAAAATAATTAAACAAACTTTGTGTACCTCATACAACAGAACACAACAGTCCAATGTAAAACACTACATTAAAAAAAAAAAAAAGCAGAATAGTACTGCACCCTCCTCACTAGTGTATAGAAGAAAAAAAAGAGTGATCTAAGATCTAAGAATGACCTAAGATCTGAGCTAGTGCTTCAGGCCAGAATACTAAAATATTTCTGGAAATGTACCCAAGGAGAAGGGAATGGGGACTCAGGAACCTAGCTGGGAAGGAGGACTTACATTTCAATTATTTTAAAATTTAAAACTATTTGAAAAGTTTTTTCCTCTTCATGCCTGGCCAGCTATATTCCATGGGGTCACAAAAAGAGTTGGACACAACTTAGCAACTAAACAACAGTGCCTACTGATTATTTGTGGGTTGCAAGCAACTCCCATCCTTACATTCAACTTGGTTGATGCAAAAATTCAATTAGATAAAATAATATATGTTAAAGCATTTTGCAAACTGAAGAGAATATACAAATGTACAGTTTAGGAAGACTTTTTATTGCCTTAGCACCTACAGCTTCATGCTAAACTGCGCTTACTGGTAAGCACAATTCCTCAATAGACACTGCATAATGAATTGAAGAATTCTCTTTTAAAATGCAAATATCCACCCAGGAGCCAATACCTTTAAGCCGTGGGTCTCAAATCTTTCCACTAAATTGTCCCTAATGTCAGAGACTGAGCTCCTTTCCCAAGAAACCTAGAAGGTCCTCAAACTTTAACTACCTCCAAACCTTTTTGGTAGAAAAGTATTTTTCTCACAATCCTAAGAAAATCGAAATTCCAGGAAGATGTACTAGATTAATCATGAGGCCTTACCCAAGGAACAAGGATACACCCACTTGAGAAATTTGATCTTTAAAGGATATGTTTTAACATCTTAGCAGAGGAGACCTTAAATATCGGATGAAAGACATGGAATAAAAAAGCAGGAGGAGAAAAAACTGGGATCAAACACTTAAGTGATTTAATCCTGGGAATCACCATTCTTTCAACAAGTTACTGAACTCCTACTGCAGGTAGTTTCCCTTGCCCTCATAAAGTTACAGTTTTTAGTTCTAATAGATACTGGACAATTTGCCCTTCAAAAAGGTTTTAATCAGTTAATTCTGCACTGATGGTGTATAAGAGTGGGTCTTGAAGGTGCAAGTCAAGCAGTGAATCAAATATAATTAGATCGTGGGACAGAGGGCAACTTAGACATGAGGTTACCAAGAACTTCTTTAGCTAGGTAGTCAGTGAAGGTTTATCTGAGGGAGGGACATTTGAGCTGAGAACCAAACTCTGAGAAGGGGTTAATCATACAAAAATGGAGAAGAGTGTTCCAGGGCAAAGGTGTGAGGTAGTGTTATCAGACTCAATGGTCAGTCACTTGGGGCATATAGCCAATGACAAGCACTTTTAATCAAAGCAGAAGCATTTATTCCTTGTGAAAAATAAGGAGATAAAAAGGTAACTCTCAAAGCACTGTCTCCCTGAAGTTTTAAGCTAAGCGTGCATGCATTTTCATGAAAGGGTGAGAGTGACCTCCCATGCAGACATGGCATTCTCGACTTGTCCGTGCAGTGCAACCACAGGCTCATACCCTGCGTGTGCAAAAACGGCAACAATCTCTGCCCTCGGGGGTGGAGATTTCACCATTAGAATTAGGCATAGGTCACTCTAGGTTGACAAAATCCAGGCACCTCATTGAGTGAAGTCACGGGACCCAGCAAAGGTCAGTATCATCATTCCTTAGGCTCCAGTTATTCTGGTGGTTGAGTGCTAGAGAGGGTTTGGATCCTGCAAAATTGCTCAAGAATGTGCTTCAGACTGGTCTTTACCTTCAAAACAGAACTGGGACACTTTTTGACTGATTTATTATCTTCTCTATGGTTACTTCTCTAACCTGATAACAGCCATTTGTTCCTGCATTTTTTGTTCTTCTTAAAATCATTAATCACTGAAACCTATTTTTATTCCACGTGAAGACAGAGGAGCTCATAGTTCACCTTTCCTCCACCATCAGTAAAGAGAACACAAAGGGTTCTGAAATTCACGATCTGATTCTCAGCCTAGCTTGTCTGTAGCGCGTCTTACAACTTCTCTCGTTGCCTTTTGTTTTACTGCTGAAAGATATGACATACTCTGATTTGACCCCATCCCTTCCTACGATTTCCCTGGTGGCTTAGACAGTAAAGGATCTGCCTGCAATGCAGGAGATTTGGGTTCAACCCTTGGGTTGGAAAGATCCCCTGGAGAAGGAAATGGTAATCCACTCCAGTATTCTTGCCTAGAGAATCCCATGGATGGAGGAGCCTGGCAGGCTACAGTTCATGGGGTTGCAAAGAGTCAGACACGACTAAGCAACTTTACTTTCACTTTCCACTTCCTTATCACTCTCTCACTAATAGTAGCATATGCTTGGTACAGTCAAGGGACAAAAAGGTGGCCATGCTTCATGATTAGAGCAGGAAGACCTGTGGATGATAAGTTTAGAGAGGCACGGGCCAAACCACAGAAGGCCTTGCAGGACAAGGTAAGAAGGTGACACTTATTTTTATCGCAATGGGAAGCTTCTGGATAGTTTTAGGCAGGAAAGTGATGGAATTTCACTTAGTCTTTGCAAAAATCATCCTGTTTACAATGCAGGCAATGTTCTGTAAAGAAGCAAGACAAGAAACAAGAAGACCAGTCAGGAAGCAACTGAAATCATCCAGATAAGAGATAATGGTGACTTGAATTGTGGATTTAATAGTCGAGATGGAGAGAAGGTTCAATTTAAGGATATATTTCAGAGTTGTGGAACTTGGCGTTAATTTGGATATGAAGTATAAGAAAAAGAAAAGAATGGTGAATGAATCCCAGGTTCTCAGACTGAGCTATCTAGTGGATGGTGGTACCATTTATTAAGATAGGGAGAGGATCAGGAGGGATGTTCTATTGTGAACACTGTGGTCAAGACTCCTAGTTGCCTCCCAAAATGCACTAACCACCTCTTTCTAAGTGACCAAACCCTAATTTTACTCCAGCTAAAAGACTACAATTCCCAGTGTCTTTCTACCACTAAGTAAGGTTGTAGAACTAAATTGTGGCCAATAAGAAATAAGTGAAAGTGTTTATAGGACTTCTAAAGCAACTGAAAGAGCTAACTTGGCTGGGAGTTTCATCTTTTTTGCTTTATATGTCATCTTCCTTCATACTGCCTGTAATAAGGAAGATGGCTGGACCTACAGCAGCCATCTAAGTCATATGATAACCTTCAGAATGGAATTCACATGTTGAAATGGCTGATTAAAGAGTTTAAATGGAGCCTAAATTGCTGGTGATTTCAGGAAGCAGACACACCAGTGTTGGACTGCCAATCTCTAGGCTTCTCTTAAATGGAATAAATTATTGTATATTTATAATTATTTTATAGATTATGTAGATTATTTACAATTATTTATAGATTATGCAGTCACACAAAATCCTGACTGATAACTCCTGGTATAAAGAGAGACAAGATATGCTCATTAAATTTTCCAGTTAGTAGAGTCTCCATTTTAAGGATGAGAAAACTGAATGTCAGAGAAGTTATTGGCCCAGTCAGTCAGCTTGAGATAGAGGAAAGATTTAAACCAAAGGCAGTCTGACTTCTAAGTTCATGTTTTTATACTATGCCACCCTGTCCCAAAAAAGAAAAGCAGAAGGAAGGCACCAGAGTCAAACGTTTCTAATAGTACAATCACGTCCAGCTTTGCACCTGGTACCCGAAAGTAGCTCTACTCAGTCTGATATAACGAAGGAACTTCTACATAAAAGTGTTACTACTTATATGTATATAAAGGTCAGTATTGTATCATGCTTCCTTTTCTCTTTTTAAAAAGAAATATTTTTATATTTTTCAAAATTTTATTTTGCATTGGAGTATATTAACAGTGCTGCATTAGTTTCAGGAGCACAGCAGAGTGATTCAGTTACGCACACACACGCATCTATTATCGGCAGGCTACAGTCCATCAGGTCGCAAAGAAGTGGCTGAGAACGGATACACGCATATTCACTTGATCCATTCAGCTTCAGTTTACTTCCATTGTATTAAAATGCTACTTTACACTTGAAATTAATATTGTAAATCAACTACATGTCAATAAAGAAATTAATTAAATGCTACTTATATTTACATGGTCTCGTATAATTAAATATATGCTGAACTTCATTCTGAATCCCTCTTTCCATACTAAGGTATCAATAATTATGGATTCTAACACATACTCTAACACTGAGCCAGGACTTTCCCTTACATGACCCTTATAGAATAACAGCAAGCTCTCCAGAGCTTCCAACAGCAACAGGTCTACTAACAGTTCATCTTGATGATGTAAAGTAATTAGCCTCCAACTAATAAAAATAAATGAAAAAAAAAAAACAAAAAACAGTTCATCTTGGCCACAGTTTCATGGTTTATTAGATGATTATCTCATGAAGAAGAGAAACAAATGCTTTGTACAATAAAAAAATTAGCCATCTATTACTCCTTCCTCAATCTACCAGTTCTGTCCTACAGAAGAGAAAAAAAAAATCAGATTACTGAGGCAAGCCTTATTTCTTACAAGGTCAAGTAAACAACTAGCTTAAACTTTAGGTGTTCCTAAGTAGTCAAAAGGGAAGGGTTTTTTCTTTTTTCGTTGAAATATAATATACACGTTGTGAGGTACGGAGGTCTTAAGTAGCCAGTTCAATGAAATTTTACAAAGTGAGCACACCTGTGTGACCAACTCCCAGGTCAGATTACAGAACATTTTCAGCACCTAGAATGCTCTCTCATACCCCTCTAGTCACCACCCATCCCCTCATAAAGCTAACTACTGTCCTGACTTCAGATTCTACAAATTCAGTTGCCTCGTTTTGAACCTGGTATAAATGGAATAATACAGTGCTCACTTAACATCATACCTGTAAAAATCATCCATATTCTTCTAGACAGCCATAGTTTATTCTTCTGCATAATATTCCACTTATCCATTCTGTTAACAGACATTTGAATTATTTGTAGTTTTAGGTATTATAAATAAAGCTGCTATGAACATTCTTGTCCAAGTCTTTCCATGTATACTATGGGAGATTTTTCACTTTGAATTTTTTATTCTTGTTTTAATATTTTATTCATGATGTTATACAAAGAACATTGCCTATACATTTGGGAGTAATACCTCCAAAGAAGCACAGGTACTTTGGCTAAAATATATGCTGCCTAATTCGATGGTCTGAGAAAACTCCCCTGAAGACTTTGGCATTGTCATAAAAATAATGAAAAGAAAAGAAAAGAAAGGAGGGTAAACAGCCTGTTTTAGAGGAGACAGAGAAAGCTTGGGAAACAGGTAATAGAAAATATAAAATAAAGAGAAGTAGCTGAGTCCTTCCTATGAATTTCAAGTTCTCAGTGAATTAGATAATCATCGTTTGCAAAGCCTTTAAGTTATGTCATCTACTACCACTAGGACAGTTCATCAAGATGCATCCATAAAGTTGGGTGGCTTTTTCATAATCTTTGGCAAGTACCTTAACTTCCTAGAGTATGCTGGGCTCCCTAGTGATGAAGCGATTACATCTAACAGGTAATGACACTTTTCAATAGTCCAACCACATAAGGATTCCAATAGCTGAAAACTCTGGCTTCTCTTCCTCCTCCACTCTGAAAAATAACTTAACAAATTTTATTAAGCGTTTAAAAGATGTATAATATGGGGTGTGTGTTGGGAGTGCCTCTCACAGCCCAGTCTCATTCATTTATTCAAAATTTATCACCCTATTACCTAATGTGTACAAAGTTCTGTGGTAGATGCCTCAGAGGCTAAGGAAAAAAAAAGTGTAAATATAAAATATTTATAGATTAAATGACATATCTAAGATTTGCTTCCAAATAAAGGAAGATAAGAAAACGGGGCATGATGAGACAGGATTGGCCATGTATTAATGGATTGATGGTTGAAGCTGGATAATGGAGTTTCACTAAGCTGATCCATCTGTTTTGTCTGGGTTCAAAACTCTCTCTAATAAAAAGTTTAAAAACAGCATACACAATATGTATCAGATAGCCTCTGACCTCCAAGAGCATACAGACTAATAGAAAAACTAATATATGCACTTCAAATAGCCAATTGGAATTTAACGGGCCACATCAATCAAGAATCCCAACCCTAGCATTTTAAGACCAAGACAACACCTAGAAAGGAGTGACTTGGAGGCCTAGAGGTTAAGTGAGTTGCCGAGGTCACATGGCTGGTAGCAGAGGTGAAACGGGTAATTAGATCTCTCTCTCTGTCTCTCTCTCTCTGTCTCACACACACACACACACACACACACACACACACACACACACACACACAGCTCTAATCTTCCAATCAGACTGTCGTAATGGAGAGTGGTGTTTGGCAAAGCCATGAAGCTAGTCTCAACTAGGTGCACAAGAATTCAGACAAAAGACACCACCTGGAACCCAAAATCTCAGGCTGTTTCACAAATTGTGCTCTGCCCACAAAATAAGAGGGCTGTCCTCCTTATTAAAAAAAAAAAGAGAGAGAGAAAGAGAAAAACTGATTAGTGAGGCAAGAATGTTGTTTATTTGCATGATTGTTGCATTCGCCTCTGTCTCTCCCAAAGTCACTCGATTTTCTCAGGGGGTGCTGAGACCTACACACCTGTGCAACAGTAGCCCAATCATTTGTCAGTCAGGCAAGGTACCATGGGCATTTACTGTAGGCCCAGAAATGTATTAGGAGCTGGAGATACTGCAGAGATTATCAGCGTCTGCCTTCAGGGAGCTCCCAGGCTGACGAGAATCAAATAATTCTGAAGGAGAACCACAAGGTAGCCCAACCTAAATTTCCTATTACAGCTCTAGATTCAGACTGACTTCACTTTAGAAGGATCACTTCTGTACACTTAGACATTTTCTGATATGCAGAGCTTTAAAGAAATAAATCATCATAAGTAAACCAGATACAGTTATACTCTAACCAGTAAATCATCAGGTACAAATGAAGTAAAGGCAACTGACTATAAGAAGAGAAAACCTGTCAGGCCCTGGTATATGTTTGCTTTTGATCATGATGTGTACAATTTGAATATTTTCCCCAGTGATGTCCCCATAAGGGAGGAATAATAATGTCTTTCAAGGAGATGTAAGTTCCTAAAGGACAAAGTCCATGTTTTAGTCCTTCTAGGACAAACTAGCACAGAGTATAAATGTACTTAATATATCGTGAGTGAAGAAACAAAGCAAGACCAAACCGCAGAGATTGTAAATGCGTTCCACTTTCTTTCTACACATAAGTGTTTTTCATCTTAAACCCGAGGTGTGCTAGATAAAATCTTAACCGGGCATATTCTCATCTCCAGTTCTTTTGGAGCCAGACTGCCTTTTCCAAAATAGCCTAGGAAAGGAATTCAATTCTCTTCTTGTGTTTTTCCTTGTACATTAGAACTTTTGAAGACAAGCAAAAATAATATGACCTTAAAAGTGGAAAAGTAATAAAAAATTTTCAACTTTCTTAAAGTGTATCTTGTTTTTACTTTTCACATAAAAACAGGTGTCTCCTCTGATTAGTCCTAAAAAAAATCACAGAAACAATATAATCTGTACTCAGAACATTCAAATATATTTCCAGAAATTTCACTGTTGAGGGAAATTTAGCAAGGTAAAGTGGTTTACTCAAATTCTCTTGGCTGCCTCTAAGAGAAAAAACTGAAGAAACCTAATTTCATAAACATTAGATCACTTCTCTGTTCATAAACAAGCATTGCCAAAACACTCATAATTTTGCAGAGCTTTTATTCCTAAAGTTGGACAAGAATTCTCTCACTCATTATAAAACATTTATCCATTCCCACATTCAAATCCCTTGAGCTTTTGTGCTATTATGCTTCCACTGCCTTGCTAGTCTAGCAATACATGAAAACTAAATTGTTTTGAGGGAAACATAATTGCTCCAAATTACCACACTTGAAAAGTTTTTATTTTTCCTTTTAAAAGTTAGATAAGAATTGCCCTCACATTCATAACATTACTAAACACCTCATGTTTCAGCCTCTTTATCTTAACAAAACTGGAGAATTTACTGGATTAGAAGCAGTTTGCATAGACCTTAGATAACAAGATAAGGCTAGCCCTCCAACAAGTTGAGTATGAGTTCTGGCAAGATTTCTCTGTCTTTACCAGGAAGGGTAATTTGAAAGAACTGGAAAGAAAGGCTGCTTGAATTTGTTCATGCACCATCCTGACCAAAGTAATTGAAAGTTTAGAAATTGGAAAGTTGCAGACTCATTAATTAAAGAGACAATCCAAAACCTATTAAATCTTCGTCAAGATTTTTCCCATTATACTTCAAAGCATAAAGAAAGTATAATGTCCTAGGAGTCTACATGTTTCAATGCCTTTTAAATGAATCAACTGTTTTTCTTAACACATACAGACACACACACCATACACAGCACACACATGCACACACAATTTTGGATTAAATTTCAAAACCAGAAAGCAACTTTGAGTTGTAGCATCACTAACGTTACCATTTCAGACCAGCTTTGGTAGATAGCAACAACTGAATGTGTGTTGGGAAAGATAAGCATTTTAGGTATTTATGTTCTCTTTATCTATACTCCCTTCCCATCCTGAATTCTAAATTCTTTGAACCTGAAAATTACTGGATTTGATGGCCAGATGTCAATGTAACAATAAATAATAAGGCTCTCAAGGATCAAGAAGATGGCTGTTATACAAAATGCAGTTATTAGAAAACTAAGATAGTCTCAAAGGCAGCCTTAAATTAATCTCAAACTCTGATGCCCTCAGGAATCCAGCAGGTAAATAAGTGCATGAATTCACTGCCAGTGGGGTGGGGGGCACTTGAATGAGCTGTAGAAGGAGGCTGTGGCCCAGGGGGAGGGGGACAGCTGCCTCTCAGCTCCAGCCAAGTGTTTCCCTATCTTCTGATTTCTCAAGACAAGCCAGAAATGTAGATTACTATGTGAAATCTTTCTATTAAAATATTGGCACGAAATTTTTTAAAGCACTGCATGGGCCAAATAAAACATGTCTGTGGGCAGATTCAGCCAGCTGACTGCCATGTTTGAGATCTCAGGGCAACTATGGAGAAAGAAAGCAGTAAAGTATTTCCTTGATGCTCCCTCCACCAACTCATAATTCAATTTTGGAGATCACAGTGGGAGTCTAGTCAAGGGAGGATCAAAGATGCTTTGGAGACTTCACTTTGGTCTTAAGGGAGACACTACTTTTCCACCATACTTTTTTCAGTGAATTTTATACACACACACACACACACACACTAACACATTTTATTTTTCCATAGATCCAGGATTACAAATCAGAAGTATTTCCATCGTGGAGTTAAGGGATATCTTGCTTGTGTGTACCAGAAAAAAATGGAAATCCATTAAAACACATTTACAGACCAAAATATAGGCTGAGCTTAATTACAGTTGTCTTTGCTCTTAACAAAAAAGAAAATGTACTTATCAGCTGCAAATTGTTCTCAGCAGTATGAAGCAGCCCATTCAAAATCCAATAAGCTCATTCTCAGTGACAAGTCAAATGCTAGCTGCTACCAGATCACACTTGCTTTATTTACCACTCATTCTAGAATATGGTACAAGCAAACTGGTAACAGGAGAAGAATAAACAGGAAAAAAAAAAAAACCAACTTCTCAATTTCTCACAGCTCTGATAATGGCAAATGTTATTTCTCACTGTTTATAGAGCAAAGCGACATGGCACAGAGGAAAATTAAAGTTTTATATCCTGACTGACAGAATAAAGTACTCTGTGCAAACATTTTGATAACACAGGCATTTTATTGCATTCTCAGACTTAGAAGTGTCCTTCATCTTTGTTACCATATACATGGACATATTTTACAGGCTTGTTATATTTTCCAAATATTTACTCACTTTCTCTAATAAAAACACAGTGGTCACATTGGTTTAATCAATAGTTTAATCACATTGGTTTTAATCCTTTTAAGAACCTGATAAAAGGAGAGGACCCACCCTGCCCTTGAAGAAATGCTTTGATTTACCACACGTTATATTCAATTTTAAGGGGTTATGAACCTCCTGAAGAAATTCATCCAAGGGCACTTATTTAAGAACTCCATAGCAAAACCACTATAATTTTATTTGGTTTCATTTATGCTAACCTTCCAAAAACATTTTTCTCAAGACACGCTTTAAGAAATTAAGGTGGTATATTTACAAGTATTTCTTTTCTTATTTACATATATTCAAATATTCTTTCAGATTTGAGAGGCACCACCTTTTTTTCAATCAGTCAGACCTGGGTGATAAATTAGGCTACTATATTCGGTAAGAATAGATTATTATTCACTCGTTAAAATGTATGCCATTTTTATTTCTGGACCTTAAGTTATTTTTTGGTTTCCATTAATAGGTTGTTACAAATATTCAGAGGACTTGGGAAAAGGGTACAAGATGAGAGTATCACTTTCAAGAGATATTTCGCTCAGCAACCATGTAAGATGGGCCAATATTTTCCATTCTGCTATGTTTTTAATGGTATGATCAGCTTCCAAAATCCATGAACAAACACAAGTCCCTCAAGTTTCCTCTTTTGCTATGCCACTAACATCTTTTTGTCTCCCACTTGAATTTTCAAGGTACTCCTACTATAAAAAAGTAATAGGATTTAAGGAATTATATTTATTCCCTAACTGCTCTAGAAGTATTTTTAAAATATTTTAAGGAGTCACCTTAGTGAATGTCACTAGACATACTAGGATGTGTCTATTGAGAAAGGAAAAATACTACTTCTGAATGAAGGTTTTGATGCTATTGTGCTCTCCTTCTGTAACTGAATTTCATTGCTGAAATTGGTTAGGTCTGCTTACAAACAAGAGTTCATATACTGAAAGTAATAAATAAAGAGTAAGATGATGCAGACATCAGATCTGAAAAACAAAAATATCAACCTTGGGAGGTTGCCTGTGTTGGCATTATGTAACATACATAAGATTTTGCTTCCTGAAAACTTAAAGTTCATTTACTGGCCTATAAATTAAATCCACAGTACCTGCATTTTTAATTATTACCATCAAAAGGCTCTATGTAGCTCAATAAATTTACTTGCCATTGGATTTCGATATGCATGTTTTGATGATGCTAGAATTTGGCTGAACTAAAACAGCTAAACAACCTTGAACCTAAGAGTTCAGCACTTTAAATTTGCTGACAAGGTAAATGGGACTTTCCAGGTGGCTCAGACAGTAAAGAAGCCACCTGCAATGCAGGAGACCCGGGTTCAATCCCTGGGTCGGGAAGATCCTCTTGGACACATCTAAGTAACTAACTTTCTTAGTCGCTAACTTTCTTAGTCATTTAGATGTGTCCAACTGTTTGCAATCCGATGGACTGTAGTCCACCAGGCTCTTCTGTTCATGGGATTCTCCAGGCAAGAATATTGGAGTGGGATGCCAGTCCCTTCTCCAGAGGACCTTCCCGACCCAGGGATCAAACCCGGCAGAAGGTGGACAAGAACTAAAGAGCCTCTTGATGAAAGTGAAAGAGGAGAATGAAAAAGTAGGCTTAAACATTCAGAAAAGTGAGATCATGGCATCTGGTCTCATCACTTCATGGCAAATAGATGGGGAAAATAATGGAAACAGTGACAGACTTGATTTTCTTGGGCTCCAAAATCACTGCAGATGGTGACTGCAGCCATGAAATGAAAAGATGCTTGCTCCTTGGAAGAAAAGCTATGACCAACCTAGACAGCATATTAAAAAACAGAGACATTACTTTTCCAACAAAGGTCCGTCTCATCAAAGCTATGGTTTTTCCAGTAGTCATGTATGGATGTGAGAGTTGGACTATAAAGAAAGCTGAGCACCGAAGAATTGATGCTTTTGAACTGTGGTGTTGGAGAAGACTCTTGAGAGTCCCTTGGACTGCAAGGAGATCCAACCAGTCCATCCTACAGGAAATCAGTCCTGAATATTCACTGAAATGACTGATGCTGAAGCTGAAACTCCAATACTTTGGCCACCTGATGCAAAGAACTAACTCATTTGAAAAGACCCTGATGCTGGGAAAGATTGAAGGTGGGAGGAGAAGGGGACGACAGAGGATGAAATGGTTAGATGGCATCACCAACTTGATGGACATGAGTTTGAGTAAGCTCAGGGAGTTGGTGATGGACAGGGAATCCTGGCGTGCTGCAGTCCATGGGGTCGCAAAGAGCTGGACACGACTGAGTGACTGAACTGAACTGAACTAAAGCGACTAACACACACACACAAGATAAGTGTGATATACAACGGAAGAAATTACTCCTACCAAAAATAGTCCCTTATACAGAGCACAGAGGATTTTTAGGGCAGTAAAAATATTCTGATACATAATGATGGATACATGGCATTATACATTTGTCCAGATCCATAGAATATACAACACCAAGAGTGAACCCTAATGTAAACTGTGAACTTTGGAAGATTATGATGTGTCAACAAAGGTTTCTCAATTGTAACAAATGCACTACTCTGGAGGAGTATGCTATAAGGCGGAGGCTATCTACCTGGCGGGGGCGGGGGGAGGGAAGTATTCTGGAAACCCTGGTACCTTCCTCTCAGTTGTGCTACAGACCTAAAACCACTCTAAAAAACTATCTTTAAAAAACAAGTCCCTTTCAAAACAAGCCCAGTGAAGTATTGCTAAGATACTCTGTCTTTAAGAAGCTTTCCTCTGTCATCTATGGAAATTCAATCCAGTATTCTCAATTCAGAAAGATATGTGTTCTATGAGAATCTGAAGTTTCCTAAAATTGGGAGATGGGAATATCACAAGGGAAAAATGAAAAAAGTCTAACCAACCTATCAAGTTGTAAATACAACCTTAAATATGTAAGATTAGATTCAGGCATCCACTCCTTTAGAAGACCTCCCGAATATCCCTGTCATATGAAGCTGGTTACTGGCCCCTCCTCTGTGGTCCTACAAAGTCTTGCGCAGACCCTCATCATTTTGTGTTATACTCATGCTCCTGGATCTCTTTTCCCCAAAGAGGGGCACAACACCCAGTGGTCAGAGATATTTTTGCATCCCTGAGTACCCTCTCCACCCCTGCAATGTACTTATCCATTGTTCTTCAATACAAACATAAATTTAACCTTCAAAAATATTTTTATAGTTAGAGTCTTCTTGTGCTCATGGAAACTTTTTTCCCTGAGAGTCAAGGCATTTTGAAATTCTAAGATATCTATGACTGTAGCAGAGCTCTATAATCTGACAGCACAGAGGAATGTTAAAAGAACTGCATTCCAATTCCGGGCTCAGCCAAACACTTACCCCCGTGTGTCTACTTTCCTTATCTGAATAAGAGACAGCAATAGCAGCCTGTCTCACACATCTGCTGTGCACAAGAACGAACAAAACTTATCAACTGCTAGAAAATAGTTAAATAGCTTGGAAAATTTTCACAATAGAGAAAAAAAACAAATAGTAGCAGTTCGACCTTTAAAAAAAAAAACCCAATGACTTCTTGGAAACCATGAATGAATGACAAGAAAGCAGATTGTATTTCCCTAAGAAAATGATATGAAGATTGAATGTCACATGAACAGCAAGAGCAGATATTAAATAAATGACTTCTTTAATAATTGTTTACATTTTACACTGAAATAAATCATACATATAGCATAGTACATACAATGTAAATGAAGGTCGACGAACTGTTTTTGAAAGTAAATAAACCTATAAACCTATATAACTACCACCCAGGTGAACATACAGATCATTCTGATATTTTCTCTGCCTTTCCCATCACTAACCCCTCCTGCCTCCCCCTAAAGTAGCAAGTATCTTGACTCCCTAACTATCCTGATCATCCCAACTATAGTTTTAGTTATACTTATTGTTGAAGTTGATATAAATACAAGTATGCTGAGTCTGGCTTCTTTCAGACAACAGTAAGCTTGTGAGATTTATTCCTGTGGTTGTACGTGGCTATAGTTCCCTTATCATTGCTATGTAGTATTCTATATAATAATGTAAACCACTATTCATCTATTCTACTGTTAAAGAATATTTTGGTTATTTTGATTGTTTCACATTTAAATCAATAAATGCTCAAAATCTTGAAAATAGGCACAAATATACTATATACTATCAATATTTAAGAAATCTCAGTGTATTATGCAAATTTATCTAAGCACAAAATTATGCTACATAATACAAAAAGGTAATTATCGATTCATAGACTTAATCTAAACCTAAAACAGCTATGTAAGAAACATTAAATTTTTAATTTGAATTTTTTTGCAGTTTAAAAATCAGATGAGGTTCTTTTCTACTTTTTTAATGCTTTGCAGGACTCAAGTCTCTTTTGAAAAATCTCTCAAGGTGATTCCAAACAGAAAATTTCACTTTCTGTTAATATATTTTCCTATAATAAACAGTAATTTTAAAAAGTCATTTCATTATAAAAACCAAATTTTAACAATGATTATCTCTAGCTGGAGAAATTATTTTTATTTTTACTTATCTACATATTTGAAAATTTTTAAACTACAATTATTACAAAGATAGTTTTTCCTTAATGAAATTATTTCATCATCAAATTGTAATATTCAAAAATAATGAACTTTCCTTTCCCCACTGAATAAAGTTAAATTTGGACAAACCATCAAGTAAATAGGCTTATTGATTTGTTTCCACCTTTGAAAGGGATAAAAAAATTTATAAGTAAAATTTCAGAAGCTGGCTTGAAATTATACTTGCATTTTGGTTAAAGAACCACTCTAGAAATATTGATAGTATTGTGTTATTCATGTGAGCCTTAGCAAATGCAAAAACTGTTTCCTTGAAGAAGATGTCACTTAATGATTGAATGTGAAGATGAAATGAACTACACTAGCAGACCAACAAGAAATAAATAAACAAACAACTTACAAGAGCCATTGAATTCAAAGTTTTGTTTTTATTTTCTCAATTTACTGAAGTCTTTTCTAGAATGTTCTTCAGCATAATTTAAGCCTTGATTATCATGTGCCAAGAATGTGACAGATTGAAACACCAATTTCAGCTCTTCTTTATTATTTCTATTTTTTTAAAGATTTTCCTTTTCAAGAAAGGCGGTCTGATACAGTGGCAAGACACAGATACAGTGGAGACTGTCTGAATCTGAAAGCTCCATCTCCCCCTTACTGCATCCCCTAGTTGTGTGACATTGTGAACCATATGAATGTATGAGTTGTGACTCATCTCCCCCAGGGATAGCCACAAATAAGGGTTCCACTACTTGCATATTCATAAAACTCACAGCCAGATGGGTAGGGGTAGCAGAGCCCAAGAGCCTGCTACTTTGCAAAGGCCAATTATAGCCTGGTTGTGGGCAGCCACAGCCCCAAGGAGCCTCTCCAAGCCTCTCCACCGTAAAGTTCAGGAACCTGACCATCACACTATGATGGAACGATCTTGCTGCAGGGTCCATGCTGGTCCTCCACTGGCTGCAGGCACTGACCTTGACACTGAGGATGTGGCCTAGGAATCCAGCAGAGAGAAAAAGGGCAGTCTGTGCCTACAGGCTCCCATCTGGAGGCCGGGAGGCTGAGGCTCTTTACCCCTAACCTAAAAGGACATGTGTTTTAATTGGAAAGTTTTTTTGAATGATTTTGTAGTGGATAATTTTTACTGAATAGGCATAAGCTTCATGTTGAATAATTCTGTAACAAAAATAAGTAATTTGGAAATGCTCCCTCCAGGATTCTCTTAAAGCCAGTACAGTGACTCTAACATGGTGCAAGGTAGAAATTTAGAACAAATTACTTAATCTCTCTGTGCTTCAATTTTCTCATCAGAAAAAAAAATGGGGTAACAGTGATAGCTCTTACCATACATGATTCAATGAGATCATGCATGTGAAACACATTAAAAAAGGTGCTAACATCTGTTAAGAGCCTAATCAACGTTATTATCAAATAGTTGTCTTTCAGCCTATCATCCTGTAGTCATTGGCTTCTTTTCTATTATGACAACATTTTTTTCCTCAAGTCCCTCGTACATACACTCATTAAAAAAACACAGAATAGACAAAGCAGAGTTTAGACAACAGTCATAATAAAATAATAATTATTATAACAACAATAATCATGAAAGTGCCTAATACTTACTGAGAAACTGTTATGCACCAAGCACTTTATAAGGATTCCCTGACCTAATCCTGTCCATCATTCTATGAGATAGGTATCAT
The DNA here is from genome assembly GCF_023699985.2 of Odocoileus virginianus. Classification (NCBI taxonomy): domain Eukaryota; kingdom Metazoa; phylum Chordata; class Mammalia; order Artiodactyla; family Cervidae; genus Odocoileus; species Odocoileus virginianus. The sequence continues at coordinate 6,727,545 of NC_069703.1, read as the reverse complement.
CATCATTATCACCATCATCGTCCCTATTTTTCACATGGGAAAACTGAAGCTTAGAGAAGTTGAGTAACTCGACCAAGGTCACAAGCTAGTAACTGGCAGAGCTGGAATACAAATCTGGATCTGCAGCGTGGTCCTTAACCCTTAGGACACAACACTTTCCAGCCAGGGGCGCCAATCATACGTTTGGTATAAACTTCTGGTTGGCATAGATGTCTCCCAACAGTTTAAAGAGATAAACTTGAGAGGGAGAAGGGGAAGGAGGTGGAAGGAGTGGAGGAGGGGAAGTGAGGGAAATAAAGGAAGGGGGAGGGAGAGAAGGTGGAGGAAGAGACAGGCTGAGACCCTGTTCAACAGATGAAGGAGGACGGAGGAAGCAGGCAGGCAAAGAGATTCAAAAATCCTAAATGCCTTCCAGACTTCGTATAAAGGAACCGAATAAATCAGTGATTGGTATTGTGCTGATTTTGCTGTATTTAACTCAAGGAACTTCCTCTACTTACAGGGAGCAGGAACTTTGCCACCTAAAACTAAATGAAGGTCACCAAAGGATCTGATGAACTAAGCAGAAAGCTCTTGGATTAATCCAGAGGAAAAAAACTGTTTCAGGTCAACAGACTTTTTTTTTTTCTTTTAATTTTATGTCTTCCCACATTGTAAATATTAGTCAAACAGTTGCTCACAAAATCTTTTTAACCCAGACTGGAATTTAGTATCAACAGCAATAAAGCTGTGGTACAGCTGAGCAAACTAGAAGTCAAAGGAGCTAAGTGCCCATCCCAGCTTCTCATCTACTGAAGGCAAATCACTTAGAAAGGCCACGGGGTTGACTGGCTAAAGAGCTTCTCAGGGCCTCTGGCGGGTGGTGGGCAAGGTGGGACGGAAGGGAAAGCACAGATCTCCCTGTCAGACACATCTGCATTGCAGTCCTAGGGTCTTATCAGCTGAAAGATTACCAACAGACTGATCAGAAATGCAGGAACAGCACTGGGGGAAGGGGCCGCTAAAGAGACGATCTAACTTGATTTAGGTTGTAGATTTTGCTGGGTTTTGTTTTGTACTGGTTTGGGGCGAAGGGGAAGTTTAAAGAAGTTTCCTGGGGAGGTTATGCCTGAGATGAATCAAGTGTTTGTATACTGTATAACAAAGTGGTTCAATGTTCTGGTCTGACTATTTGAGAGAACTGGGTTAAACTCCACCACTTACTCTGTGATACTGGCAGTCTCTTAACCCTTTAAAATAAGACCATAATATCTTTCTCAGAGTATTGTAAATATTAAGTGAAATCACATACACTAAAGCATTTAACACGGTGCTCAAAAATTCACAGCTACTATTACAGAAAATTTTAACAATGATTTGCTTTTTCAAGCATTTATTGTGCAAAAGAATCCTTCCTGGGCATCCCCAGAGACTGATACATCAGTGTTTTACAAAATGCACTGGTCGTAAGATCATCTCTATCAGAAACACTAGCAGAATTTGCTTAAAAGCAGGTCCCTAGACACTGCCAGTAATGAATTGAATAATGATTGCCAAAGATGCCTGCCCAGAGTCTATGAGTGTGACCTTAATTGGGAAAAGGGATTTTGCAGATACAATTAATTATGTATCTCAAAGTGAGATCATCCTGGACTAAGATGAGGATGGGTAAATCCAATGACGGCTGTCTTTAGAAGAGACAGGCAGGAGACACGCAGAGAAGAGGATATGAAGATGGAGGCAGAGATTGGAACGAAGTGTCTAGAAGCCAAGGCACACCAGGGACTGCCAGCAGCCACCAGCAGCTGAAAGAGAGGACTGGGTGGATTCTCCGCAGAGCCTCCAGAAAGCACCAACTCTGCTGACACCTTGATGTGTCACAGCCTCCAAAACTGCAAGAGAATCGATTTCTGTTTTAAGCCACGTCTGTGGTAACATGTTATGGCAGCCCTAGGATGCTCCCACACTGCCCTTGGGAGACCCAGGTTGGTGTCTGGGAATATGCACTTCCCCAGGCACCTCAGGTGATTCTGGTGCCCGTGAACACTGACTAACCTCGACCCTGTCCTATTCCCACTGGCCTGAAAGGCCACACTGCCCCTCTTTCTATGATCCTCATTCTGAGGATGAGTCCCAGAGACATCGGAAGCTATGGAGAAGACTAGGGACTCCTTCCTGGCCTCAGCACAGGATTTGTTTGGAGTCAAGCCCATGAGTCTGCAGCTCTACAGGCCCTTCCACCCCTCAGAGAACTCTCCAGAAGTGTGTGTGTGTGCTCACACTCACTCAGTCATGCCCAACTCTGTGCAACCCCCTGGACTGCAGCCCACCAGGCTCCTCTGTCCAGGGAATTTCCCAGGCAAGAAGACTGAAGTGGGTTGCCGTTTCCTCCTCCAAAGGATCATCCCGACCCAGGGATGGAACCCATATCTCCTGCATTGGCAGGCAGATTCTTTACCTCTGTGCCATCTGGGAGGCCAGCTTTCCAGGAGAAGTCTAAATTAGGGTCTAGAAATGTGTGTGTGTCTCACTGTTCCCACTTGAGGGTAAGTGTCATGCCTCTTTGATGACAGGTCCAGGGAAATGCTCCCAACTCTAACACTAACCCAAGCAAAATTTTACACAAATACAGTATGTCACTCTTGGTAGCATTCTAATCGCTAGAAAAACAGCTCTTCATGGACTGAACATTTGAGCCCACTTCCCCAAATCCATAGGTTGAAGCCCTACCCACCAACATAATGGCATTAGAAGATGGGGCCTTTGGGAGATAATTAGGATGATAAGAAGTCAGGAAGTGGAGCCCTCAAAAGTGCCCTTACAAAAGGGACCCCAGAGAGCTCTCTTGCTCTCTATCTGCTTTGTGGAGGTAGAAAACAGCCATCTGGAAGTCAGAGAAAGGACTCTCACCAGACCTGGAATCTTGATCGAGTGATTGAGAACAGTAGGAATGAGGAAAGTTGAGCAGGAAGGTGAGAGCAGCCTGATCTATTTTTCTCTTTAACATTGTTTAAGAATTCCTGTTCTAGGAAAAGTGTCATTCTCATCTTACCCCACCTCAATTCCATACCTGAGAAGAAAGGGCTCTTTCAGAGTTCAAGGAAAATGTGAATTTTAAAGACACATAATTAAGCCAAGGCACTTGGGCTTGGAGGTTTGGGAAGTAAAGAGGCACAGAGTTCTCCCCTGTGTGAGGCTGATACCCTTCCCTTACCCCTCCTCCCAACAAACACAGAAACACTTGCTGAGATTCAGAAGTGTCATAGGTTTGGGAGGTGCCATACAGACCATGGGTCACAAGAGTCAGACATGACACGCTGGCTAACACATCATACTCAGGAGGTCTACGCAGTGGTTCCCAAGCATTCATGAGACTCATTTGGGGACTATTTAAAATGGACATTTCTAGGCCCTACACTAAGAGATTCTGAGTCAACAGGCCCAGGATGGGGCTCTCACTCCAGAAAAAATACAGCATAGATAACTTAGATCTCCAGTCTACATTTTATGCTAAAATCAAAAACAAGGTCAATCTGGCTCATCAAGATACAACACTAGATAGGGTTCTGGAACCTGCATATGCTTGAGTGTTCCTTGCACAGAATCCCACTGGAATCAAACGGATTGATGGTACTAAGTGACCAGATCAGCATTCATAAAAGATCAAACACCCTAAAAAGAGGAAGACATCCCCTTAGAGTTTACTCCAATTTCTTCATGCTTTAATGATTCTAATTCTGGCATAAATCAACTCTAATTAGTTTTTAGGGTTTTTTCATTCATTTTAGCTAAAGTTCAGTAGAAGTTATTAAACCAGTTAACTCCAGACAGAAACAAAACAAAAACTTCACAGCATTTCATGGCCTCCCAGGCAGCCTGGGGTTTTTATTACCTTTCATCTTTGATAAAGTTTTGTTTCTACCATTTATGATTTCTGATAAATAACAGCCATGAAAAAAGGTTTTCTCAAAACCATTTTACTGAATCATTATCTTCTTATCGAAGCTAGAAAATAATGTTGTGGTTTTCTTTCATGTGATCCCTGAATTATATAAGAAGTCTCACTATGAAACTTACTGCACACCTTCTACTATGGATTGTTGTCTATTTTTATGTGACCAATAAAGATCAATAGTATTAAGGGCTGGGGAGGGATTAAAATCAAACACTAGCATAACATCAAAACTTCTGTCAGTCACATCTGTTTCTGTTATTTTGCTCTCTGAGTCAGAGATGGTTCAGCAAAGCAATTACTTTCATTTAACTACCTGCTCTTTTTAGTCACTGTGCCACAGTGGCAGCTGCCACAATTATCTTGAAAAGCCAGCTTTCCTGGCTGCCCCTTCTTCAACCTATTCCCTCACCAGAAACATTCAAAGTGCAAGTATATGATCGTGCAATTCAAACAGCATCAGTTCTGAAGCCAAGACTTATAGAGTTACTGATCTACACAAAGTGGGAAGTTACTTATATAAATAGAGACCAAAATAATCGAGATTTCTACATATCCTTTCAGGAGCAAAAAAGACAAAATGCAAATTCAAGAGCATCAAAAGAGGTTATTATTAAGTACCTCTAAGAACTACATTACTCTTAAAACAATAATTTCACTAAGTGCATTACAAAATGTTAATAGGGATGTGAGTTGGTATGATAGAAAAATAGGGGCTTTTATTTTTTAATTGAATTTTCAAATGCACTTTCTATTGCCGTAACATTGGTTTATAATGATTTATAAGTTTCATGTGTATGACATTATATTTCTACTTCTGTATACACTACAGCAAACTTCCCTGGTGGCTCAGTGGTAAAGAATCCACTTGCCAATGCAGAAGATGCAGGCAGGTTCGATCCCTAGGTTGGGAAGACCCCCTGGAGAAGGAAATGACCAATCATTCTAGTATCTTGCCTGGAAAATCCAATGGACAGAGAAGCCTGGCAGGCTACAGTCCATGGAGTTGCAAAAGAGTCAGACATGACTTAGCGAGTAAACAACAACATACACTACAGCATGCTCACCACCAAAAATCTAGTTTTCATCTGTCACCGTACAGTTGATCCCCTTCTGAATCCATTCATCCACAACAGGCTTTCTGGTTCAGTCACTTACAACTTGGCTTTGAGAAAATCATTTCATTCATATTAGCCTCAGTTTTCTTATTGTTAAAATGGCAATAACTAATGTCTATCTGAAAGACAGGATGTAAGGATGAGAGAAAACATTGTAAGGAGTTCATTTCATTGCTTGGCAAATTAACCAGCACTGAATAAACAATCTGAAGACTTTTAACACAATTGTTACCAGTTTTCAATTAAAATGTAGCTAAAACTCACACATCTGCTAAGTTTATCTAGTTTAAGTATTTTTATTACTATAATTATTGCCAAGAACAGGCTTTTTAGAGTAATTTTTAATGCCATCATCACCCCTGGGTGGTTAAAGTTTGAGAGGTTAACAATTTGATTCAAAGCTTCCATTCATAAGTTAAATGCTACCCAAACCTATAGTTTAAGTATTAATAGAGTATAATTTCTTAGTGTTTCTCTCTAGTAGTCCATTCTTCTCCCTCTTCTAGTTTGCTCCTAACCAATAAATCACGGAACTGAACCAAATCTATTAAAAACATGTTTAAAATAAAAAAAGAACATCTGTTGCATGGAGGTCTTCAAGGGGCCATTTAGTGAATAAGCACACACCAACAGGCAGTACAGAAACCCTGGGATAGCTCTCAGGTCATCTCATGAGATAAATTCAGCCTCCTACCTGTTTCCTGGAAAGTTTCCACCTAGTTTAGGTTGCCAGATAAGCAACAGCTGATAAGAACGATGCTGCGGTAATCAGCTCACTTGCCAGTAAAGGCCTGGCATGTCTTTAAATGGAAAATATGTATATATATATGAACATTTGTTTAGCTTGAAGCAATATTCATAAGCATATGTAGAGTATGCAGTTTTGACTGGAACAAAAGGTTGACAGAATTTCAGAAGAAGTTATAATATCTAAGATTATGCCCATTTCTAATGGTAATAAGATGGATAGGTTTTTCAATTATAAAAATTCTTGCCCCTTGTTCACAATTCCCATTTGGTATTTTACCTATATAGGATCAATCTTTGTCATGTTTAAAGCATAAATACACTCATATAGTCATCACTTTCAGTTCAGTTCAGTTCAGTCGCTCAGTCGTGTCCGACTCTTTGCGACCACATTAGGAGCAGTTAAAGAGGTATGATTTCAAATTGAAAAAAGCAATTCATGGTATATAGCAATTCTCAAATTTTTATGAGTACTTCTGCAAGATCAGAATGACAAAGTGACATCTCTAAGAAATTGTGGATAAGAACATCTAATTGGGGAAGGTCAGCCACACCAGAAATCCTTAAGCTGAATAGGAAAGAGGATGGTAGTTTTCAGTTTACCTGGGGATCCCAGCAAACCATAGCCAGAAAAGCAAGGTGCAGAGTGGGGTGGCCAGAGTGCTGATAGTAAAGGCTGGAAGACCTCCTCAGCATATGAAGGCTGCCATTCACAAGACCTTGCATAGAACCAAAGAGATTTGGAACAAAAAGTCAAAAGTAGTACTTATTTCACCACCATCTTATCACTGGTCTTCAACAATAAATAACTGAAGTAGCAGAGACATTACTTTGCCAACAAAGGCTTGTATAGTCAAAGCTATGGTTTTTCCAGTAGTCACGTACAGATGTAAGAGGTGGACCATAAAGAAGGCTGAGCACCAAAGAATTGATGCTTTCAAACTGCGGTGTTGGAGAAGACTCTTGAGAATCCCTTGGACTACAAGGAGATCAAACCAGTCAATCCTAAAAGGATATCAACCCTGAGTATTCATTGGAAGGACTGATGCTGAAGCTGAAGCTCTAATACTTTGGCCACCTGATGAGAAGAGCCAACTCATTGGAAAAGACTTTGATGCTGGGGAAAATTGAAAGCAGGAGGAGAAGGGGATGACAGAGGACAAGATAGATGAATGGTATCACTGACTAGATGGAAATGAGTTTGAGTAAGCTCTGGGAAATGGTGAAGGACAGGGAAGCCTGGCATGCTGCAGTCCATGGGGTCTCAAAGAGTCGGACACAACTCATTGACTGAACAACAACAATATCTTGTCAAAAGCTCCTTGAAGAGAAAACAGAATATTTGACAATTCTCTATAAAGTAATAGTGACAAACACCAAGGACCTTATGATCCAAAAGAGACCTGCAGATGCTAAAGAGTAATTGACATAATAAAATTTGCTGTAGTTCCTGACAGCATAATGTTTAGCAAACTGTGTGGCTCATTAATCAACAAGTATTCACTATGTGTACAGAGCTGGGTAAGATTTAGGAATAAAGAATAAAATGAAATTTTTGCCAGCATCAGTTAGGCAAGGAAGGAAAAGCATGAGTAAAATCTTGCTCTTGCCTGCTAGCTCTGCAGCAAATCCAAAGCAATGTTGACACAGCTTAAGGAAGGCTCATCACTCTCACTTGAGTTTTACTCTCCAGGCTCAGGTCAGGGGCTACTCCAAAGACCAGACTTCCTGTGTTTGCTAATGTGTCTCCAGTCTTGCTAGATAACACTTCCCATCCACCAGTATGCACTATTGATCCTGCAGGGCCATCGTTAGCTTCAAAGCAATGCCTTTTATGTATAACACTTTAGAATTCCTAAAACATGGTCTCCATGGAGTTAACCTAGAAATTCTTGGAAATGTAATAAATAATAATACATCAAGTTGTGATTTGGTTTGGATTCTCCAGAAGTAGACCCCAAGACAAGGCTCCAAGTACAAATTATTTATTTGAGAAGTATAGAGAACAATAGTAGAAAAGTGGAGAAGAGAGACAAGAAAGAAAAATCATCTAATAAAGGATGAGCTCTCAAATCAGTTTCTAGAGTGGGTACCTAAAGCTGAATTTTCTAGGGAAACCTTTGAAAATGATGCAAAACACAGTGTCAGTATTATCTCATCTGAGGGCAAGGGAGCTGGGTGGGGTATTTTATACACAGTTGGATGAGGTCTTCTGGATGGGGAAGCAGGAATACGAATTCTCTGGAAATAATATGCTGACTATGAACAATGTGGCCTTTGAGGGGCAGCCTCAAAGATGCAGAGATGCAGATGCTGACAGCTGGAAATCCACTGGAGAAGAGTGAAAGGTTCCAGGAATAAAAGTGGCTGCTGACAGCATCTGCCACATCACCATTCAGGTAAATTAGTTCATTTTCATTTGTCCACTAAAATAAGTGACAAATTAACTCAATATGAAAGTACTAGGAAATATAACTAGCTATCTACTTTGAGTAGTTTTTAACACAGTTTACAGAGTTAAAACTTATATTTGTATTTCATCTTCCTGGTCATACCATCTGGGGATGGACAGACATCTGGAGATGCCAAACTCCACACAACTAATCAGGGTTTTTCCAAAACAGCCACATGTTTTCATTGTGCTGAAGTTTAAAAGCATATAGAGATTTAAGCTATTACAGCTAAATTCTTCCCATATCAAGCCTGAGAGGACAACACAAATAAAAGAGACACAGCTCATGGAGAGGAAAAAACTGGGTCCTGATTTCCTTCTAGGGCCCCCTGCATCCAGCTATACCTAAACTTCTTCCTCTTCACTCTCCCTTTATACAAGCTGATAATTTCCCATTTTTTATTTTCTGCCCTTTGGAACTAAAGAAACTAAAGACAACTAACAGCTTGTACTTCCTTTTCCTTTTATTTTCCATATCTCTTTTCACTCATTATTATCTCTTCAATAGTCATAAAGTCAAGTTAGTATTTATAAGAGAAACATCTATTAATGTCAAAAGGCAAGTGATTGTCTTCAGTTGTCTTCAGATTGTTTTCAGTGATACTGATTATTATGATTATAACATCACTAGGAGGACCTGGTTGACTCTCATTATCATTTAACAGGCTTTTAGAAGTTTTAGATGCCATCTCAATCATTAAACCAGAGAAGGCAATGGCAACCCACTCCAGTACTCTTGCCTGGAAAATCCCATGGACAGAGGAACCTAGTAGGTTGCAGTCCATGGGGTCGCAAAGAGTCAGACACTATTGAGTGACTTCACTTTCATGCATTGGAGAAGGACATGGCAACCCACTCCAGTGTTCTTGCCTGGAGAATCCCAGGGACAGGGGAGCCTGGTGGGCTGCCGTCTATGGGATTGCACAGAGTTGGACATGACTGAAGCGACTTAGCATCTGCAGCAAATCATTAAACACAGCATGTAAGTCACCTATCATTAGATTGATTGATTTAATTACTCAATAAGCAGACCATTGCTTCCCTGGTGGCTCAGTGGTAAAAGAATCTGCCTGCAATGCAGGAGACCTGGGTTCAATCCCTGGGTCGGAAAGATACCCTGGAGAAGGAAATGGCAACCCACTCCAGTATTCCTACCTGGAGAATTCCATGGATGAGGAGTCTAGCAGGCTACAGTCCATGGGGTCGCAAAGAATCGGACACAACTGAGTGGCTAACACACACACACACAGCTATCACTTAAAGGGGAAAATTCTATAAGTCTGCTTTACTGAGTTGCCCAAATGTCATGTATACAATTCCACTAAACTAGTAAAAGAAGTGTCACAGCCCTTATTAATAAACTGCTAAATACATTTTTTTCTACATTTTAAATTATTAATTCCCTTTTATCACAAAATCAAATTGTCTTCAGTAAATTCTCTATCTGATACAAATTGAATAAAGGTAAGAAATTTAATGCTTTATATATATTTTATTAAATTACCATAAAAATTCTAAGCATTTTATTTTTTATAAAGGTAAGAATGTATTAAAAATGCAATCTAATTTAAATGACAGATTAAGAGGTTACCAGGGAGGGGAATGGATAAAGGTGATGAAAAAACAAACTTTCAGTTACAAGGTAAATAAGTACCAGGGATAGAACGTACAACATTATGACTATGGTTAACACTGCTGTATGATATTTATGAAAGCTGTTATGAAAGCAAATCCTAAAAGTTCTCATCACTAGGAAAAAAGAAATATATACATACACTCTTTATGAGATGACTGATGTTAACTAAACTTACTGTGGTAATCATTTCATGATATGTTTAAGTCAAATCATTACTACTGCATACCCTAAACTTACACCGTGCTGTATGTCAAGTCCATCTCATTAAATTGGGGGAAAAAAAGAATTTACAAAATCAAATATCAAACAGGGCACTCAAAGCCAGTGCTCTGGGACAACCCAGAGAGACGGGGTGGGGAGGGAGGGAGGAGGGGGATTCAGGATGGAGAAACGCATGTGCACCCGTGGGTGATTCATGTTAATGTATGGCAAAAACCACCACAATATTGTAAAGAAATTATCCTCCAATTGAAATTAATTTTTAATTAATTTTAAAAAATCAAACATCAGACACATCAGTGGAATTCTCATTTATTTTTCTCTTCTATAGAAGTCTTTTTTCACTCCAAGTTTATTTAACTTCAGCAGAAATAAGAAGCAAGGTGGGAAGAGGAGGAAGAGAAGAAACCACACGTATATATTGGCATCTTCTATTTCAGGCAAAATTTGTGGTAGATTAAAAATGGCCACAGCTTCTTTGCAACTTCATCAAGAGTGGAGTCTATTTCCACGCCTCTGGGGAGCCGACAGCCCGACAACCGCCACACATCTGTAGGAGGCCATCTTGGCCCATCGGGTCCCTGCCAGGGCACCAACTGACTACACTGTTGGAGGGAGCCCAGGCGAGACCAGCAGAATAACCACAAGCTGAGCTCAGACCAAAGTGCTGACCAACAGAACTGTGAGGAAATAATCTTGTTTGAAGCCACTAAATTTGGAGGATGGGTTGTTTTTAGCAATAAAGAACCAACACAGTGCTTTACATGGTTCACTTCATCTTAGTAAGAATCCTATGAAGTTAACCAGGGCAGACCCAGTTTTTGTGAGGCATAAAGTCTGTGCAATTTGGGGAGTTCTCCTTAGGGGAAAAAAAAAAAGTATACATAATATAAAAATAAGATAATAATAAAAAGTTACAAAGAGCATAAATACATAACAATAAACCCAAAAATGGGCTGCTGGGTGGAAGGACAGAGGGAAGGGATAGTTGAGGAGTTTGGGATAGACAGGTACACACTGCTATATTTAAAATGGACAACCAACAAGGGCCTACTGCACAGAAGAGGGAACTCTGCTCAGAGTTACATGGCAGCCTGGATGGCAGGAAAGTTTGGGGAGATGGATACAGGTGTATGTGTGGCTGAGTCTCTGCAGTCCACCTGAAACTATCACAACACTGATAGTCAGCTGCACTCCAATACAAAGAAAAAAATGTTTTAAACAAATAAATATTGAAATAAATATGGAATGGGCACAGGAGAAAAATGTCCAAGGCCACTCCAGTGCCACCTCACACAAAGGGAAATGGCAGAAATGGCACAGAATGGGAAAAAGCGTAATAGAAACACATGGTGTGGGAACACACGGCTCCAGCCCTCCCCAGGAGGCTTCATTAACTAAGCTTCATTAACTTCATAGGAAATTTGCTTCAACAGTTAACACTACTACTCGTTTTTACAAAGAGAAACTACAACCTTGAGTGGCTATCACTTGTCTTAAAGCACATGAGTGGTGAGCTAGAGAGCTAGAATCTGAGCTCAGATTCCTTCGTTGCTAAAACACGTGCTCTTTTTTTTTTTTTTCCATTTATTTTTATTAGTTGGAGGCTAATTGCTTTACATCATTGCAGTGGTTTTTGTCATACATTGAAATGAATTAGCCATGGATTTACATGTATTCCCCATCCCAGTCCCCCCTCCCACCTCCCTCTCCACCCGATCCCTCTGGGTCTTCCCGGTGCACCAGGCCTGAGCACTTGTCTCATGCACCCAACCTGGGCTGGTGATCTGTTTCACCCTAAATAGTATACATGTTTCAATGCTGTTCTCTTGAAACATCCCACCCTCGCCTTCTTCCAGAGTCCACAAGTCTGTTCTATACATCTGAGTCTCTTTTTCTGTTTTGCATATAGGGTTATCGTTACCATCTTTCTAAAGTCCATATATGTGTGTTAGTATACTGTAATGGTCTTTATCTTTCTGGCTTATTTCGCTCTGTATAATGGCCTCCAGTTTCATCCATCTCATTAGAATTGATTCAAATGAATTCTTTTTAATGGCTGAGTAATATTCCATGGTGTATATGTACCACAGCTTCCTCATCCATTCGTCTGCTGATGGGCATCTGGGTTGCTTCCATGTCCTGGCTATTATAAACAGTGCTGCGATGAACATTGGGGTGCATGTGGCTCTTTCAGATCTGGTTTCCTTGGTGTGTATGCCCAGAAGTGGGATTGCTGGGTCATATGGCAGTTCTATTTCCAGCTTTTTAAGAAATCTCCACACTGTTTTCCATAGTGGCTGTACTAATTTGCATTCCCACCAACAGTGTAAGAGGGTTCCCTTTTCTCCACACCCTCTCTAGCATTTATTGCTTGTAGACTTTTGGATAGCAGCCATCCTGACTGGCATATAATGGTACCTCATTGTGGTTTTGATTTGCATTTCTCTGATAATGAGTGATGTTGAGCATCTTTTCATGTGTTTGTTAGCCATCTGTATGTCTTCCTTGGAGAAATGTCTGTTGAGTTCTTTGGCCCATTTTTTGATTGGGTCATTTATTTTTCTGGAGTTGAGCTGGAGGAGTTGCTTGTATATTTTTGAGATTAATCCTTTGTCTGTTGCTTCGTTTGCTATTATTTTCTCCCAATCTGAGGGCTGTCTTTTCACCTTGCTTATAGTTTCCTTTGTTGTACAAAAGCTTTTAAGTTTCATTAGGTCCCATTTGTTTATTTTTGCTAAAACACGTGCTCTTATGTTTTCATTTTTACCTTGTGATCTACTCCATACCAAGTTTTATATTAATTGAAAACACCTCTACTACAATATCCCCAAATGTATCCCCATGAAAATGGAGTTCCTAAAAAGAGGCCATCTAAACATTTCTCATGTTGCTCAACAGCCCTATGAAGCAGGAGCAAGAGGACTTGGCTTCCTGTCCATTTCTCTGAGTAAATGAAGAAACTGCGAACTGATTGCCCTAAATCAGGGATCCTTTCAGCTTCCTTTCTTTCTAAAATTTATTTTATTATAGTTGATTTACAATATTAATTTCTTCTGTACAATATTAATTTCTTTCTTATATATACTTTTTCATATTCTTTTCCATTATGGTTTATCAGAGGATATTGAATATAGTTCTCTCTACTATACAGTAGGACCTTGTCATTCTTCCATTTGCTATATAATAGCTTGCATCTGCTAATCCCAATCCCATCCCTCTCCAAACCCACCTCCCCTTTGGCAACCACAAATCTGTTCTCTCTGTCTGTGAGTCTGTTTCTGCTTCATAGATAGGTTCATTTTGTGTCATATTTTAGATTCCACATATAAGTGACATCATATGGTATTTGTCTTTCTCTTTCAATTAGTATGATCATCTCGAGGTCCATCCACGTTGCTGCAAAAAGCATTATTTCATTCTTTTTATGGCTGAGTAGTATTCCACTGTATATATGTGCCACATCTTCTTTATCCATTCATCTGTCAGTGGACATTTAGATTATTTCCATGTCATGGTTACTGTACATAATCATGCAATGAACATAAGGGTTTGGCTTCCTTTCTTTCAGGATCGCGTTTACTATATGCCAACTGCAGTCCATGGTGTCGCTAAGAGTCAGACACGACTGAGCAACTTCACTTTCACTTTTCACTTTCCTGCATTGGAGAAGGAAACAGCAACCCACTCCAGTGTTCTTGCCTGGAGAATCCCAGGGACGGGGGAGCTTGGTGGGCTGCCGTCTATGGGGTCGCACAGAGTCAGACATGATTGACGTGACTTAGCAGCAGCAGCAACTTCCTCATAGACAAAGTTATATTATCCCCAAAACTGAGTACAGCTACTTGCTCTCCTACATGTTATATGTCCTTGCTATAGCATTTTTCTGTTTATTCTCTGGCCTGGTCTCCTTGTACCTGGTCTGTTTACATCAAGTTCCTACAAGCACATAGCTAAGTTCATGCTTGCAGAACATTTACCTGTTATTTGCCTATGCAGAATAAGCAAAGTCAGATCTTAATAATTCCTAATGCTTTTATGCTCAGTTATATTCATTACTGTTCTCTCCTTTCAAATGACCTACACTAAAAAACAGGTGAATCATTACTATATGGAAACCAGATTTCTTCTTATTTAACATTTCACAGGCTGTAGTGTTCAAGGAATTTCTAGCTTTTCACATCACTAAGCTGATCCAATTGACTGATCATTTGTTTTGCAGCTGGGTTTCAAGGTCATTATATCCTGGTCAAGGGTAATACAGTAGCTTATTCAATGTACCTATTTCTATCAGAGAACAAACTTTCTGTGTAAGGTTTAACCTTAGGAAATAATAAAGTTGCTGGGGGAAATACCTAAAGCTCCAGAGGTTGTACTGGTGGTGGTTTATTCTGGTGGTTGCATAGTAGGCAACGAGGTTTAGTGGAAAAACTGCAAGAAGGGATCAGAGACCTCAGCTAACCACATATCATCTCTGGGTCTCCATCTGAACAGTTGGCCTGGCTGACCTTTCTGGTCCCTTCAGCTATAAAATGCTATAAATCTACTGACTTTATCCTTTATCCTTATCAAAGTTATTTTTTTAAAGTATTCAGTTCTCAATAAATATTTTTAAAAGTATGAGAATCCTAAATACTATATACAATCTTCTCAAAGTTGGACCACTTCAAAAAAACTTCAAATAGCCTTATCAAAATGTATTTAAAGAGTAGTTTAAACAAAATAATGTAGATAGTAAATGCTACGTCACAAATATTACAAGAAATGGCAAAATAAGGGTTCATTTCATCTTTATCTATACACTGGTTATTGAAACTTGTCAACAAATCAGTGGTATGTCCTTTAAAGTGGTTTTCATATCCTAAGCATGACATAAACCATCAGACTAGTTGTAATTCTTAAAATTTCAATTAAAATACATCAAGTTTGAATTTTAATAAAATTTCAAATGATTCAAATAAAACATGGTATTTGGTTGCTAACAAAAATTTATTTTTATGTCATTTGTAACTATATGCATACATACAATAAGTTAAAAATGTTTTGACAATAACATTCTGTTCAAAACAAATACTTTTCTTATTTTTCACATTCCTTCCATGCATATACAGGTTTTGATAGATTGTGTTTTTAAAGTAACATTTATAAAACTATCACTGTAGTAAAAGCAAGCCAACATATCATCTAAGCATAGGATCTAAGCATAAATCTAAGAACCTAAGATGCTAAAGAAATTATTTCAACTTCCATCTCATTTTTTTCACCCAAGATACCTTTAATCAGGAAAGTCCACTTCCATCTCATTTAAAGGTTGTCTTTATGTGGTTTACATAATCCTCACAAGAGGCAGGGCAGAGTTCCAGCACAGTGTTACTACGACCTATGGGTTTGTGGACCTGCTGGGGTCCATGAACTCTATTCACACACAAACATTGTGCCTATGTGTGTTTTCTTTAGGATCAAAGAAAAATGAAAAGCACAACTAAACAAGCACATCAAAACTGCCTGCTTTGCTTTTAAAGGTCAGTTCAGAATCACCTCAGAAAATAAAGCTTACGTAATGGGGAGAAAATTGGTGATGACCCTTGCTTAGATGAGACTGAATTTTGTTTTAGGTCAAAAAGAGGCAGCCAAGCTAAAACAGATGCCCTTATTGAGTAACATTTTGAAACATATTTTATTGTGCTCATATGGCACATTTAAACAACTGCCTGAGACAGAGGTTAACCAGGGCATTTATCTTTCAGCAATCAAAAGCACAATTGTTGTTAATGTGGCCACTGAACTGGGCTTTGGTACTCTAAATCAGGGTTTGGCTAGAAGGATTGACCATATTAAGGAAGATTAAGACACAAAAATGAGATACACTCACTGAAACGGGGAAACTTTTGAGACAAATGAAGGACATCAAGTGGGTGAGAATACGTAGACAACCAGTAGAGCTAGATAAAAGTCTGAAAAACTAAGCTCTTGGAATTAGGAAGACATAGCAGCAGGAAAATTATAACCCACCCAACCAGGCTGTTCCGAGGTAGACTACAGAGGCCAAGTAGGAGCCCAGACTCAGAATAACTGGGATACCAGTCAAGGTGGAAGTTTGATCACAAAGAACAAGAAAAAAGTCTATCATTAAAAAGGATTGTTACCACAATAACCCTATATGCAAAACAGAAAAAGAGACTCAGATGTATAGAACAGACTTGTGGACTCTGGGAGAAGGCAAGGGTGGGATGTTTCAAGAGAACAGCATCGAAACATGTATATTATCTAGGGTGAAACAGATCACCAGCCCAGGTTGGGTGCATGAGACAAGTGCTCGGGCCTGGTGCACTGGGAAGACCCAGAGGGATCGGGTGGAGAGGGAGGTGGGAGGGGGATCGGGATGGGGAATACATGTAAATCCATGGCTGATTCATGTCAATGTATGACAAAAACCACTGCAATGATGTAAAGTAATTAGCCTCCAACTAATAAAAATAAATGGGAAAAAAAAAAGTCACCAAAAAAAAAAAATAAATAAAAAGGATTGTTACCAAAACCTAAAACAGGACAGAACCCATGTGTGGAGATGAAGTGATTTCAGCTTTGAAAAAAACAGAGTGGTGGGAAAGAGGACAAAGCTAAAATGAAGAGTGGACTTAGTTAGGATGGAAAAGAAGGGATAAGGGATATCTTTCAGATAAAGAGAAACTAATGCTAAGTGCTAATCATAGGCATTGATGCAAGGAAAGATGTTATTCTGTTAGCCCAAAGCTCAGTTTATCAAAATTACTTCTGCATCTTCCTTGAACTTAATGAGTTTATTGACCTGAATAGTTATGAGTTTTATTAAGTTATTTGCCTCTAGAATATTAGCTGAAAGAGGCCTTAGCAACCATAGGGATATTTATCCTAGTGCCTGACCAATTCAGTTATCCAAGAGAATATTCACAGTGACCATAGGACTGACTGCAAAAACTCTCTCTTTATCTTAAACACAAGTAATCTTCAGAATGATATTTAACTTAAGCTCTAAGCCAAAAAGCCAAAGAGGGAGGAAATGTGATATTTTCTTAATATCAAAAAAAGTAACCAGCCATCCAGTTGAACCACTCCATAATTAAGTAGATCAAGACTGCAAGTAACTATCAGATCCTTAAAGAATTCATATCTCCCTACTTGTTCTCCTTCACACTTATAATCAAAAATAAACACCACTTCAGCAAAGAAACATAGTATACAAATCCTAGTGTGCTAGTGTTATCCTGGCAAACAAGTTTATCTTATGTGCATATAAACTTCTTAGGCATATATCAAAGTATAAATTATGTCATCCAGAAAACTTAATTTCAAATTCTTGCATGATACAGCTTTTCAAGCACTATAATTCTTAATGAAAGCTAATTCAAAAAAATTTTACCCCGAGAACTAAAAGAAGTTTCAGCATTTAAAAGACTGGCATGAATCTGAAGTAATTTGACGTAAAAATGGCCCATCTTTTTCCTTTAGGAAATCTCCTAGAGATGAAGTTGAGGCAGAGAAGCCCCAGTTAGAAAAAAAAAAAAAATCAATAAATGTTTAGAAGCGCTGAAATGACTTGTACTTCCCATGTTGGGAAGTCCTGGCCACGCCTACCAGAGGACCCATAAATAGCATGTCCCTCCAAACTCACTTCAGTTCAGAGTCCCATACTTCTGCAGTACATATTTCCTGCATGGCTACTTGTGCCAGGAATTATGCTCAGAGCTAAGAACAAGATGCTGACACAGGGGCCCACCCTCACGGAATCTCCTAACTCATAGATCAATGTGCACAAGGGCCACCCAAGGTGAAGCCTACCAATTCAGATGCCTGAGCCTAGAGTGGGTCATCAAAGCTCCGGAGTGATTCTGACACAGGTGCTCTTACAGATCACACCCTGGGAAACTGGTCCAGGTGGAGTTCCCTGCAGATAGAGTCTGCGTGTGTTGCGTCACCACTTAATCCCCAGTACTGAACATACAGTCAATACTTCAGTGCGCATCTACTGAATGAACTACAAATGAGAGATGGAGTGAAGAGATAATCACCAAACAGTAAGGTAGGTGCAGTAGTAAATGTGCCATGAAAGCATAAAAGGGGCACGTAACATACCTCGGGGAGAAGCAGGACAATTTCCTTGAGAAGGCAGCCTCTCAGCAAGTCTTATAGGTAAGAGTTTATGGATGAACTCTGAAGATATTATGCTAAGTGAAGTGACCCAGTCACAATAAGACAAATATTGTATGATTCCACATATACGAGGTATAGGTGCATGCTAAGTCACTTCAGTTATGTCCAACTCTTTGTGACCCTATGGACTATAGCCTGCCAGGCTCCTCTGGCCATGGGATTCTTCAGGCAAGAATACTGCAGTGGATTGCCACGCCTTCCCCCAGGGATCTTCCCAACCCGGGGATCAAATCAGCATCTCTTCTGCCTCCTGCATTGGCAGGCAGGCTCTTTACCACTAACACCAACTAGGGTGCCCTATATGAGGTAAAGAGTAGTTAAATTCATAGAGATAGACAATTAGAAAGTGGTTGCCAGGAACTGGGGGGAAGGGAGATGGGAAAGAATGGAGAGCTATTGTTAAATGGGTATAAAGGTCCAGTTGGGGAAGATGAAAAATTTCTGGAGTTAGACAGAGGAAGTAATGGTTATACCATAATGTGAATGTACTTAATGTCACAGAATTGTACATTTAAAGATGAAAAATTCTGTTATATACATCTTACCACAATAAAAAAAAAATAGTATTTGTCCATTGGGATTCAAGCTCAGGTCTGTTTTCTAGAGAGAACATTGGGATTCAAGCTCAGGTCTGTTTCCTAGAGAGAACAATCAGTTTCATTCTAAGAGCCAAAATAGGAGAAGTTTAAAGAGTTTTGTCCAAAACTCCAACAATCCCACTACCTTAGAATCATATAAACCATCAGTGACTGGCACCTATTAACGTATCTGTACATATCTGAATATTGAAGAAAACTCAATCAATGCAAAGACAAATTTTAAATGTAAAGATGCAATGTGATGCATTAATCCTGAATGCAGAATGATTTAAAAGGATAGTTACAGACTTTCATCTCCTCTTTAACCTACCATAAATGCAGGTGAATGAGCATATTAAGTGCTGCCTATCTTTTAATCACTACATGCATAAAGATTTATTCAAAAGGCACAGGAAACAGCTAACAGCTACAAGCGTGTAAAGTAACATGTACCCAGACGACAGTGGAGAGCCAGGACTGGTACCGTCCAGCTGACGGTCACAGTGTGGCTGGCCAGGGCAGGCCGCTGCCGCTCACAGCGGTGCCATCTCCCTGTCATCCCCCGCTCCCTCCCCGACCCCGCCACACTGCAGATGTGCGGCAAGGGTTGCCAGGAGCTGGAAGGCACGCTGCCCTGAATGACACTTTCGCCCTCATTCTACACGCTGTTATGTCCCTCCTACCTCCACCTATCCCCACCCAGTACATCAAAAACATGGCTAAAGCCTGTCACTGAATTAATTCACCGAATTTGCTGCAGCTTTCCAATACAGGGCAAAATCAACTGCCGTCCTCATTTACACACGAGAAGAATGTCATTTGGAAGTCATTCTACATTCACCTTTCACTCCTAATGGCAAATCCAAACGCCAGGCCACAAGCAAATTTCCATGTGGCCTCACACTGGAGCAGCAATTCTATCTTAATATATAACCATCAGCGCCCAGGGGAAAGGGAGTCGGTGAAGGGAGCTGGTTCTCCTTCCTTTTCACCTGGTGTGGGTTTAAAGGCCCCTGAAACTCGGTCCTCCTGCAGCAGGATCTGGAGGTGAGGGTACAATTAGTGAGTTCACGCCCCTGGAGCTGCTGTCTTTTCTCCTCCTCTGTTTCTGAGGCTTTTCTCCACCTCCTCTAGTTCTTGTCTCTTCTCACTTATACCCAGGTTTTCTGTATCATTAGAAAAGTCGTTCTTTTGAGCCAAAAGAACTGTTGGCTCATGGAAAACATTTCCCAGAACAATAACACTAAACATGGTGTTTCAGGCATCACGACTTCTCTGAAACAGCAGTTACTTCATGTTTCTTCAAATAAAGACCCCTGCAGTCAAGCATAGCCCTGCTTTCCTTTGCAGCTAGCTAATCAATACTTCCATCACTATGTAATAGAAAAAAAACCTTTAGGTTCTAGGCCAGTAGTGCCTCGACATTCGTAAGTCACTTCAGCACCAAAAACATCTGTACTGAGCTTTTATTTCATGTGTTCTATGTTTTTCCAGACACAGAACTGCTCCCAAAATCTGAAATTTCCTGAAATCCTATCTCCACATGACAAAAATTACATTCACATGCAACAGAAAATGAGGATCTTGAGTAGCTGGGTATAGTTGCTACATAGACAGTCTGGCCTGTCTTCTTCAAAATCAGAAGTGAGAAAAATATACAAGCAATAAAGTAACTCTCCTAAAGTGTAACGGCTTTCAGGTTTATTCCCTTTATGAAACCCATAATCTCACCACGTACTGCACAATCCTAATTTTTCTCATTCCAAATATTACTAAAAATTTTAAATTTGCCCATTTGTTCGCATCTCCTGTATGTGTTTTCTCTCTAACACAAACACACATGTCTATTAATTAAGACAATTTGACAATCACATTTTCTGAATTCTAGGCAGGATTTACACTTTCTTATTCCACTCCTGCATTCCTTGAGTTCATAAGCTCAAAAAGGCACTTAGCTCACTGTTTGAACTAGGAATAGTTTAATTACCTTGAAGGCAAGAGGAAATGGTGAAGTGAGGCAGAGAGAGACAAGATCAATGCCTTAAAACAAAAGGGTTAGAGCTGAAGAGAACCTTGGAGAAAATCTGATTCTACCCTGTCATGCCACTAATGAAGGACCTGCTAAGCCTTAGAAAGGTTAAATTATTTGCCCAAGGGCATGCTAGGACCTGGTAAGCAGGCCAGGCTTTCTGGCTGCTAAGTGTGTATGTGTGTTTGTGTTTCCCTGAGCATCCACACACATTCGAGTTTAATGGAAGCAATGAAAATTTGGGTATGAAGGCAATTAATTTCAGATACACGTTTCAACAGTCAGCGCCACTTGAGGAGCACTTGAGTGAACTGAAATCAATCTCTCAAATGATCATCTATTCTCATTTTAATGATCCCCCAAGAGAGATCATTCTTTGGTATTTATTTCTACATTTGATCCAACTGCATTACGGCCATTTTCACACATCTTCAAATAGATGTGTCTCGTCTCCTTTGTCCCTCTCCAAGCCTTTTTGATTGCTTCAATGTTTGAGAAGTTTCTTCCCCTCATCCCACCCCACCCCATCATCGAATATTCTAAGAGACTATTTTATTTTAAAATACAACTCATTTACTTTTACATTTCTCCAAATTTCTTGCTTTGTGCCCGTATTACTTTTTTAATTTAAAAAAGGCAACACTGAAATATTTTTAAATTTCCATCATTCTGCATCAACTGGGCCTCTCCTAATTAGTTTTATCATGCAGATGGGTTTCTTTAAAATTCAAGGCAAAGCTTAAGAACGATCCCCTCCTTTAAAAAGTCTATTTTGTTCCCTATGATTATTTTTTATGGTTTTTAAATTACACATACGGCAGAATGCCACTGGTACTGCAAACCTACCATTCATTGCATTTGCTTTTCTCTTGCCTGTTACCAGCATCCAGGGATTAGAGGAGGCAGGGTGGACGCTTATACTAGGTAGACTGTGGCCTTGGGAACAGAGCCCCACCCACTTAATTCCCTCAATACCAAATCTTCAGCATCAACTCGATCAAGCACCTAGAGCATAAGAAATACTCTGTGATGCATCAGATCACAGAGACACGCAGGGCTGCAAGCCCACAGGCGGGCTATAGGAACTGTTCCCTCTGCTCAAGAAGGGAATTTTCCTTCTCTGATTTCCTCTTCTATCCCCACAGGCAGCCATTCGTCTCGCATCTCCAAGGCCCCACATCTCTGCAGGGAAAGGCCTGGGTTTCCAGGCGCCCTAACAGGGATCAGGCCCAAACGAGGCACAGCGCGGCACTGTGTAGCTGATCTGACTGCCCCACAGCCCCAGAAGAATCATGACCCTGTCTATCTCCAGAGCCACCTGTTCTAACCCCAATCGGCCCTTCTCCAAGATCTGCGTGGGACAGCTTTCCACAAAGCTCTTAGCTAACGTTCCTTCCCGGTTTCCTTTGTGAGCACCACTCTCTGACAGCAGTCCATTACAGTCTGGAGCAAATGGCTGTCCATATGGACGCCAAACGTACTTCAGTCTCGTCCTTGTCTCCAGGAAAGCCCACAAGAAAAACTTCCTCCTTTCATAAGAACCTATTTCTAAATTTCACATCCTAGGTGCTCCCACTTAACCAGGCAAGGTGAATTTCTACATTTTCTTCTACCCTTTCCTTCCAGAAATCTTAGTCTCTCTCTGACTCTCTATCATAAACAGCATGCTCATGTAGGAATTCAGTGGCTCACGAGTGCCAAACACTCACCTGTGCCAAGAAGCTGCCTGCAAAACCAGTGTTTTCCTTTCAACACAACAGTTCAGAAACTTTATAAGTTCTCTGTTTACACTAGGACCAACTAGTTTCATCTGACTTAAATTCACCAGTGTATTTTAATAGATGTGTGTTTCACCCAGGGAGCTCAGCCAGGCACTCTACAGTGACCTAGAGAGGTGGGGTGGGGGGTGGGGTGGGACGGAGGCCCAGGAGTATGGGATACATACACACCTAAGGCTATTTCACGTTGTTGTATAGCAGAAACCAACACGACATTGTAAAGCAATTATTTTCCAATTAAAAATAAATACTACACATTTGTGTGTGTGTGTGCGTGTGTTTCAGTCTAAATTCAACTATCTTGTTCTACTGTGTGGGTTCTAAATAGTTTGGCCAAATTTAACACTTTAGAAGTCTGATTACATTTTTATTTCACTTAGCTCTCTTTAGAGACTGGAATAGGAAAAATCATCTTAAATTGCACAGCTGTACCCTCTGATTCAAGCTACCTAGCAACTGTCAAAATACAACCCAAACCACAAAGGTGTTAGAAGGTGCATGTGAAAGCTTATTCTAAGACAGATACTGCCAACTTTCCCACCGTCTTAAACACAGCTTGTCATTTCAGGACACACACAGTGGGGAGACAACCTTGAGAGTGGGAGAAGTGTTTTGATGGTCTAAACTGTTTGAATATTTTCCCTGGCATCATCAGAATAAAACATAAATGCATAATTAGAGCTAAACCTTTCAATTCCCGTGTTTTAGCAGGAGAAATGTTATCAATTCCAGCTCTAAATGTCAGATTCACTGGGGGCATGTCTTCACAAAAATCCAAATATCTATGTCTCAGGAGAGAGTTCTTAATCTCATTTCAAAACTCATGTTTCAAAGTTGCTTGGAAAGAGAAGTTAAAGATCATTTGCTGACTCCATTGCTAGGGAACTATGGTTACCTTTATGCCCTCCAGAGGTAAAATAAAAACCATTCTCACCACAAAAATAAAACATCCATTGTGTAAAAGGCCACTAGAAACTGCTAACAGTGGTTGCCCTTGGGATGCTAGAGAGCTGAGCCTTGCTATTCATTACACACTCTACTTTACTGCTGGACTTCTTTCCATGTTCACTCGTTGCTTTTACAATACTAAAACAAGCTTGAAGAAATAAACCTACTTGCATGTTGCCCAGGTTTGATAATCAAAATATCCCCCTGGGCTCAGGAATGGAAACATATTTATGCCGGTGCCGGCAGACAATCACAGGTTCCTACAGTAAACACTCCTTCCCCAAGTGCTTTCTGACCATATTTAAGAAATATAACTTTTCTCACTGGGACTACTGAAAAAATAAACTGGAGTTCTATTTTGAGAATTCAAAGTACATACCATTCATGCAAACCAAAGAACACATTTGCTCAATGGTCCAGCCCACTACTTCATAGTTATAAAATGTGGAAAAGAAGCCATAAATCTCATACCAGCAATACAGCTAAACAACTCCCTAGATCCTTCCTAAAGAGCAAGACCTATTTTTCACTGTCAATATATTAAACCCATAAAACATCCTTGAGGGTCTATCATCTGTATGCAGCTCTGCCTTGCCACTGCAGTCCATTTGTACAACATTCTTACCCTAAATATCTGTACTACTTCTTTCTTACCTATGTCAAATCAAATTAGGAAACAACTATTTTGTAAATTGCTGGGAACTCATCCATCACAAAATATTTTATTTTTATCCCAACTATCTTAAGTTTTTTACTAGATTTAATTGTCAGCTTCTTGAGGTCTAGGAGACTCCATCTTTATTCATATTCATCATTCTCCTGACAATATTATATACTGTTCCTCAAAGGCAGGAATTCAGAGCTCTTATTTCATTTTTCCCCTACATCTTAATTTTTATCTTATGGAAGTGCTAAACAAATATTAAATGATTCAAACCTAAAACCACAGCAATAAGATTGGATAGCTTATTAATCTGGATAGCCTATAAACACAGTATCAAAACACTCACCCACTTAAAGCCTGTCTTGAGCTGAATTGTACAGATAGAGACCTAGATCTATAGAGATAAACAGACAGGTAGGTAGATAATCTGGAGATAGGTATATATCTCTCTGAATTCAGAGGCCTCTAGCCTATACTTTGCATACATTTTAGAAGAGTTTATTTTCCTATTTCTACAGAAGATGATGGTGACACTGGGACTCTTCCTTTGCAACAGGACTTGTTGGAAATAAAATTGAGCAGCTTCTCCAAAACACAGAAGCCACCTAAGCGTCCATTGACAGAGGATGGATAAAGATGTGGTACATATATACAAGGGGATATTAGTCAGCCATTAAAAGGAATCAAACAATGCCATTTGCAGTGACATGGATGGACCTAAACATCGTCATATTGCATAAGTCAGACAGAAAAGGAGAAACAACCCATGATATCCTTGTGGGATCTTAAAAAGAAGTACAAATGAACTCACAAAACAAAGAGACTCACAAACTTAGAAACTGAGTTTGCGGTTGATGCGGGGGACGCCTAGCGGGGCGGGATAGTTAGGGAGTTTGGGATAGATGGATACACATTGCAATATTTAACATGGATAACCAGCAAGCACCGACTGTATAGCACATGAAACTCTGCTCAAAGTTCTCTGGCAGCCTGGATGGGAGGGCAGCTTGGGGGAGAGTGGACACATGTATATGGATGTGTCTGAGTCCCTTCACTGTCCACCTGAAACTATCACAACATTGTTAATTGGCCATATGCCAATAAAAAGTAAAAAGCTGAAAAGAAAAGAAAATAATTGAGCAGCTTGAGCTCTGCCAAAATCTCTTAATTACTCACCTTCAGTCTCCCCACAATACACAAAGTAGCTTGAAACAGTAGATTTCAGTTAGCAAACATAAGTTAATAAACAAGCCTATAAAAACTCACATTTGAAAACATATTTTATCTTACTGACAGATATGCAGACATATCTCCAAAACTGACAAAATTGAAATTACTTTCTGACCAAAAGGTTACTATTTGCATTTTAATCAGCCAGCAAAGTTATGCAAAATCTTTGAAGATGAAGTACCCTACTGATGCCACAAGGGGAAGGTAAATTGGGTGCAAAGAGCCTTCAAAGAAGGTGATCCAAGCTATCTTTCAGTTCAGTTCAATTCAGTCACTCAGTCGTGTCCAACTCCTTGAGACCCCATGAATCGCAGCACGCCAGACCTCCCTGTCCATCACCAACTCACGGAGATTACTCAAACTCATTCCATCGAGTCGGTGATGCCATCCAAACATCTCATCCTCTGTCGTCCCCTTTTCCTCCTGCCCCCAATCCCTCCCAAAATCAAGGTCTTATCCAATCAGTCAACTCTTTGCATGAGGTGGCCAAAGTATTGGCCTTTCAGCTTCAGCATCAGTCCTTCCAATGAACACCCAGGACTGATCTCCTTTAGGATGGACTGGTTGGATCTCCTGGCAGTCCAAGGGACTCTCAAGAGTCTTCTCCAACACCACAGTTCAAAAGCATCAATTCTTCGGCGCTCAGCTTTCTTCACAGTCCAACTGTCACATCCATACATGACCACTGGAAAAACCATAGCCTTGACTAGACGGACCTTTGTTGGCAAAGTAATGTCTCTGCTTTTTAATATGCTATCTAGGTTGATCATAACTTTCCTTCCAAGGAGCAAGCGTCTTTTAATTTTATGGTTGCAATCACCATCCACAGTGATTTTGCAACCCAAAAAAACAAAGTCAGCCACTGTTTCCCCATATATTTGCCATGAAGTGATGAGACCAGATGACATGATCTTAGTTTTCTGAATGTTGAGCTTTTTCACTCTCCTCTTTCACTTTCATCAAGAGGCTTTTTAGTTCCTCTTCACTTTCTGCCATAGGGTGATGTCATCTACATATCTGAGGTTATTGATATTTCTCCCAGCAATCTTGATTCCAGCTTGTGCTTCTTCCAGCCCAGTCATGGTGGAGAGGTCTGACAGAATGTGCTCCACTGGAGAAGGGAATAGCAAACCACTTCAGTGTTCTTGCCTTGAGAACCCCATGAACAGCATGAAAAGGCAAAATGATAGGATACTGAAAGAGGAACTCCCCAGGTCAGTAGGTGCCCAATATCCTACTGGAGCTCAGTGGAGAAATAACTCCAGAAAGAATGAGGGGATAGAGCCAAAGCAAAAACAATACCCAGTTGTGGATGTGACTGGTGATAGAAGCAAGGTCCGATACTGCAAAGAGCAATATTGCATAGGAACCTGGAATGTTAGGTCCATGAATCAAGGCAAATTGGAAGTGGTCAAACAGGAGATGGCAAGAGTGAACGTTGACATTCTAGGAATCAGCGAACTAAAATGCACTGGAATGCGTGAATTTAACTCAGATGACCATTATATCTACTACTGTGGGGAGGAATCCCTTAGAAGAAATGGAGTAGCCATCATGGTCAACAAAAGAGTCCAAAGTACAGTACTTGGATGCAATCTCAAAAACAACAGAAAGATCTCTGTTCGTTTGCAAGGCAAACCATTCAATATCACGGTAATTCAAGTCTATGCCCCAACCAGTAATGCTGAAAAAGCTGAAGCTGAACAGTTCTATGAAGACCTACAAGATCTTCTAGAACTAACACCCAAAAAATGTCCTTTGCATTATAGGGGACTGGAATGCAAAAGTAGGAAGTCAAGCAACACTTGGAGTAAGAGGCAAATTTGGCCTTGGAGTACAGAATGAAAAAGGGCAAAGGCTAATAGAGTTCTGCCGAGAGAACGCACTGGTCATAGCAAACACCCTCTTCCAACAACACAAGAGAAGATTCTACACATGGACATCACCAGGTGGTCAACACTGAAATCAGATTGATTATACTCTTTGCAGCCAAAGATGGAGAAACTCTATACAGTCAGCAAAAACAAGACTGGGAGCTGACTGTGGCTCAGATCATGAACTCCTTATTGCCAAATTCAGACTTAAATTGAAGAAAGAGGGAAAACCACTAGACCACTCACATATGACCTAAGTCAAATCCCTTATGATTATATGGTGGAAGTGAGAAATAGATTTTAGGGACTAGATCTGATAGAGTGATGGAGGTTCGTGACTTTGTACAGGAGACAGGGATTAAGACCATCCCCATGGAAAAGAAATGAAAAAAAGCAAAATGGCTGTCTGAAGAGGCCCTAAAATAGCTGTGAAAAGAAGAGAAGCAAAAAGCAAAGGAGAAAAGGAAAGATATTCCCATTTGAATGCAGAGTTCCAAAGAATAGCAAGGAGATATAAGAAAGCCTTCCTCAGCAATCAATGCAAAGAAATAGAGGAAAACAACAGAATGGGAAAGACTAGAGATCTCTTCGAGAAAATTAGAGATACCAAGGAAACATTTCATGCAAAGATGGGTTCAATAAAGGATAAAAGTGGTATGGACCTAACAGAAGTAGAAGATATTAAGAAGTGGTGGCAAGAATACACAGAACTGTACAAAAAAGATCTTCACGACTGATAATCACGATGGTGTGATCACTCACGTAGAGCCAGACATCCTGGAATGTGAAGTCAAGTGGGCCTTAGAAAGCATCACTACGAACAAAAGTAGTGGAGGTGATGGAATTCCAGTTGAGCTCTTTCAAATCCTGAAAGATAATGCTGTGAAAGTGCTGCACTCAATATGCCAGCAAATTTGGAAAACTCAGCAGTGGCCACAGGACTGGAAAAGGTCAGTTTTCATTCCAATCCCAAAGAAACGCAATGCCAAAGAATGCTCAAACTACCGCACAATTGCACTCATCTCAAACACTAGTAAAATAATGCTCAAAATTCTCCAAGCCAGGCTTCAGCAATAGGTGAACCGTGAACTTCCAGATGTTCAAGCTGGGTTTAGAAAAGGCAGAGGAACCAGAGATCAAATTGCCAACATCTGCTGGATCATCGAAAAAGCAAGAGAGTTCCAGAAAAACATGTATTTCTGCTTTACTGACTATGCCAAAGCCATTGACTGTGCGGATCCCAATAAACTGCGGAAAATTCTGAAAGAGATGGGCATACCAGATCACCTGACCTGCCTCTTGAGAAACCTATATGCAGGTCAGGAAGCCACAGTTAGAACTGGACATGGAACAACAGACTGGCTCCAAATAGGAAAAGGAGTACATCAAGTTATCTTTAATTCCCCTCAATGTTTCAAGCAGCTTCAGAAATGCTACTAAGTTTCAGGGTGACAAAAGGAAATTTCCATCCCCTCTAGCTAACTATTTCATTGACCCTTCTTAAAATATGCTCTTCCCTTAGAAATCTAGTATTTTGTACTTAGACATGACCTTGCTTTTTCTACTATAATATTTTGTAGACAAGAAAATAGTCTTTTATTGTCAGGTTTTAAACAGTTCTTGTAGAGAAGGAAAACAAATTTAGCCTGTGTTTCTCTTGTCACCCTGCTTATTTAACTTATATGCAGAGTACATCATGAGAAATGCTGGGCTGGAGGAAGCACAAGCTAGAATCAAGATTGCCAGGAGAAATATCAATAACCTCAGATATGCAAATGACACCACCCTTATGGCAGAAAGTGAAGAAGAACTAAAAAGCCTCTTGATGAAAGTGAAAGAGAAGAGTGAAAAAGTTAGCTTAAAGCTCAACATTCAGAAAACTAAGATCATGGCATCCCATCCCATCACTTTATGGCAAACAGATGGGGAAACAGTGGTGACTTTATTTTGGGGGGCTTCACAATCACTGAAGATGATGACTGCAGCCATGAAATTAAAAGACACTTACTCCTTGGAAGGAAAGTTATGATCAACCTAGACAGCATATTAAAAAGCAGAGACATTACTTTGCCAACAAAGGTCCGTCTAGTCAAGGCTATGGTTTTTCCAGTGGTCATGTATGGATGTGAGAGTTGGACAATAAAGAAAGCTGAGCACCAAAGAATTGATGCTTTTGAACTATGTGTTGGAGAAGACTCTTGAGAGTCCCTTGGACTGCCAGGAGATCCAACCAGTCCATCCTAAAGGAAATCAGTCCTGGGTGTTCATTGGAAGGACTGATGCTGAAGCTGAAAGGCCAATACTTTGGTCACCTCATGCGAAGAGCTGACTCATTTGAAAAGACCCTGATGCTGGGAAAGATTGAGGGCAGGAGGAGAAGGGGACGACAGAGGATGAGATAGTTGGATGGCATCACTGACCAATGGACATGGGTTAGGGTAGACTCCGGCAGTTAGTGATGGACAGGGAGGCCTGGCATGCTGCAGTTCATGGGGTCGCAAAGAGTCAGACACAACTGAGCGAGTGAACTGAACTGAACTGAGTTTCTCTTTCCATTTATTTTCCTAGAATTCACCTCCTACAGGCATTCCTAGCTGTACTCTCCAAAGGTTAAAGTGACAAAAGAAATGAAAATGCAGCTTTGGGACATGCTAACGCAATGATGTTTAATAGTACATCAGCAATTTCTCTGAATAGTCTAACTGGCTTAAAGGACTTCCTAGAGATATGAAATATAAAACTTGCTTCTTTAAACTTCATTTTACTTTGTATCACACCATATTTTTGCATTTCATATTAATGCAGCTTGTTAGAATTATTTAGAATATAAGTTTGTTTAACATGAACTATGAGTCTGGACTATTTCTAAAGGTTGTTTTCAAAGTTTTCTATAAAATTACCCTGTACACAGTTGACAGGGAGATATTAATAAATCTTGTGATAGTAAAATGCTTCTCTTTTTAAGTATTTACAGTAGTGTTGAGAACAACTGCTATTCAAACAGTGATATAAGAAGAAATAACATGATACTAAATTTTCCTTTTATAAAAATTGACAACAGCCATTAAGGATTCAATACCTTTTGCACTGAGTAGTCTTCCACTTGAATGCGTATGCACCAAAACAGTGGACTGTTTATCTTTACAATTTTACTAGTTGTCATATTTCCATTTCTTCGGTTACTAAGAGAATTCTCAAAGTGGTCTCTTTAGATGAATCGGGGAGTAAATCATTCATGGGTCAATTACAACTAAACCACTGTGGGTCAGGATGTGGTCAACTCTGCTCATATTACTGACACAGCCATGTAAAACCAAGTCAGTTCCTCTGCTGACAGCTTCTAGTATCCCCTATAAAACCAAACAGGAAGGGTACCAAGCAGAATCTCCACTGCACCCTATCCCCTTAAAGGCAAATTTCAATCATTCTGTGATGCATATGTTTATATTTTCTTTAAACAGTGTCTCCAGGCTTAAGTCCTAATGGTGCAGAAGTACCTAGTACAAACAGCAGGCTTTTTTTTTTTTTTAACAGCAGGCTTTTTAAAGACTTTTTTCAGTTTTTGAGTTTTTTCCTAAAAGAAACTGAGAGCATGATCATGTTCTTTGTAATTAATATTTCTCAAATTAGAAAGTCATTCATTTCCTGAAAAATCTCCTTTCCCAACACTAAAACAGGAAATAGCCACTGTCTAGACTTTTTCTGCCAAAATTTAAATATTAACAATAAAAAGTATTAGGACTTTTATGATTCATTAGTTAGTTAAATACTTTTCTTTGGAGAATCTAAGAACTTTTCAAATGTAGAATCACACGGGCTCTCCTTTCTAAGTGAGAAAAGCAAAAGCCAGCTTATCAAATTTGACCTCTTGAGAGAGCCAAAGGGTAACTCAAACCCTGACAGATGATCTGCCAACATCATGAGAAGCAATATAACTCAAACAAATCCACAGCCCACAGGGTGGGCTTCTTCAGAAACACGTTGGTCCTTTAAGTCCAGTTTACATGCTAGGTATTTTCATCTTTAATTAACAGGCCAATTTCAGCCACTGAGAAAAGAAAATCTTAAGCATCACATACAAATTTGGGAATACAAGAATTATTACATGCATAGCTACATTCCATTTATGAATGACTTTTTGTTCTTTGAAAAATATAACTGGAAGAAGCAGCCCTCAATTTCAAACAGAAATACTGCTTCTGCTTTCCTTCCCTGATGATGCTAAATTGCACAGCATTTTAATTAGGATGAAAGTTTCCTTCCACATTCATTACGAACCAAATGATTCCTATGATTGTTAGGGGAAGCACACTGATTGAAACCGCCCACCCTGGCCAGGCACCATAGTAACCATTTGTATGAGTTGTTTTAGGACAGGAGGTCCTGGTAAGGAACACAAAACTAACAAGCCTCCACCAACCCGAAGATTTCGGGAAAGGTCCAAATGAGACACCACATGTCCGACCACCTCCCAGAATCTTTCTCTCTGGCATTCATCTTGGCTGAACAAGGTGGCCACCACCAGGAAGGACTCTTGAGTAAGAGTGATTGGTTAAAGAAAACCTGAAACTAATCCCATCACCATGAAACCTGAGACTGCAAGCCAGGTGACAAGAGCTGTTCTGGGTTTCCTTAGCCTGCTGCTCTCCCCGGGTGCTCTTTCCCAATAAAATCTCTTGCTTTGTCAGCACATGTGTCTCCTTGGACAATTCATTTCCAGGTGTTAGACAAGAGCCCAGTTTCGGGCCCTGGAAGGGGTCCTCCTTCCTGCAACATGATCACTAAAGACCTGAATACAGCTTTTGGAAGAAAGTACCAAAATTTTTTCCAGAAACCTAGTTTTAGCTAACAATATTATTCTCTAAATGTGTGTATTGAAACACTCCACTCATTTAGGTGCATCACTGGTTCATCCCCCTGTCATTGCTAGACTTTCAATTTGCCCCACTCAATCCTAGCTCTATGTACCTCATCCTTTGACTCCCACCCTTAAGGCAGCCAAATTGGATTTTTGGTGCCCATCTGTATGGAAGAAGTGAAGAAGATAAGTGGCCTGAAGCAGACTGAGCTTCAGGTGCAATCTTAATATATTTCTGATGCCCTCCAAACACAGTTTCTTCTATCTTTAATAAGAGAAAATAGCTAAGCAAATGGAGACCACAGAGAGAAATAACAGCTGAAAATTATCATTAAACTTGAACCTTTTGTTGAACATTTAAAATATACTTATTATTTAGGGAACAAGGTTTACAAATTGTGTCAATATTCTGCTTTTTTCATTAGTGTGCATAAAACCCTTCATGTAGCTAACTCTCCTGTCTTTTGTCTGAGTCCCAGGGCCTCATTTAAATGAGGACATCTCATCTTCATCCTGAGATGAAGCCACAACATGACTGCAGCTTAAACTGTCATCTTTCTCTCAGAACCCACGCCCCTGAATTTACTAAACTACAACCTTAATGCACAGATGGAACCCTTTGCAAGGGGACTGACTGTAAACTCTTTGGGGGGAAAAGACCATAATTTAGACTCTTTATCGTTCATAGAAACTAGTCTTTAATATTTTACAACAAGAAATTTCTCAGTAAATACTTGTCAAGAGGTATATGAAAAATAATTGAATATGTAACTTAAAAATTTGGCTAAATTTTCACACCTTGATTATTTGGGTGGCTGTTTTTAATACACTATGATATCTGTAATACATACTCGCTTTATAAATCCTTACCAGGGTTAACAAAATTTTGGCAAACTCAAATTAAACCTCCTTTTATTTCCTCTATATGTTCTAAGATGAAAGTGACAATCAGTCAGTTGGACAAATGAACACGGATTGGTTACAAACAGTATAATTTGAATAGGAGAAATAGAGAATGATTTTAAAAAGAAACAAAAATAAAATTCATGAGTTTAAGTACTACTTAGTTTTCTACCAGCAGAAGCTAAAATTTTTATTTCTGTAGATATATAAAACAACTGTTTAAAACTTTAGTTTGTAAAATGCAATAATTTGCAATTTCCATTTTCCCAGGTTAAAAAAAAAATGTCATATAAACCATGTGGGTAATAGGTAGACTTGAATTTACAATGCCCTAATATTAACCTATTTTTTTACTAGCTCCTGCAGAAGTCATTTAAAAATTGTCTAGCTGAAAAAAATAAGTTAATATTTTCAGAACATTCCATATATGCAATAATGGTCTGAAGCCAGATACTTTATATACATTGTCTGGTCTTATCCTCCCTAAAGCACAATAAAGACTTAGTTTCATTTTAGAGGTGAGGAGACTGATGCTCACAGAAGTCAGACAATTGGGTCCAAATTACTAGTTAGAGAATGACAGAAGGGGTTTGATTCCAATTTCTGATTTTTCCCACCTTCTTGCGCTGCTCATATTACTATCAATTTTTAGCACTATTGAAAATACCTTCACAAATTCAAAAACAGAAAGCAGAATGGTGGTTGCCACAAGTGGGAGGGAGAGAGAATGGAGGCGACTGTTTAATGGGGAAGAACTTTTAATCGGAATGATGAAAAAGTTCTGATGATGGACAGTGGTAATGATTGCACAATAACGTGAATGTACTTAATGCCAGTAAATTGCATATTTAAAAACAGTTAAAATCGTGAATCTATGTTTTGAGGGGGCTTCCCTGGTGACACTAGTGGTAAAGAACCCAGTTGCCAATGCAGGAGACATACGAGACACAAGTTCCATCCCCGGGTTGGGAAGAGCCTGGAGGAAGGCAGGGCAGCCCACTGCAGTATTCTTGCCTGGAGAAGCCCATGGACAGAGGAGCCTGGAGGCTACAGTCCACAGGGTCTCGACGACTCAGACAGACTGAAGCAGCTTAGCACATATATTTTACCACAACAAAAAGAAAATACCATTCAACATCATACCCATTTTGTTGGTTTCCTACAAATTCTATGATTTTAATATAGAGTTCAGAAGGATTTTAAATCATGGATATTTCAATTGTATGATTGTCATTTGAGAGATTTCAAGATATTATCTGAAGTTGTATACTGAAATAATGATAAACATGTTTAAACACAAATATTATATCACTGTAATTGATACTATTTTACATCACTCATTAGAATTGCATTAGATTCTTTCATAGAGTTTGTTTTTAAAATATAGGATGTAGACTAAGGAAAAAACTGAAAAAAATTAGTCCATTTATTGATATAATCCAACATCAGCATGTTTAATTAAATTGATTAATTAGTAAATAAGCCCTTATCTTTTTAAATAATAGCTCCTGATCTGTTTCTGTTGTTTATCAAAGTATCTTCTTTATTCTTGAATGTTCTAAATTGGTATTACTATCAGGTTTCCTTTTAAAGAAAGGTTCTATTAGAGCAGAAAAGACAAAAAAGATACTAAAAAAATAAAATAATCAAGCTAAGTCATTTCAATAATTTTCAAGAAATAATTTTTAACCAGTATAGCTTACAATGTTTTTCATATTCATATTTTAATAGTTCTAGCTTCATGTTTTTTGTAACTGTCAGATTTTATGCATTCATATTTATAAATGAATGAATGAAGATCATTCATGTGAATGATCAGTTCTCATATGTGGTGCCTGCCTAATTATTAATGAGGACTAGGTCATAAAGGGTAACTACTGTCATTCATGGGGGAAAAATTGTGTCCTACAGCATGGAAACAGCGCTGGATGACAGATGCTTGCAGCAGAAGAAGCAAAGGCCAGCCAAGCTAAAGAAACAAGCAGAAGAGTGAGCAGTTCAAATCATGGCTGCCTCCCAGTTCCATGGTACAAACACAGTAATTCAGTCTTAACAAGAAAGTTAAAAGCAAAGCAGTATTAATCATGCAGCAAACAAAAACATTTGGTTAAACTAATAACAGTTTAAAATTGGACAGCTAAAATCTGTGTTTTTTGAAAATTCAAAAGTCCAAAACACCTAACTAGAAATGAAAAAAATTCAATTTACTGAGTTAAAGTCTAAAGGTAAAATAAAAGATGTATTTTAATGACTCTAATAGTGCAAAACCTCATTATACTACAGGATAGAAAATGCAAAACATAAGAATTACTTTTTTTTTCATCTGTGCTACATGGCTTCAGGATCTCAGCTCCCTGACCAAGGATTGAACCCAAGCCACAGTAGTGAAAGCCCAGAACCCTAACCACCAGGAAACCAGGGAACCTCCTAGAATCATAGTACTTTTAACTTCTCTAACACAAACACCAGTATGTGGGAATTATTGATAAAGTATAGCTCTTAAGACTAATTCCCTGGATTCAAATACAAGCTCTAGACTGACTTAGCAGCTTGGTAACCAAGATATTCTTTATCTGATTCTGAAGAAATTTTACAGAAAAATTCAGTTTCATAAGAAAAATAGATTCCTTTACTGTTCCCTTGTGGCTCAGCTGGTAAAGAATCCACCTGCAATGTGGGAGACCTGGGTTCGATCCCTGGGTTGGGAAGATGCCCTGGAGAAGGGAAAAGCTACCCACTCCAGTATTCTGGCCTGGAGAATTCTAGGGACTATACAGTCCATGGGGTCACAAAAAGTCAGACAGGACTGAGCCACTTTCACTTTCACTTACTATTACCTATGTTTTACCCAATCACCTACAGCTAGGATTGCCAAACTTAACAAATACAAGATGCCAGTTAAAGAAAAATTTTTGCATAGGACATACTAATAATGAAAAACTACATGCTGCTTATGTAAATTTTTACAGTTTCATTGAAAAATAATTTATATATATCACTGTATAAGTTTAAGGTATACAGTATATTTATAGAATTATTTTAGAATGGGTAAAGGTACTCTGTTTCTATTTATTCTTGATATACTACTTAAAGGAGCATAACAGCTTTTAGTATGTACTTTTACCCAAATCATAGTAAAATTAGAATAGCCAATTATTGGCTTATGTACGTAATTATAAAAGTGATCAGAGCAATCAATATTTCGCCCAAACATGTGCATTTCACATTACCCTGTAGATACTTTTACAAAGGTTTGTTTAACATGGTAAAGCTGTGAGAAGATTTAAAAGATTTATCTTTAAACATCTCAATTACCATTATTGAATGTTTTTCCAAAAACCATACTTGATTATTAAGTCATAATCACCCAGACATAAGAATTTTTAAATCCTATGCTAAATAACAATTCTACTTAATCAAACACACATTGAATCAGAAAAAATTAAAACTTCGAATTCAATTTAAAAATTCAAAGCTATTAAATAAAATATCTTGTATGTTTTGTTTTTTACTGTCAGTTTTCTTAAGTTTTGAGTTCAAAGGTAATTTTGATAATCAAAATACCTCTACGATATAAAATAATCCTTTATGTAGTATTTATACTACTCCAAAAATATTCAACAACAGGTATCAGATAAACCAATCAATCTCTTGCACAAAGTTTCACACAGTATCACTGAAATATCAATATTTTCAAAAATTCTATCTATTCCAAACTAAAGATAGGCAATGCCAAAAAATGCTCAAACTACCACACAATTGTACTCATCTCACATGCTAGCAAAGTAATGCTCAAAATTCTCCAAGCCAGGCTTCAACAGTACGTGAACCATGAACTTTCAGATGTTCAAGCTGGATTTAGAAAAGGCAGAGGAATCAGAGATCAAATTGTCAACATCTATTGGATCATCAAAAAGCGAGAGAGTTCCAGCAAAACATCTACTTCTGCTTTACTGACTACACCAAAGTCTTTGACTATGGATCACAACAAACTGTGGAAAATTCTTCAAGAGACAGGAATACCAGACCACCTGACCTGCCTTCTGAGAAATTTGTATGCAGGTCAAGAAGCAACAGTTAGAACTGGACATGGAACAACAGACTGGTTCCACAACGGGAAAAAACTGCATCAAGGCTGTATACTGTCACCCTGCTTATTTAACTTTTATGCAGCGTACATCATGAGAAATGCCGGACTGGTTGAAGCACAAGCTGGAATCAAGACTGCCAGGAGAAATATCAATAACCTCAGATGTGATGACAACACATTTATGGCAGAAAGCGAAGAACTAAAGAGCCTCTTGATGAAAGCGAAAGAGGAGAGTGAAAAAGTTGGCTTAAAACTCAACATTCAGAAAACTAATGGGCATTCGGTCCCATCACTTCATGGTAAATAGATGGGGAAACAATGGAAACAGTGAAAGACTTTATTTTGTGGGGCTCCAAAATCACTGCAGATGGTGACTGCAGTCATGAAATGAAAAGACCCTTGCTCCTTGGAAGAAAAGTTATGAGCAACCTAGACAGCATATTAATAAGCAGAGACATTACTTTGCAAAAAAGGTCTGTCTAGTCATAGCTATGGTATTTCCAGTAGTCATGTATGGGTGTGAGAGTTGGACTATAAAGAAAGTTGAGTGCCAAAGAATCGATACTTTTGAACTATGATGTTGGAGAAGACTCTTGAGAGGCCCTTGGACAGCAAAGAGATCCAACCAGTACATCCTAATGGAAATCAGTCCTGAATATTCATTGGAAGGACTGATGCTGAAGCTAAAACTCCAATATTTTGGCCACCTGATGCAAAGAACTGACTCATTTGAAAAGACCCTGATGCTGGGAAAGATTGAAGGTGGGAGGATGTCAGAGAATGTTTGATGGGAGGATTCCTACGTGCTGTTTCTCATGAGTCCTTTGTCCCTCTTCAAGCAGAACAGCACGCTGCTCCCAGGGACTGAGGTCATTATGTGAGGCAGGCTTGGGTCTCCTTTAGTAAACATTCTCTTTAGGACAAAACTGCTTAGTCTCGTTCCCCTTTCTTGAGATATGGATTGTGTCCTGAGCTTGTGACTAACATTACCCCTTGTTCCCTTGCTAACGGTTGCAGTAAGTTTGGTTTGCTGAACTCTATCATTCCCGAAAAGAAGTTTCTTGTACTGCAGCCTGTATATACTCATAGAAAAATCATTAAAGCACCTTTGTTCCATTAGAGCTTAGGTCCCCGGGTCTTTTTTTGTCTCTCTCTCTCTCTTTCTCTCTCTCTCTCTCTATCTTTTTCTGGCTGACTTTCTGGAGCGTGGAGACCCGTCGTGCTCACTTTTCTGCCCGGGCTTCTAAGACCCCCTCGAGAGGGCACCTGGTACCTTGGTGAGTGATGCAAGCCCTGTGTCAAGGACAATATTGGTCCTCTGTGTAAACCAAGGGATATCAGCCTCCTTCTCTCTTTCACTTTCTTATCGTCGACTCCGTACCACCAGGTTCCGGTCCATTAAAGGACCCCAACAGGAGGAGAAGGGGACGACAGAGGATGAGATGGTTGGATGGCATCACCGACTCAATGCGCATGAGTTTGAGCAAGCTCCGGGAGCTGGGGATGGACAGGGAGGCCTGGCATGCTGCAGTCCATGGGGTGGCAAAGAGTCGTACACAACTGAGAGACTGAACTGAACTGAATGAAAACAAAGCTTCAAACAATTACAACAATACCACAGAAAAACAGGAGCAGAAAACTGTTCACTATTTCATCCCTATAGCATGACCTAAATGATTCAAATTATTAACAATATTTATCATGCTAGATGCAAAATGTTAACTTTATACACACTTTTTAATCTCAGAGTAGTAGGAATGTAGACTTTTGACCACACAAAGATCAGTAAACTAAAACAGAAAACAGTTACATTCCCTGTGAGTCATCATATTCCATTGACTAAAACTCACAATTTAAGGAAATTCTGCAGCCAACTAAACACTTAATAACAGTGCCATGACCATTTGGGGAACTTTGGGCAACAATGTAAACCTTAAAGAGTGAATATCTGGCGACTTTTCTAAACTAGATCATAATCTGAGGAAACAACAAACTTAAGATCCAACAGAGTCCTTTTTCATATGTGCCACTGAGTTATTTTTCAAAAATCACCCCCCAAAAAGGTTTTTCAAGCACTTATTGGATTTAATAATTTCTTAATCTCTATCATGGTATTCATTATCCATTTTATTGTCAGCACCTACCCATATTTATTATATCCTCTTGTCAAACATGAGTTTCTCTCCCTTCTCACCTCCTTGTTTAATGCTCCTAAAAACTTTTTCTTCCAATTATGCTACTTCCAAAGAAGCCATATGAGATAAGAATAGCTAATATATATTCATCAGCTATCAGGAGGGCCCTATGCTGTGTCATCTCATATAATGGAATAAGGAGGGCAATACAACCCACTCCAGTGTTCTTGCCTGGAGAATGCCCATGGACAGAGGAGCCTGGCGGGCTA
The DNA here is from genome assembly GCF_023699985.2 of Odocoileus virginianus. Lineage (NCBI taxonomy): Eukaryota > Metazoa > Chordata > Mammalia > Artiodactyla > Cervidae > Odocoileus > Odocoileus virginianus. Next base: position 6,687,896 of record NC_069703.1, on the reverse strand, counting down.
CAGTCCATGGGGTCGCACAGAGTCAGACACGGTGAGCGATTAAGTGCAGCGCAGCATACCGCAGAACGGAATGAGTGTAGGAAACGGCAGGAGATGGAACTGGACAGATAAGGGAAGATCTGTGCTGTATCAGAACTTCCTGAGTTAAATGGAAGGGTCTGTACTTTACTCGTGGGCCACTGAGAAGTCATCAGAGTGTTAGGGAGGGAAATGATACAATTAGGTTTGCCTTTTAGAAACATGATTCTAGCTACTATTTTGGATGATAGATTAGGAAAAAGAAGTGGCAGGAGGCAGAAAGTCAGTGAGGAAGATGCCATGGGTAATAGAAGCTAAGTGTGGAAGTAGCCAGAACTGTTAATAGAATAGCAGTGAGAACTATTCAGGAGACAGAATCAAGAGAACACAGTAATAGATCAGAGCTGATGGGAGACAGAAGGAGGGAGCAAAGATGACATCCAGGTCGCTAGCAATGACAACCAGGGGGATGGAAGTGCCATTCATGAGGTCGGGAACACAGAGAAGGACAAGGCTGGGGGTGTGGCAGTATTCAGCAAACACATACACAGACATGGATGCATTCACTCATCCAATAAGCATTTTTAAGCATCTAGCTCAGATCTAAACCCTCTTATAGCAACTGCTTTCTATTTGGGATTATAATTTTAGTACATTGGGTATAAAGTACGTCTGTGTCACTTCTGAATTTCTGTATTACAAAATATAATCTTGTCACAAATAACAGAAGCATCAATGAGCAGATGAATGAATCAATCATTAAAAATAAGTTTGCCAAGTGTATCATGGCATGAAAAAAATTTGATCAGTATTGCCAAAAAGGCTGTTAGCAGAGTCAAATTTCAATGGCCTTGGCTCCAACAGAGACATTCAACATATATCTAAAGATTTAATAACATAAAAACATTGAATAATGAGATACCATGTCCACATCCTTCCCGGCTCTGGCATATGTAGTATTATTATGTATCAACTCAATTTTTCATTTGAATGAAAAAGTAAAAATCTATCATAACTAAGAAATTTCTTTATATATAATTACTTAAAGATTTAACACTGTTTTTATTTTGGTTGTAGCTCACAGAATAAGGCTGTACATAGATGACAGAACTCAGATGCCAGACATGGTCCACATCCACACACATTAACCTGAGCAACTGTGGGCAAGGTATCCTCAGATAACAAAAGGAGATAATGTGACTGAATGAATGTCATACACAGTTTGCTGAAGAGATGGTGGCAGCCAGTAGGACTGCTTCTTATAACACTAGTACTTCCAACTGCTGTTGGAAGGCTGGGTGAAAAACCACTCAGAAGGAAATACTGACCACAGCTACCAGGAATGCATATAAATCATGTCTTTAAATTTTTTGTAGTTATAGACTTTCCACCACTGACCAATAGGCAGCATTTTTAACAAAGGAGCTGCTAGTTAAACGGATTGCCAAATCCCCTCTTTTTCAGATATAGCTTGAAATATATCTCAAATATATCCATAGATATAGTTATTACATTCCTCACCACCGGTCCTTACAGCAAATTTGCAGAACAGCCATTAAATCCCATTTTATCAACAAAGAAGCTGAGGCTTAGAAAAGCTTTAAAACTTGCTCATGATCACACAGTTAGTAAGCAGCAAAGGTGAGATGCCAGGATCTCAGATCAAGTTCTCAAGTTTGCATTTCCTTCTCTGCCCAAGCTGTCCACCCAAAGATTTAAGTTCCTACTAAGGAAAGTGAACCTAGCAACGGAACAGACTGCATTAACTCAGATAAAGGCTTCTCCCGGGATTATGTAAGAAAAAAAGTCATCTTGATTCAATCTTGGCAGAGAAATAAATCAAGTTATATGTTCCTACTAACACTTAGTAGGAACACAAGCAAAGTCTAATATGTGGTGTCTCTCTCTTCAGAGTTGGTGAGATGAGACTAACAAAGAATAAACAAAGGGTGATGCATTTCCCAGCATATTTTCTAATTTAATTCCTTCTTGTTGAAATCAAGGTTATAGCTGATATAACCTTGCAGAATATAACACATAGCAGAATACTGCCTTTATGTTCTACAGAAAAGGTTTACAGCATCATCCAAGAACACAGGACTACTCAATTAAGTTTACTGGGGGTGGCGGCTTAGATTGGACCCAGTGTCATTCAACAGCAATACATTATCTCTAGTTCAGACTAAATCCATGACTGGTCTGCACAAGAATTCCAAGCAAACATCCAATTATTTCAGGGTACATAATAAAGGAAGCTGCAGATCCAACAATTCCACATCTGGGTATTTTTATCTGAAGGAAACAAAAATATTATCTCAAAAAGATATCTGTATTCCCATGTTCATTGCAGCATTATTTACAGTAGCTAAGATACAGAAACAAGGTAAGTGCCCATCAATGGAACAGATAGAGAATTTGTGGTATATACACCACAGAATACTATTCAGCCATAAAAAAGGCATTCCTGCTATTTATGACAACATGAATGGACGTAGAGGGTATTATGCTAAGTGAAATAAGTTAGAGAAATACAAATACCATAAGATTTCATTTATATGTGGGCTTCCCAAGTGGTTCAGTGGTAAAGAATCCCCCTGCCAATGCAGAAGATGAAGGAGACCAGGCTTTGATCCCTGGGCTGGGAAGGTCCCCTGGAGAAGGAATAGGCTACCCACTCCAGTATTTTGGGGCTTCCTTGCTGGCTCAGACAGTAAAGAATCCACCTGCAATGCAGCAGACCCTGGATTCAGTCTTCCTCCAGGAAGATCCCCTGGAGGAGGGCATGGCAACCAGTATTCTTGCCTGGAGAATCCAATGGACAGAGAAGCCTGGTGGACTACAGTCCATAGGGCTGCAAAATCTCCAACGCAAGTGAGCAACTGAGTATGCACATGTATACGTGGAATAAAACGAACAAAAAGCCTGAACTCACGGATTCAGAAAACAGGTTAGACTGGTGGTTGCCAGAGACGGGGGTGGGGGAGGGTGAGGATGTGAAATGAGGGGAATGGATGAAGGCAGTCAAAGGCACAAACTTTAAGTTATAAAATAAATAAGTCAGGGGATGTAACGGTAACTAGAGTTAATAACACTGTATATTTGAAAGTTGCTAAGAGAATAAATCTTTCAAGTTCTTACAATGTAATTGTATGTGCTGATGTTAACTAAACCTCTTGTGATTATCTCACAGTATACACACATATTGCATTACGTCATACACCTGAAACAAGAATGAGCTGTACTCATTGTCCTCAGGCACGTCCCAATCTGCGGCCCCATGGACTACAGCCCACCGAGGTCCTCTGACTGTGGAATTTTCCAGGCAAGAATACTGGAGTGGGTTGCCATTTCCTTCTCCAAGGCATCTTCCCTGGAGACCCACGGATGGAACCCGAGTCTCCCGCATCTCTTGCACCGGCAAGCAGATTTTTTACCAATAGCACCATCTAGGAAGCCTGAAACAAGAGTAATGTTATGTGTCAATTATATCTCAATTTAAAAAACAAATGTAACAACATGATACCAAAAATTATAATAACAGATTTAAATCTAAGGAGTATTTAAATCTAAGGAGTATTAAGAGAGGTGGAAAATGTTATATCCTTTATATCCTCTTCCACCCACTGACCTGCGTCTCACTGCTAAGAACCTGGTAGGCGACAACACCTAAGAAGGAAGACCAGGAGGAAGCTCCTCAGAGTCTCGGTGTAAGCCTGCAGAAAGAAATAGATACCACTGCCCCTTAACCATACCATTACAACAAATTAATAGCTGACAATTTCATGGTTAACTTCTTTTCTAAATTTTAAGGATTTATTGTAAGAGTGGTCATTATTTATTTAAGGCCTGCATTTTTACAGAGCATTACACCCTCTCTTTTAGAGACCACAAACTGAGCAGTTTGAATGAGTTCTTGCTTTTAAGGAATTTACAATCTAACAAGGAAAACAGAAACTTAAACACACAGAAAACTTGAGTCTGAGTCAGACATGATTTTTTAAATACTTTTAGTCAAGTTTTTATTCACATTTTGTTTATATTCACAGAATTTCCCAAAACGAGCCTAATTCCAGGAGAAAAAAAAAAGTCAGAAGTAATTAGCTGTAAGAGATCTTTGTTTAATAAAAGCAAAGATTTCATTGAATTGTAAGGTGAAAATGAAATGTGAAAGGTTTAGCTAAATTCATGAGGAATCTATTTCTAACAGATGCCTTTACCAAGTTTTACGTGTCCCTTCTGGCTAAGTGCCAAGGTGGAGGTTATGGAAGCTTTTCCTAAAATGCGATCAACTTGAAGCAAGAAAAAAGTTCATTCATATGAGATTTTTCAAGCGGAGGCTGAGCACATAGCATGCAATAATAGAGTAAGTACATAAAAAACATTTGGTAAACTAAGTGGGGCTACATTAAGTTCATGAATAGCTCATTCTTTTATTCTAGAATTTGAGGAAGTTGAAATCCATCTTTGCACAAACTTGACCCTCTAGCAAAAAACTGTACAACGGTCTTGTCAAGAAGGAGCAAAAATGGTACCAATTACAAACCCTGCCTGGTTGGTTTACAGAACTTTTCTGGTAGAGATAGGAAGGTTTCTTTTAATAACTACTGACTAAATCAACTAAAATCACCCTATTTAAGAAAAGTACAATGCCTTTATATATCATTTAAAATCTAATGCAGCTGCCACAGCAAGCCTACCTTCAATCAACCCATCAGATCCTCCCAAATTCAGGAAGCATAGCATGAGGAATACAAGGACAATTTGCTAAACTGCTGTCAATGGAACACGTTGAGTTGTTTTTTTTTTTACCTCCAGAAGGAAGATTCCTGTGATGATTATAGTCATAGAAATATAATCTCCAGGAAAATGGAGCTAAAACACCACTACAGTGGACCACAGTGTCCCTAGTATAGTAACTAATGTTGTAGTCAGGGGCATTTTAAATTAAGCACTGCCAAATCAGAACATGCCACTTATTTGGTGTGTGAATGTGAGCGCGTGATTTAACCCATCTGTCCCTCAATCTCCTCATCTATGAAAACAGGGCAGACACCACCCACTTCATAAGCCTAGTGAGAATTACATGAGTTAAAACGTACAAAGTGCTTAGGACTGTGTCTGGAAACTGGTGAGCACGCAAACATCAGGGCTCATTACCGCAGTGGAGTGTGGGAGGAGACTTCCACATAACTCCCTCTAAGTATGTCAAGAGTTGTCACATGAGAACTTAAACTTACTCTTTCCAGTTCCTGAGACAGAAATTGGACTGACTAAGAAATGCATCATGGAAGAATTTGATTTGGACTCAACATAAGTTTTTCAAACAACAGAAGCAGCCTGAAAATGGAATTGGTTCCCTTATAAGAGAAGGAGCTCCTTGCTGAGTGGAGGCCAGTATCCCCTCATCCACAGAGGTTCTTATTCTAGTGCTTTTAAGGCGCCTGACACCTGGCAAAGGCTCACCTAAGACAAACCATCAGATTCTTTCCCACCGACACAGTTGTTACTCAGGACATCCTTGATTGTTCTTATTTGGGGTTTCTCTGTATTTCACATGTGGTATGAATTTTGAGTCAGGATGCAAAGTGCAGTTCATGTGTATGAAAAATAATTGTGAAGTTAACTGGTTCATTACAGGTATTGGAATAAGACCTAGTAGTACATGACCCATGTTCCTATCAGTTGCCCTAACCAGATCAAACAATAGGAACTCCAAAATAGATCACAGTAATGTTTAATTCCCTCATATTACAAAACAGTTTGATTCCTTCTTCAATTAAGAATATATTTCATGACTAATTATTTTAACAAAACTAACAGTCTCTTTTTCTTCATTTTACTAATAAGAATCTCCTAAACTTTAAGCTGAGCACATAACTCCCTAGGTAGAGACTACATTTCCCAGCTGGTTGTAGCCAGATCACCAATACGCCAAGGGAATAAAAGTGAAGTGATATGTGCAAGTTACAGATAACTTCCTTAAAATAAAGTTGTTTCCCTAAAATAAAGTTGTTTCCCTCCTTTCTTTTTCCCTCTTCATACGTACGGTACAGAAGGGGGATGTGATGGGGGGCCAGTTTAATCAAAGGGGCAGAACCATCCTAGAGGATGGCCAAAAGGGAGACAAAAGGAAACTGGATCCCTGCGCTTCTTTATGCATCAGAGCTACTTACTCGATTGAGAAGAACCAGCCTAGTTACAGAAAGCTACTTATTAGAGATAGCTTCTAAGCCTGTTCCAGTCAACATACGTTTGCTAGAGCAACTTAGCTTCCCAATAAATGCAAGTATTTATAAATATGAAGCGTGAACTCCCTCATTCCAGAGGCTCAAAGATTCATGTATAAACATTCTCACTTAAATTCCTCTTTCAATAAAGACTTTTAATAGTGAAATTTAAAATTCTGACGTAGATCAAGCCAGCCATTAAAGCAAACAATGCTTTTGTTTGTACTACCAATGACACTTTCTAGAAGATGAAACATAATGAAGGAAAACATCCAAATGACAAAACAAGAGCATTTGAAGAAAACTACAAAGACAGTCTTTTGAGGGTCACAGCACCAAGATCCTTATAGGAATAAGACAATCTGCCTTAGTCATCTACTTGTCCTTTAAAATGCTCAAGTCATTTTCAACTGTAAAATCTAAAAATCAAAACTGAAACCATGAACAAGAGCTCAGAAGGATTTAAGACACAATCAGATAAACACAAAGCTGAGCTTTTATGTCCATAAGAAGCCTCAGAACAATGTTTCGTTCCTCACAAGAAAGCAGATTTTTAAAAGATACTGACATATTAGACACGGTTGTTAAAGGACTTAAATCACTGTTTGGTTTTCTCCAGACTTTTCTTGAAGGAGTTCAGAACAACAAAAATATCCGGTGCAAAGTTTTTATTTTGCACAAATAAATATCCAATATCTAGATCCAGGATTTTTAAAATTGTGGTTCCAACTTTTTACATTTTATTTAATGCCACCCCATTCTCAGTTAATCCTAATGTCAGTGGTGAATGCTATTTTTCTCTTAGCTTTTAATAGGCTTTATACAATGGAAAACATTCCATAAACTGGCACTACTGTCCATGAAACCAGATAGCAACTGGTTCTCTATGATGTGAGCTTGCCTGGAAATTACTCTTTAACATATGCACCATGGAGGAAGCTGGGTTTATTCTTATTTTAACAGTTTGCATTGCCACGCAGGCTGGAAACTCACTTTCTCTGGCAGTACGTACGAAATGCAGGTAGTGGCCCAGGTAAGGCTGTGTTTTGTGTATGGCCATTATGAGAAGCTTCTACAATGTAATTCCTCTATTGAAACTTATTCAGTTAAGTTAAAAAGAGGTAAATTAAATAACTGATTCTACACACTAGCCACGAGGACTCATCAAAAAACTTCTTAAAGAAAAAAAAAAAAAACCTACATCTTTAACCACAGGAAAAAATCTTCCTCAGTCTGGAATATCACCTCTTCTTCCCAATTATAGTTTATAAAGTTTTAAACTTTTAACAGTGAAGATATCTGCCCCAAAGTGAACATCTGCCCCAAAGACAGATCAGTTGAATCAATTTTCCCGGAGAGTTTTCAGAAGTGCTCAGAGTCAAGTCAAGGGCACAAGGATGTTGTGAGAACCTGAAAGTCATTCTTCAGTTCTTGTGAAGAATATATTAAGAATAAAATCCAGAAATCTGGATCCCCTTCTTTTTAAAACTTATGAAGTTCAGGCATAAGAAGTTGGAAGACATTGGTACTAGTTCTCCATCAATTTGCTTTATGATTCGAGGAAGTCAATAATCCCTCTAAGTCCGTTTTCAGACCTGTTAAGAGGTAGATCCAACTATTATGAGGTAAACTATAAGGATTCTTTTAGTTAATTGTCTACTAAAGCTCTATATTTTAAAGTATAAAAGGTATATCATAATAAAGTAAAAATACAGATTTAGTTAAAATGTTCCAAAGATCCATAAACTATTTTATTAAAACTACTATTAAAATCCTAAATCTTAGTTCAGTAGACTGTTCATATTGTAACCAATTATATTTATATTTAAAGAATCTTAATAAAGTTCATTTAGAATGGGAAAAAAATCATCACAACAACAATGACCTAGTTCTGAAACCAGGATATGATAGAATAATGGTCCCCAAAGATTTTTATGTCCTATTCCTCAGAATTTGGTTCCATGACAGGTTCCATATTAGGTTCCATGACAAAGAAGGTTACAGATGGAACTAAGATTACTAATCAACTAACTTTAAAATAGGAAGATCATGTTGGATTATGCAGGTGAGTTCAGTGTAATCAGGAAGATACTTAAGATGGAAGAGAGAGAAGAGTTAGCATGGGGCAGGGTAAGGTAGTATGATGTGAGAAAGACTTCACTGGCTATTGCTGTCTTTGAAAATGGAAGGGGCCAGGATCCAAAGAATGTAGCAGATTCTAGAAGCTGAAAGGGGCAAGAAAATGGATTTTCCCCTAGCCCACCAGACTCCTCTGTCCATGGAATTCTCCAGGCAAGAATACTGGAGTGGATTGCTGTTCTCTTCTCCAGGGGGTCTCTCCGAACCAGGGATGGAGCCCAGGTCTCCTGCACGGCAGGCAGATTCTTTACCGCTGAGCCACCAGAGAAGCCCCAAAAGGAACAGACAGAGCCCTGCCAACACCTTAATTCTAGCACGGTGAGACACATTTCAGGCTGCAGACTTCTAGAGCTGTAAGATAACAAATACATACTGCTTAAAGACACTGTGAAAATTTGCTAAAGCAACAATAGAAAACTAATATTTAGGGTTTCTAAAATGTAGCTTTTGAAGAGTAAGAAACCCAAACCTCCAAAGTATGCCAAGGCAGTCCCCTCAAATCTATCACTGTGTGTTAGATCCTCTGACTTTCAACTTAAATATGTGTCCCTAGCTCAGTTGATGATGGTTGCTTTCATCACAGAACAGTGCAAGGCTGAACCACCTTAACTTTGCTTTAACTCTGGCCCCATGTAACCAGATTAACATATTCTTAAATCATTGTTCTTTTGGAAACCTGAGTTACTGGTGGTTGCAAGTTTGAGGAATAAAGCAAATAGGGAGGAAAAAATTCTGCCCTCCCCCACCTCTACCCTACCAAACACAGACATACTTAATATCTGGGAGACCTGGATGCTTCTCTATCTCTCAGAGCTTTGGCTTCTTTATCTGTAAGGTTGAAATGATAACCACAGCCATGTTTTTCCAACTGCTATAAGAATTAAAAAAATAATATAAGATCTTGACAATTGTGGGGCTTGTTATTATTCTACACCATGAAATTGTGAAAGAACCCTCCATAACCTATCCATGGTGCCATAAACAATACCTCTAGTGGCTCCCTGGAAGAATGGGAGAGATCATGGACAGCCACACTTAATAAATGTAGGGGTAGAATTAGAGAATGATCTCAAGCTCTCCAATTCTATAATAATGTAATTGGATAATTAAGCAGTCTTAAGTTGCTGGAGTACAAACAAGTGAGTTTGTTTGGTTTGGTTTGGTTTTTGCTGCACCACATAACATGTAGGATCTTAGTTCCCAGACCAGGGATCGAACCCATGCCCCCTGCATTGGAAGCACAGAATCTTAAGCACTGGACAGCCAAGGAAGTCCAGTGAGTTTTATTTTCCCCACAACAACTCCCTCCAAACTATGCCATCTCATATCCCCTTGCCCCTGGGTACTCCAGTTACTACGAATAACTGACCTCACTCAGATTTCACAATATAGCTCAGCTGGTGAAGAATTCACCTGCAATGCAGGACACCTCAGTTGCATCCCTGGGTCAGGAAGATCCCCTGGAGAGGGATAGGTTACCCACTCCAGTATTCTTGGGCTTCCCTTGTGGCTCAACTGGTAAAGAATCTGCCTGCAGTGAGGGAGACCCGGGTTTAATCCCTGGATTGAGAAGATCCCCTGGAGAAAGGAAAGGCTACCCACTTCAGTATTCTGGCCTGGAGAATTCCACTGACTGAATAATCCATAGGGTCGCAAAGAGTCGGACATCACTGAGCCACTTTCACTTTTTCAAGTCCTTAAAAAACTCATTCCTATTCATTTAAAACTTCAATCTCAAGTTCAGTTCAAGGTCTTCTTTCCATTCCATATCCCCAAAGCAAGCGGAAACAGTGGTGGTAGTTGCTGCATCAGAGGGCAGGTCTCGTCTACCCACTTCTCTCTTTCTCTTCCTCCCTAGACTTCCTTTCTAGGGTTGGGCTGGAGGATGGATAGGACAGGGCATGGTCCCTCTAAAGATGGCATCATAGGGATGCTGCAGGCCCCACTGGATTAGGTTTCTCTGCCCCTCGGGTTAACACTGAACTATTGATTCTCTCTATAAGGCAGGCATCCACATGCTGACTCTGTGTGGAGAGGTTGGTTCTCTACAGCGCTCTTCTTACTATACACTCATCATACTGGCTTCAGAGATCTGGCTTGAGACTGACCTCTTTCTCCTACCACTTACCCAGCCCCTGCCCCAGTCTTACTAGAGTCCCTCTGTTCAAATGGCTTCTTTGGATGGGGCACTAGCAACATCCTGGCCATCTTTGACAGTGTCACCTCTATCCACACTCAGAAACTCGGACAGCACAAGAGCTCTGCTGGTCTGGCAATTCAGCATGTTCCGGAGCAGAGATGAGCATCAGTCCCAACTTACAGGGAGACTTGGTGGAGAGAGGAGCTGTTGGATGCTACCACCATTATCTGCCCAATCTTTTTTTTTTTGCCTTACTGAAATTTTTTTTTCCATTTATTTTTATTAGTTGGAGGCTAATTACTTTACATCATTGCAGTGGTTTTTGTCATACATTGAAATGAATTAGCCATGGATTTACATGTATTCCCCATCCCAGTCCCCCCTCCCACCTCCCTCTCCACCCGATCCCTTTGGGTCTTCCCAGTGCACCAGGCCCGAGCACTTGTCTCATGCACCCAACCTGGGCTGGTGATCTGTTTCACCCTAGATAATATACATGTTTCAATGCTGTTCTCTTGAAACATCCCACCCTCGCCTTTTCCCAGAGTCCACAAGTCTGTTCTATACATCTGAGTCTCTTTTTCTGTTTTGCATATAGGGTTATCGCTACCATCTTTCTAAATTCCATATATATGTGTTAGTATACTGTAATGGTCTTTATCTTTCTGGTTTACTTCACTCTGTATAATGGGCTCCAGTTTCATCCATCTCATTAGAACTGATTCAAATGAATTCTTTTTAATGGCTGTGTAATATTCCATGGTGTATATGTACCACAGCTTCCTCATCCATTCGTCTGCGGATGGGCATCTAGGTTGCTTCCATGTCCTGGCTATTATAAACAGTGCTGCGATGAACAATGGGGTGCACCTGTCTCTTTCAGATCTGGTTTCCTCGGTGTGTATGCCCAGAAGTGGGATTGCTGGGTCATATTATCTGCCCAATCTTTACGCATGATTCTCTTGAGTCCTTTCTCTCTCAGCTTCAAAAAGGGTCATGAGCTCTTCCACCCAAAATTAGGAAAGTGGAAGGAACAGGTTCCCTTCCAAGGTCACCTCCTGCCTGGAAGTCCTCCCCTTGTTCAGCCTGGGAAAGTGGGGTGGGCAAGATCAGCAGTGAAGGCTGCCTCTCCGCAAGACCGTAAGGGGTGTCTGAACACAACAGTTCACAGTCCCCTGAGTCTGTGGAATCACAGAGTCTTTTGTTTTAATCTGTGACAGCTAATACCAGCACTCACAACTACTTCCATTCTGTTATACCAATTTCTACGATGTCCTGTTTCCCAGAAGCCATTTCTCTGTATTGGTGACCCTATCATGCTGATGGAGGAACTCTGATGAATTCCCTTGGACTTTCCTAGGGCTAGGGCTAGGAAAACAGAAAAACAGACGTAACTTGCCTTTAATGCCAAGCATTCCCAACAACTGAGACCAGTTCTTTCTAGATTCTTCCCAGAATCTCTAGGCTCAAGGGCTCTGTGCTGAGTATTCATCATTAGCTATGTTATGGAGTGAGGTGTTAGTTAAAAGACTCTCCAGAACCAAAATGCCAACAAAATCTCCAAACTTTGTATTTCCAAATGTACAACTTCTGGCAGAATGATCCAGGTAAAGAACTATTTATTGAAACATTACTGTGCCCATTTATAAACATGGTCCTATCTGATTCCTTTCTCTTTAGTACACATTGATCCTCTTTCTCTTCTCCCCAAGCCATAGAAAACTCAAGTTGTGGTGTAACTTAACTGCTAACACTTTTGACTTCTCATAGCCCATGCAATTACTTTCATAATAAATGTGTCATTGGATAAAGACCATCACCTCAGCCATAGGGCAGAAAGCTGGGGATCAAAAGGCCACCTGCTGCTGAGGTTTCTTTCAGCATGTCTAGCTTAAGTGTGTGCACACATACACACCACTGCATTTATCACAAAATGAGGCTGATTCCACACTAACTGAACATAAAAGGGTATTAGGGAAATAGTTCTTGTAAGTTTCAGATGTTTGGGGAAAGCCTCATTGTTTTTTCAAAAAAAAACACTTTAAGAGAAAGTGACCAAATGTCTTATTGTGCAAATGCTGCAACAGAGAAAAGACAGGGAGAGAGAGAGAGAAGAGAAAGAAAAAGCCAAAGTCCTATGCCCTTTCAATAATTTAACATGACCACAGATAGATAGTTAAAGCTGACATATGAGGAGTGTTTCAACAAGAGAGCTGACTGTGCCTTTAACCCTGGCCAGTCTCCAAGTGATGGGGATAAACCTCTGGGTACCATGTGGCCATAGTACTGTATCTCTGCATGGCAGAATGGACTCATTACCATCAACACAATAAAGTAGCCACGAGCACAGTCATTTCACAACATACTCACATATTTAAATTTCCCAAATACTGACTTTGAAATTTCCACCCCCAAAAAAGGAATTAAATGATTAAACAGACTTTCAGTTTAATGAAATTCCTCAAATATTCCTCGTATGTGTGATGAACTCACCTACCTCAAATGTGATTGGGGAGAAATCTGAATCATACAGCATCATATCTACTACCACTTATCAAAATTGAAGCTTCCCTGGATTAAAAACTCAGGTACATCTTCTTGATTTATTGATGCTGGAAGATAAAACTATCAAACTATAAAATAAATCATATCAGTTTGCATTAATTAAGTAACAGTCCATCCTTAACCTGTATAATTTATAGCAAAGTTGGATCATAAATTGTTGCTTCATGGTAAAGATGTTTATTCTGGAACAGAGTAAAAAATATACTGAGAGAAATTCCATTCTCTCAAGGGAAAGTGGAGTGGAGTACCATATTACTGTAAAGTCATGGGCATTTTACATGAAAGGTTAAGAAGCTAAAAAAAAACATAAGCAAAAAAATCCTTAATAAAGTTTCCCAAAGTTGTTTTCAGAATTGCTTCTTTTTGACTTGTCAGCTAAACTTAGTTTTTAAGGTAGCTATATAGTGTCTGCTATTTCATGCATACTAGCTAATGTTTAAATCAATATTATTTAGCAGGATGTATAGTATAAAGATTAAAAGCAACCTATGGAGCTAAACCATTTGGGTCCATTTCTTCGCTCTGCCATTTACTAGCTAAGTGACCTTAGGCAAGTCATATAGTATCTCTCCAACTGTGAAAAGGGAAATAACAAGTAAAAACACTTAAGTTCATAAGGTTATTATGAGGATTGAATGAATGAATATACATTGGTTGAACAATGCCAGACTCATTACTTAAATAAATATTTGCTGTCATTATAAGAAAATTTCTCGATAGGAAAATCTCTGCAAGATGTACTGGGTATTTAATCTATTAAACATAAAAATAAAGCATTTAATTATTAATAACATATTTAAATATATACTATTTAATTATAGCATGGAATCAATAATTCCAAAGTATTTCAAAAGGGGAGTTCACCAAATGCTGAATGTGTCTTTGAATCTTGTATGTCAGTCTCCAGGGGGAGCACAGACTGCCAAACTTCATTCCCCACCCCACCCCACCCTGCCACTTCTGCCCCTCTATCTCCTCCAAAAACAAGTAAATGATTACAAGACTGAAAGCTCAAGAGCACTGATAGACTGTTTTATGGAGGGGAGGCTTTCGAAGATAAAGGTCAGAGTGCACACAGCAGGGTCTCCTCTCTCCCCTCACCCAACAACAGGCTGACCCAAGGGAGCAGAGCGAGGCAGCCCACGCTCTCTTCTCACACAGTTGCCCTTCTCCTGAGCTCAGGCCCCAGCCCAGCCTGAGCCTGGAGAGGCACGGAGGGGAAACACGTTCTCCTCCTGCGGGCTGCTTACTCTCTCGCCCAATGGGCCGCTCTTCTGGGCAGCCCACCCTCATTCTCACGCGCCAGATCTGAGATGGGAGATGTGGATTTTAAGGACACAGGCTATTTGGCCTGCTTGGTTTGAAATCACTTGAGTCTTAAAGAAAGTACCTATAACATGATCAAGTCCAGTTTTTCTAGAGTTCTGCCTTGTAATCTTGGTCCCAGCTGACAGTAAAGGGTTTGTTTTTGGTCTCCTTTTGCCTTCCTTGTGCATGTATCTTCCTCAACATCTCACAGAGAAGGTGCTCTGAGATATACTCCCACCATCGTTTCTAACCATTATACAGTACCATTCAACGGTACAAGCGTGCCTACCTAAACATACCACCTGGGCTTAGTCTGGCCTTCTCTGGTGGCTCAGAGGGTGAAGAATCAGTTGCAAAGCAGGAGACCCAGCTTCGATCGCTGGGCTGGGATGATCCCCTGGAGGAGGGAATGGCAACCCACTCCAGTCTTCTTGCCTGGAGAGTTCCACGGACAGAGGAGCCTGGCGGGGTCCAGTCCACGGGGCCACAAAGAGTCGGACACGAATGAGTGACTAACACTTTCACTTTTCACACTTAGTGTAGCATTCTTCAGGCTTAGCTTAGTGCAGATTTAGCGCCTTTTAAAAGGCTTCTGAGCAAGTCAGTGTGAAAGAATTAAGAAAACAGATATTATCTGTCAAAGGTATCTTGAATACCAAGTTGTATGGTTAAAGAAAAACACAATACCCTTGCCAGTAAAAGGCATACACTTTCACAAATTCGCAAATACAAATTAAGAAATCTTTGGGGACTAAGTGCACTTATTAAAATAGTTTAGTTGTTATGTTGTTTAATTTTGGATGGATTGTTTTGTTTTCAAAATTAACTTGCCTTTCTTCTTTCTGGAGTGATAATGATAATAAAAATAATGATTACTTTCTACTCATCACATACAATCCTACTTATCTCAAAATAATGCTAGATTAATTATTAGTGAAGTTAGTTATAATGGTACTAATGGAAAATAAACGAGATTATCTCTCTCTTATACATCCACATAAAATGCTACAGATTAAACTACAAATCAAATTCTAATTTAAATCCAAGGGACTACTCCAATATTTTGTCACATTATTATTTTGTTGCCATCAAACGTTAGCTGAAATACACAATACATTGGCCAAGACTTAAGAGAATGTTCTTGTTATAGAACTTGACCATTCAGTTCTAATTGTTTTTATTGTATATTGTAATCTATTAATTACAATAAATTTTGTCTATCATAACCTTCATAGTAACTAGGATACAGAGATGAACTGGAATGCAAAGATAAATGTGCATGCATACATACTAAGTTGCTTCAGTCATGTCCGACTCTTTGCAACCCTATGGACTGTAGCCTGCCAGGCTCCTCTGTTCATGGGATTCTCCAGGCAAGAATACTGGAGTGGATTGTCATGCCCTCCTCCAGGGGATCTTTACGACCCAGGGATCAAACCCTAATCTCTTATGTCTCCTGTATTGGCTGCTGCTGCTGCTAAGCCTCTTCACTAGTGTCCAACTCTGTGTGACCCCATAGACAGCAGCCCACCAGGCTCCCCCGTCCCTGGGATTCTCCAGGCAAGAATACTGGAGTGGATTGTCATGCCCTCCTCCAGGTGATCTTTACGACCCAGGGATCAAACCCTAATCTCTTATGTCTCCTGTATTGGCTGCTGCTGCTGCTAAGTCGATTCAGTCGTGTCCGACTCTGTGCGACCCCATAGACAGCAGCCCACCAGGCTCCCCCGTCCCTGGGATTCTCCAGGCAAGAACACTGGACTGGCTTGCCATTTCCTTCTCCAATGCATGAAAGTGAAAAGTGAAAGTGAAGTTGCTCAGTCGTGTCCGACGCTTAGCGACCCCATGGACTGCAGCCCACCAGGCTCCTCCGTCCATGGGATTTTCCAGGCAAAAGTACTGGAGTGGGGTGCCAATGCCTTCTCCGCCTGTATTGGCAGGCAGATTCTACACCATTAGTGCCACCTGGGAAGCCCCGCAAAGATAAATAAGATTTGAAAAAGCTACAGATATACCTTTTTTTACATTATTAGAAAACATTAAATATGAGATTATGTAGAACTGACAGGTTCCATTGTAATAAGTTTACTAATTTATTATTACCTTAGATTGGAAGTGCAATCAAATTATTCTCTCCATCTAGTAACCAACGGTTCATTTACTAGTGGTGAGATCCCAGTGGGAAACTCAGAAAGGAATTTTACTCCTGCCCCTTAGTCATTTTAAGCTGGATAATTTTTTTAATGTACAATCTTATACAGGTCTCAATTTAGATATTGATCCTGAAAATGTAATTATGTTTAACATTCACCATTATTAAAACTGAAGAGTCACTGGGGGAGCAGGGAAGCCTGCTGTAATTCTTTCTTTGAATTACTCCCCAGCCTACTGTCGGACCAGTTGCTCCAACATTACCTAGAAGCATCAATGGAGCATTTGTTCTGTGGTACCAAAGGTAAAATCAGCTGTCCCCAATGTCTTCTCATAATAGTCTGTGGTGCCTAAGGTGTTATTTGTAAATAAATGTTCAATTGACATTTTACTGTACAAAATTTAATTACTTGTTTTCTCTACTGTAAAGGGGAAAAGGCTGAGAAAATAATTCTTCAGTCTTAATTGCAATGTATGTTTAACCTCTCAATGGCTATGCAATTAACTTCTACTTTTTAAACCTTAATACATTTTTCAAGAAAGTAAAAAATTCTTACAAATTCTGATAATAGTAGGAAGCACTAATCAACAGGTACTTCTAAAAGTCTCTCATCAAAACAATACAAGGTTCTTTATCTAAATTTTATTCTGCATTCTCTTGAGAGATGCTGTAAGAAATCACATCAGAAAGGCACCCCTATGAGAAACAACCACTTCTAAGGTGAAATGTGACCATGTTTCTATGGCAATTTCAGGAAAATTAATACTCTAACTGAAGCTACTGGCATAACAAAACAAATCCAAGCAAGAAGTCCAATGCCACTTACGAATCATACCCCAGGAGGGGCATCCACAATGGAAACCACCAGGACACACTCACGGCACCCAGTAAGGCTGGGGCTCCGCTGTATAACCAGGTTGTTTATCCAACATTTACCCGTAAGTTGATTTTTTAGAACTTTTAACATATTTCTACAGGTAAAAAAGTCTATAAATGCTGATTAATTCCCATGCCAAGTTACAGAAGCCTATTTAACTTATAGTGTGTCTAAAATTTTTGAGTTATTTCTCAATCACACATCACTCCCTTCACAATTGTCCCTATAAAAAAATATTTTCAGACCTCCCACACAAGATCCCTTATTTCATTACTCCTTTAGAGTAATACATACTCCTATGCCCCATATAGCCTGGGCTTCCCTGATAGCTCAGTTGGTAAAGAATCCGCATGCAATGCAGGAGACTCTGGTTCAATTCCTGGGTCAGGAAGATCCTCTGGAGAAGAGATAGGCTACCCACTCCAGTATTGTTGGGCTTACCTTGTGGCTCAACTGGTAAAGAATCTGCCCGCAATGCGGGAGATCTGGGTTTGATCCCTGGGTTGGGAAGATCCCCTGCAGAAGGGAACGGGTACCCACCCCAGTATTCTGGCCTGGAGAATTCCATGGATGGTATAGTCCATGGGGTCGCAAAGAGTCTGACACAACTGAATGACTTTCACTTTCACTTTTACTATGCCCCATAATGAGTCTAAAAGAAAATACAATCCTTCACAAACTCAACTGCTGCGTGAGAAGGGGAGAAATGGGTCAGGCATAAAAGAACAGGTGTGACCTTCATATACTGACAACAAGTAGAACATCTGCCAAGCTTCTCTGCCTTTCAAACTACAGTGCAGGCCTAACAAAATGACCAAAGACAAAAGCGTCTGCAATCTTTCTGACTGAACTGAACTGAGAGTTGCTCAGTCGTATCCAACTCTTTGCAACCCCATGGACTGTCCATGGAATTCTCTAGGCCAGAATACTGGAGTGGGTAGCCTTTCCCTTCTCCAGAGGATCTTCCCAACCCAGGGATTGAACCCAGGTCTCCTGCATTGCAGGCGGACTCTTTACTAGCTGAGCCACAAAGGAAGCTTTCTAGAGTCATCCATTTCAAGTTTTTCTGATTTGGAGAGGTGAAGCAGAGAAACGAGAGTTTACCAAGCAGAGAAACAAGAGTTTACCCACAAACCTTGGAGCCCAAGAATCTGCCACTTTCTTAGATGTTCACGTTACTTCTAACCTAAAATGTGTTCACGGATCATGGCTCTCTCTGCATCTGAGAATCAGCATAAAACCACAAGTTTTCAGACATGGGTATGAATCCTGGCTCCACATTATATCAGGAGTTCTCCATGCCTCCCTTCTCTACTTCAGAGAGTTTGCTGTGAGGATTAAGTGATTATAATGTATGAAAGCTCCTAGTTTAGTTCCTGATTCACATCCCGTGCTCCTCTGAGGAGAGCCATAATTTTGATATGGGTCAGCAGGTACCCAAGGAGGTACCCAGGTACCTTTGAGGCTGTGCTCAGAAACCCCCTACATCAGCCCCACAATCACAATGAACATAACAGAATAAGACTGGCCATGATATAAGAGACACGAGCAACATGGAAGTCACTACTTTAGCTGCTTCAGTGAACATCTCAGCACCTTATTTCCAACTTCTGTCTTCAACCCATACACTTATGCCCGTGGGATCCAAGTGATAATTTCTTCTCAAGAGTTCACACTGAAGCAGAAGCAAAAGGAAATGGAAAAAAGTAGGACTCTTCAATACATTACATATAACGGGAGATAAATCATTTGCTTTTTTTTTTTTCCCTTGGCTTTGCAGTCTGTGAGATCTTAGTTCCCTGACCAGAGATCCAACACAAGCCCCCTGAATTGGAAATGTGGAGTCTTCACCACTGGACCACACCAGGGTCCAGTCTCTCACCAGGGAAGCCTCTCAACTATTGAGAGACTTATTTTAAAAGTCTTGCTTTAAATATATGCTATTTTTAAAACACGTATGTACCTCAATTCCCATCATCTATTCGGTGGCCAGAAGTTTGTTCAGATTTTTTGTTACAGCTTATGGACAAACCCAAATGAACTTTTTGGCGAACCCAATAGTATAGGGAGCAAGCTACACTGCTTTCTATTTCCCAAATTTTCTGTTATAGAGTAATAGTGATAAACTACAATCTAGAATGCTAAATATTTTAAATAAATAAATTTTATATCAAATACCAGATAGTTAATTGGTCTAATTTCCTAGGTAGAAGTATATTTGAAAGTACAACAGTACCTAATTACTAGATATTCTCAACCCCGCAAGTAACTATACTTGTCATTTTAAACCACAAGTCATAAAGAAGCAATTAAGACGGAGTTTATGTAATATTGTGGTATACAACAATACACTTACCAAAAAACATGCAATATTTATCAATGTCAATGCTGTAAAAAAAATTACACAGAAAAACACAGGGGAAAATGGACAGGTTAAAGAGAACATAGTTAAACTCTCACATTAAATTTTTCAAAACTTAGGACTGGGCATTTAAGGGAAAAAATATAATTACAGTAGAAAAGTTTTCAAAAAAATGTGTAAAGATAAATGTTATTGTTTTCATCAGCTCAGAAGGAAATTATTTTCTCAACTAAACACATGTTTTCACAAATTAGGGAGGGCAAATTTACTGAAAACATTCCTTCTATTAATATACAAGACAGTCTGTTTTCTGGCATGATAAAGGAATGCAGTATTCTGATTTATCTAACATTCAAGTTTACAGAGAATTAGCAGTCAAATTAGAATAGAAACAATACCCTAAACTGAGCTGAAAAGAATTTGATATTTGATGATTCACAATCTTTCAGTGGCTCAGAGTTATGACCATGAATATCAATTATCACTGTACTAAGGCTATCTGGAACAGCATTTAATAGTTTGATTAATATAAAATGTACTAAAGCCTTTCTTTTTGTGTATGTTTCAATGCCAAATAAAAATAACTCTTGGAAAAACAACAAAGAAAACAATCTTTTCTCAATAGAGAAGCATGTACTACTTACTTCTTATGATCTAGACCTTTTTTAGAAACTCATTTTTATTGCGCTAAAGTGAACAAACCATGGAGTGACAGATTCTGAGATGTCCTTGATGGCAGAGGAGGAGTGAAACAGAACCCATCACCTGTCCCTTTCCCCACTGGAAGATAAGGAGGCCTCTGGGAATAGACTCCAAGGACCAATGACCTATAGGTTATCCTTGAAGATTAACAGATGCATCACAATGACCTTAGACAACTCTCCAGATATCAAAATGTCTGGCGTAGTCTGAATATATAAACCCTGTAAAAACTCTAGCCAAATTTTATTACATAAATCAGCAGCATTGGTAGTTCACCACAGATATATACAGATACATATGCGTATATATGGAATATTTCTGGAATGGTACACAAGAACATGTTAACAGCTATTGGGGTGGACTTTGTAAGTGGGAATGGGGAGTGGCTGGGAGTTTTCCCTTCAAACTCCTTTGCAACATTTGTTTTTATCATATGCATATATTAATAATTTTTCAACAAAAGTTAACTGATAAGAAGAATTCACTTCATCTTCTGGTATCTTTAATTTTAAATGGCAGTTATTAAATGTTTATTTTACTATTAAATCGGGAAAAGATTAAGTTGCTACTCCATTGCCTCCTTCCTTTTTTGTCACAAAAAGAAATTTCAAACCTAAACAGGCACCATTACTCAGCAAGGATCCTTCCAAGAATATCAACCAGCACATACTAAAATTTTAAACTTACCAATTTAGCAGCAAGAATTTGTATACTCCTTACACTCTGTTACTTTCATTTCTTTTACAACAAAAAAAGCCCAGTGCTTTTTATGATGGTATATTTTAAACTATCTTGTGGCTATTGTTTTCACACAACACATGTAGTGTCTACATCTTAGGCTCCAAAATGTATACTGTCTACAGTGGGCTTTTTTAAGTTTCAAAATAACATGCTTTCTGACTTATGGGTTAAAGGGGGTGGGGGCAGGGATCGTTTCCTTTTTCTCCAAATTCATACCCAGAAGAGAACACTCCTCTTCACATAATCTAAAAGTCACAAAATAACAGAAACTACTACAAGTCATTTGCAACTACCACCCACCCTTCTTTTAATATAGAAATCTCCCTGCTTGGCTCCAAACGTCCATGTGTCAGTACTGGGGAAAAGCCTAGACCATACTTGGAGCTAGCTGGATGGACTGTGGGAAGAGTCTAGCCACACTGGCCCTAGGAGTTCCAATTTAGAGCTGGAGAAAGAGAAACGTCTTGTGTGATGTACACACAGCTTCACCTGAACAAGGGTTTCGAAGGTATTAACACAAGCACATTGAATAGGAAGCATGGATAGTTCCAAGTCTATCCTTTTCATCTTTGGCTTATTTTTATATGGAAGAAGTTTCATCCTGACTGTTCTTCCAAGATCAATTTTGATGTCATGTCCTCAAGATTATGTACTCACGCATTTATGCTAAAAGGCCCTCTTCCAAAGCCTGTGGAAAGGTTCTGAATTCCAGAAGACCTTATCCTGATGTCATGAACCCAAGATGAAATCTCAAACAGGAAGCAAGCCCCAAGTGGAAGGAAGACAGAAAGCGACAAGAGGAGGGATGAGGCTAGCCAAACGGATAGACAGAAGCCCTGACTGGTAGTTGAGGGGTCGGGAAGCGTTCTCCTGGATGTGGTGGTAACCACGAGGGCCCGGGGTGATGCTTGGTGGATTTACTGCTTTCCGGTTACGCTCTCTGCACAACTCCAGGCTCCACCTTCGCTCTTTACTTTGCTTACTTTGCCGCAGGGTCCACTGAAAACAGCCTGCCTACGAGGAAGGTTCACGCTTCATGAGATCTCAAGACAGTTTGAGCCTCGAAGATTTGTATGCTTTGGTTTTGGTTTTTTTCCCACTTGAGGGTAAACTGTGCGGGGAAAGCTAACTTTTTGTTGGCGAGCAGTGCACAACCTTCCCGCAGGTCTGCGTTTATATTGAGTTCTGCCTTCTTCCTTACATCAATGGTTTAGAGAAACTTTCGGGGAAAATGAAGGAAAGCATCCATCAGAACGCAAAGACGCAGAATGGAACTTTTCCTCTGCGGTGAGGGAAAAAAAAAAAAAAAAGTCACTTCTGCTTCTCACAGCCAAGATCTCAGTCTGGGAACCTCCGGACAAGGAAGGAAGGTTTGGTAATGAAGGACACTGGAGAAAACAATACTAAGCCTGCGATGCCTCCGGACACCGTACATCCTGCCCCAGCCCCCCGACCCACCCACCGCCCACCCCCAACCTAGCTCCCCCGGCCGCGCGGCCTCGCTTACCTTGATGATGCTGCTGCGCCGAGGGGTCGCCCGCGCAGCCTCCAGGAGGGCGGCCTCGCTGTCGGCCGGGGGCCCCGCAGCTCCGGGCAGCGTGACCCCACTGCGACGGTCCCTCCACCGGCCCCCAGGGGCCGCCGCCACGCAGTCCCCGGAGATGGCATCCGGGCCCACTCGGGGGTCGTCTTCGCTCCCGGCCGCGTCAGGCGGCGCTGAACCCTCCCTGCTGGCTGCGCCCTCGGCCATGGCCGAGCGCGGTTCGGGCTCCCCGCGGGTAGGCGGCACGCCCGGCAGCGGAGTGCAGCCGCTGGGCACGGGTGCGCTCTTGCACCGGGAGGCGGCCCGGCCAGACTTTGTTTCACCGCCCGGCTGCGGCGGCGGCGGCGGCAACTTTCTGGAGAGGAGGCATCGCTCGAGTAGAGACGTCCGCGGGCTTTGGTCCAGGAGGCCGGCAGTCCGCGGGGGAGGACGGCGGAGAAGATGTGAACAGGAGGGAGGAGAAACGGCAAGGAGAGGGAGGTGTCCGAAATGTGATGCACACGCCCGCTCTGCGCCAGACAAAAGGCACCGAGCGCCTGGCCGGGCGGCCGCAGAGGCCGGGACGCGCGCGGCCTGAGAAGGGCTGGATCCCGGCGACCGCTGCCCGACGCACCCGCCACCTGCCCGGGGACCGCGGTGCAGCGGCCCCAGGAAGTGCGGCGCGGCGGCGGCGGCGTCCTCCACTCCGCTCTGTTGTGACAGGGAGGGAAGACTTGTTTTGACAGCCCGTGGGGATTGGCAGGCGTCTGGGCCTCTTAGGAGCCTCGCCTCGCCGACGGGGGGTCGGCCCGACCAATCCCCTCTGCGAAGGGGTGTGCCCGAGCACGAAGAATGGAATGTGTTCTCTAACTGGGAGCCGGCCCAGCCGGGCTCGTGTACTCGAGTGGGGTGTGAGAGCACGCTCGCTTGTGCGTACATTTTGAGAAGTTTAGATGTTCGACACGACCCTGGAGATGCAGCAAAATCGGGGGGTGGGGGGAAAGGGGAGGGGAAAAGAAACCTTCATTTACAAAGCAAAGCAATTTAGAAGAAATGGGGTGTTGGGTGTTAATGTCAGTGCCTTTGGGGTGACTTCAAACCATCAGGGGTTAACTGCAGACTCTCACCTTTAGAAGTTAAGTCCATGCAGAGATAAACCAGGGTTTACTGGAACCCTGTTGTTGGATACTTTGCTTCAGGTTCCATGTAAAAATCTTCAGTTCACTCTGCACTGTTAATAAATATGACAAGGAAAGGGAATTAGATAAGACGAGGGTAATAGGAAACAGAAGCAACTAAATCCCTGTAAAGAAAGACTCCTCACAAAGCACATATAGGATTTGTTGTTGTTCAGTCGCTCAAAGGTGTCCAACTCTTTGCGACCCATGGACTGCCGCACACCAAGCTTCCCTGTCCTTCACCATCTCCCGGAGCTTGCTCAAATTCATGTCCATTGAGTCAGTGATGCCACCCAACCATCTCGTCCTCTGTCGTCCCCATGAACAGTATGAAAAGGCATATGGGATGCATGTTGGCTAAGTGCAAGGTGAGGTAAGGGATTTAATCTCTATCCTAAAACATTTGATAATGAATGGTTCAACTTCCTCTCTCTAGATAATCCTATGTAAACATATTTTGCTCATTTCCAGCAAGTTAGGAAGCAAGAGATATCTTTGAATGATTCATTAAGGCACAGAAATTAACCACAGAATTCTCAGATAGATGAAAAAAGGATGGCTCTGAGATTCCCTAGTAAGATTTGATATTTTAATTTAAAAGACTTTCTAATATTGGAATCTATGTTAATCTCATTTATAACATTGTTATTTTTAATTATTAATATTTTTATAATTTGTGATGTTACTTGTGCCTTTGACCGAGAACAGGAGAAATTCTGCAGCCTTTAGACTCAGAATGTGTTAGAATATCAGAATTTCGGAGATACAAGGAGATGTAGAGATCATCTAGCACAGGCCTTTTTTTTCCCCCCAAATGAGAAGAAGGCCCAGGAAGCTTTAATTTCTTGTCTACTAGTTAGCAGGAGCTGAAATTAGAATCTGCCACTTAACTCCTCCAGTAATCTCTTCACTACTTTATCTGGCTCTTCTGGGGCTGCAAGAAGCCAGAAGTGGATGAGGCCCTTGGGAGTTTTCGGACTTGACATTTACTAACTTTTAGGGAAGACTGAGAAGGCTTCATTTTACCTTTTCTTTAAATATAAATGCAACCTACTAATGAATGTACCAGATTAGCAACCTCTGGTTATAGATCAACACCACCCTCTAGTGAGATTCTGAGAACTGCATAATAAAAGCAATGGATTTTTTCTTTTTTTCTCATATGAAAAAGACAGGAGATAAAATTCAATGCTTCCTTTCAGCCGATCTGCTGTTATAACCCATGTTATAACCCATGTATGGATGTGAGAGTTGGACTATAACGAAAGCTGAGCGCCAAAGAATTAATGCTTTTGAACTATGGTGTTGGAGAAGACCCTTGAGAATCCCTTGGACTGCAAGGAGATCCAACCAGTCCATCCTAAAGGAGATCAGTCCTGAATAGTCATTGGAAGGACTGATGCTGAAGCTGAAACTCCAATCCTTCGGCCACCTGACGTGAAGAACTGACTCATTTGAAAAGACTCTGATGCTGGGAAAGATTGAAGGCAGGAGGAGAAGGGCACAGCAGAGGATGAGATGGTTGGATGGCATCACCGACTCAATAGACGTGAGTTTGAGTAAGCTCTGGGAGTTGGTGATGGACAGGGAAGCCTGGTGTGCTGCAGTCCATGGGGTCACAAAGAGTCAGACACGACTGAGCAACTGAACTGAATTGCCCTTATAATCCACAGACTAAAGGAAGGATGTAAAAGGGCACCCACATTTAAAACGATCATGGTGGTGGTGGTTCAGTCACTAAGCCGTGTCCAACTCTTGTAACCCCATGGACTATAGCCCTCCAGGCTCCTTGATCCATAGGATTTTCCTGGCAAGAACACCGGAGTTGCCATTTCCTTCTCCAGGGGATCTTCCTGACCCAGGAATCGAACCATAGTCTCCTGCACTGCAGGCAGTATTGTTTACTGACTGAGCTACCGGGAAAGCTCATTAAACGACCATACAGGTCCTTTGCCTTCATAAGAAATATTGTTATTTGCTATATTCACAAATATACCCTATTTTAAGCTATCACTGTTTTTCTTTGATATTCAAGTATTATTATGTTTCATTTCAGTCTTCTACAGTTGCTTTCAGAGCTTCATCTTTCTGTGTTTCCCTAATAAAAATTCTATTTTTGGGTTGTCCTGAAAAATGTAAAACTGTGGTTATCTCTGTCTGTTCTACAATATTAATATATTTACAGGGACTTCCGATGTAAATCATTTGTGTATATGACCTTAATAATATTTTGACATCAAAATTAGTGTCACCTTACTAATTTTTATAGTCAGTGATCTTCAAAAAAATAAACTAGGAAGTATAGCATGCAGTGTACAAAACTTTTCTTGTTTCAACTAGATAATGTCCAGTTATTCTCATCTCTTTTCTCCCTTAACAGCATTCTGTCTCACCCTCATGTGAAGGCAAACACACACATACCACACCTCTGAATCTTTGCTCTGAGCATCAGTTCATAAAGACTGTTGTCTATATATTATGCTGTGAGAATACAGTTGGACCTTGATCTAGCAGATTTCACTCTGTGATCCTCTAGCATAAGCTCAGAAGGCTTCTCCTGATGTTCATATTTTCAGTTAAAAACTAAAAAGAACTCTCTATTGAACCTGCTCCTACCCAGGCACAGATTCTACTCTGTGGCCCCACTGGCAAGACTGAGAGAAAGGTTAATCAGATTTGTTTAGGTCAGCAACCATAGCCACATCCGTACACCTTCATTAAAAAAAGAAAAACTTTGCAAGTTACTATCACTCACAACTCCTGCCGTCCAATCTTTCACCAAGTAATGTGACAGTCACTTGATGGGCAAATTGGAAGCTGGGTGGGGGGAATGGCGGAAGGGATGTGAATAAGAATCATAAGTTGTAAATTCAAACATCACCACCTCAGAGAAGCCTTCTCTAACCACAAATCTCAAGTTGCCCCTTCAATCTCACACACATACTATGTTATGCATATTACTCAGTTTTGTTTTCTCATAGGATTTTATCACTGTAAATAAACAGTCCTGTCCAGGGAATTGTTTCTCTATATAGTCTGTCATGCTGCTCTCCTGTCTCTGCCCCACAATACAATCTTCATCTGCATAAAGACCTATTTTATTCATTGCTGTGTCTTTCCATTTCATTAGGAACATTAAGTCACCACAGGAATCTGTCGCCCCGATGATCTTTTCTGGTTCCAGTCCTCTCTCAAAGCCCCGAGCGATATCATTGCTCTGCTCTCTCTTTTTTTTGGATTTGGTATCATCCGCACTGTTTGAGAAATTGGATTTCCTCTTGTTACTTTATGACTTCTCCCTTGGTTTGTTATTTTCACCCTCCTTCATCTTCTTATACTTTTTCATAAACTCAGAAATCAGCTCAGGGCAATCCAAGGTTTTCTCAGGTTCCCAAGTATTGTGCTCCTCAGAAAAGCCTTTCCACTTCAGTAGATATTCCACTTGCCCCTTGACCACACGCCTGTCTAGCACCTTCTCCACGACGTACTCCTCCTCGTCTTCTGAGGAAGAGCTGTCAGCTGTCCGCTTGGTTTTCTTCCCCGTGTCTCACGCTGACGCCCCTGAAGGGCTAAGGCCACCGGGCTCCTGTTCTTCAAGTCAGTATTTCGTATTTCTAGCTCCCAGAACCATGCCTGGTACAGAGTAAGTGCTTAGTAAATATTTGTGGAGAGAATCTTCACCTTTGCAGTCCTCTGACTGAATAAAACTACTGCTTCTGATAAAGAAAAATGGCTCTGTCACTAAGAACTTCTTATCATTAAGGATCCTAGAATTCCATTCTAGGGCAAAAATCAGAGCAGATCCAAAGCAAGTAGTGGCAAAATTAGAATAAACTGGAGTAACATGAAATCGAGAATTGGACTAAAAAACACCTGATGGGAACCTAGCCAGATCCAGCAAACCTGAAAATACCGGGCCCAGAATCAAAGACTAGCTATGTCAAGGTAGTCCTTTTAGTTCAGGTTAGTCACTCCAGAACTGTGGGCCTAAGAAAAATCCAGTGAGAACAGTAAGACTTTCCATACATTACCAAGAAATGACATTTGGAAGGAGAACTTATAGTTCCTTTCTGTTAATATGGGCCAGATAATCCTCAATGAAGAAATCTGATCTCCATTTTACAGATAAGGAAACTAAGGGTCAAAAGAGTCAATTCACTTGCTCAGAGTGACAGAACCAGGATAGGCGTCCCAGACGACTTCAAAGCTTGTGGTTCTTCCTAGTACACAAGGTTCTCATAGCATACACGTCTCATGATGGTCCTGGAGACTTCACCTATTCTGAAGAACCACTCCTTCAAATCTGGAACCACTCACATTAGGCACAACTACCTCTTCTCTTAATATCAGCATTTTAGGATTTTAAAAAGCTCAACTAGAATTTCATCACCTTCACTAGCTTTGTTCATAGTAATGCTTCCTAAGACCCACTTGACTTCACACTTCAGGATGTCTGGCTCTAGGTGACTGACCACAGCATCATGGTTACCCAGGTCATTAAGACCTTTTTTGTATAGTTCTTCTGTGTCTTCTAGCCATCTCATCTTAATCTCTTCTGCTTCTGTTAGGTCCTTACTGTTTCTGTCCTTTATTGTGCCCATCTTTGCATGAAATGTTCCCTTGGTATCTCCAATTTTCTTGGAAAGATGTCTAGTCTTTCCCATTCTATTATTTTCCTCTATTTCTTTGCATTGTTCACATAAGAAGCTTTCTTATCTCTCCTTGCTATTCTCTGGAACAGTGCACTCAGTTGGGTATATCTTTTCCTTTCTCCAGAGTCGACTCATTGGAAAAGACCCTGATGCTAGGAAAGATTGAGGGCAAAAGGAGAAGGGGGCGACAGAGGATAGATGGTTGGATGGCATCACTGATTCAATGAACATGAATTTCAGCAAAGTCGGGGAGGTAGTGAAAGACAGGAAAGCCTGGCGTGTGGCAGTCCATGGGGTAGCAAAGAGTCGGGCACAACTTAGCGACTGAACAACAACAAAGATGCATTGAAATATAAGTAGAACATTTTCAAATGATCCACATATATCTTTATATTCAGTCACAGAACTCCCCAATACACATTAATCATTTAGATTTGTTAGAAAAGAGCAATTTGTAGGGTAATTTGTAGGGAAAATAGGAGGAGCCTGGTAAGCTACTGTCCACGGGGTCACAGAGTCGGACACGACTGAGCAACTAAACAACAACAGCAAAACATATGCTGGGTCAACAAAAGATAACCGAAATTAATATAGCCTTTTAAAATTCAAGACTTTCCTTTTCTTGACATGCATTCCTTCGTCCCTTATATTTCAGTACTTAGAACATAAAAATCAACTAATTTTATTTCTAAGTACAAGGATACTCCATTTCATAATAACAGTCCTACAAAAATGAGAGCTCCCTGGTGGCCTAGTGGTTAGTATTCTACACTTTCACTGCCCTGGTCCTTGGTACAATCCCTGGTTGCAGAACTGAGATCCTGCAAGCCTCACAGCAGAAAAAAAACAAAAATCAGTTGCAAATTGTTTACAATAGATCTAAATTCACCACTCTAATACATCTTCCAGGTACTGAAAGGCAATAAATATCAATATTTAAGACATCACTAATTACAGTCAATATTCTTCAGGGTCTGATGACTGCTATTTCATCCAGGTGTTGGAAAACCTTTTCTACCTGCAGGAGAACAGAATGCCCAGGTGTTTGCCCAATAACATACTCCCTCAGAAATCACTCCATGTAGACCCTGAGGCTAAAATACACTTTCAGGAGCCCCAGGCCAATCATCTGGGAATAGCCTGTATGATCAGGGCAGAGGTCATTTAAAAATAAACAGTGCTGATTTATTTCCTATGTATTAACTTACTTTGACATGGATCCTAGAGTTGGAGCTCAGGTCGTGGTTATGTTCCCTGCTGATACAGAAGCCACAAAGGCATTTACAGAAATTATCACCGGAATGGCACCAATGATGCTCATGGGAAAACTTGTATCTCTTCTTTATCTATTTTATTTAACAACTTGAGACTTTTTTATGTATGATTTTATAATATAAACCTCTTCAAATCAAACATACTCCTGATGTCTGACACTTGCCGTGCAGGAGTGAATATAGGGTAGGATTCTCCTCCTCTCTCCCACCTAAATCAAATTTATTTGCATGTGGTAGGGGTTCTCCCTCCAATTTCACCAAGATATGAAGTTTATTCATGCTTGTATCATAGAACTCACTGGAAGAAAATATAGAGTCATATTTCTTTATACTCTTTTCCTTTGGACACAATAAAGGACAGAAACAGTATGGACCTAACAGAAGCAGAAGATATTAAGAAGAGGTGGCAAGAATATACAGAAGAACTATACAAAAAAGATCATCATGACCCAGATAACCACAATGGTGTGATCATTCACCTAGAGCCAGACATCCTGGAATGTAAAGTCAAGTGGATCTTAGGAAAAATCACTATGAACAAAGCTAGTGGAGGTGATGGAATTCCAGTTGAGCTATTTCAAATCCTGAAAGATGATGCTGTGAAAGTGCTGCACTCAATATGCCAGCAAATTTGGAAAACTCAGCAGTGGCCACCGGACTGAAAAAAGTCAGTTTTCATTCCAATCCCAAAGAAAGACAATGCCAAAGAATGTTCAAACTACCATACAACTGCATTCATCTCACACACCCTAGCAAAGTAATGCTTAAAATTCTCCAAGCTAGTTTTCTGTAGTTTGTGAACCAAAAATTTCCAGATGTTCAAGCTGGATTTAGAAAAGGCAGAGATCAAACTTTCAACATTCACTGGATCACAGAAAAAGCAAGAGTGTTCCAGAAAAACATCTACTTCTGTTTTATTGACTATGCCAAAACCTTTGACTGTGTGGATCACAACAAACTGTGGAAAATTCTTCAAGAGATGGGAATACCAGGCCACCTTACCTGCCTCCTGAGAAATCTGCATGCAGGTCAAGAAGCAACAGTTAGAACCAGACATGGAACAATGAACAGGTTCCAAATTAGGAAAGGAGTACATCAAGGCTGTATATTGTCACCCTGCTTATTTAACTTATATGCAGAATAGATCATGCGAAATGCCAGGCTGGATGAAGCACAAGCTGGAATCAAGACTGCTGGGAGAAATATCAATAACCTCAGATATGCAGATGACATCACTCTTATGGCAGAAAGCAAGAGGAACTAAAGAGCCTCTTGATGAAAGTGAAAGAGGAGAGTGAAAAAGTTGGCTTAAAACTCAACATTCAGAAAACTAAGATCATGACATCTGGTCCCATCACTTCATGGCAAATAGATGGGGAAACAATGGAAACAGTGAAAGAATTTATTTTCTTTGGCTCCAAAATCACTGTGAATGGTGACACTTGCTCCTTGGAAGAAAAGCTATGACAAATGTAGATACCATATTAAAATCAGAGACATTAGTTTCCTGACAAAGGTCCGTTTAGCCAAAACTATGGTTTTTCCAGTGGTCATGTATGGATGTGACAGCTGGACCATAAAGAAAGCTGAGGGCCAAAGAATTAATGCTTTTGAACTGTGGTGTTGGAGAAGACTCTTGACAGTCCCTTGGACTGCAAAGAAATCAAGCCAGTCAGTCCTAAAGGAAATCAATCCTAAATATTCATTGGAAGGACTAATGCTGAAGCTGAAGCTCCAATACTTTAGCCACCTGATGCGAAGAACTGACTCACTTGAAAAGACCCTGATTCTGGAAAATATTGAATGCAGGAAGAGAAGGGGACAAAAGAGGATGAGATGGTTGGATGGCATCACCGACTCGATGGACATGAATTTGAGTAAACTCCAGGAGTCGGTGATGGACAGGGAAGCCTGGTGTGCTGCAGTCCATGGGGTCAAAAAGAGTACCGCTGAGTGACTGAACTGAACTGATGATATATTACTCTTATACTTATTTTATTAACCTTATTATGTCTTTGTGGTATCCTACCTCAAATCTTTTGGGAGGAAGAAGCAGAGTACAACATTTAAATAAGCAGAAAGTTATAATGCATGTTCTAAATTTAAATATAAGACAAGAGTAAAAGTATGGTCTCTTTTGTAACACTTTTTCATTTCAAGTAAGTTTTCAGGTGTCTAGCTCTTTGGTTTGGCACAAGCTTATCTGCTTTATAAAAATGGGGAACTTAGAATGTGAATACATTGCTTTTTAAAAATCCGCTTGAGAAAGAGAATATATGTGTTCCTGTGGCTGATCCATGTTGATGTATGCCAGAAACAAACACAACATTGCAATTAACCTTCAATTAAAAATAAATAAAGAAAAAAATCTGCTTGAAGCCAAATGTCCAGTGAGAGCTTAATTGCTAGCATTTGCTCTGTCATTAACCCCCTCGAGAATCTCCTAGTTCCCACCCTCATTGACTCACACAGGTCACCATGGAGACAACGCCTCTGCCCTTAACCCACGGTGGAGGAGCAACAGCTGGGGCACTGCACTTGGGAATCCTGCCATTCTCTGTTCTATATAAGATGTACTGGTGAAAGTGTTCAGATAATGTCACAGCTGTTTTCAAAAGATTAGAGGGGGAAACATGTTAAAAGAATCGCTTGAAATATTGAGCAATAGCAAAGGACTAAAATTTAATTTAGACTGTAAAATAAGATAACAAGCAACAAACATAGTATAATACTACAATTACTGTAATAAGAGGTTACAGAGTTTTCTTTAAAGTCTCTCCTAGCCAAAATGATTTTTCAATAACTAAATTCATAGCTGCAGAATTTATTTGGAAGATTCTTTGAGCATATACTTAAACTTTAAACAAAAAGTACCAAACACTATTACTTTCAGACTCATTTCTAAAGAAACAAATACTTTTCTAATGCTTAATAAACATACTGCTGTGAATTCTAAACTTCAGAAAAATAAAGTATGTGTATAAAATAGCATCTTACCCTTCCATCTACTTTAATTCTTCCTATATGCAAAATACAAATTAAAAGAGTTTTAGTTTGTGTTCTGAAAAGATAAAGAATAGTCTGTGATCTGTGATTGAAACTAAATGTAAATCAAAAGATGTGTTTCTTACCTGTGGATGCAAAACAGGCACCTACTGAATTATTTTCCAAATATTTTTCTAAATATTTCTCTAAAAGAGAAAAATATTTTCTTTTTTCTCATCATTAATTCCCTTTACTCACCAATCATTAATAACATTCATTAGTATGATCACATACAAATACTTCATTAATACTCTTTGTCATAGAGCAGATCATCCTACTTCGGGAGATGGTCACTGATCCTTCCCTGTGGGAGCGTTAATACAGCCTCATCCCATTCACAGGAGGCTCAGCCATGTGACTTGCTTAGGTCAGTGAAAGATGAGTAGAAAAACACTTTGTGTATAGAAGCTTTAGAGCTAGTATGTACTTACCACGGGTTCCCCAGTGGCTCAGCAGTAAAAGGCTGAATCTTGAAACTGGCATGGAGCAGGAGCTGAAGTCAATCTGCAATGAACATGAAACATGAGCAAGAAAGCAACCTTTGTCCTAAGTCCCTCAAATTTGGAGGCTATTTGTTACTGCAGTAGAAGCTAAACTCTCCTGAGTAATACAGACACATAAGTTTACGAAAGTCCTATTCTTTTCATGCTATTGCTCACATGGCCGATTCTATTTGATCTATGTAACAAATAAACCTCCTTGGCATCTATTAAATCTGCAAAACTAAAAAATGTTGTATATTTCAATAAAATTTGTATGGTTATTTCCATTTCCGTGACATATTCTTATTTCTTTCCTGCAAGCTGTATTTTGCCATTCTTAAGAGATTTAGAAATAATAGGATAAATGTGATCATATGAATGTTTTGGGACAATTTTTTAATCTTCTTTTACCTGCCTTGCACATTTCTCTTCTCCTCCACCTACTCAACTCTCCCACTCCTTGCAAGATAAATTAGCAACCTAGTATGCGCCTTTCCAACTTTGATTTGCATTCATATTTGTAGATATACACATATAAATTTTATCATTTTTTGAATTACAAAAAAGCATGGGGAGATATTTTTATACATACTCATTTGAAATTTCCTTTTCTCACTCAATAGTACCTCATAAGGATCCTACCACTACTTCTGCAGTATCTACAAATTCATCCTGTTAAAGATTGTCCATGGTATGTATAAATCATAATTAATTCAGGCATTCCTCTATTGTGGGTATTCATTTCTAATCCTTCATCACTATAAACAACATTGCAACAACCATTTTTTAACCCATGTCTTTATGAATTAATCATTTCATTTCCATCAGATAGATTCCCAGGAGTAGAATTTTGGGTCTAAGGGTATATGTATTTTATTATTTTAATAGATAATGCCAGATAGATTTTTCAAAGAATAACAGCACTTTATATTCCATTCCAATGGGTATTGTAGCTGCCATTAATTTCTGCCTCTTATGGTATAAAAGTATGTTCCATTGTTATCTTAATTTGCACTTTTCATATTATTAAACATCATTTCAAATGTTTCTTGGCCATTTGGACTTAACCTTTAGTGAACTGTCTATATGTGTGCTTTGCCTAATTTTCCATTGGATTGAATGCCTTTTTCTTCTCAGTGTGTGAGAGTTAGATGTCAAACAGAGATGTCACACTCAAATTCTGTTTCAATAAAGGACTCTCCGGCTACAAAGTGTGTGGTTCACTGATAGGCTTTAGATGTCCAGTTACTCAGGGTCCACCAGCTTCTGACCCATGGTCTTGTTCTTGAGGAAGCCCCTTGCCAATGAATGAGTGAGGCATCGATAGCTGAGAACAAGTGCTTCTTTTCTTTGGGCAACCTCCAGCCGATAGGCCCTGGCCGTGTTCACAATGACAGAACTCTGCCAACAGGCAGTCACTGCTCCAGAGCTGCCCCACGACTGGCTGAGACTTTTGTTAGGTCTATAACTCGCCTCTCCTGCCAGATAGGAGGGAGACCCACCTCCTGAGTCTCCCTTTTTCTTCTACTGTGTTATTTTCCAATCAACCTCTTGCACCTCAAACTCATCACGCTTCTCAGAAAACCCAACCAGCGTATTACAGATGTCACCCTTATTACATTATCTGCTATTTATTCACTTTGTTTAGAGTAGTTTTGCTTATACATTATGCTATTTTCATATAATCAAATGTGTGTCTTCTCAGCATTGGTTAGGAAGACCTTTCCAACACCTAGATTGTACATGTAATCTCCTACTTTCTTGGTTAAGATTTTTATTGCTTTTCTTTAATGTTTAAGTATTTGGTCTTTCTGTATTTTTTAATTTAGTTTATATATGTGTACAAAGCTAAATGAGGTTTTAAAAACAAAACATGATCTACTTTTTATTTTCTTTATTAACTACCCTTTTCTTACTGAATTGAATTATCCTTCTTATCATATATAAAATTCTTACATGTACTTCAGTCTACTTCTGGGTTGTCTGTTCTGATTGTCATCCAATACCATGTTTAAATTGATTATTATGACTTTGTGGTATGTTTTCATATCCATACTCCCTCCATATTGTAGCTAGAGGGAATTACCTAAACTACAAATCTGACTGCCCACTATGAAGCTTTATTGGCTTTCCAGTGCCATCTGATTAGGGTCCAGGCTCTTTGGCATATGTGGCCGTGGCTACTATCCATATTGCTGGCTTCCTTTCTGCCTACCCCACTTCTCTTTGTTCATACTCTAGGACTATCAGACTACTTGAAGTCCACCAAATACCACATGGTGTTTCATGCTGTCACATTTTGGTTACATGAAAAGTCTTTTCCGTCTCTCTTCCCTGAACTAACCATTATTTTTTCTGAAAAGTTCAGTTCAGACTTTATCTTTTCCAAGAAGCCTTTCCAAAACCTACAACTTACACTTTATCCTCCATTAATATGTTTGGCACCTACTATACTGCATTGATACATGCCTTTACGTGTGTCTGCCTTCTACTTTAGACTGCAAAATTCATCTTATTCATTTTTGTACATTTCAAACTTAACCCTATGATGATACAAAACAAGCATTCGATACATTTTTCTTAAACTACTGAATTAGAGCAATGCTCCTCTGAGGATGTGGGAAGAAAATATTAGGACTTATATTTATACTTATCTAAATTAAATACAAAGTAAATCAAGCCTTGCCCACATTAATATGCAGATTGCACTGGCACCATCATTTGATCTTTATGTGGGTGAAAGACATCTGATGACTGGGAGTTCCAGAACTTGGATGTTGACAGTGCCAACTCATTGCCTGGTACGTAAATCCAGTTAAATAAATTTTAAAATAATATTGTGTAGTTTTAAGTTCAACTAACGCAAAATGGATGGGCGGCTTAAAATATTCCTGGAAAGCATCTTGAAGATAATTCTGGTGAACATTTCAAAAATAGCAGAGCTAACCCTTCTCCTGTTCAATACAAGGACATCATTGCTCATAGTGACAGGTTAAAAACAACGACCATATATCTGACAAGAAGTCAGCCCAAAAAACTTTTCGACATTTTGATATGCAGATGGCTTTGAATTCTGGTTGTCTCTATAAATTTTCAGCATTTTAAGGAGACCTGGCCTTAAACACATCCACATATATAGTGAGATAGCAAATACAAAATAAAAAATGAGGTTTAATTCTCCTTATCGAAAATGAGACTTCTCCTTTCTCCTTTTTTCTTTCAGAATTTCTCCATGCTTTCCAAACATATGTAAATCTGTTTCATAGCTAAATAAGTCTCTTGCCAGTCTCACAACTCAGAAATGTTTCCTCAAGAACATTTCTGAGCTGTGAATTGGAAATTCAAATTTCAAGGGTTACAGCTCCACTCTCTCCCAGTTTCATTAAGGTAAGAGCCTAAGTTTGATGGTTGCCTTGCTGTAGTTTACAAAAGTACCTCCTGTTACAAAGATATAAGCAGTTTGTTTTTCCTCTGGATAAAGCCAATAAGATGGTCACTCCAATTATTGGGTAAAGTTGTGATGAACTGTGTGTGATGTAATGGGTTGTACCTGCTTGACTATATAAGGAGGTAAGATTCCTTTCTGTCTTTGCAGTCTCTTATGGGTGGATTGTCTGTCCATTGGTACACATTGGTACCAACGTGGTACCACAAGTTTCACGCTTAGTTAATAATGAAACTGTTTACAGTCTCACCTTTGAGGAAAGGTTTTCTGGGTTGCAAGAAGATTTTGTTTTTTAATTATGTTGCCCCATCATAACCAATACAGATATTTTCTTGAACATGGAACCAACAGAGGACAAACTCATAAGATATTTTCAAGCCTACAGTCATTAAATACAACATGCAACCTGTATTTTCAGACAATTTTTGTTTACTGGATCTATGTTCCTGGTATTCACTGCAATCTCTGAAGTGCCCTAAGAAAAATCCTTGAATTTTTCCTGGGATTATTCTGTTTCTATCTGGAGAAGGAAATGGCACCCCACTCCAGTACTCTTGCCTGGAAAATCCCATGGATGGAGGGACCTGGTAGGCTACAGTTCATGGGGTCGCGAAGTCAGACACGACTGAGCGACTTCACTTTCACTTTTCACTTTCATGCATTGGAGAAGGAAATGGCAACCCACTCCAGTGTTCTTGCCTGGAGAATCCCAGGGATGGCAGAGCCTGGTGGGCTGCTGTCTATGGGGTTGCACAGAGTCAGACACGACTGAAGCAACTTGGCAGCAGCAGCAGCAGCATTCTATCAGATGTTCCTTCAACCAAAAACAAACAGTGGTAACCTGACTAATCCCATTGGGGAGAAAAAGTCACTCAATGGTTATGAAGCTACTTTAGCATGTGCTGTGGTGTGCCAAATCCACTTCAGTACTGAGCCCTTTGTTCCACCAGGTGTTGTGAGTGTGGGTTGTTCTCAGCTGTGCCCCTGTCCAGAAACTGCCCTCAGCTGAAGAGAACCATCATGTCCAGTCAGGTCCAC
Source organism: Odocoileus virginianus (assembly GCF_023699985.2). Classification (NCBI taxonomy): domain Eukaryota; kingdom Metazoa; phylum Chordata; class Mammalia; order Artiodactyla; family Cervidae; genus Odocoileus; species Odocoileus virginianus. Next base: position 6,650,029 of record NC_069703.1, on the reverse strand, counting down.
TCTGGGAGCAGCCTGCATCCAGCGACTATAGACTATAGAGCACGGGGTTGAGAGGGAATTCTGGTCACTGGGGACAACCTAGAAAGTCATCCTAGGATTGCTGAGGACTCTGTTCCAACATCACAATTCAACTTCTTTGCCCAGTTCTGTTTCCTTCACTCTTCTCAGGTGGTGTTCCCAAGCACAGGTCCCCAAAAATCTTCTGCATGCAAATCTCAGAATCTGTTTCCTGAGGAACCCAACTTGAATCACTTACCTAGCTGATAATTTTACCAAATGTCAAGCAGTTACTTGTATCTGAGAATGTGATAGTAAAACATAATGAACATAAACCAGCGTTCCTGATACTGTCTTACAATGCAGGAGCTCTGTTTAGGTATGGCTGCAACTGGCCCACTCAGCATCTTTTTCTGAATTAGGAAAAAGCTCTCGCAAAGAATGGATGGGGCACTAAGCCTAACTGGTGATGTGATTGGAGCAGCAAGGGCTGCATTTCAAGCCTCTTCACATTTCTGGCCAGAACTCTTACGCACTGAAGAATCTACACAGCAGTGTGTGGTGGTCGGCCTCAGGTATGCGCCAAGGCAACAACTGCCTGCTACTCAAATACAATGTAGTTGCTGAAGGAGAGTAGAACAGTGACAATTCAACAATGTAATACAGAGACGTTTGAAATGTCAAGGAGAGAAGGACGATAGGGACATGACATGACCTATTGCCAAGATGCTTAGGATGTAAGAAAAATGAATTAAGAGGTGTCACTATTGTAGTTGTGAAAATATTTCATGCATTTGAAGGAAACCAGAACATGTCACCCCAAAATGTGTCTCTTTGACATACAATTTTTATTTGGAAGCAATTAAGAACCAGTAAATGTAGAAAAACCCTAAAGAAAAAAAATAAACCTCCTATCAGCCCAGAAGAATCTGCAAACAAATCTTATTAAACTAACCTTAATCTTCCTAGTTACTTCTTCACCATTTACTCTCCCTAGCCCAAACCCTTTTATCTTGTCAATTCCTCACAAATTTATTGCTTGTCTAAAAGGTATGAAAGCTTCCTGTTCTCATTACTTCCTAGAGTCTTCATTCTCTTCTGAAGTTTCCTATGTACATGTGAAAATTCAATAAAATGTGTATGTTTTTCTCCTGTTAACCTGTCTTTGTCAGTTTAACTTTCAGATCCAGCCAAAGACCCTAAAGAAGGTCAAGAAAAACTTTCTCCTGCCCTGCAGTTCAAATCCAAGAATAATATAAAAATGGAAAGAGGATAAAAACCAGCAAAGTTACTGGTCAGGAAGTGAGAGCAGGTTAGGGGTAAAATAAAGGGACAATATTGTAAAGCAATTATCTTCCAATTAAATATTGGAGGACTGTGGCATTTGAGAAGATTCTTGAGAGTCCCCTGAAAGGAGACCAAACCAGTCAATCCTAAAGAAAATCAACTCTGAATATTCACTGAAAAGACTGATGCTGAAGCTGAAGCTCTAATACTTTGGCCACCTGATGCAAAGAGCCGACTCACTGGAAAACACCCTCATGCTGGGAAAGATTGAAGACAGGAGGAGAAGTAGACGACAGAGGACGAGATGGTTGGATCGCATCATCAACTCAATGGACATGAGTTTGAGCAAGCTCTGGGGGTGGTGAAGGACAGGAAGGCTGGTGTCCTGTAGTCCATAGAATTGCAAAGAGTCATACATGACTAAGCGACTAAACAACAAAACAACAACAAATATTGGAAAGGGTGTGGAGAAAAAGGAACTCTCTTGCACTGTTGGTGGGAATGTAAATTGGATACAGCCCACTATGGAGAATAGTATGGAGATTTCTTTAAAAACTAGGACTAAAATGACCATATGACCAACAATCCCACTACTGGGCATTTACCCTAAGGAAATCATAATTGAAAAAGATAAATGTATCCCAGTGTTCATCACAGCACTATTTACAATAGCTAGCACATGGTAGCAATCTAGATGTCCAGAGAAAGATGAATGGATAAAGAAATAGTGGTATATGCACACAAAGGAATATTACTCAGCCATAAGAAGGAACACATTTCACTCAGTTCTAATGAGGTAGATGACCCTAGAGCCTATTATACAGAGTGAAGTAAGTCAGAAAGAGAAAGATAAGTATTGTAGTCATATGTATGGGATCTAGAAAGATGGTACTGCTGAACCTATTTGCAGAGCAGCAGTGGAGACGCAGACATAGGAAACAGACTTGCCGATACAGTGGGAGAAGGAAAGGCTGGGACCAACCAAGAAAGTAGCATTGAAGCATTTACATCACCGTATGTTAAACAGATAGCCAGTGGGAATTTGCTCTGTGACACAGGGAGCTCAACGAAGTGCTCTGTGAAAATCTAGAGGGGTGGGATAGGGCGGGAGATGGGAGGGAGGTTCAAGAAGGAGGAGACACATGTGTATCTATGGCTGATTCATGTTGATGGATGGCAGAAAGGAACACAATAGTATAAAGCAGTTATCCTCCAATATTATTGTTTAGCCACTTAAGTCATATCTGACTCTTTTGTGACCCAAGGATTATATAGCCCACCAGGCTCCTCTGTCCTTGGGATTTTACAGGCATGAACACTAAGGTGGATTGCCATTTCCTGCTCTAGGGGATCTTCTGAGCCAGGGATTGAACCCAAGTCTCCTGCTTGGCAGGCAGATTCTTTACCACTAAGCTACCTGGGAAGCCCAAGTCCTTGATACCATGGTATAAATAACATGGCAGAGTGCACTGTGCATGGGTAATGGGGTCAAATTGAAACCACATCCACCACTTGCTAGCAATGTAATTAAACGAGTCACTTTGATAAACTCTCTAAGGATCAGACTGCCAGACGAAGAATGATAACAAAGAAGATTTAACAATAATGTGCCCTGCCTGGTGCTGCATACATTACAGGGCTTTTTCCACCTCCCCACGGACCATCCTCTCAGGTTTGTCCATGCCCCTTCCCAGTTCCGGACACTCTGCTCTGTTTCCACAGGCCTCGGACAATAATTCGTGTACCACTTATCCTATTCTGTGTGCATCCTATTTGTTATAACTGTGTTTAGATATAATGATTTTGCAACTATAGTAATTAGTCATTTCTCTCTTTCTAGATTGAAAGTACGTTAAGGACAGAGGTTTGATCTTGATCTGCTTCTAAGTCATTTATGTTCCTGAACATACAGGAACTCTAGAAACATGTACTAAGTTGACCTATATAATTGTATATGTTTCACTCAAGTTTTAAAATATTCTTTTTGCTCTAAGGACTAAACGAGGGGGAGGAGCTAAGATGGCCGAGGAATAGGAGGAGGAAACCACTTTCTCCCCTACAAATTCATGGAAAGAACATTTGAACCCTGAGCAAACTGCACAAAACAACTTCTGATCGCTAGCAGAGGACATCAGGCACCCAGAAAAGCAGCCCATTGTCTTCGAAAGGAGGTGGGACAAAATATAAAAGGACTAAACGACTTAGAAGCAGAACAAAGAATTACTATACTGCAAATTCAGTATATTCTCCTAGAACTTGACATGAGTATTGAAATACAGTGTTCCCTAATGTATGTCACAGACTGAACACCTATTACAGTGAATACAGTCTTCAAAAATGTGTTGTTAGTCAAAAGAGACTTGGGCAAAAGAGATGGCAGTAATATCTACTTAAATCCATCATTACTACAGGGAAAAAATGCCCAAAGATCAGTTCTAATAGTATTGAACAGCAAAATTATTCTGCTCTGGAATGAGTTTTACTTTTTAATAGGTTTACAATCTCTGTTTCTACAGAAACTAAAACCTGTGAAAATGAGCTTAAATTGTATGCACAAACATATAATGACTTTCAGGATGCTGTAGCTGAACTGTAGTCAATGAAAGAAAATTATGTTTCCCATGTTATTTGTGGTAAATAATATGAAGAGCTAAATATCTGAACAGATTAAAACTTAAATGCATAATAAATGTAACACTTTACCTTGTAGTAAATAAAACAAAAGTCAAACTTTCATACATCTACAATACAAAAGCCATTACTGATTTAATTTTTAACATTTTTGCCAGTTCTTTAAAGTATGTCCAAAAAAATTTAAAAAATAAATAAAGTATGTCAATATGGTTAAATCATGACCTGCTATCAGAGACACCCCTGGTTAAATCCATGGTTTCAGATCTTGACCTAATTGCTTAACCTCCAAATCTCCATTTGCTTTCCAGCAGTATGAAGATAGAGGAGGACATGGCAATCCATTCCAGTATTCTTGCCTGGAGAATCTCATGGACTGAGGAGCCTAGCAAGCTACAGTCCATAGGGTCACAGAGAGTCAGACAGGACTGAGTGATTTCACACACACACACACACACACACACGAAAACAACAGGTATATCTACCTGAAGGGCTGCTGGAGAATGAAATGATTAAATGATACTGATTGTAAAGCACTGGGCCTGGCATCAAAGTGAGCGCTAAGTCGCTTCAGTCGTGTTCCACTCTTTGAGACCCCATGGACTGTAGCCAACCAGGCTCCTCTGTCCATGAGGATTCTCCAGGCAAGAGTACTGGAGTGGGTTGCCATGCTCTGCTTCTGCACCAAAGATTAAAACTTAAATATATAATAATCTTAACACTTTATCTTGAAAGTAAACTGAAGTCAAACTTTTATAATAGTACAAAAATCATTACTGATGTAATTTTTAACAGTTTTTGCTAGTTCTTTAAAATATGGCAATGTGGTTAAATCATGACCTGCGATCAGAGACTTAAATCTATCGCTTTAGATCTTGACCAAATTGCTTAATGATAATCATAGTGCCATAATCGCCATAATCATTACATAAGTTTACCGAGTTGTGACTGTTTAAAACTGGTTATATATATTTATATACATAAGTAAAGTATGTGAAGTTGATGATATATGTATTGATGCATACATAAATCGCAGCTACTTTTCAGAAAGACTTTTTACAAAGCAGGCTTCTTTCAAAGGAGATAGAGCCGCTCCAGCCAAGAGGCACAGTCCTCACCCCTGGAGCGCGCAGGTAGCTCCATCGCAGGCCGGCTGTGCGGCGGACCGGCTGTGCTCAGCGGACGCGGGCCTAAGGCGGACGCCGGAGCTCGGACGGGGCGGCGCGGCGGTTCCCGGCCAAGCAGCCCGCGCCGCCCCGCCCGCTCGCCGGGGATGAGTGACGGCGACAACAGGTGCGCCGAGGCGTCTGCGGCTTCTCCCGAGCCCCCGAGTTTGGCGCGTCAGGACCCGGGGGTCAGGCTTTAACTCTGCAAACTGGTCTCCTCTCCCCGCACCAGCCTTACGAAGTCGCCCGTCAACCGGCTTCTTGCACCTTAGTAAAGCCTCTAAACGCACCGCCACCTCTCGAAAACCCACCAGTCCTAGAAGCCAACTTTTCTCCAAAGGGGAGGAGAGGGAAAGGCGTGTGGTGCATGGAGCTCTGCATAGCCGCTCGCTGTCTCTTCCCCAGCCGTCCGAAAGCAGACGAGAGTGGCTTCAGAACAGAGCCCTCGATCCTCACACCTCACGCCCGCCCCGACCTGCGGCACGCTCTGCCCCTGAGACGGCCCAGCTCGGCGACCACAGGCCACCGCCGAAACCTGCCCGCCCGCGCCCCTCCCGGGCTTGCGGCGCCCGCCCGCACCGCCACCAGCCGCCCGAGGCTACGTCGTCTGCCCCTCCCTATCCCCGCGGGTGGCAGGTTCAGGCCCCGGGTTCGAGTTTGCGCCTTTGCAGCTGCCACCGCCGCCGTCGCCGCCAGGGGGAGAAAGTCTACGTCAGGAAGCGTGGTGTTGCTTCCTGGGTGCGAAGGTGCTTTCGAACTGTAGGTTTCTCTGCCTTTCCCCCTGGCTTTTGAAGAGCAGAGAGGACGATGGAGACCGAGTTCGGGGCGGTGAGTACGGCGGTCAGGGCCCAGAGTCCTGGGCCTCCGGGATAGCGGGGAGAAGGAGCAACGTGGACTCCGTCTGTGAGGGGCTGGAAGGACGAGTCTAGAGCTCCTCTTTTGTCAGCAAGAACCGTGGACAGGGCGCCCCATCGACCGCCATGAAGAGCGGCCTGCCTGCAGGCCCCGTAGGGCTGTGTAGTGGGGTCGGGCAGGTGCGACGCCGGGCCTGGACTGGTGTAGACCCGCGGGGAGGTTCCGGGAAGCGTGGGTGACCGGGTCCTGTGCACCAGGCTGGGTCCAAGCCAGAGAACCAGCTTTCCCGCCGAAAGTAGGTTCGGCTGCGTCTTTGACGCTCACTCCAGCCATTCTCAGCCTAGCCGCCCACATGAGGTGTTGGCCAGGCGGCCATCTCCTCCTCTTCCCGACTGGTCACCGGAAACCAGAAGTGCTAAGAGACCTGGCGGGGGTGGGGGTGGGGGACAAGTGTGGGTTATAAGGGGCACCTGGGCACAGGTCGGACCTGGGCCCTCGCGCCCAGGCCAGTCTGGGTGGGGGAGGGGTGGGAGACCGAGTAGGCCCGAGGGGCTGCGGCAACGAGCCGTCGCGCCCCACCCCGTGCCCGCCGGCAGCCAATCAGCGAGTGCCACGCAATGCCCGCGGGCCCCTGCTACGCACGAGGCCGGCGTCTGGGTCTGTGCCGTTGAGGATTCCCGCCACTGCTTCTGGCGGGCTTGCGGGACAAAATTTCTCGCTGGCTAGCCTTCTTTTCCCTCCCGCACTTTGGTGGGGAGGGGGTGGATCCTCGAATCGGTGCTCCAGTTCACGATGACTTGAGAGAACCTGAGGAAGTTGCTGCGGCCATTTCCTCCAGCGCCTCAGTTTGCTGGCCTCGGAGGGGAAGGAGCACCGAGTCCTTGACTGCGACGGTTAGCCCGTCTTTTTCCTCTTCTCTTCACTGGCAGAGTAGATGATAAATTTCGAGGTTAATTCTCAAGGGGAGGAGGCAGTGGGGCACATTGCTTTGAAGGAAATTTTAAATAAACTTTTTAGTACTAGAAGTTGTACTAACCATAGGACCCTTAACTGCTTGCCCCAAACCTGCTTTTCATACATTTGCAAAATTATTGCCGGCGGAATTTGAGGCATTCTGAATTAACTCAATCACTAACTGTCTCTAAGGAACTTAAAAGATTGCCTCTACCTGAGCCTTGTTACTGCCAAGATTAAAATATTTTCTAGGGTTTTATTCATGTATTCTTCAGCCCACAACCTAAGGGTTGGTGTATCGTGAGCAGGGAGAAATTATTTATTCTTTATTCAACAAATGTTTATTGAACACCTGCTATATATGGTCTTAGATACTGCGGTGAACAAAACAGGCAAAGCCCTTTTCTTGAACATTACAATATAGTGGAAAGAGATGACAAACGTAATATAAATTACATAGTGTGTTGGAAAGTGATTAGTGGTAAGGAGAAAAAACAGTTGGAACCCACAATAGAATAGGAACCTTAAAAATTGAAGAATGATGTGAATGGAATGTACAAAGTTCGTGTTTTTCCTTCCTCCGTGTTGAGGATTTCTTAAGATTGGAAATAAAGCACTTTGTTCTCCTCCATTCATGTCATTTTTCTCTCATAAAAATAAAAACCAGTGGAGTTTTATTTAAATAAATTTGAAAGCAAAAGAGTTCATTTGTTGAATAAAGAAGTTATAAATTAACTATCAAATGCCCTGAGAGGGTGCTGTTAAGATTGGGTTCCCAGTTCCTTTAACTGGCAGCTACAACATAGTAATTATTAAATATGATGACTTTGTGGTTTAAGAGATGTTTTTATGAACTCCCTTACTATGAAGCGTTTTTCCCTTTTAAGACTGGATGGAGAATAGACCCGATAAGTTCCAGCCTACAGCCCCGTAGTCACCGCTGGCCTAGATGTTTCTCTATACATCTTACAGAGATTAATTTTTAGGGATTATGGTTTATTGGCCAATGAAGTGAAAGCAGAGCAGTGTGAAAAAGAACAACTCTGTTATCTAAGTGGGAAATTCATTTTCATGAGTTTGTTTATCAGAGAACTTAAGTCGTGAACTTCAAGCTTTTTTAAGCACTTTTTTAGTGTCTCGGAAGTCTCTTTAGTGTTCTTACAAGGAAAATAGCACGTTCTTACATTTGTTTCTCTTTAAAAATTCTATTCCCAAGTCTTGTTTTTTCCCAGAGTACCTTAAGAGTCTATCTACTGTCTTGCTATTGTGCAGAGGCTTATATGTTAGTTGTTACTGTTTTTATAGTCGCTAAGTCATGTCCCGCTGTTTGCGACCTCATGGACTGTGGACCACTAAGCTCCCCTGTCCATGGTATTTTCCAGGCAAGAATACTGGCATGGGTTACCATTTTCTTCTCCATTATTTGTTAATATATATTTATTAAAATCTGAATTAGAGCCACTGACTTAGAATTGTGAATATATGAATATGAGCTCAGTTCTTTAGCATGAAGTAAAAATTAATATTAAAAACTTTAGAATAAAAACTTATACCTGTACCTATAAACTTTTATACATATAAGGTATAAATTTTATTTTTGCAAAATCAGGCCACTTTTCAAGTTGCCAAGTGCATTTAAAAATTTGACTTTAGAGTTGAAAAGCAGTGAACTTAAATGTCAGAATGTATTTACTTGTCAATGCCCTTTAGCCAAAGACCACCACAAATACACCTATAGTTTAATAAAGTTGGCTCTTCTGAATTACAAGGAAGAACATGGGGCCTCTCAACTAGAGGATGTTAGAACTTATTATAGGATTTAGGCTTGTATTAGCACTTTTTTAGAGTGGGTTTAAAGAAGGTTTTACTCTGAAATGCATGTTGTCAGAAAGTGGGAGTAATTCTATGATTGTGCTAAGTGCTACATCGCTTCAGTCATGTCCGGCTCTTTGCAACCCTTTGGACTGTAGCCTCCCAGGCTTCTCTGTCCATTGGTTTCTCCTGGCAAGAATACTGGAACGGGTTGCCATTTCCTTCTCCAGGGGATCTTTCCCACCCAGGGGTTGAACTGGCGTCTCCAGTCTCCTGCATTGCCAGGCAGGTTCTTTGCCACTAGTACTACCTTAGTTCTTATTTAGGAGACAAGAAAGAGATTGAAGCTAAGTTCTGTGATTGATAAACAAGGAGCAGTCAGTCTTTTCAGGCAGGATAAAAGGATGTTTGGTCATTCTTGTGGTTTGGGAAATGCTTTTGTTTTTGTCAATGTGCATATATGGTTATGGAGTGGTCTTGTTTTTATCTTCACCCATCACAACAGCGCTTCCTGATAGCTCAGTTGGTATAGAATCCGCCTGCAATGCTGGAGACCCCGGTTCCATTCCTGGGTAGGGAAGATCCCCTGGAGAAGGGAAGGGCTACTCACTCCAGTATTCTGGCCTAGAGAATTCCATGGACTACAGTCCATGGGGTCGGAGAGAGTCAGACAGGACTGAGCGACTTTCACTTTCTTTCATCACAATAACAGTAGCCTTGCTCAATGTTGGTGTTAACAAGAGAACACCACAGACTACCTGTGAGGTCCCAGACACCTCTTACAACACCAGGGCCTAGTTGTTGTACCAGGCCAGCTCCTAACTGTCCAGGGCTACTTTTCTCTTTCCTAAACTTCTTTTTGAGTTTAATATTCCTTCTTAATACTTAAAATATTTAAATTGTACATTTAATAGTAATATAGGTATGTTTATATGATACATTTAAGATTTAAGATCTCTGTAGAGAAGTAGATTCTGTATTTCTTGTATTTTTCTTGCCTTCAAAAGTTATTAGCTTTATAATCTTCATAGTAGCATAAAATTAAAGTCTAAAATACTACATTTTGTCAGTGACTTACCTTTTTGAAGGATAAATGCTTTTATCTTGTGTTAAAACTTATACCCAGTACCAAGAGTTTAAAAGAATTTTATTTTACAGCAAACATCAAATCAGACGCAAACAGATTCATTATCTCCATCCCCTAATCCTGTGTCACCTGTGCCTTTGAATAACCCAACGAGTGCCCCAAGATATGGAACAGTGATCCCTAATCGCATCTTTGTAGGAGGAATTGACTTTAAGGTACCTAATAATGCATGCAATATAGTGAATTATTTTTTGTATTACAAGTATTATATTTCTCAGAAATGGTTTATTTGTGCAACTGTAAAAACAATGTATTTAATATTTTCATAATGATTAATAGGGTTCAAATTGTCTTATAGTAGAGTATATATAATTGTCTAATTTCACATACAAGGAAATTGAGGCTCATTGACATATCTATAGTCTCTTAACTACTTAGAGACAGAGTGAAAACTAGAATCCTAGTTTTCTTTTTTTTTTTTTTTTTGGAATCCTAGTTTTCTGACTGATAGCTCCACGTTCTTTGTTTCACCATATCACACTAATTATACTTTTTTTACATAGTAATCCAATAGCCCAAACAATGAGTGATTAAAATCTTCAAAAGTTGACTCAATTAAGGAAAAAGAAAAAGCACAACAGTTTTCTGAAGTCCTGTTTCTTTATCCCAACTTTTATCTTCAGTTCCTGAGTAACTTCTCAGACTTTTATTTTGCCAATTGCTTGTAACCGAATTTACAATTTGATTACCAAAAAAGGCCTGTGTCCTAGTCAAAATAAAGCATCTTAACAGTAATATGTTTAAATAATGTAATCAGCCATTTCACTCTTTCAGAGAGGCATAGTTTTGTGAGATGTTTTGCAGCCCACCCCCCCATGTGGGAGGCAGTTGTAAACATCTACAGGAAAAGCAGGCATCGATAATTTAGGTGGAACATTCTTTCTTCCAAGGGAATATATAGAAGGATTTCCAGGCTTCCATATTACATACTGGAAATTTCAGGGAGAGTTGTCTTAAAAAGAAAATCCTTGTGGAATTAGGGTATAGTATTTTTCACTCACTGTTTTCCAACAGTCAGTGTCTTACAATTTGGATGGAATTGCTTCTTTCCTGCTCAAGATGAATGTCACAATGTGTTTATCAAAATTATGAGTCTTAAGCAAGTGTGTGATTGGGTCACTAATAATAAATTAAGGAAAATAATTTCTTATGAAGTGCTTACTTTTAAAAAGATTTCCTGTTTCTGTGGAAAATATTAATAAATGACCATAAATATTCAAGTTAAATATTCTTATTCAGAGTTTATATTATATTAGCTTAGTATATCTTTAAATACATCATCAATAAGTGTAGTAATTTGTATGGCTAGGTTAAGTGGAGGGTTTTTATCTTTTTTGGCGTATAGCTGCTTTCCAATGCTGTTTTAGTTTCTCTGATACAGCACAGTGACCCAGCTATAGGTACACACATATCCCCTCTGTTAGGTTCCTTTCTCACTCAGGTCACCACAGCGCTGAGTAGGGTTCCCTGTACGATACAGTGGCTCACCTTAGTTTAGTGCCGGTTTTTATTGAAGCCAGTCAGCCACAGTATAAACTCTGGGGCCACTGTTACAATACAGTCTTAGCTTTAAGTTCACTGGTAAGGTTCTCCCTCTTACGGTTACATCTTACCCAAAACCATAGGTAATTTCCAGCAAGGAAGTAGTTTAACACAGTAGCAAGCAGTCTCAAACTTCATAAAATTCTTTTTAGACCCCTAGAACCCATCCCTTTTAATATTTGATTATCTTGACTTTCTGTCTCCTTTTTAACAGAAATGGAGATGCAAAGTTGAGCTAGTGATTCTTCTGTCAGAGAATGGTTTGAATTAATTTGTTTTCAAGTCTCTAATAGAAATCTTTGATGTTGATTCCATTTTGTGTTTATTGAAATGAGACTCTTAAACCTAGATTAACTCAGTATTTGCCATCATCCAATTTAGCAAGCCTTAGGTTACCAAGTAAAAATTTAGTTTTTTACTTAAGTAGTGAGGTATCTGTGGAACTCAAGAGGTATTTCTCTACCATTAGGCATGTCTTTTCTTATATATGTAAAGAAAAATTTTTTCTATGAATATTTAAAGTTTTTCTTGGGTGCAAACACAGTTGAACCAGAAAATGAAACTGCAGTGAATTTAGAGTGAATGCTCTAGGGAAAGGTGATGTGGGTCTATTATGAGATTATTTTAATTACCAGATATGCCAAACCATCTTTGTAGACATCTTATGCATGATAGTCTAGTTATGACTCAGTATTTTTTGTGTATCATCATAATGTTCATATGTATATTGCAGATAAAAAGTCTAAAAACTTTAAGTTTTGTAGCCTCTCTGTTGTTACCACAGATTGAATTCAGGTACTTTTGTAAATATATTTCCTTTCTAAGACCTTAACTTTCCTGATGACTATGCTAATTAAAATAGAGTGATTGTTTGACAGAAAACAGCAAAATTCTTTAAAGCAATTATCCTTCAATTAATAATAAATTTTAAAATTAAAATAGAGTGACTGGTGGAGGTCAGCATAACCTGGTTCCACTGCCGTGACTGTAGGCCTCTCTGAATCACAAGAACCAATAATAATATGCCCTTAGTATAGTTACAGGCATGCCTAGTACAGTTTTGGAGAAGGAAGTGGCAGCCCACTCCAGTATTCTTGCCTGGAAAATCCCATGGACCGCAGAGCCTGGTAGACTACTGTCCATGGGGTTGCATAGAGTCAGACACGACTGAGCAACTTCACTTTCGATTTCAGTACAGTTTTATCAAAAAATAGCTAACTAGAGAACAAGCTTTATTTGTAGTTTTAGAAAACTCAGCTTAAAATATTTTATTGCCATGTAATAATTTAACAACATAGTATTAACAACTCTGCATAAAGCAAAGTATTAATATTGATTTTAATAATTTAGTGATTTCATGCACTGTTTTTATGATTACAGGCATTTTATACCCATATTGTTATTTATGTTGCCTTTTCTATCTCCAAAACAAGCAGAAGAGTTATTTCATCTTTTATCAATTAAAGTGGTTTTTTTGTGTTTTTTTTTTATACCATTAGACAAATGAAAATGATTTAAGAAAATTGTTTTCCCAGTATGGGTCTGTAAAAGAAGTGAAGATTGTCAATGACAGAGCTGGAGTTTCCAAAGGGTTAGTATCACTATAGGTAGTACACAGAATTAACCATTGTGTTTTTATTGGATTGCTACGTTTTGTATTCTGCCTTACTTTGGTTCCTTTTTTTTAAAAGAAGGAGGTTGTAGTGGGTTTGGCTGTGTTTTGTTGTTGTTTGGAGTGGGGAGGGTTGGTTGTGTTTTGGTTTTTTTTTTTTTTTGCTGCACTGGTTCTTCATTTTTGTGCCTGGGCTTTTTCTAGTTGCAGCAGGCAGGGGCTCTAGGGTGCACAGGCCTCAGTAGTTGTGGTGCATGGGCTTAGTTGCTTGACCGCATGTGGAATCTTCCCAGATCAGGGATGGAACCCATGTCCCCTGAATTGGCAGGCGGATTCTTTACCATTGGACCACCAGGGAAGTCCTGGTTCCATTTTTAAAAAGAGAATTTCGTGGCTTCTTTCTCCTACCTTTTGATCTCCATGTGTGGGGGAGTGGGGTGTGAGTATTTTAGAGGAAAGGGGACAGTATAATATTCCTTAATTTGTTGTAAAGTTATTCTTGCAAAGGCTGAGGGACCATTCATTGTTAGGTAGTAAGCACTTAATGTTAAGTAGCTGATGTCCAGTAGCCAAGGAACCAGAAGCTAAAGGAATCTGATACTTTTGGAATTATATATCTGCTTTATACTAGAGAGAACTTAATTTGGAAAAGGCTGACATAAGAGAATGTCTGTAGGTTGTGCGTTAGAGACCTAACCAGGGGACTAATCTAAGGAATATAATCTTAGAGTGATTTTTAATTGCCAAATCAAGGAGAATGAAAATTAAAGAATAAAGCACTAGGATTTGGCTAGTATTGTCTGGTGACATTAGAGCTGTTTTAGTGAATTGGTATATACAAAAGCCAAATATCAGAGAAGAAAAAGGTAGTTTTACATAGTGTTCTCACTTGAGAAGTTTGACTGCAAAGTTAAAGAAATCGATGAATGATTATTTTCTTGAAAAAGAGGCAATATATACATATTCATAGGCATAACAGAAGGGACCAATAAGATGGATAAAATATTAGTGGGAAACTACATGTAAGTATGACAGGTGGACACTTCAAAAGAGATGAGATCCTGCAGAGATTATGAACAGATATAAACAATATAAATAAATCCTGTATATAAACAAGAGACTTCTGAGTCTGACAAACAATAAAATGATGAAGTGAAATTGTACCACTTTTATTTGGCTTAATGGGATTTGTAATATCCATTTTTAAATCATTGAAAAACACACATAGCAGTGTAGACTGTATTTTTTGCCTTTTCCACTGGGTGGTATATGTGTTCTACTAAAAAAAAATGTAAAAGTATTTCTTCAGCCCTTGTTTAATACTTGAGCAAATAAAAAAGAAATTCCTTTGTTGAAAAAGGAAATTCATATACAATACAGTAATTATGAATTGAAGAAAATAGTAAATGTTTACTAATTACATGATACATAATTACTTATTAGTAATTATGAATTGGCACTTCCCTGGTGGTTTAGACAGTAAAGAATCTGCTTGCAATTCATAAGACCTGGGTTCGATCCCTAGGTTGAAACAATCCCCTGGAGAAGGGAACAGCTACCCACTCCAGTAATCTTGCCTGGAGAATTCCATGGACAAAAGAGCCTGGCAGGCTACAGTCCATGGGGTTGCAAAGAGTCGGACACGACTGAGGAACTTAACATACATACACAATTTGAGGAAAATAAAGTTGAGCATTACTCAAGAGAGTTTCCTAAAGTTATCTAAATAGAGATTAAATTTGGGGAGGTATGATTTTATTTCTTTCATCCCTTTTTATCTACCTATTTTGTCTTTTTGGACAAGGCATATATTGTGTAATTCAGCTGTTAAAGAATCCACCTGCAGTGCAGGAGATCCCGGTTTGATTCCTGGGTGGGGAAGATCCCCTGGAGAAGGGGATGGCTACCCACTCCAATATTCTGGCCTGGAGAATTCAATGGACTGTAAAGTCTGTGGGTGTCTCAAAGAGTTGGACACAGCTGAGCAACTTTTACTTCACTTATACTGTGTATTTGTATCTTGATCATATGATTTACACTCTGAAGATAACAATTATATATGAAAAGCAGATATAAAACCTGGGTTGTACCATATTTTTAATATATTTTATTTGGGAAATATACTAATAGTTACATTCTCAGTTTATATATGCTGATAATAGTAAATAATATGTGTACTCATTTACCAAGATAAAATATTTTATCATGTTCAATTTTTAGTTTTTTAAAGATTCTTTTTCTACTTTGATTTCTGTTTAAACCAAACATATCATTTTAAAAGGAGGTTACTGCTCTGGGCTGAAATTTATTGCACCCTAATTTGTAAACCAGAGTAGAAATCTCTCATGCTTTCCTGCCTTGCATATAGCTCTGGTCTGAAACTGTTTAAAGATCCCTGGCTTGTTGTCTTTTATTTTTTAGGCCTCTCCCTTTAAGACGGTGTTAAGCTGTGAGCGATTCTCTAAGTTTTGCATACTGGTACACCATAGAAAAATGTTCACTCCTACCGTGGCCCATTCTAAAAATATATATATTTAATCTTAGTATAATTTCAATGTAATGTTCTAATATAATGATTGATGGATTTATTTAGGTATGGCTTTGTCACTTTTGAAACACAAGAAGATGCACAAAAAATTTTGCAAGAGGTAAGATATTTTGGTGTATTTAATTTCATTTTTAGAAATTCTTTCTTTGATGTATTTAACTTCATTTTTGGAGCTTCCTTCTTTGAAACTAATCCTTTAAGGCAATAGGCCCCAACCTTTTTGGCACCAGAGACTAGTTTGGTGGCAACAGTTGTTCCACAGACCTGGGGCAGGGTGGTTTTGGGATGATTCGAGTATGTCAGCATTTACTGTGCACTTTATTATTATTACATCAGCTCCATCTCAGATCATCAGGCATTAGATCCCGAAGTTGGGGGCCCCTGCTTTAAGGTATCAATTTAATAGTAGGGTTCCAGTACAATAATCGATTGCTAAAAAACAAATTTATTTTCTTTGTATCTTGAGATTAACATTGGTCTCCAAAAAAATAATTAAAAATTAAAGAGAAATTTTATCTACAGAAAAACAAATGCCAAATAATTGCATAAGTTTGGCTGTGAAATTGTAATATAATTTTTCACTTTATTTTCTTAAACTGAGAATTTAGGGATGTATCTTTTCTGATGTGTTAATAGCACTTTGAATTCCTAAAAAACACTATGAATGTAGATTCCTAAAATGAGATTATCTGAGATTGTTTCCCTCCTAATGAAAAACTTTATATAAACTAAGAACATTCATAGAAAAAAATCTAAATACTGCAGTTCAGTATATAATAACTCTTAAGTTTGGCAAGTGTAACATTTAATTTTTTAGGAAAAAATTTTATTTTAATTGTATTTTATTAAGTCATATGCATTCAGCTCTCATTATTTGTAGTGGATGTGTTCTATAAAATCATCACAAACACTGAATTAGCAAATATTGACGTATGCTGCACCTAGAAAATAAAGGGTTAGTTTCTCACAAACTTCTGTTTACAATATTTTCATCAACCAGTCAATATATAACTTTGTTTTATGTGTGCTTCTGTTTAAAGATTACATGTAACATTTTTGATTCATTACCATTGAACTCATGATCAACAACACTATAACCCATGAGTGAATTAACCTAGCTAACACATATTTTCTCTGCTAAAACACATAAGTCTTTTTGTGCTTGGGAACACTAGCCAGCACTTCAACACTACACTTGAGAGCCATCTTAAGTAGCAAAAATACTAACATAAGGCACAAAAATGTGAAAAACATGATAGTAAATAGAACATGAAAAGGACATTTGTTTACAGTATAAAAGCTGAAAAAAGAAAACAAAATGTCTCCCTGTTAGCTCAGCTGGGACCACATGTGTAACACAACTCAAATTAAATTGCCAAATGAGGAATTAGGGTCAGAACATTGGAACCAGGATTCACACCCAAATCTATTTTAATCCAAAGGCTTTGCACTTTCCACTATGCCTTGCTGTTTTCAAGGAGTGATAATAAAGTAATGTACTGTTTCTTATTTTAGGCTGAAAAACTTAATTACAAGGATAAGAAACTGAACATTGGCCCGGCAATAAGAAAGCAACAAGTAGGGATCCCTCGTATGTATTGAGAACTAATATATTTTTCAATATTTTTGCATAGTTCTTTTTCAAAATATAAGACTATTAATAGAACTTCATTAAAGTATCAGGTTTCTTTGATTTAATAAAGTTATTTTAGCAAAGTTGGTAGTCAAATGAATATTTCTTGCCACAAATTAAGTACAGTAACTTGTGGGATGGAGGCGGCTAGGGAAAATGTATATAAATAATAATGTTTAACTATATTCCAAATAGTTACATCTTTAAAGGAAAAATTATATGGTTAAAATATAATTTAAAATTATGAAAGAAATTAGAAGTAATTACTATTTTAAAGTTTTTCTAATTAATAGAGTAATTTAAAATTAGAATAAAATTACTGAAAGTAAAAATGTAAAATATTAGAAACTCTGCTTGTATGGTATATACTGTAAACCATATGTATCATAATTATCAGAACGAACAACCCCTAAAGCTTTAGGAATTGGCTAAGTGCCTTCCTCAAATTTCCAGAATGCTTTCAACTCTTACTCTTTTTTTCTCACTCTTCCCGTTTATTAAATTAGACATCTTTATGGTTACCTTTTAACCTATAGTGTTAAAATCTCTAACAGAGTCTTTGGCTAGAAGGAGAAACTTTGCATATAATTTGTAACTAGTGTCCTCACTGTCTACTTGGGTATTCAAAACATTACATAGTTATTATACATCTGTTAACAAATTAATAGATTATGCTCATTTGGACTGTTCTGCTTTGACTTAGAAGTTAACAGATATCAAGTTTAATTTTGACTTAGTATTTGTTAATTTAGAAGATAACTGATGTGTCCTTAGTAAGTTGATACTGCAAAATGAAATGCACTAAATATGGCAGAATACTGAATATTTTCAGACTACTCCTGTTAGTTATAAGAGTTAAGCTATAGCATGCAACAACAATTCTTAACCCATTATCACCATCAGTAAAAACAACTGGGAGTGTTCATATTATTACCCACAGGTTGCTAAAAACAGAAATAAATCAGCACTATCCTGAATGCTTTCAAACAGACAAATAGTTACTTAAGAACTGTTTAGTATTAAGGTCAACATTATGGGTTTTTATTTATTTCATTTAATCTTTACAGCAACCTGTGAGGTATTGTTAGTTCTATTTTGTAAATAGAAAATGCAGCTTATAAAGGCAAAGTCGTATTTTTAGAAACTAGGTATGTACAAGGGATTATTACCTTTTTTTTTTTTTTTCAAATCTGTCACCTATTTTCCATCTCTGTTACCAACATTCTCGTCCCAGAAACCCACTCTGCTTGCCGTAATTACTTGAAAAGCCTCCTAACTGGTCTTTCTGAATCCAATTTTGCTATCACTACCTTACCACCCATCACACACAAGGCAGCCAGAGTGATCTTTCAAACATGCACATCTTATCATGTTATTCTCTGCTTATTTTGAGCTGTTCTTATATTTTCCATGCTTTAATCATTTAGCCATCCTTCATTTCAGAACATAACCGTATTTCTGATACACTGTTTTCTTCACCTACAATGATCTTTGCCATCCCATTCATTCTTTAAAACTCAGCCCAAAAATCAATTTCCTCACAAATACTAGACACATACGATATATAGTGTTTAGCATTGTACCCTATACTGCTGCTGCTGCTAAGTCGCTTCAGTCATGTCCGGCTCTGCACGACCCCATAGACGGCAGCCCACCAGGCTCCACCATCCCTGGGATTCTCCAGGCAAGAGCACTGGAGTGGGTTGCTATTTCCTTCTCCAGTGCATGAAAGTGAGAAGTGAAAGTGAAGTCGCTCAGTCGTGTCCGACTCTTCGCGACCCTGTGGACTGCAGCCTACCAGGCTCCTCCATCCCTGGGATTTTCCAGGCAAGAGTACTGGAGTGGGTTGCCATTGCCTTTTCCACTATTTGGTACTACCCAATATAATAACCTGTACTACCTATACTGCCTTTTGTATTTATCAAAATTATAATTAATTGTGTAATTAGCTAATGACTGTCTTCCTTACCAGAACCTAACCTCTATGAAGATAGAGACCATGGCATGCTCAATTTTTTTCTTGTTTCTTTTTGGTTGTATCACTAAGGCCTAGTTCAATGCGTTGTAATAATAATCACTCAAAATTTCTTTATTTAACACCTGTGGTACCTAAAAGGTGATCTTTGGAGGGAATTCCATGGACCTTCCAAATTGCATGCAAAATTTTGTTTGACTATATATATTTTTATGAAAAGGGTCTTTGGCTTTCATCAGATTCTGAAAAAAAATAAGAACCACCAAAATATGCTATAACAGTACTAGGTGAAATGTCGTGAAAATATAAAAGCCGAATAGTAGTGCTACTTAGAGTAGAAGGCTAGTGCTGCTGTCAGTGTGGTTTGCAATCACCAATAGTTAACTTGGGTTCTATCAAAATACAGTTTCTCAGGCCCCATCCCAGGCCTCTTGAATCAAAAGTCTCTTGAAATGGGGACCTGGAGTTTGTATTTTAACAAGCTGTCTAGCTTGTTATAATGAATTTTAAATTTTGAGACACACTAGTATAGTGAAAGGAGGATTGCCACCTCACTAATTTATGTAACCTGTTAGTCAAGGACTTAAATCTGACTTGGCATATAAAATTTTTAAAGTCTTCTCCTGACAAAAAGGACTTTTTTTATTTCGTGGGGAGGAGTATATATAACTTGACCTGGGAAAAGAGATGAGGACCCAAAATTAGCAACATGAAGGTCTGTGGTCATGTTTGCAACAACAGCAAAGAGAGACTAGGGAGTAAAATACAGTCATAGCATAAGTGAGTGCTTGTTGATAGTAGATCCTAAGAATTTTTAAGGTAGAACAAGTATTTTGTCCAGTTTCACTGCCTCCATCTTCTTTGGGCTTTTACAAATAGATGGTCTTACTGAGATCTTAGGGACTTTGCTGCAGTGTCAGAAGTCTTCAGGTAACTCTAAATTATATGTAGTTTATATTTGTAAAAATAATGACTTTGCTGATAATAATCTCAATTGTAAAGTTCTCTCTTTATACTACTTTAAAACCAGAATTGATTAATTTTTGTTACTCCTTATTAAACTTGTTTCTTTTTATTTACCATAAGCTAACAAAAGCGCTAAGGGTAGTAAGTTTGAAAATAAATGCTTCAAAGATACTTTAACATACGGAATGTTTAAAGAATTTTTAATACTCAGTTTTTACTATAGCTATATTTGTGTAAAGATAAACATTTTTCAGTGTTCAGAAATTATACTTTTAAATGGTAAACTGAACATTTCAATTATTACTATTTCCTTTTTGTTTTAGGTTCCAGTATAATGCCAGCAGCTGGAACAATGTATCTAACAACTTCAACTGGATATCCTTACACTTATCATAATGGTGTTGCTTATTTTCATACTCCGGAGGTAACTTCTGTCCCACCACCTTGGCCTGTAAGTAATTTCATTTTGTTGTTGTTTTTGTAATTTCATTTTAAAAGGGTTTCCATCTGTTGCTGTTAAATTTTTATTTCTGAAATATTTCAGCCACAGACAAATATAAATAATAATGTGACATCCATGTAACTATCACTCATTTTTTTAATCAGTTTTTATTTAAGGATGTATTTTTCTGTACTCTGTTCTTTAGTTAGCAAGATTTTGTTGTTCAGTCGTGTCCGACTCTTTGCGACTGCATGAACTGCAGCAGGTCCCTGTCTTTCACTATCTCCCAGAGTTTGCTCAAACTCATGTCCATTGAATCTGTAGTGCCATTTAACCATATCATTTTCTGTTACCCCATTGTCTTCCTGCCCTTAATTTTTCCCAGCACCAGGGTCTTTTCCAGTAAGTCAGCTCTTCCTATCAGGTGGCTAGAGGATTGGAGTTTCAGCATCAGTCCTTCCAATGAATATTCAAGGTTGATTTCCTTTAGGATTGACTAGTTTGATCTCCTTCTTGTCCAAGGGACTCTCAAGAGTCTTCTCCAGCACCACAGTTCAAAAGCATAATTCTTAAGCACTCAGCCTTCTTTATACTCCAACTCGCACATCCTTACATGACTACTGGAAAAACCATAGCTTTGACAAACGGACCTTAGTTGGCAAAGTGATGTCTCTGTGTTTTAATATGCTGTCTAAGTTTGTCATAGCCTTGCTATCTAGATTTGTCATAGCCTTCCTTCCAAGGAGCAGGTGCCTTTAAATTTCATGCAGTCACCATTCACAGTGATTTTGGAGCCCAAGAAAGTAAAATGTGTCAGTGCTTCCACTTTTTCCCCCCTTCTGTTAGCCATGATGTGATGGAACCAGATTCCATGATCTTAGTTTTTTGAAGGTTGAGTTTTGAGCCAGCTTTTTCACTCTCTTCTTTCACCCTCATCAAGAGGCTCTTTAATTCCTCTTTGCTTTCTGCCATTAGAGTGGTATCATCTGCCTATATGAGGTTGTTGATATTTTCTCCCAGAAGTCCTGATTGCAACTTGTGATTCATCCAGCAAGGCTTTCGCATGGTATACTCTGCATATAAGTTAAATAAGCAGGTTGACAATATACAGCCTTAACATACTCCTTTCCTAATTTTAAACCAGTCCATTTTTCCATGTCCGGTTCTAACTGTTGTTTCTTGACCCCCATACAGGTTTCTCAGGAGACAGGTAAGGTGGTCTGGTATTCTCATCTCTTTAAGAATTTTCCACAGTTTATTGTGGAAACAAACAAACATCCACAGAAGTACATGTTTTTCTGAAATTGCCTTCCTTTCTCCATGATCCAACAAATGTTAGCAATTTGACCTCTACTTCCCTTCCCTTTTCTAAACCCAGCTTGTACATCTGGAAATTCTCAGTTCACATAGTGTTGAGGCCTAACTTGAAGGATTTTGAACATATTCTTACTAGCATGTGAAATGAGTATAATTGTGTGGTAGTTTGAACGTTGTTTGGTGTTACCCTTCTTTGGGATTGGAATGAGAACTGACCTTTTCCAGTTCTTTGGCCACTGCTGAGTTTTCCAAATTTGCTGGCATATTCAGTGCAGCACTTTAACACCATCATCTTTTAGAATTTGAAATAGCTCAACTGGAATTCCATCACCTCCACTAGCTTTGTTTGCAGTAATGCTTCATAAGGCCCACTTGACTTCACACTCCAGCATGTCTGGCCCTAGTTGAGTGACCACAGCATCATGGTTACCTTGGTCATGAAGGCCTTTTTCATATTGTTCTTCTGTGTATTCTTGCCACCTCTTCTTGATCTCTTCTGCTTGCATTAGGTCTTCATCATTTCTGTCCTTTTTCATGCCCATACTTGCCTGAAATGTTCCTTTGATATCTCCAGGTTTCTTGAAGAGATCTCTGGTCTTTCCCACTCTATTGTTTCTCTCTACTTCTTTTTATCTCTCATTATTCTCTGGAAATCTGCATTCACTGGAGTATATCTTTCACTTTCTCCTTTGCCTTTCTCTTTTTTTCTTTTCTCAGCTATTTGTAAGGCCTCTTCAGACAACCATTTTGCCTTCTTGCATTTCTGTTTCTTTGGGTTGCTTTTGGTCACCAGATGATAAATATGCTTTCTAGGTTTGTCATAGTTTTTCTTCCAAGGATCAGGCATTTTTTAAATTAATGGCTGAAGTTATCGTCCACAGTGATTTTGTAGCCCAAGAAAATCAAGTCTGGCCCAGTTTCTGTTGTTTCCCATCTATTTGCCTTGAAGTAATGAGACCAGATGCCATGATGTTAGTCTTTTGAATGTTGAGTTTTAAGCCAGGATTTCAGTCTCCTCTTCTACTTTCATCAAGAGGCTCTTTAGTTCCTCTTCGCTTTCTGCCCTAAGAGTCGTGTCATCTGCATAGCTGAGGTTATTGATATTTCCCCTAGCAATGTTGGTTGCAGTTTGTGCATCATCCATCCCGGCGTTTCACATGACGTACTGCATATGTTAGATAAGAAGGGTGATGATATACAGCCTTGATGTACTCCTTTCCCAATTTGGAACCAGTCTGTTCCATGTCCAGTTCTAACTGTTGCTTCTTGCCATGCATATAGGTTTCTCAGGAGGCAAGTAAGGTGGTCTGGTACTCCCATCTCTTTAAGAATTTTCCACAGTTTGTTATAATCCACACAGTCAAAGGCTTTAGCATAGTCAGTGAAGCAGAAGTAGATGTTTTTCTGGAATTCTCGCTTTTTCTATGTTTCAGTTGATGTTGGCAGTTTGGTCTCTGATTCCTTTGCATTTTCTAAATCCAGCTTGTACATCTGGAAGTTCTCAGTTCACATCCTGTTGAAGCCTAGCTTGAAGGATTTTGACCATTACCTTGCTAGCTTGTGAAATGAGTGCAGTTGTGCAGTAGTTTGAACATTCTTTGGCTTTGCCCTTCTTTGGGATTGGAATGAGAACTGACCTTTTCCAGTTCTTTGGCCACTGCTGAGTTTTCCAGATTTGCTGGCATATTCAGTGCAGCACTTTAACACCATCATCTTTTAGGATTTGAAGTGCCTCAGCTGGAATTCGATCACCTCCACTAGCTTTGTTTGTAGTGATACTTCCTAAGGCCCACTTGATTTCGCACTCCAGGATGTCTGGCTCTAGGTGAGTAATCACACCATCATGGTTATCTGGGTCATTAAGATCTTTTTTGCATAGTTCTTCTGTGTTTTCTTGCCACCTTTTCTTAATCTCCTCTGCTTCTGTCAGGTCCATACCATTTCTGTCCTTTATTTGTGCCTAAAATGTTCCTTTGGTATCTCTAATTTTCTCCAAGAGATCTCTAGTCTTTCCTGTTCTGTTATTTTCTTCTATTTCTTTGTATTGTTCACTTAGGAAGGCTTTCTTATCTTTTCTTGCTGTTCTTTGAAGCTCTCCGTTAAGATGAATATATCTTTCCTTTTCTCCTTCGCTTTTCTTTTTTCTCAGCTATTTGTAAGGTCTCCTCAGACAACCATTTTGCCTTTTTGTATTTCTTTTTCTTGGGGCTCATTAGGGTAGTGTCATCTGCATGTGCTGTGCTATGTTTAGCCTCTCAGCCGCGTCCAACTCTCTGTGACCCTGTGGACTGTAGCCTGCCAAGCTCCTCTGTCCATGCGTATTCTCCAAGCAAGAATAATGAATTGGTTTGCCAAGCCCTCCAAGGAATCTTCCCAACCCAGGGATCGAACCCAGGTCTGCCACGTTGCAGGTGGGTTTTTTACCGACTGAGCCAGTGAAGCCTGCGAATACTGGAGTGGGTAGTCTGTCTCTTCTCCAGGGGATCTTCCTGACCCAAGAATCTAACCAAAGTCTCCTGCATTGCAGTCTGATTCTTTAGCATCTAGTTATCTGCATATCTGAGGTTATTGGTATCTCTCCCGGCAGTCTTGATTCCAGCCTGTGATTCATCCAGCCCAGCATTTCACATAATGTCCTCTGCATGTAAGTTAAATAAGCAGGGTGACAATATACAGCCTTGAAGTAGTCCTTTCCCAATTTTGAACTAGTCTGGTGTTCTGTATCTGGTTCTAGCTGTTGCTTCTTGACCTGCATACAGGTTTCTCAGGAGGCAGGTAGTGGGGAGAATTAAATATGACATTCAAATAAAGTCTCCTTGCCTTGATTATCTTGCCCTCTTTTCCTCCTCAGAGGTTAACCAGAGTATCTTTCCTATCCATTTTATATGTTTATACTACAAATGCAGGGATCCTTAAGAAATAGATATATCGTGTTGCTTTAGGCAGCTTTTAAATGCTATATAAATAATCTGGTTTTTCTGTTCAGTATTTTGTTTTTGAGATTAAACCATGTTGATCCTAGTACATCTAGTTCATCTATTTAAACTTTTTATAGTACTCCATTGTATGAGTGTATATTCTGTATTGATGGACATTTTAAGTTTTTTCTACAATCAAGACTACACTGAGAGAACTGTACTCAATATATTGTACTAACCTGTAAAGGAAATGAATTTGAAAAAAATGCGTGTGTGTGAGCATACACGTGTGTGTAACTGAGTCAATTTGCTGTGCACCTGAAATTAACACAACATTGTAAATCAACCATACATCAACAACAAAGAATTTAATCAGATGAAATATTTTCAATGCAATTTTTAAATTGCATATACTACTTATAAACTGCTCGTGATTTTTTAAAACTTAGCCATTAAGGTCCTATTTTTATTCTAATCAATTTGCAAGACTTTAATATGGAGTCAAAACTTTATTATTTTTATATATAAATTTTACATGGTATTTTCATCTTTTTCACTCTTTGTAAGTTTAAAAGTTTTATGACTAAATGAATTGATTTTTTAATTTTACTTCATCACTTACAATGTTGCCCCCCTAGAAATTTGAAAACTACTCAGATTTACTTTCTGCTAGTTATTCCATGATTTCATTCTACTTTATATTTAACTGTTTAATCCATTTGGCGCTTTCCTGGGGTATGTTTTGTGGTCATATTCTGCAAATTCAATTTTGGGTATTTTTCCTGAACAGAAATAGACAGTACCTGACAATCTACATTGAGCAGATCTGAGATTGAAATATATATAAATGAATAAAGTTCTATAAATATAATGAATATATTGCTCATGATTATAATATATGGAGGGCTTCCCAGGTGGCATAGTGGTAAAGAATCCACCTGCCAATGCAGAAGATGTGAGTTCGATCCCTAGGTTGGGAAGATCCCCTGGAGTAGTAAATGTCAACCCAGTCAGTTTCCAGTACTCTTGACTGGAAAATTCCATGGACTTAGGAGCCTGCTGGGATGCAGTTCATGGAGTCACATAGAGTTAGAGTGAGCATGCGTGCATACACATACAGTAACATATTGAACATACAATAAATGCGATTATTATTTATTATAATGCTTTGCCCTATTTACAAAAGTTATATAACAGTAAATAAATAATGGAGTATAAAATTTTTTTTAAAGGACTGTATTAACCATCTAGATTTTGTATATATTGTGTGAGAGTTTGTTTAGGACAGTGGTCTTCAAAGTTTTTTGCTTATATATCCTCTAAAGGTTTTTTGAAAAATTAGGAATACTCTCACTCATTTTAAGCTGAAATCTGAAATTTACCGAATTTTAAATAGTTTAGACATATTGGATTGCTGCAAAAGTAATTGCGGTCCTGCATTGTTGAACTCTGCCGTTTGATATCGGAATACATTTTTAAATAAATGTGGTTATGTTACACATCATTTTAATGCACATTTCTTGCTTTGTGTTTTTGTGCTAATGACTCAACTACTTGCTGCTTATTTTAGACTATGGAAATGAGGTTAGAGAAAAAGCAGATTTGAGCAGTTTTCTTATTTGAGTTCAAAATGAGTCTTAAAGCAGTAGAGACAACTTGCAACATCAACAACACATTTGTCCCAGGAACTACTAATGAACATACAATGTGGTGATGTTTCAAGAGGTTTTGCAGAGGAGATGAGAGCCTTGAAGATGAGTGTAGTGGCCAGCCATTGGAAGTTGACAGTGACCAACTGAGAGCCGTAATCGAAGCTGATCATCTTAAAGTACACAAGAGTTGCCAAAGAACTCAAGTGTCAACCATTCTATGGCCGTTTGGCATTTGACGCAAACTAGAAAGGTGAAAAAAAGTGGGTGCCTCGTGAGCTGACGAAAAAGCCAAAAAAAATTGTCTTTAAAAGTGTCATCTTCTCTTATTCTATAAAACAACAGTGAACCATTTCTTTATCAGATTGTGACCTGCAACGAAAAGGGGATTTTATATGACAACCAGTGATGACCAACTCAGTGGCTGGGCTAAGAAGAAGCTCCAGAGCACTTCCCAAAGCCAAACTTCTAATGAAAAAAGGTCATGGTTGCTGTTTGGTCATCTGCTGCTCATCTGATCGAGTACAGCTTTTGAATCCTGGTGAAACCATAACATCTGACAAGTATGCTCAACAAATCGATGAGATGCACCAAAAACTGCAATGCCTGTAGTCAACAAAATGTGCCCAGTTCTCCATGACGTCACCTGATCTCATGTTGCACAACTAATGCTTCGAAAGTTGATCGAATTAGGCTACAAAGTTTTACCTCATCCACCATATTCACCTTACCTCTCCCCAACGGACTACCACTTCTTCAAGCATCTCGACAACTTATTGTGGAAAAAACACTTCCACAACCAGCAGGAGGCAGAAAATGCTTTCCAAGAGTTTGTCAATTCCTGAAGCATGGATTTTTATGCTACAAGAATAAATGAATTTATTTATTGTTAGCAAAAATGTGTTGATTGTAGTGGTTCCTCTTTTGATTAATAAAGCTTTGTTTTGAGCCTAGCTATAATGATTTAAAACTCATGGTCTGAAACCACAGTTACTTTTCTACCAACCTAATATATTGTACAATAGATTTGCTTTAGAATTATTAATTCATGGTCTGAAACCACAGTTACTTTTCTACCAACCTAATATATTGTACAATAGATTTGCTTTAGAATTATTTGTATGAAACCTTGTAGCTATAGATTTTATTTAAGACTGGAAAATGTCTTACGTGTAGTGATGGATGTTGACTAGACTCATTGTGATTATCATTTTATTCTTTATACATATGTATAATCATTATTTTATACATTTGAAATGTCATGTAAATTATCTTGCAGTAAAAAAAATGGAAAATGCCTACTGTATAATTCAGTTAGCAAAACTAATTAACCAAATTAGTCAATCAAATAAAACTTTAATTTCTATTAGAAAACTGTGATTTTATTTTTAAGTTCAAATGAGTGAATTAATATGTATCTCTGTGACCATCATGTAATTTATCTTGTTCCCTGTATTTGAAATAGGGTACTATCTCCCCCTTAATATTTCTTATACAAGCTCTTTTTGCTTTGCTCTTTTCTATTTCTCAGAAGTATTGTCTTTTTGAATTATCTATTTGTTTGATGCTCTCTTACTGTTTACATTGCAAAACAAAGCATTATATAGCAAGATCCAGAATGAGTGAGAGTGTGCCTTTCATAGTCAAGGGGAAAAGTAATTGTGAAAGGGGAGTTTTGAAAAGAATTCATTGTACACAGGTATATTTGCAGACAGATTAAATCTGGAAGAAGGCCATATGAAATATCTGAAAATTAATACTCTTAAGTGTATTCATGCTCATGTATGACTGGAAGATTTTTCCTTCCTTGGTCTAGGCCATGACATATATATATAAGTAGAACTTTACATTTATAGACTTCACATGTATGACTAAATGTTCCAAATATCTTTCTAAAATGTACTAGTATAAAGGTTATGTAACAGTTTATGAGAGCTTCAATTTCTCCATAATCTGCCAGTTTGTTGATTTACTAGATATACTAAATTCTTGCAATATTATTGGCAAAAATAGTTTTTGCCAATATTTTTGCCAGTATTGTTATGAAATGATATCTTGTTTTACCTTTCATTTGCCTAGTTAGTGGTAATATTAAATATATTTTTATATATTTATTTGCCATTTCAGTTTCTTCTATTGGATTCCTCTCTATATCTTTTACCCATTTTTTTCTGTTGGGACTGTCTTCTTGAGTTCATCATATGAATTCTGTGGGTTGTAAATATCTTTTAGTTTGTGCCTTGTCCATTAACTTTATGATATTTTTTGTTGTACACAGTTTTTTTGTTTTAATGTTAGTAGGTGTATTAATGTTTTACAGTTTTCGCTTTTAGTGTCTTTTTTTAATACTGTGTTGCTGCTTTTCATATCTGGATCTTTAATTTGGAGTTTATATATTGATTAATCCATCCTCTTGCACTTTTTTGGAATGAATCCTCTGTAAAACGCCAGGTTTCTGCGTGTGGGAGTCTTGCTGTGCTGTCTGTTATGTTCCATTGGTGTATTTGCTTGCCCTGCCCAATTTTGTTTCAATTACTGTTGCTTTATAAGAAGTCTTAAAATCTGATAGGGCAATAATCTCACTTTCTTCTTCAAGAGCCCCTCATGTGTCCTAAAGCCTTTGCTTTTATACACTTCATAATTCAGCTTGTTCAGCTCTGCTCTGTGAAGAGACTTTATTTTTATTAAAATTGTGTTAAATATATAGATTTACGTGGGACATTTAGGCATGATAATAAATTTTCCCCTTCATAAACAGTGTTTAGGGTTTCCATCCATCAATAAAGTTTTTATTTCTCTATAAAAAAATGTTTGGCATATCTTTTGCTTGATTTATTCTTAGGTACTCTGTAGTTTTTGTTGGTTTTATTATGGTGTATTTTTTCAAATCACACTGCCTAATAGATTGTGACTGGTGTGTAATAATGCTTTTGATTGTTAAGTGTTGGTATTTTATCATTAACCCTGCCAAACTCTCATATAGGCAATCATTTAGAATTCAATATACTTTTGTTTCTTTCTCATTTTTCCTCATCAAGTTATTGCACTGGCAGTGTCTCAGCTATAGTATTTATGTTTTAACACCATAATCTTGTTCTTTAAAAAGGTAGAAAGTTCAGTAATTAATCATTAAGGTTTATATGAGTATCTTCCAAAACCTATATAGATATAGATAAGATACTCTAAACTTTAATCAAGGTTTCTCCATCTTAGCACTGTTGACATCTGGGGTCAGATGATGTTTCTTTTTTGTGAAAACTGTCCTGTACATTACAGGATTTTTAGTGGATTCCTAGCCTCCCTACCTTTATGAAAACCAGAATACTACCAAATGTTTCCAAGGTGTGCAGTGTCCCACCTGGTTGAGAATTACTGACTCAAATCAATTAAGGATTAAGTTATTTTTTTACTCTGTTTGCTAAGTTTTTATCCTGAAAGGGTATTGAATTTTAACAGTGTAGTTTCTGTATCTGCTGAGAATATCATTTTTTTCTCCTTTAATGTATTAATATAATTAGTTACATTATCATTTTTGAATGTTAATCTGTAGTACAATTTTATTAGTACACAGTTGTCTGAAAATTATGCAAAACCATGATACTTTTCTTCAATTTGAGTGGACGGGTGAACACTAAAACAATACAGTGCAAATTAGATCCCATGTTACAAATTGAATTTTAATTGCTATTAAAGCCTATTTTACCTATTTTGTAATACAGCTTGCCTGTTTTATAATGATCTGGCTTTAAATAATCAGTTTTGAGGTTTATTCTATTACTTTGAATAATCAGATGTTATATGTACTTCTATAGAACAAATCACTTGTAAATTTATTAGATGACCAACTTATTTAAATATCAAATTAATAAAATAGAGTTTAACATTCTTCAATAAATAATGCATTTGCTTTAATTGTATAACAAAGGAATAGGATGTTGATTATTTGTAAGTAGTGGGAATTTAGTGGCAGATCAGGTATGATTATTCATTCAGTTCTAAATGCTGTGTAAACATCTACTGCTTGTCTCTGCAATGGAAATAGGCTGTCACCTTAAGTCCAGCTGCTAGTTTTCATCTAATATTCTCTTCAGTTCAGTCACTCAGTCATGTCCAACTCTTTGCAACCCCATGGACTGCAGCATGCCAGGCTTCCCTGTCTATTACAAACTCCTGGAGCTTGCTCAAACTCATGTCCATCGAGTTGGTGATGCCCTCCAACAGCCTCATTCTCTGTCGTCCCTTTCTCCTCCTCCCTTCACTCTTTCCCAGCATCAGGGAAATATTCTCTTAGAAACTGTATTTATTCATAATCTTTGAACTAAAAGCAACTTTTCTGGTGGTGGTTTTAACATTACTGTGGAAATGAAGCCACATGGAAGTAGAAATATTGTGATAATTTTAATGAAGTGGAATTGCAATAATATCAGTAAGAGGTGGAAAAATTATATTTCCAGTCATAAACTGTAAGTTGACTGGGTTTAGGTAGCAGTGTAAGATAAACTTTGTCATAAACAGTTATAAAGAATTTTGCCTAAAATAATTTTTGCTACTTTTCTTTCCTCTTAACAGTCACGTTCTATATCTAGTTCCCCTGTGATGGTAGCTCAGCCCGTTTATCAGCAACCTGCATATCACTACCAGGTAAACATTAAATTACAATGCAAATCTTTGATAGTTTCAGCCTTTTTTGAATAACTTTCATTTTAGTCTTTCTCATGCAAATAAATACTCTCATAATTTAAAAGAGGTAGTTAAGCCTCGATAGTAGTGATATTTTCTTTTTTTTTTAATGAGGGATCTAAATGTCATATAAGAGGATAGATTGTTGACTTATGCTGTTGTCATGTGTGACTGTTTGCCATCCTATGGACTGCAGCATGCCAGGCTCCCCTGTCCTTCACTGTCTCCTGGGGTTTGCTCAGACTCATGTCCATTGAGTCAGTGATGCCATCTAACCATCTCATCCTCTGCTGCCCTCTCCTTCTTTTGCCCTTAATCTTCCCAGCATCAGGGTCTTTTCCAGTTAGTAGGCTCTTTGCATCAGGTGGCCAAAGTATTGGAACTTCAGCTTCAGCATCAGTCCTTCCAATAAAGGACTAATTTTTATCAAATGTAATAGGGTCAGTTTTCCTCCCCTGGCTAACATAGAATAATTTCCGAGGTATTATGAAATACTGGACCACAGGCTGATTTTTTTAAATATTATTGTTATTATATCAGTTTCTAGTTATTATATTTAATAAATACATATCAAAATAAGTAATACACTGTGACTTATATTATGACAACCTCTTTTAGTTAATCAACATTCTTTTCATTAATTCTTATGGGAGGTTGAGGGTCAGTAAAGTCTAATGCCAGACCATTTTGGTGTTTCGTAAATGTAATTGGAAAACAGCCATATTTGTTTACATAATTGTTTGTGGCTGTTTTGTGCTGCAGCAGAAGAGTTGAGTGGTTGCAACAGAGATATATGGCCTGCAGGCTTGAAATATTTTCCCATTAGCCCTTTATAGAAAATGGTTACCTGCTTCTGGTCTGTAGCCTTCTCAGATAAAATCACAGTCTCTTATACCTTTGAAATAGTGGAAGACTTTGTTTCTGGGTTTTTTTCTTTTTGAACTTTATTAGACCCACATGAAATATTATGCTTACTGAAATTATTTTTAGTATTAGACTAGGTTTGGGGGAGTTCTTAAATTCTGTTACTATGCTAAGTATAAAATTATCTATAAGTATTTTATTCACTTAGTAAAAATGAAAGTAAATTTGATGGCCTTTATTTAAAGTATATATGTAGCATGACTATTTCTTATTCACAATTTTGAGAGGCCCCAAAGACAACATTAGATACTAGGCCATTTAACAAGACAAACCAAAAGTCATGAAACCAGTTTTAGGACCCTTAGCTTATTGCCCACCTTGAGCACATGAGGATGTGCTCATTATTTACCACATCTTGAGGATGAAGTTAATAAAGAAGACTGGTAATGAGGCTTTTTTAACAAGAGAGTTTTAGAGTACTATGGCATTTCCCATTCTCAACCAAGGGAACAGGACTTCAGAGAATGACTTAAGAGAGTTTAATATTTGTCCCCTGGAATTTGTGAGATAGAATCTTTTAGACCTGTGCATGCATGCTTGCTAAGTCACTTCAGTCATGTCCAACTCTTTGCGACCCTATGGACTATAGCCCGCCAGGCTCCTCTATCCATGGGGTTTCTCTGGACAAGAATACTGGAATGGGGTGCCATGCCTTCCTCTAGGTGATGTGGACTATGGAAGCAGAGCCAGAAAAGAAGGCTACAGGGGGAACATGTTGAACGTCTGACAGCAAGCAAAGTTTGTTTCCCAAGAGCAAGATAAGAACCTCACAGAAGGGAATCTTTCCAAAAAAGTATGAAGTGACCCCAGGAGAGAAAAAAATCTATGTGAAGTAGACCCCTAGAATCTAGGTCTAAAATTGTAGTCAGAAGTTCTCAGCAAGGACATCACCAAAGAAAAAAGTACCTGACAAAAGAGTCAGCATTTGGAATCTGTTAACATGCCAAAAAATAATTTTTCCTGATTTTTATCTGGAGGCTAGGAAAACCAGCTCAACACAGTGTTTTTTATTTGTCTGTTTACCCTTTGAAAAATTTGTTTTTTATTGAAGTATAGTTGATGTACAATATTAGCTTCAGGTGTACAACATAGTAATTCAAAATTTTTAAAGATTTTACTCCATTTATAGTTATTATAAAATATTATAATAACTTCCCTGGCGGCTCAGTGGTGGAGCGTTCACCTGCCAGTGAAGAGACACAGGTTCAGTCCCTCATGCGGGAAGTCCCCCGTGCCATGGAGCAGCTAAGCCTGTGCACTAGAGCTGCTGAGTCTGTGCTCTAGGGCCGGGGAGCCGCAACTGCTGAGCCCATACACCCAGAGCCTTTGCTCAGAACAGGAGGGGCCCCTCAGTGAGAAGCCCACGCACCCCAACTAGAGACTAGCCCCCCTCACCTCAACCAGGGAAAGTCCGAGCATAGCAACAAAGACCCAGCACAGCCAAAAATAAATAAAATTATTTTTTAAATGTCTATATTCCATGTGTGGGCTTCTCAGGTGGCACTGGTCGTAAGGAACCTGACTGCCATTTCAAGAGAGCTAAGAGATGTGGGTTTGATCCTTGGGTCGAGAAGATCCCTTGGAGGAGGAAATGGCAACCCACTCCAGTATTCTTGCCTGGAGAACCCCATGAACAGAGAGGAGCTTGGCAGGCTACAGTCCATAGGGTCATAGAGTTGGACACAACTAAAGCAACTTTGCCTGTATGCAGACCCTGTATATCCTTGTGTTGTATTAGTCGCTCAGTCGTGTCTGATCCCACGGACTGTGGCCCTCCAGGCTTCTCTGTCCGTGGGATTTTCCAGGCAAGAATACTAGAGTGGGTTGTCATTATATCCTTACAGCTTATTTATTTTAATATCTTGTACCTTTTAACGCCCCCCCTTCTTTTTCCCTCCCCCTTCCCTCTCACCACTGGTAAACACTAGTTTTAACAAAATGTTTTTAAAGTGCCAGGGGTGAGAAAGATTGAAGTTACTTTCTGCTTGCACTCTGTGGAGTCCAGCTCCTACTCCATTAATTGATTACATATGTACATACATGACATAGATATATTCTGTAAAGTTTCTAATACAGTTTAATTTTATACTTTGGCTCTAATTTTTCACTTGACACAGATTACAAAACTGGAAGTATATTATCTAGATAAACTTGGGAAAGATTTTTGTACCAGTTTGTAACATATTTTTCAGTGTAAGAAATAATTTCACTTTGCATATTTCTTTCCAGTTATATATTTATTCATCATCATTCTCCCCTTAAAACTGCCACTTTGATAATCTCTTCCCTTGTTCTTTTTACAAATTCTGAGATTGATAGCTTTATCAGTTTTTGTTAGTCAAATCAGATAAGGACTGGTTCAGTCAGTATTTATCTCTTTCGTATTTCTCACTTCAGAAGAAGATAGTAATTTTTATTTATGTAACAAATCTATACATTAATCATGTTATTTCAGATTTTTATTAAAATATTTTCTTAAGAGATTATCCTGCCTTTTTAAACATGGTATAAAGAACACAGACCTCACTTGGTTATCATATTGATGTCATCCATTAGCAGTTGATATGGTCTGCCTGAAATTAACCATTTCTATGGTAGATTCATGTAATCTTCTTATTTCCTGTCTTTTTCACTTTAATAATTAAAGATTTTATTAAAGGTGGAAAATAAGCTAAAACATTTATTATTAAAGAATAATACAACTGATTTAAAAAATAAAAAGACGGTTGTCTTTTCTATTGTCATCTTACAATGAGTACCTTAAATAACTTGATTCTTTTTTTTAAATAAAGCTTTATTTAGCTATTCATATACCATATACAATTCACCTTTTCCAAGAATACAACAGAATGCATGCATTCTTTCTTAAGCAACTTACTTCCGCCATGTCTGACTCTTTGCGACCCTATGGACTTTAGATAGCCCACCAGGTTCCTCTGTCCATGGGATTCTTCAGGCAAGAATCCTAGAGTGAGTTGCCATGCCCTTCTCCAGGGGGGTCTTCCTGACTCAGAGATCAAACCCACATCTCGTGTCTCCTGCATCGGCAGGCGGGTTCTTTACCTCTAGCGCCACCTGGGAAGCCTGTACAACAGAGTAGTTTTTACTAAATTTACAGTTTTGCTACCATACCCCAGGGGGGTGAGAGGGGAGCTTTACCCATAGGTAGTCATTCCTCTAATCCCCTCCTCCCTGTCCTAAGCAACCAGTAATAGATCAGTACTTTCTGTCTTTATAGATCTGCCTTTCATGGACAGTATGTGGCTGTGAAACCACGCTTTGTTCATCTGCTCATTTGTCGATGGACTTTGGGTTGTTTCCACCTTTCCTCTCTTACAGACAATGCTGATATGAACATTTGTGTACAGATTTTTTGTGGACTTATATTTTTGTTTCTCTTAGGTCTTGTATCTAAGAGTGGAATTGCTAAATCAATGGTATCTCTATATTTAACCTTTTAAGGATGTGTCAGACCCAAAAGGTTGCACCATTTTACAGTCCCAGCAGCAATTTATGAGGGTTTCTCCACATCTTTGCACACACTTATTACCTACTTTTTTTTACTATAGCCGTACTAGTGTATGTGAAGTGATATCACAGTGTAGTTTTGATTTGCATTGTTGTTGCTGTTCAGTCACTAAGGAATGTCCAACTCTGCTTCCCCATGAACTGCAGCATGCCATGCTTCCCTGTCCTTCACCATCTCCCAGAGTGTGCTCAGAAACATGTGTCCATTGAGTCAGTGATGCCATCTATCTCATCCTCTGCCACTCTCCTCCTTTTGCCTTCAGTCTTTCCCAGCACCAGGGTCTTTTCTAGTGAGTCAGCTCTTTGCATCAGGTGGCCTAAGTATTGCAGCTTCAGTTTCAGCATCAGTCCTTCCAGTGAATATTCTGGGTTGATTTCCTTTAGAATTGGCTGGTTTGATCTCCTTGCAGTGCAGGGGACTCTTAAGAGTCTCCCCCAGCACCACAATCAAAAGCATCAATTCTTTGGCACTCAGCCTTCTTTATGTCCCAATTCTCACATCCATACACAACTACTGGGAAAACCATAGCTTTGACTATACAGAGCTTTATCCGCAAAGTGATGTCTTTACTTTTTCATATGCTGTCTAGGTTTGTCATAGCTTTTCTTCCAAGGTGCAAGAGTCTTAATGTCATGGCTACAGTCACCATTCACAGTGATTTTGAAGCCCGAGAAAGTAAAGTCTATTATTACTTCCACTTTTTCCCTCTTCTATTAGCCATGAAGTAATGGGACTGGATGTCATGATCTTAGTTCTTTGATTGTTGAGTTTTAAGCCAGCTTTTCCCCTCTCCTCTCATCCTCTATCGTGAGGCTCTTTCGTTCCTCTTCACTTTCTGCCATTAGAGTGGTATCATCTGTATATATGAGGTTATTGATATTTCTCCTGGCAGTCTTAATTTCAGCCTGTAATTCATACAGCCTGGCATTTCACATGGTGTACTTTGCATATAAGTTTAAATGATCGGTGTGACAATATACAGCCTTGTTGCACTCCTTTCCCAATTTTGAACTAGTCCGTTGTTCCATGTCCAGTTCTAACTGTTGCTTCTTGACCCACATACAAGGTTCTCAAGAGACAGGTAAGGTGGTCTGGTATTCCCATCTCTTTAAGAATTTTCCAGTTTGTTGTGATCCACACAGTCAAAGCCTTTAGCATAGTGAATGAAGCATAAGAAGATGTTTTTCTGAAATTCACTTCCTTTCTCCATGATCCAGCAAATGTTGAGAATTTGATATCTGGTTCCTCCTCCATTTCTAAACCCAGCTTGTACATTTGGAAATTCTCAGTTCACATAGTGCTGAAGCCTAGCTTGAAGGATTTTTCACACTAGCATGTGAAATGAGCGCAGTTGTATGGTAGTTTGAACATTCTTTGGCACTGTGCTTCTTTGGGAGGGGAATAAAAACTGAGATTTTCCAACCCTGTGGCTGCTGCTAAGTTTTCCAAATTTGCTGACACATTGAGCGCGGTACTTTAACAACATCATTTTAGGGTTTTAAATAGCTCGGCTAGAGTTCCATTACCTCTGCTAGCTTTGTTTGTAGTAATGCTTCATAAGGCCCACTTGACTTCACACTCTAGAATATCTGGCTCTAGGTGAGTGACCACACCATCGTGGTTATCCTGGTCGTGAAGACCTTTTTTTGTATAGTTCTGTGTATTCTTGCCACCTCTTAATCTCTTCTGCTTCTGTTAGGTCCTTAACATTTCTGTCCTTTGTTGTCCCTATCTTTGCATGAAATGTTGCCTTGATAAATCTCCAGTTTTCTTGAAGAAATCTCTAATCTTTCCCATTCTGTTGTTTCCCTCTACTTCTTTGCGTTGTTCATGGAAGAAGTCCTCCTTATCTCTCCTTGTTATTCTCTGGAACTCTGCATTCAGTTTGGTTTATCTTTCCCTTTCTTCCTTGCTTTTTGCTTCTCTTCGTTCCTCAGCTATTTGAAAAGCCTCATCAGACCACCACTTTGCCTTCTTGCATTTCTTTTTCTTTGGTATGGTTTTGGTCACCACCTCCTATACAGTGTTGGAAACCGCTGACCATAGTTCTTCAGGCACTCTGTCTGCCATATCTAATCCCTTTAATCTGTTCATCACCTCCACTATATAATCATAAAAGATTTGATTTAGGTCATACCTGAATGGCCTAGTGGTTTTCCCTACTTTTTTCAATTTAAGCCTGAATTTTGCAGTAAGGAGCTGATGATCTGAGCCATAGTCTGTTCCTGGTCTTGTTTTTTTGCTGACTGTATAGAGCTTCTCCATCTTTGGCTGCAAAGAGTATAATCAGTCTGATTTCAGTGATCATCTGGCACTGTCCATATGTAAAGTCGTCTCTTGTGTTGTTGGAAAGGGGTGTTTGTTACACCCAGTGTGTTCTCTTGATAAAACTGTTAGTCTTTGCCCTGCTTCATTTTGTACTCCAAGGCCTAACTTGCCTATTATTCCTGGTTATCTCTTGACTTCCTACTTTTGCATTCCAATCCCCTATGATGAAAAGACAGCTTTTTTTTTTTTTTTTTTTTTTTTTTTTTGCTGTTCTAGAAGGCCTTGGAGGTCTTCATCAGACCAGTTAACTTCAATTTTCTCAGCATCGATGGTTCAGGCACTGTGGTGTTCAATGGTTTGCCTTGGAAACAGACTGAGATTATTATGTCATTTTTGAGATTGTACCCAAGTAGTGCATTTCAGACTCTTTGTTGGCTATGAGGGCTATTCCATTTCTTCTAAGGAATTCTTGCCCACAGCAGTAGATAACAATGGTCATCTGAATCAAATTCGCCCATTCTCATCCATGTTAGTTCACTGATTCCTAAAATGTCGATGTTCACTTTTGCCATCTCCTGCTTGACCATGTCCAGTTTACCTTGATTTATGGATCTAACATTCAAGAGGTTTCTATGCGATATTGTTCTTATGGCATCAGACTTTCTTTTCACCACCAGACACATCCACAACTGGCGTCATTTCTGCTTTGGCCCAGCCTCTTCCTGCTTCTGCAGCTGTCTCCCTGCTCTTCCCCGGCAGCACGTTGGACGCCTGCAGACATGGGGGACTCGTTTTCCAATGGTGTATCTTTCTGCCTTTTCATACTGTTCATGGGGTTCTCACAGCAAGAATACTGGAGTGGCTTGTCATTCCCTCCTCCAGTGGATCCCGTTTTATCAGAACTCTTTACTGTGACCCATCCGTCTTGGGTGGCCCTGCCCTGCATGGCTCATGGTTTCACTGAGTTACTCAAGCCCCTTCACTACAAGGCTGTGATCTATGAAGAGGCTTACAAGGCAAATGATGCTGAATATCTTTTAGATGCTTATTGATGGTTTTTGTGTATTTTCTTTGCAATAATGTCTGTTCATATCCTTAACCAATTTTTATATTGGGTTAAGTGATTCTTAAGTGAAAGTCACTCAGTCGT
This sequence comes from Odocoileus virginianus, assembly GCF_023699985.2. Taxonomy (NCBI): domain Eukaryota; kingdom Metazoa; phylum Chordata; class Mammalia; order Artiodactyla; family Cervidae; genus Odocoileus; species Odocoileus virginianus. Next base: position 6,611,027 of record NC_069703.1, on the reverse strand, counting down.
ATCGGACTCTGCAACCCCCTTGGAATTCTCCAGGCCAGAATACTGGAGTGGGTAGCCTTTTCCTTCTCCAGGGGATCTTCCCAACCGAGGGATTGAACCCAGATCTCCTGCATTGCAGGCAGATTCTTTACCAGCTGAGCCACAAGGAAAGCCCTTATATTGGGTTACTTGCCTTTTATTATTGAGCTATATGGTTTCTTTGCTTAGATACAAGTTCCTTATCAGATAATAACTTGTAAATATTTTTTCCAGTCTTGTGGTTTATTTTCACCTCCTTGATGGTGTCTTTTGCAGCACAAAAGTTTTTCATGTTAGTGAAATCCAGTTTATCTTTCTTTCTCTTATTATTTTGTTTCCTGTGCTTTTGATGTCATATTTTTTTTTAATCGCCTGGGTCAAATTCACAAAGATTTACATCTATGTTTTCTTCTAAGAGTTTTGTAGTTTTAGCTCTTACATTTCTATCTTTTATCTATGTTGGGTTAATTTTTGTATATGGTTTGAGGTATAGGGGTTCAACTTCATAGCTTTTGCAGGTAGATATTCAGTTTAACCCTTGTTTACAATCTGGTGGGGTTTTTTTGTTGTTTTTTTGTTTTTTTCGTTTTAGGCCCCTGCACAGTGTCTACCAGGTCAATGGCAGTGGAATGTTCCTCAGGTAAATACTAACTTTTAACTTTTTTCACTGTTTTTGTGAAGACTGCACGAATATTTAAGTCAGAAAGACTAGATTTGAGACCTTCCTCTAGTGTTTATTAACAATGATACTGATTTATTAACTGATTTGGCAGTTCATTTAATCACTATATTTCTCAGCTTTTTCATTTCAAATGGAACTAATGATACCATACCTTGGAAAGTTTTCTCACATGACTTTTGTAAAGATCAATTGAGACCATGTAAGTAAAAGTATTTCATAAACAAGTGCTATGTTATTAATATTAGAATATTTAGCATTTTTCTAGCTTCACTTCAGGTTTTGCTTCAGCTTTATTTATGTTTCTAAATGAAGATTCCATCTCTCAACTTCTGATAACAAATGGTACAGCACCAGAAAGTTCGTTAGACAAGCCCCACTCATGGGACGTCAGAAAGCTGAGGTGAGGCATTTGTTGTTCAGTCTCTCAGTCAGTCCTGGGCTTGAAACTCTGTGGACTGCAGCGTGCCAGGCTCCCTGTCCTTCACCAGCTCCCGGAGCCTGCTCAAACTCACGCCCATTGAGTCAGCGATGCCATTCGACCATCTCATCCTCTGTCATTCCGTTTTCCTCCTGCCTTCATTCTTTCCCAGCATCAAGGTCTTTTCCAGTGAGTTGGCTCTTCCCATCAGATGGCCAAAGGATTAGAGCTTCAGCTTCAGCATCAGTCCCTCCAGTGAATATTCAGGATTGATTTCCTGTATGATTGACTGGTTTGATCTCCTTGCAGTCCGAGGGACTCTCAAGAGTCTTCTCCAGTCCACAGTTCAAAAGCATCAATTCTTCGGTGCTCAGCCTTCTTTATGGTCCAACTTTCATTCATACATAACTACTAGAAAAACCATAGCTTTGACTAGATGGACCCCTGTTGGCAAAGTAAATTCTCTGTTTTTTAATATGCTGTCTAGGTTGGTCATAGCTTTTCTTCCAAGGAGCAAGCACCTTTTAATTTCATGGCTGCAGTCACTATTCACAGTGATTTTGTAGCCCAAGAAAATACAGTCTGATACTGTTTGCATTGTTTCCCCATCTATTTGCCATGAAGTAATGGCGCCAGATGCCATGATCTTTGTTTTTTGAATGTTGAGTTTTAAGCCAATTTTTTCACCCTCCTCTTTTACCTTCATTCAAGAGGCTCTTTCATTCCTCTTCGCTTTCTGCCATAGGGGTGGTATCATCTGCATATCTGAGACTGTTGGCAGTCTTGATTCCAGCTTGTGCTCCGTCCAGCCCAGCATTTTGCATGATTTTCTCTCTATATGTTAGATAAGCAGGGTGACAATATACAGCCTTGATATACTCCTTTCCCAATTTTGAACCAATTTGTTGTTCTATATCATTATAACTGTTGCTTCTTGACCTGTATACAGGTTTCTCAGGAGGCAGGTAAGGTGCTCTGGTATTCCCATCTCTTTAAGATTTTTCCACAGAGTTGTGATCCACATAGTCAAAGGCTTTAGCATAGTCAATGAAGCAGCAGTAGATGTTCTTCTGGAATTCTCTTGCTTTTTCTATGATCCAACAGATGTTGGCAATTTGATCTCTGGTTCCTCTGTCTTTTCTAAGTCCATCTTAAACATCTGGAAGTTCTCCATTCACGTAGTGTTGAAGCCTGTGGGAGAATTTTGAGTATTACTTTGCTAGCATGTGAAGTTAATGCCAATTTAAATACCATAGATTATATTATCAGAACCTTTAATAGTTATCTTAATGACTGTCTTAAATTATTTATGAGCTTCTAAAGTGCTGAGAACTTTTTAGTACTTATAAGTGATAAATAAGTGATTTTATAATATATACATAATTGGAGTTTATAGCAACGTAGAGTTCCTAGTTTGTTGTTAAGATACTTCTGTGTTGTCCCTAAACACAACTTTAGGAAAATGTGAAACCAGTATTTCTCTCTTGTGTTGGGTAAGTCATTTGGTTTAACTGAAATAACTAACCCGATTTTAATTAGAAACGTGATTTTATATTTTAGTCTCCTGCCTCTTCTGCTCCATTCTTGTACCTGCAACCTTCTGAGGTCATTTATCAACCAGTGGAAATTGCACAGGAAGGTGGATGTCTTCCTCCTCCTCCTCTGTCTCTGATGGAAGCTTCAGTTCCAGAGGTATGTGTTAGTCTCACACAAAGTGATATATCCATAACCACTTCATTTTAACATTTATTTCTTTTCCTTTTCTAAAAGTATTTGTTCGAGACCCTCCTTGAAGTTGAACATCTTATGTTTTCTTTGATCTATTCGCATCTCTTCCCCTTTTTTATATCTAAGAATACTTCATCTTAGACTTCTTCACTATTTCTGAATCATTCCTCAACTCAGCTGTTTACTAGACTATCCTTGACTCAGTCCCCTTGAAAGAGTAAGATAAGTGCTTCTCTTCTGGTTTGCCTGTCTTATTACTAACACTGTCAGTTAAAAGCATATAAAAATTAAAGAAGAAAAAAATCTTTAAAATTCTTCCTTCAAAGATGTAAATCAAATTTATAACTAAAAACTGTAAATATTATCTTCCATGTGTTTATATTTGCAAACCATTAGTAATAACCTCATCATCTGTGTACCAGGAACTGTACATGGTATGTTTTAAATATGTTTTGAAAGACTGGGAAATAAATAACAACCTCCCAATTTGAGTGTATTTATTTTTATTATTCTGGAGAAGGAAATGGCAACCGACTCCAGTACTCTTGCCTAGAAAATTCCATGGATGGAGGAGCCTGGTGGGCTGCAGTCCATGGAGTTGCAAAGAGTCGGACATGACTGAGCGACTTCACTTTCACATTATTATTATTATTACTAAAGTTTATAACATAATTTTTCTGAAACAGCAGCTTCCACAGTTTTGAGTCTTAAGTATTTACTATCAATACTTTTACTATGATTTCTCTATTCTTCATCTCACCCTCCATTTATCACTCTGTTGACTGAATCTGCAAGCACTCTGTTAAAGAAGGCTCACGTGTGCTATACTCTCTTGAGTTATTACATGCTTGTGTGTTCAACATATTTGTTGTCTATAAATCTGGAAGAAATTAAGACTAACTATAAAATAGCTGTATCATACTTGTATAACTTTGCTAAGGCTCCCTGAACAAAGTACAGTGAACTGGATGGCTTAAAAAGAGAAATTTATTGTCTCATAGTTCTGGAGTCTAAAAGTCCAAAATCAAGGTGTTGGCAGAGTTGGTTTCGTCCGAGGACTTTGAGAGAAGGACCTAGTCCAGGCCTTTCTTCTTGGCCTATCGATGACCATACTCTCCTTGTGTCTTCAAATTGTCCTTCCTGTCTCTGTGTCCAAGCTTCCCAGTTTTATAAAGATACCAGTCATTTTGGGTTAGGTTCCACTCTGATGACCATACTTCAGTTTACTCACTTCTGTAAAGACCCTCTCTCCAAATAAGGTCAGTCTCTGACATAGTGGTTAGGACTTCAACACAGAAGTCTTCAGAGAACACAATTCAACCCATAACAATGCTTTTTTCTCTTATAATGTCTAATCTACTTTTTTCTGGTGTTGAGTATAGTTGTAAAGAAGTTTGAAGCCAGTCTGACTTTCCCTCTTATACGTAATTTGCTTTTTCTTCCTTCGTGCCTGAAGTCTGTCTTAACTTGAAATCACTTTACCAGGATATGTCTTGAAATTTGTCAGTCTTTAAAATATTTTTCCTGGGACACAGTTTGCTCCTTTGATTCTCAGACTAGTTTTTAATTTCAGGGCTTCTTTTTTCCTGTTAGAACTTTGAAAAAAATTTTTGTATTCCAGTTCTTTTACTACTTCTTCAGGAATACCATTTATGCATATGTTGAGATCTCTTTTTATCTTTCATATCCATCATCTCTGAGATAATTTCTTTTATCATAGTAATTTTTAATGTTGTATATGCTTTTTTGAGACAGTCATGAATATTTTTCATTGTTTTTAGTCTACTTTTTCTTATGACTAATGAAGCTTTCATTTCTGTTTTATTTTTATCTTCTTTTTATCCCAAACTGCCACTTTGCTTACATCATTGCCTATAAATGTTGTCTGTTGGCTTAAAATCTCTTTTTGAAGCTCTTTTTTAGTGATCATGTTATTGTAATTTCTTTAAGATCTAAAGAATTTTATTTATTTGAACTTTTCTACTATTTTCTGGGATGATTTCTCGTCTTTTTCTTTTTTCCCCCTTTTTGCTTTTCCCTTGATAGAATTGGAGACGATGAGAAGTGCCCTAAGGTTGCTTGCTTTTCCTTCCCATCTTATCTTTAAACGAGACCAGCTTTTTGCTGAAATACAAGGTGGGAGAAGCGTTCTGTTGACTCAAACATCCTACCACCAAGTCTGTTACATTACCTGCTTGAGATGTTCTTCCCTGAGTTTTTAAGCATTCTGGAGTTCATTTGGCTCCTGGCAAAGTCTCTTTTTTCAGAGATTTTGTGTATGAAGGTGTAGTAAGTGTTACTTCACTTTCCACTCTCACCCTTCTTCATCTCCAGCAGTGTTCCTCAGCTATAATATCAGGTAGTAGACCACAAAATAGTGAAAATATGATTTCTCCCTCTTTGTGGGAGATCTTTCCTGCTTCTGCCTTGGTCTGACACACCCCTTCACTTAAGGCTCTAAAGAGTCTTTAAATAGGCCTTTCAGGGAAATCTATAACCTTCCTCAGGCTTCAGAATCTTCCCTTATATTGGTGCAAATTGCGTAGCATTTGGCAGGCTTTCTACACTACGAACAAAGCTAGTGGAGGTGGTGGAATTCCAGTTGAGCTCTTTCAAATCCTAAAAGATGATGCTGTGAAAGTGCTGCACTCAATATATCAGCAAATTTGGAAAACTCAGCACTGGCCACAGGACTGGAAAAGGTCCATTTTCTCTCCAATCCCAAAGAAAGGCAATGCCAAAGAATGCTCAAACTACCACACAGTTGCACTCATCTCACACGCTAGTAAAGTAATGCTCAAAATTCTCCAAGCCAGGCTTCAGCAATACGTGAACTGTGAACTTCCAGGTGTTCAAGCTGGATTTAGAAAAGGCAGAAGAACCAGAGATCAAATTGCCAACATTCACTGGATCATCAAAAAAGCAAGAGAGTTCCAGAAAAACATCTATTTCTGCTTTATTGACTATGCCAAAGCCTTTGACTGTGTGGATCACAATAAACTGTGAAAAATTCTGAAGGAGATGGAAATACCAGACCACCCGACCTGCCTCTTGAGAAACCTGTATGCAGGTCAGGAAGCAAGTTAGAACTGGACATGGAAAAACAGACAGGTTCCAAATAGGAAAAGGAGTACGTCAAGGCTGTATATTGTCACCCTGCTTATTTAACTTATATGCAGAGTACATCATGAGAAACGCTGGGCTGGAGGAAGCACAAGCTGGAATCAAGATTGCCAGGAGAAATATCAATAACCTCAGATATGCAGATGACACCACCCTTATGGCAGAAAGTGAAGGAGAATTAAAGAGCCTCTGGATGAAAATGAAAGAGGAGAGTGAAAAAGTTGGCTTAAAACTCAACATTCAGAAAACTAAGATCATGGCATCCGGTCCCATCACTTCATGGCAGATAGATGGGGAAACAGTGGCTGACTTAATTTTGGGGGGCTCCAAAATCACTGCAGATGGTGACTGCAGCCATGAAATTAAAAGACGGTTACTCCTTGGAAGGAAAGTTATGACCAACCTAGACAGCATATTAAAAAGCAGAGACATTACTTTGTCAACAAAGGTCCTTCTAGTCAAGGCTATGGTTTTTCCAGTGGTCATGCATGGATGTGAGAGTTGGACAATAAAGAAAGCTGAGCACCAAAGAATTGATGCTTTTGAACTGTGGTGTTGGAGAAGACTCTTGAGAGTCCCTTGGACTGCAAGGAGATCCAACCAGTCCATCCTAAAGGAGATCAGTCCTGGGTGTTCATTGTAAGGACTGATGTTGAAGCTGAAACTCCAATCCTTTGGCCATCTCATGCAAAGAGTTGACTCATTTGAAAAGACCTTGATGCTGGGAAAGATTGAGGGCAGGAGGAGAAGGGGACGACAGAGGATGAGATGGTTTGATGGCATCACCAACTCAATGGACATGGGTTTGGGTAGACTCTGGCAGTTGGTGATAGATTGGGAGGCCTGGGCTTGCTGCGGTTCACGGGGCCACAAAGAGTCAGACACAGCTGAGCAACTGAACTGAACTGAACTAAACTACCTTATCATTTGGGATCCATGAGCACTTCCGTGTTTACTTGATGATGGCATTTTTTAAATCTATCTTTTGTTCTTTTTGTTGTTTTCTGATTTTCAAGGAGGATGACAGTGAGTTAAGAATGATTTACATTATGTTTTTAGCCATTATTGGTACTGAACCATAGTCTTGATGTCGACATCAGATAACTTACCAAGTTACGTTTCACTGTTTAGTGGAATCTAATAAGATTTTTCTGGAAATATTACATGTTAACTTACAACTTGTGCCATGCCATTAATTTTTATGATATTTCAATACACAATGATTTAAGCATATTTTTAATTTAATATTGTTTCTGGCAAAAGATATATGCTTAATATATAAATTAATTGAATGGATTGGTTTATATTTTAAGTGTTTTTTCCTCTAAAGTTAAAAAACACAGGGCTTGTTCTTATGAGTTTGATAGTTAGGTCTCCTAAAATATAAAAATAAATTAAAATTATTTCTCACTTATTTCAATGACTATTTCCCCCTTCACTCTTAGAATATAGTGCCTTCTACTTCACAGAATAAGTAGAAACCACTTTGTGGAAACCAACTCAGCTTCTAGTCCCCAACATACAAACTTACCTGACTTGTAACTCATACTTAGCTTCTTACATTTTTTTAGTAACCTATCTTGTTCAAAGTTATTTCTACTCTTTGCTCTTGCAACTGTGACTTCCCTACTCCTCAGGGACCTCATTCCACCTCATTCTTTCTTTTCTTATGTATTTTAAGACATTTTCTCTCCATTGGTTCAAAGCTTTACCTAGTATTTACTAGTATGTTACTTTGAGTAATTACTTTTCACAGTGTTGGTTTCATAATATCTACATTAATATAATAAAGACATTAGGAAAATCTATTTTTCAGGATTGATGCAAAGATGAGAATTGTTGTATACAAGGTTCTTGCCATAGTGCCCAACACCTGGTAGGAGACAGTTACTGTCCTGTGACGCACCCCCACCAATGCCCTTATTCTCTTCTACCTTTCAAAGCCAAGCTTGAAAAAAGTGCATGTTCAGTTGTGTCCAACTCCTTGCAACCCTGTGGACTGTAGCCTGCCAGCCTCCTCTCTCCATGGGATTTTCTAGGCAAGAATACTGGAGAGGGTTGCCATTTCCTCCTCCAAGGGATCATCCTGACCCAGGGGTGAAACCCAGCTCTTCTGTGTCGTCTGTGTTGACAGGCAGGCTCTTTACCACTGAGCCACCTGGGGAGCCCTTAAAAAAAGCAGTCTACATTTAATATTTCCACTGCCTGACTCGCTGTCCTCCCCTCACCTGCTAGAGTCCGCTTCATTGCCTTCTGCGGAAGCTACCTTTGATAAAGGTCCTTAGTCACTCCCTAATTGCCAGATATTTTCCTTTTCTTTTCAGTCTTACTTGATCTCTCAGAGACATTGGATATACTCCTTGAAATTCTTCCTACCTTTGGCTTCCATGATACTGCTCTCTTCTGGCAATCCTTTTACCTCCTCTTATCTTCCTACGTAAGCTGATGTTTTTCTCCCCATGATTTCTTTTTTGATTCTTCAGTCTTTCACCCTACATACTCACTCTGATGTTATCATCCATACTCATGTCTCTAGCCCTAGCCTCACTTCTGAATTTTACACCTGCACTGTTCAGTACAACAGTAGCCATTACCACCTGCAGCTATTGAAATGTGGCTAGTCAGAATCGAGGTGTCTTGTGAGTGCAAAATACACACCAGGTTTTAATGACATAGTGTGAAAAATGAATGTAAAATTTAACACTGAAAAAAAAATTTATCACTGACTTTATGTTGAGTACACTCTGATATATTCTTAATATGTTTAAATAAAATCTATTACTGGAAATTAATTTTACTTGTTTCTTTTTACTTTTCTAACATGGATACTGGAAATTTTTCAGTTTTATTGAGGTATAATTGACATACAGCAGTGTGTAAGCTTAAGATATACAGCATAATGATTTGATTCATACATACCACTAAATGATTATCACAACAAGCTTGGTGAACACCCATCATCACATACAAAATTAAAGAAATAGGAAAAATTTGTATGTGATGAGAACTCTTAGGATTTACTCTCTTGACAACTTTCCTATATAACATCCAGCAGCGTTAATTATATTTATCATGTTGTACATTACACCCCTAGTACTTACTTAGCTATAACTGGAAGTTTGTACCTTCTATCTGAATTATAATTAACATTTAGTTCACATTTTTCTTAGTGCTTCTTTAGAGCCATCCAGCTTTTGATTGACTATATACCTGTAATGGAACTCCTACGAACACCTCAAATTTTATGTGTTACAAACTTAACTTCTCTCTAACCTCCACACAATTACACAAACATCAAACTTGCTTTTCTTTTATTCCATATATCAGTGAATGGTGCCACCATCTGTTGGACAAGCCATTAATCTGCTTTTACATGATCTCTTTCCTGTTACTCTCCCGCCTCACCTTTCAGCTGTCAGTCACTATGTGTTTGTCCTTCCAGCAATACCAAACAGCATACACAGATATAGTTGCCTCTACCTTTGCATACACTACTCCTACCTCATTCCCTAGTTTCTCAAATTCTAGCATAAACCCCACTAGAAAACGTCCCCTGACCACCTCCCCAACTTTGTAAAGCTACATTGTTTTCTTTTCCCGGTGCATCCCTATTCATGTGTCATAGGACTTTCTTTTCCCCCATACATCTCTGCAAAATGTCATACATTTTGACTAGTCTGTCCCAGATCAGTCTATAATTAAAGATAGAGAATGTGTTTCTCATATGTGTTTCTCCATTGTGTAGAAAATGCCTAGAAAATTGTAATACTGAATAAATATTTTTAATTAATGAAAAGCAATATTTTTTTCTTTTTTTTAATTTTAGCCTTATTCTGATCATGGAGTTCAAGCAACATATCACCAGGTTTATGCTTCAAGTGCCATTGCTATGCCTGCACCAGTGATGCAACCTGAACCAATCAAAGTAAGAAGCTTGTTTTGATTTTTGTTGTTGTTCTTAAGTCATATATCACATTTTCCAAATTCTCTTCTGAAAAGAAACAACTTTGGATATTTATATCTCATTTGTGATCTGAAGTACAGAATTAATGAATTCTTTCATATGAAGGAAATACAGTTCTAAATTGGCTATAATTTCTGTTACTTTGGGGGAGAGAGAAGAATAGAAAGTTAATGCTTAATCAGTACAGAGTTTCTATTTAGGGTGATGAAAAGGGCTTCCCTGATGGCTCAAATGGTAAAGAAGTGGACTGGGAAAACTGGTCAACCACTTGTAAAAGAATGAAACTAGAACACTTTCTAACACCATACACAAAAATAAACTCAAAATGGATTAAAGATCTACATGTAAGACCAGAAACTGTAAAACTCCTAGAGGAGAACATAGGCAAAACACTGTCCGACATAAATCACAGCAGGATCCTCTATGACCCACCTCCCAGAATATTGGAAATAAAAGCAAAAATAAATAAATGGGACCTAATTAAACTTAAAAGCTTTTACACAACAAAGGAAACTATAAGCAAGGTGAAAAGACAGCCTTTAGAATGGGAGAAAATAATAGTAAACGAAACAACAGACAAAGGATTAATCTCAAAAATATACAAGCAACTCCTGCAGCTCAATTCCAGAAAAATAAATGACCCAATCAAAAAATGGGCCAAAGAACTAAACAGACATTTCTCCAAAGAAGACATACAGATGGCTAACAAACACATGAAAAGATGCTCAACATCACTCATTATCAGAGAAATGCAAATCAAAACCACAATGAGGTACCATTTCACGCCAGTCAGAATGGCTGCTATCCAAAAGTCTACAAGCAATAAATGCTGGAGAGGGTGTGGAACAAAGGGAACCCTCTTACACTGTTGGTGGGAATGCAAACTAGTACAGCCGCTGTGGAGAACAGTGTGGAGATTTCTTAAAAAACTAGAAATAGAACTGCCATGTGACCCAGCAATCCCACTCCTGGGCATGCACACCAAGGAAACCAGATCTGAAAGAGACACGTGCACCCCAATGTTCATCGCAGCACTGTTTATAATGGCCAGGACATGGAAGCAACCTAGATGCCCATGAGCAGACGAATGGATAAGGAAGCTGTGGGACATATACACCATGGAATATTACTCAGCCATTAAAAAGAATTCATTTTAATCAGTTCTAATGAGATGGATGAAACTGGAACCCATTATACAGAGTGAAGTAAGCCAGAAAGAAAAAGACCATACAGTATACTAATGCATATATATGGAATTTAGAAAGATGGTAACTATAACCCTATATGCAAAACAGAAAAAGAGACACAGATGTCCAGAACAGACTTTTGGACTCTATGGGAGAAGGCGAGGGTGGGATGTTTTGAGAGAACAGCATCGAAACATGTATATTATCTAGGGTGAAACAGATCACCAGCCCAGGTTAGATGCATGAGACAAGTGCTCGGGCCTGGTGCACTGGGAAGACCCAGAGGGATGGGGTGTGGAGGGAGGAGGGAGGGGGAATCGGGATGGGGAATACATGTAAATCCATGGCTGATTCATGTCAATGTATGGCAAAAACCACTACAATATTGTAAAGTAACTAGCCTCCAACTAATAAAAATAAATGGAGGGAAAAAAAAAAAAAGAATTCGCCTGCAATACAGGAGGTCTGAGTTTATTCCCTGGGTTGGGAAGATCTCCTCGAGAAGGGAATAGGTACCCACTCTAGTATTCTTGCCTGGAGAATTCCATGAACAAAAGAGCCTGGCAGGCTACAGTCCATGGGGTCACAAAGAGTTGGACAGGACTGAGCAATTTTCACTTCACTTCACTTCTGTTAGTTTTGAAGAAGTTATAAACCACACATGGTCAAAAGTTTTCATTTACTGTAAAATAAAACATAAATGACTTAAGATCTTCCATTTTTTAAATATACAACTAAGTGGTATTAATTATATCCACATTGCTATGCAACTATAGTCACCAATATCTAGTTCCAAACTTTGTCATCACCCCAAATAGAAACGCTGTACCCATTAGGCAATAACTTTCTCTTCTTCTCTCTCTCCAGTCCCTGTTAACTTCTAATCTCCTGTCTGTAATTTGCCTAGATATTCCATAGATCCAGAGTTTTATTATGTTAGTGACATGTAACATTTACGGGGAAATGAAAATAGTTACAATGATCTACTCTTCCAGTTTGGGAATTGTGCTCATGCATCCTAAACTATATCCAGGCCAAGAGTGGTAATGTAGTTAGATCCCTTTATATATTTAGTATATTTCAACTGCCTTATCCTGCTTCTTCCCATGTGACCTAGGTTCTTATTAAAACTCTTGCATCTTCATTTTTGGGAAAAGTGACTATATCTAGTAAAGAACCCAAACTGATTAACTGTTATGATGGAAGTAGGACTCTTGCTTGCAGTATATTCTTTACAATAAAATGATGGAGGTTAGCTATTTCCCACTCATATTTTTGCTTCTGACCCATCCCGTATGTTGGAACTCAGTCTACTTTAAGGAGCCCCCACAGTCCTTGATACCCCCTCTCCCCTTTACTGCGTTTCTTCATTGATGTTGCTGCTGAACTGCAAACATGAATTAAAACCATCATTTTGACCTAGTGCCAAAGCCTAAAGTGTTAGTAAATTTTATTTATAGGAAGTTCATCATAGGATCAAAATCATCTAAAGCAAACTCATAATGTTGGTACTTTCTCCAGATATACCTCTCTTAAAATTAAAATAGCTATGCCATATTAGATAATCAGTTGCAGATTATATATTACATACACACACGTTTTATATATGTGTGTGTGTGTATATATATATATATATATATATACACATACAAATGATTGAAGTTGTACTTGTTGAATAATTCCAATAGAGGATAGAGTGGTAGTCAGGAGAAATTTCTAAAGAATGTAAATGTTAAATATTCTTGATTTAAAGTTTTATTCTTCTAGTTTAAGAGTGTATCCTTTTCTGTATTTTCTTAAATGTGACTAGAAAATGCAGAAATTGTGCAGAGAAAATGTTATCTTACTCTTTATTATATAAAATTATATAAATGTTGAATATAAATCATAACAGAGGTATAAATAAATACCTTTCTTTGTGCATATAAGCATAAAACTAGAACCAGAAACTTGCCTGTTGCATGACTAGAGAAATTCTGCTAAGAGGAACTTTACCCTTTCTATCCTGTCTTAGATCTTTGCCCTACTATATCACAGGCTAGAGGGGAACACAATCACTGACTTGTTTCTATTTTTACTTAATCCATCTTGTTAAGGCTTATAGTAATTCTGGTTATCACATGGGATACAGCCTAGGGAAGATTTTGGTACTGCAAAGTTAAGATTTCAGGACTTGGTAAGAGTTGAAGAGCTATGAACTGTTGTAGTTAACTAGCTTACTCCAAAGCCCACATCTCAGACAACTGTAATTAGGCGTCCTCAAATCTGAGCTATCATGGATTATCATTTTATATATCACTATGAAAGAAGAAAACCATGTATCCTGATGCAGGGTTTTTGAAACATGAAAAGATGTTAATCTCAGAATTAATGGGGTTTGGCATGTTTTATTTTTATTTACTTATTTACTTTTATTCTTTGGCTGTGCCACACATAGGATCTTAGTTCCCTGATCAGGGATCAAACTCATATCCCCCCTCATTGGAAGCACAGAATCTTAACCACTAGACCACCAGGAAAGTCCCTGGCAAGTTTTGTTTTTAATTTAGAGCTGCAGGATCATAGGAAGCCTGAGTTGAGCAGAAAAAAACCCACAATTTCTCTTTTTTTAGAGATAAAGGGAAAAAGAAAATTCAATTAAATAAACTTCAGAATCAAAACTGGAACACAGGGGTTTTGTATAGTTTTGTACATCCTGTTTTATCTTTCATGGTTGAATGTTCTATGTATCTTATACTCAATATTCTTCTTTAGGTGATTTGATGGCACTCAATAGAAAATGGTGCCCCATTCAGGAACAGAAAGTCCAATTCTATAGTTTTCTAAAACTATACAACTTTGTAAAAATACTTCACTGTACAAGTTTTACTATGTGGAAAATTATCTATTTTTGTTTATAATGCACTTGTATTATAATATAGAAATATTAATCCAAAAATGTTAAATCAATAGGAGACAATCTTATCCTAAAATTTATTAAAGTAGACTAATATTAAAATACTGACATCTGCAACATTAACCTTTATTCTTCCTATGCAAATTTTCCCTGGTGTACCAAAAATCTTGTTGACTTAAAATATAGAAAAGCAGAAATACTCTTTGAAAGAATTTATTGTTTTTAAAAGTGTAAGTCATTTTTAAAACTCTTAATTATTATAATTTTAATTATGTTAATTGTATACATACAAAAGAAGAATTTCATATGTCAAAGCTGTCTTAAAACAACAAATCTAATTAATAAGATAGAGACCTTATTCAGAGCACAAGTCTAACCATTATAAATGACTATCAAACTACTCATTGACTGTAAGCCACAGGTTACTGTACTCTATCAAATCAAATCAAATATTGTAAAGCAGACCAATATAGAAACTAGTTGGTTAATATGGTATTAATTAGGGTTGTTGTTATTTGGTTGCCGAGTCCTGTCCAGCTCTTTTGCAACCCCAAGGACTATAGTCACCAGGCTCCTCTATCCTTGGACTTCTCCAGGCAAGAGTACTGGAGTGTGTAGCCATTCCCTTCTCCAGGGGATCTTCCTGACCTAGGGATTGAACCTGGGTCTCCTGTATTGTAGGCAGATTCTTTACTGTCTGAGCAACCATGGAATCCCATTAATTAGGGTATCATTCCCTGATTCAACAGAGTCACATCTTTTATGCAGAATTAATTTTTAAAATCAGTAAAGCAAAATCATATTATATCAAAATTATCCCGCTGAACTAGACTATAGTAAGGAACAAAAGGCAGAATGGAGAAAAGAATAAAAGAAAAGAAGGCAGAATGGCCATCATCAAAAACTCTACAGACAGTAAATACTAGAAAGGGTGTGGAGAAAAGGGAACCCTCTTGCACTGTTGGTGAGAATGCAAATTGATACAGCCACTATGGAGAACGGTATAGAGATTCCTTTAAAAACTAGAAATAAAATTACCATATGACCCTGCAGTCCTGCTAATGGTCACATACCCTGAGGAAATCATAATTAAAAAAGAATGTACCCCAATGTTCATTGCAGCACTGTTTACAATAGCTAGGACTTGGAAGCAATCTAGATGTCCATCAGCAGATGAATAGATAAAGAAGTTGTGGTACATATACACAATGGTATATTACTCAGCTATAAAAAGAACACATTTGAATCAGTTCTATGAGGTGGATGAACCTACAGCCTATTATACAGAGTGAAGTAAGTCAGAAGGAGAAAGACAGATATCATATATTAATGCATATATATATGGAATTTAGAAAGATGGTACTGATGAACCTATTTGCAAGGCAGCAAAGAAGACACAGACATAAAAGAACAGACTAGTGCACACAGTGGGAGAAGGAGAGGGTGGGATGTTTTGAGAGAGTAGCACTGGAACATAAACATTACTATATGTAAAATAGATAGCCAGTGGGAATTTGTTGTATGATGCAGGGAGCCCAAAGCCAGTGCTCTTTGACAACTTAGAGGGATGGGATGGGGCGTGAGGTGGGAGGTAGTTTCAAGAGGGAGGGGAACATATGTATACCTATGACTGATTTGTGTTGATGTATGGCAAAAACCATCACAGTATTATAAAGTAATTATCCTCCAATCAAAAATAAAATAAAATTTAAAAGAAATAAAAAGAAAATCTTTGTCTATTTGGGC
The DNA here is from genome assembly GCF_023699985.2 of Odocoileus virginianus. Lineage (NCBI taxonomy): Eukaryota > Metazoa > Chordata > Mammalia > Artiodactyla > Cervidae > Odocoileus > Odocoileus virginianus. The sequence goes on along the minus strand of NC_069703.1, from coordinate 6,595,265 downwards.
ACTCAAAACTTTTAATATGAATATCAAATCCCTTGGTAATAAGGGTATAAGTAGAGAATTACAAAGTATCTCTATTTCCTTATGATGTTTTTCCATTTTTGCATTAATTTAGGTGTCTAGTAAGTTTATTTTTATGAGACTTAATTGAGATACTGGAAAGTGAGTTAATTATAATTTGAAGTTCACCTTTAACTGTTCTTTTTATTTAACTCTGAAGTATACTAGCTATTCATGAAAACATTTCATATTAAGGATGATATTTAACCAGTTGGCAGGCTATGAGGAAGTTCTTCTAATGAAAGCACTGATTGGGCTTGAATGAAAAACACCTGTTCCACTTTACCCATTGAAAAGACCAAATGATTCAAAAGTAAATTGGAAAGAGATTTTACCTACCACCACCACCTGTTTCTAGCTCAGAGGCCCATAATGTGCACTCACCTAAACATTAACAACTCTCTGCTTTATAGAAAAATTCTACTGCTGTCTTCTTCCTAACCATTTCCTTATTTCAGTATCATTAACACTTCTTATAAAGCAATTAGAGATTGCAATTCCCTCATGTTCCGCTGGTCCTAAGGGGAGAGGAGGAAAGTTGTAAAGGGGTATTGCATTCTGAGGGCAGGAACATAAAAAAACCTGTGCTTCACAGCTCCAAACATACAGGAGGGTAAAAACTTTTGTTTACTGTGCATAGGTCTAACTATAGATAGCCTCCAAGGAGACAGAGAACAATAAAGGGAATCAAAAACTCATGAAACCAATTTTTAGAATTGTCATGGAGAGACCGAAGGTCAGGAAGCAACAGTTAGAACTGGACATGGAACAACAGACTGGTTCCAAATAGGAAAAGGAGTACGTCAAGGCTGTATATTGTCACTCTGCTTATTTAACTTATATGCAGAGTACATCATGAGAAACTCTGGGCTGGAGGATGCACAAGCTGGAATCAAGATTGCCGGGAGAAATATCAATAACCTCAGATATGCATATGACACCACCCTTATGGCAGAAAGTGAAGAAGAACTAAAGATCCTCTTGATGAAAGTGAAAGAGGAGAGTGGAAAAGTTGGCTTAAAACTCAACATTCAGAAAACTAAGATCATGGCATCTGGTCCTATCACCTCATGGCAAATAGATGGGGAAACAGTGGCTGACTTAATTTTGGGGGCTCCAAATTCACTGCAGATGGTGACTGCAGCCATGAAATTAAAAGACACTCACTGCTTCGAAGGAAAGTTATGACCAACCTAGACAGCATATTAAAAAGCAGAGACATTACTTTGTCAACAAAGATCTGTCTAGTCAAGGCTATGTTTTTTTCCAGTAGTCATGTATGGATGTGAGAGTTGGACTGTGAAGAAAGCTGAGTGCCGAAGAATTGATGCTTTTGAACTGTGGTGTTGGAGAAGACTCTTGAGAGTCCCTTGGACTGCAAGGAGATTCAACCAGTCCATCCTGAAGGAGATCAGTCCTGGGTGTTCATTGAAAGGACTGAGGCTGAAGCTGAAACTCCAGTACTTTGGCCACCTCATGCGAAGAGCTGACTCATTGGAAAAGACCCTGATGCTGGGAGGGATTGGGGGCAGGAGGAGGAGGGGACGACAGAAGATGAGATGGCTGGATGGCATCACCGACTCGATGGACATGGGTTTGAGTAAACTCCAGGAGTTGGTGATGGACAGGGAGGCCTAGTGTGCTGCAGTTTATGGGGTCGCAAAGAGTCAGACACGGCTGAGCGACTGAACTGAACTGAAACAGTAGAGTACACACTGAGAAACTTCTTGAATATGACACTGCATCAAAGATAAGGATAATTAGTATATATGTGTGTTATGTATACAGGATACTATAGAAGATGAAATTAAATAAGTTTTTTAAAATATATCCCATGTTCCCAATAATTACAAACTAAAAAACAGAAATAATGAGGTAGTTGCTAGCCAGTGTAAAACTAAACACTGTATGAAGCTGTTAATACAATGGAAAGAATTAAAGTTGTTGTTACTGCATGCTTGGTACCACTGAGAAAAAGTTGACTGGCCCTCTGAAATACCTACTGTGAAGCTCAATGACAAACCCATCATTCACAAAGAACTTCCCATTCGAATTTTAGTCTGCCTTATTAAATATGAATGTGCAGTCACATTAGAAGAAAGCATTCAGGACTTCTCTGGTAGTACAATGGATAAGAATCTGCCTGTTAATGCAGGGGACACCGATTCAGTCCCTGGTAAGGGAAGATTCCACATGCAGAACCTAAGCCAGTGAGCCACAACAATGAAAGCCCACACACAACAAAGACCCAGCACAGCCAAAAGTAAATAAATAAATGAAGAAGAAAGCCTTCAGAATGAGAGACCAAAATAAACAGGGGGAAAAAAAAAGAAATTCAAAAGAAACATATAATTCAGGGAACAAAAAAAAAACATCAAAGAAGCTATAATATACTCTCAGAGATAAGAGAAAATTTATGAGACGTGGTCCATGCATAGTCATCCCAGAAAATACTTCTGTTTTTTCTAAACCTCTTAGTCTTTTAAATTTTTTAGGTTTGTATTTTGAAATATTGATAATTTCAGATTTATAGAAAAGTTATAAATAAATTTTTTTAAAGATAGAGGTGAGTAACAGTAGAGAAAAGAATAAAATCAGAAGATAATTCAAGAAGTCAAATATTCTGGAAAAAGAGATAATGGTTTGGAGAAAATTAGCAAAAAAATTAATACAAGAAAATTCCCTAGGAAGTTAATGACCTGAGTTCCTAAATTAAAAGAACCCAAACAGAGATCAAAATGGTGGAGTAGGAGAATGTGGAGCTCATCTCCCACCACAAACACCTCGAAGATACATCTACATGTGGAGCAGTTCTCACTGAAAACAGTTAAGTCATCTGGCAGAAAGACGGCTATATTAATACAACCAAGATTGTAAGAAAAATCCAAGATCCAGATGAAATCAAGCAGGAAGAGAAGATGATCAGGTCAGGACCCGCACACCTGGAAGGGGAAGATGGGCAAGGAGAGGGATCACACAGGCTCAGAGGGGTTACAGACTTACTCCCTGAGAGTGAAGTTCAGCCCACATTTGGGGTGTCCCCAGCCCTGGGGTCTGGCACTAAGAAGACAAACTCAGAATTAGAGTTTGACCATTAGTAATAAGAATGCTAACTGAATTAGCTAACTGATTAGCCAAAAGTAAATAAATGAAGAAGAAAGCCTTCAGAATGAGAGACCAAAACAAACAGGAAAAAAAAAAAGGAATTCAAAAGAAACATATAATTCAGGGAGCAAAAAAAAAAATCAAAGAAGCTATAATATCCTCTCAGAGATAAGAGAAAGTTTATGAGACGTGGTTAACGCTAACTGATTAGCACAGGGCCAATTCTAACAAAGAACTGGAAAATATGAAAAAGAATCAGAACTGAATATGACAAATGAAAAACAACTAGAGGGAGTTAACAGCAGACTAGGTGATGCCTAAGTGATCTAGAAGGTAAAATAATGGAAATCCTTCCTTCTGAACAGCAAAAAGAAACACAAATGACCTCTAGGATAACATCAAGTGTGAAAACATTCACATTATTGGGAGATATGAGAGAGGAGTTGAAAGCATACTACATGAAATTATGACTGGAAACTTACCAAATCTAAAGAAGGAAACAGATGTCCAGGTACAGGAACCACAGAGGATCCCAAATAAAATGAACCTAAACAGACCCACACCAAGATATATCATAATTAAAATGGCAAAAGTGGAAGATAATGAGATGATTCCAAAGGCAGCAAGAAAACAGTCAGTTCAAAGGAAACCCCCATAAGGCTATCAGGTGATTTCTCTGCAGAAATTTTGCAGGCCAGAAGGGAGTGTCATAATATATACAAAGTACTGAAAGGGGAAAACCTGCAACCTAGGACACTCAACCAAGCAAGATTATCATTTGGAATAGAAGGGGAGCAGGATGCAGGGGAGGGATTAGTTGCTAAGTCATGTCCACTCTTGCGACCCTATGGACTGTAGTCTGCCAGGCTCCTCTGTCCATGGGATTGTCCAGGCAAGAATACTGGAGTGGGTTGCCATTTCCTTTTCCAGGGATCTTCCCGACCCAGGAATCAAACCCAGGTCTCCTGCACTGCAGGCAGAGTCTTTACCAACTGAGCTAAGAGATATGTAATTTTCCAGACAACCAAAAACTAAAAGAATTCAGTAATACTAAACCTAACCTTAAAGGAATGTTAAAAGGGTCTTTTTTAAGTGGAAAGGGCCACAAGAAGAAAGAATCTGTAGGAAAGAAAAAGTCCACCAGTAAAGGCAAATGTATAGTAAACACTGTGGAGCGACCAATTAAATAAGCTAGTACTAAAAGACAAAAAATTGTAAAAATCAACTTATAGTTACATTAAACAGTGAAAGGATAAACATGAAGGTGTAAAACATGGCATCAAAAACAAAACGAGCATCTTGCTTTTCATAACATAAGATGCAACTTATCAAACCTTAATATCTTACAGAATTGTTTCCTGAGTTTTTTAAATAACATCTTTCCCCACCCTGAGGACACAGAATAATAAGCAATAGATTTTGTATTCCACACTTCACTAACAATATTTTAAATTTTTCTGTTTTGGAAAGGCATGAAGGAGGAGTCGAGGGGTATCTTTTTCGCTCATATGAGATTACTGTTCCTTCATTACTAAGATCTAGCCAAAGCACTTATCTAAGATATACTGTCAAGATTTGCTGATTATTAGCCAAACCTCAAGGATTTTGTCCTAGTTCTTATCCTCTTAGATTCTCTTTAATTCAGTACTGTCAACTAGCCTGTGCTCAGATTTTACTTATTCTTCTTATATGTGGCTCTCTTTGCACTGTGTTTGATATTTCAGTGTCTCTTTCAAAAAACAAAATATATATTCCTCTTTTACCAACTAAGCATGGCATGATTCTCTTTGCCCTCTAAGTTGTCTTCTAAGGGAGTTTTCAATTTTATTCTGCATTTTGGTAGTTTTTAAAAATGACTCTGATCCTAGTCCTTTGATTCTCTTCCTGTTTTAACTCTAAAACACTACCACCTGGATGAATGTTCACTACCTCCTCAAACTGAAAATCATGAGTATATAATTTCTTATATTTTATTTTCAGGATCCTCACCTCTTTTATGTTAGTTTGCCCATCTTACTTACCCCTTAAATAAAAACAATACCAGTTATTTTTCTGACCTGTTTAAGCTACATGATCTATTTATACTGTTTCGTGTCCTTTTTTCAGTTCACTAACTTGCTAAAAATAATATACTCATTTCTCTTTCCACTGCCACATCCCTTTTCTAAGCCCTATTATTGCCTAAGCAGATTACTGTATATTTTTTCAAGGCTTTTCTAACTTCAGTTTCCAACCTTTAGTCATGCATAAAATCTGAATTTAGTTTTTTTATCTGAGGTGGGTTTTTTCCCTGTTTTCAGTCTCATTAACTCTTATCTGTATCCTTACCAAATTCCTTGCCATTGCATAGTCTTCCTTCAATATTCACATAATTATCAACATGTTATTCATATATAACTACTTACATTTTTTTCTTTGAGCCATAATGAATTAGCACCACTCTTGTTCTCTCTAGGCATATTGAGCCTTCAATAAAGCAATTCCATATACAGAGAACAGTTTAACTTCACTTCTCTATTTTTTATGAGAGAACCGGGACATATTACCAGTAAGCTGAGTAGTAGCTTAGGTATGAATAGCTGTATATTACCACAGTATATTTCATTCATTTACCAAATATTTGTTGAACATCTGTCATGTGCTAACCAATATTCTAGACACTGATAATATAGCGGTGAATGATTTTAAGTGGTATTGGACACTATTGAACAAACCAGAGAAAACCTGGCCTGTCTATAGTTTAGCAAACCAGACAGGTTTGAACCTCTAGAATCATGGTGTTCCCAACCTGGTAACCACTAGCCACAAGATTCTAATTTCAATCTTAAATTAAAATTAAATGAAGTTTAAAATTCAGTTCCTCAGTTATTACTAGCCACATTTCTTTTTTTTAATAGAGGTATAGTTAATTTATAGTACTGTGTTAGTTTCAGGCGTACAGCATACTGATTCAGTACTTTTGCAGATTTTCCACTAGAGGTTATTATAAGATAGTAGCTGTAATTCACTGCGCTGTACCATAAATCCTTGTTGCTTATCTATTTTACATACAGAAGTTCATATCTGCTAATTCCATACCCCGATCTGTCCTTCCTTCCCTCACCTCTTTGGTAACCACAAGTTTGTTTTCTATGCCTGTGAGTCTGTTTCTGTTTTGTATATTCATTTGTATTTTTTTTAGATTCCACATATAAGATGTATTATATTGTGTTTGTCTTTTTCTGTCTTGACTCATCTCATTAAGCATAATAATATTCTCTAGGTCAATCTATGTTGCTGCAACTCGCAATATTTCATTCTTTTTTGTGGCTGAATAATACTCCATTGTGTGTGTTTGTGTGTGTGTGTAATGTGAGATATGTATATATCTCACATCTTATTAATCTGGTTTTCTATTGAATGGCATTTCGATTGTTTTTAGGCTGTTGTAAATGGTGCTGCTATGAACATTGGGGTGCATTCATCTTTTCAAATTAGTGTCTTTTTTTTCCCCCCAGATACAAACCCAGGAGTAGAATTGCTGGATCATGTAGTAGTTCTATTCTTAGTTTCCTAAGGAACCTCCATACTGTTTTCAATAGTGACTGCACCAGTTTACAACCCACCAACAGTGTAGGAAGTTTCCCTTTTCTCCACACCCTTGCCAATATTTATTTGTAGACTTGCTGATAATGACCATTCACTGACAAGTGTTAGTTGATACCTCATTGTGATTTTGATTTGTTTCTCTAATAATTAGTGATGCTGAACATCTTTTCGTGTACATATTAGCCATCTGTATGCCTTCTTTGTAAAAATGTCTGTTCATGTCTTCTACTCGTTTTTGATTAGACTGTTTCTGATATTGAGTTATATGAGCTGTTTGTATATTTTGGGTATTAACCCCTTATCTGCTGCATTGTTTACAAATATATTTTTTCCATATATTCTTCCCATCCTGTAGTTTTGCTTTCGTTTTGTTTATGGTTTCCTTTGCTGTGCAGAAATCTTTAATTAGACCTTATTTGTTTATTTTTGCTTTTATTTTGCTTTAGAAGACTGATCCAAGAAAATATTGCTGTGATTTATATAAAAGAGTGTTTCACCTGTGTTTTCTTAACAGAAGTTTTAGGGTTTCATATTTTACATTTAGATCTTTAAACCATTTTGAGTTTATTTTTGTATGTGATGTGATGTAATATTCTAATCTGTTTTACATGTTCCTGTCCAGTTTTCTGAGCACCACTTGCTGAAACCACATTTGAAGTGCTAAATAGCCCCACGTGGTTAGTGACTACCATATTTGACAGTGTAGATACAGAATGTTTCCATCAACATAGAAATTTCAGTCAGGTAATACTGCTCTAAAGAAATTGGAATATGGAAACTTGAGCCTATCCCCAATGTAAAAATATGTCATAGGACAACTTGGTTCCCTAAATCAAGAAAAGACCTTTGCTCAAAGTGCCAAAAAAATGTAGCAGGAACTAGGTTGTTTCTTTGGCCCAAACTGATATTAACACAAAAAGATTCTCAGGATAACACAGATACACAGAATTACTCTGTGTTATATGACTTAGGTATCTTAAGTGCCTGTTCTACCAATGCTAACTTGAACAGTACTTTGGTAGTTTTAGACAACTTTCTAAATAGACTTCTGGCAACCCTACTTCATTTTTTAAAAATATGTTTTTAAAACTTAATAATTTTTTTTCCAAATAGAAGAAATGTTGTAATTCATTTGTTTCTCTGTTGACCTCTTTCTCGTTTTATACTATTAATATAATGCTAGACTAAAGATTGTGTGAAGTAGATTGTAAGCTCTCAGAGAGCAGGGAGCAGACCTTTCCTGAGTTCTGGATCCCTCCTAATCTCTACTTAAACACTATAGTATAATTAGTACCACATGTTCTGTGAGTATTTATTAAATGTTCATGGATGTTCTACACTCATCTGTTCTAACTTATCTTTTTTTTTTCTCATTCAGGGTCTCTGATCTATATTCTCTTTCTCTTTACTTAACAGACAGTGTGGAGCATTCATTATTAAGACAATTGGGCAGCTCTAGTCCAGCTCAGCTGACTTCTTATCCAGTGATCCTTGTGTGGCCGAGACCCAGCTCCAATGAACCGGCTAGAAGCTGCCCGTTGTGAAACTTAGGGTTAGTTAATACCTCACCATACTTATTTATTCCACTATAAGCTGTCTAAATTTGATGAAATTTGCTTTTTCAGCTGTTCTACAAAATTATTTAGGTAAATGTGGCATGTTGATTTTTTAATGTGTTTATCTAACTGTAGTGACATTTTCTACAACGTGTTTTATCCATTCCATAAATAATAACCACATTGGGAATAGTGAGGTGTCTTTCATTTTCTCTGCTTTGTGTTATTTCATTTCCTCTCAATCTTTTAGAAGTTATATTTCATATTCTTTGGTATTTATTTTAATATTTAGGATAAGAGTCATTTCTAATTCTAATGCCTTTTATCATATATTTCATCTTAATGAATCAGTTCTGCTGCTTGGCAATTTTGTCATTTTTGTCTAATTTTTTGTTACTGCTGCTCTTTAATTTTGCTTCTACCATGGTTTTCAGAATTTTAGTAGTATTTATACTCCTTTTTAAAAACATTTCCAAATGTTAGAAATACCATCAACATGATCAGTATTCTTTCCTTTTCATGTGATTAATTTGACTATATTAAATTTTTTCTCCTAACATTTGAGATAATGCTCCAGTCTTCCTATAACATAAGCCATTTGGTACCAAACTTTATATAATATGGATCACTTAGTAGAATTGTTTTGATGAAAAGAAGGGCTTACCTCTGACATGATCTTATTACATTGATATTCTTCTGTATTTTGGTGCTCTTAATGCTTTAACCTTTTGACCTTTTCTTACATTTTACCAATATTTTGCATTATATATGTGTTCTTAAAAGGACAGTTATTTCCATGAAAAGCAAATCTATTTCCTACACCAAAGAAAAACATTAAATTATAATTTTAAAGCAAATTCTTATTATATAATTGGAAAATAGGTGAGGAGAAAAAGCTGTTATTCAAAAGTTATAGAATAAATCGTGTTTTTATCACTAAAATTTATTTTTAGTATGAAGAAACCCACCTTCAATCCATTTGTAATTCTTTCACTGACCTAATTTTCGACAAGAAGGTAAAGCCATAAATATTGGCATTACCCAAATAAATCTCTTTTCCTTTCTTATTCCATCTACAAATATATTCCATGCTCAGCAGCAGAAATAATAAGACACGGACCTTAAAAGTTTCTCCTGGTGAGTCAAATAGGGAATTTCTTTTGAAACCATAATTAATATGCTCGCCAGTCAAATGGTTTCATGAAGACAGCATGACCATATGAAATATATACTAGCATATGAGAATTCCATGTACATTAATTACTCTCAGGTTTTAGAAATGTAAAAAGACTTAAGTCCCACAATGAAATTTCAAAGTTTTTCGTTGTATAAGTAAAAAGTTCTAACTACTGGTGTTAGAGGTCTTCTTTTAATAGTACTGTCCTTGAGAACAAAAAAAAGTTAATGTTTTGACTTTCAAAATGTTAAACATGATGCTAAACAAATCCTGGATTGTTAATAAAAATTAATGATGCATTATTGGATAAGGAATTTTTATAATTATGGATACCCAGATGTGTTTTTTCAGAGCTATGTAGGTTATTTGTATGCACACACATATATACATAATAAGCATATACACATACATCTTCTGTATATATACATGCATATAATTCATACATATAGATTTTCTTAGAATTTAGCTTCATTTTGAGACGCTAATCAGAACTGTGGAAATTGCTGAAACCTAAATATATGGAGGATATCATCAACCATCTTCATGGCCTAGCTTGGTAGCCCAAATGTGTTTTTCTCAAAACAGACAGATTGGAAGGATGAAAATTGTCCCTCCATATACTAAGTAAAGCTCATCTTATTTTTTTCCTTTCTGTAGGTTTTTTTTTTTGGTCGTGCTATGCAACTTGCTGGATGTTATTTCCCCGACCATAGGTCAAACCCAGGTCACAACAGTGAAAGCACTGAATCCTAATTCCCTGGCAGCATAGCCTGTAGTATATCTTCTATAGATAAACTTGAAGTTTTTACTTCCTTAGTACCCATTGGGAGAAGGCAATGGCACCCCACTCCAGTACTCTTGCCTGGAAAATCCCATGGACAGAGGAGCCTGGTAGGCTGCAGTCTATGAGGTCGCTAAGAGTGAGCAACTTCACTTTCACTTTTCCCTTTCATGCGCTGGAGAAGGAAATGGCAACCCACTCCAGTGTTCTTGGCTGGAGAGTCCCAGGGATGGGGGAGCCTGGTGGGCTGCCGTCTATGGGGTTGCACGACTGAAGTGACTTAGCAGCAGTAGCAGTACCCATTGTGAAAGATCAGCCTTAAGACAGCTGCAATTCACTGTTTTAGAGTGAAACGAATAATATGTATATCAGTCCCTGTACCAGAATCACAAGGTAATAACAACCTGTTTCCTCAGAATCTCTAATACATCAGAGATAGAAAGATGGTAGCATGGCAAAAGATAAAGCATCTTGGAAAATTAAGACTTTTAACTTCCATCAACTGATTTCACGATAGCTAGGAAAAGATATATGATTTAGTTTATGACATTGTTTTATAAATTTCTGCCAATAATGGCACTACATTATTTTCAAACACATATATAGATGATAACTCCCATATGTTAGGAGTGTTTCCTGGATTTATGCTATGTTTAACTATAAAATAATGAATTTGGGTCACGCTAAAATTATGTGTATTTTTCCCAGAAGTGGTGCTTCAATAATATTAAAATACAGAATCAAAGGACTAGAAAAAATTTTCAGAGAACGTCCAGTTCAAGTTTGATATCATGCCTCAACATGCCTTATTGTCATAAATAGTAAATTGCTCGACTGTGGACCTGTACTTTGACTAAAATGTACTCTGAAATCCCTGTAGACTTCAGGGGGAAGGGGCCAAATGATACCCAAAGAATGGATGTAATATTCACAGTTGGTACTGTTTCTTTCAGCTGTATCCAGTGCTTTCATTCCTGTACGTAAATTCCTAAAAGTATACGTGCCGTCAGCTTCTGTACTTGCAGGTTGAGTGCTACTCTCTGGTTAACAGCTGAAGTTATTGCTTTCGTTGGACCTGCTGTGTGTGTTTCTGTCTCTGCTTTTACGTATTGCATAAATTTGCTAATTACTTTCTGCATTCTCCTGCTTCCTCTCAGAAATCAAATACCATTCAAGATCACTTGTTTAATTGTCATTTCTCCTTCCAATGTGACATAACTTCTTCAGTTCTCTATTATATATGCTAGATTCATGGTTATCTTGATGTTACCTGCTTTCTGACCTGTCAGGATCAGCAAATATAAAATAGAAGGTGTAGATTTCAAACTAGTGAAATAACAGATTGAGGATTTCCCATATTATCATTCTTTTTAGGCATAATGCTTAAAATAGTATCAACTAATATAATGACAAGCCTGAACTTATCAAAGTAAGGATACACAGTAAGTCGTTAAGACATTCTACTTAGGCTGGTGACTGATAACCCATACTGACTTCTGGCTTTATTTTATTTTTTTCCAGCTTAATTTTAAAACATAATTTTAAAATTTTCCATTTACTGATTTGTCAGTTTTCCCCATTTGATATGTGTTTTTTTAGTTAAAAGAAGCTAATACTTGATTATTTACTAATATTTTAGTGCGTAATTTTCTGAGGGAAGCTTGTATGGTAACCTCAGCTTTGCATTCCTGTCAAGGTATGTACCCATGAGTAATGGTCATTCAGTATTTCTCTAAAAGTGATCTAGGTCATAAATATCTTGGTGCACTTTCCCCCCTTGGAAAAGAAGGGGTATAAGAAGCTGCCTCTCTATACGTAGGGACCAAAGTCCTTCCCTCCCTCCCCTGCTAAGTCTTTTCCTCACTTCAGCCCTTTTACTTGTTGGTTGTTGCTCCTCAGCAGAAAAACCTGGGGGGAACTTCACACTCCTGAGATGTATGTACCTATAACATTCCAGTATGCTCTTAGGCTTAAAGAGAGGATTTCCAAAAAGATTTTTTTTTACTAGACTCTTACTTTTTTCTTCATTTCTTTCTCTGTGAACTAGAGACGGTGAAATATATATCTGAGAGTTTTTCTTTCCTAGAGAAACTAACACTTTTCAGGAAATGGTAGGTTTTTTTGTTTTGTTACTTAAGTCAAGTATAAAGGGTTCAAAGTAAATGTCTCAAAGTTTTTAGCATTTATTTTCCTCCCATTACTTAGCATCAAGTTTTATGATATTCTTTCTAGATCTCTGTCTTTAATAGGTTTCGGTGCTTTTTTCATTTTCCCTAAAATTACAAGTGAAAAATTCAAAGTACAGTTAACCCTTAAACAACTTGGGTATTAAGGGCACAAACTGACACAGACACACACACCTACCTTCCTATAATGCGTGAATCAGCCTTCCATCTACACACACACACACCTACCTGCGTATAATGCATGAATCAGCCCTCCATCTGCATACATACACACACACACACACCTGCGTATAACGCATTAATCAGCCCTCCATCTACACACACACACACCCACCTACCTGCATATAATGCATGAATCAGCCCTCCATCTACACACAAACACACACACACACACACACACACACACACCCCTACCTGTGTATAATGCATGAATCAGCCCTCCATCTACACACACACACACACACACACACCCACCTACCTGCATATAATGCATGAATCAGCCCTCCATCTGCACATACACACACACCTACCTGCGTATAATGCATGAATCAGCCCTCCATCTACACACACACACACACACACACACACACACACACACACCCCTACCTGTGTATAATGCATGTATCAGCCCTCCATCTACACACACACACACACACACCCCTACCTGCGTATAATGCATGAATCAGCCCTCCATCTGCACATACACACACACACCTACCTGCGTATAATGCATGAATCAGCCCTCCATCTATACACACACACACACACACACACACACACACACACACACACCCCTACCTGCGTATAATGCATGAATCAGCCCTCCATCTGCACATACACATACACACACACCTACCTGCGTATAATGCATGAATCAGCCCTGCATCTACACACACATACACACACAACTACCTGTGTATAATGCATGAATCAGCCCTCCATCTGCACACACACAGACACCTACCTGCGTATAATGCATGAATCAGCCCTCCATCTACACACACACACCTACCTGTGTATAATGCATAAATCAGCCCTTCATCTACACACACACACACACACATACACACCCCTACCTGCATATAATGCATGAATCAACCCTCCATCTATACACACACACCCACCTACCTGCGTATAATGCATTACTCAATCCTCCATCTACACATACACACACACACCGTACCTGCGTATAATGCATAAATCAGCCCTCCATCTACACACACACACACACACACACACCTTCCTGCATGTAATGCATGAATCAGCCCTCCATCTACACACACACACACACCTACCTGCATGTAATGCATGAATCAGTCCTCCATCTGCGCGCGCACACACACACACACACCTACTTGCGTATAATGCATGAATCAGCCCTCCATCTTCAACATTTTGTATCCATGATTCTCCCCTGGTTCCTTACCTGCAAATTCAACCAATGGAGGATTTCCAACAGGATAATGTAGCTTGAAAAAATTCAAGCAATATGGGGAACAATGTTTTGGCTAAAGGAATCCAGCTCACATAACTGATACTTGAGAGTATCATTCTTCATTTTCACAGCTGCTTTCCTTCTTCCATTTCTGAACCCATTTGTACTCTTGAAGCTTCATGTTTTTCACAGTGGCTCATAATTATAACAGTGATCATTTTCTAGGTATGAAAAAAGAACTCAGATAGCTTTTGCTTGAACATGGAATGTTTTATCCTTTTCTTTTTGCTTAATGTATTATAAATATTAGAAAAGGAAACTTTAAAAGATGATGGTCAGGCACAGATATCTTGTGTCTAATTCTTAAAGATCAGATCAAATTAGAAAGGATGTTAATAGTCATCTTTTTGTAATCTATATCTTACTAGATTTCAAAAGGGTTATCCTGTTTCCTCAAAGAATCTCATAAGTATAACTCTAGATAATGAAACAGACATTTTGTTTTACACTTTAACAGATTTGTACTTTTGAAGTTAAAACCATTTTAATCTATTGACCTGCTTCTTGAAAATTACTTTCTAAATCATCATTACCTTGGCTTACATACCCATTACAGAGAATTCAACTTCCCTGATTTTCTTCTAAATGATGGACTGTTAGGGAAAATATCCAAAATTAATTCTAAAGATCATATCTTCATGTAAGTCGTCCTATTGGTATACTTTGTTTATTAAACATCTTTCAAACCAAACATCTCTATACACTCTAGGTAAAGGTAGAAAGTGTTAGTCGCTCAGTTGTGTCTGACTCTTTGCGACCCCATGGACCATAGTCCACCAGGCTCCTCTGTCCTTGGAATTCTCCAGGCAAGAATACTGGAGTGAGTTGCCGTTCCCTTCTCCAAGAGATCTTCCCAATCCAGGGAGTGAACCAGGGTGGGATGCTTTACCATCTTAGCCACCAGGGAAGCCCTAGGTAAAGGTTGCTAACCATATAGTATTCACTAACATGATTTAATCTCAGGTCATACAGTTTCAAAAGACTTATCTTTATTGATAATAAATACAGTTCTAATAAGACAAGCTTATCATTAGGGTCTGCCTGAATAGGATTATGTGAAAGAATATATCTTTTCTCAGAGATAGTTACATCAGAGACTTGTCAAGTTCCAAAATGAATATTAGCTTAACCTTCTCCGAAATGATTGTATGGGTTCAGAATTACAAGTCCTTGTTTTCTAGTACTTATTTCCTCTTCGATCTCAGCATCACCTTCATTGATGAGCAGCAGACAGACTTGATTTGATTATCTTATAGAAATCAAAGCTATTTACCTATAGACAAGATCCTCTGATGTTTTATCAATCATATTAAGTTCTGCTTTCACTTCTCTCCTTCTAGTAGTCAGAAATATCTTAACTTTGCTGACCTCTGCTCCTAGTTCTTATATGTGGAAATCATATATTTATTATTCAAATCAGGACACATGAAACTGGACACTAAAAGTAATTTATTATATAATTTTTGAAATATGTACTTCAGATCAGTTCAGTCACTCAGTCATATCTGACTCTTTGCGACCCCATGAACAGCAGCACGCCAGGCCTCCCTGTCCATCACCAACTCCCGGAGTCCACCCAAACCCATGTCCATTGAATCAATGATGCCATCCAACTATCTTATCCTCTGTCATCCTCTTCTCCTGCCCTCAATCTTTGCTACCATCAGGGTCTTTTGAAATGAGTCAGCTCTTCGCATCAGTTGGCCCAACAAAGTAGATTATCCTATTAATAAACCTATTAAAATAATTCTATTCAAAGACTTTTTCAGAAATAAAATTTTGATATTACAAAAGGCATAAGCCTAGATTGTCTCGGGGAAAATGAAATGTAAGTAATCCTATTAATACATTAAAAAATGAGTTTAATATTAGGATCAAAAAGTATAGTCTGAAAGACATTAAGCCATAAAAAATAGGTGTGAATTCCTCTTACTTTAACCCTTGAAGCTTTATGGTTTCTGGCTTAGCCATTGATACAGCTGTATAAGTAAACTGAATTATGTTCGGGTAGAATAAGCCTGTTTCCCTGTGTTATAAACATGAAATTGTAGAATCTCATAACTGAAAGACTATAGGATCTACAACTCTGGAATAGTCTTTTGAAATTAGTCTTAAAATGTAGTAACTTAACCCAGGCAACTCACTTTGCTGCATAATTTCTAGGTAGTTCTAAAGAAGAGCTTTTGCTTAGTCATTGAAGATTATTTCAAGTCTATGATAACATTCCTTGGGGTTTCCCTCATGGCTCAGATGGTAAAGAATCTGCCTGCAATGCAGGAGACCCAGGTTTGAGCCCTAGCTCAGAAAGATCCCCTTGAGAAGGAAATGGCAATTCACTCCAGTATTCTTGCCTAAAGAATCACATGGACAGAGGAGTCTGGTGGACTGCAGTCCATGGGATCTCAGAGAGTCAGATACAACTGAGTGAATAAAAACTTCATTAACTTTGTTGATCGATGATAATCTGCTAATGATGCTTAAAATATCATGTTTTTGCTTACTATATTTTTATAAGACAAAATAACACCTTATATAGCACCTTAAAATTTATGAGCACTTCACATGCATTAACTCATTTTATCCACTCAGTATTTTTGTGAGATAGGCAACTTTTTTTAAGAGAAGTGAGGCTTAGATAGGTAAAGAGAGTTGCCAAAGATGACATTACTATTAAGTGATAGAAACTCGAACTTCTGTTTACTAATAGTCACCTGTAGAGGCAAGTGGGAAGTGGTTGTGTGGGGAAATGGGAGGGGAAGATCCTTAGAGAACACATTACTTTGCAGAAATAGTGGTTGTCTTATTCAAGAGTTTATAGAACATCTATTGTCGAATCACTAAAATTAGATCTTAGATACAAATAAAGTGTCTATTGTAATCCCTTAAGCACCTGGGAGTTAGAATCAAATATATTTCAATATTGAAGTAAATTGATATCTCTTAAGGTAGCCAATGCCTCACGATTTAGTTAGTGACGTCTATGAATGGATGAAGGAGACTTCATTGTCCCTACCTACTATCCAGCAAAACCACAGCCAAGGGAACAGGTGTGGCAGAATCAGTGGGGAAAGAAGACCCTGTTGAGCTTGACTCTGGTCTGGCATGGTGAACAGACCTGAGACATGTAAAATATGTGGGAGGCCCTCTGAGGCCCCTCACCCTCATTTCCCCCAACCCCCATCCCCATGAGGGGCGGGGGTGGGGCCCACTGGCCTTACAGGCCTCTGGTGAAATACTACTACTCTGATGGCGTTTTTTCCCACTGACTGGGGGCTGGGGAGGGAGGAGGGGAAGCTTCAAAGGGCTCTGGATTCTGGCACCAAGCACCAGATTGCAGACAGCAGAAATAAAAATGAAAAATAAAATAAACTGTGATAAACTTGAAACTGTTTAATCATGCTTTTATCAAGTAACCTAAGTTTGAAGAGTTCCCCAACCAAAACAAGGGTAATAGAATCATCCTAGAATTTAATTTTTAGATTTTTAATTCAAATTTGTCCTAAGAAGTGTTGTGCTGACCAAGTGGGCTTTATCCCAGGGTTGCAAGGATTCTTCAGTGTTTGAAAATCAATCAATGTGATACACCATATTGACAAATTGAAAGATTAAAAACCATATGATTATCTCAATAGATGCAGAGAAAGCTATTGACAAAATTCAATACCCATTTATGATGAAAAAAGAACAGACTTCAACATAATAAAAGCCATAGATGACAAGCCTACAGCAAACATTATCCTCAATGGCAAAAAAAAAAAAAATCCTCTAAAATCAGGAACAAGTCAAGGGTGCCCATTGTCACCACTACTATTCAACATAGCTTTGGAAGTCCTAGCCACAGAAATCAGAGAAGAAAAAGAAAAGGAATCCAGATTGGAAAAGAAGTAGTAAAACTCTGCAGATGACATGATCCTCTACATAGAAAATCCTAAAGATACCACCAGAAAAGTATTAGAGCTAATCAATGAACATAATAAATTTTCAGGATATAAAATTAATACACAGAAATCCCTTACATTCCTATACACTAACAGTGAAAAAAAAAAAAACAAGGAAACAATTCCATTCACCATTGCAACAAAAAGAATAAAATACTTAGGAATAAATTTACCCAAAGAAACAAAAGACCTGTCTATAGAAAACTATAAAACACTGATGAAAGAAATCAAAGATGACACAAATAGATGGAGAAGTATACCATGTTTGTGGATTGGAAGAATCAATAAAGTGAAAATGAGTATATTATCCAAAGCAATCTATAGATTCAACACAATCCCTATCTAGCTACCCATGGTATTTTTCACAGAACTAAAACAATTTCACAATTTGTATGGAAACACCAAAAACCTCGAATATCCAAAGCAATCTTGAGAAAGAAGAATGAAACTAGAGGAATCAACTTTCCTGACTTCAGGCTATACACCAAAGCTGCAGTCATCAAGACAATATGGTAGTGGCACAAAGACAAAAATATAGATCAATGGAACAAAATAGAAAGCCCAGAAATAAAGCACCCATGAACAACTTATCTTTGACAAAGGAAGCAAAAATATACAATGGAGAAAAGACAGTCTTTTTAACAAGTGGGAGCTTCCCTGGTTGCCCAGCTGGTAAAGAATCTGCCAGCAATGCAGTAGACCTGGGTTTGATCCCTGGGTTGGGAAAATCCCCCAGAGAAGGGAAAGGCTACCCACTCCAGTATTCTGGCCTGGAGAATTCCATGGACTGTATAGACCATGCGGTTGCAAAGAATCAGACATGACGGAGTGACTTTCACTTTAACAAGTGGTGCTGGGGAAACTGGTCAACCACATATAAAAGAATGAAACTAGAACATGTTCTAACACCATATGCAAAAATAAAATGGATTAAAGATCTAAATGTAAGACCAGAGACTGTAAAACTGTTAGAGGAAAACATAGGCAGAACACCCTCTGATATAAATCACAGCAAGATCCTCCATGACCCACCTCCCAGAATAATGGAAATAGAAATGGGACCTGGTTAAACTTAAAAGCTTTTGCATAAGGAAGGAAACAATAAGCAAGGTGAAAGGCAGCCTTCAGAATACAAGAAAATAAAAGCAAGTGAAACAACTTACAAACTTCAAAATACACAAGCAGCTCATGCAACTCAATAACAGAAAAACGAACAACCCAATCAAAAAAAGGGCCAAAGAACTAAAGACATTTCTCCAAAGAAGACATACAGATAGCTAATAAACACAAGAAAAGAAAATAATCACTCGTTATTAGAAAAATGGGAATCAAAACCACAGTAAGGTATCATCTCACACCAGTCAGAATGGCCACCATCAAAAAGTCTACAAACAGTAAATGCTGGAGAGGGTGTGGAAAAAAGGAAACCCTCTTACACTGTTGGTGGCAATGCAAACTGGTACAGCCATTATGGAGAACAGTGTGGAGATTCCTTTTAAAACTGGGAATAGAACTGCCATATGACCCAGCAGTCCCATTGCTGGCATACACACCAGGGAAACCAGAATTGAAAGAGACACATGTACTCCAATCAGAGAAGGCTATGGCTCACCACTCCAGTACTCTTGCCTGGAAAGCCCCATGGACAGAGGAGCCTGTTAGGTTGCAGTCCATGGGATCGCGAAGAGTTGGACACGACTGAGCGACTTCACTTTCACTTTTCGCTTTCATGCATTGGAGAAGGAAATGGCAACCCACTCCAGTATTCTTGCCTGGAGAAGACGGGGGAGCCTAGTGGGCTGCCGTCTATGGGGTCGCACAGAGTTGGACACAACTGAATTGACTTAGCAGCAGCATGTACTCCAGTGTTCATTGTAGCACTGTTTACAATAGCTAGGACATGGAAGCAATGTAGATGTCCATTGGCAGATGAATGGATAAGGGAGCTGTGGTACACATACACAATGGAATACTTAGCTATAAAAAGGAACACATTTGAGTCAGTTCTAATGAGGTGGATGAAATGAGCCTATTATACAGCATGAAGTCAGAAAGAGAGACACTCTCAGAAAGAGAAATAGTGTATTAATGATATATATATGGAATTTAGAAAGACAGTATCAACAATCTTACATGCAAGGCACCAGAAGAGACACAGATATAAAGAACAGACTTTTGGCTCTGGGAGCAAGTGAGGGTGGGGTGATTTGAGAGAATAGCATTGAAACATGTATATTACCATATACAAAATAGATGACCAGTGCAAGTTCAATGCATGAAGCAGGGCACCCAAAGCCGGTGCTCTGGGACAACACAGAGGGATGGGATTGGGAGGAAGGTGGGAGGGGGTTCAGGATGGTGGGCAACACATGTGCACCCATGGCTGATTCATGTCGATGTATGGCGAAAACCATCACAATATTGTAATATCTTCCAATTGAAATTAATTTTTTAAAAACTGCAATTCAACACTCTGGGAAATACAAGGTGAGAGAAGGGCCTTTTAAACTATCTTAGAGAAACCTTAATCCCTGGGGTAGCAAAAGATAGGCAGTGCCATCTACTCTATATTTTGGGAACATGACACATTTCCACATGTTTTTGAAAACGTAAAGGCTACCAACAAAATGAATGTTTGGTTGCTTTTCTTCTTCCTTTCCATTCTTGCTAATAACTGCAGTGCACAGCCATCCAAAGTGGACGGGTCATGGTGGAGAGTTCTGACAAAATATGGTCCACTGGAGTAGTAAATGGCAAACCGTTTCAGTATTCTTGCCTTGAGAACCCCCTGAACAGTATGAAAAGAAGAATATGACACTGGAAGATGAGCCCCCAGGTCAGTAAGTGTCCAATATGCTACTCGGGAAGAATGGAGAGAGAGCTCCAGAAAGAATGAAGAGGCTGGACCTAAGTGGAAATGACGCCCAGCTGTAGATTTGTCTGGTGGTGAAAGTAAAGTACAATGCTGTATAGAACAGTGTTGCATAGGAACCTGGAATGTTAGGTGCATGAATCAAGGTAAGTTGAACATAGGCAAGCCAGAGATGGTAAAAGTGAACATCGACATTTTAGTAATCACTGAACTAAAATGGATGGGAATAGCCGAATTTAATTCAGATGATCATTAGATTACTACTGTGGGCAAGAATCCCTTAAAAGAAATGGAGTAGCCCTCAGAGTGAACAAAATAGTACAAAATGCAGTACTGGGATGCAGTCTCAAAAACGACAAAATGATCTCGGTTCATTTCCAAGGCAAACCATTCAACATCACAGTAATCCAAGTCTATGCCCCAACCACTAACACCAAAGCTGAAACAGTTCATATATGAAGACCTCCAAGACCTAGAATTAACAGCAAAAAAAAGAAAAAAAAAAAGATGTCCTTTTCATCACAGGGGCTTGGAATGCAAACTAAGGAGTCAAGAGATACCTAAAGTAACAGACAGGTTTGGCCTTGGAGTACAAAATGGAGCAGGGCAAAGGCTAACAGTTTTGACAAGAGAATCCACAGGTCATAGCAAACACCCTTTTCCAACAACACAAGGGATGGACATCATCAAATAGTCAATACTGAAATCAGATTGATTATATTCTTTGCAGCTGAAGATGGAGAAACTCTGTACAGTCAGCAAAGACCTGGAGCTGACTGTGGCTCAAATCATTAGCTCCTTATTGCAAAATTCAGGCTTAAATTGAAGAAAGTAGGGAAAACCACTAGGCCATTAGGTATGATCTAAATCAAATCCCTTATGACTCAAAGTGGGAGTGACAAATAGATTCAAGGGATTAGATCTCACAGAGTGCCTGAAGAGTTATGGACACAGGTTCATAGCTTTGTACAGGAGATGGTGACCAAAACCATACCAAGGAGAAAGAAATGCAACAAGGCAAAATGCTTGTCTGAGGAGGGCTTACAAATAGCTGAGAAAAGAAGAGAAGCAAAGGAGAAAGGGAAAGATATACCAATCTAAATGCAGAGTTCCAAAGAATAGCAAGGAGAGATGAGGAAGCCTTATTAAGTGAACACTGCAAAGAAATAGTACTCTTGCCTGGAAAATTCCATGGATGGAGGACCCTGGTAGGTTGCAGTCCATGGGGTTGCGAAGAGTTGGACATGACTGAAGCGACTTAGCAGCAGCAGCAAAGAAATAGAGGAAAACAGTAGAATGGGAAAGACTAGAGAGTTTTCAAGAAAATTAGAGATACCAAGGGAACATTTCATGCAATGGGCACAATAAAGGACTGAAATGTTAAGGACCTAACAGAAGCAGAAGATATTAAGAAGAGATGGCAAGAATACGCAGAAGAACTGTTCAAAACATGTCTTCATGACGTGGATGACCACAAAGGTGTGGTTATTCACCTAGAGCCAGACATCTTGGAGTGTGAAGTCAAGTGGGCCATAGGAAGCAGCACTACAAACAAAGCTAGTGGAGGTGTTGAAATTCCAGCTGAGGCAGTTCAAATCCTAAAGGATGATGCTGTTAAAGTACTGCTCTCAATAGTCGAACAAATTTGAAAAACTCAGCAGTGACCACAGTACTGGAAAAGGTCCGTTTTCATTCCAGTCCCAAAGAAGGGCAATGCCAAAGAATGTTCAAACTGCCATACAGTTGTGCTCATTTTGCATGCTAGTAAGGCTCAAAATCCTTCAAGCTAGGCTTCAGAGAATTTCCAGGTGTACAAGCTGTGTTTAGAAAAGGCAGAGGAACCAGAGACCAAATTGCCAACATTTGTTGGATCATGGAGAAAGCAAGGGAGTTTCAGGAAAACATCTACCTCTGCCTCACTGATTATGCTAAAGCCTTTGTGTGGATCACAACAAACTGTGGAAAATTCTTAAAAAGATGGGAATACCAAACCACCTTACCTGCTCTGAGAAACATGTATGCAGGTCAACAATGAACAGTTAGACATGGAACAGTTAGAATCGGCCGGGTTCAAACTTGGGAACGGAATGCATTAAGGCCGTACATATTGTTACCTTGCTTATTTAACTTATATGCAGAGTACATGTGAAATGCTGGGCTGAGTGAGTCACAAGCTGAAATCAAGATCACTGACAGAAATATCAACTTCAGACATGCAGATGATACCACTCTAATGGCAGAAATTGAAGAGGAGCTAAAGAGCCTCTTGATGAGGCTGAGAGTGAAAAAGCTTGCTTAGAGGCTTCTGGTTAAGATGGTAGAGTAGGATGTGTGCTTATCTACTTCTGTGAGAGCACCAAAATCGCAACTAGCTGTTGAACATCTGGTTCAACAGGAGGATGTTGGAACCCACCAAAAAAAGATACCCCACGTCTAAAGCCAAAGAAAAAGCCACAACAAGAAGGTAGGAAGGGTGCAATCACAATAAAATCAAATCCCATACCTGCTGGGTGGGTGACCCACAAACTGGAGAACAGTAATAGCAAAGAAGTTCTCACACTGTTGTGAAGGTTCTGAACCCCACGTCAGGCTTCCCAACCTGGAGATCTGACAAAGGGACTGCGAATCCCCAGGGAATCTGACCTTGAAGGCCAACGGGATTTGATTATAGGACTGTCCACAGGACTGGGGAAAACAAGGACTCCAGTCTTGGAGTGCACAAACAAAATCTTGCATACACCAAGACCCAGAGGAAAGGAGCAGTGACCCCACAGGAGACTGAACCAAAACTACTTACAAGTGTTGGAGGGTCTCCTGTGGAGAAATGGGTCAGCAAGGGCTCACCTCAGCGATAGGGACACTGGCAGCAGCAGTCAAGGAAGGGCTCCCTTGTCATAAGCCCTCTTTTATGTCGCCATTAACATGAGATCCGAGGGCTGGGTCGCCTCAAGCCAAACAACTACCAGTTCAGTTCAGTTCAGTGGCTCAGTCATTTCCGACTATTTGCGACCCTGTGGACTGCAGCATGCCGGGCCTACCTGTCCATCACCAACTCCTGTAGTTTACTCAAACTCATGTCCATTGAGTCAGTGATGCCATCCAACCGTCTCATCCTCTGTCATCCCCTTTTGCCCTCAATCTTTTCCAGCACCAGGGTCTTTTCAAATGAGTCAGCTGTTCGTATCAGGTGGCCAAAGTATTGGAATTCAGCTTCAGCATCAGTCCTTCCAATGAATATTCAGGACTGATTTCTTTTAGGATGGACTGGTTGGATCTCCTTGCAGTCCAAGGGACTCTCAAGAGTCTTCTCCAACACCACAGTTCAAAGCATCAATTATTCGGCGCTCAGCTTTCTTTATAGTCCAACTCTCACATCCATACATGGCCACTGGAAAAACCATAGCTTTGACTAGACAGATCTTTGTTGGGAAAGTAATGTCTCTGCTTTTTATTTTGGGTTTTTTGTTTGTTTTTTTGGTTTTTGTTGTTTTGTTTTGTTTTGTCTCTGCTTTTTAATATGCTGTCTAGGTTGGTCGTAATTTTTCTTTCAAGGACCAAGCGTCTTAATTTCATGGCTTCGGTCACCATCTGCAGTGATTTTGGAGCCCCCGCCCAAAAAAGTCTCTCACTGTTTCCACTGTTTCCCCATCTATTTTCCATGAAGTGATGGGACCAGATGCCATGATCTTAGTTTTCTGAATGTTGAGTTTTAAGCCAACTTATCACTCTCCTCTTTCACTTTCATCAAGAGGCTCTTTAGTTCTTCTTCACTTTCTGTCATAAGGGTGGTGTCATCTGCATATCTGAGGTTATTGATATTTCTCCTGGAAATCTTGATTCCAGCTTGTGCTTTATCCAGCCCAGCATTTCTCATGGTGTATTCTGCATATGAGTTAAATAAGCAGGGTGACAATATACAGCCTTGACATACTCCTTTTCCTATTTGGAACCTGTCTGTTGTTCCTTGTCCAGTTCTAACTGTTACTTCCTGGCCTGCATACAGATTTCTCAGGAGGCAGGTCAGGTGATCTGGTATTCCCCTCCTGAAGAATTTTCCACAGTTTGTTGTGATCCACACAGTCAAAGGCTTTGGCATAGTCAATTAAGCAGAAGTAGATGTTTTTCTGGAACCCCCTTGTTTTTTCAATGATCCAACAGATGTTGGCAATTTGATTTCTAGTTCCTCTGCCTTTTCTAAATGCAGCTTGAACATCTGGAAGTTCATAGTTCATGTACTGTTGAAGTCTGCCTTGGAGAATTTTGAGCATTTCTTTGCTAGCATGTGAGATGAGTGCAATTGTGTGGTAGTTTGAGGATTCTTTGGGATTGCCTTTCTTTGGGATTGGAATGAAAACTGACCTTTTCCAGTCCTGTGGCCACTGCTGAGTTTTCTAAGTTTGCTGGCATATTGAGTGTAGCACTTTGACAGCATCATCTTTCAGGATTTGAAATAGCTCAACTGGAATTCCATCACCTCCACTAGCTTTGTTTGTAAGGCCCACTTGACTTCACATTCCAGGATGTCTGTCTCTAGATGAGTGATCACACCATTGTGATCATCTGGGTCTTTTTTTGTGAAGATCTTTTTTTGTACAGTTCTTCTGTGTATTCTTGCCACCTCTTCTTAATATTGTCTGCTTCTGTTAGGTCCACACCTTTTCTGTCCTTTATTGAGCCCAACTTTGCATGAAATATTCCCTTGGTATCTCTGATTTTCTTGAAGAGCTCTCTAATCTTTCCCATTCTGTTTTTTCCTCTATTTCCTTGCATTGATCACTAAGGAAAGCTTTCTTATCTCTCCTTGCTATTCTTTGGAACTCTGCATTCAAATAGATATATCTTTCCTTCTTTCCTTTGCCTTTTGCTTCTCTTCTTTTCACAGCTCTTTGTCAGGCCGCCTCAGACAACCATTTTGCCTTTTTGCATTTCTTTTTCTTGGGGATAGTCTTGATCCCTACCTCCTATACAATGTCATGAACCCCCATCCATAGTTCTTCAAGCACTCTGTTTATCAGATCTAATCCCTTGAATCTATTTGTCACTTCTATATAATTGTAAGGGATTTGATTTAGGTCACACCTGAATGGTCTAGTGGTTTTCCCTACTTTCTTCAATTTAAGTCTGAATTTAGCAATAAGTAGTTCATGATCTAAGCCAGTCAGCTCTCAGTCTTGTTTTTGCTGACTGTATAGAGCTTCTCCATCTTTGGCTGCAAAGAATATAATCAGTCTGATTTCAGAGATAGTAGATAATCAAGTACCAGAGATAGTAGATAATCAGCTATCAGCAAATAATTACATTAAAGCTTTACTGAGCAAGGCCATGCCCAGCAGAGCAAGACTCAGTTTTTCCCGCCACCAGTCCCCATCAGGAAGCTTACACAAGCCTCTCAGCCTCCTCCAACAGAAGGCAGACAGAAGAAGCAAAAATAAGCCCAGTCCCACAGTGGATAA
Source organism: Odocoileus virginianus (assembly GCF_023699985.2). NCBI lineage: Eukaryota > Metazoa > Chordata > Mammalia > Artiodactyla > Cervidae > Odocoileus > Odocoileus virginianus. The sequence goes on along the minus strand of NC_069703.1, from coordinate 6,569,057 downwards.
AATGAAAACCACCTTACAGAAAGTTAACCACAATGAAAAAGCAGAATATCACGGATGAAGAGACAAGATAAATCCCCAGAAAAACAAAGTGAAGTGGAGATAGGCAACCTTCCAGAAAAAGAATTCAGAATAATGATAGTGAATATGATCTAGGATCTCAGGAAAACAATGGAGAAGATGAAGAAATGTTTACCGAAGACCTACAAGAACTAAAAAACAAACAGAGATGAATAATATACTAGAAGGAGTCAATAGCAGAATAACTGAGGCAGAAGAATGGATTAATGACCTGGAAGACAGAATGGTGGGAATCACTGCTGCAGAACAGAATATAGAAAAAAGAATGAAAAGAAATGAAGACAGTCTAAGAGACCTCTGTGACAGCATTAAATGCACCAACATTCGCATTATAGGGGTCCCAGAAGGAGAAGAGAGAAAGGACAATGACAAAATATTTGAAGAGATAATAGCTGAAAACTTCCCCAACATGGAAAAGGAAATAGTCAACCAAGTCCAGGAAGCACAGAGTCCCAGTCAGTGTAAACCCAAGGAGGCACACATCAATACACATAATCAAACTGACAAAAAGGTAAAATATTAAAAGCAACTAGGGAAAAATGACAACACACAAATGAACTCCCTTCAGGCTATAGCTGATTTCTCAACAGAAATTACAAGCCAGAAGGGAATGGCATATCTGTATATTTAAAGTGATGAAAGGGAAGAACCTGTAACCAAGAATACTCCACCCAGCAGGACTCTCTTTCAGATTTGATGGAGATATCAAAAGCTTTCCAGGCAAGCAAAACTTGTGAGAATTCAGCACCACCAAGCCAGCTTTACAACAAATGCTAAAGGAACTTCTCTAGGCAGGAAACACAAGAGAAGGAAAAGACCTACAGAAAATAAACCCAAAACAATTAAGAAAACAGTAATAGGATCATACATATTGATAATTACCTTAAGTGTAAATGGATTAAATGCACTAACCTAAAGACATAGACAGGCTGGACAGATGAAAACATGTGCATGTATGCATTTCCACTTACCACATCAGTCTACTTGACCTCCCCAAAATTGTTTATGTAATTATTTTATATTAGGCTAATCATGTTCCCACGATTAACTAATTATCTAATATTTTGTCTGGCTACTGATTGTGAAAACTGATAAAATATCTTTTATGATTGTGATTATGTAACTCACTCAATACCATTATATCATGATTGGTCAACAGAAAAGTAATAGAACTCTATATCACCAAAACTACCATGTAATAATAAATTCAGATGCATATCAGGACTATCCTGAAAATTTTTTGGAAAATACAAATGCCTGGGTATTGCTTTTTCTTTCCAGGGCTCCAGATATCCTTCTAATGAGCAGCCATGTTTAAAAACAACTGGACTATATGATGATCTTTTACTTTTATCTAGTTTGTTTCACTTTTTCTATTTCATATTCAGTGCTCCCATTTCATTTAGTTTATATTTTCCAATTTCTCCATCTCTTTTTTTTTTTAATGTTCTTTCTCAAGCCTTTATCAAACATAGTAGAAAAGCTTTTGTATACATATATATAAATAATGTTAATATATAAGAAAACTTACGTATTTTTGCCTAACTAAAAAATTTATGACATTTTGATTCCACTTGTTTGACTTACTATGAATAGAATGTTAGATTTCTAATTTAAAAAAATAGATGTGCAACAAGTAACAAAGGTTTACTATATAGCACAGGGAACTGTAGTCACTATCTTGTAATAACCTATAATGAAAAATAATTTCAAAAATAATGTGTATGTATAACTGAATCACTTTGCTATGCACCTGAAACATTGTACGTCAACTATACTTCAATAAAATATATATATTAAGAAAAATAAAATTTAAAAAAAGAAAAAGCTGGCTTAAACTCAACATTCAAAACACTAACATTATGGCATCTGATTCCATCACTTCATGGCAAATAGATGTGGGAAAAGTGGAAACACTGCCAGATTTTATTTCCTTGGGCTCCAAAATCACTGCAAATGGTGACTGCAACCATGAAATTAAAAGACGCTTGCTCCTTGGAAGAAAAACTATGACAAACCTAGACAACATAATAAAAAGCAGAGACATCACTTTGCCAACAAAGATCCATTTAGTCAAAGCTATGGATTTTCCAGTAGTCATGAGAGTTGAACCATAAAGAACCCTGAATGCCAAAAAATTGATGCTTTTGAATTGTGGTGCTAGAGAAAACTCCAGTCAATCCTAAAGGAAATAAACCCTGAATATTCATTGGAAGGACTGATGCTGAAGCTGAAGCTCCAGTCTTTTGGCCACCTGATGCAAAGAGCTGACTCACTGGAAAAGACCCTAATGCTGGAAAAGAGGATTGAGGGCAGGAAAAGGGAGCGACAGCAGATGAGCTGGTTGGATGGCATCACCATCTCAATGGACATGAGTGTGAGCAAATTCCAGGAGATAGGGAAGCATGAAGTGCTGCAGTTCATGGGGTCACAAAGAGTCGGCCACAACTTAGCAACTGAACAAGGCAATTTCTAGTCTTTTTATAGACCCTCCATGTAGTGTTTGCTGTTTGGGATAAGAGCTATTCTAGTTATCTTTTTTTTTTAATTGGAGGCTAATTACTTTATAGTATTGTGGTGGTTTTTGCCATATATTCACATGAATCAGCCATGGGTGTAATTATGTTCCTCATCCTGACCCTCCCTCCCCATTCCTTCCCTCAGGGTCATCCCAGTGCACCTGCCCTGAGCACCCTGCCTTATCCATCAAACCTGGACTGCCAATCTATTTCACATATGATAATATACATGCTTCAATGCTATTCTCTCAAATAATCCCACCCTCGCCTTCTCCCACAGAGTCCAACAGTCTGTTCTTTACATCTGTGTCTCTTTTGTTGTCTTGCATATCAAGTCATCGTTACCATCTTTCTAAATTCCATATATATGCATTAATATACTATATTGGTGTTTTTCTTTCTGACTTACTTCACTCTGTATAATAGGCTCCAGTTTCCTAGTTCTCGTTTTTTATATCCTAATGAAAAGTACCAAACTCATGCTACTGTTGATACTGATGTTGTTTTTCAGTTGCTAAGTTGTGTCCAACTCTTTGTGATTCCATGGACTATAGCCCACCAGGCTCCTCTGTCCATGGAATTCTCCAGACAAGACTGCTGGAGTGAGTTGCCATTTCCTTCTCCAGGGGATCTTCCTGGACCAGAGGCTGAACCCACAACTTCTGCATGAGCATGCAAACCCTTTACCACTGAGCCACCAGGGAAGCCCAGTTTTTATACTAATAGAATGTGTTATTCCAAGATAAATGCATCACTATCATAATTGCCTACTGAAGTCTCCTTAGCTCAAAAATTCTAACAGTGCCCACAGTTAAATATAGCTTAATATCACTGAAACCGCAACACTTATTTTGATAACTATTAGGTTAGTACAAATGTAATTGCAGTTTTGGACCATGAGTTTTAAATCATTATAACTAGACTCAAACACATCTTTATTAATCAAAATAGGAACCATTAGAATCAACACATTTTGCTTATTTCTGCAGTGTAAAGATCTGTGCTTCAGGATTCAATGAACTTGGAAAGCATTTTCTGCCTCCTGCTGGTTTGGAAGCAGCAAACCTCCTTCTGGTTTGGAAGCTGGTATCAGAAGTGCTTTTGATATCTCCAAAAAATTGTCGAGATGCTTGAAGAAGTCAGGTGACTATAGTGGCGAGAGGCCAGGTGAATATAGTGGATGAGGCAAAACTTCATAGCCCAATTTGTTCAACTTTTTAAGCATTGGTTGTGCGACATGTAGTCAGGCATTGTCATGGAGAATTGCCCATTCTGTTGACCAATGCCAGCTGCAGGCGTTGTGGTTTTCAGTGCATTTCATCAATTTGTTGAGCATACATCTTAGATGTAGTGGTTGTGCCAGAATTCAGAAAGCTGTACTGCAAAATTGTAATTATCCTCCAATTTAAAAAAAAACTTAAGAATTAAAAAAAAAAGCGGTAGTGGATGAGACCGGCACCAAACAGTGACAATGACCTCTTTTGGTGCAACTTTGGTTTTGGGAAGTGCTGTAGAGCTTCTGCTCAGTCCAGCCATTGAGCTGGTCATCACAGGTTGCCATATAAAATCCACCTCTCGTCACATGTTACAGTCTGATTAAGAAATTGTTTATTATGTGTGGTCGTGTAGAATAAGAGAAGATGACACTTAGAAATGATTTTTTTTTTTTTTTTGGTCAGCTCATAAGACACCTACTTATGGAGTTTTTCACCTTTCCAGTTTGCTTTAAATGCCAAATGACTGTGGAATGATCAACAGTGAGTTCTTCAGCAACTTCTCATGTAGTTGTTAAGAGGATCAGCTTGAATGATCCTCTCAGTTGGTCATTACCAAATTCTGATGGGAGGCCACTATGCTCCTCATCTTCAAGGCTCTCACTTCTTGAAACACCACCACACTGTACGTTTGTTAGCAATTCCAGGGACAAATGTGTTGTTGATGTTGAGAGTTGTCTCCAGTGTGCTTTGCAACCTATTTTGAACTTGAACAAAAAATTGCTCATATTTGCTTTTTATCTAATCCTTTCTGTACTCTAATATAAATGTAAAATAAACAAGTAATAAGTGATTAGCAAAAAAAAGCAAGAAATGTGCATTAAAATGATGTATAACATAATCACATTTAAGTATATATTCCAATGTCAAATGACAAAGTTCAACAAATCTAAAACTGCAATTATTTTTGCACCAACCTAATACATTTTCATTTATTTTACAATACTTTATAAATACTTTTCTGACTAGAAGACTATTTTGTACCTTCACAAAGTATCCTTAAGTGATATAAGTAAATTCTCTATGTAACTGCACAATTGAAAACATTTTTTAACCCTAGAAGCATCTAGATCTGATATGCTATAGAATACCCATTGTTTTTATGACTTACTCCTGATGGTTAACTATTCTACCATTGGCAGGTTGTTTCATTATCAGTAGATGTGTTCAGTCTTAAGTCAATAGAATGGCATGTATATCCAAATCCTGCAAATTACAATAATCAACCATACCTCTTCAGAGAAATGAGGCTTTTTATCTTAGAAGCTTTAGTTAATTTCCCTTAACTATAGATAAATTGCTAGTTTTAGAAGAGCTACTGGAACACCTGTACAATTTCTATCGTCTCATTCAAGCTGGGCAATTGATTTAGCCTACATGCTACTTCCAGTGTTTTATTCAGTTTTATGAGATAAACTTAGGCTCCTTGATGCTTCCATTCTTCTTGAATCACAATGTGCATGCGTGTTAAGTCTCTTCAAGTCATGTCCGACTCTGTGACCCATCAGGCTCCTCTTTTCATGGGATTTCTCCAAGCAAGAATACTGGAGTAGGTTGCAATGCCCTCCTCCAAGAGATCTGACCCAGGGATGAACAGTGTCTCGTGTCTCCTTCATTGGCAAGGGGGTTCTTCACCACTAGCGCCACCTGAGAAGCCCTGAATCACAACATTTAAATTAAAATCATCTAAAGGCAAAGGACTGTATAGTCAAAGCTATGGTTTTTCCAGTAGTCATGTACAGATGTGAGAGATGGACCACGAAAGCTAAGTGCCAAAGAATTCATACTTATGAATTGTGGTGCCAGAGAAGACTCTTGAGTCCCTTGGATAGCAAAAAGATCAAATTAGTCATTCTTAAAGGAAATCAACCCTGACTATTCATTGGAAGGACTGATGCTGAAGCTGAAGCTCCAGTCCCTTGGCCACCTGATGCAAAGAGCTGACTCTGGAAAAGACCCTAATGCTGGGAAAGAGGATTGAGGGCAGGAGAAGGGAGCGATAGAAGATGAGATGTTTGGATGGCATCACTGACTCAATGGACATGAGTTTCAGCAAACTCCAGGAGATAGTGGACAGGGAAGCCTGGAGTGTTGCAGTTCACTGGGTCACAAAGAGTCAGACATGGCTTAGCAACTGAACAACAATATCTAAAGGCAAAGCAAAGAAGAGCTTTTTTAGACAAAAGGATTGGGCTAAATACTAATGCTCTGAAGTAGGCATTTAGTCATTAAGAGATGCCTTAGCTAAAATTTTTATATTTTCAAGTGTATTGAGCAAAGCAGTTTCTCCATCAGTCCTATGTTCAGCAGTGGATCAGATAAAAATCATTTGTTGGAACTCAATCTATTCATGGATATTTTAATTAACAGTAGGATGTTACTCCATTAATACCAGAGTTTACTAATATCTGATTTTCTCTAGTCACTTTCTAAATCATAGGATCTGCCTTCTAATTGTGCATATCACTGTCTTTTTTTTTTTTTAAACGAATCTTTACCAAAGTTTAGAGCTGGCACCAAGAAGGAAGTATAACAATAATTTAGAAATGCCACTAGATATGGCTATTCTCAGGTCCTTTGCAGTTTTTTATAGCCCTAGGATGCCTTCCAGTTAAGCAGGTTATAAAGTAGCCTACTCTCTGTAGTGGGAATTTCCTAAAGTACACCTTTCTCTCCTCAGAATCCAGGCCCCATTAATATTATTTTTAAAATATTTCCCTTAGGTAATAAAATAAGAGCCATTTACTGTGCATAAAACCCTAATTTTCTTTAAGCCTCTTAATAGGAACCAAGGTTACATTCTGTGAGAAGCAGCTTTCTCAACCTTCATCTGTAGGTTTGAAACCTCGATATTCTCGAAGCCCACACTTTCATCCTAGAAAAGATATCAGAGCAGAGGATTCAATTTTTACTCCACCTTCTTCCACTGATCTTGTTAAAGTAGAGTCTTGGATAACTATTTTATCCAATAATAGAAAACAACTAGCACCATGTGTGGTCTGGTAAAAAATATGAGGGATTTTGATGTGCCTAAGGTTAAATGTTTTTGGTTTTTTTTAAGGGAGGTAAAAAAATCTTAGTAGCCAGAACATTGGAGGTACAGGATAAAATCATGGTTTCCTTTATTAATTCACACACACCTAAATAACACAGACTTAAAATCTGTAACAAACAGAACAAAGGTTATATATATAGAACAAGTATCTTGATAAAGTTTGAAAAGTTTGGTCATCATCTGGCTCTTACCACATGATAATGTCATATACAACCACTTAAAAACATCTTTGGTGTTTGGATTTTACAGTTTTATTCCAGATGTTTTATATTTTTTAGACACAGCATGGCATATATACAGAATATACATAGGAACAAGTCATTTGTTGCAATAAGATAAATTCAAAAATCTATCTTATTAGGGAGATAATATCTATAGATGATTCTAGCTTCCACATTACTTTGTTTTCATTATATTTAGGTTTGTTTATATTCTACTTATATTAAATATTTTTGATAAGACATTTCAAATCCTAGGTTTACATCAGAAATTTTGCCAGATATTAATATATAGACAATTTGTATATATAATATCTGGAAATCTGTCATATGACCATGTATTTTATATCAATTACTATGGCCAAAGTTGACACTACTCTTAAATATACTTAAAGGTATCTCCATATCTAGCTCTGGCCCTCTTTTTTTATTCATATGGGAAGTGTAAGGGTTCTTAGAGCATCTTAGCAAGTATAAGCATTCACTGCACATATCATGTACAGTTCAACACATTTTTCTTCTTTTAACACAGTGGCACTGTCAATATTCCTTTGTATCTTTCATTCAGGTCTTAGTTTGTGAGATTTCTGGACTTTCAAAACATTAACTTCGATTAAGTAAAACTTAACCATGACATTATTTTTCACCTTTTAAATACAAAGCTTGATTGTCTGCTTTTACAGATTAGAAAAGTTTATTATTAAAAAAACACCACACTAAGTAGAACTTTTTAAATTAAAAAATGGCCATGCCAACTTCTCTTTAAATGCTGCCTGTTTAATATATATCCCAATTTTCTTCTGCAAAAACATATTCTTTTCAATAATAAAGAATAGAAATTATTACATAAATAAGTAATATTTAAACTGACTACATGGAAATTTATTATAGCATTTATTTAAATTTGATTGCACAATGCTAGGAGTCTTATTTTCTTCACTACTTAAATTTTATGTCCACTCATATAACTAGAGTTGGTTTGCACCTCTATTAGGAAAGAGTAAGAATTACATATTTTTTTAATTATATATTAAAACTTTCTTGTAAAAAAAACTTTCTTATAATATTAGAAAGAAAACCCAGTTATAACGAGTTAACTTTTTTTAACCCTGACTCATGAAGAATGATGAACTACCATTGATGTATATATTTTTGGAGTATTTCACCAAAACGTTTCTGGGCTAAAATATTTATCTTTAGGAATAAAATGTAATATAGCACAGTTATAGAATAAATAATATAAAGATATTCTGACACACCCAAAGGCCAATCCATCTATTGAGAATATTTTATTTTTCTACATTAATTTTGAAAGTAGCATGCTATATGTTATGGTCCAATGTTCTATAATTGGAGCCTTTATCAAAATATGATGAAACAATCTAATACTCCACTTGTCTGGTATTTTCAGTATACATTTTAATCCCATATTTATAATTCATGCTTATTAGGTATACACCAGAGCATTTTTTTCTAAAACTAATAAATTTCTAGAGTCCAAGAATAATTGCATTTTGCTTCAAAAACAGATTTACATTGGTATTTTTCTTAGGTAATATATTATAGGCAAATGTTCTCTTTACCAAAATGTTTTCATGTATTTCCACAGTGCATTTACTAAATTCTGTAAAGATTACATTACTTCATCTTTCTCTTCAGATATAAAATAAAGAAAAAATGCAGGTAGTGTTAAAGTCAATGTATCCCTAAAAAAAAAAACCTGTTCCATTTAAATTGTGATATTTTCCTCTTATTTTATAGCTAATATAAAACATATGTTATATATATAAATATATATATAGCTATATATATTATAGCTAATATAAAACATAATATAACATATCCATGATAGCAAAAGCAGCTTTAATAACTATGAGATCAATGTTTTAGCTTTTAATTATCTTTTTATGTCATTTTAGCTTTTTGTTATAATTGTTACATGTTATATCACATGTTTACATGTTATAATTGCTACAATTAGCTTTTTGTTATAAGTCATGATATAAAAATGAACTAAGATAAGACTAAACCTTAGCCTCATATAGTTCTGAAACAACCAATGATAGTACACAAAGGAAATGTTTAATTAATATAAAAAGTATTACCTAAAAAAGCATATCTTTTTTTTTTGTTCTGGAGAAAAAATCTAAAGGATAGCAATTTTAAAGTATACAGTAACAATTTGAGATTATTTTTAATACTTTCAGTGTGTTTCTTGCTAGTCATATTTAAGATCTTAGTTTTCAAAATGTCTTAACTTTGGTACCAAAGAAAGCTACAGAATATCCACTTCTATAACATACTTTTAACAACACATAAAAGAAACTCCCTAAAATCCTTATTAATATGCCTATTATGCAAACTATGTTTTAAAAGATACTAATAGATGTAAATTTTTCCTACCCTATAAAGTCAACCTTAGGATTATTTTATTCAGGCAGGGAGATTATTTTATCCATAAGCTGATTTTTATGTGGACATTTTAATAAGAAAAAAGTTTATTCTTTGAGGATTATTAACTAATAGACTTTTAACTGGGTCAATGTCATCATGAACGTTAAGAATATTTCTATTATATTCAGCAAAAAACACTCCTTCCAAATCTTAAAATGGTATGAACGTCCAACCATCAATTTTCATGCAATTAACCATACGTATTTTCAAACAATTCATTTTATTTTAGTACTTAACAATTTTCTTCTATAATACCAAAATGGGCTTCTTATACACTGTAACTTGATTTATTTAATTACATTCCAGTAATGAGTTGTAAAATGAAACTGAACTCAGGACTAAAAAGTTTCTCTTTTAAAAAATTTAGGGAGTTTCCATAGAATAATTTTTACAGAAATTTAAATATGAAGAGTTAATGCAATAATTTGAATTTACCAGGACTGAAGAGTCTTTGCTGTAGGAAAGCCTTTGTAAATTCCTTTAGTAAGTGAATTTTAATGGTAATGTTAAGAATGTAGATTATGTAGATGATGTAGGATATTTTTTTATAATATTTCACTCTGATACTATTAGCAAGTCATAATCTACAATGCAAATACTGGGAAAGTACCCATCATGCCTTGCTAACTTGGGACTGCATAGTTTGAATTTAAAGAGTTTGGAAGAAATTACTTATAACATAAAGATGTAGATGTTCCTAGCTTCCATGTTAACAAGGACTTTAATATACAATTTAGATGATAACCAAGAGACCTATATACACATAGGTTTCATCCTAAACTTCTTCAAGGTGTAACCCATGTCCAACTTTAGCTACATTTCATTAAAAAAGTAAAATATGACAGTGTTCTTTATGAAATTCATAATAGAGTCTCTACAGAATTTGTAGAAGTTAAAACACGTCTTGACTGTCATATGTGACATATGTCAGATATAGTTTACCAGGAGTTATCCAATATGTGGCATTTTAGCTAACAGGGTGGTATTTGCTTTGGTAGTAACTGGAGTCAAGGGCATTTAATCTGGTTCCTGCAAGCTTGTTAGCAAAGATGTCATAAGAATACAGTAATAAATGTTCAGTAAAGTCGTAGAACTTAAATTGTTAGTAAGTAGATGAGCCTTGTAATAAGTTTGTTTGTATTAAAACTGTATGTATGAAATGAAAAAGTTTCAGTGTGACCTCATAAAATTCTCTGGCTTTATTACTATAATAGTTAATTCAAATAAAATTTGAATATTGCCATGTTTTCATGTTTAGAGATAAATGTATAAAGTATTAATTAGTAAAATGTTATTTTTAAATACTTGGATTCATGAATTTATGACAACATACTTTCACTTAGAGAACTGTTGGATTCAAAAATTTGGAACACTTCTGAAAATAAGAAATAATCTTAAGGAAAAAGAAAAAAGAGACTATAAAGTTATTAAAGTCTTTAACCATTTACACCAATACACATAAGCAGCATATATAAAGGAAACTATTGAAAGCAAGAAAAGAAATATATTTCATTATAAGGTAAGTATTTTTCCTAGGTTTCTTTTTTGGCACTCATATGTTTGGCACTCATATGGCACTCATAATCTAGCTATCAAGAACTAACTCCTCACCATGAAACACTGATTAATGTATTTCAATTAAGTGTTCTTATTTAGACTTCTCATTTTCAGATCTCTGGATCTGATTTTACTACTTCCTCTTCCTCACAATACAAGGCTCCGTACACACTCGGGGATTGTTGTGGTGTTGGTGTTAAGGATGGGGCTGAGGCTCTGGCACTAAAACAAGTTTGAGTCTAGGCTCTCCTGTTTTATAAGCTGTATAAGTTTAGCTAAGTTACTTAACTTCTCTGGTGTCTCAATTTCTTATCAGTTAAACAGAGTTGAAAGAATGCTTACTAGGGTTGATGGAAAGAGTAAATGAGAGAACACAAATGAGGAACACAGAACTGGTGGTCCTCCCTTCACCTTCACTTACTATTGAACTAACAGGAAAATTGGTAAAAGTATGGCCATGGGATTGTTCTCTTTTAATAATCTAGAAAGGACTCATTGAACAGGTATATTTGTTGGCATTTCTACTCAAAAAGCAAGTGAATAACAATTTTCACAGAAGCATGCATGGAAAAAGACAAGGTTTTAAGAGTAACAAAAACCTTACCTGCTATAATGTTTTCATTTTTTTCTACCCTTAGAAGTGATGATACAGTAAGTGGTGAGCATTAAAGACTGAAATGCTAACATCTAGTATAAGTTATTTTACTTTCTCATTGCCTAGTTTCTCTGAACTCACAAATGGCAGTTTAATTTCTTTCCAAATTGGAACATTTCTTGTCATCTTCAATTTTAACTTTTTATATTTTGAGGCTGTTAGATTATACAAGTTTAATTGTTATAACTTATTGGTATATTGTTCCTTTTATATTCAGTCTCACTTCATCTTTAGTAATGATTATCCCCTCAAAATAGATTGTCTACTATTATGATGCCAGCTTTTTTTTGGTTAATTTATGCCTCTTCATGTCTTATTTTCTGTTATGTTTAAGTATATACCTTTTAACTACATATAGCTAACTTTTTAAATTTAAGCTTCAATACTGCTTCCTTTTGACAGAAATTCCATCCTATGATGTTTTAATTACTGATATATTTGTATTTATTTCTGCCATGCCATTATGGGTTTTCTTTTACCATATTTTTCATTTTTCTTTGCTCTTTTTTTCACCTTCCTGTCTTCTGTTGAATTGAGTTCTTTAACATTTCATCTTGCTAAGAAGAAATACATTCCAGTTGTGTTATTTTAGTGATTAACCAAATTATGTAACATGCTTGTTAACTTTTATTTGTAATATTTGTAGCCTTTTAACCAGTAGACATTTCTAGATTAGTTCAAAGGAAGTCAAACTACTGACACTATCATATTTAATGTGTTCCAAAGTAAAAGTTATTATCCTTTTAAAATATTTTAATTAGGAAAAATGTGTAATTAGTCACACTTTTATTGACTGTATTAAGAGAATAAAACAATGATTCATATCTGTATCAATCATAAACTAGTTCTTGAAGGTTCACCTCCTGTTCAATCCCATAAACCAGTGACTGTCAACCAATGAGGGGGTATACGTACCTTGAGAGTGGTAGCATAGAGGTTAGTACCATTTTACCCATACCATACACGAAGATAACTGGCATCATCCACTTCCAGTTATTCCTAGAGCTGTCCCTTCAGCTTACCTAAGTGAGTCTTCTAGGCCCTCTGCAAATGTTTCATCCAAAAATCCTTAATGATGTGAAGGCAGATCTCATCTCTCCTTGGAGTTATTTTCTTCTTGCAGATCATACATTTGGTTTCCTGAAACATCCTGACATTTCATACCATCATTTTCTTAAGTAAGGAGCTGTGGACTTATGGTGAGTAAATTGTGTCACAGACCAAACAGGAGTGAAATACAATTCATAGCCAAGGATGGAACTTCTATACTATAGTCTCTAGTCTCACCTTACTTTGGTGAAGATCCAAGTTAGACTGAAGCTCCCAACAGCTATAGACGAGAAGCAGCACAGTAGAGAGTACATTATTTGTAGTTGTCCATACCATGGGAAGAGCCTCGTGGTGTACCTCTTCCCAATCCCCTTTACTCGTCATGGAAATTTAAGTAGAAACTGATCAATATAATTAATATAATCTAAAGCATAGTATTTTAAATATGGTCAACTATTCCATTAGATGGTTCCTCTTAATTCACAGGATCTACACAGGGTAAAAGTAAGAAGTCAATTTCACAATTTCACCTCTGAACTGTCTACTTCCTTCCCTTCAACTTAAGTAGTTCTTGATGATAGAAGAAACCAGCTTAGGCTGGGATTCTCCTATCCTCTGCCTCAAAAAAAAAGAGTAAGACCCTCTTCTTGAAAAGTTAAAATCCACACTAATTGACCTTAATTCACTTGGTTGTTACTGTTCTGGCCTTCCAGCAATATTAACCTCCAAATTTAGTGTGTTCCTATTGATAGAAGTTAACCAACCCTATCTAAAGCTCCTAGCGGAACAAGGGGCAGGGCCAACTGTGTTATGCTGAAATGACATATTTTATACTGCCTTAGTTTTGCAAGGGGCTCCAAGGCTTTGTTCTAGAACTGATCCCCCTAATTTGTAATCTTGGTTACCTCCACCTGTGCCCAAGCTCCCCTCAATCCCTCTGAACTACTTAACTTTTGCAGCAAAAATAAGACACATCACTGCCAGTAGGTCTACATCTTTTCAGGTCCACTGATATTATTCATTCTGGCAAAAAAATGAGGACGAGGACCTATCAATGTTTACAGCATCCCAGACCTCATTAGCAAGAACAGTTGTTCTACATCTGGTAGAACTATGGATGGGGGGGAACTGCCTCCAGGAGGCAATATTATACAGCAACTTTATGGACCGAGTCTTAATCAAGAGGCATGGCTGCTTCCCCACTGTAACTCAAAGTTACACTAATGCAGGCTGACACTGCAACTACCCACCTACTCAGGAATGAAACAGAGAGCCAGTAAACTATCCCTACCATAATGCCCAAGAAGTAATCTGTTGATTGCTCAGTACTGCCACCTGCTACTCAAACTTCATGATTATGTCATCCTAGTTGGAGGCCCAAAACCTGACCAACTACTGGCTTTACTTCAGTTTCAGAACTTCCCAGATCCAAAGAGTTATGTGTCAATAATGGATACAACTATGGGGGGCTGAGGGAGGAGAGCCTGTACCTGAGAGCCCATGTTGCGGCCTAAGCCTTCTTGAGTGATCAACTTAATACTCAATTTCTCAGGCTCTTCTCAGTCCCTATAGAGTCACACAGGTGCTCAAGAAAAATAATAAGGCCTACTTCCAGAATAAGTATGAGATTTCAGTGAAATGAGACTGTAACTATTTCTTGTTCCTGCCTATTCTTGACCCCCATATAGCAGTAGGTCTTCTGACTTCTGAGGTGCCTATCTGTGAGTTCACTTGTAGAATAGCCCTCTAATATACAATGGTGCCACATATACATTGCCCACAACTTCTTGCATGATTTCACAGTGGACTGTAGTCTTCTGAGTTGACAGCTTATTATTACTTTAACATGACATTCCATGAACACCTGACCAGTGCTCTATCACCTCCTGCAAAACTGCCTCCAAAAATACCCAAAAATTGATAGTTGAGAGCCTTAGGATAATATTGGGAGAAACTTCCTTTCTCGTCAAGGAATCCACAAGATGCCACATAAGGTGTTAGCAGTTCTGGGACAGGGAAGTTCTTAGAAGTCTACAAATTTATCATCTTTTCCCACAAAGTGGTTAAGGTGTACTCTCTTAGAAATGCATGCCTGCCAGTTTTAAGTTTCACCTATCCTCTACTTGCCATTCTTAAACTGCTGAATCAAACTGAACATACCAACTCAGTACTCTAAGGATCCCTGCTTTACCTATCCTGCCTCCTGCAGAGAATCTGACTGGTTCATCTTCCATACCACCACAGAATAAGTCCTATCCAACTTACCACACTCCTTCACTCAAAATATCCTGTCTTCCGTAATTAGTATGCCCTCTCCTCTTGGCTCCCCGTTCCCCTGTGTCCTCAACTACCACAAACACTCTGGTGGAACTTAAGTGCCTACACAAATGACAGACTGCACAAAAGGAACTCCATTAACACACAGCAAGCCAAGGTGCAGTGTACTAATCGGCATTAGGCCATAGCAAAGACCATTCCAGTGGAAGACACTGTTCCTCCACTCATGATAGGGGCTGTAGAACTGTTATAATGGCACTACAAAGGCAGAGGTTATCAACACTGCTTTCCAAGTCTGTTTTCCTTCATCCATGTAAACATCCCATCTCTTTCACTGCTTTGCTCTCCAGCCCCAAGAGATATTATATGCCATCCCAGGTCCCAGTAATCTACCCTAGTAATCCCAGCAGATAACTGGAATATGTCCTATGGAAAGCCCAAGATTCCATTATGAAGAATAAGGAGGGTCTAAAGGAACACTGGTAGAAATGGTCCTTCCACCCTTAGAATGCCTTTGGGCATTCTTTTCTAAGCAATGTTTCCAAGCAGCCAGAAATCTCTCACTACACTAATTAATAAATAGAAACTGGAGCTGAACAGTAGCACCCAGAATAAACCTGGGGGAACTACCAGCACAATAGTTTAGTTCATAGTGAGCTCTCTCTGCTTGCTACCATGCTTAGAATGCATATCTCAAGGCAAGTTCTCATTTTAAACTTTGCCCTAGCTGTCTAATCACCTATGAGATTAGCCATGAGAGGTAGTCTGGGCAAATAATGCTGGCTTACTATGTTGTAGTCACTGTATAAATTGATATCTTAACATCTTCTCTGTGATGTTCTTTTATGGAGGCTTGGAGAGATCCCTAAATCCAGTTTGAGATTCCTGGAGCATTGATCATTTCCTCCTTTCACCATCACCTTCAACAAACGCAACAGAACAGATCTGAATAAGGTACTTAAAAAACTTTTAAACTTTAATAACTTAAGTTAAAGGAGCAAAATAATTAATAAAAACTACTTGAAAGTAAACATATTAAATTTATAATAAGTATTCCACAATTTCTGTATTGTATTATACATACTGATTGACCAAAAGAAATCATATAAGGTAAATTATATATGTGGATAACAAAGTTAAGACCAAGAAATATAAAGAAAATATTACCCTTCTGAACTTTCTACAGATTTTTTAAATCACACCTGTAAACCTAACATTATTAAAGTTTAAAAAATTTTTAACATACCAAATAAATCAAGAGAGGTTTATAATTTATCATGGTCCAAACACATGTGATAGTTACTTATTAGCTGACTAAACATCTAATGGAGTGAATGTCCTTTTCCAGTAGTCTGAAATGAGGATTTTGATCTTTTTTATTGTTTACTGTAAAACAGCAGTGGTTGCAGTTATCCTTATTTTAAGAAAATATAATTTTTTCTTTAAATTATGCAAAATTACAAAGCAGAAAATTTATTTTAAATATTCTGAAACCTCAGTGTTAATTAAATATGAGACTAGAGCCATCTACCGGTTCAAGTATAATGGTACAAAGCACAACTACTGGACAATTAACTAGCAAAACTGGGAGTCAAGATCGTTAAGAATCAAAAATAGAAACACAGGCGAAAATCATCTAATCCAGGGCATGGGTGTTTAAAGGTTTAATGAAACAATCTGTTTCCAACAGGAGACTCAACATATATAACAAAGCAAAAGCTGAGGTAGGGGGCCTCCAACCCCCACTCTCATTAATTTGCCCAGCAGAAGCCAGGCCAATGAAAAACAAGCCATGAGAGGTAGTCTGGGCAAACAACTGTGGTTTGGACGGAGGTACAGTGAGAAGGAGCAGTATCAGCAAAGTTGTCTCTTACCCCTGGAGACATCTCAGAGACACTGGGGTACAAAGGACAGTGGTTAATGGACACAGAAAACTGAAGAGTAGGGAGCAGGCTCCTGAAAGGCTATCAAACCTCTTTTCACAGGGACATTACTTATGTGCTCATTTGATGCAACACTTTAGAAAGCATTAATATAATTTCCCTGAAAATGCAAAAAATAAGAAAATAACAAATTTATTTTTTTACCACAAGCTAATAAAAACTGAGTTTCTAGGTCTTGTGGGCTTTTACCAGCCAGGACCTAGACTGGTCCAGTCTTGGAAACAAGACCCCAGTTTCAGGTCCCAGTCTCCTCCCTTCAAAAGGGGATGGGTGTCCATAGAATCGAGATAAGAAATGGAGCTCTCCAAGGCTCCTCTCTGTGGAAGAAACCCCCAACCTAGACAGCAGCCTGTCAGCTAGGCTTGGGGTGACAGGCTGGAGCAGAGTTCCAAAGACTCGCAAACACTCCAAGGCCACATGAAGCACAGTACCCAGCCAGGGAGCATCCACGGGGCTCTCCCAGTTCAGCTTCCACGGCGCATGCCTTTGGACAAAGCCGTTGGTCTGCCGGACACAGCTGGACACTGCCTCCAGAGCCTTATAGATCTGAAAGTTATCATAGTGGTCTGCTACCTGCTCGGGCAAAGTGGCCACTGCGCTCACCAGAGCGTAGTCCTCTGCCTGAGCACGACCTGACGGCCCCGCCGAGCCTGGCTCACTGGGAAAGCAAGCAGTGCAGAAAGCCGGATAGATTCCGGAAGGATTGATCCTGTTGGCAGTACATCGGTTCAGGAGACCTCCCAAAGCATCTGCCAGCTCGGAATCCAACAACTTAACCACCTTTTCATCATAGTAATCACAATCCCAGCTGGGGACGCCCTGCCGAAGAAGAAAGTAGCGGAAGCCATCCACCGTATATCGGTCAAGGCAAGTCCTGGGATCCACCACGTTACCCAAGCTCTTAGACATCTTCTGACCACAGACTGTCCAGTGGGAGTGGACGTAGATGCGGTGTGGTGGGCTCATGCCGGCCCCTAAGAGGAGAGCAGGCCAGTAGATAGCGTGGAATTTGAGAATGTCCTTACCTATGATATGAGAGGTGGTCGGCCACCAAGATTTGAACTCAGCGTTTGGGTAGCCAATTACAGTAAGGTAGTTGACCAAGGCATCCAGCCATACGTAGATGGTCTGCGAATCGTCCCCGGGTACCGGAATGCCCCAGTGCAAGTGGCTACTCCTTCGAGAGACCGATAGGTCCGGCAGTTCCTCCTCCAACCACTGAAGGACTGTGTGATGGAATGGCTCCGGTATTATGGCCTGAGGGTCGCCCCGCAGCCACTGCTGGAGCGGCTCCCGGAACTGGGACAGCCTAAAAATGTAGTTTTCTTCCTTGGTCCAAGAGACCGGGTGTCCGCTCTCGAGAGATACAGGACACAAATCCCCCGACGGGCCGGGCTGCCTGGTGACCTTGGCTTCAGGCAGGAAGCACTCGTCGGAGGCGCAATACCAACCTTCATAGAGACCCTTGTAGAGAAGACCCCGAGCCTTCAGCATCCCCCAGAAATGCTGCACAGCTACCCGGTGCCGGGCCTCGGTGGTGCGGATGAAGTCGGTGGAAGAGATGTCAGCCTCCCGGAAAAGCTGCTGGAACTGGGCAGAGACTCTGTCGCACAGCTCGGACGGAGCCAGGCCCGCGGCGGCTGCTGCCTGCTGAATCTTCAGGCCGTGCTCATCGGTACCCGTGGAGAATCCGGTGGCCGCGCCACTGGGAACTCGGAGGCGATGGTGTCGGCACAGGGCGTCCGCCAGCAGCGCGGAGTACAGGTGCCCGATGTGCGGCGCGGCGTTCACGTAGAAAATGGGTGTGGTAAAGTAGGCGCGCGAGTCGCGGGTATCGTCGCGGACACCAAGAGGGCCCGAGCTGTACTGGCGTAAACTAAAGTCCTCAGAGAGCGAGACCCTCGCCCCCCTGCGTCCTAGCAGCCGTAAGGCAGAAATTCGCAGCATGACGCCCGCGGATCTCCAGCTGCGGAGGGGGCGTTCTGGAAGCACGTGTGAGGGGCGCATGCGCAGCCGGGCCGCACCGCCGCTTCCGGCCAGAAAGCCAATGAAGGCCGGCCTCCGCCGCCCCGCCCGCGCTCCTGCCTCCGCGGGCCTCTGTGCAGCGGTTGTGAATTGTGGGAGCGGGCTGAGTGTAGGAGAGGTTGTGAAAGCAAATAAGTCTGTATCCTTCTATAATATGCTGCGTGTCCTGCTCTGGGGTGAAATTTTATATTTGTGGATCTGGTTTTTGGGGGGGGTTTTTTCTCCAGGCTGACTTGCTTGTGAGCAAGAATTTTATATTCAGGCATTCCTCAAACTCCTGTCAGTGACCAGTTGCAGGAGTATACCCTCTACATAGCCCTGGTCAAGGTAGGAATCTAAAATATCATATACATTTTCGTCTCAGAACCTAGTGGATACAATAAATCCAGAAAGGAGGAGGGAGAAGGGAAGGAAGAAAAATAATGACCTAAATAAAGCACTTGAGGAAAGGGTAAGATCTGAAAAAGTAAGAGAAATCTTTTCTACAAATGCAGTTTTTGTTGAACCCATGAAAGAGCTTAGCTTGTGATATGTCCAGTCTTTGCAGAGATTGTTGAGATTCAGAAAGCTGGAATACTTTCCCTGTGCGCCTAAGGAAAAAAACACTCTTCAGATTTATTTCTCAATGTGGTTGCCAGTAGTATTCTTCTAAAATGATCCTGAGGTTCTAGAGAAGTGTTTTTCATGTTTGCTTTTAGTAAGGGAATGCTAGCATTTTTCAAAAA
This sequence comes from Odocoileus virginianus, assembly GCF_023699985.2. Classification (NCBI taxonomy): domain Eukaryota; kingdom Metazoa; phylum Chordata; class Mammalia; order Artiodactyla; family Cervidae; genus Odocoileus; species Odocoileus virginianus. The sequence goes on along the minus strand of NC_069703.1, from coordinate 6,549,227 downwards.
GGATGCCTCCAGAGCCCAGAACTGGATTCATATTAAACCTTGCTTCTTGACGTACTCTCATCTTTGGTCTATGACTGGCCGTCTTTTTTCCCTCCCATTTAACTTAATGATTTAATAATAGCATAAGTTTATTATATTATTTTAATAATAAAAGCAAATGTAACGCCTGTGAACCCACAATCCAATTTATAAACTGGAAGTGGTTTTCTGTATTTGATCTCAGCAGAGCTGCATTAAAACAGCACCTGGAACCTTGTTAGAAATGCATATTCTTAGGCCCCACACTCACCTCCTGAATCAAAAGCTCTGGAGGCTCCCAGCCGTCTAGGTTTTAATGAGCTTTCCAGGGATTCTGATGCACACTGAAATTTTGAGACCCACTGAACTAGGAGATTACTGACGATTTAGATCTATGTGCTCTTTTTCTCCTTGTCTTCCTGTCTTCTTCCCAGAGGTAATCATTGTCCTGAATTTTGCATATATGTTATTACATATATAGTATGTCTAAGCCTATAGAGACACAAGCCTTGAGAGTCCCTTGCACTGCAAGGAGTTCAAACCAATCAGTTCTAAAGGAAATCAACCCTGAATATTCATTGAAAGGACTGATGCTGAAGCTCCAATATTTTGGCCACCTGATGCCAAGAGTGGACTCATTGGACAAGACCCTGATACTGGGAAAGATTGAAGGCAGGAGAAGAGAAGGGCGACAGAGGATGAGCTGGTTGGTTGGCATCACTGACTCAACAGACATGAATTTGAGCAAACTTGGAAATGGTGAAGGACAAGGGAGCCTGGTGTGCTGCAGTTCATGGGGTTGCAAAGAGTTGGATAGGATTTAGAAAGTGCACAACAACAAGGCAACATATTGTTTAATTTTGCTTGTAATAAGCATTCTAAAAAAGGATATCATGAGAATTCCCTGCTGGTCCAGTGGTTAGGACTTGGCCTTTTCACTGCATGGCCCAGGTTCAATCCCTGTTCTGGGAACTAAGATTGCAGAAGCCATGCAGCTTTTTTGGCATAGCCAAAAAAAAAAAAAAAAGAATATCACACTACACATAGTGGATTCATCATATTTTTGCCTGTAACTCTATAATTCATTTTGACTGCCACACAGTAACTTATGAGTTGAGGTGTATGGTAAGTTGGATCTGATTTCTATGGTGATATAGAAAGTAGATGCTCAATAGGAGTTACAACAGATACACAGATAGCCTTTGAGTACTTAGTTGATATGCCGTTTGGTCAAGCAGTTTGAGAAAGGGCAAGAGAAAGATAGATAAAACTGGAGGGTATGTACAGTACCCTCTAAAACTAGGAGAAAAATCCAGTATCTGAGAAATCAGATTCTCCAGAAATTTTTTTCTCCATGATTCTTTCTTTCACCTTGTCCATGTAATCAATTCTTAAATATACAAACATGCTATTTTTCCCCCATCTTAAAAAGAAAAAAATTCCCAATCTCCACTACTGCTCCATTTCTTTCCTCCCCTTTATAGCAGAACTCCTTAAAAGAAATGTCTGGTAATACACATTTAAGTGGTTCAAGTTTTTTGCTTTTAGAAACAGTACTGCTATTAACCTTCTCATCTATATATATATCTCCTGGTTCTTACATGCTAGAGTTTCTCATGGGTGTATATCTAAGAGTGCTATTGCTCAATCATATAGGATGTAAAAGTTCAATTTCACAAGGTAATGCTATTTTCTAGCATGATTAAACAAATTCATATTCCCATCAGTGACTTCCCTTAAAGAATTCTCCCTAATTCTTGATATCATCCACTTCTTAATTTTTGCCCATCAAATAAGTATAAAATGAGTTATCTCACTAATATTCATAGAAACACTAGTCTCAGTAACCAAAAGGTAGAAACAACCCAAACATCTATGTTCTGATGACTAGATAATCAAATAGCCAGGCAGTGGAATATTATACAGCCATACAAAGTACTGATAATTACCACCACATAGATAAATGTTTAAAAGTAACCAGGCACAAATGACCACGTTCTATATTCCATTTATATGAAATAGAATAGACAAATGCACAAAAATACATATTAGTGGTTGCCTGGGGCTGAAGGAAGGTTGGAATGGAAAATGAATGCTTAAAGGATAGAGTTTACTTTGTGGGGGGTAATAAAAAAGTTTTAGAGCTAAATAATGATGATCATTGTACAGCACTGTGAATGTACAGCTGACCCTTGAACAACATGGATTTATCCACTTACATGCAGATTTTTAAAATAAATACACACTACACAATTTACTGTTGGTTGAATCCACAGACGCAGAACAACTGATGCAGAGGGGCTTACTGTAAGGTTTCACTCAAATTTTCCACTATATGGAGGTTTGTGCTCCTAACCCCCATGTTGTTCAATGATCAGCTGTCCTTAATGCCACTGAATTGTACACTTTAAAATAGTTAAAATGAAACCCTAAAGATGCCACCAGAAAATTACTAGAGCTAATCAATTAATACAGTAATGTCACAGGATATAAAATACAGAAATGTCTTGCATTCTTCCTATACACTAACAATGAAAAATCAGAAAGAAAAATTAAGGAAACAATCCCTTCACTATTGCAACAAAAAGAATAAAATACTTAAGAATAAACCTATCTAAAGTGACAAAAGATATATGCAGAAAACCATAAGACACTGATGAAATCAAAGATGACACAAATAGATATACCATATTCTTGGATTGGAATAATCAATACTATGAAATTGATTATAGGATATGGCAACTCACTCCAGTATTCTTGCCTGGAAAGTTACATGGATGGAGGAGCCTGGCGGGCTACTGTCCATGGGGTCACAAGGAGTCAGACACAACTGAGTCTGCACACCCAAAGCAATCTACCGATTCAGTGCAATCCCTATCAAATTACCAAGGGTATTTTTCACAGAACTAGAACAAAAATCTTCACAATTTGTATGGAAACACAAAAGACCTGGAATAGCCAAAGCAACCTTTTTTTTCTCAAGCCATGCCCTCCCCCAGGGGATCTTCCCAACCCAGGGATCAAACACATGTCTCTTATGTCTCCTGCATTGGCAAGTGGGTTCTCTACCACTAGTGACACCTGGAAAGCCTTCTCAAAACAGTCTTGAGAAAGAAAAATGGAGCTGGAGGAATCAACCTTCCTGACCTAAAACTATACTACAAAGCTATAATCATCAAGACAATAAGGTACAAGCATAAAAACAAAAATATAGACCAATGGAACAAGATAGAAAGCCCAGAGATAGACCCACACACCTATGGGCATCTTATCTTTGACAAAGAATGCAAGAATATTCAGTAAATAAAAGACAGCCTCTTCAATAAGTTGTGCTGGGAAAACTGTACAGCTGTATATAAAAGGATGAAACTAGAACACCTCAACACCATACACAGAAATAAAAATGGATTAAAGACATAAATTTAAGGCGATAAACTATAAAGCTTTAGTGGAAAATGTAGGCAGTACACTCTTTGACGTAAATCACAGCACGATCCTCTTTGACCCACCTCCTAAAGTAATGCAAATAAAAACAAAAATAAACAAATGGGACCTAATTAAACTTAAAATCTTTGTACAGCAAAGGAAACAATAAACAAGATTAAAAGACAACCCTGAGAATGGGAGAAAATAATTGCCAGTGAAACAACTGACAAAGTATTAATCTCCAAAATATATAAGCAGCTCATATAGCTCAATATCAGAAAAACAAATAACCCAGTCAAAAAATGGGCAGAATAAAACAGACATTTCTCCAAAGAAGACATACAGGTGGCCAATAAACACATGAAAATATGCTCAGCATTGCTCATTATTGGAGAAATCCAAATTAAAACTACAATGAAGTATCACCTCACACCAGTCAGAATGGCCATCATTGAAAAATCTACAAATAAATCCTAGAGAGGATGTGGAGAAAAGAGAACTCTGTTACACTGTTGGTGGGAATGTAAATTAATATAGCCACTATGGAGAACAGTATGGAGATTCCTTTAAAAACTGAGAATAAAACTAGCATATGACCCAGCAATCCCACCATAATAGAAAAAGACACATGTACCCCAATGTTCATAGCAACACTATTTACAATATCTAGAACATGGAAGCAACCTAGCTGTCCATAAACAGATGAATGGATAAAGACAATGTGGTACATACATATAATGGAATATTACTCAGCCATAAAAAAGAATGAATTTGAGTCAGTTCTAGGGAGGTGGATTAAACTAGAGCCTGTAACACAGAGTGAAGTAAGTCAGGAAGAGAAAAACAAATATCATATATTAATGCATATATATGGAATCTAGAAAAATGAGATTGATGAACCTGTTTGCAGGGAAGAAATGGAGATGCAGGTATAGAGAACAGAATTGTGAGTCTAGTACAGGAAGGAGAGAGTGGGATGAATAGACAAAGTAGCATCAACATATATATACTACCATGTGTTAAATAGATAGCTGGTAAGAAGTTCCTGTGTAATATATGCTGCTCAGCCTGGCACTCTGTGCTGACCTAGAAGGGTGAGGTGGAGGGAGGGAAGGGAGGGATGTGATATAATTATGGCTGAATTGTGTGGTTGTACAGCAGAAACCAAAACAACATTTTAAAGCAATTTTCCTCTGATTGAAGAACAGAAAAAAAAATAAAAATGGTAAATTTTTTATTGCTTGTATTTTACTGTAATAAAATGTTATCTCACTGTGGTCTTGATTTGCGTTTCCCTAAATAGAAGTAAGGGGCTCCCCAGGTTATGCTAATGGCAAAGAACCTGCCTGCAAAGGCAGGCAGATGTAAGAGATGTGGGTTCCATCCCTGGGCCGGAAAGATCGCCTGGAGGAGGGCATGGCCTCCCACTCCAGTATTCTCGCCTGGAGAGTCCCATGGACAGAGGAGCCTGGCGGGCTGCAGTCCGTCGGGTCACAGAGAGTCAGACAGGACTGAGCAACTAAACACACAGCACAGCGCTTTTAATAAGTCACCAATTACATAGGAAATTGGACTACACTTTGAATCTAACCTTACATTAAGCAGTTAAAACTCAGTGTTGGTCTGCTAGGTTGTGAATTCTGGAGAACATAAACTGGCTTCTTGATCTTTGTGTCCACATGGTGCCTTACTAAATAGCATTTCATAAAACTGGTTGTTTTGAGGGTTTTTTGCGTTGCTTGCATGCAGAGTCACTTTCAACCCTTTGTGACCCCTATGGACTGTAGCCCACCAGGCTCCTCTGTCCATGGATTTCCCAGGCAAGAATACTGGAGTAAGTTGCCATTTCCTCCTCCAGGGGATCTTCCTGACCCAGGGATCAAATCCAAGTCTCCTGAGTCTCCTGCATTGGCAGGCGGATTCTTTACCACTGAGCCGCCAGGGAAGTCCTCTTTTTTGGATCAGGATCACATAAAATAGATTGAATTTTAAAATTTTATGATTATGCAAAAACTTCTCTCTGTACAGAATGGGTTGGATGATGCATGTCTCTTAGAAGCTTTAAGACTTCAGTGAGCTCACATGTTCCAAACTTGAGTAGTTACCATGAGAATAATATGCCACCAATTATAAAGAAAGCTGAGCGCCAAAGAAATAACGCTTTTGAACTGTGGTGCTGGAGAAGACTCTTGAGAGTCCCTTGGACTGCAAGGAGATCCAACCAGTCCATCCTAAAGGAAATCCACCCTGAATTTTCATTGGAAGGACTGATGCTCAAGCTGTAGCTCCAATATTTGGCCACCTAGTGTGGAGAAGGTGACTCATTGGAAAAGACCCTGATGCTGGGAAAGATTGAGGGCAGGAAGAGAAGGGGGTGACAGAGGTTGAAATAGTTGGATGGCATCACTGTCTCAATTGGCATGAGTGTGAGCAAATTCCAGGAGATAGTGAAGGACAGGGAAGCCTGGCATGCTGCAATCCATGGGGTCACACACAGCTTAGCAACTGAACAACAACAAATTATGGAGAATGGTTTCACAAAGCTCATTCATTCATTCAAGGACTAAGTGGGCCCATACTGGAACATAGACAAGAACTGATAATACATCTTCATCATATCTGGCCACATGAAAGTCTGCACTTGGGAAAACCCCCTATACAGTACAGAACTGAACACTGTCCCTGAAATCTACAGTTGGCAGCAAATATAAATCAATAGAAAAAAATGACCAATGTTAAAAAACATTCCAGAAATGTATCCTACTTAATGTAATTACTCAATATACAACAAACCTGGGGATACACGACAGACAAAAGATTATCCATGAAAACAAATATGATTGTGACAGTTGAATATCAGAGGGGGGAAAGAACAGACTATTTTACCTTTTATATTACAATTAGCAGATACATCAAAAGTTAAACAAGAAATAAGGATGGGATGAATAGGTAGAGCACAGATTTTTAAGACAGTGAAAACAATTCTGTATGATACTGTAATGGTGGATATATGTCAATATATATTTGTCAAAAATTTGCTGTACCTATTTGTCAAAAGGTGCAACACCAGGAATGAACCCTAATGTCATCTAAGGACTCTGAATGATAATGATGTATCAATGATGTGTGATTGATTGTAACAAATGCACCATAACAGTGCCACAATGGTGCTGGGTGTTAGTGGAAGGTTGTGTGTGAGTGGGGATAAGAGGATTTATAGAAACTTTCTGTACTTTCCACTCAATTTTGCTGTGAATCTAATATTATTCTAAAGTATCAAGTTTATTTAAAAAACAAAATAACAAAACCGGAAAACACATTTTTTTTCAAATGGAAAAAATATATTATTGAAGAAATGTACATTTTTCTTAAGTACAAGTTGGAGATGCAAGACATTGTTTAACCAGAAATATTTGTCTAAAAATGTACAAGCATTAAAGAGATATGGAGCAAATATGTGTGATAACAAAAGCTTACTGCCCAAAATACAGTTTTAAAGAAAAAAAAAAAGCTAAAACTTCCCTGTTGGTCCAGTGACTCCAAGCTTCCAATGCAGGGGGTGCAGTTTCCATCCCTGGTCAGTGAACTAAGATCCCACATGCCATGCAGCAGAGACCAATAAAAAGAAAAAAAAGTCTAACATTAATATCTTAAACAGTTTATAGCCAACTACATATTTCTGTAAGTAATGTAAATGAATTATTTACTCATTAGAATACATTTTCTTGGCTTATTTCTGATTTCCTTGTATGTAAACTGTTTCCTTTGACCATTTATGAAGTAAAATCAAAGAATTTAGGGATTAATCCAAAGTAGGGAAAAAAGTAATCTTTACAAAATTCTTCACCATAAAACTTTGAAAATAGCCAAAATGCTGTTTATTAAGCATAATATTAATATAACTAAGTCCTATATAATTGTTAAAATAGAAGGAATATGTGTCATATTGACATGGAAATGTGTTTTGAAATATCATTAATAGTCAAAAATTTCTTTTGTTGGACTTTTTGAGAGAAAAATGTTTTAAGTGATGCAATCATGAACTAAAGGAAGTGCATTTCCTTTTTCTGGAGATAATAGAAATTCTTTGAGGACATAATGATGCATCTTAGTCATTCATCTGTTCAATCATCCACTCTCAACTGGACTACTGCAGTACTTTCCTGAATGACTGGCCTCCCCCCATTTTGATACTATTAAGACCATCTTCCTCAAATCAACCATAGTAACCTACCAAAAACACACTTACGTCACTTGCTAATTTCAAACTCCTCCTCTAATTTTTCCATTTGATTATGTGATTTTCCTTTGTTGTCTACAAAATAAAGTCAAAATTCCCTTTGTGCAACTTAGAAAGTCCATTACACTGACTCTTGCCTCCCTTACAGCTTAGTCTTCTTTCAAATTTTATGTTATAGTAATTCTCAACTGTGTTGTATTCCTTCAAATTCATGCCATACTGTTTCATGATTCCATAGTATGGTTCATGCTTTTCCCTTTTCCTGGCACATACTCCCCACCTCTGTTTATCTATCTTATGCATATTCATCCTTCAAAACAGCTCTATTATACCCTCCAAGCTGAGTTACAGGCTCTTTCGAGGGTTTCTATAGCATCCTATGCCTGCTATCTTAGCAGCTACCAAATCAAATTGGAATTATCTGTTTATAAGTCTGTCTTCCCCATTAAGAATTCAGTTTCTTTAGGGCAGAGGCCACATTTAGTCAGCTTGTGTACCCAGCCAGCATTTAATTTAGTGCCTGGAACATAGCAGATACTTAATAATGCAATGATTATTTAATAAATAATTTACCAAGTACAGCAATAGCAGTTAGTGAGCTTCAGATACTCTATTTGTGGCAGTCTGGAGCTCACAGCGAAAGAGAACATGAAAAATGACTGGTATGGAAGTCAGATCAGTCACACTCGATCAGAATCTGCTATCTTTTTATCCAGGTTTACCCAGAAGTTGCTTATGACCAACTGTGCTTGTCCTTGAGAATGAAAGACTATGGAATTTTCCTCTGTTAATAAACACTTCTGAGAAGTAAACTATTTAAAGAAGGCAGAAGGAAGAGACAAGAGGTCATAGTGATCTACAAACTAAATAATCTATCCCTTTTTGAGAGTTTTCATGTGCACTCTTCAATGTAACTGAAAAATCTTTTCAGGCTTGTGTTCTATAAAATCTGAAATTCATCAAGATTTGCTTTATAAATAATGGGAATGGTGGCAGAATCACTTCCTTTCTATTACTATTCTCAGCCCTGTTTTATAATGTAAAAGCACAGTAACAAATTTATTTTATGCTATTTGCCAAAAATAATGTTAAGATATAAGATTATCTCTTTCAAACTTCATAACAAGCCTGTGAGGTAAGTACTATTATTAACTCCATTTAACAGGGGAGGAAATTGAAACTTGAAGAGGTCCGTAACTTGCCCAAGATCACGTCTCTAGTAGGCATTAGAAGCCGTATTTGAACTCAGGTGGTCTGATTCCAGGGCTCACAGTTCTGATGAGTACGTGATACTCATCAGTATGATATGTAAATGGTAAAATACAGTAACACTCATTACATTGTTCCATTATGAATTGTTCTTGACTTCAGGTAAATAGCAACTTGTAAGGCTGAATGAATCAAGTTGTCAGTTGTTTTTTAACTGAGGATACTCTGGGACCTATGGAAGTGTTAGTTGCTATCATAAGTCTTCTAACAGTAGGATATTTTAAACTTAATAGATGTTAGTGAGGCTAATAATCCACATTAATGTTTCTTCTTGCAGTTAACTTTTTTTATTATGTTTAATATAAACATTTTATATGTGGCAGTTTAGTATATGATTTTTCCGACAAAAAAAATAAAAAACCTTCATGTGAAAAGAAATCCTCAAAAGTGCTATCTAAAGACTAAGAATGGAATTTTTTTTTAACTTTAACTTTTTCCTTCTAGACTCCAGAAATAGTTTCCTGACTTCCTTTCTGGAAATGATTTTTGTTTCCAACCACGTTGAGAATCCATTTTTTTCATTCTCTCTCTCTCTCTCCTTTGCTTTCTTGGTAGTAGCAGGGAGGAAGGAGGGGGTGGGCGCAGGAAAGAGGGAAAAGAGAAAACAGAAAAAGAATTGCATGCCACTATGTCTGAATATAGCCTCTACTTGTAAGTATTTCCATCTGATTTGCACTTTTGCCTTCTTATTTCCGTTTCTGGACACCTTCTTTATCATCCAGCCAACTGGAATAGACAAAGCACTGTTGGTGCCCTGAGCGACAGAACTCTGGTAGGGGGCTGGCTGTAAATTGACGTGGCATGGAAATTCTCCGCTAAGTTGTAGCAGCTTGCATGTTTCTACTAAGATCAAGCCCAGCCTCCCAGAGCTGTAGCTTAATCATCATGGGTTCGGCGACTTTACAGAAAAATGGATAGAAAAAATCTTCAGCTCCTTTCTTTGGACTCAGATGTTTTCTTTTTGAGTATCTATGTTTTAGCAGAAAAAAATCCAAGCAGTTGAGTCTGTAACTTTCTTTTTGCAGCTTAAACAACAGAGTTTGCTGGTCTCCCTCCCCTATCCTGCAATTTAATTCCTTACAGATTTTGCCATGGGGTGCGGACTTAGAAAGCTAGAAGACCCTGATGATAGCAGCCCTGGAAAAATATTTTCTACCCTGAAGAGACCGCAAGTGGAAACAAAGACAGAATTTGCTTACGAATATGTATTGCTGGACTTTACATTACAAGGTATTTTTGCTTCTATTTTATTTGTTATATGAAAGATTTCAAAGATAAAGGACCACTAGTTTTTTTAAGGGTTGGTTTGTGGCTTTTTAAATGGTGCTTCATAATTAGATTGTTCCATCAATCTAACAATAATGCTTTGTTTCTTAATTACATTCTGAAAGATTTCAGCTCTGTTTGCTTTGTTTTTTGTAAATTTGGCTCATATGCACTTTATAAAATCAAAAAAAACTACTTGGAAACAGTTCTTTCACTTTTAAATCAAATGCTTATTTGTAGAAGGATACATGAAAAATGCTTGCTTTCTCGGCCACGTAGCTATAGCCTTAATGACAGTTTATGTTTTGAAAAAGATCTGAAAGGCACAAGAAGGTGGCATGTAGGAAATGTTACTTGCATCATGTGGAAGAATATTTGCTAAGACAATTCTGAGGCTTCCAACTGTGTGAAGTGTTGTGATTGTGCTAATCATTTGATATTTTTGACCAAACTAAACCTGAAGTTTGAAAATACAGTAAAGAAGAAAAAACTATCGTCTTCTGTAAGACACTTCCTTTGCTTGATACCCGGTCCCTAACTGAAACTCCCTGTTCCAGAAAGTTGGGAACACAAATAAACAAGCCCAGATGGCAGCCTTGTGCACGGAACAGAGGCGGCTCGACTTCACAAATACTTTACCTCACTGCTTTTGGAAACTTTACTGTACAATCACATTGATAAAACTGAGTTTTTAAAAAGCAGAAGTATATATTTAATTATAGGGTACTAAAAATGAAGTTGAGTGTCTGGCTTGCTGTTAGAATTTCCAGGTATCTGTATTAAGTTCTTATTGGCAAGTTATGCTTTTAAATTCTAATAAGCTGCACATTTTATCAGTTAATAGAAGATTTATACTAAGTATATTATCAGGTTAGATATTAATTTCTTTTAAACACAAATTCTCCATTTTTTGGTTTGTTCTGTGAACAGTGCATCTTTGTGCAAGTAGCAAGCGCAGCCCATTTTTCTTTGTCAAAAACTGAGCTAGCCAGCAAACTCCCTTCTAGAGGCGTATGCAAAGTCTCTACGTGTATTTTTAATGTATTTACGTTTCCATTTTTACCTAAGGCTAAGACTACCAAAAGGAAAACTGTCAATATTCTTAATTTTCTTTTTAATGATGAAAGTTAAAAGTAGATAAAGATAATGGTGATAAACAGAGAAGTAACTACTCAAATGAATTTTTCTATACTTTTTCAAAAACCATCATCTGAGAAAATATTTGTGATGTGGTGCTATATTTTCTCCACTGATTGTCCTTGTCGATTAATTTTTAGGACTGATTTTTATAAATTCAAGGACACAAACACATATTTTCCTTAACCTCAAAACCTTATCTGTTCATAAAGATTAGGCCAGAGCCATTCTGATCTGTGCTTTAAGATTTGCTGCACAAAACCCCATAGGTCTTAAAGTAACTTGAATTTTTTTTCTGATTTATTTCTTTCCAACAGTGTTAGCAATGTCAAACAAATTTGTTTAAATGCAACCATCCTTGAATCAGAAAGATCTACAGTTTTCTTCAGAAGTCATTTTGGTTTTGTTATTATTAGAAGCCCTTTTCTCTGTGAAAGGAGTAAAATTTCCACCTTTCACTCTGCGTGTTTGGATGAGATGATAGAGTATTACAATATAAAATGGAGATACCGGCATGGTTTGCAGATGCTAACTCAGACAGCAAGCCTGCATTTTAAAGTTGCCCCTGGCCCCTGTCTGGTCCGGGCGCCGAGTCTCCTGGTGTTCCCTTCCTCTCCCATTCTGCCACATGTTTTCCATGTTGTTTTGTTTGTCTCTGCCTTTGCCTCAGAAGCCAAAACTCAGTATCAGCCCAGCTCCACGAATCGCCTTGTTCTCTTCTGCTGTGTCTCACCCCCACCTATCCCTCTAGTGTACAGAGAAATGAGTCATGTGGGGGTTGAAGCCTGCCAGCCTTCTAGGTTTAGCCCCAGCCATTCTGACCTGGAGTCGCTGTCAGGACTACTGAATAGTGGCATCTTCTGCCCCTCAGAGGCCATGTGCAGTGAGCAACCTTCCAGGAAACAAAATGGTCTGGTGGCGACAGCTGTGTGTGCTCACGAAGAGCCTGTCTCTTATGCTCTTCTCCTCTGTTTTTCCCAACAGAGAACATGGGATAGGGAGTTAGTCCCAGTGGGGCAGGAGACCCTTTGATATTTCCAGTGCCCTGTGTTACAGTGGCTATAATTATCTTAAACAGTTTATTTTCCATTTAGTTCCACTCCCTGTGTGTGTGTGTGCCTTTCCCACAATTTTTTTTGTGTGTGGTGGGGACTTTGAGCCATTATTTGTATATCTCTGGTGGTGGTGTTAGTTTAGTCGCTAAGTTGTGTCTGACCCTTGCAACCCCATAGCCCGCCAGGCTCCTCTGTCCATAGGATTCTCCAGGCAAGAATACTGGAGTGGGTTGCCATTTCCTCTGGGAGAAACAATAGTCTAATCATTAAGCACACAAGGGTCTGGAGTTAAGTTCCTGGCTTCTAATCTAGGCTCTTTCACTCACTAACTTAACAAGTTTATGAACTTTGCTGTATCTGAGCTTCCTCATCTATAAAATGGAGATTCTAATGGTACTTACATAGTAGAATTGTTTTAAGGATTAAAGGAGATTATACAAAATAATCTCTTTGAAAAAGTACTTGGCAGTTAGTAAGCAGGGCTTCCCAGGTGGCTCAGTGGTAAAGAATCTGCCTGCGATGCAGGAGACACAAGTTCGACCCCTGGGTGAGGAAGATCTCCTGGATGAGGAAATGGCAACCCACTCCAGTATTCTTGCCAGGATGGTCCCGTGGACAGAGGAGCCTGGCAGGTTACAGTCCGTAGAATCACAGAGTCAGACATGACTGAGGGACTGAGCACCCATGCACACAAGCACCTAAAGTGTTACCCCTCCTCACTCTATGCCAGGTCTACTAATTGCACGACTGAAACTTCAGCACAGCCTTTGTGATCAATTTTCTGGATTATTGTATAGTAATCTGTACATGTGTATTTATGAGAGTGTGTGTCAGAATTTCTGACACACATTACAGAATTTATTAGTGAAAAGTTAAATGAATTCTGCAAATGATCCCGAAGGGTTGGTTTGCCTTCTTGTGCAACCCCAGAAAATAATCTGAATAACCATGGCTTTAAAGATTTTTAGAGCATGTATAGCTTTATGATTAAAAAGAAATTTCTATAATATTAGAAACCCAAAAGAAGGACAGATGGTAACTTCCTTATTTGACTTTCTAATAGAATTATGTAAAAACACATTGAGAAAAATTTTGCTGGACCCTGGCTAGCTTTCTTATTATGGGAACAAGAAACTCTCATTGTTGTCTTTTGTTATCATTGTTACAGTAATAAATATATTGATGTATGGACTCCATAGAAGATGCTGATAAGTAATGAAAATACAAAAAGAAATAACACATAGTTTTTGCCTTCTGGTATTTTAAATTCTAATTGGTCAGACTGGACAAGATCATGAACTCCTCAAGGTCAGGAAGTATGCCATGTCTACCTTTGTATTGCTGTGTTTGGCATACTGTTTGGCACAAGACTGATGGCCAATGAGTGGTGTTGAAATAATGGGCTTCCCAGGAGGTGCTAGGGGTAAAGAACCTGCCTGCCAATGCAGGAGACATAAGAAATGCGGCCTCAATCCCTGGATTGGAAAGGTCCCTGAATCAGAAAGATCCCCAGATCGGGAAGATCTCCTGGAGGAGGGTATGGCAACCCACTCCAGTATTTTTATCTGGAGAATCCCATGGACAGAGGAGCCTGGCGAGTTACAGTCTATAGGGTTGCAAAGAGTCGGACACAACTGACAATATGGACCTGCAATAAGGAGAGGATGCAAGGGTCATTTGTAAATTACCAAAGAGGAACTTAGCCTATGGCTGGCTAGATAGGAAGGGACAGAAAGAATGAGAAATCCAGGATGACTTCGCGGTTCTGAGCCTGAGTAACTGTGGGGATAACCATGCCTCCCACAGTAGGAGGGGCATCCCACAAAGAGTCAGTAGGTGAAACAGCAATTCCATTCCAGGCACATTGCCTGTGAGGTGGCAGTGGAACATCCTGGCAGAGAGAGTTATAGGTACAAAGCTGGAGATGATGACTTCCAGGAGGACTTGAAGTAGATAAAGTCTTGAAGAGGAGAATATGGGCAGAGCATAAGTGTCTTGGGCTGAGTCATCAGGTGTATTTAATGGTATTGAGGACTATTCAACAAAAATGACAGAATCTACAAGTCATTCCCTCGTAGCTTAGTCAGTAAAGAATCTGCCTACAATGCAGGACGCCTGGGCTCAATTCCTGGGTCGGGAAGATCCCCTGGAGAAGGAAATGGCAACTCACAACAGTATTCTTGCTTGGAGAATCCCATGGAACAGAGGAACCTGGAAGGCTATGGTCCATGGGGTTGCAAAGAGTTGGACACAACTTAGCGACTAAACCACCTCCAACAAAAATGACAGAGTCTGAAGACAACTGCAACTTACATAGCTCCAGAGAAAACAAGGAAAGGAAGGGTTTCAAAAAGCAAGAAATGATCAGTAATTTTAAATGCTAGAGAACTTTCAAGAAGAATGAAAATGCAGCACTGAAGAGAATGCATCTAAAAATCAACAAGAGATGAATAAAGTATCAGAAATGAGGGAAGGAAGGAAAGAAGGAAGGTCAGTCCAGCTTAATTTTCTATATCTGTTTGACTCATAAGTTCTTGAATATTTTCTCAAGCTGTCAAAAGATTTTCAAATGTAAAATGCTACATAAAAAGAAATTTATAGAAAAAATTGCTAAATTTACTCAAGCATCAACATAATCCTTGACATGGTGCCTAGTGCATACTCCTACCAGGTGAAAAAACTGCATACAGACTTTTCTTATGTTTAAATTAGTGGGATATTTTGGTCTAAAAATGTAATAAAACCTCACAATTTCAGACTGTTATAGAAGGGAAAGATCCCATTCTGACCTGGGGGAGTAGGGAATCTCTGATAATAGCATACGGTTAACCCACTTGGTGGCTCAGACGGTAAGGTGTCTGCCTACAATTCGGGAGACCTGGGTTCAGTCTCTGGGTCAGGAAGATCCCCTGGATAAGGAAATGGCAACCCACTCCAGTTCTCTTGCCTGGAAAATCCCATGGACGGAGGAGCCTGGTAGGCTACAGTCCACGGGGTCGCAAAGAGCTGGACACCACTGAGCAACTTCACTTTCACTTTTCAACCCACTTGAATAAATATTGATGTTGGGAGAAAATACATTCCTATTGGCAATCTACATTATATTGGGTTTTTTTCTTATATCTGGGTAGACATTTATTTATTCTCTGAACTAACACTCAGCACCTACTGAGCTCAGAATGAGGATACAGAGATAAGTAAAGCCTAGTCCTTGACTTGTAAGAACCTGCGTCCTAGCGAGCATCCTGATGAGGGGCATTCATTTACGGTGCAAACACTCTATGCTGTGATACAGGCTTTGCTAGAAATCTGAGGGTTGTAGAGATGGAAAGAAGAACACCTCCACTTGATAGGTAGATCCAGAAAGACTCCTTAAAAGACATTCCATCTCGAGCTTCCTTCAAGTGGTAAAGAATCCACCTACCGATACAGGAGACACAGGTTCAATCCCTGGTCTGGGAGGATCACACATGCCCATCGTGG